>NC_134511.1:32177605-33464156 GCF_027942865.1 Odontesthes bonariensis | reverse complement strand
ACCATCAGGGAAAGTGAGGAAAAAGAGATGATGTGTACGAGCAAGAGGCAGAACAGGCCTAAACACTGGATTGCTTTTAAATTCTGGAGAACTCAGAAAGACTGGCTGACAGACAGACAGAGTCAGTTTTATTGTTTCTTTTGCTGAGTCATAACCAAGTTGTTGGCTTGTTCCTTCTTGTGGCTCGTTCGCTTTGCTCGGCTCTGGCGATAAAATTTTCAGTGTGCAGGTTTATAATCATACAAAGATTCTAATCATTTCTCCCTCTGCAGTTTGGGAATCAGAGGAGGTTGAAGCAGTGGTTGATTCCTTTCACATAATAGAATTATTGAAACATGTTGAATTTTTAAAAGGTCCTCATCTAGCTTTGCTAATATTTGCAATGCAAATTGTGTTGTACATGCATTGATTTCACACATACCACACTCAAATTCTTCCATGAGAAAATAAAAACTACTATAGAAAAATGAGAACAGTTAAAAACCTTTTTGTTTTTTTCTTTTTCCATGTTTTTATGATCAGTATGATGGTAATTAATACTATGCAGCTTTTAGTTGTTAGGTCCTTTTTGTTGCTGTTAGTTGTGTCTAACTAATCACCTTAACTTTTGATGACCTCTTGGGGCCTCTGCCTGCATCTGCAACATGACAACATGTTTACACGTGTGGCTGTCTCTGTGCAGGACTTCCGTTACTTTCCACAACTGTAAGGGCAGCCTAGAAGCCGACTGTCTGGCTGCAATCTGTGATTGGATCATTTCATTTAGCCTACATCCAGCCTGACTGGTTAAGGTTGGTAGACGGGGTTAGTGGCTTCTAAAGGAACACAATAAGGAACTTGGATGTTTGCAGAGTTGGATGAAGGCTCTTAACTTCCTGCGAAATATTTCCACAATGGTCTGCAGCCAGCTCACCAACATGGGCAATGGAATGAAATGGCTGTCCAATGTAGTTCTCTCTAAGTGTTAAATACATGGTGTGATTTATTGGTCTATCTGTACAGCTTCTTCATGTCAATGCTGAAGACTTGATGATTCAGCATTATTTCAGCTCTTTTGTTGATGTTGACTTCTCAGATTTGATGATTACTCTGCTAGTGAACTGCTTTTTAAAGCCCTGTAGTTGTACATTATGAGGACAGAAAACTCAAACTCGAACTGTGAGCAGATGTTAGGTATCGTTGCTTTTCGTAAAAACTGCATTAAATGGCAGAAAATATTCATGGACTCGCTGAGATCAGAAATTGGTTGTGTGGTGACATCACTGCTTTAAGCGTGAGGGTCTGAGGCTGCCGAGTGCGGCAGAGCAGAGATGGGCACCGCGCTGAGAGCTGTGTTTTATGTGTGGTCATGCTGTTGGAGTCCACACTCCCTCTGGGTAAGTAACAGTCCAACTCTCTTATTAGGAATGTTCCTCTGTACAACCTATATTTCTTCGTACATAATATTGAAGGTGCAAAAAGGCAGTTATTGTACTCTGTAGGCTGAACTATACGTACTTCAGCTACAACTGATTTCATCTCCATGGTGTTGTTGCTGGCTGAGTTAGTGGTTGAGGCTGCTCTAAGACTGATGAGGTCAGAAGAGGGGAAGGGATGAGCAGCTGTGAGTCACTTCCCAGTGCATGATGCTGAATATTTTATATAGAGGGAGAAAAGATTAGAGACGTAATGCTTCTTCTTGATATGTTTTATGTTGCACTGCAACACTGCTTTGTCGTTGCCTCTTTTCTGTTAAATATTACCACCTTATGAAGCTTAACATCTAAGCCAGCAATGTATCTTTTATCACTGCTTATTCTGAAAATCAGTATATACATAATTTCAGGTTTTGAATGGTGCTGTAATTTATTTTTGATCACGTGTCTAAACATCAACCCAAAGCTGTCGTTGTAAAACAGAAAAATGAAGCAAATTTAGAAGCTGGATCAGTTCATCACATTATTGATTCAGTGGTCATTTTTAACAGAACTCCTCAATTTAGAAAAATAAGTTAAGTTGGGAGAAAATAGAAAATCGATTCAAGCATCACCGAATCGATTATTTTAACGAGAAATAAGTTAGAAATATTAACTTGTAATGAGGAAAATTCTTTTAGCACCCTAACCTGCAGATATAAATTAAACAGTCATGAAATAAAGTGCCTTAGATTTGTGAGTCTTATTATCTTCTCTTTAACACTTCAAACCCAGAGGAAGAGGCAGCCATTTTGAGGCAAAGAGGTTTGTTTGTGTGTTCCTGAAAACTGAGAAGCTCGCAGCACATGACACTCGAGAGAAATCTCATTACCTGTAGGGGGCATATGTGAACAGGGATTGAACTGTTATGGACCCTTCTGTCCCAGTCTGCTCTGAGGTTAACTGTCTGGAGTCGTCCAGTTCCCTCTACAAGTGTTGTTCATCTTTTTACATTGAGTTTTTTTCCATGCTTTGTGTGTATTGCTGTGCGTTGTTCAGCACTTTGTGTTGTGAAGCCGCTGTGACTTTATGTAGGGTACCAGATCACTGACTGAAACCTGTTTAAGCTGATGTTTGCATGAGTTTGACTGAGAGTTGAGCAAACATTCACTTGCCTGGAGATTTTTGCTTTTGGTTGAATTGTGCAGACAAACTGGTAGAGCATATAGTTAAATCTCTTTTTCACCCTTGTCTTTTTTTCCTTCTCCCTCATTCTTGTCAAGCTATTTATAGCAGGATCATGCACTTTTGCTGGCTTCTCTCTGAGAACTCTGCACTTTTTCATCCTCACTTTCTCCCCCGGCTGCTTCTTCCTGTTTTAATGGAGATGCTGCTGACACATGGAGAATATTTTCCCTTTCTTCTCTGTCCTACATCTACATCCACTGCTTTGCTGGTCTGCTACTGAATCAGATTGGAGCAACAGAGCACTGCAGAACATATATCACCCTTCTCCACCCCTCCTGCTCTGAATCAGGGACCTCCCATTCCCTCTCTCACTCTCTCTGAATCCGCTCCACACTCCCTCCCTCCGCCCAGTTTCTCCTTGACAGTGAGTCCTATAACGCTGACTACAAAAAGCAGCACTGCTGACGCATTTTCTCCTACCTGCCTGTACCTGCAGAGAAAGGACAGGAGGGGAAAATCTCCTTTACCCTCTTTTTCTGGATCTGACTTTCCTCAAACAGCAGCCTCTCCCGTTTCCGCCCTCTGGCACTGCGCTGGGTGCCCTCTGGTTTTCCTTGTGGAATACGAATGACTTCTGCAGCTTTCCTTTTGCCACCAGCTGTTCCACACAATTTCTCTACGCAGCTTTTTGCCAGAGCTCATGTTCGCACTAAGGGGATGCAGCCTTGTTGGATGTACGGATCGTTCGAGTTTACATCCGATCCTTATTTTGGGATAAACGGATCAACTTCAGCTGGAAAGCTGTAATTTAGTCAGGACAGATAAGTTCACACCTGGAGGATTGGCAGAGTTATCGCAGATCATTGCTTTAAAAAAGATTATGGAAATAAGCTGATGTTTTGCTAAACATATGATTCTGTCATTATTAATGGTCACTCCTGTATTTTAGCTGTTTGAGCTGTACTTTATGTGCTTTAGGTCAGACCAAAATGTCTGAGAAACCTGTTGGAGGGCAGTGAAGCAGTTTTTCAGGCTGTCTCACAGAGTTGTGCCTTCATGACAAATATTAAGAACTGGCTTTAGGTAACCTTTAAATGCCCATTTGGGTGTTGTGCCACCCATACCATAGCAGGCATATCTTTGGAGCATCGAAAATAGACATTAGAAAGCTTTACAAATTCGCTTGAGGCAGACAGTGTGGAGCCTGGACGGTGATGAGTTGAAACAAGAGTCCTGACGAGTCCAGTGGGACTGCACTGCAGAGAGGCCATTTAGAGCGTCTCGTTCCTGCAATGGTCACTGACTGAGTTGCGTTATCTGTGCTGCATCACTCCTTCAAACTGTGATGTTGTTCTCTCTGTCACCTTCCTCACTGCTGCAGTATTGACCCTGCAACATGCGTCAGTGAACACCTAGGACACCATCCCCGGACTGCCATCTCTCCAGCAAATCTAGACTCTTAATGATTCTCTGCTGCTGTGAAAGTAAGACTCACAGCTCAGCTCACAGGCTCTGTTCAGACACAGCAGGTCTTGCCAGCAGTCGGTTGTGATGGAGTATTTGGGGGACAAGCTGTCAGTGGCTCACTCTCAGGTGTCGGGGTGGGTGGGAAATGTTCGTCGCTCCTTCCACGGGGCTCTCGGCTATTTATCCAGCTCGGTGGAGAGGGGAGGCAGAGGAGAAGACGGGATCGGGAACTTCAAGAGAACCAACTCTCTGCGCTCCCTGGCCTCCCGCAGCAGGGAGTCCATCCGCAGATTCTCACTGCGCAGCCAGCAGCGTCTGTCTTTGCGCAGACGCACGGCTCCCAACACGCCAACTGCTGTAAGAGCACTCACACATAACACAGCAGTAACACGGCAGTTAACCACCGGCGCCAGCTACAAACAGTTAATAGTTATATGTATTGTCCAGGAACCTATACAATGATTCATTTGTTTATTCATACCATGATTACATGGTCAAACTTATCACTTAAGAATCTGCTGGACTTAAATAAAGAGCAAGTGGAATTCAAGTCATTTTGCAGCATTGCCGATGTCACTGTGGTAACAGCTGCTCCTTTGCCAGCTATTTGGTCTTTAGCCAAACATGTGAAGAACTTCTACATCTGCTGCGATATCCATAACCCTGCCGCATCTCATTGTATGCTTCCATCATGCCTCTGTTTTACATTATCTCAGTCACAACCTAAATTTGACCTCTTGGAAGGAAGGAAATGTGACTACATTATAGCATTTGCAAAAGAAAAAAAGTCTTTCAAAGACCTGAATTTGAATTGCTTGGCTTCTTGTCACTCGCCTCTAGTCTGACCTTTGTTCTGGTCTGTGTTAAGAACAGATTTAGATATCCATGAGAGGCATGTATGCGTTGCAGTGAACCTGCTGCTGTTTTTAAGCTAACGCCTATTTGTTCAACTGCTGCACAACACCTCATGAGTCAGTTCCTAAAGATAAGAGATGGATTCATGACTTGGTGATGCTGTCAGTTGCTCCACTAAGTTAGTTTTAGACATCAGCAGCTGCTGTTGTGCTTTCTGGGACGAGCAAACCTCCCAACGACAAGAGGATGAACAACAGTAAGATCTCAGCCATGCTTGATGCTTTGTTAGATGGTTGCCAAGAAGCCAGTAAATGAGTAAGACGAGTGTATATGACAGTTATGAGGTATTGCTTGTTTTATTGACCTTATTTGTGTCCCATTTTTTTTTTCTTCAGAGATTCAACCAGTGTAGGTATATTAGTCACTATCCAGTTAACCAGAAAGTCATTCTTAAATGTTTTCTCTATTCTCTTAGAAAATATCTGTATAAAATCAGTCAATCTCTTCTATAGTCTATATAGCTATACTAATATATAAAAATGGATTTTGACATCTAATAACACTGAAAATTCAAACCAAGAAACCGTTTGCTTCAACCAGTTCTGAAATCAAACCGCCCGCTTGGTGTTTTGAGTTGTTAAATGTTAACGTAAACGTGGTGAGTTTTGTGGTAGGTAATAAAAATCGTAAAGTCACTGCAAAATGTGAGACTTCATTGCTGTCCCAGGGGGAATAAAACTGTAGCCAGTCCAGATAAAAATTATGCTACCAACATTTGAAACAAAGATGCATACCCACTCATTATTGCGGCTTTAAAGGTAACTGACAGAAATAATTTGGGACATTCAAGGAGCACCGTTTGAGCTAAGCCCATCCAAATCATTTGTTTAATTTTGAAGAAAGAACGTGACTGATTCACAAAAACTGTCAGTAATATGAGACAATCGCTAAAAATGCGTCAAATACATGGTGATAAAAGGCCATTTCTTGCCACAGATATGAATATATACTGTATGTATTTAGACACAGTAACTGCACTGTGCATCTTCAAATGATCCGTAAGGTCAACTACTAGCATTTGATCACAAACAACCTTCGTATCGGAACAGAAACCCCAGGCTGAAAGTAATCCTTTAGGTCAGGTTCAGCAGGTTCTGAAAAAATCTTAAGCCAAGTCAGGTTTTTACATTCTTGCCCTCTGTTCATTCCCTGTATGCGCCACGTGTTATTCTTTTCATTATATAACACTACTTTGCGTAGAGGAGTTGGTCTTAATGTAAATGCTCTGTCATGCCAGTAGAATGCCCATTTGTTGACATGAGATCTGTGTTGAAGAGATCAGTTCTTTCAAATGTATGTAGACTTGTGATATTGAATACTTCGATGCTCACAGAGCATATTTTCCAGCCACACCCTAGCCAGATTCACGAGACAGATCCGAGCAGATGAGTCAAAAATAGAGGTGACAGACTGCAAGTACGATGCTCTGACAGAGTAACAGACTTACAGTGAATGAGATGGTCACATAGGATCTAGTTTTCTCCTTTAAGGAGAAGAAGCTCCCGTCTTGGTAACTGTGATGGCACTGCTGGCTGCACTACATAAGGATATAAACACTTGAACAGAGGTGTTTATGGTTTATAAACTCTGATTCAAAGAAAACACTCTTATCTACAGTGAACAGAGTGCTGATCGTAATCCTGAGATGCACACGCATTCCTGGACAGTGTCATAAACGGTGTTATGAGTCCGTACCTGCACTGCTGTGTTCATGTAAACACGCGTATTAAATCTACTGTAGCTGCTCACTCTCTGCTCTCCTTTCTGATGTAACACCATCTGTTCGGTGCTTCACAGCAGAGCCCGTCCTTTTTCATGTAACAGCTATGTGTTCACTCGCTTTTCGCTGACTGCTGTCTCTGGTCATGTACAGCAACCAGCACTCAGTGCATTATCAAGCAGAAGTTTCCAAGACCTTGTTCCTGCCCTTTCCTTCGTAGATTGTCAGCCAGACCTATTTAGTGATCAGCCCTTTCTCTCCTTCATCCCTCCATTCATCCGCTCTTTGTTATGTTGTTTCCCTTGACACACCCTTCCTGACCAGGGGAAGTTGACTATTACTAATGTTATTAAGGAAAGGAAAAGCCTTCTCCTGACAGCTATAAGTCATTAATACATGACCTGTCGGTTCAATAAGCTTCACTCATCAATCTTACTCTCCATATATTTATGGTTTCTTATGAGAAGTCTTGAAAATATGTACATTTAAAGGTTGTTTGTTTTTGTTGTTTAGTCAATACATCTGTTTAAGCTTGAGTTGTCTTTTGAATAATGTAGACATTCAATGCTAAATGCTGTAGAAATTCTCATTTGTTTACGACAATGGGCCCCTCTCTCAAACATGTTCCAGCAAAGGCAGTGTTCCCTCACTAAGCTGATCACGTAAGGGTGTGTGCTGGGCGTGTTTAAGTTGAACAGCGCACACAAACACACAGGTTTGGAATTTTTACCCCCACAAATTCACAAGGCCTCGCTTAAAGTTTTCTGCCAGCAGAGATAGCAGCATACTGAAAGCATGCAGAAGAGGCACCGATCACACGATACCAACGAAATTCTTCTGAAATGGTTGAAACAGTGTAGATTTCAGACATTTTTATTGGCTACAAAAACAAGTGGAGAGTGTATTTACTTCTTGGGTTGACCCTGTGATGTGATGCTTGAAAAGTGTGAGAGCTGGAAGTCCTTGAGAAGAAGATGAGCTGAAGTAGAAATGATTTCTTCGAGGCGGGGGAGCTTTGTTGAATGCCATTGTCACTGTTTCCTTTCCCGTCAGGAAAGGCTCTACTGATGAATGACATCCTGCACTGCTCTCCTCGGTCGTTTTATGCGTTTCTCACAGTTCCACGCTACCCCACGTCTTTGTTGTCTCTCTTGCACTTGTTTGCAGCGCTCTTGTATCTCCGCTCACGCATGCACAGAGAAAACAGGGGACGTACGCATGAGGCTCTAAGACCGAGCACTCTGATCTACAAGCAGTCCCCCGTAAATATCACCAGTGAACCGGTCTCGTGGTCAAAGAAGCTGAGTTGTTAAAGTTCAGAACCAGGTGTATCACATTTCTCTGTCCTCCCCTCAGGCACCATCTGAGGACAGAAGGAGTTTCTATTGTTTTCTTTCCCCCCATATAGGCCAGGTTTATCAGTTCATGTGTAGGCGTGCCTTTTTGAGCTCTGTTTGGATTTGAGACAGTATGTTCTCTGTACCAGGCTCATTAAAAGAGGCATGGTTCAGTAGGCAGCAATCACTCACCCTCCCATCACTGTCTTTGTCCCCACTCTGGTCCTGTCTCCATTAACTCATCCCTTCACCTTTCATTAACCGTCTCACCACTGCTGGCAACTCAGACTCGACAACCTGCCGCTCTGTCACCCGAAACTGCTGGTACTTCAGTAGCAGTAAGACATTAATAGACAAACTACTACCCTTTAATGTTTTTTGTGTTTTTTCATTTTGTCTTGTACCAGAATTTCTGTTTTGGTTGTCAGTGAAAATGTAAATAGGCAGCAAATATGAACTAAGTCTCATCAGGGGTCAGATTTGTGTGTGTTAGATTTAAACATGACTGATTTCCAGTTTTAACTGCTCATCATTCATCAATGGCCTCTCCTCTCACTCCATCTCGCCTCCAGGTGCAACAGAAGCAAAGTGGTGAAGAAGAGGGGAAAGACTCAGAAACACCAATTTGTGAGACTGACAGTCAGTATGGGACCTGGGAGACAGGACTGCGCACCGATGATAGGTAAACATATATCACACAGACCCCACTGTCGTCTAAAGGTAGTGTGTTAACAAGTGCGTTCAGTGTGTTTACCGCCTCCCACACTTTAGTAATGATCAGTTGCATTTGAAAACACCTTATTAACACAACTGCAAGAACTGCGGCTCCTATGTTTAAACAACACGACCAAGGTCTTAGACTTTATGTTTATTTTACCTTCACAAAAGCTATTTATTAAGTTTGCATGCTCTAAATCCATGATTTCACTTGACGAGTGGTTTGACCTATCGATCATGATCAAAAACAAACCCCATTTATTAAGATGGAACACAAGACTATGGACGTTTGTACTGCAAATTAGTTTGTGAATCTTCACACCCAATTGAAATACTTGAATAGATTTGACTGATTGCTATAGCTAAAGCATCAAAGATGATTTACACCCGACTCTGTACCTATACCTGCTGAAGGTGTTTAGCCTAAGCCAGGTGAGAAAGCTAAAAAAAAAAACAGAATTGATTTAAATGTTTGATTTAAAAAAAAAAAAAAAAAAAGGATAATTTTTTTTCTAACCAGGCTGGGTTGGCTCCCTGAGGGCAATGCTGCCTGCAAAATGAAGTCATGATAGCTAAATGAAAGTCCTTTTCTGTCGGTGAAAAACAAGAAACAGTCACGGCTGCTTGTACTTAAGATGGAAAACAAACGCACAAACACGTGGCAATCGAGATAGACTGGTAACTGTGGTAGGTTTAAGGGAAGAAAAAAAAGACGAATACAATCTATTCCTCTGAAATGGCTAAATATAAGCACTAGTTGATTAGGTCAAACCAGTAAAGCCTGTGTAGCCACTGCTTTATGATTGTGATACCCGTTCAAATATCATCAACACTACCGTGGAATAAAAACACTGCATTACATTACAGTGAACCACTGACCTCCTCTGGTCAGAACGTAATATCACAGCATTAGCCAGCACTGTTAAGGAGGGACTGTCAAGTCATTCAGTTGTTTAAAAGGAAAAAAAAGGTGAAATAAAACCAGTCTAATGCATATATACTCTATATATATATTCTATAAATCATTGTTGTGTGTGTGTATATATTATCCAGTCATGATGACGTGTTTAAATCATAGCTTCTCACAGCTATGAGTCGGACTCGGTGTGATTTTAACTGTGGTCACTTTAACCACACGTCTGTTTTCAGAAATATTTCAAAGCTCAAATCTATGTTGTCTTCTGTTTTTTTTTTAAACCATGCGGCAGCCTTACACCTGCCACTCCCAGTTCAGACGGCTATGCCAGTCCCTCACCGAGGAAGCCCACTCCACTCCACTCACCAGGTGATCAGGCTTCACAGTTTGAAACTGACATTCTGGATGTTCCCCATCCTCCGTCTTCATCAGAGAGCCAGACTCTTCTTTTCCCTGATGTAAGTGTAGCCTTCCGCTCAGCTCTTGTGATGGAAAGCATCATCACATGAATCTTTGGCGGCCTATGATATCTGATATGTGTTTCGACTTCAGTGCCTCTTTTAAATAATCATTTTTGTGTTGTTATTATCGGCGTTTTGTGTCTTGACATCCAGGCTCCGACCACTTTGTTAGACACCAGCGCTCTCCGCTCTAGAGCCCAACTGGGGAAGAAACGAGCCCCACGGACTCGACCGTCAAGGGCGGCCCATCAGGTTACTGCACAGGCTGAAGGAGATGGAGGAACCTCAGAGGACTGGCTTTACCGGGACTCGACAGGTACTTTGTCCGAGGCTTTAACCATTTGTTAAACCACTTGTTTAAACATTACATCAAACAGATATGATGTAATTTTCCCTTTTAAAAGTTTATCTTTGTTGTCCATAAATGCTTTTAACCTCTCAAAATTGCCTCCCTTTTTTTCTTGAACTGAATGTTTGCCCAAATAACAAGAAGTGCATTTTAACCAACAGCCTATTCTCCCGTTTGTTCCACTAACTGCATTTACCAGGGTCTAAATTTAAGGAGAAACTTTAAGCCCTTCTTACACAGCTTGAAAGTCACAAAAAGCCCCCGCGAGGTACTTGTGATTGGTCAAACATGCTACCATTTGCACGAAGAAGACAATAAATAAACTTTGACTTGTATTTTGTGGCAACAACCAGGATGAGTTGAAGAAATCTTTATAACTGACAGACGAACAATGAAGGTTTCTTGTTGCAAATGACAAAGCCCTGGAAAAACCTGCACTCCTGGAAAAGTTCCTGGACACCAGTTCTCAGGAACTGACTGAACTTTTTTTGGGGGGGGGGGGAGCACCTGTTGATTTATGTTGTTCCTTTCAACAGAGCCAAAGGCTGAGAATAAAGACGACGACTCAGAGTCTGAGGAGCAGGCCAGAGGAGCTGATGGTGGTCCAGCTGTTGCCTCGCAGCCGCAGAGGATTGCCCTGTTTCCTGGTGTAGACCCCTCAGCTTTAAAGGTGAGCCAGCAGCTGTGTTTCCGCCTCATTTACCATGTTTATTAACTAGTCCTGATGCAGCGACAAATGCATCTGATGCAGCTTTTACTCCTTTCGCTTTTAACCCGAATATTGTTGTCATGCTGCATAGGGTTTTTCCAAATGAACTGAAAATCACAATGAGCTCTAAACAACACGTCTTACTTTTGGTCAGGCCCAGCTGAAGAAGAGGGGTGACTCTGACAATCAAACTGATGGACCTACTCCCTCTCCTTCTCAGCCGTCACGCTCTCCCAAGTCCCCATTCCTCCCACGAGCAGCCCGCGTGCTGCCCACACCTGGCGGGAAAGAAAACGGGTAAGCAACACCAGGTAGATGTTTTTTCTTGTTCAAACAACGTGCCGTCCACTTTGTAAATGCTGCATCTTATCTTTTGTAGCGAGGAGGAGTCACCCCAGTGGTTGAAAGAGCTGAAATCAAAGAAGCGCTTGAGTCATTATGAAAATGAGTGCTAAGTAAACAGTAAGGTGAGATTTGTTGTCTCTATTTTAAAGACCAAGTGAAAGAGCTCATCATTATTTCCATCTTTTGACACCAGTGTTCCTGATTCTCCCCTGAAGGTTGCCTTAACAGATGAATCTGTGTGAAATAGAAGCCTTAACGTTTGACCCAGAGAGTTGGAGAGTGTGGACCTACAGCTGCTGAAGTTTCTGTTTTGTTTTGTTTTTGATTTATTTTCCTCTTCCCTTCTGGGTCCATAAATGTGCATGGTGCCTTTTTTTAATGGAGAGTCTGTCCTATGGAAAAAGGAAAAAAAGAGCAAGGAGAAAAACATCAGGCTGCTACGCTTCATCCATTTCATGCTCGAACCTGTGGAAGTCCTGCTGCACCTGAAGGGGCTTTAACACTTAAACAGGGACCAGGAGAAACAAGGAAAATGGAGAAGAAGCATTTACTCCCAATTATTTCCTGTTGGGTCACATTTCTGGAAATGTTTAATTGTGGGACCACAACGCCTTTTTTATCCTGGACATGCTTTATGGCATGCTGGAGGACAATCCAGCTAAACCTTTACAAGATGTTTGTATGTAGATTCTTTATTCAACTAATACGTAGAAGTTGGCTGTGTTTGCATCAGCCGTATGTGTGCTGTCTGCAGGGGTTGTTGATTGGAGTCATACAAGCATTGCCATAGGATAACATTTCAGACACTAATGCATTTTTTAATATAGTGAACAAATCACAGCTGACTTGATTGTCTGTGGGAGTGTGTATCATGTTAATAACTGTAATCAGGATGTGTTATATTTGTATGATCAATGATTTAACAGAAAGCTAGTTTTGGAGAAAGAAAACAGTAAGATGCATCACTACATTAAAGGCTCTTCAGCCTTTTACTTTGATACACTCCACAGCCTAACAGTGTCACAGTTGCTGCATACTGTATATATATTTTTGTCTGAATATCTACTTGTTTTTGTTGATGAGGGACAGGGGGCCTTTGGAAAGTGACTGCATCTGTTAATTGTACCCACTCCAAATCAGCACAAACACACTACTTTTAATCCGCTTTCTTTCCCTCCTTTAATAGACGGAACGATTGTAGCTACAAGCATCCTCTATACTGTAAGCCATACTGTCACCTTGTAGCCCTCACATGCCCCTCAATCGTGTTATGACAATGTCTTTCCAATGAATGTGCAATTTTCCCCTTAATTTTGTCCTCATTTATGTGCATGCACAATCTTTCCTGTTACATCAGGCTTTGTTCTGGTTGACAGGCTTCGTGTGTCGGGGTGAGGATGGTTCAATCACTACACTTGTAACATTAGTCCACTCCACTCTACTCTCTATATTGCTCCAAACAAATGTGAACATTTGCACCTGCTTTAAAGCTCAACCTCCTTCTCATGTGTACCATCCACCCACTTATTCTGCGCTTCTTCATAGCACTTTGTCACTTGATGCACTACACCGCAGACCTCTGCCCCCCTCTTGTTGGCCATGGTGTGCGTGTGTGTGTTTGGTAAGCCTGCTCATGCAATGCAAGTGAATGTGTTGACGGAGGCTTCAGAGTGATTGCCCCTGGTTTCTATGTATGTGGATGTTTTTCTTTGTCATGAAATTTGAGGGTTTCTTTTCTTTTTTTTTTCTTTTTTTTTTTAATGTCCATCTTTTTTCCTTTTTTTTTTTTTATTATTTGAAAGTAACAATGTATATTGCACTGTGTTGTATTGGCCAGTGTCCTAAAGTGAATAAATTCTTAATAAAAATTTACTTGACTTGAGTCAGCAGCCTCCAGTATGTTATTGCCCTGTGAATTTTATTGTGATTTTTAGGGAGCTAAAATAAACCTCATTATGGAATCTAATGAGAGTCTAAGAAGCAACTGCCGTGCAAAGTGTACAGGGTGAAATTGAAAGGAATGAGAAACAATGGTGTGGTTTGAGATTGAGTGTAGTCTGAGAGAGTGTGTGTTTGTGCTGAGCAGGCCTGTTTGCTGAATCCTCTTGGCTCTCTCCCCCTGTGCCCAAACACAGTGATCGCTGGCAGCCTGGCGGACGGGCATGGCAGCGTGTGCCAACACAGCTGCCTATTGAGAGGCAGCGTTACGGACACAATGTGAGCGACAGACTTGCTGTATCAACAGCTCCCCGTTTTCTGCTGTTGTGGCCAGAAATAAACCATAAATACCCCCCATGTGCCTCCCCTCTAATGGTTCAACCCCACCAAACACCAAGTGGTACCGAAAAAGAGGGACACTACCACTTCCTTGCAGGCATACCCAGGTAAAAGCCTTATTCTGGACACATAGGAATCGGTAAAGTGGTGTATTAACTCCTGTGCGATGGAGCTAGATGGTGCTACAACAGTGAAGACAGGTTTCGGGGGGGTTTTGTATCGTGGATAGTTACTTAACCCTATCATGGACATAATCGGTTATAATGCTAATAGGTTGTTTGGGAAATCAGTGCTATGTTCTATAAGAATTATCACAATCCTAATATTCTCATTTGAGAAATATTTTGCAACTGTGACATTAAGTTTTTCTTCTGTCTATATTGCTGCCTGTGTGTACATGCATGATGGATGGTGCTTTGTCTGTGTGTGTGCTGCTGCCAAAAAGTGGCAGAGCAGTGGATCAGGAGGATGTCGGAGCAGCAGAGCGCCTCCGAGCAGCTGGCTGCTGGGAAGAGCCAGGGTGGAGCTGGAGCCTCGTATAAGGTGCTCTAACAACCTTCTGTCAAAAGAGATGAAAACCTGATTTGATTGGGGATTAAGTGCTCTCAGATTCATGCTTATACAGGCACAAAAGTGCACCTCTTAAGAGTTTTAAACAGCGATTACAGTCTTTTTTCTCTTGGCACATTTAAATGCTTTTTCTCTGCCTGTATCATCACTTTGGGCTTCTTAATGGAGGCCATTCTCTTAGATATAATTGTGGGTACTTGGGTAAAATGCGGGTCTTTCTCTGTGATATAGGTGGTGCTGTTTGAGTTTGAAAACTTTCAGGGCTGCAAGGCAGAGTTTTCTGCAGAGTGTAAAGATGTGACAGAGAAGGAGCTGGAGAAGGTCGGCTCTATGATTGTTGACTCAGGACCGTGAGTGATGTTGCTTTTCATTCTCAGAAATTATTCAGCCGTGCCAGTTGGTCCTATCGTTGAAGTAAACCTTTTTCTTCCCTCCTCTTCTCAGCTGGGTGGGTTACGATCGTCAGGGGTTCACAGGGGAGCAGTTTATTCTGGAGAAGGGCGAGTATCCACGCTGGGACACATGGACTAACAGTCAGAGCAGCTACTCCCTCTTGTCTCTAAGGCCACTAAATGTGGTGGGTGTCTTCTCTTTATTGTGAAACTGTACAGATGCTACAAATTATAGCAGACACAAAAATAAATTCTGTAGGATTTGTGTCATGAGTCTTCCTAAACTTCACAAAACATTATTTCACTACGTTGACATGAGCTGAATAAGTATGAAGGACCTGGAAGTATATATGTGTCTGTTTTTCCTCTACAGGATAGTGCTGAACACAAGCTGCACCTGTACGAAAACCCTGGATATACTGGCAGAAAGATGGAGATCGTAGATGATGATGTTCCAAGTTTGTGGAGCCACGGTTTTCAGGATCGTGTAGCAAGTGTCAAGGCTCTTAATGGAACGTAAGATTCCTCCTCCATCTCTATTTCATCCGCATCACACATTGTTCCTGGCAATGTTTCTATTTACACAGCTTCCAAGCTGTTTTGTTGCTTTAGTCTGAGAATATGCTCTTCTTCCAGATGGGTTGGCTACATGTACCCAGGCTACAGGGGTCGGCAGTTCATCTTCGAGCGAGGAGATTTCAAGCACTGGAACGACTGGGAGGCCCCTGCACCACAGATCCAGTCTGTCCGACGTGTGAGGGACATGCAGTGGCACAAGAGGGGCTGTTTCATTGTTCCCGAGCCTGCTCCTGCTCCTGGTCCCGGCCCAGAACCTGATCCCGCTCCAGAACCTCCTGCCCCTCCTCCTACAGCTGGAACCAGCTGAGCAGGATCCTCACCTGCCTCCTATCCCCACCCTGCCCGCAGTGCCTGCCCTCTGCCTTAACCTAACCATGGCAAACACTGCTTGCGCCCAGTGACGAGTGCCATGTATATGCCAGTGGAGAATAAAGGTTGTTTGATCTGGAGTTGGTTGGTGATGTCATACTTGGGCGCAAAGGTGGAAAATTCTTTCACAGAGATAGTAAAGATTTGGAGAAACTACAATCACTCATGTAAAACTGACATCCGTGTGGAAACAATGTAGCTTACATTTGGCTTATGTTTTCTTCACACGATAATTGAATTTACTTTTGATTAATGGGTGCGGCTTTTAACGACTGTGTTTTCCTATTTTAATGACCTCAAAAGCTCATCCAGCATTAGGAGCACATGACTCAGTGAATATATGGATGGATATGCATCTGCTTAACAGCAATGAAGATGATGTCATGCTGTATGTATGCTTGCTATTAAAACCGAGTGCCCCACATGCCCTCCCAAAGTCATCTTTGTGAATTCTACAGTTGATGATGCTCATGTTTTGCAGGAAAACATTAAATATCTAATTATCCTTTGCAAATACCTAAATGCACATTTATTATTAAATCTTACTATTTCAATACATTACTATTACATCTTTGATTGGTTGCCTCATGGTCCTCTGTTTTTAATCAGTCAAGATCTATGTTGCGAAATCCTAATGGATTCCACATGCAGACTTAAAAGTGCACGTACAGGCTGTCGCTGAGTAGACTTTCAAGAACAAAGATTCTCATTCTTGGAATCGTTAAGAGGGGGATTTTCTCCAAACTTTACTGTTATAGTGTGAAATTTAATCTCCGTTAGATTTTCTGATGTCATTCACGAATGTTGGAAAAGGAAAACAGAAAAAAACAACAACTGTAACTAACTTTTAGTTTGACAAATAAGAGAGTACACTGACTGTGTGTATTTCCAATACACTGTTCAAATTAGCAAGGTATATTTTGGTTGCATTGCAACAAGAAGCCAGGTGCTTTTTGGACCCCTGAACTGTCAGAGAAAGTCCAATACACTAACAGTCCTAAATGTTCTTGATTAACTCCAAATTTATGCTTAGACGTGTGTTTAGAAGCTAAGTTGAGAAGTGGCTTTTTCACAAACAACTCCGTTCTACTCCGCTCTTTCACTTCTGAACTGTGGAGTATGACATACAAATCCTTTCCATAATCCCAGAGGGGGATACAAACTCTCGTAGTCATCTCTTACACTTCTAATTTAGCCCAAAGAGGTTATGCAAACTAAATAGTTAACACATATTCTCAGCAGCACGTGCCAAACCTGAATTCAGCTGTAGGATTCATTCTGTTCCCTATAGCAGAAATCCCAAAAACTGGAGGTTAACTTAGTGTTCGGAAAAATCACAGGAACACCAAAGATTACTGACCATACAGAAATTGTCTTTGCACTCAACTCCTTTACGTGTATTAATCATTACAGACTTCTTCACACGTCTTAGACAACAGTCTTCAAATATTACAAGAAACTAATGTGTAGGACTGTCTCGTGGCTTAAAGGGTCAATATCTGAAAAACCGATGCAGCTCCTGTGTTTATGCACCAAGACGAAGATGACCACAAGTCATATTTATCTTTATTGGTCTTGTGACATTAGTGTCTATATCTAAGACAAGATTTGCCTGCTTTTGACTTGAGTGCAGCTATAACATAGCCTGGCTCTCACGCAGACCCTTCGTGCTTCGTGCATCTTCGTTACACTTCGTGAGCTCGCACGAGGGTCTGGGCCCGCCTTGTTGAGCCCGAAGTCTTCGGTTACCCCATAAACGGGCCCGCCTCTATGCCTAGATCCAATCACAATCGTGGGGCGGGGTGTTAACAGATTAGCTGCTGCTAGCTCCTGCTTTGCTCGCTGCTGTTGTGTTTTGTTTATTTTCCACCACAGACCGAGAGACTGGTCGCGCTCCAACGCGTCACGTCCGCTTTCGATATGATTGGTCGAAGTAGTACGTGACACACACATTGAATTCTCCAATCAGGTTCGAGAGGTTTTTGAATACAACCCCCGCCTACTCACAGCAGAGAACAGCTAGGCAACCGACAAAATTCCAGATGGATGAGAAACATCCATCTGCGTGAGAACCAGGTTAGCTATAACAGTGATCAGTAAAAACATTGTTGCTCACCACCTGAACACTCTTGCCAGCATATGTGAAAAGGACTCCGACTTTTAAAGAAGTAACATATAAAAGTTATACAGTTGTGCATAATAGAAAACATGTATAATGCATGTTTACTATTATGTTTATAATAAAAGCATAAATATTTTATAGAAAAAGCTGAATGGCAAATATCATCGGTGCAACATTTGAACATGAACACAGAAAATGGCGCCACCCCGCCTCCAAAAATTTTAAATCTCAAATAACAGTTTGAGCTATGACTTTAACTTTACTCACTGTATTCAAGTTATGTGTATTATTTAAATACCTAAACTTAGATTTAGGAAATCAGTCCATCCTCACATATTACATGGACGCTAATACAAAATCTTATGAAATATTGAGTCCTTGCAACAATGCTGAAAGAAGTGCACAGTTTCTTCGCTTGAGTAATAATTAACAATAAAAATCATCCGTGATGAGCTTCCATTTAAAATCCTTCGGTAAAAGCACAGAAGAATTATTCTCAAAATGGACAAAAATGGTTAAAAGTAAAAGTGTTAGTTAATCAAGAATAAGAGCCCTTGTGACTGATGGCTCTGGGGATTGTTTTACATAATGTTAATGTATGTAAATGTAAATGTACTTTATTTCTACAGCCCTTTGCAGACAATCCTTACGATGTACCAAAGTGCTTTACAACAGGTAATAAATAAAGAGACGAAAAACAATAAAAACAATAAAAGAACAGTGAAAGCACTAAAATACAACAAAATCAAATAAGATAAAAGTGTCATCATACTACTGGGTATTAAAAGGAATCCTAAATAAGTAGGTTTTTAGCCTAGATTTGAAGAGGCCCAGGTCAGAAATAAGATGCAGCTCAACGGGGAGCTTATTCCAGAGCCTGGGGGCAGCGACAGAAAAGGCTCGGTCACCCCAGTGTTTGTATTTTGACCTGGGCACTTCCAGCAAAAATTGATTTGTTGACCTCAGAGCTCTACCAGGATTGCGGACTGTTAAAAGCTCAGATAAATATGATGGGGCGAGGCCGTTAAGAGCTTTAAAAACAAAACATTAAAAGTTTAAAATCAATTCTATAAATGACATAAAGGACATAATGATGCATTCAAGCACATGCACATCAGTTTATCCAATATTCACCAATTTTGGGGTCGCCCTTCCAACATTTTCGATATTAAACTGAAATGATTAATAAACACAAAGTTGGGTTTGTTTTGGGGACTGAGAAAAGTTATCTCTTTGCGAGGACAGCCGGCATCGAACAGCAAAATATATAAAGTGCATCATAAGCATAATTTAAGAAAATTTCTGGGAAGTAACTTGTCCTTACACCTGTCAGATAAACGTAGAGGAATATAAACTAGAAGCTTTAACTCTGAATTTTAGTGGGGAAGAAGTTCGATGGTGCCTTAAATCTATATTTTCAAGTAGAATTATCTGAAAAAACATGCTTAAGCCCAAAGTGAGAGCACATTGATTACTAGTTAAAATCAAAGAAAATTGACTTATTTAGCTTTCTTCCTTCCAGCAGGCGACAGATGGCCTTGTGTGGGCTGCAGGTTTACATTAGAAATCCAATGGATTGTCATCATAAATAATAATACTTTTTCCCCACTATAAAATAAACTCAGAATTGTGGAAATATTCAGCAGTATTTCCACTATTATTCACCTCAGTCCCAACCTCTCCAGCACAGTAAAAACCCATCTTTTACAATACTTCTCTCCCACACACTCTCTCTCATTGTAGGTGTGGGACTCTTGGCACTGTTTGTGCTGAATCATGTGGATATCAAACAATGACTGGCTGGACAAAACTGACAACTAATGAAATAACTTTGTGGGAGTGTGACACCCCAGGGTGGGGTGGGGGCTGCACGGTGACCCCTCATTTCAGTCTGCTGGGCCTATGGCAGGCCGACCTGCTGGGCGGCTTGGACACTGTGGGTACTGTTGGCAGAGTTTCCACCCCTGGACGTCCCGTATATATTGAGCTCGTCGTGCCATCACAAACACACTGGCACAGACAGGTACTGGTAAGGGGTTCATGTCCGTCATGTTGTATTTCATAAAGTTTATTTTAATTTCTAAGCAGTTTTTGTCTCATTTTGTTGCTATATTTCAGCTTTAGTAGCTTTAACTTCTTTATTATCTTTAGCGTACGTTGCATTGCTGTAATTCTGTGTTCAGAAAGCTGTGATTGTTTTGGAGGGATGGGGGTGAGCACTTTTTAAACACATTTGTATGCACAAATAATAGAAAACAAAACTATGAAAAAGCTGCATTTGTTTTAGAAACTGTTGTGGTTCAACACAAATTTACCAGAAGCAATCAAATCTACCTGCTTTTCTTTTCAGTTTCATCCTTGCCAACACATTCACTATGGCCACAGAGCACCAGAACCCTGCAGCCAAGCAGCAGCAGCAGCCGGGAGTCAGTGCGTTTAAGGTAAGCGCAAATGCAACAGAAACCACATTGATCACAGTTTGAAACTTTGAAAGACCAGACTGCCATTTTTTTTTTTAAATAATACTTGTATTATTAAGAAAACTCCCAGGGCTCTTTCAAAGAGATTAAAAGACACGCCTGACTTCTTCTCTCTTTTTTGTGTGGTGAACAGCTGGTTATCTATGAGCAGGAAAACTTCCAGGGACCCTGCCATGAGCTGACTGTTCCCTGTAACAACCTCCAGGAAGCAGGCGTGGAGAAAGTGGGCTCCATACTGGTGCTGTGTGGACCGTGAGTGTGGGTCAGAGACAGACAGAAAACTAGAAATCAATTGATAATCCGACAAGTAGACAAAGAGGAATGGTCAATAGAAAAGAAAAAGGCAGAAAAACTAATTGATGTGTGCTAAACAGATTACACTAGCTGTCTTTCCAGCTGTTTCCCAGTTCCAACCACAGCTCTCCATCTTTTTTTCCTCTGCTCTGACAGATGGGTGGGATACGAGCAGAACAACTGTAAGGGGGAGCAGTATGTGTTTGAGAAGGGTGAGTATCCTCGCTGGGATTCCTGGACCAACAGCAGGCGTAGTGACACCATTGCTGCATTCCGCCCAATTAAAGTGGTAAGAAATAACACTTTTAACACAATAACACAAATGACAAATGTCCCTAAATTAGTCATCCCATACACTACTTTACATCTCACCTGTCTGGTTACCCTGTTGTTCTCTCTCAGGACAGCCAGGAGCACAAGATTGTCCTTTACGAAAACCCCAGCTTTGCAGGGAAGAAGATAGAAATCATAGATGATGACGTCCCTAGCTTTCACGCACACGGCTACCAGGAGAAGGTCTCCTCCGTTCGGGTCCAGAGCGGCACGTGAGTCCCCCCTTCCAGCAGAAGTTGTATGATTCCGATGAAGCTCCCTACATGTCTCTTGTAACCCTCCTTACACCTATAACATCTGCTTTTCCCTCTCTGTGATCCTGGCGCGCCAGTTGGGTGGGCTATCAGTATCCAGGATACAGAGGATATCAGTACCTGTTTGAAAAGGGGGAGTATAAGGACAGCGCCGAGTTTGGAGCCCAGATTCCTCAGATCCAGTCAGTTCGGCGCGTCAGAGACATGCAGTGGCATCAGAGGGGTGCTTTTCACCCCATCAACTAAGCTTTTGACTCTTTGCTGTCACAAAACCTGACCTCTGCAATCCCTTCTAGCAGTAACCCCTTGTGCTACAATTACACCATACAGCATCTGGATATGTTGACGCACTTTACTAGAGTGGCTCTATGAAATCTCATTGTACTAAATTCAATGACAATAAAGGCATTCAATTCAATTCAATTCAATATCTATTGCAGCTGTTGCAGTAGTGACATTCTTTGAAACAAACTAATAAATCCTCATTGCTTAACATTTCACCTGGTCATGTGCTTTACTTCTGGTTTGTTCTCCGCAGAAATTCTTCAGACTCCTAAATTACTTGAAGTTGTGCCAAAATAGTTAATTAAATCAAATATATATGGCATGAGAGTACGTGGAGGCATAGCTCGTGTGCATTGGCTAACTTAGGCCAGCAGGCTGCGCTGCGGGGTTTTACAGATGCCGCCACTTCCTGTTTTCCAGTGAAGAAGAACATGATGTAACAACATGCTGCCCTTTATAGTTTAATCTTAACATTGATTTAGTAAGAAGAATAACTCTTTTCCAAATAGTTTGTCTCGTGTACTTCATCCCCACGTCTTAAAGTCCCACCTCGGTTCCTCGAAGACGTTGGTATGAAAATGTTACCTCATGTAAATTTGACTTTTTAGCTTAACGTGGTTAGCTAACACTGTAATTATAACTAGTTTACACTTATTCATTTGGTGTTTTAATGGGTAATTTGTTATGGGTTTGTATCTGGTTTGCCTTGAAATCATATTATTCCACTAATATTACCTCTGCCTCTTGTAAGTTACTTACCTCCTTCATATTTAGGGTGAAATGTGCCGAAAGAAACTAGTCTTGTTTCTTTTACGCAATGCATTGTGGGATACAAACGGAAAGAAAATACAGTTAAACAAAAAAAACAACAAATGAATTTGATAAATATCTGTAATTATATTTAAGTTTATTAGTTGTCTGGCTGTAAACTGCATAACTAAAGCTTCGTCAGCGTTAATATGCCGGGCACTGACATACTTTAATTTTGCATTGGACGTTATATAATGAAACAGACTAAATTCTTGATTTTCAGTATTTTTCATCAAGTTCCCTTTTTTATATAAATATTATTGCATGAGACTTTATTTTCCGTAGCACAGTAGAAGCTTATACTGAAACTTAAGGTGCAGGGATTTCAGTTGCTTCTGCAGTTGAAATAATTTATAACCACTCTAAGGTGGTCAAAAGTGAGCAGACAGACTCTGACCTGAGAGGAAATCATAATAGGAATAGAAGCTGCTGTGATTTAAAACTATGAGTCAGTCGTACAAAAGCTCATATTTTCTTAAGATGATGATCCCAGGGAGTGGTTGTTAAAGCAAACTTTTAACACATACTTTGCTTTAACAGTGAAGATGCCTGTCCTGTGCAGCAGCTGCGCTGAGAAACGTGCTGTGCTGAAGCGTCCGAAAACTGGCCATTCGCTGTGCAAGGAGTGCTTCTTCTGGGCCTTTGAGGAAGAGGTACATCAGACCATCGTGGCAGCAAAGCTCTTCAAAACAGGGGAGACTGTAGGGGTCGCTGCCTCAGGAGGAAAGGACTCCACCGTGCTCGCACATGTCATGAAGCTTCTGAATGAGCGGTACAACTATGGGCTTGAACTCATGCTTATCTCAGTGGATGAGGGAATCACCGGTTACAGAGACGACTCCCTGGAGACGGTGAAGAGGAATCAGGAGCAGTACGACCTGCCGCTGAAGATTGTGTCGTACGAGGAGCTGTATGGTTGGACCATGGATTCTATAGTGAAGCAGGTGGGACTGAAAAATAACTGCACCTTCTGTGGAGTGTTCAGACGGCAGGCGCTGGACAGAGGAGCCATCATGCTCAAAGTGGATAAGATATGTACAGGTAAACTCAAATAGGGCTGTGCAATATATCGAATTTCGATCGCGATAACGATATTGGTGTCAAACGATCTCAAAATGAATAATATCAAATATAAACGATATTATTAAAAAAAAAAAAAAAAAAAAAGCTGAACAGAGATTAGCAACAACAACATTGGAAATGGAAGATATAGGGCAGGCTCAGTTAATTGAGAAAAAGGGGAGAAAAAGATTGGTGATCTGGGACCACTTTAGATTTGAAGAAAAAGATATGTGTGTGTTTCAAAATGTGAGCTTATACACCCTTTTCTGTATGGATATGTCTAGGTGTTTTAGTAGGGGTCGTTTGGAAAAGAATAAAATATAGTCATAATTATGACTCATAATACAAAATATACAGTGTTAACAAAAAGGTACTGCTGAAGCCTATAATAATTATACTGTATGTGCTTAGCACTCAACAAGGTGTAGCTCTAGTAGAGGTAGACCTAGGCCAGCAGAGGGCAGCCCATGGGATATTTTTTGCCGCTGGCAAAAAAAAACCATATATATATCGTTTAAAATATCGTGATATCAATATTGACTGAAAATATCGTGACATTGATTTTTCCCATTATCGAGCAGCCCTAAACTCAAAGGATTTCAATAGTTTGGATTCATGAGCAGAGGTAGCCTATGTTTTTTCTTTTATTAACTGAATGTGCTTCATTTTCTGTGCCCCCCCCCCACAGGTCACAACGCTGACGATGTGGCAGAGACCGTTTTAATGAATGTTTTGCGAGGCGACATAGCTCGTCTGCGTCGATGCACCGCCATCTCCACAGCTAGTGAGGGTGAAGGGGTTGTACCGCGCTGCAAGCCCCTTAAATATGCTTATGAAAAAGAGATTGTTCTGTACGCCTATTTTAAGAAGTTAGACTACTTTTCTACTGAATGTATTTACTCTCCCAATGCTTATCGTGGCTATGCAAGGACCTTTCTGAAGGACTTGGAGTGTATAAGGCCCAGCTCCATAATAGATATAGTCCACTCTGGCGAGAACCTGTCTGTGCGTGAGGGAGTGAAGATGCCCGTCCAGGGAACCTGCAACCGCTGTGGCTACATCTCCAGTCAGTCGCTGTGCAAGTCATGCGTGCTTCTGGAGGGACTGAATCGAGGCCTGCCAAAGCTTGGTATAGGCAAGCACCACCGCCTGCACGATAAAATCCTCTCCCAGCAGCCCCTCTCTGAGAAGGAGGAGAGAAAGCTGAAATCAATAGACTTTTGAGAATTATCACATATTTATTTACCACGAGAATCAAGAAATAGGATCAATTTCTTTAGTAAACTACATTTTCTGTCTTTCTATATGTTTTTTAAAAAGTTGTCTTAGGCCATGTGTATAACTTTTCATGTATACAAAACACAGTATTTGTGAGGTGGTTGTGCATTTTTCCACAGCTAAATAATCTTGAGTTGAATATTTTTTGTTTATTTTGACAGGTTCCATTACCATGAATGTTTTTTGAGGATAAGATGATGACGTGCACATTTTTTTTTTCTTTTTAACCATAATAAACTTTTTGTCATGATTCTGATGAGAAGCTTTTTTTTTTGCTTTTCTTTTTGGTGATGTGAATGAATTTGTTGCAAGCCTCACCTCATGGTCGCGTGGTCTGGGTAGTGACTGAAAGAATGAGGTCGAGGATAGAAGCAGCTGGATTGGGTTTCCTTCCCTGATTGGCTGGCTCAGCCGTAAAGATGTGGTCAGGAGCTCGACCATTTGGAGGGAGCTCGGAGTACATTTCTTCCGACTCAAAAGACGTCAGCTGAAGTGGTTCGGGCACCTGGTTAAATGTCTCCCTTTGGAGTTTTTTTGGCGTTTCCAACTGGGAGGAGATCCCTACACAGACCCAGAACTCACTGAAGGGATTTAATTTCCCTTCTGACCTTGGGACGCCTTGAGATGCCCCAGGAGGAGCTGTGGAGAGTGATGTCTTTTTCTTGACCTCAGATAAGCAGAATTTGATGGATGAATGGCTTGATTAAGGTCCAATGTAACTGTGTAAAGCTTGTTCATACTACCACTAATCTTTTTCTTTTTTTTTAGCACACTTACTACATAATTTTGAATATCCATCATTATTTTAAATTCTACGTACCCTTTGTCTCAGGCGAAGTTACAGTCAGTTTTACATTTGTGGCTGCAAAGTCGCGAGTATTTTAAACATGTAGTTTCATGTTTGGGCCTCGAGATGTCGCTCATGACTTAAACCGTCAGCGAGAGCGCGCTCCCGTAAAGTACACATGCACATACAGCAGCGCGTTCACGAGACCAATCCTAACTAACTTCCAGGGCAGCGGTGGTGAAGTTTGAAGAGGAAAATTCAGACTTCGCAAACAGTCAAGAAGCTCTCCGAGCACAAAACCTACGCACTACACAGCTAGACAGCCGCCATGGACGATTTAGGTAAGTTACGAAGATTGTTTTTTGTTTTGTTGTTTTTTTTTTCATTTGATTTTATGAGCGAAGTGTTGTTCTTTGCCCAATGAAGAGCGGACAGCAGGGTGGAGGAGTAGTTGACGTTACGTGGAGATTTTATGCTCAAAAGAGCCTTTCTGGTTCATTATAGGTCGTTCAGATTACACTGGAAAAGCGAGCTGATTTCAGCCAGGAATGTTGCAGTGTAATGTAAAGAAAGTACACGTTTAACACTTTTAATATCACGCCCACTTTTTTATCCATAAATAAGCATCGTAGTAACTTAGCCGCTGGACATCGTTAGCCGTTACCACCACCTTCTGTTAAACTCGCCCAACCGTTAACACAACAATAACGTAACGGTAACATTTGTTCTAATGCGTTGTCATGTTAATGCATATGGACTGCTTTTGTTTAGGGATGAGATATGTAGCTGACATTTTGTCATCGAGCTTACACGTTACCTCCTCAACTCTTGCCCCAGGCTACTCATTCCAACTTTGAAGTGGTGGAGTCAACAGGCCTCCGTATTTAGATTGCTCAGTGCGGCACAATGCGAGCTCAGCCCCGGCTTGGCTGACTAAAAACGAGCCTCTTTTGTGATTGAGCTGACCTAACAGCATATGATATGAAAAGCCTTGTTGTTGGAGGTAAAACTGGACATCGCAAGTTTGGGGAAACGGGAAATATAAATTATTGGTACTACTAGTTCTAAGTTATGCAGTACGTTCAGTTATAAACAAAACAAAACATCATCTTCCATCTCAAATTTCACGCCAACACGTTTTATCTGATAATGGACTGCATGAAACAGTGGTGGTTGTTGGTAGATTGCTGACTTTGTGTTTAATTATTTGATAAAGAGCAGGTCCATGCTCTACCGATGGCGTCCAACAACTTATATACCAGTGGCAGGTACACAGACATAAAGTCACATAATGTATTTTTGGACTAAAATGGATTGTCTCCAGTTGTTAATGTGCAAACTCAACTTTAGTTTCACTTCAAAGGGACAGTTATGACCAGTTAACATGAGATTCCCAACTTTATTCCATGCTCTTTGAATTAGAAAACACAATCACAATCCCTGTTTGATTCACTAAAGTCATTGGAAGTATGGCGGACCAAAAGCCCACATTGGTCTCTGTCGGTACACGTGAAAAACGCTGCTCTGTAATTTCAGGTTATTACCCTGCAGTCAGTGACCATCATTTATTTATCCAAACTCAAAATGTATCCGCTCTTGCAACTGGGCAGATGTTAATTTTGGTATCTTGTCTCTGATTTTGAATATGTTAAGAAGTTAAATTCTCGTGCGAGTCAATCGTTGGGTTTATTATTAATTGCTGTACATTTACAAACAGGGTTGGGAAACATGATGAAAAGACATACACTTTAATCTGCCATATAAGTATACGTCTATATATGTATATATATATACATATAAGTCCAAATCCACAGACTGACATTTTACACAAACTCTCACAGCTGAGGGGTTGGCAGTTAATAACAAATAACTGAATCTTCAACTGTTTCATTTTATCACTACTTCAAGCCTTTTGTCTTCCCTGTAGCCATTAACAGCCTTGATGGCAATCCATAACATCTTTAAGCATTGGCCCTCAACTTTTCACACTAAATCTCGATATTGTTGTTAAAGTTTTCATCAGGCGGTCAGTCTGCTATTTCGCCACGCTACATCAGGACGAGTCCCTTATTTTGTCTGTTAAGTATCTGTAAAAATAGTTTGTTATGGTCTCCCACAGTAGAGCTGGAGTAAAATAGATTTGTGAATTGTTTAAGTGGAGAGATGATGGGCCACATTTTGCATTTGGCTGGTTGTGGAGAATGCCTCCGGGGCGCACTGGATGCTCTTGCTGCCGTAGGCCGCTGAAAGGACCTATTGTTGGTTGAGAGGGAGCTTACAGCCCCTCTAAAGCAGCGTGAACAGCAGACTCAAGAAGGGGGCGAGGCTGCTGAGGAATTTCGAACATCACTCTGTGTCAGGGTCCAAGGCCAAATACTCTCTGGGTCATGACTCACCTCCTGCCGATTCTCTCAGCTCTGTGTACGCTGCCACCAGAGGGAGGGCTGGCAGTTTTAGTCTGTCCTGCTGAAACGTGGATCATCTTGTAATTGCAACACTTGTAGATTGTTAAAACTCGGAGCTCTGAGATTTGATAACATGTGAATCACAGAAGTGTTTGCTAAATGGATAGATAGATAGATAGATAGATAGATAGATAGATAAATACATACTTTATTAATCCCAATTTGGGAAATTGTTTTGTTGGCTCTCAATAGCAGATTTAGCTTCCTCCTTAAATATCCTTGAGCAAATCATTTTAAATATTTGTAAACAATCTATAGTTTACTGTACTATGACTAAACCTCTAGCTTACAAACCTCTGTATGCACTGACACTGAGGCTCACTGGTTACTTACAGGGAACGTTTTGGGAAACCACATCAGAATATACTCCTTTCACCCTTCTTTCTTTCCATTTGTATTGATCTGTCCATATTGATTACTGCTTGAGGATGGGAATTCCCTCCACAGAGTGTGAGCACTCTTCCAGGATGGTCCTCTTGAGTCGGATATTTCCAGTGGATTCCTCCAATTAGTCTTTTGCCGTAATAATCAGGTGGTAGCCAGTCCTAACCTCATTTTCAGGACTGATGTGGCCAAGTAGACGAGTCCCCATCAGCACACGTGTAACATGTGGCACCGTATCTTGTCTGTTGGCACGTCCTGCTTCTGTGCTTCATCTTTGTTTGGTATGAAGCCAACATTCAGCTCCCTGTGAATTCCACAGGCTCATGTTAGATTTAGGCCAACTGACCTCACTCACTTTGTTGTGGAAACCGCATCCCATGTCTGCATCAACATACATTGCTTTATGCGTTGCACTAGAACCTAGCTGGCCCATGCAGATGGGCTCATGCACACTTATCCCTAATCTTTCAGCTGATCAAACAGAGCACTGTTTGGAAAGTATAATAAAGACTGAATAGTTTGCAATGACCTACTGATTCTTGTAATTATCTGAGAAAAACCCTGCAGAGAACAAGTGCTATTAATTGGGAGCCCCTCAGCCTCATTTTGCAGACATACTGAGAAGACACATGTCTGTAATGGAGCGGTAGTGTGTATAAAAACACACAGCAACAACCCCCCCCCTCCCCATGCATTTGTAAACACACAGCAGTCCTGTAACAGTCACTGTAATAGAATCACATAGCAGAGGAGGGTTTTATTCCTGAAACACTAAGAAGTGTTTGTCGAGTGTAAGCCGCGTGGTCTTTCATATTTACAGCTTTTTCACAGCATACCAGAAATCTTCGAAGGTCTTTAGTGGTTTCTGTGTCTCAGTGTGACAGCAGCGCAGAGTTAGTGTTACCAAACTAGCCATCATCACCCTATGAGAGCTGCAGGGGTTGGTGCATACCACTGTTAACCAGTGGAGTCGCCTACAAGACGAGAAAGAAGCTCCTGACTGTAAATCAGTCTTGTTCCCGAGATCCACACCCATCCTGCTCTGGGTCTGGGGAAGAGAGTGCTGCATGGTTGACCTCATCGCTTAGGCAACCGAGCCTGCCCCACATCCTCAGGAAACATAGGAGAAAAACAATGAGCGGAGTCAGTGCTGGAGGCCAGCAAACACTGTTAGAGGGGGCAGCTCAGGGCCTTCAGCCTGCGAACGTGGTGCTGGAACAGCATTTCCACTATTAAATGATGTCGGGCCGTACTGTTGTTTTACTCGCAGCTCCCGTCTGTCTCTTCCTGTTTCTCTCTGTTATGCTGTGTCCATGTCTCATCAGTCCCGTGGCCTTGGCTCAGAGAACAATGCTGATTATTTTCTACACAGGTCACTGTAATGGAGTCGGAAAGAACACAATCCCTTGTTGGATGCTTCCAACATTGCTCAAGTTGGGGACACCTCAGGGATCATTCAAAGCATTTCAGTAACTCCCCAAACGGGATAACATTGTTTCTGAATAAAATAGTCTAAATGCTCATTTTTCAGTCGCACAGGTGTAGTTGTACATTTTTGTCCTCCTCAATTTTACAACTTGGATTACTTGGTTATATACTTTCTTAACACTTAGGAAAACTTTTTTTAAGCTCAGTTTCTGATTTTAAATCTCACTGTTTTGATTATGTTGGATGTTAATCACAACTAACAGAAAAAGATGAGCAACTTTTCTTTCTTCAGAAAACCCCAGTGCAAGGTTTGTTTGTTTGTTTACAATCTATAAACTCAAGATGTCAAGAAACCTTTTACGCACAATCAAACTTTGGTTTCAAGAAAGTAAAAACCAGTGGTGAAAGCTGAAATTCTACAATCATTTGTCAGTTTTTCTGCAACATGTGTTTAATGTAAGTTATCCTTTGGGGTTTTGAAGATGCTTAGCACCAATTTTAAATTAACAGTGAAAAGTTGATTCATCTAATTCACAAAATCAAAGTTACAGTAGCTCAGAGGGCCAACTTTCACATTTTCAAAGCTGAACGATCATTTGAGCTTTAGCATATTGCAAGGTCCCGTTGACCTTATGGAAGCTCTTCATTGATGTATGATTTTCAAACAGGCTTGGCCCTGAATGTGCCCTCGGTGACTGGTTGTTACTTCAGTCTTTAGACTTTCCCTTGTCATCTGATTTACTGGTCTGTGGGGAAGTACTTTTATTTTGGTCCAGCGCTCTCTCAAACGGAGTGTCATCTTTCGTGTATGGGGCTGCTTGGCAGAGTATTTTTAGGTAGTAATCACCCTAAGATGCTTCTGTCTTTCTGATTGTATGCTATTACAATCACTCCCTTTTTTTTCTGTATGAGATTGTGTGTTATACCATAGAAGCAGGTGGTCGTCTACAACTTATAAGGCCTGACAAACGCTTACTTTTTCTTCCATCATGGGATTAGTTTTGATGCCAGCCCGTTTTCTCTCATTCGCTCCCATTCTTAGTTTCTCTGTCCGTGGTTCCTTCGCAGCCACAGCCATCTCTGTATATCTCATTGGTATTTCACCCTCCTCCTCCTCTCCCTGGCCCCTGCCTGCCTTGTTTGATATAAATATCATGTTGGGTTGGCCTGGGGTAGGGTTTCGGTGCGGGACCATGGCCAGTTCTGCTCTTTTGCTCCCTGGCTATAAACAGGTGAGCGGTGGACCCTGATGGCCCATCACCATGGCCAACACGTTAATAGAAAAGATTAGACAGCCCAGGTTTAATTTCTGCCTGCACTGTACTCCACACTATGTGGGAAAGGGCAGTAAAAACACTGACATCTCCCTCATCGTGGAATTCAAAGCATGCTGTAGTTAGCAGAGTGTGTCCTGTAATCGTCAACACGTCATTCTCATTTTCTGGACCGACAAATAGTGTTTTGTATTCAAGCACATACTTCACTGACTCGGTACCTAAAATCCTGTGGAATTGGAGGAATGTTCTGCTTGAGTAGATTTTAATTTGAAGCATCTTTTTAATTTCATGGACAGGTTGGATTTAATGGGGGTTTTCACTGGATTGTGGCTGCGCGCTGCCATTCCTGAGCCACTTTCCTCATGTCCACACCTGATTTGCTGCTTTCTGCAAAGTGGACAAAGGAATGTTTGGAATTCCCCATGTACCTTCATTCTCATCTGATACACACTGCTGGACCGTGGCAGGGCCTTGGATGGGCGGATAAGGGTGCACGCAGTCAAGACTATACATGCACCCACTGCCACAAGAATGTGCACAATATCCACATGGCCTCGCACTTGTTTGTTGAACATAATGTAGATAAGTTACCACAGTATGACCACAGTTCTGTCTCCTGACAGAGCTACTGTAAATCAGTGCATTCTTTGACTGAGGTCTGATGAATTCATCCAGTATTATTAGATGTAGTCATATCATTTTAGATGACAGCTTTATTCTTCCAGGCCGTGCACAATGAACCATTGAGTCAGGATGCAGTTAGAGCAGAATTGGACTTTGTCCATTGTGGCTCCTACCCCCTGTCTGGAATGGAAAAGTTTAGCCTGTTTCTTGGCCTACAATGCACGTTTGCATTCTTAATGCCTCTAACTCTTTGTGGATCAGACTCTTGTAGCTTGTTGTCCTCATGCTAGTCTCAATACTGCCCTCCTCAGTGAAATGATGGAAGCGATAACATTTCAGTAGCACCCTAACCCTACAGTAAAGAGATGCAGAGGAGATAGTCTGTGTATTTGTGTACTGCGGGCTACTTAAAAGCTGATACAGGATTTTCGGGCAGAAATTTGGATGTGTTGTCTATATCTTTAAAACCTCTTCATAAAGGGATTTGATTAACTCTGATTTTAATTAGTGGCACCATATATCGATGGCAGAATTCTAAAGCATACTGGAGCTTTTTATTTACAACTGTGGAACGAGTTCAGTCATCGTGTTTTATTTAAACGGTTGATCTAATTGGAGAGATCTATTCTGCACTCCGTGGGCCTTTGCCTTAGTCACAGATGTGTCGTATCAGCGGTGGGGGGGTCTAATGAGTCTCTAAAACTTGGCTTAGTCTGCAAGTATTTAGAAGGACTTGGACAGCACTACTGTCCTTTGACAAGGCCAAGAAGAACTTTCTAGGAATACATTTCCATAAGTATTGAGTCTTGTTTGTGTTTTTCATTGAATTTGCTGTAACAGAAATGTGAATCTGTAACTAAATCCAGATCACAGGAGTTTACGGCTCACCTTTGTCCCAAGACCAGTTGTGGTATTTTTCTATTAGGAGGCTTTGTTTTATGAGTGACAAAGTCAACTTCAGTAAGGCCTTGTTTAGCATGTCAGCACCAGGTGCAGATTATTTTGAGCTGGTCATGATATTTCAGCACATTTGCACAGACATGGGTACTTACTGAGCTTACTGCTTTAAATAGGTTTGTGTTCCCATGTGGTTTACGTCAAACTTCAGGACTTTAACGTTTGGCTTCTGGGCAGGGACCCCCCCCCCCCATTTGGATAAAAAAAAAATGGTGATGAAAAGTCAAGATCAAGTAGAGTGGAAGCTGAAGTGTAATAATGTATGAGAGGCTCTAAGTTGACAAATCCTTTAGGCCCTTTATCAGATCTGAACATTTTGATTTTTGTTTTGTGGTTTTATTCTTTTGTAAATGTAAAAATCTTTAAAAGTTTGGAACAATCAGCTGAGACATAAACATTTATTACTGCAGTAAGTTGATAGATGGATAGATAGGTAGATAAGGTACACTTTCAGTGTTTGTTATTGAGGTAGATGAACACTGAGAGGATTCTGTCGCCAGTGTTGGCCTTTTAACCACTCCCCCACTCTCTCAGTAGACTGGCAGCATGTTTTCACTCCTGGTTGTTCTCTCTGCCTTTGTCTGAACTCCTGCCTGCTTCACACAAACACACACATAGACAGTTCTTCATGGAGGATGTTACAAACACAGCAAGAGGAAAATAAGTGAGTAAACATATTGCACTTTCTAAGAAATGAAAAACTCAGTGTCTTAAGGCAGGATTACTGTGACCCTGCCGAGAGTTAGATTATGATCGGCTTTGTCACAGGGAAGGAAAGAATATGTAGCTTATTTCAGCTTTCATATGATTTACTAGATATTTTTTTGTAAGTGAAAGATAAGTTTTTGTTAGATATTTGATTTGTTGATTTAAGTCCTCATGCAACATGGATTGAATTACTGGTTGGACAATAAGGATCATTTAAATAACAAAGCTTTTCAAAAGACAATTCTTTTTCATTTAGATTACATTTCAGAAAGTGATGGGAGCCTGTGTTTACACAATTTTTGGACAATATTCGACCCTTTTTCTCTGGCAGGATGAGCTGAAAAGTGCGGGTATTGTTTGAAACGGGTGGTAACTGGTCCAAGTTTCTCAAGTGTAACGGTATGCAGCCAGTGATGGCGGTCTATTCTGGACAGGCCGAGGATGGATGGATTGTGTGATGTAAGAGTCTATTTTGTTCCTGTGTTGCAGCAAACTCTCAGCAGGGTAACTCTGCACCCCCTGAGCCCTGGACAGGATTCAAAAATGCTGTCTGTCTGTCTACATGTTTGTTACCAGTTTGTGTTGTTAAATTCATACTCAGTCTCATAAAACTTAAGCAAATTTTAAACATGAAGTCAATGAACAGGATGCAGAAAAAAGACATCAAGAATATTAACAGGTGGCACTCATAAGGTGTAGTCAGTGTGGACTGATGGAAACAGATATTTTTTAAAGGTCCTATGGATTTGGATGGTTTGCATTGAGGATAAAGCTTTTTTTGGTGATGTTGGGATATTGTATGATTTGAGTTGGGTTTTTTTGTTCCTCTTTTTTTTTTGTTCCTCTTTTTTTTTTTTTTTTTTTTTTTTTTTTTTGGTAGCAGCATTATTGTTTTAGTTGTAAATATACCTTCAAACAAAAATTTATGGTATCTCTCAGACGCGTTGCTGGCAGACCTGGAATCTACAACTTCCCACATCTCAAAACGACCAGTCTTCTTGCCCGACGAGACCCCCTACTCCATCCCTACGGGAGGGCACTCCTATCAAGATGTGTCAGTGCCACCTCCAGTCCCTCCTCCACCCTCCGCTGAAGCTCTGAATGGGTCCCTGACAGATCAGACAGACTCCCACCACTCCTCCCAGCAGGTAGGTTTCTCTAAGGTCGACTGCCAGCAGCATGTCACGGGCGCGGAGTGAAGCTTGTGTGTAGGGTGCAGGTTGCTGCCTATTTTTCATGCATTAGGGAAGGAGAAGACACAGCCAAAACATTAGCTGTTTATCATATTGAACTCACATTCGTAACAACAGTATGTGATGGTGAATTTACTTTATTTTTAGCAATGGTATGTTATGAAATGAGGGATTTGTGGCTGTAAGAGTTCTATATTTATAGCAGAAACCTGATGTGCGATATGATGAATTAAATGTTATGCGACTGCAGTGTCACACAGTGTAGAAGTACAGCAATGCACACGCAACGCAGCAGGCATAATGCTGGCTTAACGTATGTCTCTGTGCATGTAATACTCAAGTTTGATCACAGTCGGATATCTTTCAGAGAAGTAATGAGTGATGCACCATTTTCAGTCTTTAGGTTCAGCCCAGAAGAGCTCATGGTCCCGGGACAGTAGCAGTTCTCCATTGTCTCACATTGAAGAGGACCACGTTTATAGGTACCCTTCCCACGCATGAGATGTTGTGAGTATAAGCCAAACATTTGGTGTGTTTTTTTTTTACCTTGTTGTTGCTCTTTCTTTGTCCTCCTCAGTTTTCCAAACAAACAGAAAACGTCCGACTCATCATCGGCAGCCATGACCTCTGCCCTGGGAAGTAACCTCTCGGAGCTTGACAGGCTTCTGCTGGAGCTTAACGCAGTGCAGCAGAGTTCCCCTTCCTTCCCCACCACAGGTAGAGAATGATTTGTTGTGGTTCATCCACTCTCTCTTCCATGTACAAGTATTTAAGAGGTGTGACACATCCTTCCCACATTGTTAATTGAATTGAAGCATGCAGTAGATTTAGTGATGAATATATAGAAAGTCTCAAAAGATTTTAATTCCCATCTGACAGAAATGAAATACAGTGGGAGGCTGCAACAGGACAGTGGTGAGATCATGAAGCTGTTTCATGATTATATTTCATAGACCTTGGTTTCAAAACACTGCTCCAAATTAGTGACGCCTCATTGGATTTAATGCCTGCCAGCTCCCCCTCTCTGCTCAGTCCCTCTGGTGGGAGGGGTTAAGATCCGAGCAGAGGAACTGGGAAAGTGGAAGTTATTCAGCTCTCTCACTTCTGTTTGTGTTGAGTAGTGTTACTCATAATGTTACATTCCCGCAGAGGAGGCAGCTCCACCCTTACCATCCTGCAGCATCACCCACTATGAGAACGGCGGCGCCCCTGACATTCTCGTAAGCCCCCCAATTCAGGAGAAACCAAAGAGAAACGGAACAAGACTGGATGAACCCCGACCCAGCGTAGAGAGTCTGCTGGACGAGCTGGAGGGCTCAGTGCCCTCACCCAGGTATACAGTCTACCTGGTCAATGTTATGTGTTTGTCGTGTACTCTCTTTCTCATATCAGTAAAAAAAAAAAGAAAAGAATGTATAAGAACACATCATATTATGATTTGTATTTTTCAGGCCCTCCCCTCGACACAGTGATTTGGATACATTGTCTCAACAGCAAGCCAGAATTTCAGCTTCCTGTGCCACCAGAGAGCTAGATGAACTGATGGCCTCTCTGTCTGACTTTAAGGTACAAAAGGCAGCATGGATGAACACCTGAGAGGTTTCACTCTGTCAATAGAATTCAAGCTTCTCCTGACATGTTTCTTATAATATCTGTCCTCTTCCTCCTTACCTTGCTTATGCTTCTCTGTTCTCTAGCCCAATTCTTTGGGGTCCCTGCTCGACCCAGCAGGGGTGTCTTCCAACTCTGACCATCCTCCAGTCTTCTTCTCCGTTACCCCAGTGGCTTCTTCTTCCCTTAGTCTGTCCCACTCGCCCACCTCTCCTCTCCACTCTTTGAATTCTGGTCTAGAGCTGCACATAGATGAGGATGGAGGGGATGGTGGCATGTTGATGCCCCGTAAGAGCCGTCTCCCTCTCCACAGCCCTACATCCTCCCTTTCCGCAGCCAGTGACATAGACCTGGACTCTGCCATCGATGTCTCTGCTGCCATGCTCTCAGCCCAAACCAAGTCCCTGCTAGTACTCTCTCAGTCTGCTCCCTCTAATTCCAGTTTGTTGAGAAGTAACTCGAGTCCTTCCAATACCACCACCCCCTCACTTACCTCAGTTAACACTGTCCTGGAGAACAAGTCCTCCAAGTCCCCTAGTCCATCTGTAGAGCGGATATCCCCCTCAGCCACTTTTAGTAATGCATCTCGTGCTCCTGAGACTATGAGCAAAGTTTCTGCTTCTTTTTATGACCACGATTTGAATTTCTCCACACCCCTTCCTTCGAAAAGCCTCACCCCTCCGCTCTCAACACCTTCACCCCTCCCTGCTGCTGTCTTTATATCTCCACCTTCTTTGCATCCCCAATCAAACACATCCTCACCGTCTCCAGCCTATGCATTGATGATACCATCATACCATGCCCAGAGAGACACCCCCCCTGCTGTGCAGCATCCCCCTGAATCTGAGCCCTCCTTGGATGAGGCACTAGACAAGCTGTTAGCAATGAGTTTTGCACAAAATCACACAAGAGAACATGAGCAGCCACAGCTGATGGAAGCACAGGAGTTGCATGAGGAGCTTATCCTGCCCATGGACAGAAGCGCTGTGCACCCTGACACTTTCACCAGTGCCACCAACAGTGACTCAGTGGACGGAGGCACTGATGGAAACGGCGATCTGGACTGGGCTGACGAGGAGCTGTCCATGTCCTTGCATGATGGACTGGATGGCACCATGACGCCTTACACTGAGAGGCTGTACACAGATGGCAGCATGACCCCACTGACAGAAGCCAGCTGGATGGATGAATCCATGACCCCATCCTCGTGCCCCGGGACCCCTGACGCTGCCCTAGACCTGCCTCTGCTGCAGACTCCCACTATGGACAGAATGTCTGCAACAGGACATGTATGCATCTGCACTCCTGCGTGTGACTCCAGTTGGGCTTGTTTTGCTCCTTCTCCTGGCTAATGAAACAGATGCTTTTATTCATGCTAGCCTCTGCTTAAGTTTTCTTTCCACGTCTTTTTGAAAGGCTAAAACAAAACACTGAACATTTATCTACAACAGTGGTCAATGTTACATTTATCAACCCCTCATTTTAAAAGACAAGAATCTCAAATCATACTAGGTATGATCAAGTGAAGCCAGCACATCATTAGCCATATAAGTTTTTATTTAATCTTTCTTCTTAATCTGTTTTTTGGAAAATGATCCAATTTGTATCAAAAGTCTAATGATTAACTAGCTGCCCCCTACTGTTGAGTTCAAATGTATAACAGGAAAAAACTAATTTGAGATCTCTAAAATAAAGACACCAAAACGCTGTGAAATTGGCTCTTCAGGCAGAGGTTAGATGAATAGAGGCCATCTAACGAATAGTTTTTTTGTTTGGTGCTGCACTCATAATTAACTTGATGCTTAGCAGCAACTTTGATCATTATTATTTGTTGCACCGGTTTCGTGTGAAAGACCCCAATGCCACCAGTATGGTGAGGTTGTTGTGGCTGCTTGAGAGACTGAATTCTGCATGGAAGGTTTTTGGGTTATGGTGGTATCTCACCTAAGCATGCGAGAATTTAATGACGCGTGACTCAAAGCCCACTGACCACCACAACATCCTGGCATGTCGCTTGAGCTGCTTTATGATTAATGTGGACATAAGATAAGCTGCTCACCGTTCCCTCATAGATAAAGTCAGTGATTAAGCGCACTAAGGAGACTCCCAATGTGCACCCTATGTACCGGGATGGTCATCTACGCAGGAAGATGGGACCCATCATTGTAAACAAGAGCACTTCTCAGGACCGTCTCATAGAGGAGCTTCAGGGTAAGCTTGGAATCGCCCGCTCGGAGCGGCGACGCAAACAGTCTGATGACGGGCTGACTGAGGGTGTTCTCATCATGTCTAAACCTCAGCGTTTCGGCAGTGAGGTTGACAAGGTTGGCTTCTTTGTGCTGAACATTTTTACCAGAACTTCTGTTTCCTATTAATCCACCTACTCTTCTCATTTCCCTCTCCGTCTCCTTCCTTCTGTCTGTTTTTTCTCTTTCCTTCAGATCATAGTTCCCTCTGACTCGCCTGTCCCTGTCAGGAAGGTGCTCCCACCTCTTTCTCCCCCTACCCCTCGTCATACCCCTGTTTTAGAAGAACCTAAGGGACCACTCCCAGCACAGCAACCCCCTGTCCCAATACCACCACCACCACCACCTCCTCCGCCTACCTCTATCCCTCTACAAATGACCCTTGTTCAGGAACCAGTTCCACCTGCACCTAAGCAGATTATAAAAGCCTCCCCTCCACCAGCCCCGATTCAGAACTCTCCCACTCCCAAACCAGAGCCCCTTCCCCCTGTCCTCAACAGCCCAACCCAGCCACCACCAGTGGAGCCAGAACTACCTGCTGCACCTAAAGTCCTGGTGTCTGTAGGCTGCCAAACAGAGTATCACCCAATCTTCCCTCCAATGCAGGCATGAATCCCCATCACTCTTCCCTTCTGTTTTTCACACCTCTGAGAAGCATTTCATTTTTATTTTTTTTTAAGCCTAGTAACCTGAAACTGCAGCACTGTAATATTTTTGTTGCATTTCTGTGTGTATCAGGTACAGTTAACTCCCTGTTTTCATATTGAATCCATTTCAGATTATGGCCCAAGGGAAAGGAGGTCTTCCTGGTGGGCCCCCGACACAGGTCAACAAACTGGACAACATGCTTGGTAGCCTGCAGTCTGACCTCAACAAACTGGGGGTGCAGACGGTAGCTAAAGGAGTTTGCGGTGCCTGCTGTAAGCCAATTGTTGGACAGGTGAGAGAAGATTAGTGCAGGTTTCTGTGAAATAAACATGTGAATATACTAATCATGTAGCCTAGCAAGCCAGACCCGTACAGCAAAAAGCTGTACAGGGGTCTAGTGACGCTGAATAGCAGTGTGGGCGGGATAAACGGCTGTCTGTCAAGTTCAACGCCACGCAATAGGATGGCGCAACAACCAATCAGAGCGATGAAGAAGTTTTACGTAGTCAACGCGACGGAATGTACATCGTGGTTTGTAGTCTATGGCCTGAAAAGCTGATTTCTCTTAAGCTCTAAACTCTGTAAACTTTAGCAACATTTGAAAACTTTTCAGGCGAGAAAGTAGTCGTTTAGACCCCCAAGGTGTTGAAAATCTGACAAAATACCGGCTATTTACAATTTTGTTCCCACGAATTCAGCGCTACTAAAGCTAGCCGCAGTGAGTAACGCACTTCCGGTTTTGCCGTTTTGACTGCTCTCGTCCCATTAACGGAATTTGACCGTTCAAATGCCTTACCGGAGAGTTTTGTCAGCTCTGAGATGAAGATCGGCCCGCCGTCTTCGGTACATCATCCTCGCAATCGACTGGGGATTGCTCTCAGATGTAAGTTTACTTCGTTTCCCTATAAATCTAAAGAGAGTTTTTTTTTTTTTCAACCTCTCTCTGGAACTACACACTGAAACGTCGCACCTCTGTCGTCACTAGGTAGCCCGGCCTCCGACCCCGCTCCTCACGATTTGATTGGCTCGATTAAGTTTTGATTTGGAACCTCGCAAAACGACCACAAGTGACTAGACTAGCCCCGGAGCGGCCGCTAGGGGCGTCTAGATTTCTAGGCTACTAATCATGTGGATTAGCATGCTAAATGTACTTTTATCTTTCCTGTCATCTCAGGTGGTGACTGCCATGGGCCGCACATGGCACCCAGAACACTTTGTGTGTACACACTGCCAAGAGGAGATTGGCTCCAGGAACTTTTTTGAGCGAGAAGGACAGCCATACTGTGAGAAAGATTACCATAATCTGTTCTCTCCACGATGCTACTACTGCAACGGGCCCATACTGGATGTGAGTCATTGCTCCATACAAATGTGGGCTCTAATGTTGGGTAATTGGCCAGTTAAAAATGTTGTTGTATCCTTTTAGAAAGTCGTTACGGCGCTGGACAGGACATGGCATCCTGAACACTTCTTCTGCGCTCAGTGTGGATCATTTTTCGGCCCAGAAGGTATATGTGTATATAGGTATTTTTCCTTGTTTTTTGTTTTTTACCCACGCTTTGCAGTATGGACTGAATAAACCGCAGGCTTCTGTGTCATCCCTGAAGGTTTTCATGAAAAGGATGGAAAAGCGTACTGCAGGAAGGATTACTTTGATATGTTTGCACCAAAATGTGGTGGCTGTGCCCGAGCCATTCTGGAGAATTACATCTCGGCGCTCAACTGTCTTTGGCATCCAGAGTGTTTTGTTTGCAGGGTTTGTATCGTGCTTTTATCTCACTTTCTACGTTTGCAGGGTTCCTAAGAAGCACAGAAGAAGAGTAACAGTGTTTTGCTTTGTGTGTGTTCGCAGGAGTGCTTCACCCCGTTTGTGAATGGAAGCTTCTTTGAGCACGATGGCCAACCCTACTGTGAAGTGCACTACCACGAGCGGCGCGGATCCCTCTGCTCTGGCTGTCAGAAGCCCATCACAGGACGCTGTATCACGGCAATGTCCAAGAAGTTCCACCCGGAGCACTTTGTCTGTGCCTTCTGCTTGAAGCAACTCAACAAAGGCACTTTCAAAGAGCAAAACGACAAACCCTACTGCCACGGCTGCTTCATCAAACTGTTCAGTTAAGGAGTTGAGGAGAAAACTTCCCAATGCCGTGTTTAGGTCAGGCCGTAGATAAGTGTCAAATGGAGTGAGGATGGATTTAGTTTGTATCAAAGAAAGTTGTCCACTGATGATGATGGTGGTGTTGAAAGTGTGTAAAAGTTGGGTGTGTGCATGTTGGATTCAGGCAGCATTCTGCCAGGCCAAATGTTTTTCTTGTCCTTTTGAAATTTGGAAAAACATTTCTGCCATTTGCTGACAGCATCTTATTTTTGAAGGTGTTTTTAGTTGGTCAGTGAATGCAACACCGACATACTGGAGATTTAAAAGGACGTTGAAAATCTTTTTGAACTCAAATAAGTTCCATTGGTGTTTTTTTTGTTTGTTTGTTTTTTTTTCAAATCAAACAAGTGGAAGGCAGAACTTTTCTCCTCATCTCCTTACATGTTGTTGGAGATTTTCCAAAGGCAATAAGTATTCATTCTTTTTTTTTGTAACCCTCCAATCGTTGTGCTTAAGTCTGAATTCATACTGACCACACTGACACTGAAATTCAAGAAATACTGTGTGTTTGATGATTTTGCTCACTGGTTGAGTTTGTCATTTTAGAAACCATAAAACAGGGAACAGATGACCTGTTGTTTTAGCTTTGCAATATGAACCGTTTTTCTTTTTTCTTTTTTCTTTTTTTTACAGCAGATGAGGTGAAAAAGGCTTTAGATACTTGTTCTGTTGTATAGAGTTGAGCAGGGTTTAACCCACGGTGCTGTCATGGATTAACCCTGACTGGAAAAGGACTGAGTCAGCATATCAGCTATTCAGTATGTGTGAACTGTCAGATGACCCTAAAGTGATCTTTAGTGTCACTTGATCAAAAAAAGACATTTGTGTTTGAAGATTAAGAAATGTGGATATCATGTCACAAAGTAACTTTTGTTTTACACAGTCATCAATCAGTTTTAGTTTCCATGATTTTCCATATTTAGCTCAAGGTAAACATGTATGAGTTCATATTTTGGTTTTTTTTTTGTTTTGTTTTTTTTCCGTCAAGAAAGTCCGTTTTCAGCCATCCACAAATAGCTGCTTTGACATTTTGTGCTGCCAAATCATTCCTAGTCTTCTCACGAAGAAGGAGAAAACACGTCTCAACGTGGTGGAGTGGAGCCACACTTAGGACAGTGGGATAATGTGGTGTATGCATCTCTTACACCACCGTTACAATTTCTGAGTCTACCCTGAGAAGGATTTTGTCAAAATCCAAAGCAGCTACATTGTGTGGAATACGCCTTGCATTTATGTGTTTAGTAACCACTTGTGCAGTGATGGAGAGGGCTGCAGCCAAGGCGTAACAAGGATACTTGGATATTGTTGCTGTCGTTACTGTATTGAGAAATGTATGATTGTTGAGCAATTCACAAGCTGATGAACAGTACACTACGTTTGCCTGTGATGTTCCTAAAGCTATGCAAATGTGGATTATCCGAAATTGTATTCCAGGTTGTCTTTGCCATTGTATCAGAACCATGTCTCATAACACTGGCAAATCCAGCAAAATCCTGACAGCAGGTCAATAGTTGGCAGTTCTGCTGTCATGTTAGTCTGTGAGTCCACTGAAATGTGTAGGCTGTTGGAAAGAGCCTCGTGGTCTGCCAGAATAAATGGTAAGACTAAGATGACTCATTTCCCTCAGCATCTAAGTAGTATCTACTGTATGAGCACCAGGTTGGGTCTCTACATTCATGATAATTTGGCCCTTTGTCTTGTTCAGGGAATTCTAGAGCCTTAATTCTTCTTTCACTCTATTTAAGATATCATGTAACAGGTGTCTCCTCAAATCAGAGTAGTAGAGTGTTATTTAACCAAAGCCATACCTTCTTTGATTTGTTTTTGTGTCTTTTCTTTGTTTCTTTTCACTTTGAATGTCAATCTGTATGAATAGTGAGATTCCTCTATTCTAGTATGACCATGCAAATAAATTCTGTTTTGCTATCATTGAATTTGTGAGATGGTTTGACTTGGTTCATCTGTTTTACAAGAAAGCACAAGCTTAAGAAAACACATTGGAATGTAAACATTAGTCCTGCTCTGCAATGGCTTTCAAGGGTAAAGTGAAATGGTTTTAAACATCAGAACTGTAATATAGTATCAGTTACACCAAGATTTAGACTTCACAGGTTGTAATTAAGGAGGTAGATATTGTAGTTATAGCATTAGGTTGGAAAAGGTTTCCAGCAAGAAATTATTTGATTAAACTAGAGAAACTCTGCAGAGTAGCAGCTTCAAATATCAAAAGTGAAAAATCTAAATTTCATATAAAATCCAGCGAATAATATTACCAATACCGTTTGGTGGCGCTAATGAAACACTGCCCTTTGCCATTCGTGTTAAAGTAATTATCAGGCAAAGAAGACGTTCCCTGTTGTGATTGGACCAGATACCACGTGGTAAGCATCGTCACAATACCCGGAAGAATGACAAATGTTTATCGCTAACGTCTCCGGTAAGTCGACTAATTTTGTATAGCCTATTCAGCAATGAATGATTTATTTGTTAGGTTTTTTTTTGTTTGTTTGTTTTTTAACGCGTTCAGTTAATTTGTAAAAGCAGAAAAAACTGGGTGGTAGTTGTCGAACTCCTGTTTTAGAGTAGCAAACTTTGTGAGTCAATTCAACATTTATTACTCTCTACCCTTGGGACTGTTTTAAGTATTTTGAGAGTTTTAGTGGTTTGTTAGTAAATTTTTTACGCAATGTTACCAGCAGTCATCTTTATTGAATGTTAATTTATGCGAGAAGGTTACATTGTTTGGCTGTGAGTTGTGCTTGCTGTTCACTACAGCTTCATTGTAATGTGAAGGTTTTTTTATATATTTATAGTTTAGGTTATGAACTGATATGCCTGTATTTTTTTATTTTTTTTATTTATAATAGATTCAGTCTTGGTAACTAAGTTGAAAATATGCAGCAGCATATTGTTTTTTTGACGTAATTATGTTGCTTTGCACTCAATATGCACTGTTTCATGGAGAAATAATACATTTATGAAAATATACATTTCTTATCAAGAGTGATTGTAAGCACTCATCAGATCCATCTATGTTTTCATAATGACCTCTTAAGACATTTTAACAGATTAGTGAACCCTCACCATCCGTCTGCAGGTTCCTTGATGCAAAGACGACACACAGGACGGCTGGACCATAATGGCATCCTACTTCGATGAACATGACTGCGAGCCCACCAACCCTGAAGAGCAGTATCGCCAGAATGCACTGCTTGAACTTGCAAGGTGAGACCAGACGCATCCGAAACAGTAAAGCCTCGCCATGGTCAGTAGATTTCAGCTCTGTGATTGGTCCTTGTCTACAGGTCTTTAATGCAGGGCTTGGACTTGATTGACTCTGGGGTTTTTGACCTGTCAGACTGGGACCAGCGGCTTCCTCCTCCAGCTGCCAAAACTGCTGTACAGACCCTCACTGTGGTCATCATTTCCCCAGAACAAGCAGGTGGCACATGCTCAGTTTGTGTTCGGGTTTGTGACAGCAGGGGGGTGGGGATGTGTAGTGTATCGGCACATGTCAGAAGCTGGCTTGTTTTGCAGACATTGCCTGGAATAATGACATTAAAAAGACTAAGTTTCACACTTTGCTCTCACAGACAAGGGTCTCAAATGTCCTGTATGTTTGCTGGAGTTTGAGGAACAAGAGACGGTTCGAGAAATGCCTTGCAAACACCTTTTTCACGCAGGATGCATACTACCCTGGTTGGGCAAGGTAAAGCTTATGAGTTTGCAATACACTATATTGTTTTTAAAGTATGAGAGTCTATTTAGAAAGCCTTATGAATCTTTTCTATGTTTCAACTGTAGACTAACTCCTGTCCACTCTGCCGACTTGAATTACCAACTGACAATCCAGAGTACGAGGAGTTTAAAAAAGACAAGGCGAGTGTGCAAATATCTGTTAGATTCTCATCTTCTGACCATGCTTTTCTCTGTGAATTATGCTGAATATTGCCCCCTCCTCCCGTCTTTTAGGAGAGAAGAAAACAGAGGGAACACCGGCTTGAGGACCTACACGGAGCCATGTACACATGATACAACAGCGCTTACGCATTTTCACTCGCCGAAAGCTTCAATCAAGTGCAAGCTGCATTCATGCCATTTCAGCAGAGTTTAACTTTGATCGTGAGGATGGAAACAAGTGAATGTTTGACATTTACTTTAAAGTGTGCCCCCTTTGAGGAAACACAACTGTCAGGAATTTAAAACAAAAAATAGAAATATTTCATCCTGAAAATACCTAATTTAGTTTGAATCTATTTACCTGATGTGACATCGTGTCTATCAATGAGATACACTTGATTGGAATGACGTGTGACGACTCCAGTCAGGGGGCGTTCCTCTTCTCCTTTTATTGGACCTGGTGTGAATTCACCACAAGCACTTGATCTTTTATCAATATCTATGATGAATATATTGTAAAATGCTGGTAACAGCAGCACTAAGTGCTCTGAACCATATTATTTTAGAGTCTTCATTTCTTTCTTATGTAAATTTGTAAGCAAAAAAAAAAACATGTTTAGCTGTACTACAATTTAACTGGAAGTATGTATGAAAGCTTCTTTTAATCATTTTTCTATTGACATAGACCAAACTGGAAGTCTTGTTTTATTTGATGCATTACATCACATAATTCAGCTTATTAGCAACTGTTAAATTGCATTTTTTTTTTCTTCTTTCAAGACGCAAAAGAAAAAGTCCCCCTTCAATATTTTTAGATTGGCCACTAGTATGTGTCCAGATGTTTGAAACTTCATGTTCCCAGTAAAACACAAGCTTTCTGTGCATGTCCAAGCCCTTTTTTTTGTTTGTTTTGTTTTTTTCCCCCTCAAACCTGACAAAGCTGCTCTAGAACCACAGAGGGCATTACTGTTCCACTTCCTCTGTGCTACTCCTCATAACAGCACAAGTTGACCTTTATGGAGGAAATTGGTGGAGTTCCCCTTTAGTTTGTCACGTGCTCCTCTGGTCTCAACAGAGGAGCCATTTGCAACTTAACCAATATGGTCTGAATTGGCTTTTTATAAATCCGGCACTTACTTAGACTTTTATCCTTTTTTAATTGACTTATTCTGCATCCAGACTACAGCAGTAATCTGGGAAAAACCCTCTTAGTTGCTTATTTGTTAAGTTTTAAACTGACAATTATCAGCTTGGGTGGGACTTTAAACCAAGTTATCTTAGAAGTTATCTGCTCTGTTGGGAGCTGTCTCCAACTGTGCTTCTAGATAATAAAGAGATGATGATTTTTCTGAAATAATTTAAAGATAAACAAGTCCTATTCCACAACAGGAAGTATCAAAATAACAAACAAAAAACAACTCACCCAACTGTGTACAGAACTGTGATTTTTGTTTAAGGAAATTGAGTTTTTTCCAAGAAGAGTCCACAGAAGCCATCTGCTAATAATTTATCATTTTTATTTCAGATTTGAATATAAACCTCTTTCAAATGAAAATAACTAAATGATAGACAAATCATACATATTTACAGAATTTATAAAAGGAAACAAAAATAATTTGTGTTGTTTTCAGGGATTTCTTGGACGTCTCCCTCACCGTTCTTTAGCTTTCAGATTCAAAGGACACAGGAGCGGTACGTTGAGTGTTCAAGACATGTACAGTTCAGGCAGCCTTTTGAAATACAGGGTCCTCCCACAAAATGATTTTTAAAAAAAAGAAAAAGACATACCATTTTGACAAAAGACAAAAAAAGTAAAGAAATTAACATATTTCACCTTTAAAAGTAAAATATTTGGCATGTGGAAGATGGTGTTAAACTGTTTCAACCCTGACGTGAGGGCGCACACGAGCTGCCATTTGGAGTCACATTGTGACTTGATTACAGTATGTTGAAATAGGCTACAACCAAAAGTAAGCTGAAAACCGTGCACTTCTACCAATTCATACACCTACAAGAGAAACTCCAGTGGATCTCAGTGTTTTTGGCAAAGTTTGCAGAACACAGAATAGCTGCAGTCCCACAGCAAGAGGGAAAAAAACAAGGAAAACTGTTGCGTGATCATGTAGACACGTATGACACACAGTTGTGGGGACTGAGCTGAGCCCCCATCATGTGAAATACTTTCCTCCTCAAAGCACTGTGACACACGTTGAGACTTGCAGCTTTACCTTCTCAAACGTCACACACGCAAAAGATAAGAGGTAGGAGACACGACCTTTTTAAAAACGTGTATTGCTGGCGTCCAGTATCTGAAGTACACGAACACTATGCAGAGGGCAGAATACTTTTTGGATATGTGTTATAATGAAACATACCTCAGTAAGAAACTGCTTTATGAAAGCTGTTTAAACTAAACTGTGTGGCATTGGTTAGCTTTAGTTTGAGCAGTGTTGGTTTGTGGCAGTCTGGTGTTACGCTAGTTCACAAAAGTAATAATCAATATCAAAGAGAAATTGGCAGCAGGAAATGATTAGGAAAAGAAAAACAACTCAAAATGTGACACTTTTATATTTACAACCTGTATGGTGCTGTTTTTTTTTTTTAGAACTCTTGACACAAAACTTTTCTCTAAACTCAGATAAGGCTTCCAAAGGTCCAGCCTGGAATCAGATCAGCGTGTCGACAACTAGGTTCCTCTGTAAATACAATAGTGTGATTATAGCTATATGTTCACACACCCACTTGTTATATCATCATATGTCTGTCACTTTCTCTATTAAACAACTGTATTGGATTAAAAGGTGAACTCCAACATACTGAAAAAGGCATTATTCACTCCAGTGGAGCATAACCTATGGATGATTGATGGTAGTTATTGCATCAGACGTGACATAAAAAAGTTACTGAAAAACTGTCAGAGCATGCAACATGTGGTGCCGGAACAAAATGACACAAACATGGTAAACATGAGTCTCAACAACAGGAAAAACAAAAAGAAAAACATTTTTTTGGGGGGGGAACTATGTTAAACCGACATATAATGTAAAATTATTAAAATTCAGTGCAATCTACTAAAATGGTCAGGCGAGTCTAACGGTTTTAATACCTTTCGGATAGTTTACGCCCCATTGATTAAAGAGGCTGTATTCCTACAGCTGGTGAAACATACTTTAACTATACACTTCTCAGACATTCAATATTTTCTATTTACTAAAAAATCCAACATAAGTTTTTGTTAATTGAGTTGGGAGGTGAGTCGTGCAGAGATGAGCAAACAAAAACAGGAGGGCCAAGCAAAGCATTAGGCAGAGGAGTCAGGGTAGGGGGCAAAACGTTGTGGTTTTTAAGAACTTTCTCCTTCCATCAAGACACCAGTGACACGGTTAAAAAAAACAGTACTGTGATTCAGGTAATACCCACACTCTCATGCAGAATTACCCCCTACAGACAGCCATCTTGGAGAACATTCATGGTTCATGTGCTCAGGCTGGCTCCATACATTCAAACCTCCTTCCAACATACCACTCACACACATACACACACCCACAAAAATGTTTTTTTAACTGAGTGTAAGAAAAGACGGTACAACATTACCGATGGTTGGTTCAAAAGTTAAAGATAAAAGAGCTTGCTCCTCCTCCAAATGCTGCCTCTGTCATCTTGACTTCCTGTCGGAGCCCATGAAGCACCACCCCAGTGCCGTTTCAGAGCGCCAGGCTGCGCTGTACAGCTACAACATAGCAATGCTCTCTGGGGTACAGTTGAGATGTGTGGATGTGCTGCTTCCTCCGGGGGACTTTAGACCCTTAGTTGCCCCGCCCAGCGTCGAGCCTCGCGACCCGGGGCCCATGATGATCCCCGAGCCGTGGTCGCTCTGCTGCAGGCCTGCCATCATGGTCTCACGGGAGACGGTACCAAACTCATAGGTGAAGGTACCATAAAAGACCAGGATGTCCACGGTGAAGACCCACTCGCAAATGGCTGCAGCGTGCTGAAGGATGAAACTTTCATGGATGAAGAAGATGCCACCTGGAGGGAGGGCGAGTTAAGGAGCACAAACATCTCTGGTGGATCTAAGAACAAACAGTGGCACAGGGGGATAAGATGCTCGATGTGCAAGGATGAGACTTCATAAACACCTTCAGTCTCAGGAAGTGTGAGTTAAAAATATGATCAGGGTTACACAGGAATTTTCTGCTCAGCTCCATGGAAAAGATGGATCTTAGTCTTGTCCTTAACAGACAAGAAGATAAACAGAAAAAGAGAAATGACATTAAAGGAATATAACACCCAGAGCGGGTTCCCATTCTGAAAATGCCACGTTGTGTTAGTGATGTGAGGAGAGGCACAAAGCCTTCCAGTCATTGTTGATAATGACGATGAGCTGATGCTTCATGAGAGATGAAAGTGAGCACAGCCACTCCACTAAGCCTTCGTACTTTTTATGCTTCTGATCACGTTAGACTGGCAAATTCTGTGAAATAACTTAATGAGAGCAGAACAAATAACTTTCAAAACTCCTGTATCAAACACCACACAGTTCAGTGCATTACTCTGCTGCACGGGCAGCACCAGAGGGAAGTGCAAAGGATACTGAGGACGAGGAAGATCATGGCTCCGAGTGCCAGAGCCACCCGGAAATGGGCCATCCAATAGTCAAGGGTGGTCACAGCCACTCGGTAGGTGAGCACACACTGCAAGCACACAAACAGCAGCCCAGCAGGGAACGCAACACCGGCCCCCACATAATGAAGTGATTTGGCGTGATCAACCTGTCAGATGGAAACATACAAGGTAGAGTCTTAATTCTTTGACACTGATGGTCAACGAATACTGAGTCACCCTGTTTGGGTTAAGTGTATTTAAGTCTGTGTATTCATTATTTATGTTTACCTGGAAGTTTCCCACCATGACCAGACCGACAGCGTTGGTGCAGCCAGACACCAGAGCGATTGTGTTGACCCAACATTGGTGACTGTGCTCAATCACCTGGGCGTAGCGCAGAAAGCACACCATCACCACTGTGGGGGTCGGGGTGGGATGGGGGTCGGGGGGGGGGGGGTGAGGTGAGGTGAGGTGAGGGGTGGGGACACATGAGTATTACTGCAGCATTCGAAAACCAAATCTGTAAATAAACCTGCCGGAGCATTTCAACAGGAACCTGTGATATAAAAAGGTATGCATTATTCATTTTCATAAACAGGGAAATCATACATTTGGATCACTTTGATTAATCTTTCTTTGTAAGATTTATTCAGAACACAGTCCTACTGTTTACAGTCTTATAACAGCTGATTAAAATCGGTGGCTTTACTCATTCTGCTGATGTTAAGACTATTGGATTTGTCTCACTAATATCTCAGGATGGGTTCTATTAAATATCTCTGGCTGCATAAGGTAGTAGTGTTCTTGGCAGGCAGAGCATCAGAGTTTGAAAACTGTAGTCCTGCACGCTGCCGTCTGTTGCAGTTCATACATCCACGACACCCGACCGTTAGAACTCATTTTAAGGGTCCAAGCTAAAGCATTCAAAGTCCTCTGCTTTGTAACAGAGAGGAAGTCTACAGGATTACAAATCCACAAAATAATGACAGCTGGAAAGAAGTGGAAATACATCAGAGGAGTAGGTGACGTGAATGATGAAGTGACGATAAAAACAGCAGTAGTGAGGCAATTAAGGGCAGAGGAAGGAAACTGGGGCAAAACTGTGATTAAACAAAAAGAATAATGTACAAAAGTCATGGAGGGTGTATATGTGGGAGAGGACAGAGGGGGGACGTGGAAGGAAAGCTGCACTCATTATTGATCAGATAACAACCATGTCTGCAGCTCCTGGAGGCTATTGGCTGACTTCTGTGGGCACCATGCAACATTAATACATGCGGAGTGGAAAGAGGAGACAGCTCAGCTCAGCTTTATTACCTCAATAAGAACATTACACTATCATTACTTTAGAGAAATATGCTCAACTCCCTTGTTGCACATTATAAATTTAATTTCTGTGTGTTTATGTAAAATATGAAGCTGGAGTCTTTGGCGAGAAGCCGTGCTTCACATAAAGGCTATAAACACTTACGACTAACCTGATTGCGTACAAAAAAAAAAAAAAAACAACGTGCAAAACAGTGACACTGAAGCACACCTTAAATAAATACTTTATCTTTGATTTATTCATTATTATAATTCTGTGCAAGTTATGAGCCAAGAGCACTTCTTCGTGGATGCAGTGACTTCCTGGAGTCTTCTCTACTCACCTGGAAACATCACAGATAAGACAAACCTGGGGCAATAAGCTATGCTCGGCTAAGAAGTGTACAAGCACAGCCCCCGAAAAAAAATTGATGTACTCATCAATTCTAAGGTTTTACATCCATAACAAGATAAACAACAAACCATTAAATATTACAGTGTTGGTATTGAGTTTAAAAAACTTTGCGGGAGCAGCGTATGAGGAATAAAGTTCACTCCATAGCTGATTTTGCACACAAACACTGAAGATATTTAGGAGCGAGTGCGCACAATTTGGTTGGGAATTTTTCATCAAATCCTGGTCTCACATGTGCTTCACAGCAGGAAACCTTCTGCTGGAGATGCCCTCCCATGGCTGGAAACGAGAGAGGGTGGGGGGAGACCATCTATAGCCCAGTTTGGAGGTGGAAATGACTGATGTTTTTAGTAAAACACATTGAGTATAGCAGATGAGGACACTAAAGGACCTAAAGTAGCAATAACTTGAATTAATTGCTTTCTGTGTGCCGTTAGCAGTCCATCATGTGTGGGAAGTTTGGCCCATTCTTTACAATGTTGCTTTATCTAACTGAGTTTATGCACAGCTCTCTTAAAGTTATGCCACATCTTTTCAGTTGGGTTGCTTTAAAAGAAGTACTCTCACCACGCTTTGATTCGTGTTCATCTATTCATGATAAATGCATCATTTCAGAGCATGGGCTAATTTCAGAAGGTTGTATAAATCCAGACACGAGTGCAAGTGTAAGCCGCTTAGTCAGTGTGGCTGCTGTGGCACCACGTTTACATTACATGGGGATATGTTTAGTTGACACATATCAAACCATCTCCACCAAAAACAGAGTGCAGTAAAGATTATCTTAACTTAAGTTAGCAAAAGCGTCACTGACATATTAGTGGTAAATAAATCTGAGTTCAGTTTCAGGTTTAGCCGAGGACTTACCCATGAAGGCGCCAACGTTGCCGATCAGGCTGAACAGGCAGCTTTCAGGAGGGTAAGAGCCACATTTACTGTAGGGTACAAAAACGAAAAACAGTCAAATATATGCAAATACAATATTTCTCCAATCTATGCGTCTCCTACATAGTAACTCTCAGTCGATTAGAAGTAAGGAAATGTGTAAAAACTGTTTGGATAATTACACAGTAATATTCATCATCTGCTACATGTGACTGCTGACTTTTACCAAACAAACACGTTGTTCACTTTTTGGTTGTGTTTACAAGTCCAGAGACTGTGATGCCTTAACTACAGTTCCTGGTTTAGAAATGTGGAAGCTCCTGGTTGTGATTATTTTACCTAAATTTAAAGCTAAATATTAGTCGAGCGTGTAAAGACGTATACATGCAAACACAGCTAAAAAGACTCAGTCTGTTTAAACAAGAGGGCTTTTGTGCTTGCCTGTTGTTAGAGGCTTACTTGCGGATTACAAAAAATTAAAAATGCAAGTTATGCAGAGAGTGGGTTAAGGGCCGACAAATTTGCGGCTTAACAAGAAGTTCATTCATGTCTAAGGGCCTCCGCTTACAGAAAATTGCTCAAATTATCACTAGAAAAAGTTTTTAAAAAATGCAGCAATGAGCAGAGACCTGATGAGGGGGATGTCCTGGATGGTGCAGCATGTCTTGGGGAAGCCTGGTCGGGGCAGCTCCTCTGTGCACGTCACATTGTAATACCTGCAACAGGGACACAATCCATCCAGATATTAAAAAAAAAAAAAAAAAAAAAAGAAAAAAAACATGCCTATTTCATCATTTCAACAAGAGCAAAATATCATACCAGTTCTCCACAGGACACACGTGGTGATTCATCACAGCCATGGCATACCTACAGGACCAAGAAAATGCCATAATTGACAGTAAGAAAGGTCAAATGTCAAGCCCGTGTCCCTCCGTCATGTACACCTGGATACGTTCCGTTTAAACGTGAGCATGAATGGCACGGAGAGCCTCGACTCACACTATCCATATTCCTGTGATGGAGAAGGCAGACAGGCTGACAGGCAGGACGATCCAGGCAGTCATTGGGCTGGCAGTGTGCTGGCTTTATTCCAAGCATGGGGTGAGAGGGGAGCTTCGGGCTTGAGTGGCAACACAGCAGGAGGGATCAGGTAGGAGGTGGGTGGGGGAGCAGGGTCACTAATACACAGGGAAACACACACGGGGAGGGGGGGCATAAGAGGACAAAAAGGGAAATGGCACCGCTCCTCTGCTCCACAGGACCCAGCAACCTACAGCAACCTAAAATATGGGGCAATATTTATATTAAATACATGTAAAACCATTCAGAGTAAATACATCTCTGTAAATAAGAATGTGCTTCAGCACTTTGTGATTAACTTTCAGGTTTTCACTTTCCTTCAGTGTGTTTAATTATTAATCAGTAGTTGCCTACATTTTTTTTTTTATGTCAGCTGTATCTCACTTAAAATTCAACATGTACTGCAGCTGCAATCCAAGGATAATCGTGCCTCTACAAAATAACACAAAGCCCCGCTGCCCCTCATCTTCTGTTAGAGGATGCATTTTAAGAAGGAGCAGCTGACAGTCAGCCGATACAGACCAATACTCTGCGCCTACGAGACAGAAAGGAGCATTTGTACGCTCTTAAAAAGAGGGGAAAAACAAAGAAAACAAACAGATCAGAGATTTCTACAAAGCCGTGCATTTATCAACACATTCTTTGCAATAAACTTGGAATAAAATCTACCAATAGTGCTGCAGCTCAGACGGCAGGTGATGGTTGGCAAGTCAGAGCTCTGAGTGGACAACTTGGACTTTATCAGAGTTGAACATCAGTGCAAACATCATAGAGAGAAGACCTTATTGTTTACAGTAAATTGAAACCGCATTCTGCTGACGGACTTCACTTTGAGCAGAACATCTTCTTCTGTCTCGTCTTCGATAAAGAGCTTTTTTTAATGTGGACTTTCCCCCACAATGACCACAGCATTGTACATTTAAACATGTCTTAAAAAGAGATGAACAGTAACGTGAGCGTTAAAAGATGCCGGCAGAGAATAGTGTGCCCCGTGGAGAACGAGCGCTTGGCCAAGGTCAGCTGTGTGGTGGAGGGAAGCACAGCACAAAGGCAGCTGTATCATTTTACAGTGTACAGTTACAGGTTTGTCCTTGGCTAGGAGGGTATTTACAATTAAAAAAAAAAAAAAAAAAAACTACACACAAAGAAAGTTCAAACCAACAAAACATTACTGTGATAAAATTTTTCTATTAGTATCAGTCTTACCTAACAGCAAAGAAAACGTTTTCCATGGATGGGAATATTGTTTCACTACTTGCTGCGACAGCTGATGCATGTAAGAGCGTTTGCTGTCATGTCAAAAGGTATTTTGTACACGTTACACCCTTTTTTTTTTTTTTTTAACTTAGTAACATTATACAATGACATGAACCTTCTACATTATTCCCCAAACGGGTTGTTCACATTTCCTAGTGGTTTGTAAGTGCTAGAGAAGCAAAGATATGAGAGACGCTTTACTTCTTGGGTGGTTTCACTCATTCACACACCTGTTGCAGCTGTGTATAAAATTAGATTTCTATTCTATAAAAGGTTTATGTGGGAGTTTAAAAAAATTAAATATGAATACATTTTCGGCTAATTTTTTGCTCCCGGGCTCCTCCTTACAAATAAACCTCTGTGTGAGCGCAGCATATGCAAAGCTATACACATGAATTTGTTGTCATATTGAAGGGGCCACACAGACACCATCAAAAGCCAACTAAAATGTGAAGCCACCATAAAGCTAAATGGCTTGGAAACCAGAAAAAAGTCAATGTACCTCAGAATGAGTCAGAAGCAGAATGATAGTTGTAAGGTTCACAGACTTATCTAGTGCTGCTTTAATCTTTAGAAAGTTCTCTTTCTTCATATTTTAAGGACCAAAAGCGCAATTGACCCTAAGCTTTGCTAACATATAAATTTACGTTACATTCATAATTTTTCTCCAGTATAGAAGTAATAGAAGTGCTGATGCTTCCATAAAGATTGTTCAAATAAAACTTATTACCTACGCAGGTAGAAGGTATATGCTTCTTACTGATCTGTGCGGTGCTGTAATATAGAGACTCCCCCATAGTTTATGATGGCATTTACATCTGACTAAATAGTTATTAGTACAGTAGTCCGACCAAAACCAAACTTTTAAACACGTTTGTCCAACCAAAATTTCACAAAATTGAGCGTCTCAAAATTGGACTTGAAAACCTCAGATAATGCGGTCGGGGATCGAATCCCTCAACATGTATAGACTCGTGTAAAACTTAAGCTGGCCTGGCCCACCATATCTGTTCCAAAGTTTCATCTTTTTGCATCTTCATGTAAAAGCAATAAAGTCTTCACCACTTGTTAAATTCCCAATAAAACTGTTCTTGTGTCAGATGGCCAAACACATCAGAAACTAGCCCACCGTGACTGGGTTCCATCCTTGGGTTGACTGCTCAAAATCCTGATTTTATAACCAAATCTTTATCCGACAAAAATCGTCACAGCAGTAAGACCAAAACTGTGCAGTAATGTGGCTACACATACACGTACCTTCATCTCACACAGAGAAAGTCAGAAGTGGCGAATGTCTTGAACGTTTATCCGTTCAGGTGCTACCAGTTTCTTGTAAAGCAGTGCATGGTACTTTAATCCTTAATCTGATACTTTAATCTACTGTGTCAGGAGTCACCAGCATATAGTGTAGTTGGTTTTTTAAGGGAAGGAATGGTTAATGTTAGAGTTAATTATTCCAAAATATGATGCCAATTATTGATATCCCCCTACACTAAAGGATAATTACCAATTTGCCCCAATAACCAACCCTCATCTGTCACATAACCACCATCCTCTGCAAAAACATAAGTAAACACTTCAGGGACGAGTAGGCTATGCACACAGGTCACATTTGATTTTTATTTCTTCTCACACCAATTTATTCAGAGATAAGTAACCTTACAGGTTTTCTTTCAGACAAATCAAAATACTAGCAGATAGTAAGTACGTACTTTTCCTTTGAGGTGTTGTTCATGGTTCACCACTGAAGCCTTTCACAAAATCAAAATTGATCCATTCTTACTGATATTTCTAGTATATTTCTACACGGTAGTCCCTAGCTTTGAGAGAGTGTGCAACATCTATGAATAAAATATTGTCATATGTAGGGCTCTGAGTGAAGGCCAGCACACACACTGCAAACTGTAGATGGTTTGCAATGTCGCACTGGATAGTGAAGCTTGGAAAGTAAAGCTTGGAAAGTGACAGCTGTGTTATGACATAAATGCAAATATAAAAACATGCCGCATGCAAGGGGCGCAAAACAGCCTCCAACTCGATTCATGCATATTGAGAATTCATTTCTGTACAAATGGTGGCAACACCCTGGCAAGGCTGTCACCTATGGATGGATTTACAGTTGTGAAAGTAATCAATCTGCCCTTTTCTCACTTTGATGAAAACAAGAATTTACAATAGGATGAGTATATATAAGTAATATAACAGCGGTGTCATTCAAACAGCACAATGTTTGCTCCTTAGTTGTTCATAGATTGAAATGAAATCCGTGCCTGGTAAGTTTTCACACAAAAGACTATATCAGTTCTGATGTCATCTCTCAAAGTTTAAAGCTTCTCATTATTTATTCTAGTTTTAAGCACCACTTATGTGTGCTCAGTGCAAGCACACAACATTTCTATATGTTGCTTTAAAGAGGAAATACAATTCTACTTCAATGTGACAAGTAAGCAAATGCATAAAACTGTCATAATATGATGAATAACTGGTCAACCTTTAGTTGTGTATAATTCCTCCCTCTCTCTACGGAACAACCAAAACCCAGGATGCAAATAAAAAAGATAAGTAGTGTTGTATATGGGGGGGACACACAATATCCTTACCCCCATTGCCATAAACACCATTTATACGCCACTGTACTTAAAATTCTCAACACAGATATGACCATGCCTTTTCTGTATACACCTGATCATGTCTATCCACTTATTTTAAGGCAGGTACTTAAGCCAAATGAACTGACTTTATGAGGCAGCTCTGCTGCTTCCTCTCGTGAACCGGGAAACGGTACCGTTAGCATTGTTAGCTTAGACCTAGCGAGCTAGTTAGCTTGCACTTTACCAGTTGTCTTGACTTGACACTTCCCTACATCTTGATTTCCGCTAACTTATACGGTAGGCTAATAAACGAGATGTGTTTAGAGGTGAATAACATCAAAGATACTTAGATAGCTAGTGCACAAAAAATGAGTTTACACCTACCTTCCACCTGCTTTGCCCACAACAGACCTCAACAACCTTGGTTTCCCTTTAAAAACACCGTTTTCGTAGCAAATGATGCTAGCTGTTCAACTAACTTCCGGTAAGATTTTCAAAATTCAATGATAGATTTTTTTCTTCTTTTTTTTTTTTTTTTTACAGGAACGTGGAAATGATCAAATAATGATTAATTAATTCATTTATTATTATTTTGACAATTCCCTCCTTTCACTTTACTACTTTAATACAAATACAAATATACAAAATAAGTTGTGCTGAGCTATCAAATTGGACCAAAAATTAATTCCTATAAACGAGAGGACATGAGTTGGCAGAATGCCTCACACTTAAGTTAATTGCGTTTTTAAGCCATTAAAACAGCTCTCTATGCTTTATTTGATATACAAACGGTTTATTTCCTCATTACTCTAGCGTCCTTTAAACCTTATGTGACAATTCCACATTAAACCTTTTACTTTTACATAATCTCATATTGTAATGTAAGTAACTTGACAGAGCCCTCAGTCAAGTCAGGCCCTGCTGTGCGACACCTCTGGATTTAGTTCTTGGTGAAAATATACCATGAGAAGTCTGCTAACATGTTTACACCGTCTTTTTAATGGATTACTGAAATAAAAATTCCATAAAACATGTTGCAGGGGACATTTACATTCAAATTTCCACCATAGTTTTCCCTATAAAACATCTAGATATGACCTGGTTTGCCTTAAGAATGCATTTTCTGTTCATTATGTCAGAACACAACTGAGAGACATTTGGACTCTCAGTAGCCAGGTTTTGCACAGGTGTTTCTATCAACATTGATGACTGGTGAAACAGATCAATGGAATTAAGCCATCTCTACTCTGAAAATATCCAAACCTCCCATGTGAGTTTCATTTCAAACTTTGGAGTCGTGAGTTTTTATGTTTTCATAAACACAAAAATCTCAAGAAAGGAGCAACTCTGAAAGCAAGTGCAGCGTTCAGATAGCGCTCAAAATGTCAAAGTTGTTTTGTTGTATGCTCTCTTCCAGATATTTCCTCGTCATCGCAACAAAATCGACGATGTAATCAACAACAATTAGCTGTGACACACAGGATTCCAACCAACAGACAACAGCTGGCCAATCAAAGCTGCAGCTGGAGGGAAAGATTTAGTTTGATGTAAAAAAAAAAATAAAGCTGGAAGAAAAAAAGCTTTTCAATTTATCAATGTAACCTTTCCAGTTCAGCTGTTGCTACGGGCTATGAAAGTGTGACACTGAGCACTGTGTACAACACCCGGATCTTGAAACCAAGGAAGCTGAGGATGGATTATGCGCTCCTGTCTGTTTCCTATTGTAACATATAAAAGTGTTTTGTTGGTAAAAGATGTCTTTTGTGACACATTTCTGTCAACTGCTCTTTCTTTAAAGGTCTCAAAATCAACATGTCTGTAGTCTCCCGTTTGTAAAAACTAAAAGGAATCTTGAGGGGATTAACTTATAATGCACAAACCTCCAACACAACTGTTGAATGCCATACCTTCATTAGTGATCGTGATACCACCATCTGCTGGAGAGAGCAAACTTTGCTCTGCTAGTCATTCATTTATGTGCTTTAACACTAATCTGCCACTAAATTTAACACTAAAGTGCCAGTGTGGCTCTTTGTATTGCTGTGTCTTCTGAAGGGTTTCGGTATCACATCACCATGCATTTCAACGCAGTGTAAGACAAGTCAAATGTACACGGACACATGATGAGCGTGCACAGCCATGTTGGGGTGCTGCTGACCTATCCAGGGTGTCTCTGTCAACTAAGAATGGCTCCAGCATCCTGTGAGCACGTGAGAACCGATGTAGAAAAGAGATGATCTGGTTCAGAGAGCAAAATACTGTAAGAGTCTATCTTTAGCATGGTTATTTATTCATATTTCTTTAGTCTAGATAACTCCTTTTTTATCCTTTGAGAACACATAAGTCAATGAATCCCTTCTTACTATTGTTGTATTCTGTTGGACTAATCGACTGAGCAGAGGGTTCCTGGTGAGAATCCCGACCGGGGCCTTTCTGTGTAACGTTAGCATGTTCCTCCCACATCCAAAAACGTGCATGTTATGAGTGAGTGTGCATTGTGGTTTGTCTCTGTGTGGCCCTGTAATGGACTGGCAACCTATCCAGGGTGTACCCCGCCTCTCGCCGAATGACAGCTGGGATAGACACCAGCCCCACCCCCGGCAACTCTGAATTGGATTAAGCGGGTATAGAAAATGGATGGATGAATGGATGATCGACTGAGCGCTTCTGGTGGCAAAGAGCAGTTCTTACCTTGCATCAAATTCTGAAAACATGGATTTTCAGGGGTAAAGAACAGCTGAAAGGATAAAAAAAAAAAACTTTCTTCATGTTGTACCTCATTGCTTATATTGTCATAAAATGTGAAGTGTGAAGTTTGTAGACAGCCATGACGCTTAGTGTCTCCATAATCTCATAAGAGGCAGTCAGGCCAAACACGAGCATTTATTGTTGCTGAACGATCTGTGTTTGGATCTCCCAGCTGTGAATGACAGCAAACTCCTGAACGTACAGGAGGAATTAGAACCTAAATTGTCGTTTTACTGAGCAACTTTGAAAAGAGTTCACCAATTTTGATCCATGTCTCTTTGGCATATTAGTGACTGACAGGAAGCTATGGACTTTGAGACCAGATAATAAGAATCACTGTAAAATGCAAGTAAAGAATGACGTCAATAAAATTTGACTTGAAATTTGAATTTACAGTTTTCATTTTCCGGGGCACAATAATAATAATAAACAAAGGTAAAGCATTTCATGAGCAAGCCAATCTGCAGGGGTGGCTGCCAAACTGTGATAAACTAAAATGAGCAAGATCTATTACTAAGTATTTTTGTCCAAATGTTTTGGATGTGGATGGTTTCAATTAACCCACAGAATATGTTTTAGACTGACAGAGAGAATAAACTTAGAGTTCAATCTTGCATCATTTTGTTTTTAGAACTTCTGTGAAATAACTTATTTAACAAGTGGTGCTAACAGGATAATGACACCAAATGTTCCTTCATTTTCTGCTCCCTGAGTCAGTTGTTTGTTTTAGTTAATGCTTAACTCTGTTTGACGGCAAATGCACTAAGCGAAGTCGGTCAACACCGCGGCGTTTAAAGTATGCCAATGTTTGCCAACATTAACCACAAAGAAGACATAGTTACACTATAATAAGTAAAGCTGAAGCAGATCATTGAGAGCACTGAGTAGAAGTGCATTTTATTGTTTACATCATCAGATTTTGTTCACCAAGACAAGGACTTTCAAATATTACATGCTGTTCACTTTATGATCTGATTCATTAAATATGTTAACTTTTTATTTTGATCTTTTTTCTCCAATGTGACCCTGTGGTTTCCATGACAACTCCAGTTCAGCTTTCATGACCCACTACACTAACAAGACTAGCTTAACTCTGGCAGCTGTACTTAAATGTAACAGCTCTAATGACTTAAATATTTAATCATATTAATTCCTCATGGGTGGCTGGCACAATAATGGTAAATAAAAGCTTATTGTACTCTGTGCTTGATGAAATCAGCCGGCGGTCTTGCACAATGCCATCTCTGCTCAGTTTGGGCTGTTAATTGACGTGCAGGGCCATAATCTGACAGCCAATAAGAGGATTGAGTTGCAAGAAAAGTTATATTACATACAGGGTTTCGTTCAAGTTAAATCCCACCTGATTAATTCATTCCGACCTCTTAGTTAAGGTAACACGAAGGGTCACAACCTTACAGCTGATGCTTCTATAACAGTAAAAGAGAAAAATGATTATACAACACGTCTGAAACCCCCTGCACCCCTTTCCAATTGGGAAGTAGGCTAATGCTTAAAGCCCTCGTCTTCATCTATGTGTCCACAAGCCCTCCTTTGTTCCCTTCACCATAGAAATTTTAAACCACTGTAGAAGAAAACAACCGCCCCCCCCCCTAAAAAAAAAAATAAACAAACTGCATGAACAATATAGAGACCTCCTACATAGACTTCCATTTCAAAATACACATAAAAAGTGCACATTACATGATTTGATAATACATGATATAGGTGTTTTCTTAAAGAAAAGATTATCGTTTTCCATTCAAAACCTTCCAATATGACTGGTCGAGTAATCTGTAGGGATTTGAAAAAAGATTAGTGCATGACCTATTGCCCGTGTATTCATAAAGTGAAAAAAAACCAACTCTGATTGTTGGCTATTCTGTTTTAAAATCACCCAAATTAGCTGAAGCTTTCTAAGTTCAAATTCTACAGCAGTTTTAAAAAGTTAGTGAATTATTTTATGGTTATTTGTTGGGATGTGCTGCACGGCCAACATCATGTCAGCCAGGCAGCTCAGCAGAGGATAATGGTATTTAGATGTCCTATAAGCATGCGGATCCTCTCAGTCAGCAACATTAATGGGGCCATGAGGCATCCTGCTCAAGTCTTCTATGCTTAGGTGAAGGGGGTATTAGACAGCAGTAATGCCGGTCGGTCAGAGTCTGTCTGCTGTGTAGCCTATGGGTGGTCACCATGGGCAGCGCCCAGAAGATGGAAAACTTGTGGAACAGGAGACAAAGTCTCTTCCCCAACTACAAAGTCACAGACTTGGATGCTAATCGAAGACCATCTGAGATAGTTTACCCACTAGTCAAGGAAAGCTGCGTGAAGACATGGAACTCCATGCAAGAGCTGAGCAGGGACATCTATGACATTTACGCTGAGTATGAGGATGAAGAAGAAGAGGGTGGTTTAAGCATCTTCTCAAGGCAGGCCTCCCCCTCCAAGAAGAACTACGTGATCAACATCAATGTAGGAGGTAAGTCCTACCAGATAGCCTACAAGATGGCAGCAAAGTACCCCAAGACCAGAATAGGACGACTGGCAACTTACACAGACCACAACATGAAGCTGGATCTGTGTGATGACTACATAGTGAACAACAATGAGTACTTCTTTGACAGGGATCCAGATGTCTTCCACAGCATCTTCAACTTCTACAGGACGGGTGTGTTGTGGATCAAGGACGAGCTGTGTCCTCGCAATTTCCTGGAGGAGATTAACTACTGGGGCGTGAGGATCAAGAACACTCACCGCTGCTGCCGCATTTCCTTTGAGGAGAGGCAAGATGAGCTGAACGAGCAGCTGAAGATCCAGAGGGAGCTGGAGGCTGAGGTGGAGATCGAAGAGAATGAGGAGCTGTTCCACGACATGTTCATGGGCCAGATCCGTCGAGCCATCTGGAACCTGATGGAGAAGCCTTTTTCTTCCATCAAGGCCAAGGTGATGGCTTTAGCCTCAAGTCTGTTTGTTCTGATCTCCCTGGTGGCCATGACACTCAACACAGTTGAGGAGATGCAGTACAGAACCCATGCGGGTCAGCTGAGTGGCAAGACCTACTGGGAATATGTGGAGTCCATATGCATCGCCTTCTTCACCATGGAGTATCTGCTGCGCCTAATATCCACACCTGACCTGAGGTCCTTCAGCAGGAGTGTGCTCAACACTGTGGACCTGATCGCCATCCTGCCTCAGTACGTGCAGGGCATCCTGGAGTTCTTTGATAATCAGGAAAACTACGTGAAGCACGAGGCTGACATGCAGGCAGTGGGGCAGGTGGGAAAGCTGGGGCAAGTGCTGAGGATCATGAGACTGATGCGAATCTTTCGTATCCTGAAGCTGGCGCGTCACTCCACAGGTCTTAGGGCTTTTGGCTTCACCCTGCGTCAGTGCTATCAACAAGTAGGCTGCCTCTTCCTCTTCATCGCTATGGGCATCTTCAGCTTCTCTGCCATGGTTTATACCGTGGAACATGACATGCCACAGACAAACTTCACCAGCATACCTCATGCGTGGTGGTGGGCAGCTGTAAGTACATCTCTGTACAATGCAATTATGTAAAAGATGAAGTGGTATCACAAGCAGGAAATAAATATTTAAAGATGTTGAAACTAGAGTAACAGATCTCATTAAGTAAAATGAAAAACTTTTTCTTGAATCATTTAAAGCTGACAACGTCCCTGAATGAACTTTGTAATGTTATTTGATCACACCACAACACAATGGTGTCAGCTCTGTATGTCCCATAATGCTTTAGGGAATTTAACTTGTGAAGTCAATGGGAAGATTTAAAATTTTATACCAAACAATGTATGTCCTCGTGTCCTCATGTATTTTAAAAACTATACACACAAACCTCTGACTGACAGAGCGTACCTGTTACCATGAATAAACCCATTAACAGATCTTTCCCCCCACTCTCAGAGCAGATGGTGGAATCTTACTTCTAATCCGAGGGAAGGAAATCATAATCCTCCGAATTATACTAATGTTTATGGTAGGGGGAATTGGAAGCACTGATGCTGACTTTTGTTGTATTCTACAGAAATGAGTCACTGAACAGGCCTCTTCAGAGCCAATTCTGCCACAGTCTGATTGCAGGGTGTCTCATACAGCTATGATTGGATGTTTAGGAAATGTAGTCATGGATGACAGACATTCTGACAAATATATGTATATATATACTTTAAACTTTGATTCTATGGTTTGTGACAGTGGACAGAGATTCTCATTTTAAGGGACATACCCCTGAATAGAGGCTTACAATATAGTTAAATCTGTGCCTATGAACAGGAAGAGGAAGCAGGAAACCTGAGCAGGAAACTGCATATCCATTCCAAAGACTACACGGCAAGGCTAGTGACAACAGCAGAAATTACACAGGGCTATCATAACAAGAAACATCTATATGTAGCTATAAATACAGTATATGATCCTATAGATGTAGAAATAATATTTAAGTGGAGCATAAAAAAATTATTACTAAATAACAAAAATAACATTGATGGATCTGTAGGCTCTGCATACCATGTTTTTAGAGCAAAGTACAGATGAACATTGTTGGCCATTTTTATTTGTAGTTTAATTGTGTTTATTACTAGTTTACCTACCATTTAGAACTCTAAATGAAGATATGAAGGCCTTAATTAAGCTGGTTCCTACACATCCGACAAAAGAAATGTTATCTCTTAAGACTCACCAACCTGAACTACATCAAGGTGGAAAGAAATCTGCCGCTATGTTTCGAATGGCACAGGCCCACTTTGAATCACATTTAACAAACTATGTGGCACCTGAAAAGCCCTAAGGTTTGAATATAGTAAACACATTTAGAATACCAATACAATGGCAACAACAAAATAGTTTTCTTATCTGCTATTTATACAGACATATACTTGTCGAATGATGTGTGCTGATGGAATCTTTGCCCGCATAATGCAAACAAGAATTAATCACCAGTTTAACATTCTGGTTAAAGTCAGTGTTTGCTTTTGACTGTCAGAGCCTCACTCTGCAAAGACTTCATACATCTACAGCGTGTAACACCACTTGGACTGTATATAAAGTTCCCTTTTTATCTTAAATTAAGTTGAGGTATGGACAGGTATATTTGCAGTGTTTGCAGTTTATGTTTATGGTCCATGTTTCTCCATCAGCACTGACTGCTCTCCTCCCTCCCCTGCAGGTGAGCATCTCCACCGTGGGCTATGGAGACGTGTACCCAGAGACCATACTGGGTCGCCTCTTTGCTTTCGTCTGCATCGCTTTCGGAATTATCCTCAACGGCCTGCCCATTTCCATCCTCTTCAACAAGTTCTCAGACTATTACGCTAAACTCAAGTCCAACCAGTACACAGCCTCCCAGCAGAAACGAGGGAGGGTGAGATTCGCCCAGAGGACTATGAATAAAGTCGGCAAAATATTTGGAAACCAGTGATCTCTCTTTCAATAAGTATCTAATATGCTTTACTTTAAGATTGTGCATTTAATATACATGACAAGGGCAAACGCACTGAAGAGGCACCAGAGAGTATGATTCCCCTCTCACAACCTGCAATGTGTTCCTGTAAGGTGGCTTCTTTTGGAAGGGGACACATGAACATGTGGCATCAGGAGCCTCTGTCGACCAGTTAATGGTGGAAGGACCATAATGGTTCAAAGGAAAATTCATTAAAATTATATAAGGAGAACAAAGGGGTATAACAAAACAAAATTCTGTGTAAAGTCAGTTAATAAACCGATAGAATATTGTAGTATACAAAATTCTGTTCTATTAAAATTTCATGGGATAAAGAAGTTTCACACATTATAGCGGCTGAATATTTGTGTTCATATAAGTATTGTGTGGCTTCAGTGAAGCTGGGATAAATACACAAGGTAAATCCTATTTTATAATCAACAATCACATGTAAATGATTGACTGATGTTTTTGAAACTTAGTGCGTTTTGGAAGAAGCAGTCCTGCTTCCATTTCTCAAAGTGAAAATCTGTCATATTACCAACGTCCTACATTTTCAGTGAAAAGCTCGAACGCTGCAGACTTTGAGAGGGCACAAAAAAATCTATTAAAACCTTGTTTGTGAGTGTGTCTGCAGTTTGTTTTTAAAGTGTGTGCTCACACAAGCGACACATAAAGGCTTTGCAAAAGTTTGCTTTTCTTTTCTTTTGCAATATTTCATAGTGTTTGCCAATAATGTATACAGTATAATGCATTTGTTATGCACGCAGCTAAATCACAGGATGCAGTCTCATAGCACTGTTTTAGATAAACTTATTAATAATAAACTTTCATCCTGACAACTGAAGTGTTTGTGTGCACAAATCTCTACTGACCTCTTAAGGATGATAGTTGCTACTGCAAAACCTTTTCCACGGTAGTGCAATAAAAGAAGAGAAACAACCCTCAATTAAGATATTTAGCTTCTTCTTTTTTCTGCAAGTGTTGGCAACTTTAACACTGGCTGACAATAAATGCTACATTATCAGCAATAATAACCAAGGTCTTAAAGGGGAAGTTCGGTTTTTTAAATAGCTGTGCAGCAGCGTACGTCGATGAAGTTATCCCACACGACGCGTGTGTAGAAAGCTTCCTATTAGCCCCCTGTTAGCCCTGGATAACAACAACACAGCAGCTATGAGCTAACAGTGCAATAGTACGCGTTCATTCATTCATTCGGCTTAAACTATTGGTGAAATAAAGACAGATAATGTCTTATTTAGAGGCTGTATTGTCTATGCCCTGTTCACTCCCGTTATATGGACATTGGCGGATCTCGTGTAATCTCCGAAGGACGCCGACTTTCACCAAACTGTTATTGGTGAATAGATGAACGTATTTTATGCCAGAAACAAGGTCCAGGTTTAAAAAACACGAAATTTTCCTTTAAGCTGGATGTTTTCGAACCGCAAAAGAGATCAACGGTAGAACAATCTGTAATTTTCAACGTGACCACAGATGAGTTAAGGTATCTGTAACAAAGTGTTGGAAAAAACCTGAACATATGAATCCCTGCAAAAGTGATAAACTGCATAACGTAATCTATGTAAGACGGATCTTGAAAATTCAAGACCTAAGAGGCTTTACTGTCATTCTGGAAAATGAGGTAAATGAAAGAAGGAAAAAACTCTTGATGAGCAGAAACAGAAAAGGTAACCTAAAAAAGCATAATATAGGGAATAAAAGCAAACGTAATAAAAAAAAAATACATATATAAACAACAAAAATAAAAAACTTACAGCACAATCATAAAAAGTGAAAATGAGTAATAGAAGGTGCAAATGAGTAATGATAATACAAATATTGAGAAATATTGCACATAAAAGAGTACCCTTGTATTCAAAAGCAACAAAGGAGGTGCAAGTGAGTACAAATATGACAGTATTATTGCACATAAATTAATTTCTAGTATGTAGCAGCTTTTGAGAACGACAGCTTCTGGTGGTGGATAATCTGACTTCACTACCTGCTGTCTGTCTGTAGTAGAGCACTTTCCATACCACATTGATAAATGATGTGAGGATGCTCTCTGCCACACACCTGTGAAAAGTTTAGAGGATTGTGGTACCCAGGCAAGCCTGCTTGAGCCCCTTCAGGTAATACAGCCACTCGTGGGCTTCCCTTGGTAAGCCTCTGCAATTGAATGCAGAGTCATTATTAAACATGTCATAATGGCTTATCAAATATATAGGATGCATGGGTCCAGTTTATGTCTAAAACATTCTTTTTAATTGTGAAGCTAAAATTAAGATGATAAATGTTATAAAAGTATCTTCCAGAAAAAAAATATAAGCACAAATATAAGCCAGAAATCATTAATTAATTCAATATCAATTCAAATAAGTTTGTAACGTGTTTGACCCGAGAAGACACAGAGGAAGAAGAAAAACTACCCAAAATATTAAATTCAACAATGCATCAAAACACTACAATGAAAAACACAGTAAATATTATTTATTGTCACTGTGCTGTGTCCTTTTGTCCAGAGAGTGGCAGTAGTGCAACAGTAACAGTGCTTAATAACGGTGCTTATAAAGTTCAACGAAGAAGAATACGTCTCTTTTCCGTAGTCCTCTGCGTTGGTAAAGTGACCTCTGCTGCAAAACTATGGCTCCTCCCGTTGCAGTGTCGCCATTGATTAAGGTTTGTGTTGTCAGATATATTGTGGAAAATATTGCCTTGTGTCTTAACTGTAAAACGGGCCAAATAGATGTATTTCACTCTCAGAGCCGAACAGCAGAGCACGCTAACATGCTAACTATTAGCCATGGGCATGCTACCTTAAGGCAAGTTGTAAACTGACACAGTAACTAAATCTTTAAGTCAAACCAGGTAATAGTTACAGTTATGTGGAATTATGACAAAAACAATGCATATCTATTGTCAGTGCAATGTGCCCTGACCGAGCAACACCCTTCATTTTGTTAATGCTAACACATAGCAGCATCGAAGCGACTCGGTGCTGATATGTTGATATGAATTTAAATGATTTTAAAAGATTAAAATTTATTAGAGATGGCACATCCTCTGTAATACGTTTAGCCCTGTTTAGGATGTAGTTCAGCTGTATTTCAATGATTATCTTTGGATCAGTGTGTGGTCTTCATTATTGCCCCCTACTGTTTATGTTACACATGGCAAATAGCAAACTGCCAGTTAGCCAGACACTGCCAGTGTTATCACCCAAGTACTGTATGTCCATTTTCCCATTACAGACAGCCAGGTATTCAGCTTTGATTGCTGGGATCTTCTATGGTAAAAAGAGATATGGTGAGTTGTTTACATAATCAACATAAATGTAACTTTTCTGCTGTAGTGTCCTGAAATCAACACACTCAAATGTTTTTCAAATGAGCAAAATATATTACACTCCTCAGTGTAAAGGCTTGAGACATGTTTTTATAATTAAGCTCATTTAGAATCCGACACTGGACAAAAGCTGATAAACCTATCCTAAAATCCTGCAGTATCTTATATATGGAAACTAGGACTGTTTCATATTAATTATGTATATGCAGACATCGAAGGTTTTTTTTGTTTTTTTTGAATGAAGATTAAAAATTGAAGCTTCCTAAGTGAAGCTTCCAACTTTATCAGGGGATGTTCAGTGAGTGGAACTGAGAAAATATCACTGTAATTGTCAACATAATGTTTCTGATGTGATTGAAGAGTTTAGATACATTAGTTCTGAGGTTAGACAGACCATTTATATCATTTGTGTAGTCTTGATATGATAAATAGAAACATGTGGCTATCTTGGTTCACCTGCTAAGTGTGTATGGGATTAAACAAGATGATTCTGATTCTCTACGAATCCACAAGTTTGGCAAATCTTCATGAAAAGGTGCAGTCAGTGTGTGGTATAAACAAACCCAGTGTTTAGATTGTAGAACTAGATGTGGTTTAGAAGCACATATGCTTGATCGGTAGGTTTCCCTTCAAAGGGAAGGAAGAAAGGGGGGAAAAGTTGATCCGTTTGAAATATACCTCTTCACTTGTCCAGAAAACCTGAAGCCCATCGCAGCGGAGGAAAGGAGGATTGAGGAGGAGGAGAAGAAGGTCCGCGAGGAGCAGGAGCGCATTGCCAAGCAGTTAGCAGAAGGTAACATCTTCATGCTTGTTAATATCAAACATTCAGCCTCCAGTTTGTGTGTGCAGGCACAGTAACTAAACTAGTGCATAGTCCAGATGCTGTGACATTGCTATCTGTAGGCAACAACAAAAAAAACCCTGTTTTTCACTTTTCTCCTCACAGCAAACGAAGACACCATACTGAAGTAAACCTCTGGAGTGATTTAAGAGGATGTCCATGTGCAATTTCCAACCTCTTCCTCCTTTTTTCTGGAGTAACAATGGCAAAGTTAGGCCACAGTCAGTTAGACACTCCAATTTTGTGGACGTGTTCACTGTTCCCACCCCTCTTGTTTGCCACTTAGTTTGTTAGTAACATATGAAATACTCTTTAACTCAGCATTGTATAACTGCAAATGCAGCTGCACTTGTAAGTTATTACGTTAATGTTTGTAATGAAGCAAAGTTGCAAATACAACAAGTACATAACCACTGTAGTCTCTGCCTTTGTTTTCCAACATGTGATATTTGGTTGTATTCGGCATTATCACCTTTTGACACCTCAAACACACAAGGTGTTTTTCTGCTGTCCAGATTTGTGTTTACAATGCAAATCTGTTTAATTTGGTAGTCTTGGATCATGCTAACTTGTTGCCATTTAGCCAACACTTGTTTTGGATCTTTGGTTTTCGTTACAATACCTGTTTCGATGATTTCAGCCCTCGGTTGTTTGGGGGGAAATAAACCCCCCAAAACAATAAAACATGATCAACATTGTTGATCTATTTTTAAAAGACAAAAATGTAAAAGTACCAGTCATTAAAGTGAGAAAATGGATTAATTAAGCATTGGTCTTATTTTATTCTCTAAAATGGAAAACTGTCCTAAGCACATGTATAGTTTAAAAAGAATTAGGTAAACTTGGGGCAACTTGGTATACTTGCATAATGTGGAAAAAAAGGTACATTTGGTCATATTCGCAAGCTCTTTGGAATTTGATTTAATAAACTTTTTCCTGAGAGCTCTTTAGATCTTGGCATAATGACACCACACTAAGAAATGAAAGCACCACGTATTAAATATCAGAGGTTTAGAGAGAGAGAGAGGTTTTACTTTTCCATCCCTTGGCACTAATTACAAAGCCCAGATTCAAGTTTTATTCAAAGGTGTGATAATTGTTGGATAGTTATTTTCCACGTGACTGATCTGCTTTGATGTCTTCAGTGCAAGTATAATACTATAAAATGAAAATGTCACGTTTTATTTGTTCAGCTAAACTCCTTATTTGCATGTGTGGCTCCAAAGAAGATCAAGTGTCTGTTTTTATGTTACAACCAGATTTCAGCTGCAGTTCAACTTAAAGGGACACTATGTAATAAATTAAGTAATTTATTAGCTCAAATCAACATATTCATTCATAAATTAGTCCTCATTGGTGTAAAATTATCTCTCAAAAATCTCAATTATCCTCCTGAGTGAAGAATAACTTGTCTGTATCTAGAGCAGGTAAGCTCTATGGAGGCTGCCATGTCCTTCCGCTCTATGAAAAACGACCAAGTGCCGAGAGGGACATAAAGCACTTCGAATCGCGTTTTCCCCAACGCCAGGCCTTTTATTTTTTTTTAGTGCACCGTTCCTGGAGATACTGCAATACCAGGTCGATGCGTGGAGTGGACGGAGCAAACCCCTATTCCATCTCCCTGTTCCAAAAATCAATTTAATATATGGTCCCCGGGTAGGGGACGTATCCCCAACGCCAGGCCTGGAAGTGGAAATGACGTAATTTTGACATCACGTCCGCTACCGGCGCTAATGGTAAATAGATTTTATCTCGAAAATGATCCCACTAATAATGAATTGATTGTTACCAAACTTCTGCCGTAGTACACATAGGCTCTTAACTCACAAAACGAGGCATTAGAAAGTTTGTAAGTTTACTGGGAGTTTATTTAAAAGAACATCCAGATAGCAACTACACACTGCTGCTAACGCTACCGCTGCGTCAACGTCACTTCCGGTAACTCCCGGAATATGATTTGCACACCAAAGGCTATGTCAACTTATGTTATCTATCAGGAGATCTATCTGTCATCTGTATTTATAGTGTTGTTGTATGTGTGTTATGTATTCCTTTGTACTGTGTGTCTTGATGTCTTTTTGTTTGTATGGACCTTGAGTCTGAAGCTATAGCTTCTTGAATCTTGACACATACCGCCTGCAGTAGTTCAAGAAGTTGCAACGCACATTTGAAAACGCAAGGCGCTGGAGAGCAAATTCATTCAACTTTGCAAAATAAAATTGCACCACTAGATGGGGGAAGAAATTACATAATGTCCCTTTAATTGAGCATTGTATAATTAAAGATTTATAATTATTATTTACTAAATGTGCAAAGAATCTATACTCATTTATATTTGGTTCAGATAGTACATGCGGTAGTGTGTGAAGGGGGGGATTCTTATGTTCAACTGCTTACTTTGAATTAAAGTTCAATTTCCTGTGAAAATCAAATCCACCAAAACAAGTGAACTGAATAATTGCTGTCTTTTTTCTCTTCACCTATTAAATGAATCCAGGATGAAATGGTTATGTTATCTCCTACAATGCAGAAGCTTGTAAAACGTAAAAAGACTAATGTAGAAAATGGAACTTTTGAGACAATGAAATCAACTTTGCCATCCATCCCCTGAGAATTGTTTTGTATATGTAACCCATAAGAACTGATGTACATTTACATCCTCTTGTTACACAATTGCCCAGCTCATACACAGCGCCCAGTCACCCGATGCGACTCCAAGCAGATAAGCTCACCTTCAGCTACGCGTGTGTGTGCGCTTACTAAACCCAACTTCAGTTTTCAGAATAGATCCGTAAACATCACCGTTAACAGACGGCACGTGTCACCAGCCATGCCAGTGACAGATCTGACAGCGATCAACAGCCGCAGAGGTCAAGGCACAGAGTTCTTACCTAATATCATCAAAACAGGTTATTATTAGCCAAACAACAAAGAATGTCCTGACTTAAAGTGCAAGTAATAAATATATCCTCTGGGGGCTAGTGAGGGGAACTTGTTAGTGGGGGATTACAGTGATCTACTTACATTTTTCTCTCTTGGTTCACATTAACAAAAAATAAAACAACATGAAGAGAAATGGCTTCAGAGAGATGTTATAGCTAATTAGTAACTATCCAGATCCTATTAAAAAAAAAAAACATCTGCAGCACAGTTTGGTGTCTTTCTGCATCTTCTGCTGATGCACAAGCAGAGCAAAGTATTGGAAACATTTCAGCTGTGTCCTGCATAACATGTTCTGCCAAGGATTACAGACAGAATATCTGACAGCATTTCCAGACGAGATGACAGCCTGTAACCAAACAAGTGACACCAGATGGAAACACCTGAGCTTCTGTTGATATAATAGCAGCACTTTAATTGGTGCTGTTTTCATTCATGATGTTTTCCCCTTGTGGATCACACTAAACCATTTTTTTCCTGTAATCCTTTATCCTTAGTGAGCCAAAAAAAACCTCCTTTGAGTGTTTGGAGTTAACACATTTTGTTAATTTGACAGAGAAACTGATGCCTGAATTAAAACGGACACAACAAACTCTCCAAACAAAAAGTGGAAATCAGTCCATTCATGGATGAACAGCAGGGACTGAAAATAAACAAGAAAAGTCCTCACAGTAAACATATTCTGTCAGTTTCTTATCCATGAAGTAGCTGCAGAGATTGATGGTAGTTCGAAAAGTTGTAAAAGTGCGACTTTTCTGTCAACGATCATCAAAACCAGGTTAATGTTGATGTTTTTAATACCATTTTATTTTAGAAAAGCTGATGTTTTCTTAAAGATAATATCTTAAGGATGAGAACAGAAAAAGAGGGTTGGGGGAACAAACCCAAAAATCATAAGAATAACGTAATATCCTAAACTTCTCCTGCAGGCTGCATCACACCTTAGCTGACAGCACCTTTGGTGCAGACGTGTGACTTGAGGCTAATACCATTGTATTCACCTGGTACATACGCCATCATGTACTGAAGCCAGACAAACAATTACATAAAGCCTATACACTGCTGAATGAGAGGGTTTATCAGCTTACAGCAAAGGATTTGGTTAAATGGATTAAAGCTAGATTTAAACTCTGCATTTAGTTTCAAGGAGTGAAAATAATCAGAGAGCTTGTCTGGGCGTCGGGTATAAAAGGTTCACACTCCCGTCTTCACAGCACAGCTCACACACTGATAACTCTGCTCTGAAAACTTCCAGTGGATTCTCTCTGCACTCCAGGTAAGGAGACCATGCTATTTAAAAAGATTTTGAATGAGTAGAGTTAAAAAGCTGATAAGAATGTTGCAATTGAAATGAAAATCAAGCAGGATAACAAGTTTCTGACTTGGGTTTGGCCTAGAATGGACTTCCAAATCTTTGCCCTGATGACGCTTTTCCTGGCCTTTGTGGAGCGAGGCCTGGCCACCTGCGTGGTGGACAGCTTCACAGTCAAACAAGACTTTGAACCCGAAAGAGTGAGTACACAATAATTTCATTTCTTTTAATTTCATTTATAGAAAATGCTCTTAAAGGAACTCTTAGATAAATCCAGAATTTGAGCCTGAAAAACAGTCTGATGTGTAAGTAACCAAAGGCTTTGTTTAAGTAAACTACAGTTGGTACATTTAAATTCATATAAATACTAATGACAATGATCAACAGCTTCCATACAAATCAGGACATAATTGGCGTACAGTGAAATAGAGTTTGGTGCTTTTCAGTCTCAGCAATTTGCCCTCATGACGCTAACTTTAGCACACAAAGCAACCGTAATTTCATTGTGCAGTTCATGTTCAGACTCAGATCGACAGTTAAAAAGTTTACTTTGTTCATCTTTGACAGTATACAGGAAAGTGGTACGCTCTGCAGAAGAAAGACCCCGAAGGCTTGTTCCTCCAGGACAACATATCTGCTGAATACACAGTTGGGGACGATGGTTCCATGGTGGCCTCCTCCAGAGGCAGAGTCACTCTCTTTGGGTGGGTATTTTTCTAAACCTACTGCTAGGAGTTTGAACATGATTCATGATTCCAGGTCACAAAAAATGACATTTTCATTTTTACCTTGACATCCAGGTTCTGGGTTGTCTGCGCAGACATGGCTGCTCAGTACTCAGTACCTGACCCTGGCACTCCAGGAAAGATGTTCATGAACTACCAGGGACTGGCCAGCTACCTGTCCAGCGGCGGTAAGCTTGGCCGGCTGTGTATGTACAGTTTCTTTGCCTCTCTCAGTGCAGCTGAGACTAACCTCTCCTCTCCGCTAATTTTAGGCGACAACTACTGGGTCATTGACACAGACTATGACAACTACGCCCTCACCTATGCCTGCCGCGCCGTGAAGGATGATGGAAGCTGCGAGGATGGCTACTCACTGCTCTTCTCCCGCAACCCCCGTGGCCTGCCCCCAGCCATCCAGAGAGTCGTCCGGCAGAAACAGGAGGAGATCTGCATGGCCGGACAGTTCCAGCCTGTGCTGCAGTCCGGTATGTCACAAACAGACACCCTGAGTGCCATTTAAAGGATCAGCTGATGCTCTAAAGCAGAAACAATGTCTAAACACATGTTGCTCCTCTCTTTTAACAGGAGCTTGCTGAACTGCTTTTAAGCTGGACTTTGTTGGGCAGCCTGTCACTGAACTGGACCGATCTTCACACCAGAGATGAAAACATGGCTCTTCACAGGGGAATAATCCTGCTAACAATTTGATTTGCTCCAGTTATTTGTCTGATAAATTCAATCAAAATGCATTATGTAAAATTGCCACATGCTACCAAGATAATTCAATGTCAAATCATCTGACAACTATCACAGATCAAACGGATGTAATGATGTAACCAACTGTACAGTATTGTCACACTGATGGGTAACATCTGCACTGCAATCTCTGTTGCTGACAATAAATTTTGTAAAGAAATCATACCGTATGATGATAGTTTCTGGTGAGCAGGTAAGTCTGCTTGGAAAGAAGCAGATTAAAAAAAAACCCTAATATTTTCAATCCCATCCCATAACAGTTAAATATGATTGCCTTGGAGCAGCTTTAATACTCCTCTGAATACCTCTCTGGCAGCGAATATGGGCCAGGCCTTCCCCAGTAGTCCACAGCTCCAACTCTGTACAGACCTCCAACCTCCTGGTCCACTGCAGAACACAGCATGAAATATGGCAGAGGTTTGGTCTCATAGTCTTATTGCTTTGGGCTCATAGTTATTCTTTTTACCTGGTGAATAGACGTAAGAAGTAAAAATGGTGTCCTGGTTATTTATTCGGCTGAATTCCTTGTCGTCTGCGGAGAATTCCACCTCAAAAGTCTTGATGCATCTACCAAATACAAAGTATAAAATTAATGCTAACTTGCTCTTACTGATGTCACCTGAGCATTAAATGGACGATACAATATCTGCTTTAAAACGTGTTTTTGGCACGATAATGTTGAGTGAAACAGACATTAAATCTAAATCAGTCCTGGATAGGAAGTATTTACCTTGAATCAACGCAATGGTCAGACCAAAGAATAAGAACTTGGCCTTTGGTGATCCTGATGAAGCGAAGCCCATTGACCTAGCCAAAGGTAAAATACAGAAGGATGTGAAAATGACTCGGGCAGTCTGTTTTAAAAGTCATAACAACTAACATAAACCTTACGGTGAATAACGCACATAACTATTGATAAAAAAACAGTAAAATAATTAATAATAGGTGGTACTTACCTGGTCTGGCACAGATTTTGGCTGAGCACAAACATGGATGAGGAGGACAGAAGGCACAGACAATTTGGCTTTCAGAGTCAGAGAGTCGCCTGCAGGAACTTTCCAGGGTCCATCAGTATGAGGGTCCTGAAACAATGACACAACATTAGTGGGTCAAAGCAAAACAGAGCTCTGAGCAGAAGAAAAAAGGCTAATCTTTAAAATCCTCTGTGGACTTTTATTACAATACAACGTATATATTTAGTGATTCTTAAAATATTTGAAAACAACATAATGTATGTATTATTTGCAATTAGGTTAACTCACACATTCTGCTGCATTCATTCTTAAAAAAATAACAGGGATTTATCTTTAATCAACATTAATGCCTCACAGTTGTGTGCCTCCAACACCCAGCTGAGTTACAGTTTACATCCATATCTGTCCAGTAATACAATGAATTTAAAGGTATATGATGCTGATAAGTTCAGCAAAGCTGATTCACACAGATCTATAGTGTTACTAGGAGTGAAAATGTACAAATTTTATCTTTAAAAACACTTTAATTTACAAAACCATTTCATACAAAAGAAAATTGTGATATTCTCCAGTATATTTATTATTACCTCCACACTCCTGAGGTGTCTGAACTGCTCTGCTGTGGGGTAGTCGGGTCTGCCCATGGTCTGCCACAGCTGGTATGGACTGGTTACATTATTGTCCATGTAATATGTGACGTACACAAGGCCTGATAACAAACAAACACATGAGATATTCACTCGCTGAAATAAAGGCCATTGCAAATTGAAGAATTTTTAATTCTTAATTTTTCATTTTTAATCTTAATTCACACGAGAGCCAACAGCAGTGGTCCAACAGTGGCGGGCTGAACATACCCTTTTGCTCAGCCAGTCCTTTCACTGTGACAGTGACGTCATCAGTGCTGTTGGAGGTGCTGTTGTCATCGCTGTTGTAGACCAGCACTGCTGCCTGCCAGCTGTCCGAGCCGCCCAGCATCACAGGCTTGTGGCTGCTGGCGAGAACTCCCAGGGTGCTGTTGTGGCTTCCCGCTGAGCTCAGAACCTGAGCGGGGACCTGGGTCTCTCCTTAATTTCGTATCAAATACAGGAGGGCTACTTCAGCAATAGACCCGAATATGGATTAAAAGTATCTTTCCTGAATCACACAGCCTCTTTGAGGCATATATAAATACCTGAAAGGTTCTAGAGAAGAGAGATTGTCACCTAACAAAGCCAACAGGCCCATGACGGTGAGGACGGGCTTCCTGACGAGCTGGACATGGGGTGGGTGGGTGTTGTTGACCTGGAAGCGGGCGGTAAGCGTGCGCTGGGTGAAAGGGTGTGGGTGGTAGCTGAGAAAGGCATTGTCGTTGCTCAGCAGGGTGTAGTTGATGGTGCTATTTGGGTTTGCCAGTAGCAGATTCTGATGCTGGCTTATCACCTGTTGGGTGAGTAGGATAGGCGATTGCTGAGTGGTCATCTAATGGTAACAGGCAACAGTTGCACTAGAATCGTCCAAAAGAAGTTTTTTCTCTCTTGCTGTTTCTCACATTTCGTTACCTCACCTTTACCACCATTGCAGCGTAGGTCACATCAGCCCTCCACTCCTGAGGCCTGGACCACCCCACCAGAGGATCAGCCTCATCATTGTAAACAGGGAGGCTGCGCAGTCGGGGGAAACGCTCCTGGATCTCCTCTACTGTCTGGATCTCCTGCTGGAGGATAGGCAAAGAGTAGCCTCCTCCCTGAGGGATTGAAACAGAAGGTCTGCCTGCATTGGCTTTAAAATAAATCAAACTAATGAACGTATTACAAAATGTATTTTACATAACCAAGGTGACTGTGTTCAGCATCATTTTCCATCCACTTTTGTACTAAAACTAAACATATCACAAACAAAACAAAAAAATGATGTACTACGGAGGAGTCCTAGCAGCTATAAAAATGTAGTTTGACAGGAACAAATCCAAACCTCTTGAGCAGGACAGTATAACTTTTCTCCTGTCCTGAGAAACTCACCTTCTTGTGCAGGGCGATGTAATCGATCCTGACCCCCGTCTCTCCAGTGAAAAAGTTGGTGCCGTTGTAGCAGTGCTGCAGCATGGCCCAGCAGTACGGTGAGTGTGGTGGTGGATGACAAGAGTCTCCTGGGCCTCCAAATCTCAAGAGTCCACTGGCAGCGCGTAAGCCCTCCGAACAGGCATCGTAGTAATTTAAAAACCCTAACATCCAAAATGAAAAACACAGACTGAATCACAGAAATGTTCATGGACACAGCTTTGAAGTATCAATGATCAATGATGATAATAAACCTTAGAGTTATGTTGAACAGGTTCAAATCTGTCACTCTTATACATGTAACATTGCTCTTCATGGATGTGCAGATTTTTCATGACATGATCCATATGAGTCTAAGTAAGTAAGACTCGACTGGGAAACTTTCCCTGCATCATTGGCAGCAATCTCCATCCAAACAAATAACTGACATAACAGGGAGAATGTGCGATGTTTTGGTTTTACCTTGAATTGACACGGTGACATTATCAAAGTCATGGTTGTTGGGTTCATTCCACGTTTCAAAGTTCCATCGAGAAACACTTCCCAGGCCATATTTATCTGAAATTAAGATAAATCTATGAGGATGTAATCAAAACATGACTGAATAAAGAATTAAGCCCAGCCCACGAATGTTGAGACTCTCACTCAGCTTGCACCGTTTTCCCCAAAGTTTTCAGAAGGCATCAGCGTGGCATGAAGTGCAAACAACACAATTACTAAACGATGGCACCCGTTGCCCACTCACCAATGTACCTCTTGGCTATGAGATAAACAAGATTTCTCCACTCGATCACTTGTGACTTGTCCTCAAAGTCAGTGAAGTAGTTTGAAACACTGCCCATCAGTTCAAAACCTGCAAAGAGCAACAGAACGCAAAAAAAACAAACATCTGACCTACTGTACTTTTTATTTCTACACCTGTGGTATAAGTGCCCAATAACGTATTCCCTAAAAAGTCATCTAGGAAATTAGCAAAAGACAAAGATTACTTTCGATATATATCACCAACAATAAAGTATGTTTACAGCACAACACCTGGTTGAAGTCCATTGACCCACAAGAGTTCTGTCAGCTGATCCAGTTTAGTGAAATCATACTGGGGTCTTCCGCCAATATCTCTACAACAATAAAATCACATATCGATAACTTCAGTTTACAGTTTAGTCTCTTGGCTACTTTTTCTGCCAGATGACTTACTGTGCCGTGACCAGCTCCAACATCCAGTGTATCCTGACCTGCTGGATCCCTCCATGAGGGACTGAGCCCAAATAAGCCAAATTCAGCTTCTGGTCGATGCTCAGGTCAAACTGGTGGGCCTTTGTATGAGGGAGTGGAGGGCTGCACACAAAAAGTATTAGAATTTTACAAGTGACATTATTAATTATTATTAATAAAAAAAAACAACTAGCCCATGAAAGTGATACAAAAGTATAGTCTAAAAACGCTTTTGAGCTATGCAATCTGACAGTCATTTAGCTAAATACAGATATTACTGTTACTTGAATAAAACACTATTTACTACTTCGTTAAAAAATGTCACATTTTAAAAATGTTTTGGCTTACTTGCTTGCTGCAGTATTTAAAAGTTCCTTACGATCACGGATATCTTCTGCTAGATCCGGCATGAAAATAAACCTATTGTCATCTATAGATTTAATTAAAATCTGATCTAAAATCTCGCCTCTGTTGTCCACCACTGCGCACTTTGGAGGAGTAACTGTAAATACAGAGAGGTTCGTTTATATAAGACCTACCAGAAACCACTGCTTCTCCAGAAGTGTTTAAGCTCTCTCTCTGGTCTTCCCACATCAACTGTGATAACGCAAGATGAGCCAGAGGTTTTGGAAATGCAAAGAAGTAAAGCAAGAACAGAGAAACTTATCCACACCATGGTTGCGACAGGACATAGTAACTTCAGATGTCGCGCTAGCTTAATTAGCTACAGTGAACGACGAAGGACCGAGGTCTCAACATGTCTCACACATTCAGTGTGTGAGTAAACGTGAGAAAAAATATTTATATAGAAATCATATCTTATTGACAAAACTAAAAACACAAAAAGCAGCCACCTAGAGGCAGTCAGGCGTTGTAATCGCCTGAGAAAATGACGTATATTGCATGCGACACTGCTGTAGTCTTTTATTAAAGCAGGGCTCAGTAATATGGGGTTTGTTTACCATGCAATACACACCCCAAAGCTGTAGGGGGAGCTCCGTAGAAAATAGGCGACAGTCTAGCCAGACTGTCGTAAACCCACCAGAGGCAATTTACGGTTTATTTTTCAAGACACTGGTAGAGAGTTGGAGAAGTAGAGATGCTTAACTCGAATCTTTTGGGCAATCCGGGCTGATTGGATCATTTCGAGGAGGGGATTCGAGTTATACGGACCACTTGAATCACTTGAGTCACTTATTAAAAAAAAAAAAAAAAAAAACAACCTTTCTGCCGTTTAGTGGCTATGCGCCTCGCCTTTTTTTTGTCCCATTTATCAATTCATTTTGATAAATCAAAGAGCAGCCTACAAGTTCATTCATTTATTTTTGTCAAGTAATAATTCAATGCCATTTTATCTGAAAGCCAGACACAACAGCTAGTGTGTGCATTTACACAGCGACAAATGTGGTAGCATTAGGTGAGGCAATGCTGAGTTTAGACCTACAAGTAAACAACATGGAATGATCTTGCCCTCCCAATATCACTAAATGATTATTTTTCAACGACTGTACAAGATGCATGAAGCCACGCTAACCGAGCCTGTAGCTGCCGACTGGGCGCTCGCTCGCACGAGACAGAATCGAAACTTAACCCCTTCAGACCTGCATTTTTTTGGCAGAAAATTTTTTTTTTTTCAAACTGATTCTGACTCCTCTCCAACATAAAAACAAAGTGCAAAAAACACATTTTTGATATCTCATGTTTTTAATAGTATTTTTTCATGTCCATTCCAATGGACGCCACGACAAAATGGGCGTAAAATGTCATAAAAACCTAAGGAAAATAATGCTGAGTTTTTCCACATGGTAACCAATATGGTAAGACCTAAACATCTGGAACTGGATGTTTGCATGGTTTTGAGTCTGTGTACAGTTTTTAACGTGCACATTAAAGGCAGGGTAGGGGATCTTTTTCTGGAACATTTTTTTACATATTGCTTGAAATACTCTTCACACCCTCATTGCAACCAATTAATTAAAAGTTTTGACACAAATATGAAAAGTTTTAGTGGCCTCTAGAACGTACAATCTAGGAAAAACAGTATCCAATCATTGTGAACGGACCGTTAACAATGATTGGATTCTGATGCCGTCTATCAAACTGCAATCTGCTCCCCCCCCCCCCCGCCCCCCGTGCGCGTACCCTGCTCCGTGAACGAATTACGCGTCCAGAAGCTTGGCAGGAAGCTAAACTAGAGCCAGCTTGGCTAGCACCTAGCATTATTAAACATATAGTTAGCATAAACTAAATACTAAATACGGCAACGATCGATGCTTGCTGTCAGAACAGCGCTCGTGCACCTTCGTGCTCGTGCGCGTTCATGTACTCTAGAGGCGTGCCCAGAGAGTCTCTATTATGAGGAGAGGGAAAACTGGCGGCTATTTCCGGGTGGTACTGCACTCTAGGGGCGCCAACGAAGCAGTGCAGAGCACGCCGAACTCTATGGTGGTACTATGAAATCCACCTTAGATGCAGCCATTGCTTTTGATATAATTTTTTATATTTTTTCATTTTAATTTTCCTAAAGGCAGGATAAATTATCCTTTCAAACGGCACTTGGTTTGATTTTTTAGACTCACTAGATTTGTTTAAAATACACATTTATTGTCAGTATTGCATCCCGAGTGACGTCACGCATGTGGCATCACTTTACGGCATGGTCAGTCCTAGCGCTGAGCTAGCAGAGAGGTGTTAGCTCAAATAGTTACAGATTTCAGCACAGCCCTTTTACATACTCTCTGACTAGCCTCTGGTTTAGCTTTGGTTGTTGTTAGCGGCACCAGGTTAGCACTCTGGCACAGTGGACGAGTGCCGTAAAGCAGCCGGTCGTAATCAGCCGTGCGTTCTTCAGATTCCGTTAGCTAGATGCTAGCGGATACTGACTCGCAAATGCCAGACCTGTAAGAAAACAGAAAGCCATAACTCCCAGGTTATTGTACTTTCGATATAAATCCACATCCCTTTGTCAGAAATCACTAGCCAATCACAGTATTATTTTCAGGTTTCAGCCGCTAGCGGGGACATTTTTTGAGTTATTAGCGCCAGCCCTATGGAAAATGGTCATTCTGCACTCGCTCGCCAGCGCCCCCAGACAAAATCAACTGAACTGCAGCCAAATTTTTTATAATGGGGCGAATAGGAAGTGGAACGGCTGTCTGTAAAAGGGCTGTGGTGTGTCTCTCAGGCTACCTGGCTCGGCTCAGAGCCCTTTACGACCTGCCGTGAAGCAGTAGTTCTCGGCTCTCGTGTGTCGCGGGTTTGAACTGCACTTCTGAGCTGCCCATGTATGCAAACATGATCTAAATTACAGGCGACACTATGAATAATAATAAAAACCTTTAAAACGCATTTATGACATCTTAAAGTTTGGTTTAATGCCCAATAAAATGAGAAAAAATATAGGTTTTGTTTGATGTGGAGTTACATGATTTCATACTGAAATATAAAATCCTGCGTCCAGGAGTGATCAGAGGTGTAGATTTCTGAGAAAAATAAATAAACAAACACGTGACAAAAAGGAGCTGTTAATGGGACATTTATTTAAAAATTAAAAAAAAAAAAAAAAAGTGGGAGAATCAAGAAGGCATGAAAAGAAAATTCAGATGTCATTTACATTTTTAACTTGAAGTTACTGTTAAACAGCAACACTTATACACAACCATTTACACAACCTGTACAAATATTTTTTTGCCACAAATTTGCTATTTCAATTCAAAATAACTTAAATAGGTTTCTATGTAAAAGTGCAAATCCTTATGTGTGAATGTCTGTAAGTAAGACCATGGTGACAAAAAGGGTGCTTGGCTTTAAGTTGTTCACTTGTACGGGCATCACAAGCGCATTTCAACATTTGTCTACTCTACTATATGGAGCACAGCCTTATGTAATGCTTCGACAGTTCCATTATGTGTAATTGTGATGCCTTACATTGCAGCGCTGAGCACACATCCTCTCTCATGCAAATCAAAATTGTAATGTCAATAAACTGGTCTGACATTTTGTGATGTGACTGAGCGTGACTGATTCTCAATAAAGCATGTGCAGCTCCGAATAAAACCACAACACCCCCCCACCCAAAAAAAAACTAAGGTAACAGTTCAGTGTTTGTAGAGTTCTTATGGTGAACGTTTGTAAGTATTACAGCATAACAACAATGTACTGTTGACTGTCTGGTAGTGTTATTGGTTTAGCATTAAAAATCACAGTAACCACAGGCCAGTTTCAACAGGGTTAGCCCCAGGCTGTTGGGGTGGTAGTAGTCCACAGGTTTCAGGTTTTCATGGCTAGACAAGAGGATGTGCATCTAGATTTGGGTAAGGAGGGAGCAGGGGTGGTCGGTGATTCTCCACGATCACAAGGCATGAGGCGACAAAGAGTGGCAATTGGTTAATGCTGATGCTTTAAAGTCTCAACAAGCATCCTCCTGATTAGTGAGGAGGGGTCAAGGGGAGAAATACGCAACGTACTAACCCACGCACGCTATTGGGCTTTACATGCTTCTGTAGTGACATGCAGCCGATGCAAAAAAAAAAATAAATAAAAATAATTAAAAAAAAAAAAATGTTATCACCATGAATAGGAGAGTTTTGTACAGCATGAAGCTCATGAAGCACTGGTCACCATGGGTTCTACTGGGCAAGGGACTGGAAATGTGTTTGGTAACAAAAAAGGTGTTCAGGCATTTGCAATACAAAGGAGAAAATAACAAGCATCAAGTCCTTATGCCAGTGTGTGCAGTGTAAAGTAACTAGGACTTCTGCTCCGCTCCTGCAGCAGACTGGGCTGCACTCTCTGGTTTAAGGATCTGATAGGTGATGAGGTACTCTGGGTAGGCCTGAGGAAAAAAAAAAAACAACAACACAGCAAGATATCAGCCAGCATTACACAGCATGTGTCGAATGTATTTTAATTAATGTTATGGCTTATACAGGGTTCAAGGAAACAACACTTTACCTGCTCTCCTCTGTAGATGACATACTCAGCATAGGCTAAACCGTTAACGCTTGGCCGCCCGATCACAGAGTGATGTCCTGGAGGGGCGTGGGCCATCTTCATGGCACTGAACTGCAGGAAGGACTTCCCCAAAGTCACTCGACAGAACAGCATTTGCCTGAGAGGAAATGGTCAGACACAATTGCCCACATAAGACTGCATGTAAAACTCTGTAAAACAAAAGAAGTAGTGTAGCACCCAGACACCTTTAAGGGCTTTTGTTTAGTGTGAAACTGTTAAGTTACCTGTGGCACAGGTAGCAAGACCTGTCTTTGTGTGTTGGGCATCCTGTTCCTCCACCGATGCCATAGACGTACTGATTGCTCTTTGAGGAGTTCTCTGCAAAGTAGATCCCTGCTCCAAACATCCCTCCTATGTAGGCGTGACGCTCATCGAAGCCTTTGTGGATGATGGCATTAATGAATGGAGAACCTGAGGGGAAATATGACAGCAGTGGCAGTGTGTTATACAGAAATCAGCATGTGAAACTACACAATTACAAACAGATGGCAAGTTCTAAACCTACAAAAACACCAGTGACGCCTGAAGCTGACAAATTAATCGGAGAGGCCGTTTGTGGTTACCGTGAAACAACATGCGCTCGTTGTGATGGTTGTGGTTCTCATCTGCGATCTCCTTCTGCCGGTGGGTGTAACGTTCCCTCAGTTTCTTATTTACCACCTTCTGAATCTGTGCGGCACAATGAGACAAGAGAGTGGAAGAATTACAAATCAAACTAAATCAGGTTAAATAGCTGTATCTATCGGTCTTAATTAAGATTTACCATAAATAAATAAAAACAGAAATAATGTACCTTGATGATGTTGTATCTGCTGAAGACTCCACCTGCGTTGCCTCCATCTCTGTGCTCCCTGATGGTGCTTTGCATCTGAGGGGCACAACAAGAACAAGGTGATTCAACTATGAAGCTAAACATCACATGCTGCCCGGTGTTTAAGCTAATCCTGCTTCATCTATGAAGCAGCTGCAACACTAAGTCACACTTTGAGAAATTGTGCAACGACTCAGTTTTTTTAAAATATAGAGTTCAGTCTCTGTTCTATGCAAACGATCAGGCAGTCCTTATTTTTCTAGTAAAATCATGTTTATAGGCGATATAGATCATCAATACCTCTTCCTCCACAGACTGGTACTCTTTGTCATCGGGGGCAAGGTCTATCAGGATGGTACCCTGGTTGGCACAGTGGAATGTCAGGTATGGGTTGGCACCTGTAAAATAAGTGAAATTCTGTCAATAAAAGCCCTTATGTTGACATTTCATAAAACATCTCAATTGGACTGCTCAATTAGTAAACTAAGGCTGTTCCTTAACCTTGCTGGCCGCCTAGCAGCCTCTCAACACCCTTGATAAGCTTGTGACGGTGGCCATACGCATTAATCCCAATCTCCTTCAGCTCTTCATGGCCCATGTCAGCCAGCACGTCCAGGGTGATCTTCAAAAGATGAACACAACAAAAAGCTGATCAATTACACCAAAAAGAACAAATAACCAACAAGTTACATAAGCTTATTCCTACTTAACTAACTTGGATGATGTTCTTTAAAGACCAACTCCATTACTGACCTGCTCCCTCTCAAAGATGTCCCTCAGGTGCTCCAGGCCCAGGCTCTTCAGGAACTGACTTATATTCATATCCAACACTGCCACTGTGAAAAACATCACATTAGGCTGCAAGCAAAATCTCACCATAAAGGCTTTCCCATCGTGTCCACCTTGACCGCGTTTAAAAACAGACCAGTGTTTCATGTAAAGACTGCAACAAACTTACATTCCCCTTCCTTGCGATCGGTGCCTGTGGCTCCGTCTGCCACTCCAGAGGCCCCGGAGGCGGAGGCAGCAGCAGCCAGCTCAGTGAGGGGTCCTGCCAGGTTGTCTATGCTGCTGGCAGCTGACAGGCAGGAAGGTGTGGAGGCAGGGGAGATGACTGAGGCGCTGACCACTGTGGCCTGAGGTTTAAAGCAGCTGGGCAGGGCATCTGGAGGCATAGCATCCATCAGCAGGGCTCGGATGTCATCAGCCTGCAGTGACAGTCAAGAACACAAGTTAAAAAACAAAACAAAAGCCCCATTTCAGTTCCAGTAGATTCCTTTAGTGACCAGTCAAAACACACTAAATGTATAATGCTCATGTAAAAATGTCTAACACGAGGCCCTACCGTGGCCAGGTCCAGAGCAGTCTGGCCCTCTTGATTCTTCATGGTGGGATCGGCTCCGTGAGCCAGCAGCAGCGCACAGAGCTGTGTGCGACCTTTCTGGGCCGCCTCATGGAGAGGTGTGAAAGCCCATTTGTCTGTAGCATTCACACATGTATTGTACTTGATCAGTAGGGCCGCAATGTCCACATGCTGTGAAGAAGAGAAACAGAGTGTAAATCAAACTCTGTAGTGTGTAGTGTAACTCTACAGTGTTTGAAGGCAAGACACAAGAAAGGGATTTTAGTTTTAGTTTTTTTTTCTGTAGCTTAAAGCCTTTGAAGCTAGTTGTCGACCAAATCCCCACATAATGTGTATTTGATACATACAGTGTTTATATTGCTGAGACTGACCCCGTAAGAAGCAGCATTATGAAGAGGAATAAGGCCTCCTTTGTCCTGGGCGTTGACATCAGCCCCATGCTCCAGTAGATACTCTGCCACCTCCAGGTTGTTATAGCCAGCTGTGGAGAGGAATCAGACCAAGAAAATGAAGCATCTCTAACAAACTGTACCTCCCCTGTGAAAGCCAAATCACACCAGTGTCCTATGGCATTATTATTAAGAAAATATGAAACATCTAAGCTGCTCGTACCTGCCAGGTGGAGCGGGGTGGAGTTGCGCCCCTGCGCGTCTCTGCAGTTGATGTTTTCTGGGGAACAAAGCTTCTGCACTCGGGCCAGGCAGCCCTTCTTGGCAGCGTCCAGCAGGGCAGCATCACCTCGCAGCAGGTCCTGGATGTCTGTGTCTCCATCTTTCACCATGTCCAGGGGAATGTTGCCATCACGGTTCTTCTTGGTTGGGTCGGCTCCGTGCTTAAAAGAAGAGTTTGATTAAATTGTTTGGATCATTTCAGATACGTTTTTGGTCAACATAAGGCTGTGGAGCGTTATGGGCCAAGTTGATCAGTTTCATCATCATGCCTACTAACACACTGTAGAAATTAAAAGGGACATATTATGAAAAAAAATACTTTTTGTCCGTGCTTGAAAGCACATATTTGGGTTTGGACATCCCTGCTCTACAAGGTTATCAAGCCTCCTCAATCTTTATTTCCACCTAAATTTGACTTCAGATGATGTTGCATTCACTGTAGCTCAGAGGTGGGAGGTTGAGACTCTTGCCTTTTGTTTGGCTATTAACATAAAAGTTAACTTGAAAAGAGAAATGCATTAGTTAAGCTAAAGCTAATGCTCAATCAGTATAAATATTTTATAACCCAAAAAACTAACTTCTAATTGGCATTCTTATCAGTTGGAAGCTAGAATTCTTTTCGATTTGCCATTGAATGCACCATCGGTACAGCACCGGTAACTGAATATTGCTCATATATAAGCAAAGCTCTTAATGTTAGCCGGTAAAAACTTAACTTTAGAGGAATGGGGTGAAAGTGAATCCACATTTTATTAAGCCGATATGTCACAGAGTAATGACTAAGTGAAATCTCAATGGCGTTATTAACCAGCCAGCAAGTGTTGTGCGGTGCCCATTTTAACAACACGGTTGTTTAAAGGGGAACTCCGGGGCATTTGAAGCGTGTTTCCATTGCTAGAGGTTGTCAAATACTGCTAGTAGGACACAGAGAGGTCCAGATCTGTGCTCCCTGTGTGAAGATCGCTCTGTCCGCACAGCATGTCATGCGAGGCTAATACGTGGTGGCTAAGGGGCAAGCGCTAACCCTTCCACGTAAAACAACAACTTGCACACTGCAGAAACGTCACACCACTTTATAACCCATCCGACAATAAAGTCACAAGCCTTACCATCAAAACCATATGCATGGTTCTCACATTACTGGCATGGGGACGTTACAAAACAACTTTATAAACAGCATGTAACTCACCGGCTGGTTGTAGGCTCGCGCATGTGAAAGCCCAAAAGAGTCGATGGAGAATAATCCCATATACAAAACAATTATATTCTCTAGAAAAACTGCGTTCAATTATTTAAAACATTACAACAATACATGCCCAGTAATATTGTTGTAATGTTTTAAATACTTGAATGCAGTTTTTCTAGAGAAGATAATTGCTTTGTATATGTGATTATCGTCCATTGACTCTTTTGGGCTTTCACATGCGCGAGCGTACAACTAACCGGTGAGGGACATGCTGTTTATAAAGTTGTTTTGTAACGTCCCCATGCCAGTAATGTGAGAACCATGCATATGGTTTTGATGGTAAGGCTTGTGACTTTATTGTCGGATGGGTTATAAAGTGGTGTGACGTTTCTGCTGTGTGCAAGTTGTTGTTTTACGTGGAAGGGTTAGCGCTTGCCCCTTAGCCACCACGTATTAGCCTCGCATGACATGCTGTGCGGACAGAGCGATCTTCACACAGGGAGCACAGATCTGGACCTCTCTGTGTCCTACTAGCAGTATTTGACAACCTCTAGCAATGGAAACACGCTTCAAATGCCCCGGAGTTCCCCTTTAAGTAGGTCTCAATCAGTAATTTGTGTGGGTGTGAATACTTTCTAATATCATAAGCCCCTTTCACACTGAGGAATAACCTGCGTTTAATCCGCGAATTTAGCGCGTCCGCTGTTGCGTTCACACTGCCGACCCGGGCTGCCGCGTCAACTCGGCTTTCGACCCGCGTCGGACCCTAGCCGAGCCGAGTTTGGTGTGAACGCAATCGACGCGGGTCGGACGTGGGCGTGGCGTGACGTGAGGAGTTTAAAAGACAGAATGGACAGCTGATTCAGAACAACAGCAACAGGTAAGGACAAGTTTCACTCTGTTTTACATTAAGTTCGAGACATTTTTTAATATGGCCAACTGGGAAGACAAGGAGGTCTGCGAGCTCCTCAGCCTCCGAGCAGAGGACGTTATTTACCGCCACATTTCGGGGACTATAGTGCTCTTGTATTCTCCGCATATGTTCTTCGGCGGCATCCCACGTTGTAACCATCCACACTCCGTAAAATACCATCTCCATGAACTGAATATACAATTGCAAAAACGAGTCCTCAAGGTGTATTTAACCCTACCTCCGGCGCATGGCTTGTGCCTACGTCATTGTACACGCCCAGCATTTTATGTGTTTCGTGTGACGCCCTGCCACTAGGCAACGCCCCCTGAACTCGGCTTCAGGCGACACGGGTCACCAACACGCCAAGCGTTCACATTGCTCGACGCGGGTCGAAGGTGCAATTTGGACCCGCTAAGGTAGCGGGTCGCAGTGTGAAAGGGGCTTTAGTTACATGCTCCATGTTTACCAAGAACTACAGACGTGAAAAAAAAAAAATGGCAAGCCATGAGGAAGAGAGAGGTGGAGTGGGTCACTCCATGCTCCTAAAACAATCCACTCGAATAGGGGTGAAAATTTTTGGAAGAAAAAGGAGCTGCTGTAGTGTCACCCTTTGTTACTTTAACCAAAACCATTTCTTTATGACCTCAGCAAACTGTGTCAGCTTGTGAAAAAGATGAAAACAACATATCCTCACTTTTAGAAGCAGTTTGCAGATCTCATATTTCCCCTTGGCTGCTGCCTCATGAAGTGGGGTGAACTTCCAAAGGTCTGCCACATTGACTGAAGCGCCGTGCCGGACCAGCAGCTCAGCCACTTCATAGTGACCATAAGAGCATGCATTGTGTAGGGGAACCAGACCGCTGAAGGAGGAAAAACAGGAATCAGGAGTCTTAAAACACAGAAATACATGACTTGTAAATGTATATATACATACAGACCAACTTTAAAAATAAACAAATATAGTTTAAGAACCCACCCCTTGTCTTTGGCATGAACGTCAGCTCCATGGTGAAGCAGGTACTCAACGACAGCCACTCGGTTGTAACCAGCTGCGAAGTGGAGAGGAGTGGAGTGGCGACCCTCCAAGTCCCTGCAGTTTACGTTCTGAGGGGTGCAAAGTTGCTGCCATATACAGGGAAGACACAGTAAATAGCAATTCACCTGAGAGCTATCTTTTTGAGAAACCAGAGGTAAACGACTAGGATTTTGTTTCAACAGCACATGCCTGTCAACAAAGTTTGTTTTGTTGCACAGAGGAAACAGTGGACTTACTTGCACTGTGTCCAGATCCCCCGCTTTGGCAGCTTCCAGAAATCTGTAGTCCACATCAGAGTTACGAGTGGGAACATTTTCTGGGGAGTAAGAATGAGGAAATTCAGCACACAAACTAAAATATGTTCAAAAGAAGATATAATTTAGTCATTGCACAACAATTACCAAATGAATCCCATGATAAGGGTTTGAAGACAACAAAATGCAATGCTCACTGTAATTCTAAAACTTTAAAAATCAAACTTCAGAGCAAACAAACAAAAATTAAAGGCCGATTACCATTAAGAATCTGTTGGACCGCCTCATTGCCCATCTGAGCAGCGGTGAAGCCCTGCAGAGACACAATAGAGGGGTCGGCTCCGTAGCTCAGCAGGAGCTTGCAGGTCTGAATGTGACCAGCCAGCGCTGCTCTGTGAAGCGCCGTCTGACCGAGCGTGTCCGCAGCGTTCACCTGAAGTCCCAAGAGGAAAGGTGAGTCTCAGCAACACATACATCACATTTTCTATTTTCTATCTGGTAGAACAGACATGAAACGTGTTAAACCTTTGCTCCGTGTTTCTGCAGCACCTCCAGGATATCATTGTGAGCTCTCTCAGCAGCGACATGCAGGGGAGTCATAAAGCTAAAAGACACCACAGACCAGAGGCTATCAATGTTCATGGTAATGCACACAAATAAGAAACAAGAGATCACAGAGATCATTGTGATCGTTTTCCACTCTGTACCGCTCATCCTCATTTCTTTTGGCAAAAAACATGCTCCAAATGACTTTCACAAGTTAGTCTGTCCAACTAAACTGCAAACTTGTGACGTTGTCGACTTACTCTTTGTTCTTCTCATTAATGTTGGCACCTTTACGCAGCAACAACTCAGTCACTTGCTTTCTTTTTGGGTGGGGGGACGCCACAGCACAGTGCTGAAATACACAACATTGAATCAGTGGGCTGAAATCACAAAGGTCTCTCAATCTGCTAAATCTATACAGCCAGTCACTCTCAGATGTTCTTCTTAGTGAGTAATATCTCAAATCACTGAACAGAGCTGTCAGCAATGAAGTTCTTTTCATTTCCCCGCTGCACTCAAATGACAATGGGAGTTTCAGCCACAAAGAGTCAAAGAACTGATTCTGACCAGAGCGGTCTCGTTGGTTTGAGGATGTTTGAAGCCGATGATCTCCAGAGCCAGCGTCTTCTTCACTTTGGCCATGTCGGCCTCACGGGCCGCCTGCAGCAGCGAGTGACCTTTGAACTCGTCTACATGAAAAAGAAATAAAATGTTTTGCTAGTTTTGCGATTTCATTTTGAATCCACTTTTCAAGAATGTGAAGCCACTTATTTGACAGTATTGATACCTGTGCAGAGAAAGAGGTTAAACTGATTTAGGGCTTCTGCAGCCTTATCCTGACTCTTTAGAGATGTGAAAATCTAAGAAAATTGCTTATATTTATATAATGAATGTAACAAACAATGTGTGAATGAAAGACTACAGAGTGTCGAGGGTCGACTGTGACTGAGTGGGAACTCACAGGTAAGCCTTTCTTTGAGCTCTGGTGTGGGGGCCATGTCCACAGCGCTCTTGCTGTGACAGTTTAGCAGTGTGGGATCAGCCCCGTGGCTAAGTAGCAGGGAACAAACTTCTACCCTGTTTTTGGATGCCGCCTCGTGGAGAGGAGTGAACTGCCACAAGTCCATGGCGTTCACACAGGCTCCATGCTGCAGAGGGCAGAATGAGAAACAAAACAAACGTACTTTACTTCTCACATCACAATAAGTTAGTCTGACCGAAAGCATTCAAAATACAACTCCTCAAAGTCGGACTCGAATTATTCCTGCATGTGTGTGCTTCCTTTTCATTTGTCAGACAGTTAAAGATATCAGAAACTGTGACTGAAAATCAGCCCACGAAGACTACAAGTCAGTTGGTGTTTGCTTAAAGCATTTCATGACCGCCGCTCTGCTCTAATAAAACCCAGATTTAAATTAAAGTTGCAGCATCGGACAAAAATCAGCATTCAAGCAGCTTTAAGGACATTTGGGCAGAGAAACTTAGGAGTGGCAGAACGTCTTGAACATTTTCTCACGCAGTGAGATCCGACAGATTGGTCAATAAATCGATTGCCCTGTCATGCCTACGCACTGGGACGAAGGTTAGTAACTCTTTATTGAGTAGTCTTCCTAATCACCAACTAGATCCCAATAATAATCAGACGTAAACTGTGTACAATATGAATTTCTACACTAACAGAGGAGCATATCCAAATTACATAAAGATTCACACAACAGGAATGAAATATCCCTATCAAAAATGTCCATGAGGTACATTTCCCCCCCATTAACCTTCTCACTGGCAATTCAATTGTGAACTTCTACTATAATAATCTTGTCAGAAGGTCAGTTTCACTTTTATTACATAAATTGACGAAATTTGTTTCGTCACCCCTACTTCTTGACTCAAAGGGTTGGACTCACGCACGTGCAACTACAGCTAAAACATTACACTTTAAGTGTTAGGAGTTTATCTCGTTCAGCATTCTAACGTAACAAAGACCAGACTGACTTTGCTGCTAACATCAAACCTTTAAAAGTACAAGCTCATCCAATAAAGATATGAAGGTTTTTGTGGGACTTACTTTGAGCAGAAGCTCAGTAACTTCAAAGTGACCGTACGAGCAGGCATTGTGAAGAGGAACCAGGCCGCTGCACAGTAAGACATCAGTGTCACAAATATTGACTGACATGTAGGAATCTTGTGAATCTTTTTTTTCCCCAAGAAACTACTCACCCTTTGTCCTTGGCGTGAACATCAGCACCATGCTGGAGAAGTAGCTGAACAATGCGGACCCGATTGTAGCCGGCAGCCAGGTGGAGGGGCGTCGACTGCAAGAGAACAGCTGGTTAGCGCGTACAGATCGCCAGCGGGTGTGCTGCCTTCAATGGCCACAGGGACAAGCGGCTGATTAGGGCCAGAAGCAATGTGCTACTGCAGGCTATGCTTGGTGAGTGGCAGATGAATGTCAGATTTGATGATGCAAGTTCAATATTTGCGAGCAAATCCAGCAACAAAGATTCTGTTGCTGTTTGTCAATATCATGTCTGACCCGAGTGATTGACAAGTAGCTTATCCTCATTACTGATATAACTAAACTTTTATGTGGCAAATGATAGTAAATATAATATTACATCAGTTTAAAAAAAATTAAATAAAAAATGTTTTATGCAAGTTGGAAAAAGGAATCAACTAGTACTGTTAATGATATTAAATTCAAAATGGTTGGGTATGACTTACGGTTGGGATAGAGCACCTGTTTAATTTACATCTAAGTAGTTGGCGAATTTTAAAAATAAATTTGTTTCCTAATTCTTAGATCCCTTAGATTCTTAGTAAAAAAAAAAAAAAAAGAATTAAGCCCATCGTGGCTACGTTTACTGGATTGCTATGAAATCCCAACCGTAATAGGATGCAGGGCAGCTTCAGCAAGCAGGTTGACTGTTTGAGAAAGCATGCCTGCAAGCTACAGGGAGATCAAATCAAAGGCTTCATTCCAGCCAAGACAAATCAGTGTTAGTATAAGCAAAGCTGCAAGTCCAACTTCATTGGTATACGGTCTCTCGTCGGAATTCTAGCTCTTATCAAGCTCACAATAAAATAAAAAACAAAAAAAAAGATGAATAAGAATAATAAAATAAATAAATAAATCAGGGACATGATTTAAATTTTCATGCAGAGATATTAATGCAAAACCCAGAAAGTCAAACATAACATTTCAAGCCACAGTGATGAAGTCAAATCGATGAGATGGCGAAATAATGAAAGCATCATTCAGTGTGGGGAGATGCAAGCAATCAAATTGTTTCCATGAGGAGTAGCAAAGCATTTTAATGATGGGTTAAATGTTGTGCATTCATTACTGCGTACCAACTGGTCCAAAAGGGAAAGTGAAGAAGACACAAATTTCACAGACAAATTCAAGATTCGCTTGACAAAATGCAGAAGGGCGGGCCTTAAGGCATGCATGACCGATTATTGTTTTTGTTTTTTTTTTTTTTTTGGGGGGGGGGGTCAAATTAAAAGCCAAATCAGAAACTGACTGAGCAAGTGATCGAAAGTTGGAGAAGTGTGGGTGAGTGTGCAGAGGAGAGAGGACAGACGCTGAAGAAAGCAGGCAGTGGGCATTTTGAGCTCCTCTCCAAATCCAAGGAGATGAGTCATCACCATGACAACAACCCAACACGCTCATTCGATCACATGCCGTTCACACACGCACGCCCGCAAACACACGAGTGCTCACCCACACACACACACACACACACACACACACACACTAGAGGAGCATCAGGGTAGGAGACATGAGTGACCCGTAAATCCCAGGTCCATGATGTGCAATTAACAAGTGACAGCCAGCTTATTGGTCAAATAAAAAAAAATATGGATTAAAAAGGAGTAACAGAAAAAAAATAAAAAATAAATAAATCACAACAGTGCATCAATCAAATGGCCGTTATCAAGGTCAACTTACCAGCATTTTTTGTGAGGTTGACTGATCGACAAATGTTGCCAGAGTCACACGGAAAACAAAACGAAACACAAATTACAAAATGACAGCAGCTTTTCACAGCAATTTCCCTCTCCCTTCAAGTCAATGAAACACAAAACGCAGTTACAAAAATCACTCATCTGTCAAAAGTGTTTGGATATTAATGTGACACGAGGTCAGAGAGGGCGAATAGCCCGGAGGGTGAGTGAGACCTCTCCTCGGTTCTTAGCTTCGTGAAAAACAAAGTGACGGTTGGTATCTGCTGGTTAAATAACAAACCAGATCTACACTGGCTTAAAGCATGCAATTCACAGCAGGGGGGGATACTTAAACTGCTTCAGGAATAAAAATTAAAAAAAAGAGGTGATATGACAGAGTCCAATGCTAATATACTGTCATGGTTAATGGCATGGCAAAGATGGGAATTTATGCTTTTTAAGTTATTCACAAAATAATGGCAAGATTTAAAAAAAAAAAAAAAAAAAAAAAAGATTAAAATAATTCATTTTAAATAATTCAGTGATGCATGAGGGCAAAAAACATATGCACAAAAAACTGAAATACTCCAGTTCATTCCATTAAAAAAAAATAAAAACGAGTAGAAGGGAAAAATGTCAAATTAATGCCAGAAACACTGTATGAAAATCTAATCACAGCTCACATTGTAGGTAAGTTCAAATAACATGGATGAATTCAAAGTAGACAGCAGACATTATATAGACTGGCAAGAATTAATAGACTGAAGCCTTGTGGATGAGAGGATGCTTGTGTACCTAAATTTAGTTCAAGATCACAAACAGCTTTGTTCCAGCATGGAAAAGCAATTAATGGAAAGAAGGGTCAGTACTTCAAACATGTTGGAAAATGATTTGCTGTAAATAAAGGGAGTAGTTTGAACAGAATCATTTAGCATGGCTTCGTTTTTCTTTTAAATAAAATCAGATCAGAAAAACAATACATAAACACACACACACACACCATGGAGGATGGATGAGTTTGTTAAAGATCAGGCTAATTTGATAATAGCAAATGAATGGTCTGATTCCTAATCAAGAAAGGCAATCTGTAGCGTTGTGTTGTTAATTAATACCTCCTCCCATAAATTACACCCCCAGGCAAACAAACTAATCTGGCAGTAATCAGACTGTCGGGTGTATTCTTTGCCTGCCCAACTCAGAAAGCCTCTTGCCATTTTTGGCAAGATCTATCAAAAGTACATCGTGACAGTCTCGCAGCCCTGCACGACACAATGTGTGAAATGCGACAGTCTGAGGGTGTTAACAGTGTGTTACTGCTGCATCATTTACCTTGCGGCCGTCACTGGCATGACAGTTGACATTTAATGGGGTCAGCAGGGCCATCAGCTTTTCTTCATTGCCACTCCTGTAATTACAGTTGGGCTGGGGTTATTAAATAAAGCCCACAAAACCATAAAATCACGACTCTCTGGAATTTTAAGAGAAAAATCAACATTCTGTATTTCTGTACTTCTTAAAGTAGACTTCCCACCATTGTGATTCCTACATTTATAGATTACCGAACCACTATGCTTTACAACCACAAGTATACTCACCTTGCTGCTTCGAGAAGTTCGTCCTTCTTGTATTCACCTGGAAAAAACAAAAAAGATTAGACCTTGGCATTTCAAACTCGTCGCATTAGTGTAAGTGTGAAACCTTTTGTAGAAAGTCAGAAACTACTTCCTATGTTTACACATCGTAGTTTACAGGGATCCTTTTATACCAAACGCCTACCAGGACAAAGTTGGGAGTATTGATGAAAGGAAGATTTATTAAAGGCTCAGTTATGTGCTTCTGCTAAACCAACATCCTCCACCACACACACCGAACATAAACAATGAATCAATCTACCTTCTCGTGGAAAAATTATGAATTTAACATATCTGACTATAATATTCCAGAGGTTGCATTAAACAACGCACTCATCTGCAAGCTCAACCTTTACTTTATAATGAACTCATTCATTACCGGCCATATGAGCTCAAATGTCTACAGTAAGATCCGATCCCATCTTAGCCCTTGCCCAAAGCACAAAGGCTAAATTTATGCTTAAATGGCTGACTGACATGGAGTTTGGCATTTAAGTGTGGCTAAAGGCTGATTCATACTCGGCGCAAACGCGCAACTGTTCTGGCTCGAGAACCATTAATGACGTCATCGAAAGCGCCAGCCCCTTCACAGTTCCTTCAGCTCATAAGCGCAGTTTGCGCCGAGAATGCGTCATTTGCAGTTCTCTCCGGACCAGCGAGCGTCACTGTTGAGGAAACAAGCTGAAAAGCATACAAAGAAAGCATACACAATGCCACCTGTGGTGTCACGTCAGCAGAGGCTGGCACATCTGATGCGGAATGAATTTACTCTGGGTGTAGAACTGTATATGTATCTCAGAGCTAAGCGGCTGCGGCAAAAACAGAAGAGAAGGTGGGATGTTCGTCCTTTGCAACAAGACGAACTTTGTCAAACGTTGTCCCAGTGTAACTTCATAGACGTGTCGTACAGATGTTTGTAGAGGCGCATCCTCTCAGTCACCGCGGTCTCTGCAGTGTTAATTTTTTCTTTTTCTTGGTCAGCTGTTTCCGGTGGAGCGCGCGCAAAGTCAGAAAAAAAGTTGTGTGCGCGCCCTTGCGCCGCGCGAGGATTTTCCAGCTTGCGACGGGGGGCGTGGCGGAATTTTGGGACACGTGACTGTTTGCGCCATTTGCGACCAGCTAGTATGAGCGAGGTTGCGCCGAGTATGAATCAGCCTTTAGCTGAGCACCGTTCATTGGTAGCATCATCACAGCCCAACAAACACATCCACAGAAATCTAACTACATAACATAGGGACAAAGACGTAAAACAACTGAGATTAGCTTTACTAGTCGATGTATATCTATAGTTCAATGTTAGCAAAAGTTCAACATTTATTAACTACTCACGTAGACTAGAGTTATATTGTGTCATTTTTGTTTCCAAAAGCCAATGTTTAAAGCAGTAGGGGGAAAAAAAGCAGCTAGAGCTATAGAGGTCTAAACCACTAAAAGGCAAGCATTGCACCGTTATGAATGCTTATACAGGCATAGGTTATTTATATAAGCTACCATTGATCTAACAAAAAAACACAAGCTTAGTAAAGTGTGCTTCTGTGTATCACAGGTAAGATACTCGATTGACCAAAAAAAGCCCTAATATCTATTTTCAGACCATGACAACAATATATGACCAAGTTTAATGTTGTTACAATGTATCGCAGTCCTTTTCATAACAAGCGTAAATAATTGCTTGTCATTTGCTGATGTCTAACAGGTAGGAAGCAAAAGTTGCATCATTATTTCCAGAATGGCCATGACTATGGAGATGACATTTGCAGGTCAACATTTCTATCCCCTTAGTGATAATTGACTGAGGGGCTGACCTGTAAGAACAGCCTTGGCTGAAGGGTCAGCCAGATCCAGAGCAGATTTGCCATCAGTGTTGCGGATATTTGGATCAGCTCCATGCTGGAGTAACACTGGAAAACAGAGGAGATACAGTCAAATAAATCAAATTATGTTCTTAATTGAAGTGTTGACAAAAGCTCAAACATGCATGTCCTTGAGTTCCTTACCAATGCACACATCTATCTTTCCCTTGATGGCCGCCTCATGTAATGGGGTGTAGTTCCAGTTATCTCTGGCATTGGGATCTGCACCTTGACACAAGAGGAGACTCACAACCTCTGCATGTCCAAAAGAGCAGGCGTTATGCAAGGGGATGAGACCTCCATCATCTCTGGCGTGGACATTGGCCCCCGTCTGCAAGAGATGCTCCACTACATCTTTTCTACCAAAACCTGGAAAAAAAAATCCCAACACGTTAAGCTTTTTTTTTCTTCTCTCCTTTCCTCACTGGGAATGTAGCAGGCATACTAAAATCAGATAATCGGCTTTAATGTTTTAATGTAAAATAAAAAATAAAAATACCCTCAAGTAAATATACAGTATTACATCATGAGTAGACTGTATTGTTGTTTCCCTGGAGACCTTGTGTTAAAAGTTGGGGGAAATTGCTTTAAAAATGTACCAAAAGTGAGAATAAACTTGAGTTTTTCTGTAGTCAATTTTGTAGGTGAACACATTGCTATTTTGACCTGGCTAAATTTCAGGTTACTTTCAGATTTACCTAGCTTGTGTAATGAGGAGGTTCAGAGATGTTGACCCTCTCATAAACAAAATGACTGCAGAGCGTCAAAATAATTAGTTAGCGCTAGCAGGCTATAGAAAAGTATATATATATATATATATTAAAAAAAAACGTACCCGTATTCGCAGCTATAAGAGGGGCAAACGACAACAGCTTTGTATAAAAAAAATGTAGAGACAAACATTAATATAATTTAGCTAACCGCTCGCATTATTTGGCTAATAGCAGAGCCTGAAGCTGCAGTACCATTAGCTTAGCTTAGCTCATCCTTACCAGCAGCGAAATGTAGCGGAGTTGATTTTCGACCAGCCATGTCCTTCGCGTTTACATTAACCGAGTCCACAAGTCTTTTTACTCTGGATACATCTCCGTTTCTGCAGGCCTCAAACAACTCCCTGAAAGCCCCGCCGACACCACTACTACCGTCAGTGGGACTGGTAGCTCCGGAGCCGGGGCTGGAGACACTGCTACCCCCGCCAGAAGTTGTCGTGGTAGAGCTCGCACTGCTCGCTAGGACCGGGGCTACCAGGTCCGGGGAGGCCAGAGCCATCTCAATCCCTCCGCTACATTCCCTCTCATTCTCCGATAGTCCTACAGCCGGGGGCAGCAAAGCCATAGGCGGAGAGGCCGGAGGAGCGCCCGAAATGGAGACGTTTCTTGGAGGAGACTGTAATGTACTTTGCTGTTGTTGCTGCTGCGAAGAGCGTCGAGACACCGCCATTACAGCAGCTCTCAGGCAACAATAAAAACTGTTCCTCCTTTCCGGTGAAAGTGGCTGCGTTTCCTGTCAGCTGTTTGCTCTCAGGAGGGTCTTACTGTGGACAAACCATCAATTCTAAATTGCGTCTCAAACCCAAAACATCGTGGAAGAAAAACCGGTATGTCCTTTATTTATGAGCCATTTTATTATTGAACTTTCCTAGCATTAATACTGCTACTATTGCTTAGATTCAAGGTGGCAGCGTTACAAGGGGTCATATTTTTGGGCACGGATGGAGAAAAAAACCCCCGAAGGATAGTCATGGAGAAATAAAAATGACATTTTACTTCCAATTTCATGTTTTCCTGGAATTTCTGTGCTTAACTTTCTAAAGGGTAAAACGAAAAATCAATGCAGCCCACTGCAAATGCTTTATCAGTGCATGATATAATTTATAACCGTTAATAAATAAGCAAAAAGTGTTTAATAAAGTTTAAACACAAAACTAATATGTCACAGTTCAAGGCAAAATATAAAAATGGAAACGGAACAGACATCTTCTGAGTTTAAGGATTCCTGATCTGGAAAACAATGTTCATCACAAGGGTGTTGATCACAAAAGGAGGACATCTGTTTGAGACCACTTAGTAGGTGAAGATGGCACCATTAAAGGACCAGGTCGACCCAACTTCCAAAAAAAGCTAGGACCCCGTGTTAAATCAAACAACACTTTATTTTGATCAACATTTTCTAACTAAATGACATAAAAGAAAAAATGTCCCTGGAAGAGGGGTAAGTATTTATTTTCACTCTTCTAAACAACAGATGACACCAGTTACTTTGAAAGCAAAATGTTTCCCCCATCTACGGTGTGCTAAAATCAAGCTGGAGGAGGATCCATTATTTCCAATCATCAATTCCACATTTCTATCTGTGACTGGAGAGTTTTCTTCTTTGATCCAGTTTTAAAAGTCCCCCCCCACACACACACACACACCAACAGTTATTAATCTCGTTACTACTCATGTTATCCCTAAGCTGTGGACTAAAAGTTTTTTTGTTTTGTTTTTTATTTTTAAATTGTGATCGAAAGCAGGATAGATGAGATGCTTGCTCGACTGAAACAGCAGATATGCACATGCACATGCTGCAGCTCAGAGGAAAAAGAGCTTGTCTGAGAGCTGGATGGCCGGCTCTGAGTGCAGGTACTGGCCGGAAAGGAAAGCCAGTTTGTGGGCATACTTGCATGGTGCTGGAACACGAATGGTGCCAGGCCAGTTCCAGTATAGGTGGCACATTTTGAACGTCAACCTGGCATGAGAATAAATGGATATTAATACATTTTTAGAACTGATCAAACATTACTATCAAACTCTATTCAAGTTGGCTAAAGACTTTAATAAAAATTCTGATCACAACTATAAGCCCGATGTAAACACCAGCAGAGTGAACAGATAGATGCTTTTAGTGGAGCTTAATATATTCTGATCAAATGCTCACAGATTATGTGAGCATCTGTAAAATGTCTTCATTCTACAGGAAGAAACTAAATACAGTGGCTTGCAAAAGTATTCACCTTCAAATGCTCAAAATGTTTAGAGGGAGCTACAATGCTTAGTTTAAGATCTCCTTTAACACAGAGTACGACAAATCATTTTATTTTATTTATTTATTTTTTTTTTTAAATCAGAGGAAAACTGTCTCCCGCAATTCCTTTCAGCCTCAACTTTTGTAGCGACACTCAACTATTTTCACCCAGTCGTACCAACTGGGATTCATTTGGATAAATATGAAGACAGGAAAATGAGCTGCCTGTGACAACACCATGTTTGACTTGTTTGACTTTACTTTCCTATTTTTTTTTTTAAATTAAGAATAAAGATAAGTAATATTCCATATCATCTCTAATATATACAGTATATAACTTCTATGTAACAAAGTGATAAGATTGCAATAGACCAACTATCTAAAGCACTTTTTGTAGAATATTTATTGAACAGTTGTAGTTTCAGTCGTGCAGATCCACATCACAGCTGAGTAAGCGTGGCTGGATTCTCACGGCAGTGCTTCTCCCAATATCTAAAACATCTCTCCTATCATCTTTCCTTAACGCCATGTTGTTATCCAACAAGGTCAAGGAAATGAGCTTAGGAACCATAGGAAGTCATTTTTTTTTTCTTTATTATTCAGCTGGACTCTAGGACAGAGGTACACTTCAAATGGGACAATGACCCTAAAGATACTTGGTTCAAGTTGAGAAGTTTTTTCATAATTCCATGTTGAGAATGTTGGCGTGTTTTGTAGAGTGAACGATAAAAAACAACCAAATATCCATTCTGATTCCAGATTGTGAGGCAACAAAATAGAAAAAATGCTAAAGCGGGGAGGATAATTTTGCAAGCCACTGTACTTACATGCATACATGAATATTTTATTTCAGAAAGTGTATGAAAGTGCAATATATAAAGACCTCAAAGTACAGCATTTTCTTAGACACATTAAGCTTAAGCCAGAGCAGGGCCACTGTAACGGGAGCACAAAAAAAAAAAATAGAAGATCTTGTTGACAGAATCCTCGACTCTTGCAGTATGTGTCATGCTCAGTGAGTCAGCCTTAACCATATCAACATCTTAAAAAAGTGCTCCACCACGAAACAAATGTGCATGTAAGTTGAACGCATCTTGCCATCACTAGTTGCCATCTAAATGAGAAAATAGAATCACAAAGCACATACCTTTGCAAATGGTCTGGCGTGAGGTTTGCTGTGTTGTACAAAGAGATGTAGTGTGTAGGAAGTCCACAGCCGTGGCGAATTTGATGTGCCATCAGATAAAAGTCGACCCTAAATATTAGGAGAGAATCTTTAAAGTATCTGAAATCTAATCTCATGAAACAGTATTTGTCTCAAACCTTTGGAGTTAGTGTCACTTCACACCTAAGCATGAACACCGTCTTTACTTTATGAAAAACTTCTTTTTTCATTTGTTACTAATCTATTTGTTGCACTTCTCCTGTGAACAATTATTGTAGAACAATGGCCGTTTCTCAATACCAAGTACGCTAAATATGTACTTGTGTACTTACAAGTATGGACTTGTTGGAATGGACTTCTGAGTAAGGATACGCTCATTGTGCATTCGGAACAGAAGCGTACTTGATTATGTCAAAGATGTTGATGCCAAAAATAAAAATAAACCGTAAACTATTGTTTTTGATTTTTCTGTTCATCGCTGCCCGTGTGTGATTTCAACAGCAAAGAAAAATCAAAACTTCTAGAAAAGATTGAAAATGGACCGAGCTGTGCTTGCAGCTGCCGTTGGAATGCTTTATTTTAAAGCTGAGGAGGAAGCGGTGAGGCTGAGGAGGGAGAAACGGGAGCGACAAGCGAGGATGCGGAGGAGTAGGCTAATGGCATACCTGTCAACTTTTGTCAACTCCTCTGCCATCTTCGCTTGACCCGCACTGCTTTCTGGGAAAGCAAGCTGTCTGAAGTCTAAACAAGTCACCACAGAAGCATACTCGATAAAATGGGCGGAGCAAGTACACATCCGGGAATGTGGAGGGTACTTATCTGGATGCGTACTTTGAATTGAAACAGTACTTGGTCGTTTTGTGATGACGTTTCAGAAGTACACGAGAACACAAGTACAGACAAGTACGCATATTGAGAAACGGCCAAAGTCTTCCCAGACAGACTGTCAACAACATGCTCAGATTTATCTGCTTTGCAGTTTTGGAAGGATGCTGTGTCTCTCAACTATAAAAAACTTTTTTAGTTAAGATCAAGTTGTGGTAGATCAAAACGCTTGAGACTGACCAGTCTTTCTGAGTGAGGGTGTGATCCAGAACAGTCCCAGGTGGAGGAGTGCCAAAGCCGTTTGCAACCCTGGAGTAGAGAGTGGTGCTGATGCGCTTTTGGACCACGATGAAGACCAGCTTGGGCTCATAGCTGGGGAATGTCTCAAAACATTTGATCAACTGTGGGATCTCGTACTGCTCCACCATCTTCAGCTGTCCATCGGACACACCGTCCCGATAGACCACAATCTTTTCTGGTAGGTTGTGGTTTACCTGTTCAGCAGAGAAAACTGATGACAGGCTTGAGCAGCAAAACTAGTGTTATAGTCATTCAGACTGAAATGTCCTCAGAGTGGATTTACACCTGCTATAACATTTTCTTCCTCTTATCCTGATAAGATTCAGGTGCTGTTTATACATACCCGGGTATTTTGATAAACGAAGACCTTTCCCTTCGTTTGTGCCTTTCGTTTATACACAAACAGAGTTTTTTCCTCCGAAAACGAGGCATAAAAAAACTCCGGCAAAAGTGGAGATTTTTTAAAAACTCCGTTTAGCGTTTGTGTATAAACTGGTTGAAAGAGACAAAAACGGAGTTTTGGGCAATATCCGCGGTAAAAGACCGACGTCCATTGTTTATCTGGCAAGCATGGAGGTAATAGCAGCATTTCTGTTTTTAAGAGCTTGTGTGCTTTTGAAAATTAAAGTCATACAGTGTATTGACCAACAAAGACGCATTAGGGCTCGGAGGGCAGCAATTGCGGAGCTTCTTTTGGCAGACAGAGCCCGGCCATACCACCGCCAGCGATGTTCTTTCTGTCAGCGGTTCTTTATTAGGCTTCTGATTGGCTTGTGTGGAATTCTCATTGTTCTAACACTGCCACCGTCAGGCTTGGCGTAATTTAACAGCTCTTGATAGCGTATTTATGCTGATCAATATAGACGTGTTTTTTTTAAAAACCGGGGCTGTGTGCACCTAGTTATTTTTGCAAACGAAGGTTAGAAAATATGCGTTTATCAAAATACCCGGGTATGTGTAAACAGCACCTCAGATACAGGCTGGGTGAGGAGTTGTTTTATAGTGATCTGTGGTTCCTTTTTGCAAGGTGCGGTTTGGAAAGACTTTGCAAGGCATACTAGCAGATAAGTTACCTCGTAGTACTTCTGCAATGCTGCCAGCAGGCAAACTGTGAAGCCATTGATCAGTTCCTCATTGGGTGCCTGGAAAGTTACTCTGGAGTACCACCGGGTCAGTGAGCTGGACAAGGAAAAGGTGTTTATCATCTATTTATTATCAGTGATGCCACACATTCAAACACTGCAAGGCATACCGACTGAAATTCTCTAATAAAACATTTCGTAATGATATTCAGAAGGAATTTTTGGGGGACATAACCCCGAAGCCTGCTTTGTGCAGAGACCAGTGATGTAGAAGTTGGTGGGTAATGATTGAATCAATACTTTAACATTGGGTTGAGCCCCACCCTGAGTCAATAAAAGGTATTACATAAATTACCAAGGAAACATGAAATCAAAGACTAAATTAAAACAAGGAAACTGGATAAAAACACAAGCGTACCTGTTGACACTTGCGACAAAACCCATGACCGACTGATGCGACTTGCTGGTATCATGGTGGACATCAACTCCAATTACCATCAAGTTTTTCTAGTCAAGTGACACAGGAACAAAAGTTAAAGTTGACTTAAAGTTAGTCAAATTAGTAAGATAACAATTTCTTAAAATCATCTTTTAAATATGTGTATTTATTTATAGTATTGTATATTCACAAGTAACAAATTGGCTGTATTAAATGAAGGTGCAGTAACTTAATTCTGGTCAGAAGTGATCACCGACTCCGTAAAATCACAAACGGGATAGAAAATGAATTAAATTCAACTTCAAAACAAGCCTTGTACAGACCACATTTTTGATCAGATAAATCACTATCAGGCTCTTCTACTCCGACTTTGTGCTTCCCAAAGGTTTGCTGTTACTTTTCTGCTTTTGAGAGATGATGCTCACCAGGGGAACGTTGACAGTCCAGAGTTCACCACCTAACTTGCTGTTCACCTGCAGGAGTATCTTCTGGGCAATACTCCTCAACTTCTGTTGCTGAGATATTGTTCGGACATTGATGGCCTAAGAACAAATCATTTGAGAAAAAAAAAAAAAAAAAGTATATAATAATAAATGAACAAAAATAAAACGTGGAAAAGTTCCAGGTCCAAACTTTACAGTCTTTCTCCGATTCAGAAACAGCAATTTTAAAAACAGATGTGAACATTACAAACCTGGGAAGGTACGGGGCTTTTAACACAGCACAGCTTCTTGATGGCACTGTAGAGATCATCTCTGTTGCCGACCATTATGCACACTACAAGCTGCAAATTAGGCTGTACAAAAAGGGGAAATCAACAATGGGACTAAATTTGCATTTCATTGCAGCATTCGCTGATAAAGATGGAAACTTACATTATATTATATTCAATTTGAAATGGGGCACTTGAAACACAACCTGAATCTGAAATAATTGACAATACCCCAACAAGTTTGTACTATTTTTACAATGTGCTGCATTGCAAACATGAGCAGAGCCAACAAGTATTTAATGGACACATCTGTGTATAAAGCATAATGGGAAAAAAGGTTATCGTTTTAGCTGAATTTCTATTTTATGTCACACCTCACTGGTGAGCTGAGAGTGGATGCTCTTGATGTAAGTTTCGGTTCGATCATCCCGCAGTTCCATTCGAATCGGTCGCTCCAGTCGTAACCCGATGGGCCCAGCCACCTTATTAAAAGTTGAAACCAGCTCCTCCGCTTGTTCAGCACAGCGACGAGGGTAGAAGATGGCCCAGTTGTTCAAGGGGACCTTGGGAGGAAGATGGGTCGGTCAATGAAAAAAAAAAAAAGATGAGATTCACCATCCATCTTTAAAGCTGCAGTCGGCAGGTTTTCAAAATTCCGAGTCTAAAGTCGGAAAATTCGAACTGATACAACTTTCAGGTCCCTCCCCCAACCTCTAACAAGCTCCGAATAGCCCCCCCAAACCCCTCCCCCTCTGTGGACGAGGTTGTGCAAGTGAGTTCACACCAGTGTGAGCGCACACAAGCTGGGGCAGACTCACGCTCAGCAGCGTGTGCACAAGCTGTGATTGACAGGTAGGATTCCTCCACCCTAACTTGATTGGTTAAAAACAGCCGGGAGCGCTCAGTTTTTGCAAGCATGATTACAGGCTTCAGAGGGAGCTACAGATTTCGTTATTTTTCCTAAACAGCCTATTTAATATTCTACTTCCAGAATCCCATGACAGTTCAAGCTAATATGACTAAAAAAAAGTTGCCGACCGCAGCTTTAAGGCCGAGGCAGAGTAAATTATGTGGTGATGAAAATATCAAGACAGAATATCATGCGAGACGAAACAAAGTCAAAGAATGGAAAACGTTGTTAGCTTAGCCTCTTCAGCTTTGCAGTTCAAAGTTAATATTTCCAGAGAGCTAATGGAGCTTACGGAGCTGATTGAAGCGTCTCTCGTGATCTCTCTGGACCAGGATACATCGGCACCAGTTGCAAAGGATGAGGACTGAAGACAGATGGTTTCAAGGGGCAGCGTTCTACCTTTAATCTGGAGCAGATGAGAGAAAAAAAGAAAAAAAAGAAAAAAAGGCCTTTTCAGATGACTTTCAAGCTGCGACTGATGGGTTTCACTGTGCTTAAGTGTCATGTGTGAAAGTAGATCCTCTGCTGGGTTATCCATCTATCTGGCATGTGTAAGTTACCAAAGAGAAACAATGCATATAAAGAGCCAGCACAATACCTCTATACCTCTTAATACCTCTCCAAGAACCATGATATACACATAAGATGTTACAAGAAACTTCCTGGATCAATAACTCTTATACAAGGTATGCCCGTGATGTCACAGTACCCGGAAGTCGCTGCGGTTATGCCCACTGAGTGGCAAAAACATGAGTGGCACAGCTGCCAAATTTTTAAATATTCAATTATATTCAATATTGAACATGGGGAAGAGCTGCTTTGCAATCGACTGAACAAACAGGTTTTCAAAAGGGTTAAAGCAGAGTTTCTACAGGCTACCTAAAGCAATAGAAAAGAGACAGCGATCGATCGCTGCGATCCAGAGAGACAGCTGGAAATCCAGGCACCGAAACCTGGATTTGCGATTCACATTTCGAGTCCGGTAACATTATATTATGCTGTATTTTTGGGCAAAATCACATCATTGAATTACATAATGTATCGTAGGAGTGGGCGATATGGAAAAAATGTTGTATCACGATTTTTTTGCATAAAATCACGATTTCGATTTTTTTAATCACGATCTTCCATCCAAAAAAAAACCCAAAACAATTACAGTAGAGTTAAGTCAACATGCTGAACCACAGAAGAGCTAAGGAGTAAAAGAAAGAATTTGGCAATCAACACATTGTAATTCAACTGTAACCCAATTCAAGATGAAAAATAATGATCTAATTAATGACATCTGACACAGTGAGAGTGAAGCAACCGGAAATAGAAAAATGAACCACTGATGATGACTTGACTCCACCTCATGATGCCATTTAGCAACAGATGAGCAACGCTGCATGTTCATTTACTGCAGCCACAGTCACGCACTGCCATCACCAGAGCGCCCTAAAGGAATACTTTTCAACTGTGTAACGTTTGTCACGGTCGCGGTGCATCCCTTTTCTCTTGCACCGTACCCAAAATCGCGATCTGACGATATAAAATCGTGACTGGCGAGGAAGAGTGGAGAATCGCAGGCGATCTACCAAATTAGAGAAACCGTATAGATCGCCTTTGCCAATCAGCGCAATGATTTTTTATTTTTTTTTTTAATGCTGGTTCCCACTGATGCGGCAGACGTCCTTAACCTAACCGACCAATCATAGCGAACTGTGTGTCGTGACACTTTCTTACACGCCTCCATGTTGTGTTTGTAAAAACTTAGAAAACGCATGGACAGCCATGGCTGAAAGCCAAGCCGACGAGCTGGTGAAGAAGAGGAAATCCACCTCTGTAATTTGGAATTGGTTCGGGTTTTCTTCTACCCTAACCCACTGCTGCTGGTCCACATCAGGAATGGGAACAGCAGCAGCGGCACCATCCACAGCACATCCATAGCGGCGCACGGGAGAAACTCACGGCCAGCAGCAGCACTCTCGGGTCGGATGAGGAAACCGCTAGCTCGTAAGCTAACTACGGTGCAAGAGAAAAGGGATGCACCGCGACCGTGACAAACGTTACACAGTTGAAAAGTATTCCTTTAGGGCGCTCTGGTGATGGCAGTGCGTGACTGTGGCTGCAGTAAATGAACATGCAGGGTTGCTCATCTGTTGCTAAATGGCATCATGAGGTGGAGTCAAGTCGTCATCAGTGGTTCGTTTTTCTATTTCCAGTTGCTTCACTTTCACTGTGTCAGATGTCATTAATTAGATCATTATATTTCATCTTGAATTGGGTTACAGTTGAATTACAATGTGTTGATTGCCAAATTCTTTCTTTTACTCCTTAGCTGTTCTGTGGTTCAGCATGTTGACTTAACTCTACTGTAATTGGTCTTTTTTTTTTTTTTTTTTGGATGGAAGATCGTGATAAAAAAAAAATCGAAATCGTGATTTTATGCAAAAAAATCGTGATACAACATTTTTTCCATATCGCCCACCCCTACAGCTCACTCATTGAGACAAAGCTGCTGAAAGAGCCTGTCAACTCCATAAATCAAGCAATAATTATGCAAAGTTGGAAATTTGATTATCCACACACACACACCAGCAACTAAATCATTTTGTTAATGAGCCTGCGGCCTGACATTGTTAGATACAGACAATAACTATTCATAAGTGTAAAAACACATGCTTCCTTTTTACATTATATCTTGTCAGATAAAAGCAACATTTTTCTGCATTGTATATATCAGCACTCTGTTCTGTTTTGAAGCAGTACTGGTCTTTGAAAGTTCTCAACTGATCCCCATCCCTGCATTTACAACCACTTCATTTTAAAGAGATTTTTTATTTTTTTTTTCATAGTTTGGCTGGTCCTGTGACCTATAGCCAGGTGTGACTTATATATCAAAATATATTTAATTTAACATGTTTTTAAATGTTAATTCATACTGACTGACATGAACCAAGGAGTAAACATTGCTATCCACAGCCACGAGAGGACACTCTTGGCTGCAAAACTGCTCACCCTCTCAAAATGACAAAGTGCAGGTAGTAAAATATGCAGCCAAAAACCGTAATTGAGCAGCAGAAAGAAAGTTTGGAGCGAGTGAGAAACTTGGGAGGGACTGGCGAAAAGCAGAGGTTAATCTTACTGCAATCAAGAAAATAAAGAAAGCTAAACACAGGCTGAATGCAAGAAGGCCAGAGCTGGAGGGACGAGTCCACAGGTGGGTGCTTGAACAACGTGCTGCCTGAGAGGCTTGTCAACGGTGCAGTTATGTCTCCACGCCCCGGTACTTGCCAAGGAGATGAATAGAAATTATTTTGCAAGCGGGCCTTCTTGTTGTTACTGCTTCATGCAACGAACCGCCTCTCTATCAGAGCACGGACAACGGTGTGTCAGAAACTGCCGGCAGACTTCCAAGCCGAGGTCGACAGTTCCCGTGAGTTCATTGAAAAGCAGGTAACTGAACACAACCTGTCACCGGATCATATTATCAACATGGACGAGGTCCCCTCACGTTTGACATCCTTATGGGCCGAAGCTATTGTGTAGCTGAATAACTTAATGTTTTACGTTAACATACACCTATTCAGCCTGTTGTTCTGTGTGCTAATGTGTAGTTGAATAACTTGATTAAATGTCTGTTCTTGTGAAATAAATGTCAAAATAAATGCGACTTATACATGTGTTTTTCCACAGATTTTTTTGACTGATGCGACTTATACTCCGGAAAATACGTCATGAAGCATGTGACACAGATTCTCACCATCATAATTCCGGAACCAAGCTCCAGTCCCCATCGACTGAGCTCCTTCAGACTCTCAGGATTGGCACTGATGTTCTTCAAAAGCTGCTTTATTGAGTGTGCGTGCTGCTCACCACTCACATTGATGTGCGTGGTCAAGTCCTGTAACACATTAAGATATTCGTTTTCAGACTTGAATGTGCTCTTGGGTATGATCATATGCTGTTCTTCATAGTCAGACTCCACATCTTAGCCATTACCAGCAATAGTTAAATAAATGTGTAATGACCATCTTAACATACATTAATATGCAGACAGTGATTTTTGTATATTGATGTTGAGACACACACAGCTGGATAAATTCTGAAGTTCACAGATAAAAATGGTCTACTAAAATTCATCAAAAAAATAAATAAAAAAGGGTGAATGGACGATGCTTCACAGTTAAGATGGAGAATGACCAAAAACAAAAGCAAAACAGTTTTTGAAGAACAAACCAGCTGAGCTGCAATCAACTCTTTTTACTTATGAAAGTGATAGTTCGGAGTAGATTCACCCTAGGGTCATTTGAACCGTGACATCCAGCCAAGTAGCCCACCCGAAGTTTTTTCGATATTGGCTGAACATCAGCTGAGTTACTGAGTTATCCCGAATAGCTTAGTACAAGCGCCAATGGAACCTGGCAGTATCTCCAAAATTACCACACTAAAAATCACATGCCATGACACCAAACTTCTACAGTAGTACAAATATGGTCTGTACTCACAAAACGATGCATTTGGAAGTTTGTACATAGTCCAGGAGTTTATTATTATCAACACAAGCCTGATAGCTTCTCTGCTGCTAAAGCTGCATCGACGTCACTTCCTTGATCTGGGAGCTTCAAAGTAAGATGAGGGTTGATCTACTACTGTAGACTACAAAGTATATGCAATATTCTACTTGATTTTTTATGAATTTTTATGTTGTAGAGTTGTGAATTTATTTTATCAATGGAGAAATTGAGCATCCTTGCTTTGTTGTCTACAGTAGTAGATCAACCCTCATCTTACTTTGAAGCTCCCAGATCAAGGAAGTGACGTCGACGCAGCTTTAGCAGCAGAGAAGCTATTAGGCTTGTGTTGATAATAATAAACTCCTGGACTATGTACAAACTTCCAAATGCATCGTTTTGTGAGTACAGACCATATTTGTACTACTGTAGAAGTTTGGTGTCATGGCATGTGATTTTAGTGTGGTAATTTTGGAGATACTGCCAGGTTCCATTAGCGCTTGTACTAAGCTATTCGGGATAACTCAGTAACTCGGCTGATGTTCAGCCAAGATCGAAAAAACTTCGGGTGGGCTACTTGGCTGGATGTCACGGTTCAAATGACCCTAAGGTGAATCTACTCCGAACTATCACTTTAATAAAAGAAGAAAGAATCATAAATAAAGACAGCTGCAGTTAAGATCTTCATTTAAACACAGTTGAACTAACATGCATCTTACGTGCATCATGTCAAATAAAAACACAATTTCATAGAATATATAAAAAAAAAACATGACAATATGATGGCTTCATTAAGAGTTGGAAGACAAATGGCTCTGAAGATCATTGAGCTGCCATATCAAACTTACTTTCATAGCTCTGAAGTCCTTCCTCATTTTATCTGGGATTCCCGTCATGAAGGAAAGTTCTGGGACTAAAAGGATCTCTCCAGTAATGATTTGCTGCAATTCAGGGATGAAACACACGTATGAAGAATACAATATAAAGCTACAGAGAAAGAGAAAAAAGCCATATGGTAAATACACACTGATTAATAAAACATGTAGTCAAGATGGCTCTAAAAAGTGAACGCAGGACATGTTTAAAAGTGTCACTCAAGGAGTTCGGTCTTCAGAGAGCATAATAAATTAAACAAAACATCCTTCCATAAAATGTGCCAGGACAAGTCGGCCCAATCTCAGGGACACTTTGTCCCCAATCTCAGGGACAAATGGAGTTTCTCCTAATTTATGCAGACCTTTTGCTCTAGAGTAAATTGCTCGGGGCATGAGTGGAAACTGAAAATCCAGGGTTAAATTTAAGGCTACCTCAGTAAGCCCTGAATCCAGTTTCACAGTAAAAGCTGGTTGCATTTGGAAAAAAAATTCAGAAAATGCAGCAGCAAAGCTTTGAAGTATTCTGCATTCCTGCTGGTTCAACTCACATCTTGATTTAGGGTGCCCTCACACTAGAGCTCTTTGGTCCGCTTTAAACGGACCAGAGTTGGTTTCCTCTGATAGTCCCATTTCGTTTGGGCAGGTGTGAAAGCTCATCCAAACTCTGATGCGGACCAAACCAGTGAACACTGGTGCAGTTTGCTTACAGCGGGAACGGACTATCCAGCAGACCAAAGAGAGGAAGTGATGCAAAACATTGCTCCATGTCTGTAACCACAGCAGCATGTCGTACTCTTTCGGTAATGCTGCGTTCGTCTCATGTACAGAGCAACATGCTGGATAGCTCGCTGCCGTGCCTGCTGCTCGTACTGGACAGCTTCTTGTGAAAAAGCAATCAGGTTTGAAAACCAAAGTAAAAACAGAATACATTTGGTGATCCTCCATTGTTTGCTTTTGTTGTGAACAAGCCGGCGGAAGGGGATGGATTTTCATTTTCCGTCCTGGCCAATCGATGAGCTGGGTTTTCTTCTTCGGTTGTAACTGTGTGACGGCGGATTGGTCCGCTTTAAAAATTGCAGTGTGAAAGTGAACCAAACCAAATGAAGGAGTGAAACTTTTCTGCATTTCCTGCCCAATTGAGCAGAGTTCCCAAGACTCACTCTCTTTCTCTGCCCACTTCCCTGTTCAGCCACTTCCAAATAAAGACCACTCTTGCCCAGAAAGGTTCATTATCATTAAGGGAAAACTTAAAGTTTTGGGCTGTTTCCAGCACAGAAATAATTTGGAATGCTTTTAAGGACTCATGTAGCCAACATCCATGCACATTTGTGCAACAGAAGCAAGCAAACTCGCAAACACCACCTCTCACCTTAATAAAATACCTAGTGCAACTCAACTTACTTGGTTTAAAGACCTTTTGAAAACAATAAAATTGTGACCATCACTTCTCCGTGGTTCTCCACCGGCCTGTGTGCACTTAGCATCAGATGTAAGATGCACCAGTGTTAACTGGGTAACTACATTATGCGTCTCTTTGTGTAAAGACACTGGCCACAAAAGAGTCCGTCAAATTATTTCTATTTTGAAAGTCTTTAAGAGAAAATGAAAGGATGAGAAAAGGAGAAAACAAATCCTAAAATGAAATAATTTGATAATACTGAATTGGGTGGTGACTGCGAGCACAACTTGTTGTAGCCACAAGGTGGCAGTGTTAGTCTGAGACACAAATTACTGCAGGTCAACTGAAGGGTCTAATTTAAAGAGATGATGACTTCATTTTAAGAAGACCTGCCTCCATTTCAATCATTACAATGCTGAAAAAATGTTTTCACCTTTCCTGCTGGCCTGGACCTCTCCTTGGGTCGATGCAGGAGTAAAGGCTGGTTCAGCTCTTTGATTGTGATCCCATAGTTCGTGCTGTTAAAATGTCAAAACACACACAATGCAATAACGGTTAACATAAAAAAAAAAATTATAATAATAAAACATGAGTCATGCCAACCAGCCTTTTACTGCAATGCACCTGCTCAGTTTTGGTGAGTTCACAGAAAACTGTCTCACCTGTAGTATTCCGAAAAGGAGGTTTGTGTGCCATCCATCAAAGTGAAGGTGTCCTTGGGCGACTTGTTCCACTCAATAGCATCAACGCGATAGGTGCGATTATTGTAGCGGGTGATGACAATGCTGCCAATGAGTTCTTTGGCACATTCGTCTTGGAAGTTCTCTTTGCTCTGTTGGTACAGAGCATTCCTGGCAGACAACAGGACACAAGCAATAATCAATGGTTATAGTCAGCCCTGTCTCATTAGAAAAGTGGCCCCCATCAAATTCACCTCAAAATGAACGCTTCTCCCCAAAGAAAACGTTCCAACCGTTGGTTGGTTAAAAAAAAAATTACAAGAGGATCGGGATGCGAAGAAGAACCAAAAGATTTACCCACAAATATGTGACTGAGCTTGTAGCGGTTTGTAAGCAGGTGTTTATTTAGCTGTGTAACTCACACGACATCAAGCACAGAGTCATTCCGCAAAACCTTGTGAGACACGTCCACGGACAGGTAGAGACCTCCATCTGTGCGCTTAATACACGCTGAATAGCCTGGCCACACTTGAAGCCTACAAGACACACAGAGCAACGCAGGATAATGGAAATAATAGGGCAGCCATAACAGCAGGAACTTTGGCTCCGATGTTAAATTAAAACTACAAACCGATGTTTTCCAAGAATGACTGCACTCTCTGGATCGTAATGATTTCGGCCAACCAGTTTCAGTCCAATGATTTTCATTACCCTTGAAAAAAAAGAATACTCATTCACATCCTGTGATTAAACCATAACGGTAGCATAACTGAAGCAAAGGGCTGAAAATATTTATGGAGGCGATTCCTTTAAAAAAGGCCTGAACGAATACAAAGAATCCAATGGCAGTTTTTTTTTTCTAATGAGGTCTGGACAAAACTTTTTTTAAGTCTACTTAGTGAAGATTTATCAGTTATAAAAAGGGCCCAAAATATGGCAAATCTCTTTAAGTGTGTTTATTTTGAACAAATACCTCCTGAGCACAACATTGTAGAATGGGATGCAAAGATCAGAGTTGGGTGGCAAAATCTTCGTCATGTGGATTTTGATTTCTATTTCCTCGTTATCGGTCCGTCTCAAACATTTGAGACCAGCCACCTGCATGTCACCAAAATGACAAAACGAGTGAAGTTCAGCAGACTTTGCATTTTGTAGTTCTGCACAAACACAATACAATATAATTTCACAGTCAAACTCATTGTAAGCAGTTTAAGAGCCTCCTTGGAACCACAGTAGTAAATTTCTGTCAGCAAAATTCTGTGAAAACCAGAAAAAACAGCATGGTTATAAGTCTGTCATCTTCAACACAATAACTCTGACACTTACATCGCTCAGCTTAACTGGCAGGTACAGTATGGAGCCATCAAAAGCCACCACCTCCCCTGTGGTTGGACGGTGTTCTTTCATCATGCCAAAACGCATCGCCATCGACTCAACATTTGGTCTGCAACATATTAAAAGACAAAACATGAAATATACGCCACTCTCACATAATCACAAATATTAAAGAAACTTCTGACATCCCACAAAAAGATGGCAGTTATTTCCTCGTTAAGTGGCTGATAGACTGTGAAAACGGTTAATTATACTTACGTAAATGTAATATGGTACTGATACACCGCTTCATTCTTGCATCTAATTGGGATGTGGTTTGACCCAATCGTTATCGGAGTTCCTTTTGTTCCAGATTTATTAAGGGGGTCACTGGGTGGAGAATAATATAAATGCAGAAAAAGATTTCACCACAGTTCACGCAGGAAAACGTTAACATTTCCAAACAGCTTAAATTGGACATGGAACGATCCTTTCCACTCGTTTAATTCTTAATCTTGGGTACCTCTACATTAGTCTTGCACACTTTTATAACCCCAAATAGTTTGTTATTAGTTTAGAATGAGAGAGAGTTTCTCTTGGGGAAAGTCTCCTCCTGAGAAATGGAGGATCTGCCTAAAAAGTCTTCTGATTGGTTGAACACCTAGAGGTTTGCTAAGGGTTTGTGGAGGGGGAGATGTGGCTCATGAACATGCACTACTACGATTGTTGGCCAGAAAGCTGCAACAACTGAACAAGAAAAAGAAACTTTGAGAGAGAAGCTACATCCAGCTGCACATGTTCGAGCCAAAATCGGATCCCTAATATCACTGGATATCTGTGTTTGGAACACATGCTCAGAACCTGCAATCGCTTGTATGAGTAACTCAGTGTTTCGAAGAGCTGAAGCAACAAATTAATATTTGCACTGTTTTGTGCATAATTGCATTAACACAAAGTATCACTATCCCTTTTAGCAGCTTTTTCATTCAGTGTAACCATCATGTTTGCATCAAAATGCATTTAAACATCCAATACCAACACAACACAGACATGTGAAACAGTCTCACTGTGAGGTTCAGAATCGAGCCTTTTTGGTGTTGGCCTCAACTTTTAGCTTCAGCCAGCAATGTACTGGTTCTTATTAAAAGAAAAAAAACTGCATTCACCGATCCAAGATTGCAGGGTCCTTTGGAGAGGCTGAAGAGTCAATTTGCTCTCAAAACCAAAACCATATTTTTTTTTTAAGACATTGACACAAAAACAAAGTACCCTGCTAGGGGTGGGCGGTATGGCCTAAAATGTATACCACGGTAAAATTTGAGCCACATACGGTATATATCGCGGTATGGTACTTTTGTATATAAATTACAACAGAACAGTTTCTCAGTGGTTACCATAGCACCAAATAAACACTTTCAATCAGGATGTTTGCAGCAATATTAAATTAAATGTATTGTGCAAAACGGAAAACACAGGAAATATAAAAAATATATACGTTATATTTAAAAAATAAGAAAAGGTACATTTCCTTGAATAAACTCTTCAAATTCCTCATATAAACATAAAAGTGAAATGTACTTCTTCAAGTGCAAAAATAATCAATCAACTGAATGTAGAACCAAGCTATTTAAAGGTAGGGTAGGAGATCCTGGATTTTGAGTCCAGCGAAGCTGCATTTTGAAAATACACAGGTAAAAAGTCCCAACCCTTTTCTTCACTTTCCCCCCGAAGGCACGCCTCTAGAGTACATGAACGCGCACGAGCACGAAGGTGCACGAGCGCTGTTCTGACAGCAAGCATCGATCGTTGCAGTATTTAGTATTTAGTTTATGCTAACTATACGTTTAATAATGCTAGGTGCTAGCCAAGCTGGCTCTAGTTTAGCTTCCTGCCAAGCTTCGTTCATGGAGCAGGGTACGCGCACAGGGGGAAGGAGGGGGAGGGGGAGGGAGGAGCAGATTGCAGTTTGATAGACGGCATCAGAATCCAATCATTGTGAACGGTCCGTTCACAATGATTGGATACTGTTTTTCCTAGATTGTACGTTCTAGAGGCCACTAAAACTTTTCATATTTGTGTCAAAACTTTTAATTAATTGGTTGCAATGAGGGTGTGAAGAGTATTTCAAGCAATATGTAAAAAAATGTTCCAGAAAAAGATCCCCTACCCCGCCTTTAACAGTTTAGTGCCAATTACTTGCACACTTCAAGGCAAGTATACAATAGACACTGCTTTCCTCCTCTCATTTCTTAAATAGCACAACATAAAATGGAAATATCCAATGAAACATTCCAAACAAAGCAGGAATCATTTAACCAAACATATAAACGCAAAACACTCAGAGGGCTGCCCTCTTTCGCCAATATCAAGTCAAGTCAAGTCTTTTATTGTCAGATACACAGAACACGTTGCCGGCTTTGACTCGTTTTATATTCCGGAGCATGGTTAGCCCGCAGGTGGTAAAACAAATTACTCGTGTTACCTTGTCTTGCGATTACTGTCGCCCGGCATATCTTGCAGATGACGTTTTCTTGTTTAATGTCAGTCACTTTAAAGCCAAACCATTCCCAGACTACTGATGTTGCGCCAACTTTTTTAACCAACTCCTCTGATGCTGCCATGTCTTCAGTGTCCGCCGCCATAGTCATTGTTGTTGTTCTTCCTCTTCGAGGCAGCCAAGCGGATGTTCAAAACTTTGCATTACTGCCATCTACAGGACTCATGAGCTATTGCGGTATAAGGTATGGCAAAAAAATCTCTACCGTTGGTGAAAAATACCGCATAAGGTATGATACCGTGCATACCGCCCACCCCTATACCCTGCTCTAAAAAGCAATAGTGAAACACTTGTTTCTTGCAGTGTGATAACAGGGTTCCTACAGGTTTCTTCAAGTCAAATTTAAGTCTTTTTAAGACCTTTTTAAGACCATTTATAAAAAAATAATACCTATTTCACGGCCTATTTCACAGACCTACCGGCAAAGAAAAACTTTTTTTTTTTTTTTTTAATTTGTTCATTTATTTCTCAAACAAATGAAAGTGTGGACTGTGTAAAGCATTGATGAAACATTGCAGCATAGTAGTAGTAAACGCTACAACACCACAGCACAGACAACAAGCCAAACAGAGGTGTGAAAAATCAAAGAAAATTTCAGCAGACCACAAAAAAGTTTAACTGACACAGCTAAGTTGTTTTTTAACATTGGTTATGTTAGCTAGCTACTTATTCCATGCTGGGAATATGGGGAGTAGAGAGAACTATAAATAATGAAAATCAACTTAAAAATTTGTCGTTTCGTTGAGGCTCTCATCGAACATAAGAACGAATGGTGATTTGTTTACCATGGACACCAGTTCCTCTTTAATATACACAGCTAAACCAAACTTGGCTATGTACGCCGTTTTGTCGGGACCACAAGTAATTGTGGCAGCGATGTCGGAATCGGGGAACATGCATTTAAACAACTCTGAAATACCTTTGTTTCCATTATATGAATGGTGTTTGGCGATTGTGTTAAGAGTCCACAACACCTCTGCTTTCATGGTTGGTGTGGACCCAAAAGCTGTTTGCAGATCTACTCACAGTTAACGTGTCTGCTAGCTCAGATACATTAATAGCTAACTGGCTAGCGTTGGCCGGTTGAAACACCCCAGCGATGGAAGGAGTTTGATCCTTCGCTTTGATATTTTTCATGTGCTTGAAGGACTTGGCGTGAGACTCTACGACATTTCCCCATAATCCCAGCAAGAAATGGGAAGCAAGGAAACGCAAACAAATGTTGAAAAACAACATAACGGCGTAAGTTAAACTTTCTTGTTTTCTGCTGAGATTTGCCTTGATTTTTCACGCTTCTGCTTGGCTTGTTGCTGTGGTCTGTGTCAGTGCTGTAGCAATGTGATCGGACCCGGGGCGGAGCGGTAGCGTTCTCGATGATTGGTTCCGCCACTCTTCATTTAGGCTACGTTAGTTAGGCTTTTCAAAATAATAGTAGCCTAGTTGACAAATGAAACGTTCGAGGAGAATGCGATACGGAGAAGTTACTGCACAAATTTTAATACCCAGATATCAAAATTCAAGACTTTTTCAAGTCTTTTTAAGGTATTATTTCCAAATTCATAAATTCAATGCTTTTAAGACTTTTTAAGACCCCGCGGGAACCCTGGATAAGTTCCACTTTCAAAATGCTCGCAGAGGATAACGTGCACACTCCCGTGGGCACACAGTGCCTGGAGAATTTCACTGTAAAAGAAAATCAACTGTGACGTGTGAGAAAAAAAGAGACTGAGACAACTGGATAAAATGACTAACTTCCATATGCAAATTCTAAAGCCTTCATATACCACTTTCTGAAATTTGGTTGAAGTTTAAGGTTATCGTGCATAGTTTAATACTGCAGATAAGCCAAAGACATGGTAAAGCATGGCATGGAACCTTTAAGCGAACAGCATCCCTGATACTTTGAAGTATAAGGTGTGATAGTGCATGTCGCATAAAAGCGCATAAAATATTACACTTGATCACACGACAAAGGCCATGGTTTACAGCCAGCTTATTTATAACAAGCTTATTTGTAACACCCTGCTTTGGCTGACAGTGGCCTCATATTTTTATTAAGTTACTGTTTTGTTTAACTCTTAATGACTGAGCCCATTCTCAACTGGCTGAGCAACCTCCAAAAGGAATGAACAGGGGTCACAAAGTAATGGATGACTTATATCTAATGGTGTCTCAGCTTTTAATGTCACCACCCCAGGAGGTAAAGGCAAAAAAGAGAATCATACTTACCGCACTGCTTCCATTGTCAGCATGGTGGTATCCTGAGTGGTAGGCACAGGGGGCACAGCACCTTTAGAGTATTTGCATTTCATTAGAAATATAGATTGAATTTCATCCAAATGCATTAGAAAATCATGAACTGTACAGAATAATCTGTACACACAGGATATTCTGCAGGCCAGCAACTCTGATGTGCCCTTGTGTAATAATCACTGGCCATAAAAAGGCACATTACCAAAATATTGCCATGGGCTACATTGGTGCCATGCGACTCATGTGGGCCAATAGATTTAGCAACCCAGATATCAAAGCCATAATGCCTCGTAACCGCTTTCTTGAAATAAAGCGGTACCTTCACCTCGACAACAAGGACACCAGCAAGGAGCGCATAACGGACAAATTTGTAGCAATTTCAGACATCTGGCAGCGGTTTGTTCAGAATTGTTTGTTGTCCTACGGTCCAGGGCAACATGTTACCGTGATTGAGCAGTTATTTCCTTCAAAAGGTTTGTTGTCCCTTTCTGCAGTACATTACATCGAAGCCAGACAAGTTTGGAATAAAGTTTTGGATTGCAGCAGATCTGGACACAAAATGCATGTGTAATGCAATCCATTACTTGGGAAAAGGTCCCACTCATCCGACGGGAGAGAGGCTGTCAGAGAATGTCGTTTTAAAATTGATGGAACTGTTAAAATTGGCTTTGTTCTTAGACATTATGTATCCATATTCTGTATTTTGCTAAATAGCCTATGTTCCTAGCTTGTACTTTTCCACTCTGCTCATACAACGCGATGCATGTCCTTGAATGGTCCAAGAATTTAAAGGAAAACGTCAGAAAATTTCAATTTTCCTATTTTCCCTGACACCTGTCCCCCAAAATCGATTTCTCACACTGTTTTACATTATTCAACCCATAACCTTGCGCTCCCAGATTTTTTCACTTCTGGCCATGGGCGCAGCCATGTTCAGCCACATCCGGGCATATTTTACGTCAGAAATGCAATTCTACTTGTGCAGCGGAAATAAAATTCTACTTGTGTGGCGGGAGTGTGCTCTAACAAAGTATAGAGTGTAACTTGGAAATACACAATGATTGAATACTACCTGTATATAGTAGAATTAGAAATTATTTTTATTTCAACATGTATGTTCACATATATCTGTAGTGATAGTCTACAACTGCCTCGTCGGCGTGAAGGAAACCCTTGTAGGTCCCGTCCTGCGACTCATATTTATCCCTTATCGCCCACACCGCACAGGAGGGAATCACTCTTCGGAAGCGCTTCCCAAGTCTCCCATGGAGAAAGTAGGTCACCTGCCGGTAGGCCTGGAAACGGTACACAAGGTTGGGTATGGGGTCCGAAAACGCCTCACGGCTCGTGGATACAACCGGTGAGTCGTTAGCATTTGGCGGCGGTGTCGTGGCTGCTGCGACAGCCACTTGTCCATCCTTATTTTTAGCCTTATCCGACCATCTCGGCTGATGGCTATAAGCTAACATAACTTAGATCGAGAGGCTGATCATGATCTGACTCGGACTCAGGCGAAACTTCGCATTCTATCTCCGGGTCCGAGTCAGACCAAGACAGTTCGTAAGTGTCTTCCATTGCTGTAGAAAAAATGTTTGCATTTCTGACGTCATGTTGAGTGAACATGGCGGCGCTAGGGTGGGAGAGCCAGAGCGGTATAACTTGAATTTCAAACATTCGCGAATGTTACTCTCTCGGGCTGACAAATGTAAACAAGGTGAGAAATCGATTTTGGGGAACATGTACCAGGGAAAATAGTAAATTTGAAACTTTCCGGCGTTTTCCTTTAAGATGACATAACGGGACTAAATAACGGGATCAGATAAAGCGTCTCTATTAGGTCAGATAGGTCTGGTACATTAGATACACACCTAAAACAACACTCACACATTGTTTATCACATCCAAAGAGCATGACGTGGACGGTGGTTGGTTTGCTCATGTCACTAAAAACTGGCCAATTATACTCGGTCACGTCTTAATAAAGGTGAACATGAATATGAAATGTTTCCAGATATCAGCGCTCGGGCTGATGACCACGAATAAATAATTTGTTTAACTTAAGATTTCTCTAGCTTTTTTTTGGGCTTCCAACAGAAGAATCGGGTTACCAGAACCATTTATGGACCAGGGAAGGACTGTAACTATGGATAATTTCTTTACCTCTGTCTTTGGCTGCAAAACAAATGATGTTACAGGGTCAGCTTGTAAAGAATAAAAATGCATACAGTATGTTGGGCTGATCAGAGTTCATTCAAACAGCATTTTGGCCTGTGTCATTACAGGCAGCAACCTCAGTGGGGGTATTGTGGTTCACAATACAATGGAGACAGTTAGCACCTTGAGAGGAATACACAATTTATGCAGAGGGGAAGGGGCATGCAGCAGAAGTGAACATCTCTGGGCCTGCTAGTGTTAATATATTTGTAAAGCCAGAGTCTAACTCACTGAGGGAAACAATTTTCCTTTTGCATACCTGCTCAGACACTCAGTCATTTTAAAAGGTTCATTACCTTTTAGGGAAGGCTGGCAGTGTTGGGGTGTTTCTGGCTCAGGTACTGGAGAAATTGGCTCGGACTGAACTGAGGGAAAGGAAGCAAGCAGAGCGCGTCCTCGTCCCAATTGGATGTGTGGCATCGCTACTCTTCCCAACCCCACCATCATCTGAGGGGATAAACTTGGGCCACGGACACTGTAACAGGTCAAGAATCACAGCAGCCATGGTAGAATATCAATTTTATGCTGAAAAAGGTAGCATTAGTTCTATTAGTTATTGTTTTTTTTACTCATGATGAGCAGACTCTTTATACTGACAGAACAATGAAGCATTTAATTTTTCTAAAGTGCTTCCACAAGCTGTGCTTTTTAAATCCGGTTTCATTTTGACTTTTTAAATGTAATTCTTTTCCCTGACCAATAAACAACTACAATAGAAACCAACAGAAAAAAAACCTCTGTAAAGCTCCTGAATATCCATTCTGAGAGACTGTGCACCTAATGACCATACATGTCAAAAGCTGCTCGTACATTTAAATGTGAACCCCTGAAGTTACATGAATGAACTTAATGAATTTACTGTGAGTTTGATTCTGAGGACAACAAACATTCACACTGAGATGCTGATTCAACTTTTCAGTGATTATCATTTTGCAGCCGTGTTAATTGAAACTGTTAATATCTTTTATAAATTGCATGGGTGTGAGCGAGAACATCTAAAGTTGTTTGGCACTGAAAACACTTAACATGCCACTCCTCTGGCCTACCTCTCTGGTGTACTGATAACGCCTGAAGGGGAACCTAGTGGCTTCAAATCTCCAACATCTCCTGCTCCTCCTCTTCCTAGAACAAAATGTAACATGTCAATTCTCATGGTTACTCTATGCACGCCAACTATACCTGCTTCAGCAGCTACCTAATGGGTCAAGCTCAAGGAGTAGTGCAGAAGCCTTTTAGACCTCACATTGATATACATCACCACTTTCATGCTACGCACAGTCAAACACTACACCTGTGCTTACTCTCTCAAGCAGGCTGTGAGTAGACAAAAATTAGGATATCTGAAAAAGTATTGGTGCAACTAGTTTCAGTCAATCATCCGCAACCTCTACAGTAGATAGCAAAGGACACCAAGAGGAAATATCAATCATTTTAACTGCTTTTAACTCGATAAAAATGTTAAATCTGTCATTTAAAAATAAAAAGATTACACCTAAATCTAGAAGTTGTTGACAATTCTACTTTTATTCATTTAAGACTGACAGCAGTGACAAGAGAGTTCAGTTCAGTAACTAAACAAGTTTATGAGGGCAGCCTCACAAATAAAAGTACCATCTGATAAGGTAATGTTTGAGCATATATGTAAACTTACATTCTAACAAAGGAAAAATGGATATATCTTCAAGTCAAACGGGGGCTTTTTTTTTTTTTTGTCCTCCGTTGAGGTTCAGGGCCTACAAAGTTTTACTAACTTGGTCCACATAGCAAAATCAGCTGGAGCCTTTTGGAATTACGCACATACCGTATTTTCCGGAGTATAAGTTGCCCTTTTTTTTTTGCTTGAACAACGTGCTGCCTGATGTCTGCAGTTATGTCTCCACACCCCGGTACTTGCCAAGGAGATGAATAGAAATTATTTTGCATGCGGGTGTTACCGCTTCATGCAACGCATTCGCCTCTCTATCAGAGCACGGACAACGGTGTGTCAGAAACTGCCGGCAGACTTCCAAGCCGAGGTCGACAGTTCCCGTGAGTTCATTGAAATGCAGGTAACTGAACACAACATGTCACCGGATCATATTATCAACATGGACGAGGTCTGTTCTTGGATTTTGTGAAATAAATTTCTAAATAAATGGGACTTATAGTCAGGTGCAACACGTTTTCTTCCTCTTCATGATGCATTTTTTTATTGATGCGACTTATACTCCGGAGCGATTTATAGTCCGGAAAATACGGTATTTGCTTTTATATTCACAACAGCGATTTTTAATACAGACCCACTGCTAGTGTTCCTCTTCCCAAAGAAGTCATGGGATCAATGCCCATTCCTCTAATCATCGAGACAAGTGTTGATTCTTGACCACGAGTTTGCATGCCAATCTGCAGGAAGACATAAACCTTAAATGTAAGAAAATACTTTTAAGAAAATGTAAACATGAAAAACAGTATGAATTTAGATATATTTCTGGTTCACACCCGTTCTTTTGCCAAAGTAGGGGTGTGTCCCATTGGTGCTGGGGTCATCGTTTCCAGTGGAGGACTTTGTCCATGCTTTGACTCCAGTGTGGAAAGCACAGCACCCCTGGCCACCCCTACATTTGATTCAGCTGCTTGGCGGAGAAGCCCCCTGGCTCGACCAACTGCTGAGTCATCAGGCTGTAACAACAGCCCTCTGCCTCGTGCAAACACAGGTTCAGGGGAAGGCATAAATACTTGTTGTCCCTGAGGGTTATCGCCAGGAGTGAGGAAACCCCTGGCTCGTCCTACACCAGAGACCTCTGTGGCGAGCAGCAGCCCTCTACTACGTCCTACAGCGAGTTCCTCGGGCTGATTGCCTCTTCCGCGTCCCAGCCAATGGACGCCCGTCATGTTAGTGAGGTCAGTCGGCTTGCTTGGATCCATTGGATCAACTTAAGATAGTCAGTTGACACAACAATAAGTAAACTGCAGGGAAACACCAAATAATACATTTAGTAGCATATCTAAACAATCAAATACTAGAATTAGAAAACTGGACAAAAAAAACTTTACTTTGCAAAACAGCAAATAAGCACCTCACATCCCATGTCAAATAGAAATAAGCCCAATTCAGTGCCTTTGTACTTTTTTCCCAAAAAAAGCATGTTATGTGAGGACTGCATTAAGTTGGTTGAACGAGGTTCCTTATTCATGAATATGAATATGTATCCACACAGCAGCGAGCGAGCAGAAAGCAGCATACAGGTCCAGCAGAAAGGGCCAAACTCTCACCAGCACATATTTTGTTCAATAATGTTGCAGTTGCAAAAACTAATAGATATAGAAGTAACTAATAGTCAACATGCAGTCTTACGAGGCAGCATTTCAGTCACAATGCTTGTTAAAATGAAGCGAAAATACGTACACTTCAGCACTTCATCAAATACTGATTTTTAAAAATATTTTATCCCTTTTATGCACTAATATGAGTATACAGTATTTGCAGGTTTACATTAAACATGCCAATAAACTGCCAATACAAGCAACTGATTCTCTTCCCGAGGCCAGAAGCAACTGGGTTAGGTTCTTGTGATGCTGGACCAATTTTATTAGCCTGGGTGCCAGCCGAACTTAGCCCCGCCCATAAAAGTTTTGATCGGGAAGTTCGGTCTGGCTCTGCTCAGTTGGGAAATCATTATGCCCGACCAAGAATCGGTCGACCCAATCAGATTACCAGGGCGGGCTTTATACGATGATGGACAGATGATCAACAGGGACATTATCGACTACGTCACTAAAGAGCTGAACATGGCTGCCGCTGGAGAGCTAGGGTGTAGATTTTGCCATCGAGTCTGTTCTACAGGATCTCCACATTGCATTAATTTTGAAAGATGAACAGAGGAACGCGATAAAGGCTTTTATCGATAGAAAAGATGTTTTTGCCGTCCTTCCTACAACAAGTGTGTGTTGCTTAATCTACATCACATACTACGTTGCTCTGATTGGTTATAGGTCTATCCAATTGAGCGAAGAGGCATTTTTTCTCCTGGTTTGGTTGAAACACGCCCCATACTCAAAACTCTATTGAGCGGTATCAGACTCACATTCTGACTAGAATCGTGAGTATGACGTAGTCAGGCTACAATTTTATTACAATTTCCAAAAGACTGCTACAATAGAGAGAAACGTTCAAAGAACCATATCTGTCAGTTAACTCTCCTGACAGTTTTAAAGCCTCCATGTGAAATCCTGTGGTCAATAAATCTGTTCATAAGCTAGGAAATATCTTTTCGTTGATAAAAATAAATACAACATTGCAACTGATTCATGTTTTTACATCAGCCTTTTCTTTTCAGAAAGTGTAACAGATAGCCTTACCATCGTAAGATTGTTTAACATCGTTTAAAAGACGCTTTCAAAAGTGACATTTTTTATACAACATATGACAAGCAGAGGAAAAGAGAAAACTAAGTTAAAAAAGTAGACTCTAATAATTAGGAAAGTTTAAATGCTGTGTAGAAATGTTAGCAGAGATCCTCAATTCATTTACATTATATTACTATGTCCACTACAAGACTACATGCTACTCCCCTGAACAATCAATGTTGTATAGAATCTAATGCTTTGAACGTTAAACCATGGGGGTAAACACCATAGTTTATTGCAGTAGTTATTTATTGAACTACAAACTGTGAGAATACAGCTACGCGAGCGATAAAGTGATTAGAATGTGTACTTTTCAATCAGCCTGCCCTGACATGCCACCAGCGACTTCGTCCAGCAATGACGAAAAATAAAATTTTATTCTATTCATTTAATTTTATAAAAATAAAATAAATAAATTCGCTCACGCCGTCTATCTGGACGACATTTCGTGGTGGCGTCCCGCTCTAAAAAATTATTCTGAAAGCAAAATGGCCGCCGAGAGCCGTTACAGGGCGAACAAGTGTTTCACTTGGATCACAACAGATATAACATTATAGTAATGTCAAGTGTGTTAAACTAGCGTTAAATGCGGTAACCAAGTGTTGACTTTCTCCAAATTGTTCCCTTATACTATTGACCAAAGGAGAACATATGTTAAAGTCTGACAATAGGCACACGTATTGAGCCCGTTTTTTTAGAAATTATGAAACGACCTTGGCTGAAAATATGCTGTAATGATGTTGTGGAGGAGGAAACAATAAGAAAAGACATAATTATTAGCCCTCTTCACCTGAATCAGTACATTAGCTTCTTCACTTGCCCCTGCTAACGCTAACATGAGTGAATTAAACACAATGCCCCCTTAGTTAAATGTTCAAGCTTTGAAAATACAAGTTAAGTTCGTCCATTTATTGACAAGCAAATTAACTTTTTTTAAGATTTATACAGAGCAACCACAACTCATCAAAATATAACTCAGTCGCACAGTTGAACACATTTCCCAGCTAGCTAACTGAAACACGTGTAGAACAATTTTGCGCTGCTAACGGCCACCAAAAAATTAAGAGAAAAATAAACTTAAAAAAAACAACTTATCAATACGTTTTCAGTTTTTAAAAAAAAGAGAATGCCAGAATAAATACTAAAGTTACTATATAAAACACTTACATGAAGTCAACAGACACGTGTGCTTCCCTCCTTTCACCAGGTGTCAAATTTAAACTAGGGTGTGGTCAGCATCAATCCAGAGCTAGAGTAACACCACTCTGCATCAACCAACTGATAGATGGTATCTGCCCTCCGATAGCCTTATTGGACAATTAACAAATTTTGAACCAAGGCATTGGTTTAAATAATCTGTCAATCTTTTTTTTTTTAAACAGAAGAAAAAGCTGTTTTGTCGCCCTTTAGTGACTGACATCTGCGTGCCCTTATTGGACCCCATGTTGAAGAGTCCAAATGGACTTCAAGCAATTAGTTTTAGTTGTATAACAGGAAAAAAAATCACGAACAACCACACTATTAATTAATTAATATATACAACATTATATGAAATCTACTCTTTTGTAGCATTTCCTGGTCTATTCTTTGAAGAAAAATCATTGAAATTTGACCAGTGAACTACAACTTCCTGAAGTGGTTCACTGCTGCCTGCTGAAGATACCCAACTCTGCTTATGAAACAGTATAATTTGAACGGATTTTATCTTAAAACTGCAGAGGCACAGTCAAAATATTCTACTGCCTTCTGATGAGCAGATAGTTTTGAGAATCTTTTGTATGTGAAAAAAAAAAAACTAAATCTAATGAACAAGTTGAGCAGAGGGTGTCCAACAATAGCAAGAATGTATGAGAGCTCTCAGAGGTTTGGTTTTCAGCTCACTGGCCAGACATTTGAGACAATTAAATCTTCACTTGTTTGAAATAATCACATGAAAGTTCCCAGAGGTTTTGGAGTTGATGATTTTGTGCTTGCACCTGCTCACTGCAGGAATAAATTAGCCACTAAGGCAGATCGTAAACTTTATTCATGTGCCAATATTTGAACAGTTAGCTCCTGGACTTTGCTTAAATGAGGGCAAAACTGAACGGGAACCTAGCCAGTGTTTCAGGGTGTTAAGAGATGTAATAAAGTAAAACTATATAGAAGTAACCAAAATGAAGAAGAGATTAACCTTCCAAAAAGGCCTTAAACTCTGGCCTTCAGTGCTTCCTCCTTACAGCTAAGCTAAGCACACATTCTGGAGACTTTAAATGGGAATTTAAAGGTATGAAAAGTATATTTGTGATGCAGGCAGGACATATGTAAGTGGGAGGTCTTGTCACCAAAGAAAGTTTCAAACATTTCATTCCCTACATTCTGGGTAATTTGATGTGTCTTTTTGTATCAGCTTATGGTGAAAATGTCTTCAATTTTGAAAGAGAAAACACAAAATTCAGGCACTAAGTGACCATTCAAAATGTACAAGAATACAATTAACTAAATACTATTTGATTTTTATTCTCACGTAGGTCGACTCCTTTTTAACATCGTCTCTGCTGCGTTTCAGTGAGTGTATTTTCTTTACTTCCTTCTATTCAAGTTGGTTATTGAAAATAGATTTGTTGCACCGCTATAACTGATACATCATTTTAATCTGTGATGGACGCCAGAGCAAAGAACATACTGTGATCTGATGAATACAATGTTGTAATCTCTCAATGTCAAAACAGAACCTTAAACCATAAACCTTTAGATAAAGATTTAGGCTTTTCATTTGACAGCTTACACATCCTTGCAGTGTATGTGTAAAAGCGTTTGTGTTTCAGTTAAGTTTTGATATGTGATTGATGTTTCTACCAACTCAGAAATCAGAGGAGGGTCTCCTTCATTATTTTTTTCAACTAAAAAAATAGGAAAGAAGATAAGAACACAAACTTTGAGGCCTTTGAAAAAAATGGCTATGACGTAGCATTTTGATATTTAACTTTTTTGGAGGTTTGAATACTTATTCTTGCTATCTGAAGTAGCCTTGAATGAGTTTTTCTAGGAATCACATCAAACAATAAGTGGCTTTTCTTTGCAAATTTTTTAGACCTAACTAATACCACAGAGCTTGACTTTTAGACTTGACTTTATTACAAATGCCTCATATTGTTTGATTTTACAATAATTCAAATCTGGATTTTTAAAAAAAAGTCCATGAAACAGATCTGTAGAAATAGTTGTTACTGAAGGAGAACAATGAACATTGAGGCTCATATCGTAACTTGCCTTCAGGAAGAAAAACAAAACAAATAAGAGCACACTTTTTCTGTGGCCTGGTACTTCCAAACAAATGTGTTTTTCTATTCTGCTGCTCACAAACACTTGTTCGCCATGATGAAATGACCTGCTTGTTGCCAAGCTTCTGCTCAGTGCTTGATTGTCTCATTTTATTAAGGTCATGTTCCTAAAGCTTCAATTTACTGACAAGAAAACAAGATAAACTATGTCTATCTCCTTCCTGGCCTATGAAGAGGGGCGATGTCCTCCCGTCTGCCTTCAGCCATAATCCATAAGTAAAGAACACATATTGGACTTCATCTCACTGACTGGTAACATTACTGCATGTTAGTCAGTGTCAGGGTGTCCCATCAACAAACATGCTCACATGAGGCCAGGTGGATTGTTTATGGTAGCATCACTTAAAAACTTGAAATTACAGGAGAAAATGAAAGACTTGATTGTTGCCGGTTTGGTTTGGTTTCATCAAAGTCCTTTTAAAGGGGATCCAGCAATAGTCACATGCATTACATTTTTTTTACATTACATTACATTTAGCTGACGCTTTTTATCCAAAGCGACTTACATCTATTTAGATACAGGGTATTGGTTACAGGCCCTGGAGCAATGTGGGGTTAGGTGCCTTGCTCAAGGGCACTTCAGCCATGAATGGAGGTGTAGGGAGAGGTAATGGCGGGACTTGAACTTGCAACCCTCTGATCTTAAGTCCACCTCCCTAACCACTAGGCCCATGCACCCACATGGGGCTTGTTTAGGCTTGACTTAGTAACATGGCATCCAAACAGGCCACCAGGGATTTAGCAAGCGAGGGGGATCAAAATGGGTTTTGCATCCATCCATTCATCCATCCATTTTCTATACCCGCTGAATCCGTTGGTCGGGTCGCAGGGGGGCTGGAGCCTATCCCAGTGGTCATCAGGTGAGAGGTGGGGTACACCCTGGACAGGCCGCCAGTCCATCACAGGGCCACACAGAGACAAACCAGACAAACAACCACACACGCTTTCACTCAGTCCTAAGGACAATTTAAGAGACACCAATGAACCTAACATGCATGTTTTTGGACAGTGGGAGGAAGCCAGAGTACCCGGAGAGAACCCACGCATACACGGGGAGAACATGCAAACTCCACACAGAAAGGCCCCAGCCGGGAGTTGGATGGGTTTTGCATTTTGTAGTCAATTCCTGTGATTGGATTAAACTGTCATGTTAGGAAACCACACATTGGTTTTAATAAATGAAAAACAGAGATCTGCAATTTCAGTTATTTGAGTATGCTATATTAATCTTGACAAATCAAATACACCAAAGTCAGAACAGATTCATGCTTGATGCCTGGAAGCAGCACAGACTCATCCATGCTCACAGCTGGAATACATGGATGGATAACTGAGCAGGCCTAACAGGCAAAACCTATTTTTGAAGTGTTGCTGCATAGCCAATTGAGCAACTAAAAAAAGATGGTCAAGAAACTCTTGCAGAACAACAAGCAGGTGTTTCCCATTCAGTATGCTTTATGCTTTCTCCTGTCTTTCATCTTCAGGTATAATCCATACCTGTTTAATCCATTTTATCACTGGACCCAGAGAGAGGCTGAGAGAGACACTTACACACTTACAGGTTGCTTTGCATTAGTGCCAGGAGCTTACCTTAGAGGTTTTCCACTGAAGAAACCTGACCCACCTCCTCTGACATCTACACACTGGTAATATCTTTAGCATAAATGGGCTAAATTTTCCTGACAGCACGAGGTCTAGCAGAAACTGCCAGCAGTCACTGGCAACCCAGATAGCAAACGGACACCGGACCGGATCCGTTCCAGATTTAGGGTGGGCTCAGGAACGGATCCGCAAAACGGACCCGGATCGGAGTCCATTTGCACACCGGAACAGATCCAGATCACGGATCCGCCCCGGACCCTATCCGGATCCACACACTCAGTGCCACATCCGGCCCGGAGCCATTTTGGATCCGTTCATAGATCGCATCATCCTCAAAAATTTTTATTCATAAACAAAGAGTGCTAAGATCATCCCCTGTCTTTAACATTTTTTTATCTGAATTTCAATTATATTTAAAATCTCTGAAATGTATTGAATCATACGAACTCCTGACGGAATTTTTGATTGATCGCCTTAAGCAATTATATTAAAATATTGCTTATAAATATAATATTATATTTTTAAAAGTTCCTGGGTATGTTGGTGGTCTATAAATGATTAGGAAGATAACTTTTGGATCCCCCTTTACTAAAAAAAGAGATATTCAAAAGAGCTAAAATCACCAAGTAAAATTTCTTTGCACTGAAAGACTGATTTAAAAATGGCGGCAACTCCTCCACCCTTCTTACCACTTCGACACTTATTGATAAAACTGAAATTTGTTGGTGCGGCCTCATTGAGAATGGTATCACAGCTACATTCAGTCAGCCATGTTTCACTAAGAAATAAAAAGTCTAGATTATAGGTCATGATCATGTCATTTACTCAGAGGGATTTGTTGGCTAGTGATCTGATATTGAGTAGGGCTAATCTCGTGGAGACAACGGGTGATACTGGTGCGTTTCGGGGTTGACACACGTTACATGCTGCCAGTCGGAATGGTGACATTTTTTTAAAGGGACAGTATGTAATAAATTAAGTCATTTATTAGCTCAAATCAACATATTCATTCATAAGTTAGTCCTCATTGGTGTAAAATGATCTCTGTCAAAAATCTCACTTATCCTCCTGAGTGAAGAATAACTTGTCTGTATCTACATAGAGCAGGTAAGCTCTATGGAGGCTGCCATGTCCTTCCGGTCTATGAAAAATGACGAAGTGCCGAGAGGGACATAAAGCACTTCGAATCGCGATTTCCCCGCCAGGCCTGCAAGCAGAAATGACGTCATTGTGACGTCATTTCCGCCAAATGGCTTATTACAGCCGCTAATGCTAAATAGATTTTATTCCTTGGCACATATGTCTTTGTGTTCATTAGCTTTCTTTTTGTAAGTGCATCATCTTCTTCTTTTTATTATTATTCCTATGCTCCCCCTGGATATCTTCTTTTTGGCGTTATGCTCACATTTGTAAACTGTTATTTTGTTGATTTACTAATAAAGTTTAAAAAAAAAAAAAAAAAAAGCTAAATAGATTTTATCAGAGTGGTGTAAAAAGAGAGTGGCGACACTCCCATAGACTTCTATAGAAAGAAAGGAATGCGGAAGTCACGTGGGTCACGGAGACGCCACAGTTCCAAACAAGAGACGCAGCTCCGTTAACCTCAATTGCTCGTCAAGAACAATTACTGGTAAGTTAATAAAATAACAGCATTTTAAACGTTTTTTACATTTTTAAGCATTATCTATCAGAAGTATACTCTTAGACATCGTTATTTTTACATTTGGTTAGCATGAAATGTCGATGTTGATGTTAAAAATGGAATGGATTTAGCTTAAAGCTTGGTAACGGAGGCTAACGTGAGGTAATTAACGTGATCATTTCACTAAAGTCCGTTAACTTTTTATTGTCAGGTGACATTGTGTAAAGTTGTTTTGATTGTTAGGTTTTAAAACATTACCAAAATACTATATAGGCCTATAGTAATAATACATTTAATACATTTTTGGTATTTCTGACGTATTTTCTCCGGTAAATTGATTAAATTACAACATTTTTGGCATAGTGAGGCATTAGCTGACTGGTCTTTAATTAAGTAAGTTTTTTTCAGCATGACTTTGCAGCTGTGATAATGAATTTATCAATTTCTTTGTTGTTGTTGTCAGGGAGGTCAGCAGATGTGGTGCTCGCTGCTGTCATGGATCAACCCTCATTAGGACTTCAGAACTTTTCTACAATGTCCAAACCCTTGAATTTGATCAAATACAGTTCATTGTTGCAGATTAATCTACCCAACAGTATAAATAGCAGTAAAATAACTTCTTTATGAAGGCTTGTTTTACATTTTCCATGATGACATTTTATAATAAAATGTTTGGTTTAAATCTGTTTTGTTTATTTTTTTTCACAACTGACACATTTATTTTGTCGTTAATATGGTTTTAACCAGAAAAAAAGTTAAATTCATATTTTAATCCATCCATTATAGCCGCTGAATCCGTCGATCGGGTCGCGGGGGTGGGGGGGCTCATTGTCCATCCGACACCAGAGAGAACAGACAGACTGAATGACATCTTCTACAGATGGAGTGTTTGGGACAACAGGAGTAGATCCTGCAACAGACAGTAACATCAGGCTCTGTTGAAGGATGTAGATCTGAAGGTAAGCTGGACCACTGGCATGATTAGCTGCCCCCTGCTAGCATGCAGGGGTACCCTCTACGATTTAAAATGGTGATAAATGTGTCTCTGCGCTCCAAAAAAGAAAAACGTTGATAAAATACATCGTCGGTGAAGTGATCAATGCACATTATGGGTCAATATTTACCGAAAATTGCGTCGTAAATGTTAAAGTTATCGTTTTTGTGCTCCGTCCCGCTAAAACCCGTTCAAACTGACTGACAGCGCTGTGATGTTTGGAACTCCGGAGGCTAACATGAACCACGTGACAGCCCTAGCGGCGACTTCAAAGCGTGTCGCAACTCTGTATTATTCTATAGCTCTGGATTTTATCTCGTAAATGATCCCACTAATAATGCATTGATTGTTACCAAACTTCTGCTGTAGTACACATAGGCTCTTAACTCACAAAACGAGGCATTAGAAAGTTTGTAAGTTTACCGGGAGTTTATTTACCGCTGCTAATGCTCCTATTGCTAACGCAGGCTAATGCTAAGGCTGCGTCGACGTCACTTCCGGTAACTCCCGGAATATGAATAATTGCATTGCTTGCACACCAAAGGAGATGTTATGTTATCTGACATGTTATCTGTCATCTGTATTCATAGTGTTGTTGTATGTGTGTTATATAATCCTTTGTACTGTGTGTCTTGATTTCTTTTTGTTTGTATGGACCTCGAGACTGAAGCTATAGCTTCTTGAATCTTGACACATTCCGCTTGCCGTAGTTCAAGAAGTTGCAGCGCACATTTGAAAACGTGAGGCGCTAGAGAGCAAATTCATTCAACTTTGCAAAATAAAATTGCACCACTAGATGGGGGAAAAAATTACATAGTGTCCCTTTAAGAAATGAAACGTCCCGTCATTCCGAATTAAATTTTTTCTTTTGTCGGAATGGCGGTATGATTTTTTCTTTTCAACATACCACCATTCCGACACGCGATTTCAGCACCACACGCGTGGACAGCTAGCCATGCAATAATAGGGCTGCACCAGCTACAAATGCCCGAGAGAGAGACATTCCAACACGCAAGTCAAGCAAGACTGATCGCACCCACTCAGAAATTTACTGATGATGAGGGCTGACGAGGGGCTTGTTGTGTAGCCAATATTTCATTTGGCAGTGTAAAACGGATGCTATTTGTTTTTGTGACAATTGCCTCAATTTATTTTACCTTAAACCACTGAGAATGCTGTCAAAGTGAAGCCTCACAACAGCTGGTAGGCTAGATTTTTATCAGGACAATGGACACTTGGGTTCACCGGCAGATAAAATGTCTTAAATTTCGCCAATTTTCGAAGAGTGGCATTAAATGTCATCTGGGCAGAATGAAAGAAAGATATGTCTGGAGAGAGCTTTTGTGTGTGCGCGAGTACTTCCGGTGAAAACTTCCGGTGATTTGACAGCTAGGGCGTCAGGTTAGGGCCAGTGCCCGTAAACAGAGGTTATAGCCGAGAAGAAAGATGATAATATAACGTAGCTAAAAAGACTAGCTTTCTTCAGTAGCCTAATGCTTACCGATTTAGCAAGCCTAGCAGCCTCGTTGCTAATGCTAGCCGTCGTAACGTTACCAACCATACCCGACGTCAGTTGGCTGAGCAGGTTATGGAGGGGCTGGCAGTTAACTTCATAATGGGTGAGTGCAGGTTTCATTCACTTGTTTTCATTCTTTCACAGGATTGATTCACTTCATTGGTTTATCCGATTGCTGGCCGCCGAGCCATTATGTGTCTGGGTTTGTGTAGGTTACTGATCATGGTTGTTAGCAGTCGATAGTCAGGTTGTGTGATGTGTGTATATTTTTTCTATGGGTACATGCCATTGACTGAGCGGTCTGTGCTCGTTTTTTATTTAATTAGATTGGAGATACTAATTAATACTGTGGGGGGGGGGGGGGGGGGGGGATGGTCCCGGGGAAAATTGCCATTTTCCCAGTCCGACCCTGACAGCTCCCAACAAGTGTCGGAATGGTGGTACCAAACTGTCGGTATGGCGGGATGTCGCAGTGGCGTCATGTCTGAGTGACGGGATGTCGGAATGCCGGTTGCATACCATATTTCTTTGATTGGTAGATTTAACTGAACCTTTTTTATTTCTCACCAGTTTGACCACTTTTCTTTTACCTGTCATCACAGCGATTGAAAAGGCTGTCTGAATTCCATAGGGCCCTGACTTTATCTGGGGAAGATTCTTTATATCAGTATTACAGCCTGGACCCGGCACATATCAGACTCACAGATATGATGATTCAGAGGAGGTGGGGGGGCTTGGTGACAAAGGAGCGGGGGATACTCAACAATCTGGCCACAGGCAGAATTGTTGTTGCGGCAGGTCCTTGCCCCTCCCTCTCTGTTCCCCTTACCTGCTGCACCTGGAGAAACACATTTTGTCACACAACGATGTGTCGGTGCAGCGGAAGAGGGGCCAGGCCATATCGTTCGTGGAATACGTTCGGGATGTCACCCCCAAGTACTCCCGAATGAGCACACACAGAAGTTGACACTGCTCTTCAGAGAGCTCAAGAAGCTCTCCAAGGATCTTGGCCGGACCATCCTGGGTCACCAGGAGGGAGGTGAAGGGAGAGAGAGAGCAGACGGCCGACAGTCTGAGTTGAGAGTCCGTTGGAGAACACAGACCAAGAAAATCAAAAAGAACAAAAGTAAGTTTAAGTTTTTACAATGATATTTCTATGGTTTAGGACACAATATCAGTTGAAATGTGTTAATTTTTGCCAGTCTTTAGTGAGTTATTTGATTAAATTATCTTATTTGACGCTTAGTCACTGACAGGTGCGCCCATCCCCCTCCTCCGCCCCTCATTTCTCCAGTAATTTTCCTCTGCGCGCAGAAGACACGGCCGACAGTCAGAGGCAGAGAAGACAGACGGAAAAAATTTGAAATGTGTTCATTTTTGTCCGTATTTATTGATTTAAAAAAAAAATATATATATTTTTTTAACAATGCAATAATAATAATTGTAATAACAGAGTTAAATGAATACAACATGATATGGCATATGTATAATATATGCATAACAAATACATGACTATACAAGATGCATACACTATAAATATTATACGTTGGACAGTTAAGGTAATAATTATTGAAAAACTGTCCACAGATAGTCATAGGATTAGTGTGTGTCAGACGAGGGGAGCATGGCAGTACGATTCATCACCATGGCTCAACATCACGGTGATGCCAGTCAACCATCCCGATGGATAACCCTACTTGCTGAGGGATGTTGCAGAGACAATTCTGTCAGTGCCCCATATGCAGCAAGGAGCTGATGGCACTCTCCAAGCACCTCCGGCAGTTCCACTCCCTCCAGAACGCCAAGGAGCGGGGATACTAAACAATCTGGCCACAGGCCGAATAGTTGTTGCGGCAGGCCCTTGCCCATTTCCCTCGATGTTCCCCTTACCTGCTGCACCTGGAAAAACACATTTTGTCCCACAATGATGTGTCGGTGCAGCGGAAGAGGGGCGAGGTGAAGGCCCTGAAAAGGGCAGCAGCCATCCGGCAGCTGGCTGCACTCAGGGCCTCCAACCCAGTACCCCCGCTCCAAAGCCTCCTCGATTTGGACCAGTCAGACGACGAAGCAGAGGAGGGGGCCAACCTCTGCCAAAATGCTGACTGTGTCCACAGGAGGCGGAGGACAAGGGAGATGGAGAGGGAACTGCAGGAGGTGCGGCAGATCATTGCTGACCTCAATGTGAGTTAATGAAATATGAGCACATCATTCATTTACAGTCCTGTTTCCTCTGGCTGGTTGTTGTCATGGCAAGCTTTCTATTTATCGTCTTTCCTCTTCCTGACTAAGCAGCAGAAGGGGAGGTGGACCAGTCCTCCTCCGACACCTCGGAGGAGGAGGACACAGATGGAGCGGAGGAGGTGGAGGAGAAGGAGCCCGGCCTGCAGCAGGAGCCCAGCCAGCAGCAGCTGCCGCAGCAGAAGGAGGTGGTCGAGGAGGAGGAGGCTGGCCCAAGTTCCAGTTCAGCATCAAAGCGGCTCCTCTTCCCACGGAAGAGGAAGCTGCCAGCCGCTGATGCTGAACTGTCCAGCGGGGAGGAGAGCAGCAGTGGAGTGAGTGAGATGGTTTAGTTCAATACTTTTACAAACCTTAACAGTTTTGAACAAAGACAGACATTTGGTCATGTTAATGTTTTTCCCTAGTCTGACCAGCATCAATTGAGTCCCGGAGTTGCGAAGATTTGGCGCGCCCTTCATACCTACTTCCAGGGGAAGAGCAAGGCGTCGAGTCTTCGCAAGATATCCTTCGGGACCTCAATTGGTAAGAAATCACACATAGTATATTTGTGCAGGTGTGTGGAGTGTTTTCTTGCTACAATAATCAGCACATGTGTTTTATTCTCACAGACAACTACATGCAATCGTACACGGAGTACATTGCATGTGCAGAAGGAACTCCCAAGATGCAGCAGAATGCTGTGTCCAAGGCCAGCCGGACCAAAGTGTTCATGAAGTTCATGATGCTCAGCTGGCCTTCGGTCAAGTATTGGACTTGGGAGTTCCTGTCAACATCCCGCTGGTCAAATCATAAGTAGTGAACTTTGAAAGACAGAACATAGTAAGTACTGAAAACAAATGAACGATAAAGACTAAATGCAGACTGCTCTTTCCACAGATACCCTGCTCTCCTCTGGTCCTTTGGCCTGGCCCCGACGACGGTCATCCTCTACGTGGGCCAGGCCATATCGTTCGTGGTGTATGTTTGGGACGTCACCCCAAAATACTCCCGAATCACCGCCCAGAAGTTGGCAATGCTCTTCAGAGAGCTCAAGAAGCTCTCAAAGGATCTTGGCCAGACCATCCTGGGTCACCAGTTTCTCCTCAAACAGGAGAAGCAAAAGAGACTGGTGACCAGGGCAGACCTGGCCAAATGCGAGGTCTTGGCCAAGGCCAAGATTCCTTCGCTTCTTGGTAAGTCTGTGCTGCCTCTCTCTATCACTCATTATATCAAACTCTCATTTCAGACGACATCGAGGAGGCACCGCCCAAGGACCCGAAGATGAGGTATCGTTTCTTTGGGTACCTCGCAGCTTTCCTGTACTCCATATATGGGCACGGGGGGGGGGGGTCCTCACCCGGATGCGGGCATCCGAGGTGAAGGAGGCTGTGGGGGACGCCCAGAGCGGATACCTCGTCAATGTAAGTTTTAGTGTAATTTCAAACAGTGTCATGATGTGATCACTTTGAAAATCAGGTTAAATTGGGTTTTCATAGGTTCATCACATTGACTGCTCTTTCTGCCATTTCTTGCAGGTGCTGGATCACAAGACAGTCAGGAAGTTTGGTGTGGCGAAAATCTTCCTGGACGCGGGTATGGTTGGTGCACATGTTGGCTCGCCCTCTGCCAACGTGCTGTACCAATGAACACATACTTCTTCACGTCCCTGGGGGGGGGGGGGGGGGGGAGAAGAACCTGGTCAGGTACCGTCGCCAGGCCTGGAGCGAGATGGGCAGTGTCAACATATGTGAGTATAACAGACACCTGATGTTTGATTTTTACGGCCTAACCATAATCCATACTGACTCAAGCATGAATTTGTCTTTCGTAGAACAATAAGGAGATGAGGAAGTTGGCCACCTTCATGTGCCACAGCGCGGAGACGCAGGAGCGGTTCTACGCACTCCATAAAAATGTGGGGAGAGCCAGAGACATCCGGAAGATGTTTGTCTGGCTCCGCTGCTGTGGCCGCTTCCTCCTCCGGTACAGTAAGTGAAAACCACGTAGTCACTGTCACACAAATGTCCAAATTCACTGAGCTCAATGTACACCTGTTCTCTCACCCAAAGGTGAATCCAAAGAAGAAAAGGCAGAGCAGCTCCCAGGCCCTCGCCAAGAGAATAAAAGCCAAGCTGTCTCCCAAAAAGCGCCCAAAGAGGGCAGTTTCTTTTAAAAAAAATGAACATGTAAATAAAAAAAATTAACATGACCAAATGTCTTTGTTCAAAACTTGTTTAAGATTTGTAAAAGTATTGATGAACTAAACAATCTCCCCTCCCTGCTGGACGGTTCAGCATCAGTGTAACACCATTCAAAGGATATCTGTTGGAACAGGGAAACACGAGTTAATGACCACAATAATGTCACATATACATAATGTGTGATATCACGAGAGGCAAGTTATCAGCAGGGCAGTTCAAATAGTGCGAGGACACCAGTTTAAATAAATTCCAAGTTTTAATTGTGTACTTGGGGAAGTTAACAAAGGGTATCAAAGTTCATAACTTAAAACAAAGGTCTTCTTTGTAAACATTCCACATAAATCTTGGCCCGTGGCTCTTTAAAGGGGAACTTACATGAATCTTCTTCAAACCAAAAGTCTTTAACAGAAATCTTCACTCGCTCAGTCTCTCTGGCAGTGTTCATCAAAGCCACTCACACGTATTTCCAGGTAAGTAATTCCCAGGCATTCCACCGCGAAAGAAACAGTCCATAAGAGTTTCCACAGTGAAAGGATCCGTCCACAAGCCAATCTCTCCCAACAGCAGCTCCCATCTGAGAGAATGCAACACAATGAATGAGGAAACCTGGAAACTAAATACTGAGGGAGTGATTGGTGAGTGAGCACAGCTGTGGGGAAAACCAACAGGTGACGTGAGTCAAGGTGATGGCAGGGCAAAAGAAACATGGCAAAAACTAAACAGGAACTTTAAACTTAACAAAACTAAGACATGACAGAAACCTAAAAAATGACCAGACTGTAAAACATGGCAAAACTAAAAACTAAACAGGACCTAAAAACATAACCAAACTAACAGACATGACAAGTTAGGCCTGTTTCTGGTTTATATTGCTGGTTTGGATTTATTGCATTGGGGCTCATGAATGCTTTAATACTTTTCTATTCTGTGACTGCAAATGCCATTGTTACAATCACAAGACATTTAGGTATTACTGAATGATGCAGCTTTTTAAAATATTCAGCCAATTTTGAACTATTACAGTTTAAAAACTTAGTAAAATCCTTGATGATTTCTGAGTTGCATTCCAATGACACGGAATGTTCGTGTGCACAGTGGAGATAAAAACAGATAAAAACTTGCTTACCAACTAGAAATGACTCCATAAAAATCCCACCACCAGTTTAGCCTTATACACCTGAAAATGATTTATTGTAAAGCTGCAAAAGACCTAAAATTGGGTTATTATTACGAGTAAATTTACAGTTTTGAGGCTGCACAGTGGTGCAGTTGGTAGCACTGTTGCAAGTGTTAGAATCCAGCCAGGGATCTTTCTGTATGTGGTTTGCATGTTCTCCTTGTACATGCATGATGTGGGTCAAACACACAAAAAACACCTGAGCAGTCAGATTAAGCAGCTTTAAGCAGCCTGGTGGTTTCATTCTCTTCCACTTTCTCAACATGTCCTCTGCTGCATCCAAAGTGGAGTACTCCTGTTAGACACTAACTCATATGCTGATGTACATTCCAGCTGCCGTGACACTAAACAACAGTGAAACTCGTCTTTTAACACCAGTAAAAATCTATTCATGGCTCCAAGGTTTTGACCTATTTTGGCTCCCCCTGTAAGCATGCAGTGTTTTAACCTTGTTCCTTTCAAAAAGGAGTGTAACAACTCTATGTAAGCACAGTACATAGATATGTACAATAAAAGGTGATATCAAACCCTCAACAATGTAAAAAATACCTTATTTGTCCTCGGAAGAATACATTTTGAAGAAAATTACCTTTTAATTGACAAGTAAAACTGTTTCTTATTTTGATAAAAGAATCCAAACAAGTGTGTAATTTTTTTTTTTTTTTTTTACAATTTATTATCTTATTCAAACACATAAATCAATGTAATAATCCTTTGTGGGAGCATATTCATATTCTTATTTGAATGACACAATAATGCTCTTAACAGCTGTGACCGGCCTTACAAAATAATTAGTTCAATACATTCGTAGATCCTATGTTTACATTTGCACGCCTAATCAGATGTTCTATGAGCAAGCATTGCCAGCTCTTTTAACAAAAGCTAAGCAGAAACGCTGAAGCAGTTTGTGAAGAACTAACATTTTCTTCTGTTTGGAAACCTTGTTTCCATGTTTCAACCATTAAGACAAAAAAAACATTACACTATCAGAATTTATCTAAGTATAATATATTTATTTACAATTTCTTTAGCTTCGCTTTTTGTCCCTACTTATACGTTGACTCCCAGAGAACAAGCCAGTTGGATTAACTCATTTTATGTTAATATGGTAAGCAGCCCAATCTAGTCTAATCTACAAACTAGAAAAACTTGTGAGATGAGTTGAGATTTGGGGACAATGGTGAGGGAAAAGTCCCTTTTAACAGGAGGAAACCTCAGGAGGAACCTGGCTCTCTGGGGTGAACCCCTCCTCCTGACGCCTGGGGGACCTCTTGCTGCTCCAGGATCCAGGACAAGCTGCTGGTCTGCGTCTGTGGCAAAAAACAAACAAACACAAGGACACAATCAACAGACTTATCTGTCTCCTTGGCTTCTCACCTGGGCCGAGTTGTCCCAAGTCCCTTTGTAACATCCAGGAAGCCCACAGGGGTAAGTTTCCCTATTAACAGTGTGGTCTACATCTGAAAACAGACAGGAAATGTTAGTGAGCTCACTGTGTGAGGAAATAAGTAAATCAAACCTGACATGACGAGGTGTTTCCCTCCTGTTGTCTTACCTGTCTCTGGTAGAATAAAACGTAGCAAGTTTTCTGACGCCACTCACGAACAACAGCTCTGCTGGTCTCAAAGATGACCCTGTCGTCATAGTGGAGCCATCGGTCTGATTGGTTACGCAGGGCCTCGTCCGGGTGCAATCCCTCGCTCGTGTAGTGTCCTAACAGGAGAAAAATCTATGTTAATGGAAACTTATGAACTGCAGCCATGTTTCCATCCATCTTTAGCACAAATTTTGTCAAATATTAAGTTGTTAAAATGGCTGGAGTCAACCTTAAACACAAACTCTATGTACAATACAGACCATTATGTTAATATGGTATTTCCTTATATGTTTAAGGTGTAAACTCATCAGAAGTTGACTAACCACTATTTACTGTGGAGCCGAGATGGTTGATGACACTAACCAGGCTGTACCGACCCCCAGCCTGAGAAGAATCACAGACAACAGTTAGCTTCACTCACACACAATCCTGACAACAACACAGAGTCCACATGTTTACTTTTTCTTTGCTCTGGGGTGTGTAAATGCTTTACCTGGCTGGAGGTCACCACCAGCTCATTGAAGATGATGATGGGGTCGTTCAGCTTCCTCATCTCCAGGTCCTCGGTGAACTTGAACCTCTTTAGGTGGAACATCAGGTATCTGTATCCAGGAAAGAGGACAGCAGTTAAAGGAAATTACTGCAGATTTCATGGGTCGATAACAGATTATACGAGCAGAAAAATGAACAAAAATGATGAGCTGCCTGGATCTGCTGCAAAAAACAAGCTAACAAGCTCAGACTTTGAAGAAGACATTCAAAAATAGTGTCATCACTCACTTTGGGAGTGTCAGAAATTTGGTCTCATAGCCTGATGTGTTTCCACCACACTTGCACCGGTACTCCAGATGCGTTTCCTGCAGGGACAAAATACTGTCAGTAATGTACAGTGAAACAAACTGACAAAACATTAACACACCCGGTGCCGCAGAAACAGCCGTACAGTAAAAACAGTGAACATATGAGGTTCTCACCTTCTGGTACATCTGGAGCATCTCCTCCACTGAACTTCCAGGAATCAGGTCCAGAGAGAGATCGGTGTAGTCCTGCCGTGTGATGGACTGAACACCACAGCTACACGTTAAAGGAACAGTGCACATAAAGATACATGTGAAGAAAAGGCCTCCTTCTAAAAAAACATCTGTGGTTCAGCAAAGCCACTATGGCAGGAAAATGTACACAACATAATCCATATAAACAATCCTCACAATGAGAAATAAATATTTTGTGATGCAAATGTAAAAATATCATTATCTACCCCTATTAAAATGACACGTCACATGAATCCCACATGAATCAAAGAGGAATGTTTCCAGATCTGAGTTAGTGTGAGTATATCTGTGTGGTTTTACCTTTTACATGTCCTGGTGTTCTGCATTGTGAACACTAAGTTTCTTGTGACTGGGCAGATGTAGGTTTCCCCCACAAAAGCTGCCATCTCTTGCAGTGGTAAAGCCAGGCTCCTTATCTGACCCATGATGGCTATGAGGAATTCATGGGCAGGGCTGGACTGGGACCAAAAAATGGCCCGGGCATTTTTGGCCATGGCGGCCCACCTTTGAATATTTATACGATCACACAAGTAATCTCATCACTTTCTGTGAAAAATGCAATTAAATCCTAACACAAATGTATTCATTTACATAAATCTCCTCACCTTACAAAAGCAGTTCTTTCATTAAATCGCTCTTCTCTGCCACTCTGTCAATCACTGTGTCAGTATCAAGGGACACAAGAACATCTTTCTCGGTGGCCATCAACATAAAGGCTTCCAGTTTGCTGGCAGAAAGGCAACTCCTAAGTCTGTGTTTGATGTAGCTGAGGGTTGAAAATGACCGAAAATGAGGCAGGAATATTAATTCCGTATTTCTCCGGTTACCTACCAATCCATTTCAGCAAAGCAATGTTTCACTAATATTACATGGGCAACTGTAACCTGTAACACCAGCAAACAATATAGTTATAACAAGCTAAAATAACACTGAACACTTTGGTGTCTACATGAGAGTGTCATAAACATTAATGACACACTTGATATCTATGACTGATGTCATTGGGTATTTGCAATATCTTCACACCAGTCAACTTTACATAAGCCTACTCCATCTCCTACTCCATCTCCTACTCCATCTCCTACTCCTCCATCCGTCTCCTCCTCCATCTCCTCCTCCATCTCCTCCTCCTCCTCCTCCTCCTCCTCCTCCTCCTCCTCCTCCTCCTCCTCCATCTCCTCCTCCTCCTCCTCCTCCATCTCCATCTATATCCTCCTCCTCCATCTATATCCATCTCGTCCTCCATCTATATCCTCCTCCTCCATCTATATCCATCTCCTTCTACTCCATCTATATCCTCCTCCTCCATCTATATCCATCTCCTCCTCCTCCATCTATATCCTCCTCCTCCATCTATTTCCATCTCCCCTCCTCCATCCATCTCCTCCTCCTCCATCTACCTCCATCTATCTCCTCTATCATCCATCTCCTCCTCCTCCATCTATCTCCATCCAGCTCCTCTATCCATCCATCTACTCCTCCTCCATCCATCTCAATCCATCCCCTCTTCCTACATCCATCAATCCATCTCCCCTCCTCCATCCATCTCCTCCTCCATCTATATCCTTCCATCCATCTCCTCCTCCTCCATCCATTTCCTCCTCCATCTCCTCCACCTACATCTACCCCACCTCCATCACCTCCTCCCCCTCCTCCACCTCCTCCTCCACCTCCATCCATTCCTCCACCCATCTCCTCCTCCATCTATCTCCATCCATCTCCTCCTCCATTAATCTCATCCACCTCCTCCACCTCCATCTCCTCCTCCACCTCAATCTATATCCATCCATCTCCACCCATCTCCTCCTCAATCCATCTCCTCCTCCTCCATCTATCTCCATTCATCTCCTCCTCCATCCATCTCCATCCATCTCCATCCATCCCCTCTTCCTCCACCCATCCATCTCCTCCTCCTCCACCTCCATCCATCTCCCCCTCCTCCATCCATCTCCTCCTCCTCCTCCTCCATCCATCTCCTCTATCCATCCATCTCCTCCATCTCCATCCATCCATCTCCTCCTCCTCCATCCATCTCACCCTCCTCAATCCATCTCCTCCCCCTCCATCCATCTCCATCCATCTATCTCCATCCATCTCCACCTCCTCCATCCATCTCCATCCATCTCCATCCATCCCCTCTTCCTCCATCCATCATCTCCCCCTCCTCCATCTATCTCCATCCAGCTCCTCTATCCATCCATCTCCTCCTCCTCCATCCATCTCCAACCATCCCCTCTTCCTCCATCCATCTCCTCCTCCTCCATCTATCTCCATCCATCTCCTCCACCCACCTCCTCCTCCAACTCCTCCTCCACCTCATCTCCTCCTCCATCTAATCCATCTCCTCCACCTCCTCCACCACCTCCATCCATATCATCATCCTCCATCCATCTCCTCCATCTCATCCACCTCCATCACCTCCTCCTCCACCCCCTCCACCTCCTCCATCTATCTACTCCTCCTCCTCCTCCATCTCCTCCACCTCCATCTCCCCCACCTCCATCTCCTCCTCCTCATCCATCTCCAACCATCCCCTCTTCCTCCATCCATCTCCTCCTCCTCCATCTATCTCCATCCATCTCCTCCATCCACCTCCTCCTCCAACTCCTCCTCCACCTCATCTCCTCCTCCATCTAATCCATCTCCTCCACCTCCTCCACCACCTCCATCCATATCATCATCCTCCATCCATCTCCTCCATCTCCTCCACCTCCATCACCTCCTCCTCCACCCCACCTCCTCCACCTCCTCCATCTATCTACTCCTCCTCCTCCTCCATCTCCTCCACCTCCATCTCCCCCACCTCCATCTCCTCCTCCTCATCCATCTCCCTCCATCTCCTCCACCTCCATCTCCTCCTCATCCTCCACCTCCATCTCCACATCCTACACCTCCTCCTCCACCCATCTCCTCCTCCATCCATCTCCATCCATCCCCTCTTCCTCCTTCCATCCATCTCCCCCTCCTCCATCCATCTCCTCCTCCCCCATCATCTATCTCCATCCACCCATCTCCTCCTCCTCCATCAATCTCATCCTCCATCCATCTCCTCCTCCATCTCAACTCCTCCTCCATCTCCTCCATCTCCTCCATCCCCTCCACCTCCTCCATCTCAACTCCTCCTCCTCCATCCCCTCCACCTCCTCCACCTCCATCTCCTCCACCTCCATCCATCTCACCCACCCATCTCCTCCACCTCCTCCTCAATCTCCACCTCCTCCATCTCCATCCATCTCCTCCAACCATCTCCTCCTCCATCTATCTCCACCCATCTCCTCCTCCATTAATCTCATCCACCTCCACCTCCTCCACCTCCATCTCCTCCATCTCCTCCTCCACCTCAATCTATATCCATCCATCTCCACACATCTTCTCCTCCATCCATCTCCTCCCCCTACATCCATCTCCATACATCTCCTCCTCCTCCATCTATCTCCATCCATCTCCATCCATCCCCTCTTCCTCCTTCCATCCATCTCTCCCTCCTCCACCCATCTCCTCCTCCTCCATCTATCTCCATCCATCTCCTCCTCCTCCATCAATCTCCTCCTCCTCCATCCATCTCCTCCTCCACCTCCTCCACCTCATCCACCCTCCTCCTCCACCCCATCTCCCCCACCACCTCCTCCACCTCCATCCATGTCCTCCATCCGTCTCCCTCCATCTCCTCCACCTCCATCTCCTCAATCTCCACCTCCTCCACCTCCATCTCCTCAATCTCCACCATCCATCTCCTCCTCCATCTATCTCCATCCATCTCCTCCTCCATTAATCTCATCCAACTCCTCCACCTCCATCTCCTCCATCTCCTCCTCCTCCACCCATCTCCTTCTCCTCCATCTATCTCCATCCATCTCCTCTATCCATCCATCTCCTCCTCCTCCATCCATCCATCTCCTCCTCCATCTCCTCTATCCATCCATCTCCTCCTCCTCCTCCTCCATCCATCTCCATCCATCTCCATCCATCCCCTCTTCATCCATCTCCTCCTCCATCCTCCTCCACCTCCATCCATCTCTCCCTCCTCCCTCCATCTCCTCCACCTCCTCCTCCTCCTCCTCCTCCTCCATCTCCTCCACCTCATCCACCTCCTCCACCTCCTACTCCTCCTCCTACATCCATCTCCTCCATCCATCCAGTGTTGTCTACATCTGAAAACAGACAGGAAATGTTAGTGAGCTCACTGTGTGAGGAAATAGAGCTTGAAAGTCCCGCCCCCTTTTTTGCTTTTTTTTCCTACTTCCGTCGTCCCCATGGGACCTCATGCCTGGATCTATTGACATGGGCAGGATGATGTCTTCTGTTCCCAGTCATTATATGCCTTTTTACAGTACACGCATGATGTTCTGGGGTTAAATATGGATGAGTTCATGCAAAAACATTGGCGATTTGTCGTAGGAGTGCCTGGTTAAACGTTGTAAAAAAAAGTTAGGGTAAAAAGACTACATTGCGTCGCATATGCTACGTCACTGATCATATTTCCCACCATGGACGAAGCCAGACATATCACCACCAGCATAGCAGAAGCTCTCCACGTGCCCCGACTGGTAGTGGTTCTCTCCTCGGCTCACAAGTTTTCGTTCGCCCTCGAAAAACTGAGTGAAACTGGCCAACGACAGCGCCATGATTGCTCTTCTTCTTCCACTCCTCCGCGCGCCCAAACGTGATGACGTTTATTTTCCGTGCCAAACGCTACATGCTGTAGTTCGAGAAATGCTCAGAAAAATAACTTAACAATGAAGCACTTATGCCCGCTAAACTGTTACGCTACTGGTATGAAAAAATATTAAAAAATGTCCTACACAACATATGTGAAATGCAAGACTCAATTCCATCAAGCGCAAAAAATAGTTTTATTCCGTCATGGCTCCGTCATTGACTTGAATGTCAAATTATTACACTTCCGTGGTCCCGAGGGGAGGAAGTTGAATGACGTCAAGGAGGCGGGACTTTCAAGCTCTATTAGTAAATCAAACCTGACATGACGAGGTGTTTCCCTCCTGTTGTCTTACCTGTCTCTGGTAGAATAAAACGTAGCAAGTTTTCTGACGCCACTCACGAACAACAGCTCTGCTGGTCTCAAAGATGACCCTGTCGTCGTAGTGGAGCCATCGGTCTGATTGGTTACGCAGGGCCTCGTCCGGGTGCAATCCCTCGCTCGTGTAGTGTCCTAACAGGAAAAAAATCTATGTTAATGGAAACTTATGAACTGCAGCCATGTTTCCATCCATCTTTAGCACAAATTTTGTCAAATATTAAGTTGTTAAAATGGCTGGAGTCAACCTTAAACACAAATTCTATGTACAATACAGACCATCACCTCCTCCTCCACCTCAATCACCTCCTCCACCTCCATCCATCTCCTCCTCCTCCATCCATCTCCTCCTCCACCTCCTCCTCCATCTCCATCCATCTCCATCTATCTCCTCCTCCTCCATCAATCTCCATCCACCTCCATCTCCTCCTCCTCTCTCCTCCGTCTGTGGCAAAAAAAACAAAAACACAAGGACACAATCAATCCATCCATCCATCTCCCCCTCCTCCATCTCCTCCTCCTCCATCATTCTCCCCCTCCTCCATCTCCATGTCCTCCTCCTCCTCCTCCTCCACATCCACCTCCATCTCCTCCTCCTCCACCCATCTCCTCCTCCATCTACCTCCATCTCCATCCATCCATCTCCACCCATCTCCTCCTCCATCTATCTCCATCCATCTCCTCCTCCTCATCTCCTCCACCTCCATTACATCTACCTCTTCCACCTCCGTCTATATCCATACATCTCCTCCTCCTCATCTATCTCCATCCATCTCATCCTCCATCCATCTCCATCCATCCCCTCTTCCTCCATCCATCTCCATCCATCTCCATCCATCCCCTCTTCCTCCATCCATCCATCTCCTCCTCCATCCATCTCCTCCTCCTCTCTCCACCGTCTGTGGCAAAAAAACAAGGACACAATCAATCCATCCATCTCCCCCTCCTCCATCTCCTCCTCCTCATCCATCTCCTCCTCCATCTACCTCCACCTCCTCCTCCATCTCCACCCATCTACTCCATCCATCTCCTCCACCTCCTCCATACATCTCCTCCACGTCCATCTGCTCCACCTCAATCTCCTCCATTCATCTCCTCCTCCTCCGCCATCCATCTCCTCCTCCTCCTCCTCCTCCTCCTCCACCTCCACCACCTCCACGTCCAAGTCCTCCACCTCCTCCATCTAGATACCCATCTCCTCCTCCATCCACCTCCATCTCCATCTCATCCATATATCTCCATCCACCTCCACCTCCTCCTCCTCCACCTCTTCCTCCATCTCCTCCTCCACCACCTGTACCACCTCCATCTCCTCCACCTCATCATCCACCTCCATCCCCTCCACCTGCTCCTCCATTTCCATCACCTGCACCACGTCCATCTCCTCCACCTCATCCTCCACCTCCAACTCCATCCATCCATCCATCTCCATCTCCATCCATCTCCATCCATCTCCTCCTCCATCCATCTCCATCCATCCATCTCCATTCACCTCCTCCTCCATCAATCTCCATCCATCCATCTCCATCTCCATCCATCTCCATCCACCCATCTTCATCCATCTCCTCCATCCATCCATCCATCTCCTCCTCCATCCATCTCCATCCATCCATCCATCCATCCATCTCCTCCTCATCCATCTCCATTCATCTCCTCCTCCATCCATCCATCTCCGTCCATCTCCTTCTCCGTCCATCTCCTCCTCCATCCACCCATCTCCATCCATCCATCTCCATCCATTCATCTCCATCCATCCATCTCCATCCTCCTCCTCCACCACCTGCACCACCTCCACCTACATCTCCTCCACCTCCTCCTCCTACACCTCCATATCCTCCACCTCCTCCATCAATCTACTCCACCTCCTCCACATCCTCCTCCAGCTCCATCCATCTCCTCGTCCTCCATCCATCTCCTCCACCTAATCCTCCACCTCCTCCATCTCCTCCAACTCCTCCATCCATCTCCTCCACGTCCATGTCTCCACCTCCACATCCTCCTCCAGCTCCATCCATCTCCTCCACCTAATCCTCAATCTCCTCGATCGTCATCTTCTCCACCTCCTCCTCCACCTCCATCTACTCCATCTCCTCCTCCTCCTTCATCTCCACCTCCCCACCTCCTCCTCCATCTCCTCCTCCTCCATCCATCTCCATCCATCTCCTCCTCCATCCATCCATCTCCATCCATCTCCTCCTCCATCCATCCATCTCCATCCATCTCCTCCTCCATCCATCCATCTCCATCCATCTCCTCCTCCATCCATCCATCTCCTCCTCATCCATCCATCTACATCCATCTCCTCCTCCATCCATCCATCTCCATCCATCCATCTTCGTCCATCTCCTCCTCCATCCATCTCCTCCTCCATCCACCCATCTCCATCTATCTCCATCCATTCATCTCCATCCATCCATCTCCTCCTCCATCCATCTCCTCCTCATCCATCCATCTCTTCCTCCATCCATCTCCTCCTCCATCTAACTCCACCTCCTCCTCCATCTCCACCCATCTACTCCATCCATCTCCTCCTCCATCTCCCCACCTCCTCCATCCATCTCCTCCACGTCCATCTGCTCCACCTCCACCTCCTCCATCTATCTCCTCCTCCTCCATTCATCTCCTCCTCCATCCATCTCCTCCTCCATCTCCTCCTCCTCCATCCATCTCCTCCTCCACCTACTCCTCCATCTCCATCCATCTCCATCTATCTCCTCCTCCTCCATCAATCTCCATCCATCTCCTCCTCCTCCTCCATCCACCTCCATCTCCTCCTCCTCTCTCCTCCGTCTGTGGCAAAAAAACAAAAACACAAGGACACAATCAATCCATCCATCTCCCCCTCCTCAATCTCCTCCTCCTCCATCATTCTCCCCCTCCTCCATCTCCTCCTCCTCCTCCTCCTCCCCCTCCTCATCCACCTCCTCCTCCTCCACCCATCTCCTCCTTCATCTACCTCCATCTCCATCCATCCATCTCCACCCATCTCCTCCTCCATCTATCTCCATCCATCTCCTCCTCCTCATCTCCTCCACCTCCATTACATCTACCTCCTCCACCTCCATCTATATCCATACATCTCCTCCTCCTCCATCTATCTCCATCCATCTCATCCTCCATCCATCTCCATCCATCTCCATCCATCCCCTCTTCCTCCATCCATCCATCTCCTCCTCCTCCATCCATCTCCTCCTCCTCTCTCCTCTGTCTGTGGCAAAAAAACAAAAACACAAGGACACAATCAATCCATCCATCTCCCCCTCCTCCATCTCCTCCTCCTCATCCATCTCCTCCTCCATCTACCTCCACCTCCTCCTCCATCTCCACCCATCTACTCCATCCATCTCCTCCTCCATCTCCATACATCTCCTCCACGTCCATCTGCTCCACCTCCACCTCCACCGTCTGTGGCAAAAAAACAAAAACACAAGGACACAATCAATCCATCTATCTCCTCCTCCTCCTCCATTCATCTCCTCCTCCACCTCCTCCACCTCCATCTCCTCCTCCGCCATCCATCTCCTCCTCCTCCTCCATCCACCTCCACCTCCATCACCTCCTCCTCCTCCATCTATCTCCATCCATATCCTCCTCATCCATCCACATCCACCTCCTCCATCACCTCCACATCCAAGTCCTCCACCTCCTCCATCTATATACCCATCTCCTCCTCCATCCACCTCCATCTCCATCTCATCCATATATCTCCATCCACCTCCTCCTCCTCCACCTGCTCCTCCATCTCCATCACCTGCACCACGTCGATCTCCTCCACCTCATCCTCCACCTCCAACTCCATCCATCCATCCATCCATCCATCCATCCATCTCCTCCTCCTCCATCCATCTCCATCCATCCATCTCCATTCACCTCCTCCTCCATCAATCTCCATCCATCCATCTCCATCCATCCATCTCCATCCATCTCCATCCACCCATCTTCACCCATCTCCTCCTCCATCCATCCATCTCCTCCTCCATCCATCTCCATCCATCCATCTCCTCCTCATCCATCTCCATTCATCTCCTCCTCCATCCATCCATCTCCGTCCATCTCCTTCTCCGTCAATCTCCTCCTCCATCCACCCATCTCCATCCATCCATCTCCATCCATCTCCTCATCCATCCACCTCCACCTCCTCCTCCAGCTCCATCCATCTCCTCCACCGCCATCTTCTCCACCTCCTCCTCCACCTCCATCTACTCCATCTCCTCCTCCTCCTTCATCTCCCCACCTCCTCATCCACCTCCTCCTCCATCTCCTCCTCCTCCATACATCTCCTCCTCCATCTACCTCCACCTCCTCCTCCAGCTCCATCCATCTCCTCGTCCTCCATCCTGTTGTCTTACCTGCAATCCCTCGCTCCCTCCATCCATCTCCTCCATGTCCATTTCCTCCACCTCCACCTCCTCCATCTATCTCCACCCATCTCCTCCTCCTCCATTCATCTCCTCCTCCTCCATTCATCTCCTCCTCCATCTCCTCCACCTCATCCTCCATCTCCTCCTCCACCCATCTCCTCCTCCTCCATCCATCTCCTCCTCCATCTCCTCCACCTCATCCTCCATCTCCTCCATCTCCTTAATCTCCTCCATCTCATCCAACACCTCCACCTCCTCCTCCACCCCCTCCATCTCAACCACCTCATCACCTCCATCTCAACCACCTCCTCCACCTCATCACCTCCACTTCCATCTCCTCCTACTCCAACTCCACCTCCTCCACCACCTGTACCACCTCCATCTCCTCCACCTCATCATCCACCTCCATCCCCTCCACCTGCTCCCCCATCTCCTCCTCCATCACCTGCACCACGTCAATCTCCTCCACCTCAACCTCCAACTCCATCCATCCATCTCCTCCTCCATCCATCTCCATTCACCTCCTCCTCCATATATCTCCATCCATCCATCCATCCATCCATCTCCTCCTCCTCCATCCATCCATCTCCGTCCATCTCCTTCTCCGTCCATCTCCTCCTCATCCACCCATCTCCATCCATCCATCTCCATCCATCTCCACCCATTCATCTCCATCCTCCTCCTCCTCCTCCTCCACCACCTGCACCACCTCCATCTCCTCCACCTACATCTCCTCCACCTCCTCCTCCTACACCTCCATATCCTCCACCTCCTCCATCAATCTACTCCACCTCCTCCACGTCCTCTTCCAGCTCAATCCATCTCCTCGTCCTCCATCCATCTCCTCCACCTAATCCTCCACCTCCTCCATCTCCTCCAACTCCTCCATCCATCTCCTCCACGTCCACGTCCTCCACCTCCATCTATCTCCACCCATCTCCTCCTCCTCCTACATCCATCTCCCCAATCAATCTTCATCCATCTCCTCATCCTCCACCCACCTCCACCTCCTCCACCCCATCTCCTCCACCTCCATCTATCTCCACCCATCTCCACCTACTCCTACATAAATCTCCATCCATCTCCTCCTCATCCATCCACCTCCACCTCCTCCACCTCCACGCCCTCCTCCAGCTCCATCCATCTCCTCGTCCTCCATCCATCTCCTCCACCTAATCCTCAATCTCCTCGACCGTCATCTTCTCCACCTCCTCCTCCACCTCCATCTACTCCATCTCCTCCTCCTTCATCTCCTCCACCTCCCCACCTCCTCCTCCACATCCACCTCCATCTCCTCCTCCTCCACCCATCTCCTCCTCCATCTACCTCCATCTCCTCCATCCATCTCCTCCATCCATCCATCTCCATCCATCCCCTCTTCCATCCACCATCTCCTCCTCCTCTCTCCTCCGTCTGTGGCAAAAAAACAAAAACACAAGGACACAATCAATCCATCCATCTCCTCCTCCTCCATCATTCTCCCCCTCTTCCATCTCCATGTCCTCCTCCTCCTCCTCCTCCTCCTCCACATCCACCTCCATCTCCTCCTCCATCTACCTCCATCTCCATCCATCCCTCTCCACCCATCTCCTCCTCCATCTATCTCCATCCATCTCCTCCTCCTCCTCCTCCACATCCTCCTCCATCTCCTCCTCCATCTACCTCCATCTCCTCCATCCATCTCCATCCATCTCCTCCATCCATCCCCTCTTCCATCCACCCATCTCCTCCTCCTCTCTCCTCCGTCTGTGGCAAAAAAACAAAAACACAAGGACACAATCAATCCATCCATCTCCCCCTCCTCCATCTCCTCCTCCTCCATCATTCTCCCCCTCTTCCATCTCCATGTCCTCCTCCTCCTCCTCCTCCACATCCACCTCAATCTCCTCCTCCTCCACCCATCTCCTCCTCCATCTACCTCCATCTCCTCCTCCATCTCCATCCATCCCTCTCCACCCATCTCCTCCTCCATCTATCTCCATCCATCTCCTCCTCATCTCCTCCACCTCCATTACATCTAACTCCTCCACCTCCATCTATATCCATACATCTCCTCCTCCTCCATCTATCTCCATCCATCTCCATCCATCCCCTCTTCCTCCATCCATCCATCTCCTCCTCCTCCATCCATAACCTCCTCCTCTCTCCTCTGTCTGTGGCAAAAAAACAAAAACACAAGGACACAATCAATCCATCCATCTCCCCCGCCTCCATCTCCTCCTCCTCATCCATCTCCTCCTCCATCTAACTCCACCTCCTCCTCCATCTCCACCCATCTACTCCATCCATCTCCTCCTCCATCTCCTCCACCTCCTCCATCCATCTCCTCCACGTCCATCTGCTCCACCTCCACCTCCTCCATCTATCTCCTCCTCCTTCATTCATCTCCTCCTCCTCCATCCATCTCCTCCTCCTCCATCCATCTCCTCCTCCACCTCCTCCTCCATCTCCATCCATCTCCTCCTCCTCCATCAATCTCCATCCATCTCCTCCTCCTCCTCCTCCTCCTCCTCCTCCTCCTCCATCCACCTCCATCTCCTCCTCCTCTCTCCGTCTGTGGCAAAAAAACAAAAACACAAGGACACAATCAATCCATCCATCTCCACCTCCTCCATCTCCTCCTCCTCCATCATTCTCCCCCTCCTCCATCTCCATGTCCTCCTCCTCCTCCTCCACATCCACCTCCTCCTCCTCCACCCATCTCCTCCTCCATCTACCTCCATCTCCATCCATCTCCTCCTCCATCTATCTCCTCCTCCTCCTCATCTTCTCCACCTCCATTACATCTACCTCCTCCACCTCCATCTATATCCATACATCTCCTCCTCCTCCATCTATCTCCATCCATCTCCATCCATCCCCTCTTCCTCCATCCATCCATCTCCTCCATCCATCTCCTCCTCCTCCATCCATCTCCTCCTCCTCTCTCCACCGTCTGTGGCAAAAAAACAAAAACACAAGGACACAATCAATCCATCCATCTCCCCCTCCTCCATCTCCTCCTCCTCATCCATCTCCTCCTCCATCTACCTCCACCTCCTCCTCCATCTCCACCCATCTACTCCATCCATCTCCTCCTCCATCTCCTCCACCTCCTCCATACATCTCCTCCACGTCCATCTGCTCCACCTCCACCATCTATCTCCTCCTCCTCCATTCATCTCCTCCTCCACCTCCATCTCCTCCACCTCCATCTATATCATCCATATCCATCCATCTCCTCCTCCTCCTCCATCTCCTCCACCTCCATCTATATCATCCATATCCATCCATCTCCTCCTCCTCCTCCATCTCCTCCATCCATCTCCTCCTCATCCATCTCCTCCATCCATCTCCTCCATCCATCTCCATCCATCTCCATCCATCTCCTCCTCCATCCATCTCCTCCATCCATCTCCATCCATCTCCTCCTCATCCATCTCCTCCATCCATCTCCATCCATCTCCTCCTCATCCATCTCCTCCATCCATCTTCATCCATCTCCATCCATCTCCTCCATCCATCTCCATCCATCTCCTCCATCCATCTCCTCCATCCATCTCCTCCTCATCCATCTCCTCCATCCATCTCCATCCATCTCCTCCTCATCCATCTCCTCCATCCATCTCCATCCATCTCCTCCTCATCCATCTCCTCCATCCATCTTCATCCATCTCCATCCATCTCCTCCCCCTCCATCCATCTCCATCCATCTCCTCCTCATCCATCTCCTCCATCCATCTCCATCCATCTCCTCCTCCATCCATCTTCATCCATCTCCATCCATCTCCTCCCCCTCCATCCATCTCCATCCATCTCCTCCTCCATCCATCTCCTCCATCCATCTCCATCCATCTCCTCCTCATCCATCTCCTCCATCCATCTCCATCCATCTCCTCCTCATCCATCTCCTCCATCCATCTTCATCCATCTCCATCCATCTCCTCCATCCATCTCCATCCATCTCCTCCATCCATCTCCATCCATCTCCTCCTCATCCATCTCCTCCATCCATCTCCTCCTCATCCATCTCCTCCATCCATCTCCATCCATCTCCTCCTCATCCATCTCCTCCATCCATCTTCATCCATCTCCATCCATCTCCTCCCCCTCCATCCATCTCCATCCATCTCCTCCTCATCCATCTCCTCCATCCATCTCCATCCATCTCCTCCTCCATCCATCTTCATCCATCTCCATCCATCTCCTCCCCCTCCATCCATCTCCATCCATCCCCTCTTCCTCCATCCATCCATCTCCATCTCCTCCTCCACCTCCTCCTCCATATCCTCTACCTCCTCCACCTCCATCCATCTCCTCCTCCTCCATCTCCCCTACCTCCATCTCCTCCTCGTCCTCCTCCACCCCCCTTCTCCTCCTTGTCCCCCTCGTCCTCCTCCTCCTCCACCTCCTCTTCGTCCACCTCCATCTCTTTCCTCCTCCTCCTCCTCCTCCTCCTCCTCCTCCTCCTCCTCCTCCTCCTCCTCCTCCTCCTCCTCCTCATTTGAATCCAGAATAGAGAATAGGAAGTGTTGAAACCTGTGGAACATACTCTGCAGCAGCTAAAAAGTCTCCAGCAACTTTTCTTTTTCTTCCTCTGCTTGTTTTTCTCCTCAGGTTGGGGTGCTGTGGTGGTGGTTGCACCGTCTGAGGAGTCGACTCTGCAGACAAACACCAACACAGGTTGAAACCCTGTAATCTAATATTTCTGTGACTTCCTTTAAGAGCAAACCTCCTGGATTTTCTTACCTCTGCTTCTGCTCAGAGGGTTTGTTGTTACTCTTTGTCTGAATTTGATCTTTTTTCTGGGGATTGACAAGGAAAATATGTCTGATAATAAACTTTGCCAAGTTTTATTTTCAAACCCAAACACAATTATGATTTTTTTATTATTATTATTATTACTTTTAAACATAGCAATCATTTAAAGCACAGGCACTTCTAAACATACCAGGATCCGGCTGAACAGCCTGGACAGCCAAGTCGTCCTCCCTTTGGTGTTTTCTGGGAAGGTCTTGGCTGCTGGAGCTTCTGAAACAGCGATTCTGGTGACAAACAGAAAACACAGCTGGTTACTCTTTTGTGAATACATGATTAAAACAAATCACCCAAAATCAATTGTTTTTAAATTGATCACATATTTTGAGAAAGAGGTTATAGTTTTCATATAATATGAGGTGACATTACAGTAATTGTATCAACAGAGAAATGTATCAGTCAACACTAACTAACAGAAATGAGTTACTATGCTGCATGTCTGTACATAACATGAACATCAACAACTTGTCCATGGTCATTTTAACGCTGGAGTATTGAATCAGACTATATTCTAAAATGAGTATCTGATTATTTCCCCTGGAGAAATATGTAATTGCAGACCTTTTAGTGCACCATGGCGCTGTGCAACCCAAACACAAGTTGTATAACATGATATAGGTTTTTCTATATTTTGCATAAAAAAATCTACTGCATTTTTGAGCAACTATCTTACCTCCCGTCTAAACCAAAGCGCTGTAAGCTCTGGTCTCGATCAACTTTTTCAGGAATGCTTTGATTTGTCTGTGCAGATAAAGGAAAAGAGAAAAAAAACAAACTTTTAGAGTCACAAAAAAGGATCCTCTTTGTTGTTTTTAACTGGCCACACGGACAACAATGTTGTCAGTAAAGCCAAATATATCAGATTTTTCCAAGAATAAGGTCAAAACAGTGTATAAACAGCACATAGAGTTGATATTTTCTGACAAACCTTCTGCCGATAGTTAAACATGGTTGTAACTCTTCTCGTCAGCGAATTGCATGTGAACTATAGTTGTATTTTTTTTCAAACTGGCTCCAAAGTTCCGACTGGTTTCAAAAGAAGCTATGATACATCACAACATGGGAGTTCTAGAAAGTGTGACATCATCTGAGTTCCATCACCTGACTGAACCCATACAAAAACAAACCTTTCAAAAATACACAAACATTTATAATCACCGATACCAACTCATCGTAGATTTAGAATTGTTGTTTGACCCAAATGCGTTACGGGAGTCCGCACAATCTCCTGCAGGTTAAACTGGGCTAACAAAACACATTCAGTGATGGTTAACTCTGAAAGATTCACACAGACCTATAAAAAAAATCTGTAGAACAATGCAGAAATTCTCCAAATGATGAAGCAAAACCCATTTTTTCATTGTTTTCAGATACAAAGATTCAATCTGAGAGCAGACCCTTTCTTGTTGCAACTCCACTTCTCCTTCATCTTGGGAGTTCACTTTGGCCTAATTAAATGGACATACAGTAATGTGAAAAAAAATGATCTGGTCTTTAACAGATCCTAAAAATAGGTAAAAGCAACATTTATTGGTATGTTACACCATGTTATTAGATGAATTAAAACAAAAACAAAAAATCCAAGCTACTGTAGCATTTTGTGAAAAACTATGTACACGCTTCTTGCCATTTGTCCAATAGCAAAAAGGGCTTTTATCAGATCAGCAAAAAGACAATGGGCCTCATGCAAGAACCGTTCGTACGAGTGAATTAAGAGAATTTGCGCATTCACCAATTTTTTCGTATTTTACGTTTTCTTTCAGGTACGTGTGATCCAGACCTGTCGTAGGAGTTTCGTAAAATAGTCCGCTGTTATTCCAATCAAGTTTGCTTGACTAATGGATTGTTGTTACGGCCAGTGGCCTTGTGGTGTGTGTGTTTCTCCCCCCCCCCCCTCTTCATCATGCAGCCCCCCTGAGTCATTGGATGCAGCCCTTCCCATCTCTCCTTCCTGGGTGTCGCCCACGGACTTCGTGACTGGCTGGGCAATTGAGTGCTCCACCTATCCCTGAGGAGGACCGGGATATTTAAACCCTCACTTCCTTTTGCTCGCTGCAGCTGTTCCTCTGGTTTGGAACAGTTTGCCCTCTTGTGTGTTGTGACTCTGAGTCTAAGCTTTGTTGCTTGTGTTGTGACTGATTTAAGCTGTGTAGCTTTTGTTAAGCTTGTTAGCCTTTGAGTATCCTTGATTTTGTGTTGCACTTAGATTTTTCTCAGTATTAGTTGGTTTTGTGTTCCAGAGCTATTTTGGCCTCGCTTTTAAGTTGAGTCCGAGTTTTGTTTTGTATGGAGTTTGTTTTTCATTAGTTTTTGTTTCTCATGTGCCACACTCCTGTTTGGAGGAGATTATCTTTGTTTTTGGACCAATTTTAATCCAACAAAATAAACCCTTTTTTCTTTTTCAACATCAAACTTGTCTGGGATTATTAATGTTGCATCTCTCACCCGCTGGCCGAGCCGGGATGTAACAATTGTATATTTAATTACTCTAAAGAAAACATAAATAAATATATACATTATACCCCATAATGATGCTGACATTATTCTGTTTGACTTAAATTATGCACTAATTGAAGGTTCATTTGAATCTGTATATAACAAGGTCAATGGGAAGCGTAACCAGCGGCTGTCTTGCTACTTTTGGATGGATGGTATGCAACCGGCATTCCGACATCCCGTCACTCAGACATGGCGTCACTGCGACATCCCGCCATACCGACAGTTTGATACCACCATTCCGACAATTTGATACCACCATTCCGACACTTTTTGGGAGCTGTCAGGGTCGGACTGGGAAAAAAAAAATCGGCCCTGGCAATTTTCCCCGGGACCAGCCCCCCTCAGTATTAATTAGTATCTCCAATCTAATTATATAAAAAAAAAAAAACGAGCACAGACCGCTCAGTCAATGGCATGTACCCATAGAAAAAATTTACACACGTCACACAACCTGACTATCGACTGCTAACAATCATGATCAGTAACCTCAAACCCAGACACATAATGGCTCGGCGGCCAGCAATCGGATAAAGCCTGATTTATACTCGGAAGCCAGGTCGTCTGCGTGTGTGTCGCAGTTAACGCAGACACTACGCAGACACTCTGGTGCACCTCCTCAAAATTGTAACTCACCGCAGACAGTGCCGCAGACATCGCCGCAGGGAGGAGAGAAAGGAGGCCTCTGATTGGTCAACTCTACATCCGCTCTACACTATGCGTATTTCCGGTTTGCTAACCGGCTGACGCTAACCGTGCTAACCGTGACGATTCTTTCGCCTCTCTGCCAGCTCCAGTAGTAGCAATATTTCTTCTATTTCTAGATCGATCAGCTGCATCTCAATCAAAGTGCGCATTCGTCCAGTCGCCATTGTTGTTGAATGACCTCCGTAACCGTAACACCCACAATCCTAGCTTGTTCGTGATTGTCCCTCTTGCGTTGTGGCGTGGGATTAACATAGCGCAGACAGCGCTTCAAGGCATAAATCAAAAATAACTGCGTCGTGTCTGCGACAAGCTCACTGCGACACACTGCTGCGAAGTATACACGAGCCTTTAACCAATGAAGTGAATCAATCCTGTGAAAGAATGAAAACAAGTGAATGAAACCTGCACTCACCCATTATGAATTTAACTCTGCCAGCCCCATAATCTTGCCCCTGCTCAGCCAACTCCTTGACGTCGGGTATGGTTGGTAACGTTACGACGGCTAGCATTAGCAACGAGGCTGCTAGGCTTGCTAAATCGGTAAGCATTAGGCTACTGAAGAAAGCTAGTCTTTTTAGCTACGTTATATTATCATCTTTCTTCTCGACTATAACCTCTGTTTACGGGCACTGGCCCTAACCTGACGCCCTAGCTGTCAAATCACCGGAAGTTTTCACCGGAAGTACTCGCGCACACACAAAAGCTCTCTCCAGACATATCTTTCTTTCATTCCGCCCAGATGAAATTTAATGCCACTCTTCGAAAATCGGCGAAATTTAAGACATTTTATCTGCCGGTGAACCCAAGTGTCCATTGTCCTGATAAAAATCTAGCCTACCAGCTGTTGTGAGGCTTCACTTTGACAGCATTCTCAGTGGTTTAAGGTAAAATAAATTGAGGCAATTGTCACAAAAACAAATAGCATCCGTTTTACACTGCCAAATGAAATATTGGCTACACAACAAGCCCCTCGTCAGCCCTCATCATCAGTAAATTTCTGAGTGGGTGCGATCAGTCTTGCTTGACTTGCGTGTTGGAATGTCTCTCTCTCGGGCATTTGTAGCTGGTGCAGCCCTATTATTGCATGGCGAGCTGTCCACGCGTGTGGTGCTGAAATCGCGTGTCGGAATGGTGGTATGTTGAAAAGAAAAAATCATACCGCCATTCCGACAAAAGAAAAAATTTAATTCGGAATGACGGGACGTTTCATTTCTTAAAAAAATGTCACCATTCCGACAATTGAACGTCAATGTCGGAATGTCGGTATGTCGAAATGGCAGCATGTAACCCTTGATGCCTTAGTGCGTCAGGCTCTTGGAAGAGACCGTGTGGAGACAGACGAATGGCTGACATCGCGATTAAGATTCCCAAGGACTGTGCTGCTGCAAATATGGAGCTTGCTAGAGCCACAACTCCAGAGAAAAACACGCCGATCAAACCCAATTCCACCACACGTCCAGGTCCTCACCACCCTTGGATTTTTGGCCACTGGAACCAGGGGCGCTTTAGTAACACCCGTGGCCCCGGGGCTACATTTTTTTGGGGACCCCTCACAGGCTACCTGTCAACCCTTATCTTGCCGTTATGTCGGGAAAACGCCCTTAGAATATTTGCGGTGCAAGCGCACAATTGATGCTACATTTGGTTCAGCGCAGCTACAAAAGGTCCGACCACAGAGGACTGCTGCTTGCAAAGGACTGCTGAAAATCACATATTTTACAGATGGTTGTAAAATTCTGCAGACTAGACAAGTCAATGCTGCTGTGTTCATTCCAGAGTATGACACAGTAATTAAGAAAAGAAAAACAGATAATTTATCGGTACCTACAGCAGAGCTTGTAGCAATAACATCAGGCCTTCACTAAATTGAGGAAAACAACCATATTATTACCATTATTTCATCAGATAGTTTATCAGTGCTTATAAGTAACAGGTCAAAAAAAAACATGCAGACAGGACATTATGCTCAAGATATATCATAAGCTGCACGTTAATGGTTTAGTTGTTAGTTTTGTTTGGATTCCTGCTCATGTTGGTGCAGAGGGAAACTGAGTAGCAGATGTTTCGGCAAAACAATCACTCAAATCACAGCTGAACTTGAGATAGCCCTGAGAAAAGTGAAGGCTAAATCTGTCATTAAGAATCATCTTCACTCCAAATGGCAACAATACTGGGAAAATGAAAGACAAAGAAGCATCGATAATGCTTTAAAAATGTGTAGGTTATGCAAGCTGAGTGGGCAAGAATAACAAAAGAGGAAGCAATATTTAGTTTCAGAAAAAAAGAATACAGGACTCAATACATGAAACGCAAACCCCATGGTTCTCTCAATCAACAGACCGAAATCCACGAACCCAGCAGTCCTACTACTATCCAGGGCTTAGTGTTGCCAAAATCACTCTCGAGCAGGCAGCAGCGAAACCTTTGAGACATACCTACAGCTGTTGCTATACATAGTCGATTGAATCCTTCCCAAAGCATTAAGACTAGTTGCAGGTTACGTCTCATATGCGAAACATTAATAAATAAATTGTGTATTATTAACCGATCTGTTTTCAAGCGTCACACAACTCTTCCTTCATCTTGAAAATGTGCACTTCGCTGTCGTTTTGACGTGTGCATTGAAATACCATTTGCAGCAATATTTCACACTGTCCACCAAGAAAAAAGTAAAACATGATGAGCACGGACACACCGTTTTAAGTGTACGGTTTTGTTGTGTGTGTTTTTTTTTTTTTTAAGAATCAAGCTAACAACTACGACAAAGTCCATCTACATAGCGCAATAAACCAATCCAATAGCGCAGATGATCCCAACCCACTTCAAAGCAAAATCATATGGGCCCAAGTCAACATGCCACGGCGGGCAAAATTAATAGCTAAATAGCCTTACCTTAAAACGCTGTCTTGATCACAGGACTTCTCACAATTATTCCACTTTAATCCACACGGTTTAACACACCAAACACTGCTAGCAAACAATGTGTGCTAATTGTATTGCTAATTTCAGAATCAGAACTGTGTAGGCTACAATGTTTTCTTTCGTTTCTTCAGACATTGCCCACATCCAAAAATACGTAATTTATAAATATATGTGTTAATTATGTTATTTTAACCATGAAGGGATATTGTAATAAACCAATATTATATCAGATCAGACGTACTGAAAACACAATTGATTTATTTTACAGTAGCAGAGATCTCGCGGGAGTCGGGAGTACAATGGATGACGTATACAAGGCTACAGCTACGGTGTGCCTTAGGGGACACAGAAACTGGGAGAAATTGAAGTTATAGCGATTAGTAATTTCCGTGCGCTTTGAATGCTGCGCCATCAGTCAAGGATACTCAATAAAGACCGCACTCTACCAAGTACTTCACCACGGCGACAACTCTCTCCAGGACCTGTTTCCAGTAGTCACATTCGGCGTTGAATTGCTTACGTAGCTCTGAGTCCACTGTCCCACGATCAGCTGACTCCCTCACATATGCTACCATGGCTTGTCTGTGCGAGACACTGTTCTCGTGTTCCTGAATTTTCTCAGCCGCGCGCTTCCAATCACAGAATCCATGGGTAGCGAATGGAGACCTGTGATTCTGGCCAAAAACTTTACACGAAAAACAGAACACATTGCCTCGAGAGGGTGAATAGCACAGCCACTCTCTGATGACACGCTCCCCATTTACAAGCTGCCGGTGGAAATGCGCTTTAGATAAAAATCTCCGCTGTTGTTTATATTGGCGCTCAGATGCAGAAAAGTCACAGTCCCGATTTTGGCAGGCGTCTGGTCCTCGTTTCGCCCAGTAAGCACGCACCTGCTGACTAATGACATCATCACCCCACACACCAGGGTCAGTACTGTAGGGGTCTGACTTGCTCCGTCCTTCCACATCTCGAGGGCTAGCCTGCTTGTCTTCCTCTTCATCTCCATCCTCAGCAACTCCTCCACCCTCTTGCGTGTCATCTCTCCTCCTCATTTCATCGACACCATCCTCTTCCTCAGCACAGTTTATCTCTAGATCTGCTGATGCTCCCTCGCTGAGTTCGTTCTCCACCTTCACAAACATAACGTTTATTAAAATGATGTTATCCGTTACCAGCCTATTCGCCTATTAGCTTGTAGTTTAGCTTGGCTAGCAATATAGTCTGCTGGAGTTCTATATGAATATGATAGACGATTTTTGCACATGTCCAATAGTAAGCCTATATTAGAACAGGATGATTGTTAAATTATTCATATTCATATTGACCTATTATCCATAGCCTATCCACATATAGGATTCATCAACACATTGTTGTCTTACGGACTGAGCACTGTTGTTTCAACAGGATTAGCAGCGGGGGAAGAAGGGATTTGACTTTCGGCGGATTTGCCTCCTCCGTCGACACTGAAAAAGTCTGTGACTTTTGGCAATAAGTCCATCATAAGTAGAGCATCTCTCTTTTTCTTCCGTTTTTGTGCACCGCTGACATGCAATCTCTTCATCATCTTGTAATCTAAATCTACTAGCCTCGTAGCTGCTTCTGTCCGAGTGAGTGCCGTGAGAGACGTTAAAAATTGTAACATTTTACACGCCGTAAAGGGTGTCAAGAAGATGATACAATGTAACCGCAACATTCCGAGGCCTCACTTCTCAACTTGTTGGAGTTCGATTCGTTTCGGACTACCCACCATGCCGCTTACAGCAGGCTACCTACTGCGCGTTCATTTACGGTATTTTTCTAAACTTTATCTAACAGTACATTAATGTAGGCCCACGATTGCGATAGTTTATTATTTTATTAATATTACAAGGCCCCTCACAAAAAAAATAAAAAATAAAATATATATATATATATATATATATATATATATATATATATATATTTTTTTTTTTTTTTACAAGGCCCCTCACGAGGCCCCTGGTTGGCTGTGGCCCCGGGGCTTGAGCCCTCCCTAGCCCCCTCGTTAAGGCGCCGGTGACTGGAAGCTTTCAGAGCGAGATTGGAGACAGATCGGGGGTGTCCCAGTCCTCTGTGAGTCGTGCGCTCCCCTTGGTCATCAAAACTCTCATCAATTTATCACCCATGGTACATCAAATTCCCATACACCGCTGTCCAACAAGTACAAATTAAGAGGGACTTTCATGCCGTGGCTGGACTGCCAATCATAATTGGAGCACGAGACACATATACGCATCAAAGCACCCGTGCTGTCGTGGAGCGCACTGAGCTGAAGGCCAGGTGGATGTATCTCCATACAGCGGGGGCAAACTGCTCTATAGCCCAGAGAAGGCATGCCAGATTTGCACAATATTGCCATGAATGAGGGTCTCCTACAACATGAACCAGCCCAGGCAGGCTAGAAGGTGTGGTGCCAGAAGACCCCCCTCATGGACCAACCCATCAAAGAGCCATCATGATGAGGCAACAACTGATTGCACGGCTTTAGTGTCAGTCATCGAGCACCTGCCCAGGGCGAGACGTTTTTAAAAAAAAAGCTATTTTCATATCAATCCATTTATTTTTTATTTCGAGGACATTACGAACTACAGGTGACACAGAATTAACAGCACTCGTAATAACTTCCCATTTCTTCGCTTTAGCAGGTCCCGTAATTCCACTGCTGACACTGCTAAAAATGACAGATTTTCCTTTTTGGATCTCTGAAAGCAGAACTTCAGAGTTCTTTATGCGCCTTGATGCCATTATCATGACTCAACACTCAACACTGCCTGGCACAGGAGCGAGGAAGCACAGCCTTATATGGTATCATTTTGGGCGTGGAGTATGCAAATCTACTATCCTCGTGCACGTGCACTTAGATACGCCCGAGTGGGATTCATCATTTACGCAAGTCACTCACTTTTCCCGAAGTTAAGAGCGTTTTTTGAATCTGACGTGGCGTGTTCGTACGAGCCCTTCGTACGAAAAAAGTAAGAGAAATTTAGAATAAAAATACGAAAATGTTCTTGCATGAGGCCCAGTGAGTACATGGCATTCCTGATCGTGCAGGAATGCGTCATTCTGTACGGCTGTATCTTGAGGAGAGGAAGACCGGTGAATATACTGATATATATATTTAACCCAACTACAGGACTACATCCGAGGGGCATGTGACTGCAATGGAGGATAGTCCATAAGACATTGAGCCATGAGATGTTCAGTTTGAAGCCCTTAAAACACTTGCAATTTTAATTTAGATTTTCTTTTTATTTAATTTATCTTGAGATGTTTTAAGTTTACATTTCAGGCCAGTGAAGCACTTTAAGCACCAACACTTTTTCAGTATGTTTCAGTAAGTAGTTAGTAAGTTAAGATCAGTAAGTTTGTAGAATTGTGCTTCAAATAAAGAACTTTATTTTGACCAGATTGCTAGTTAATCGTTTACAAGTCAATATTGCCTATATGGACAGCGAATTAAAAATAAATAAATGAATAAATAAAAAAACTGAACCTGTAAAACTGCGGTGTTAAATGCAATGCGTTTGGGTGCACCTAAGAAAAAAAGCTGTGCGCACCAGTGCAACCAGTGCAAAAAGTTAGTCTAGTACCCTGCTGTGTGGAGGCAGGGTGAGCGGTTGATCAGGACGGCGGACCTGCCCGGAGTCCACTGCTATCTGTGGAGCGCGTGCAATGTGCGGATCCGACTAGAGTCCGCAACGGGTCCACTGATGAGATATAACACTGTGTGGAGGCGGGGCCAGCGGTTGATCAGGACGGCGGACCTGCCCGGCTTGAGGGTGGATGGGTTTTGCATTTTTTCATCAATTCCTGTGATTGGATGAAACTGTCATGTTAGGAAACCACACATTGGTTTTAATAAATAAAAAACAGAGATCTGCAATTACAGTTATTTGAGTATGCTATATTAATCTTGACAAATCAAATACACCAGAGTCAGAACAGATTCATGCTTGATGCCTGGAAGCAGCACAGACTCATCCATGCTCACAGCTGGAATACATGGATGGATAACTGAGCAGGCCTAACAGGCAAAACCTATTTTTGAAGTGTTGCTGCATAGCCAATTGAGCAACTAAAAAAAGATGGTCAAGAAACTCTTGCAGAACAACAAGCAGGTGTTTCCCATTCAGTATGCTTTATGCTTTCTCCTGTCTTTCATCTTCAGGTATAATCCATACCTGTTTAATCCATTTTATCACTGGACCCAGAGAGAGGCTTAGAGAGAGACACTTACACACTTACAGGTTGCTTTGCATTAGTGCCAGGAGCTTACCTTAGAGGTTTTCCACTGAAGAAACCTGACCCACCTCCTCTGACATCTACACACTGGTAATATCTTTAACTGATAATATCTATCCTGACAGCACAAGGTCTAGCAGAAACTGCCAGCAGTCACTGGCAATGATCTGATGTGACAATCATCACTGACCTGTCAGTCACACTGAAAGGAGGCTAATGATGAGTAAAAGACCAACGCTGTGATGGGTTGGGATGGAGGGTTGAGAGCAGCTATGACAGGGCTGAATGGAAGGCAGGGAGGATTTATGGGAAGCTGCAGCCACTCTGTAGCCAGAGGGGGAAAGCACACCACAGCTGTTGCTGCTTCAGCAGTGGTGGAAGCCAAAACCCTGGAAAAATTTCTCATATATTCTCAGGGTCTCCCAGAACCCTGAGCCGTATTTCCAGTTTTAAAGCTGCCGTCGGCAGGTTTTCAAAAATCGGAGTCAAAAGTCGGAAAATTCGAACTGATACAACTTTCAGGTCCCTCCCCCTCTGTGGATGAGGTTGTGCACGTGAGTTCACACCAGTGTGCGCGCACACAAGCTGGGGGCAGACTCACGCTCAGCATGGAAGACGTGGTTGGTGACTGTTCTGCTCAGATAATAGATCAATAATCAACCTAACGTGATTGGTTAAAAACAGCCGGGAGCGCTCGATTTTTTCAGGCACGATTACAGGCTTTAGAGGGAGCTACAGAATTCGGGATTTTTCCTAAACAGCCTATTTAATATTCTACTTCCAGAATCCCATGACAGTTCAAGCTAATATGACTAAAAAAAGTTGCCGACGGCAGCTTTAATTTGTGCTTTATTTTGAGGAACCAAGACAACCAAGAAAAGCATCAGCACATCAAATTTGAGAACCATGCTGTGCACTGAAGCAACTATAGCTAGGAGGTTTTCATTTGGCTTTTTGTGTTCTATTTATAAACAGGTTCTTTGTCATTGATGCCAAAATGCCAAGAGGTTGATTTATTTTTTGCTCTTCAACTATAAGGCATGTGGGAAAACTGGATATTTTTTAAAGCACATTTTTCTGTATGTCCTTTTTTTTCCTCCAAGAAAGACTGAGCTGTGTTTTAGGATATTAAAATGAGCATATTCATGAGCCAATTGTGAATGAAGAAAATGTGTAGTTTGCCTTATGTAAACCTAGAGAAAGGTACTAAATGGACAAACCTTTTTTTTTTCTTGATAAATAAAACCTACAATGTATCGCAACGCCAGCTTTTATTTTACTATATCTAACTGTCTTTTACTTTTTAAGTCCAAATAGACCCACGATGCTATTTATAGGTTTTGTATGTTTGGAGCTCCGTGTATCCTCTTTGGAACCGCTGCTGTGTCGTCTTTGTTCTGTATGTGTTAATAGGCTGTCTCATGCGTCCTATGTGATGCGTCACGTGGATAGGTGCGGTTTGATGAGCTCAAGCCTACAAATAGTACATATCTGTCGAGAGGACATACTCAGAAGCTGCATTCCTTTTAAAATAGCTAGATTCTCCTAATTTTGCCATTTCACATTTTAGGAACATTTTCCTTGACGAAAACGAGGCTGGAACTCGGCTCACAGGACGCAGCAGGGGGGTAAGTCAATGTTCATTAATGATATTGCTAATATGGGATGTCATACAGCTTCATGTCAAAAGAGGCAAACTATCCCTTTAATGTCAGAGTAAAGCAAAAAGAAACATTTAATTGCAAAATTTAAAACCCTTGTGAACTTTGCAGTGAATTTTGGAATCAGTCGGTCAAACAACACTGCCTGATGTCAAGATGAGGCCTGATCCTGTCCCGTAACACAAAGAGATCATACATTTTAAGCCACATTTGCCTCAAACTAACTACACACGCAACATGACATCTCTTTAACAACAGCACTCATTGTATAAGTGCATGACGCAGAAATGAAGATTTACTGGATTTCTTTTGCAATTGGCCAAATGACAGATGTATGACAAGTGACCAAAATTGCCAGAGTTACGCTCAAGGGATTAATTCCCCGAAGGGCTAAATTGAGGAGCCGGTCTTCTTGATCTTATCGAGACTTAGAAAGACTGCATGTTCTAACTGAAGTTGCTGTATTTCCGCAAATTAAGACTGTGATTCAATTAAAAGCCGGGGCTCTTATAATGGCTGAGGGTGGAATTGACAAGAATAAATAGAGCTCAGCTTCTACAACTGATTGCTGGCAGGCAGGCAAGGAGGGAGGGAAGAAAAGATTTAAAGTATACCCAAAATAATCTTAAACCACTTCAGAACCGTCTGGTAAGCTACAGTATGAATGCACTTTCACAGAGAAAGCCCAACTAAGAACAAGGGTGGTTAAAACTCAAAGGATATTTTAATTAGATACGATGCAGGCAGAGTTAAGTGTGTAGTCAGAGCGTGTGAGGCTAATAGTTTGTTAGCCTATTCCCTGCTTTGTTTATTCAGCTTTCTGACAGTACGATCTCTTCTTCACAATCTACCACTAAAATCGGGGGGGGGGAGAGAGGGCTGGAGCCTCTGCTAACCACACCACCGTATGTGGAAAAAAGGTGCGAGTGTTTGTGGGAATATTTTTGTAAAATAATATGACTAGTCACACTAATAGTAACAATTTGAAATAAAAGCCAACCTCTAGAGGCGTGGCACTCTAAACTGTTGGAAGTAAATAAAGTCGGTCCATAAAGGGAAGTCGGTCCTATTGTTCAGTTATTTAGTTGAAGCCATTTCTTGACAGTATCCACCTCTGAAATTGGTATACGTACCTGTATAAAGTGAGGTCACATCAAAAGCATACAATGGTTCCACTTGGAGACAGTTTCAGATGTTGGATCTTCTTCACAAAGTCTATGGAGTTTTGTATGTGATGTGGAGTTTCCCACCAGGGTGCTGAGATGGAGGTAAGGTGTTTGGTAATGTTGTAGGTGACTGAGTTGATGCTACTGCTGCTGCTGCTGATGGGTCTCCCTCCTTGTGCATCTTGGGGAGTCTATAAATAAACGGTGTAGCCTCACCAGGGTAAAGTCTGTGGTACAATGGATGGTCAATAACTTTGTCTTTTTCTAGGTCTTGTAGGTGACCTGTGACTGATAATAATTGTGTTGAGAACCACAGTGCATCTTCCCTTGTCTGCTGGCAAAATGCTGATGTTTTGGTCTCTGCTGAGGGATGGCATGGCCTTCCTTTCCAGTGGTGTGAGGTTAAAAGGAGAAGAGTGCAGCTGCTACCTTCAAGCTGGTTTTCCTGTGATGTAAGCAGGTAACTGGTGGAGCTTGTCTGAGAGCTGGATGGCCGGCTCTGAGTGCAGGTACTGGCCGGAAAGGAAAGCCAGTTTGTGGGCATACTTGCATGGTGCTGGAACACGAATGGTGCCAGGCCAGTTCCAGTATAGGTGGCACATTTTGAACGTCAACCTGGCATGAGAATAAATGGATATTAATACATTTTTAGAACTGATCAAACATTACTATCAAACTCTATTCGAGTTGGCTCAAGACTTTAATAAAAATTCTGAATCACAACTATAGGCCCGATGTAAACACCAGCAGAGTGAACAGATAGATGCTTTTTGTGGAGCTTAATATATTCTGATCAAATGCTCACAGATTATGTGAGCATCTGTAAAATGTCTACATTCTACAGGAAGAAACTAAATACAGTGGCTTGCAAAAGTATTCACCTTCAAATGCTCAAAATGTTTAGAGGGAGCTACAATGTTTAGTTTAAGATCTCCTTTAACACAGAGTACGACAAATCATTTTATTTTATTTATTTATTTTTAAATCAGAGGAAAACTGCCTCCCGCAATTCCTTTCAGCCTCAAATTTTGTAGCGACACTCAACTATTTTCACCCAGTCGTACCAACTGGGATTCATTTGGATAAATATGACGACAGGAAAATGAGCTGCCTGTGACAACACCATGTTTGACTTGTTTGACTTTACTTTCCTTTTTTTTTTTTAAATTAAGAATAAAGATAAGTTATATTTCATATCATCTCTAATATATACAGTATATAACTTCTTTGTAACAAAGTGATAAGATTGGAATAGACCAACTATCTAAAGCACTTTTTGTAGAATATTTATTGAACAGTTGTAGTTTCAGTCGTGCAGATCCACATCACAGCTGAGTAAGCGTGGCTGGATTCTCACGGCAGTGCTTCTCCCAATATCTAAAACATCTCTCCTATCATCTTTCCTTAACGCCATGTTGTTATCCAACAAGGTCAAGGAAATGAGCTTAGGAACCATAGGAAGTCATTTTTTATTCTTTATTATTCAGCTGGACTCTAGGACAGAGGTACACTTCAAATGGGACAATGACCCTAAAGATACTTGGTTCAAGTTGAGAAGTTTTTTCATAATTCCATGTTGAGAATGTTGGCGTGTTTTGTAGCGTGAACGATAAAAAACAACCAAATATCCATTCTGATTCCAGATTGTGAGGCAATAAAATAGAAAAAATGCTAAAGCGGGGAGGATAATTTTGAGAGCCACTGTACTTACATGCATACATGAATATTTTATTTCAGAAAGTGTATGAAAGTGCAATATATAAAGACCTCAAAGTACAGCATTTTCTTAGACACATTAAGCTTAAGCCAGAGCAGGGCCACTGTAACGGGAGCACAAAAAAAAAAAATAGAAGATCTTGTTGACAGAATCCTCGACTCTTGCAGTATGTGTCATGCTCAGTGAGTCAGCCTTAACCATATCAACATCTTAAAAAAGTGCTCCACCACGAAACAAATGTGCATGTAAGGTGAACGCATCTTGCCATCACTAGTTGCCATCTAAATGAGAAAATAGAATCACAAAGCACATACCTTTGCAAATGGTCTGGCGTGAGGTTTGCTGTGTTGTACAAAGAGATGTAGTGTGTAGGAAGTCCACAGCCGTGGCGAATTTGATGTGCCATCAGATAAAAGTCGACCCTAAATATTAGGAGAGAATCTTTAAAGTATCTGAAATCTAATCTCATGAAACAGTATTTGTCTCAAACCTTTGGAGTTAGTGTCACTTCACACCTAAGCATGAACACCGTCTTTACTTTATGAAAAACTTCTTTTTTCATTTGTTACTAATCTATTTGTTGCACTTCTCCTGTGAACAATTATTGTAGAACAATGGCCGTTTCTCAATACCAAATACGCTAAATATGTACTTGTGTACTTACAAGTATGGACTTGTTGGAATGGACTTCTGAGTAAGGATACGCTCATTGTGCATTCGGAACAGAAGCGTACTTGATTATGTCAAAGATGTTGATGCCAAAAATAAAAATAAACCGTAAACTATTGTTTTTGATTTTTCTGTTCATCGCTGCCCGTGTGTGATTTCAACAGCAAAGAAAAATCAAAACTTCTAGAAAAGATTGAAAATGGACCGAGCTGTGCTTGCAGCTGCCGTTGGAATGCTTTATTTTAAAGCTGAGGAGGAAGCGGTGAGGCTGAGGAGGGAGAAACGGGAGCGACAAGCGAGGATGCGGAGGAGGAGTAGGCTAATGGCATACCTGTCAACTTTTGTCAACTCCTCTGCCATCTTCGCTTGACCCGCACTGCTTTCTGGGATAGCAAGCTGTCTGAAGTCTAAACAAGTCACCACAGAAGCATACTCGATAAAATGGGCGGAGCAAGTACACATCCGGGAATGTGGAGGGTACTTATCTGGATGCGTACTTTGAATTGAAACAGTACTTGGTCGTTTTGTGATGACGTTTCAGAAGTACACGAGAACACAAGTACAGACAAGTACGCATATTGAAAAACGGCCAAAGTCTTCCCAGACAGACTGTCAACAACATGCTCAGATTTATCTGCTTTGCAGTTTTGGAAGGATGCTGTGTCTCTCAACTATAAAAAACTTTTTTAGTTAAGATCAAGTTGTGGTAGATCAAAACGCTTGAGACTGACCAGTCTTTCTGAGTGAGGGTGTGATCCAGAACAGTCCCAGGTGGAGGAGTGCCAAAGCCGTTTGCAACCCTGGAGTAGAGAGTGGTGCTGATGCGCTTTTGGACCACGATGAAGACCAGCTTGGGCTCATAGCTGGGGAATGTCTCAAAACATTTGATCAACTGTGGGATCTCGTACTGCTCCACCATCTTCAGCTGTCCATCGGACACACCGTCCCGATAGACCACAATCTTTTCTGGTAGGTTGTGGTTTACCTGTTCAGCAGAGAAAACTGATGACAGGCTTGAGCAGCAAAACTAGTGTTATAGTCATTCAGACTGAAATGTCCTCAGAGTGGATTTACACCTGCTATAACATTTTCTTCCTCTTATCCTGATAAGATTCAGATACAGACTGGGTGAGGAGTTGTTTTATAGTGATCTGTGGTTCCTTTTTGCAAGGTGCGGTTTGGAAAAACTTTGCAAGGTCTACTAGCAGATAAGTTACCTCGTAGTACTTCTGCAATGCTGCCAGCAGGCAAACTATGAAGCCATTGATCAGTTCCTCATTGGGTGCCTGGAAAGTTACTCTGGAGTACCAGCGGGTCAGTGAGCTGGACAAGGAAAAGGTGTTTATCATCTATTTATTATCAGTGATGCCACACATTCAAACACTGCAAGGCATACCGACTGAAATTCTCTAATAAAACATTTCGTAATGATATTCAGAAGGAATTTTTGGGGGACATAACCCCGAAGCCTGCTTTGTGCAGAGACCAGTGATGTAGAAGTTGGTGGGTAATGATTGAATCAATACTTTAACATTGGGTTGAGCCCCACCCTGAGTCAATAAAAGGTATTACATAAATTACCAAGGAAACATGAAATCAAAGACTAAATTAAAACAAGGAAACTGGATAAAAACACAAGCGTACCTGTTGACACTTGCGACAAAACCCATGACCGACTGATGCGACTTGCTGGTATCATGGTGGACATCAACTCCAATTACCATCAAGTTTTTCTAGTCAAGTGACACAGGAACAAAAGTTAAAGTTGACTGAAAGTTAGTCAAATTAGTAAGATAATTATTTTTTAAAATCATCTTTTAAATATGTGTATTTATTTATAGTATTGTATATTCACAAGTAACAAATTGGCTGTATTAAATGAAGGTGCAGTAACTTAATTCTGGTCAGAAGTGATCACCGACTCCGTAAAATCACAAACGGGATAGAAAATGAATTAAATTCAACTTCAAAACAAGCCTTGTACAGACCACATTTTTGATCAGATAAATCACTATCAGGCTCTTCTACTCCGACTTTGTGCTTCCCAAAGGTTTGCTGTTACTTTTCTGCTTTTGAGAGATGATGCTCACCAGGGGAACGTTGACAGTCCAGAGTTCGCCACCTAACTTGCTGTTCACCTGCAGGAGTATCTTCTGGGCAATACTCCTCAACTTCTGTTGCTGAGATATTGTTCGGACATTGATGGCTTAAGAACAAATCATTTGAGAAAAAAATATATATATATAATAATAAATGAACAAAAATAAAACATGGAAAAGTTCCAGGTCTAAACTTTACAGTCTTTCTCCGATTCAGAAACAGCAATTTTAAAAACAGATGTGAACATTACAAACCTGGGAAGGTACGGGGCTTTTAACACAGCACAGCTTCTTGATGGCACTGTAGAGATCATCTCTTTTGCCGACCATTATGCACACTACAAGCTGCAAATTAGGCTGTACAAAAAGGGGAAATCAACAATGGGACTAAATTTGCATTTCATTGCAGCATTCGCTGATAAAGATGGAAACTTACATTATATTATATTCAATTTGAAATGGGGCACTTGAAACACAACCTGAATCTGAAATAAATGACAATACGCCAACAAGTTTGTACTATTTTTACAATGTGCTGCATTGCAAACATGAGCAGAGCCAACAAGTATTTAATGGACACATCTGTGTATAAAGCATAATGGGAAAAAAGGTTATCGTTTTAGCTGAATTTCTATTTTATGTCACACCTCACTGGTGAGCTGAGAGTGGATGCTCTTGATGTAAGTTTCGGTTCGATCATCCCGCAGTTCCATTCGAATCGGTCGCTCCAGTCGTAACCCGATGGGCCCAGCCACCTTATTAAAAGTTGAAACCAGCTCCTCCGCTTGTTCAGCACAGCGACGAGGGTAGAAGATGGCCCAGTTGTTCAAGGGGACCTTGGGAGGAAGATGGGTCGGTCAATGAAAAAAAAAAAAGATGAGATTCACCATCCATCTTTAAGGCCGAGGCAGAGTAAATTATGTGGTGATGAAAATATCAAGACAGAATATCATGCGAGACAAAACAAAGTCAAAGAATGGAAAACGTTGTTAGCTTAGCCTCTTCAGCTTTGCAGTTCAAAGTTAATATTTCCAGAGAGCTAATGGAGCTTACGGAGCTGATTGAAGCGTCTCTCGTGATCTCTCTGGACCAGGATACATCGGCACCAGTTGCAAAGGATGAGGACTGAAGACAGATGGTTTCAAGGGGCAGCGTTCTACCTTTAATCTGGAGCAGATGAGAGAAAAAAAAGAAAAAAAAAAAGGCCTTTTCAGATGACTTTCAAGCTGCGACTGATGGGTTTCACTGTGCTTAAGTGTCATGTGTGAAAGTAGATCCTCTGCTGGGTTATCCATCTATCTGGCATGTGTAAGTTACCAAAGAGAAACAATGCATATAAAGAGCCAGCACAATACCCCTATACCTCTTAATACCTCTCCAAGAACCATGATATACACACAAGATGTTACAAGAAACTTCCTGGATCAATAACTCTTATACAAGGTATGCCCGTGATGTCACAGTACCCGGAAGTCGCTGCGGCTATGCCCACTGAGTGGCAAAAACATGAGTGGCACAGCTGCCAAATTTTGAAATATTCAATTATATTCAATATTGAACATGGGGAAGAGCTGCTTTGCAATCGACTGTACAAACAGGTTTTCAAAAGGGTTAAAGCAGAATTTCTACAGGCTACCTAAAGCAATAGAAAAGAGACAGCGATCGATCGCTGCGATCCAGAGAGACAGCTGGAAATCCAGGCACCGAAACCTGGATTTGCGGTTCACATTTCGAGTCCACTAACGTTAAATTATGCTGTATTTTTGGGCAAAATCACATCATTGAATTACATAATGTATTGCCAACGTTACTTCAGTAAAGCTCTTATGGTAGCATATTTCACTTAGCTATATTCATAACCCTAGCTAATGTCAGGTAACCGACGTACCCAAAAGTCATACTTTAGTAAAAATAAAGATATCGTGTTAAAGTATTACTTTGGTAACAATGAAAGTCACCTAAATAAATAGTCCTTGGGTAATAATCTCAAAGTGTCTGATGTTGGCTGTACTTTTCTTTTTTCTACCTCAGTCCGAATAAGAGGGGCATGTCGCGGGGTGGATGTGATGTAAACACATACCCTCTATTCAAAATATTAATGAAGCACAATTTCAGTTTCAGCTCAAGGACAGCAAAGAAAAACAACTTTATATTCCATCTTTTTACCTGTGTTTTTTAAAATTTTTTTATTTTATTTATTTTTTTAAATCAAGACATTCAAGCAGCATCTCGATATCCGACACAGAAAGTTGTACTTGATGTTAAAAAGAGGTTGTATTCAGTAGCGACAGACATATTCTTAAGACCGTCTCCAATTTAACAGCTACAATTTGGGTCAGATTCATAGGCACGAGGAACAATGTTAGTGTTTTCTCATGTATCAACTTTGCAATTCTATGAACAGATATGAGAAGCTTATTTTAATAAAGGCCTTTTGAGGATGTTGTTTGAGGTGCTGACGTTATTGGTATTCAAACACCACAAGCTTGATCTCACTTACTCTCATCGACTAAACATGCAATGTAATAATTTGTTTGCATACTAAACATCCAGCTGCATTAACAGTTATCTCAGTATAAACATGTGTATCAAACTACACTAGTTTTAGCATGTAAATAATTTAACATACAGACGCTTGATAATTCATATGAAAATTCTTTTGAAAAATAATGCTACTAATAAAAAGGTCAGTTTTCCACAAGTACACCTGACTGCGTTTGTGCCATATCCTTGAGCTCATGTGGTGTCTGTGTGGAACTGCTAACAGCTCACTCATTGAGACAAAGCTGCTGAAAGAGCCTGTCAACTCCATAAATCAAGCAATAATTATGCAAAGTTGGAAATTTGATTATCCACACACACACACACACACACACCCCAGCAACTAAATCATTTTGTTAATGAGCCTGCGGCCTGACATTGTTAGATACAGACAATAACTATTCATAAGTGTAAAAACACATGCTTCCTTTTTACATTATATCTTGTCAGATAAAAGCAACATTTTTCTGCATTGTATATATCAGCACTCTGTTCTGTTTTGAAGCAGTACTGGTCTTTGAAAGTTCTCAACTGATCCCCATCCCTGCATTTACAACCACTTCATTTTAAAGAGATTTTTTATTTTTTTTTTCATAGTTTGGCTGGTCCTGTGACCTATAGCCAGGTGTGACTTATATATCAAAATATATTTAATTTAACATGTTTTTAAATGTTAATTCATACTGACTGACATGAACCAAGGAGTAAACATTGCTATCCACAGCCACGAGAGGACACTCTTGGCTGCAAAACTGCTCACCCTCTCAAAATGACAAAGTGCAGGTAGTAAAATATGCAGCCAAAAACCGTAATTGAGCAGCAGAAAGAAAGTTTGGAGCGAGTGAGAAACTTGGGAGGGACTGGCGAAAAGCAGAGGTTAATCTTACTGCAATCAAGAAAATAAAGAAAGCTAAACACGGGCTGAATGCAAGAAGGCCAGAGCTGGAGGGACGAGTCCACAGGTGGGTGCTTGAACAACGTGCTGCCTGAGAGGCTTGTCAACGGTGCAGTTATGTCTCCACGCCCCGGTACTTGCCAAGGAGATGAATAGAAATTATTTTGCAAGCGGGCCTTCTTGTTGTTACTGCTTCATGCAACGAACCGCCTCTCTATCAGAGCACGGACAACGGTGTGTCAGAAACTGCCGGCAGACTTCCAAGCCGAGGTCTGCTTTATTGAGTGTGCGTGCTGCTCACCACTCACATTGATGTGCGTGGTCAAGTCCTGTAACACATTAAGATATTCGTTTTCAGACTTGAATGTGCTCTTGGGTATGATCATATGCTGTTCTTCATAGTCAGACTCCACATCTTAGCCATTACCAGCAATAGTTAAATAAATGTGTAATGACCATCTTAACATACATTAATATGCAGACAGAGATTTTTTTTTTTTTTCCCTTGTCCTGTCCAGCATTATGGCAGCAGAATTGTAATCTGAATACCGTTTATGCTAAACACATTTGCAATGCCAAGGGAAGCTTTATGAATGTAAAGCTCCCCTTGACGTCCATCAACTCCTCATTTTTATTTATTAATTTTTGTTACAATATTTAACATGATATGATAATAGTGCCGAACCGGACCGGGGGACAGAGAGAGAGGGAAAGCGAAGAAGAGAAAAAAAGAACAGAAACATGAAGAGACAAACATAAAAAACAATGAAAAATCCGACAACCAGCTGCTACACCTGTAAAAATAAAACTGAAGACGATTCACGGCTTTTGTGGGGAATCCAACCTTAGAAGCACCAGGAGCACCTGTAAGCAGACAAGCAGAGGACAAACACACAAACAAAAAAAAACACAAGCAGCAGCAATCTCCTTTGATACACAGGTGACCTTAAACCACAGGACAGCACAACAACTGCTTAGTGAGCTGCTTAATGAATGTGAGTGTGTGTGCATGAACATGCAATACACGTAGATGGTCCCACATAATAACCATGCTTAAATATCAGTGTATAGTGGCACAATCCCCCCCCCCCAGCAATCAGAAGCAGGCCGAGAGGGCCCCCAGACCCAGGCCACCAACAGCCCCTAAGGAGCACAGAACCCGGGAAGCCCATCATAGGGACGACCACGCATCCCCCCAGAAGACAGCAGAGGAAGCTCCCAGACAGAGCCCCCACAAGCATCGGGCAGAGCCCCCCCGGCGACCAGAGGCGGCAGCCTACCAGCCCCGCCAGGCCCCCGCCACCCAGACATGGGCCGCGCGCCGGAACCGGCCCCCGCGAGCCCAAGTGCCACCAAAACCCCCTGGCAGGGGCCCCGCCCAACACCCGAGAGGGCCAGGCGCCCCAGACAGCCAACCGCAGTGGGCCAGCGCCTGCCCCAGTGCCCCTGGGCAAGCGCCCCGGGAGTCAAGACGTGCCCACAGGTGGGTGAGGCCGCGAGCAGCGGGGAGAAGCAATGCCCCCCCCCATCAGGAACAGCACAAGCAGGCCAGAGGACAGCAGGACCCAGACCCAGACCCAGTCACCCCATAAATCATATAAGACAAAAAAAAAAAAAACACATCCACAAACACTCGCACAGCACATGCATTCATCCCCCACCTCCGCTGTAGTGTGGCGTAACGGGCACATCCGGGGGCCAGCAGCCCCCCAGCCACCACAGACCCCGAACCAGCAGGACAACTCCACCTCCTGGCCCCCCCGCCCCAGGCAGCAACCAGGCAACAGGGGTGCGGGAAGACCCCTCCCCTCTCCCCTCTGGCTCTTTGATATTTTCTAATAGTGAGCATTTAAAATTGAGGGGCAAGCAACCTTGTGGAACTGGGAGCGTGGCCCTCCGGGCAGCCTACATACCCAAAGAGCCCCGCCCACCAGATACCACTCAGTGCTATCGCCCCCCAAAACCTAATGTGTGTGTGTGTGTCTCATGATTGGTAATGTCTAAGGTGTAATTAAAACAAGGGCGGGGGGCTGCAGAGTGCAGCAAATGGGACCACCTACGTGGACCCATCCGCTGCCCCCCACAGAACACACCCGCCCTCAAACCCTACGTGTGTGAATGTGTGCTGTGTACAGGAGCCAGAAGGAAGAGGGGTATGGGGATCTAGAAGACCGGGGGAGAAAGGCTCCCCCGGAGAGGGCAGCCAAGTAATGGCTGCAATAGGCACCCCTGTTTCCTGGGATCCGCCACAGAGCAGGAGGGCTCGATGTTCACCAGGTCCGGGGCCCGCAGCGTATTTGGGGAGCCACTTGGCAACCCGAAGGCACCCACACGCCCCACCCCAGACGGCCCCTACACATAAAGAAAAGAACAAAACAAAACACAACACAACAAACAAAAACAAAAACAAAAACAAATAAACAACGAACAAACCACACAATCACTCCAGTCATAACAGCCCGACAGAGACGGAGATTTTTGTATATTGATGGTGAGACACACACAGCTGGATAAATTCTGAAGTTCACAGGTAAAAATTGTCTGCTAAAATTCATTAAAAAAAAAAAAAAAAAAAGGGTGAATGGACGATGCTTCACAGTTAAGATGGAGAATGACCAAAAACAAAAGCAAAACTGAAGTTTTTGAAGAACAAACCAGCTGAGCTGCAATCAACTCTTTTTACTTATTAATAAAAGAAGAAAGAATCATAAATAAAGACAGCTGCAGTTAAGATCTTCATTTAAACACAGTTGAACTAACATGCATCTTACGTGCATCATGTCAAATAAAAACACAGCTCTGAAGTCCTTCCTCATTTTATCTGGGATTCCCGTCATGAAGGAAAGTTCTGGGACTAAAAGGATCTCTCCAGTAATGATTTGCTGCAATTCAGGGATGAAACCCACGTATGAAGAATACAATATAAAGCTACAGAGAAAGAGAAAAAAGCCATATGGTAAATACACACTGATTAATAAAACATGTAGTCAAGATGGCTCTAAAAAGTGAACGCAGGACATGTTTAAAAGTGTCACTCAAGGAGTTCGGTCTTCAGAGAGCATAATAAACAAAACAAAACATCCTTCCATAAAATGTGCCAGGACAAGTCGGCCCAATCTCAGGGACACTTTGTCCCCAATCTCAGGGACAAATGGAGTTTCTCCTAATTTATGCAGACCTTTTGCTCTAGAGTAAATTGCTCGGGGCATGAGTGGAAACTGAAAATCCAGGGTTAAATTTAAGGCTACCTCAGTAAGCCCTGAATCCAGTTTCACAGTAAAAGCTGGTTGCATTTGGAAAAAAAAATTCAGAAAATGCAGCAGCAAAGCTTTGAAGTATTCTGCATTCCTGCTGGTTCAACTCACATCTTGATTTAGGGTGCCCTCACACTAGAGCTCTTTGGTCCGCTTTAAACGGACCAGAGTTGGTTTCCTCTGATAGTCCCATTTCGTTTGGGCAGGTGTGAAAGCTCATCCAAACTCTGATGCGGACCAAACCAGTGAACACTGGTGCAGTTTGCTTACAGCGGGAACGGACTATCCAGCAGACCAAAGAGAGGAAGTGATGCAAAACATTGCTCCGTGTCTGTAACCACAGCAGCATGTCGTACTCTTTCGGTAATGCTGCGTTCGTCTCATGTACAGAGCAACATGCTGGATAGCTCGCTGCCGTGCCTGCTGCTCGTACTGGACAGCTTCTTGTGAAAAAGCAATCAGGTTTGAAAACCAAAGTAAAAACAGAATACATTTGGTGATCCTCCATTGTTTGCTTTTGTTGTGAACAAGCCGGCTGAAGGGGATGGATTTTCATTTTCCGTCCTGGCCAATCGATGAGCTGGGTTTTCTTCTTCGGTTGTAACTGTGTGACGGCGGATTGGTCCGCTTTAAAAATTGCAGTGTGAAAGTGAACCAAACCAAATGAAGGAGTGAAACTTTTCTGCATTTCCTGCCCAACTGAACAGAGTTCCCAAGACTCACTCTCTTTCTCTGCCCACTTCCCTGTTCAGCCACTTTCAAATAAAGACCACTCTTGCCCAGAAAGGTTCATTATCATTAAGGGAAAACTTAAAGTTTTGGGCTGTTTCCAGCACAGAAATAATTTGGAATGCTTTTAAGGACTCATGTAGCCAACATCCATGCACATTTGTGCAACAGAAGCAAGCAAACTCGCAAACACCATCTCTCACCTTAATAAAATACCTAGTGCAACTCAACTTACTTGGTTTAAAGACCTTTTGAAAATAATAAAATTGTGACCATCACTTCTCCGTGGTTCTCCACCGGCCTGTGTGCACTTAGCATCAGATGTAAGATGCACCAGTGTTAACTGGGTAACTACATTATGCGTCTCTTTGTGTAAAGACACTGGCCACAAAAGAGTCCGTCAAATTATTTCTATTTTGAAAGTCTTTAAGAGAAAATGAAAGGATGAGAAAAGGAGAAAACAAATCCTAAAATGAAATAATTTGATAATACTGAATTGGTGACTGCGAGCACAACTTGTTGTAGCCACAAGGTGGCAGTGTTAGTCTGAGACACAAATTACTGCAGGTCAACTGAAGGGTCTAATTTAAAGAGATGATGACTTCATTTTAAGAAGACCTGCCTCCATTTCAATCATCACAATGCTGAAAAAATGTTTTCACCTTTCCTGCTGGCCTGGACCTCTCCTTGGGTCGATGCAGGAGTAAAGGCTGGTTCAGCTCTTTGATTGTGATCCCATAGTTCGTGCTGTTAAAATGTCAAAACACACACAATGCAATAACGGTTAACATAAAAAAAAAAATAATAATAATAAAACATGAGTCATGCCAACCAGCCTTTTATTGCAATGCACCTGCTCAGTTTTGGTGAGTTCACAGAAAACTGTCTCACCTGTAGTATTCCGAAAAGGAGGTTTGTGTGCCATCCATCAAAGTGAAGGTGTCCTTGGGCGACTTGTTCCACTCAATAGCATCAATGCGATAGGTGCGATTATTGTAGCGGGTGATGACAATGCTGCCAATGAGTTCTTTGGCACATTCGTCTTGGAAGTTCTCTTTGCTCTGTTGGTACAGAGCATTCCTGGCAGACAACAGGACACAAGCAATAATCAATGGTTATAGTCAGCCCTGTCTCATTAGAAAAGTGGCCCCCATCAAATTCACCTCAAAATGAACGCTTCTCCCCAAAGAAAACGTTCCAACCGTTGGTTGGTTAAAAAAATAAATTACAAGAGGATCGGGATGCGAAGAAGAACCAAAAGATTTACCCACAAATATGTGACTGAGCTTGTAGCGGTTTGTAAGCAGGTGTTTATTTAGCTGTGTAACTCACACGACATCAAGCACAGAGTCATTCCGCAAAACCTTGTGAGACACGTCCACGGACAGGTAGAGACACACAGAGCAACGCAGGATAATGGAAATAATAGGGCAGCCATAACAGCAGGAACTTTGGCTCCGATGTTAATTTAAAACTACAAACCGATGTTTTCCAAGAATGACTGCACTCTCTGGATCGTAATGATTTCGGCCAACCAGTTTCAGTCCAATGATTTTCATTACCCTTGAAAAAAAAGAATACTCATTCACATCCTGTGATTAAACCATAACAGTAGCATAATTGAAGCAGAGGGCTGAAAATATTTATGGAGGCGATTCCTTTAAAAAAGGCCTGAACGAATACAAAGAATCCAATGGCAGTTTTTTTTTCTAATGAGGTCTGGACAAAACTTTTTTTAAGTCTACTTAGTGAAGATTTATCAGTTATAAAAGGGCCCAAAATATGGCAAATCTCTTTAAGTGTGTTTATTTTGAACAAATACCTCCTGAGCACAACATTGTAGAATGGGATGCAAAGATCAGAGTTGGGTGGCAAAATCTTCGTCATGTGGATTTTGATTTCTATTTCCTCGTTATCGGTCCGTCTCAAACATTTGAGACCAGCCACCTGCATGTCACCAAAATGACAAAACGAGTGAAGTTCAGCAGACTTTGCATTTTGTAGTTCTGCACAAACACAATACAATATAATTTCACAGTCAAACTCATTGTAAGCAGTTTAAGAGCCTCCTTGGAACCACAGTAGATAAAATAAAATAAAAAAAATAAAAAGGCAGAAGTCATTACAATAAAACTGAATTTCTGTCTGCAAAATTCTGTGAAAACCAGAAAAAACAGCATGGTTATAAGTCTGTCATCTTCAACACAATAACTCTGACACTTACATAGCTCAGCTTAACTGGCAGGTACAGTATGGAGCCATCAAAAGCCACCACCTCCCCTGTGGTTGGACGGTGTTCTTTCATCATGCCAAAACGCATCGCCATCGACTCAACATTTGGTCTGCAACATATTAAAAGACAAAACATGAAATATACGCCACTCTCACATAATCACAAATATTAAAGAAACTTCTGACATCCCACAAAAAGATGGCAGTTATTTCCTCGTTAAGTGGCTGATAGACTGTGAAAACGGTTAATTATACTTACGTAAATGTAATATGGTACTGATACACCGCTTCATTCTTGCATCTAATTGGGATGTGGTTTGACCCAATCGTTATCGGAGTTCCTTTTGTTCCAGATTTATTAAGGGGGTCACTGGGTGGAGAATAATATAAATGCAGAAAAAGATTTCACCACAGTTCACGCAGGAAAACGTTAACATTTCCAAACAGCTTAAATTGGACATGGAACGATCCTTTCCACTCGTTTAATTCTTAATCTTGGGTACCTCTACATTAGTCTTGCACACTTTTATAACTCCAAATAGTTTGTAATTAGTTTAGAATGAGGGAGAGTTTCTCTTGGGGAAAGTCTCCTGAGAAATGGAGGATCTGCCCATGGGTTTGATTTCAGAAGTGCTGGGGACAATTACCATAAACCTGAGTAAGGTTTGAAAAGTGCTGGGTACAAGCTAGGCCCATTACTTCCGAATTGAAGTTTCATGATAAATAATAGGCATTGCATTAGATGATGCGTATTGACGCGATATTGTCCCCATATTAAAAGTTAAAAGCCATCTGCGCGTCCTTGTTTAGGCCGTCGGAAACATCCTGGGTTGGGACAAACTTAAGAGTAGGCCCTATTCGTATTTCAAAATCCGCATTTTAGTACAAGACACGATTTCCAACAAATCTCAGACAAACCTCGACCAAGCAAAAGCGCATCAGGAGACGTAGCCTGGCTACAAACAGCCCTTGATCTGACAAAGTTTTCAAACATTGCCAGGCTATGAAACGACAGACAAGAGTGAACGAGCAGCAACCCCTCTGGGAAATAAGTTTTCATTCATTGTCTATCTCGCCTGATATGCATCATAAACACTGACGAATCTTCACCTGCAACACCAGCGACGTCTTTCATCGCTCGTTACACTGTAACAGACTGCAGACCGTAAGCACAGTGTGTGGGAGCGGAGCGGATTCAACATAGTTGCTATTCAGCAATGGGGGCGGATCGCAAGCGCATTCATACAAGGAGAGTGAAAGCAGAGCGGATCAAATAGTCTTTGGTTAGGAGAATGCCATGATATAAAATGATAGTTTTTAGGAAAGCAGAGTAGTCTGTTACATGCATGAGCTCACCAATTCAGCTTCTGCACCAAAAGCGGCATTTGCACTTTCTCTACTTTTTTAAAGTGGTGGAGACAAATCTGCTTGTCAGACAAAGTGCCGGGGACGCGTCCCCACCGTCCCCGGCGGAAATGACGCGCCTGGATCTGCCTAAAAAGTCTTCTGATTGGTTGAACACCTAGAGGTTTGCTAAGGGTTTGGGGAGGGGGAGATGTGGCTCATGAACATGCACTACTACGATTGTTGGCCAGAAAGCTGCAACAACTGAACAAGAAAAAGAAACTTTGAGAGAGAAGCTACATCCAGCTGCACATGTTCGAGCCAAAATCGGATCCCTAATATCACTGGATATCTGTGTTTGGAACACATGCTCAGAACCTGCAATCGCTTGTATGAGTAACTCAGTGTTTCGAAGAGCTGAAGCAACAAATTAATATTTGCACTGTTTTGTGCATAATTGCATTAACACAAAGTATCACTATCCCTTTTAGCAGCTTTTTCATTCAGTGTAACCATCATGTTTGCATCAAAATGCATTTAAACATCCAATACCAACACAACACAGACATGTGAAACAGTCTCACTGTGAGGTTCAGAATCGAGCCTTTTTGGTGTTGGCCTCAACTTTTAGCTTCAGCCAGCAATGTACTGGTTCTTATTAAAAGAAAAAAAAACTGCATTCACCGATCCAAGATTGCTGGCTCCCTTGGAGAGGCTGAAAAGAGTCAATTTGCTCTCAAAACCAAAACCATATATTTTTTTAAGACATCTGACAAAAACAAAGTACCCTGCTCTAAAAGCAATTGTGAAACACTTGTTTCTTGCTGTGTGATAAGTTCCACTTTCAAAATACTCGCAGAGGATAACGTGCACACTCCCGTGGGCACACAGTGCCTGGAGAATTTCACTGTAAAAGGGGGGGGTGTAAAAAATAAAAGTTCTTCAAAATAATTCCTACGTTAATAATTGGTCACACAGAACTTTATTGTATTAACCCATAAGAACCCAGACCCATTTCTACTTAAATGAAAATTAAGGGGGTTATAACACAGACTAAATAGACCACATAGAACCCATTTCAGATTTTTTTTCCAAAATACCACCCCCCACTGTCAGAGATCTGTAATGTGACATATATGTCACATTGGGAGTTAAGAACCTGGATAATTTCTCCATCAAGGAAAATTATGGGGGACGTAAGGATGTGTGACACCTGTGTCACGGTGGGTGACACAGGTGCGGCTTATCTGCAGATTTTCACATCTTCATTGTAAACAAATTAATAACATAGCTAATTACACTGCTCGGACTGTTCAGCTCTGTTTCAGACTGATACCTCCGGTTCAGGAGGTATCAGTCTCTTTTTCAATCGCGGAAAATATTTTTCAATACTCATCTGGATTGAAGCAGCAAACATTCAGTGTAAGAGTTTAAAAAAATTACTTTATTTGATTCACAGCTGCTAGTGTTTTGACCTCGACAACCCAACGACAATTTATTTTTTTTTTAACGGCAAATTTGCACTAGTTAACTTTATAAAGAAGGCGTAATCGCTTGTTTGCTATGGGTCGGGTCGGGTCGGGACGGGACGGGACAACATTGTATTCAAAATATAAAATATTTTTATAGGACTTTTTAATGTGTGATTTTATAAAGGTGCACGTGATACCAACCTTTCGTGAATTTCGCCAGCAGTCTTCTTTCGGTTGAGCTAGCGGCTACACGGAAACGTTTTTCACTGTAAACGATACTTTTTCTTATCGTTTGGCTGTCGCGGCCACACGGAGCCGGCGTTTCCACTACCCCAAAACGATAGTTTTTGAAAACGGGTTCCAGAGTGGGAAAGTTTGAAAACGGCCTCGTTTCGTTTCCATTGTTACAGCTAAAACGTTTTTGCGTCAGTCACACGTTGACGCTGGGAGCCAATTTTAACCCTGCTTTGGCTGACGTTACCTCATATTTTTATTAAGTTACTGTTTTGTTTAACTCTTAATGACTGAGCCCATTCTCAACTGGCTGAGCAACCTCCAAAAGGAATGAACAGGGGTCACAAAGTAATGGATGACTTATATCTAATGGTGTCTCAGCTTTTAATGTCACCACCCCAGGAGGTAAAGGCAAAAAAGAGAATCATACTTACCGCACTGCTTCCATTGTCAGCATGGTGGTATCCTGAGTGGTAGGCACAGGGGGCACAGCACCTTTAGAGTACAGTATTTGCATTTCATTAGAAATATAGATTACCCCCTTACACACACATAACAGGACAATCCGTACACACAGGATATTCTGCAGGCCAGCAACTCTGATGTGCCCTTGTGTAATAATCACTGGCCATAAAAAGGCACATTACCAAAATATTGCCAAGGGCTACATTGGTGCCATGCGACTCATGTGGGCCAATAGATTTGGCAACCCAGATATCAAAGCCATAATGCCTCGTAACCGCTTTCTTGAAATAAAGCGGTACCTTCACCTCGACAACAAGGACACCAGCAAGGAGCGCATAACGGACAAATTTGTAGCAATTTCAGACATCTGGCAGCGGTTTGTTCAGAATTGTTTGTTGTCCTACGGTCCAGGGCAACATGTTACCGTGATTGAGCAGTTATTTCCTTCAAAGGGTTTGTTGTCCCTTTCTGCAGTACATTACATCGAAGCCAGACAAGTTTGGAATCAAGTTTTGGATTGCAGCAGATCTGGACACAAAATGCATGTGTAATGCCATCCCTTACTTGGGAAAAGGTCCCACTCATCCGACGGGAGAGAGGCTGTCAGAGAATGTTGTTTTAAAATTGATGGAACTGTTAAAATTGGCTTTGTTCTTAGACATTATGTATCCATATTCAGTATTTTACTAAATAGCCTATGTTCCTAGCTTGTACTTTTCCACTCTACTCATACAACGCGATGCATGTCCTTGAATGGTCCAAGACTTTAAGATGACATAGCGGGACTAAATAACGGGATCAGATAAAGCGTCTCTATTAGGTCAGATAGGTCTGGTACATTAGATACACACCTAAAACAACACTCACACATTGTTTATCACATCCAAAGAGCATGACGTGGACGGTGGTTGGTTTGCTCATGTCACTAAAAACTGGCCAATTATACTCGGTCACGTCTTAGTACAACCTCTGTGAGATAAAGGTGAACATGAATATGAAATGTTTCCAGATATCAGCGCTCGGGCTGATGACCATGAATAAATAATTTGTTCAACTTAAGATTTCTCCAGCTTGTTCTTGGGCTTCCAATGAAAGAATCGGTTAACAGAACCATTTATGGACCAGGGAAGGACTGTAACTATGGATAATTTCTTTACCTCTGTCTTTGGCTGCAAAACAAATGATGTTACAGGGTCAGCTTGTAAAGAATAAAAATGCATACAGTATGTTGGGCTGATCAGAGTTCATTCAAACAGCATTTTGGCCTGTGTCATTACAGGCAGCAACCTCAGTGGGGGTATTGTGGTTCACAATACAATGGAGACAGTTAGCACCTTGAGAGGAATACACAATTTATGCAGAGGGGAAGGGGCATGCAGCAGAAGTGAACATCTCTGGGCCTGCTAGTGTTAATATATTTGTAAAGCCAGAGTCTAACTCACTGAGGGAAACAATTTTCCTTTTGCATACCTGCTCAGACACTCAGTCATTTTAAAAGGTTCATTACCTTTTAGGGAAGGCTGGCAGTGTTGGGGTGTTTCTGGCTCAGGTGCTGGAGAAATTGGCTCGGACTGAACTGAGGGAAAGGAAGCAAGCAGAGCGCGTCCTCGTCCCAATTGGATGTGTGGCATCGCTACTCTTCCCAACCCCACCATCATCTGAGGGGATAAACTAAAGGTAGCATTAGTTCTATTAGTTATTGTTTTTTTTACTTATGAGGAGCAGACTCTTTATACTGACAGAACAATGAAGCATTTAATTTTTCTAAAGTGCTTCCACAAGCTGTGCTTTTTAAATCCGGTTTCATTTTGACTTTTTAAATGTAATTCTTTTCCCTGACCAATAAACAACTACAATAGAAACCAACAGAAAAAAAACCTCTGTAAAGCTCCTGAATATCCATTCTGAGAGACTGTGCACCTAATGACCATTTAAATGTGAACCCCTGAAGTTACATGAATGAACTTAATGAATTAACTGTGAGTTTGATTCTGAGGACAACAAACATTCACACTGAGATGCTGATTCAACTTTTCAGTGATTATCATTTTGCAGCCGTGTTAATTGAAACTGTTAATATCTTTTATAAATTGCACGGGTGTGAGCGAGAACATCTAAAGTTGTTTGGCACTGAAAACACTTAACATGCCACTCCTCTGGCCTACCTCTCTGGTGTACTGATAACGCCTGAAGGGGAACCTAGTGGCTTCAAATCTCCAACATCTCCTGCTCCTCCTCTTCCTAGAACAAAATGTAACATGTCAATTCTCATGGTTACTCTATGCACGCCAACTATACCTGCTTCAGGAGCTACCTAATGGGTCAAGCTCAAGGAGTAGTGCAGAAGCCTTTTAGACCTCACATTGATATACATCACCACTTTCATGCTACGCACAGTCAAACACTACACCTGTGCTTACTCTCTCAAGCAGGCTGTGAGTAGACAAAAATTGGGATATCTGAAAAAGTATTGGTGCAACTAGTTTCAGTCAACAATCATCAACCTATACAGTAGATAGCAAAGGACACTAAGAGGAAATATCAATAATTTTAACTGCTTTCAACTCTTGATAAAAATGTTAAATCTGTCATTTAAAAATAAAAAGATTACACCTAAATCTAGAAGTTGTTGACAATTCTACTTTTATTCATTTAAGACTGACAGCAGTGACAAGAGAGTTCAGTTCAGTAACTAAACAAGTTTATGAGGGCAGCCTCACAAATAAAAGTACCATCTGACAACGTAATGTTTGAGCATATATGTAAACTTACATTCTAACAAAGGAAAAATGGATATATCTTCAAGTCAAACGGGGGACTTTTTAAAATTTTTTTATCCTCCGTTGAGGTTCAGGGCCGATAAAGTCTTACTAACTTGGTCCACATAGCAAAATCAGCTGGAGCCTTTTGGAATTACGCACATACATTTTCCGGAGTATAAGTTGCACTTTTTTTTTTTCATAGTTTGGCTGGTCCTGCGACTTATAGCCAGGTGCGACTTATATATCAAAATATATATATGGCTTAACATGTTTTAAATGTTAATTTATACTGACGAAAATTAACCAAGGAGTAAACATTTCTATCTACAGCCGCGAGAGGACACTCTAGGCTTGTGAAAACTATATGCTAACAAAGAAAGCTAATCGCGGGCTGAAAGCAAGATGGCCAGAGCTGGAGGGACGAGTCCACAGGTGGGTGCTTGAACAACATGTTGCCGGGAGAGGCTTGTCAACGGTGCAGTTATGTCTCCACACCCCGGTACTTGCCAAGGAGATGAATAGAAATTATTTTCTTGCATACGGGTGTTACCGCTTCATGCAACGCATTCGCCTCTCTATCAGAGCACGGACAACGGTGTGTCAGAAACTGCCGGCAGACTTCCAAGCCAAGGTCGACAGTTCCCGTGAGTTCATTGAAATGCAGGTAACTGAACACAACATGTCACCGGATCATATTATCAACATGGACGAGGTCTGTTCTTGGATTTTGTGAAATAAATTTCTAAATAAATGGGACTTATAGTCAGGTGCAACACGTTTTCTTCCTCTTCATGATGCATTTTTTTATTGATGCGACTTATACTCCGGAGCGATTTATAGTCCGGAAAATACGGTATTTGCTTTTATATTCACAACAGCGATTTTTAATACAGACCCACTGCTAGTGTTCCTCTTCCCAAAGAAGTCATGGGATCAATGCCCATTCCTCTAATCATCGAGACAAGTGTTGATTCTTGACCACGAGTTTGCATGCCACTCTGCAGGAAGACATAAACCTTAAATGTAAGAAAATACTTTTAAGAAAATGTAAACATGAAAAACAGTATGAATTTAGATAAATTTCTGGTTCACACCTGTTCTTTTGCCAAAGTAGGGGTGTGTCTCATTGGTGCTGGGGTCATCGTTTCCAGTGGAGGACTTTGTCCATGCTTTGACTCCAGTGTGGAAAGCACAGCACCCCTGGCCACCCCTACATTTGATTCAGCTGCTTGGCGGAGAAGCCCCCTGGCTCGACCAACTGCTGAGTCATCAGGCTGTAACAACAGCCCTCTGCCTTGTGCAAACACAGGTTCAGGGGAAGGCATAAATACTTGTTGTCCCTGAGGGTTATCGCCAGGAGTGAGGAAACCCCTGGCTCGTCTTACACCAGAGACCTCTGTGGCGAGCAGCAGCCCTCTACTACGTCCTACAGCGAGTTCCTCGGGCTGATTGCCTCTTCCGCGTCCCAGCCAATGGACGCCCGTCATGTCAGTGAGGTCAGTCGGCTTGCTTGGATCCATTGGATCAACTTAAGATAGTCAGTTGACACAACAATAAGTAAACTGCAGGGAAACACCAAATAATACATTTAGTAGCATATCTAAACAATCAAATACTAGAATTAGACAACTGGACAAAAAAATAAAGCCACTTTACTTTGCAAAACAGCAAATAAGCACCTCACATCCCATTTCAAATAGAAATAAGCCCAATTTGGTGGCTTTGTACTTTTTTTTTCCAAAACAAGTTTCTTTACAGTTGTGTGCATGTTATGTGGGGACTGCATTAAATTGGTTGAATTAATATTTTGAAATGTTAATTCTATGAACAGCACAGTAAGGCAGTATATCAGCTTTTTAAGAAATATCAACACATATAATAGGAGACATAAGATCAGACAACAATATTAACATTGTACAGTATTGCATGAAGGGCTTCTTTGGTAAAACTATGCTAACTATGCTCCTCTGACACTTTGTCACGCAAAGACTGGCCTGGGGATGTGCTCTCCTAGCTGGAAATCCAAGGGAGTTCGGGGGAACAGCTGTCTGGAGCGAGCAGAAATTGCTGCGTTTTCTTCACAAAATGTTTACAACAGACGAGGCTCCTTATTGATGTACATGAATATGAATATGTATCCACACAGCAGCGAGCGAGCAGAAAGCAGCATACAGGTCCAGCAGAAAGGGCCAAACTCTCACAAGCACATATTTTGTTCAATAATGTTGCAGTTGCAAAAACTAATAGATATAGAAGTAACTAATAGTTAACATGTAGTCTTACGAGGCAACATTTCAGTCACAATGCTTGTTAAAATGAAGCGAAAATACGTACACTTCAGCACTTCATCAAATACTGATTTTTAAAATTATTTTATCCCTTTTATGCACTAATAGGAGCACATACACTATTTGCAGGTTTACATTAAACATGCCAATAAACTGCCAATACAAGCAACTGATTCTCTTCCCGAGGCCAGAAGCAACTGGGTTAGGTTCTTGTGATGCTGGACCAATTTTATTAGAATTTCCAAAAGACTGCTACAATAGAGAGGAACGTTCAAAGAACCATATCTGTCAGTTAACTCTCCTGACAGTTTTAAAGCCTCATTGTGAAATCCTGTGGTCAATAAATCTGTTCATAAGCTAGGAAATATCTTTTCGTTGATAAAAATAAATACAACATTGCAACTGATTCATGTTTTTACATCAGCCTTTTCTTTTCAGAAAGTGTAACAGATAGCCTTACCATCGTAAGATTGTTTAACATCGTTTAAAAGACCCTTTCAAAAGTGACATTTTTTATACAACATATGACAAGCAGAGGAAAAGAGAAAACTAAGTTAAGTTAGAAAAGTAGACTCTAATAATTAGGAAAGTTTAAATGCTGTGTAGAAATGTTAGCAGAGATCCTCAATTCATTTACATTATAATATTACTATGTCCACTAGACTACATGCTACTCCCCTGAACAATCAATGTTGTATAGAATCTAATGCTTTGAACGTTACACCATGGGGGTAAACACCAGAGTTTATTGCAGTAGTTATTTATTGAACTACAAACTGTGATAATACAGCGACGTGAGCGATAAAGTGATTAGAATGTGTACTTTTCAATCAGCCTGTCCTGACATGCCACCAGCGACTTCGTCCAGCAATGACGAAAAATAAAATGTTATTTTATTTTATTCATTCAATTGGATTTTTACGGCCGAGAGCCGTTACAGGGCGAACAAGTGTTTCAATTGGATCACAAAAGATATAACATTACAGTAATGTCAAGTGTGTTAAACTAGCGTTAAATGCGGTAACTAAGTGTTGACTTTCTCCAAATTGTTCCCTTATACTATTAACCAAAAGAGAATAAAGTCTGACAATAGGCACATGTATTGAGCCCGTCTTTTAGAAATTATGAAACGACCTTGGCTGAAGATACGCTGTAATTAGTTGCCCTTTGATGCATATGTTGTGGAGGAGGAAACAATAAGAAAAGTCACATAATTATTACCCTCTTCACCTGAATCCGTACATTAGTTTCACCACTTGCCCCTGTTAACGCTAACATAAGTGAATTAAACATAACGCCCCCTTCGTTAAATGTTCAAGCTTTGAAAATACAAGTTAAAGGTGGGGTATGAGATGTTTTCTGGAGCATTTTTTATCATATTGTCTGAAAACATCCTCACGACCCCATTGCACCCACTAAAATAGAATGTTTAGAAAAAAAAATTATATTTTAGAGGGTATAGCAAGAGGAAATGTCTGACCAATAGAAGTAATGATGAGAGTTACTTCTAACGAAGCAGTGCAGAGCACGCCGAACTCTATGGTGGTACTATGAAATCCACCTTAGATGCAGCCATTGCTTTTGATATAATTTTTTATATTTTTTCATTTTAATTTTCCTAAAGGCAGGATAAATTATCCTTTCAAACGGCACTTGGTTTGATTTTTTAGACTCACTAGATTTGTTTAAAATACAACATTTATTGTCAGTATTGCATCTCGAGTGACGTCACGCATGTGGCATCACTTTACGGCATGGTCAGTCCTAGCGCTGAGTTAGCAGAGAGGTATTAGCTCAAATAGTTACAGATTTCAGCACAGCCCTTTTACATACTCTCCGACTAGCCTCTGGTTTAGCTTTGGTTGTTGTTAGCGGCACCAGGTTAGCACTCTGGCACAGTGGACGAGTGCCGTAAAGCAGCCGGTCATAATCAGCCGTGCGTTCTTCAGATTCCGTTAGCTAGATGCTAGCGGAGACTGACTCGCAAATGCCAGACCTGTAAGAAAACAGAAAGATATAACTCCCAGGTTATTGTACTTTCGATATAAATCCACATCCCTCTGTCAGAAATCACAGTAATATTTTCAGGTTTCAGCCGCTAGCGGGGACATTTTTTGAGTTATTAGCGCCAGCCCTATGGCCAATGGCACAGATTCTATAATAGTACAGATACGCCACTCACGGTGCATTTCCGGTTTCCAACGAGGCGATTTTGGTTGCAGTTCCACCCTTTTTCCACGTGGGGCGCTCAATTTTGAGACCAGAATGAATTCAATTCAATTCAATTCATTTTTATTTATATAGCGCCAAATACAACAAATGTCATCTCAAGGCACTTAGATAGTAAGTCCAATTCAAGCCAATTGGAATTCAATTAATTAATAATAATCATAATTCATAAAATAATCCAATTCGTTCATATAGAGCCAATTCAAAAACAATTTCCTAGCTAAGAAAACCAACAGATTGCACTGAAAACTTTGTTTTTCGGTCCAATCTCCCGGCCTGAGCGTGCCTGAGGCGACTGTGGAGAGAAACGACTCCCTTTTAACAGGAAGAAACCTCTGGCAGAACCAGACTCAGGAAGGGTGGCCATCCGCCTCGACCAGCTGGGGTTTGAGAAGACAGAAAGGGGGGGGGGGGGCAGGGGGCCACCGCGACGGCGGCACTGTAACACCATTCAAAGGATATCTGTTGGAACAGGGAAACACGAGTTAATGACCATAATAATATCACATATACATAAAGAGAGTAAAGTGAGGAAAGGTGTGTCAGATGAGGCCCCCCAGCAGTCTAGGCCTATAGCAGCTTAACTATGGGATGTTTCAGGATCACCTGAGCCATCCCTAACTATAAGCTTTATCAAAAAGGAAAGTTTTAAGCCTGGTCTTAAAAGTGGAAAGGGTGTCTGCTTCCCGGACATTTACTGGCAGCTTATTCCACAATAGAGGGGCCTGATAACTGAAGGCTCTGCCTCCCATTCTACTTTTAGAAACTCTGGGAACCTCAAGTAAACCTGCAGTTTGGGAACGAAGTGCTCTGTTAGGAAAATATCTTACAATGAGATCTTTAAGATATGATGGAGCTCGGTCATTGAGAGCTTTATATGTAAGGAGAAGAATCTTAAATTCTATTCTGAATTTAACAGGGAGCCAATGAAGAGAAGCTAAAACTGGAGAAATATGATCTCTCCTGTTAGTTCTCATCAGAACTCTGGCTGCAGCATTTTGGATCAACTGAAGGCTTTTCAGAGTATATGTGGGACAGCCCAATAATAAAGAATTACAGTAGTCCAATCTTGAAGTAACAAATGCATGAATTAGTTTTTCTGCATCACTCTGAGACAAGATGTTCCTGATTTTAACAATATTACGAAGGTGAAAGAAGGCAGTCCTAGAAACCTGTTTTATATGCGAGTCAAATGATAAGTTCTGGTCAAAAATAACTCCAAGGTTCCTCACTGTAGAACTAGAAGCCAAGGAAATACCATCTAGAGTAACTATATAGCTAGACAATTTCTCCCTGAAACGCTCAGGTCCAAAGATAACGACTTCAGTTTTGTCTGAATTTAGCAGCAGACAGTTCTGAGTCATCCAGGTCTTTATGTCTTTAAGACATGCTTGTAGTCTGACCAACCTATTGGGTTCATCTGGTTTTATAGATAAGTACAGCTGAGTATCATCAGCATAGCAATGGAAATTTATGCCATGCTGTATAATAATGTTACCTAATGGAAGCATGTATAAAGTAAAAAGAATCGGTCCAAGCACAGAACCCTGGGGAACTCCATGACTTACTCTGGTTTGTGAGGAAGATTCTTCATTTACAAGAACAAACTGAAATCTATCAGATAAATATGATTTAAACCAGCCTAATGCAGTTCCTTTAATCCCAATAACATGTTCAAGTCTGTGTAATAAGATACTGTGATCGACCGTATCAAATGCAGCACTGAGATCCAACAGGACAAGCACAGACACAAGTCCGCTATCAGAGGCTAAGAGGAGATCATTGGTAACTTTCAGCAGTGCAGTTTCTGTGCTATGATGCACTCTGAATCCTGACTGAAACTCTTCAAACAGATTATTTCTGTGTAAATGATCACAAAGCTGAGCTGCAACTATTTTTTCAAGAACTTTGGACATAAAAGGGAGATTGGATATAGGTCTATAATGAGCCAACACTTCTGAATCAAGAGTAGGTTTTTTAAGTAAAGGTTTAATTACAGCAACCTTAAAAGTCTGAGGTACATATCCTGTCAACAAAGACAGATTGATCAAATCCAATATGGAAGTGTCAATTAATGGGAAAACCTCCTTGAACAGTCTGGTTGGGATTGGGTCTAAAACACAAGTTGATGGTTTAGAAGAGACTATTGCTGTTGTTAGTTCAGAGAGATCAACTGGGCAGAAGCCGTCTAAATACAAATCAGGTTCTAAAGATACTTCTAAAGCTGCTGTACTTGATGATACATCACTGATAATAGTGGGAAGGACTCCATCAATCTTCTCTCTGATAGAAACAATTTTATTAATAAAGAAGCTCATGAAATCATCACTGCAGAGAGTTAAAGGAATACCTGGCTCAGCAGAGCTCGGACTCTTAGTCAGACTGGCTACAGTGCTGAAAAGAAACCTGGGATTATTCTTATTCTCTTCTATCAATGATGAATAATAAGCAGTTCTAGCTTTACGAAGGGCTTTCTTATACATTGTTAAACTATCTTTCCAGACTAACTGAGACTCTTCTAAATTAGAGGAACGCCACTGTCTCTCCAGCTTTCTTGCAGTCTGCTTTAAAGCACGCAGCTGTGAATTATACCAAGGAGCCAGCCTCTTCTGACTGATTACCTTCCTTTTCAGAGGGGCAACATTGTCCAGTGCTGTACGCATTGAAACTATAGTGCTGTCAACAAGAGAGTCAAGTGCTGCTGGAGTAAAGTTTAGGTAGTTGTCCTCTGTCATATCTGCACATGGCAGTGAAGAAAAGGATGATGGAATTAATTCTTTAAATCTGGTTACAGCATCCTCTGATAAACACCTTCTATACGTAAATTTCTTCTCAGAAACTGTATAGTCAAGTAATGTAAACTCAAAGGTTATCAGAAAATGGTCAGATAAGACAGGGTTATGAGGGAACACTGTTAACTGTTCACTCTCAATGCCATAAGTCAGCACAAGATCAAGGGTGTGATTAAGGCAGTGAGTCGGTCTGTGTACACTCTGAGAAAATCCAATAGAGTCCAATATAGAATTAAAGTTCATATTCAGGCTGTCATTTTCAACATCTACATGAATATTAAAGTCACCCACTACAATGACTTTATCTGTACTCAGCACTAACTGGGATAAAAACTCTGAGAATTCAGACAGAAACTCAGAATAAGGGCCAGGTGGACGATACACAACAACAAACACAAGAGGTTTCTGGGATTTCCACTTTGCGTGGGAAAAACTGAGAATCAGATATTCAAAAGAGCTCAAACTAATCTTGGGTCTGGGACTGATGAGTAACCCTGATCTGAAAATAGCTGCCACTCCTCCTCCTCTGCCTGTGGTTCGAGGAACGTGAACATTTAAACAGTCAGAGGGAGTTGCTTCATTAATGCTAACATGATCCTCCTGCTGCAGCCAGGTTTCTGTAAGACAAAATATATCAATATGATGATCACAAATCAACTCATTCACTAACAGAGACTTCGAAAGGAGAGATCTGATATTCAGCAAACCACATTTAATAGTTTGATGTTTTTGTTCAGTTAAAGTTTTTGTTTTAATAATTTCTTTTTGCACAAGAGGATTTGCTCCTTTTGTGTTAATTGATTGGGTGGGTAGCAGCAGGTGGGAAGCTGCAGAGAAGTGTGTAAGACTACAACTCTGCATCCTGGTCTGAGCCCTGGGTTGTCATGTTTTAGGGTGGCAAATAAATTCATCCATATTTCTAGAAATGAGAGCTGCTCCTTCCAAAGTGGGATGGATGCCGTCTCTCCTCATCAGACCAGGTTTTGAGTCCTATGGAGCTATACGCCCTTTCGTGCCCTTATCTCAAGATATAATTTTTTCTCTAGTAATTCGAATGTTGTTTTCGAAAGAGGATGTTTAGAAAATACCCATGGCTGAGTTTTAGATTTTTAGAGCCACTCATTAGCTTAAAAAAAGGATTTGAAGTGTATATGACGTCATACATAGCTTACGACCGGAGATGCCGCTTTACGGCAACAATCCTGCTTGTTGTTGGTCTCAAAGGCAGCAGCGTTTTCAAGGAAGAGCTGTAGTAAGAGAGAATGTGTGGTAACATCACAGATTCTTAGGCTGTGGTAACATAAGCGGAAAAAGTCCATCTTAATTCTGTTGTCGCTTGGTATGGAGCCAGCCGTCAAGCGGTGCCTCTGGTCGTAATTCTGGTCGAGCGCTGTCATTAGCACAATGCTAGCGCGTGGTGGACAACAAGAAGCCAACCTGTTAGAAATCAAAGGGATATATGTACTCGTTCAGTAGATTTTTGACTTGAAACCCATGTTGAGCTCTCAGAAACTACATTCAAATCTGAGCGCTCTTGAGGAGACTTAGGTGAAACTGACCATTTGTAGCATCTAGCTCCATAGGGCCCCATTCATTCTGGTCTCCACCGACGCCCCCAGTGGAATTCTGGTGGAACTGCAGCCAAAAAGCCGGTACAATGGGGCTTAATAGAGAGTGGCAAGGCTGTTCGTTATAATGGCTGTGCCAATGGTCATTCTGCACTCGCTCGCCAGCGCCCCCAGACAAAATCAACTGAACTGCAGCCAAATTTTGTATAATGGGGCGAATAGGAAGCAGAACGGCTGTCTGTAAAAGGGCTGTGGCGTGGTTTCGAGAGGTGGGCTGAAGGGAGAGGCAAGGTTGTGTATTTTCAAAAATATAGCTTGCAGGAACCGTTTTTCCAAGATCTCATACCCCACCTTTAAGTTCTTCCATTTATTGACAAGCGAATTAACTTTTTTTAAGATTTATACAGCGCAACCACAACTCATCAAAATATAACTCAGTCGCACAGTTGAACACATTTCCCAGCTAGCTAACTGAAACACATGTAGAACAATTTTGCACTGCTAACGGCCACCAAAAAATTAAGTGAAAAATAAACTTAAAAAAAACAACTTATCAATACGTTTAAACTTTAAAAAAAAAAGAGAATGCCAGAATAAACACTAAAGTTACTGTATAAAACACTTACATGAAGTCAACGGACACGTGAGCTTCCCTCCTTTCACCAGGTGTCAAATTTAAACTGGAGTTAGTAAGTGGTCAGCATCAATCCAGAGCTATAGAGTAACACCACTGCATCAACAAACTGATAGATGGTACCTGCCCTCCGATAGCCTTATTGGACAATTAACAAATTTTGAACAAAGGCATTGGTTTAAATAATCTGTCAATCTTTTTTTTTTTAAACAGAAGAAAAAGCTGTTTTGTCGCCCTCTAGTGACTGACATCTGCGTGCCCTTATTGCACCCCAGGTTGAAGAGTCCAAATGGACTTCAAGCAATTAGTTTTAGTTGTATAACAGGAAAAAAATCACGAACAACCACACTATTAATTAATTAATATATACAACGTTATATGAAATCTACTCTTTAGTAGCATTTCCTGGTCTATTCTTTGATGAAAAATCATTGAAATTTGGCCAGTGAACTACAACTTCCTGAAGTGGTTCACTGCTGCCTGCTGAAGATACCCAACTCTGCTTATGAAACAGTATAATAAAAAACTGCGGAGGCACAGTCAAAATATTCTACTGCCTTCTGATGAGCAGATAGTTTTGAGAATCTTTTGTATGTGAAAAAAAAAAAAAACTAAATCTAATGAACAAGTTGAGCAGAGGGTGTCCAACAATAGCAAGAACGTATGAGAGCTCTCAGAGGTTTGGTTTTCAGCTCACTGGCCAGACATTTGAGACAATTAATTCTTCACTTGTTTGAAATAATCACATGAAAGTTCCCAGAGGTTTTGGAGTTGATGATTTTGTGCTTGCACCTGCTCACTGCAGGAATAAATTAGCCACTAAGGCAGATCGTAAACTTTATTCATGTGCCAATATTTGAACAGTTAGCTCCTGGACTTTGCTTAAATGAGGGCAAAACTGAACGGGAACCTAGCCAGTGTTTCAGGGTGTTAAGAGATGTAATAAAGTAAAACTATATAGAAGTAACCAAAATGAAGAAGAGATTAACCTTCCAAAAAGGCCTTAAACTCTGGCCTTCAGTGCTTCCTCCTTACAGCTAAGCTAAGCACACATTCTGGAGACTTTAAATGGTAATTTAAAGGTATGAAAAGTATATTTGTGATGCAGGCAGGACATATGTAAGTGGGAGGTCTTGTCACCAAAGAAAGTTTCAAACATTTCATTCCCTACATTCTGGGTAATTTGATGTGTCTTTTTGTATCAGCTTATGGTGAAAATGTCTTCAATTTTTAAAGAGAAAACACAAAATTCAGGCACTAAGTGACCATTCAAAATGTACAAGAAGACAACTAACTAAATACGTTTTGATTTTTATTCTCACGTAGGTCGACTCCTTTTTAACATCGTCTCTGCTGCGTTTCAGTGAGTGTATTTTCTTTACTTCCTTCTATTCAAGTTGGTTATTGAAAATAGATTTGTTGCACCGCTATAACTGATACATCATTTTAATCTGTGATGGACGCCAGAGCAAAGAACATACTGTGATCTGATGAATACAATGTTGTAATCTCTCAATGTCAAAACAGAACCTTAAACCATAAACCTTTAGATAAAGATTTAGGCTTTTCATTTGACAGCTTACACATCCTTGCAGTGTATGTGTAAAAGCGTTTGTGTTTCAGTTAAGCTTTGATATGTGATTGATGTTTCTACCAACTCAGAAATCAGAGGAGGATCTCCTTCGTTATTTTTTTCAAGTAAAAAAATAGGAAAGAAGATAAGAACACAAACTTTGAGGCCTTTGAGAAAATGGCTATGACGTAGCATTTTGATATTTAACTTTTTTGGGGGTTTGAATGATTATTCTTGCTATCTGAAGTAGCCTTGAATGAGTTTTTCTAGGAATCACATCAAACAATAAGTGGCTTTTCTTTGCAAATTTTTTAGACCTAACTAATACCACAGAGCTTGACTTTTAGACTTGACTTTATTACAAATGCCTCATATTGTTTGATTTTATAATAATTCAAATCTGGATTTTGAAAAAAAAGTCCATGAAACAGATCTGTAGAAATAGTTGTTACTGAAAGAGAACAATAAACATTGAGGCTCATATCGTAACTTGCCTTCAGGAAGAAAAACAAAACAAATAAGAGCACACTTTTTCTGTGGCCTGGTACTTCCAAACAAATGTGTTTTTCTCTTCTGCTGCTCACAAACACTTGTTCGCCATGATGAAATTACCTGCTTGTTGCCAAGCTTCTGCTCAGTGCTTGATTGTCTCATTTTATTAAGGTCATGTTCCTAAAGCTTCAATTTACTGACAAGAAAACAAGATAAACTATGTCTATCTCCTTCCTGGCCTATGAAGAGGGGCGATGTCCTCCCGTCTGCCTTCAGCCATAATCCATAAGTAAAGAACACATATTGGACTTCATCTCACTGACTGGTAACATTACTGCATGTTAGTCAGTGTCAGGGTGTCCCATCAACAAACATGCTCACATGAGGCCAGGTGGATTGTTTATGGTAGCATCACTTAAAAACTTGAAATTACAGGAGAAAATGAAAGACTTGATTGTTGCCGGTTTGGTTTGGTTTCATCGAAGACCTTTTAAAGGGGATCCAGCAATAGTCACATGCACCCACATGGGGCTTGTTTAGGCTTGACTTAGTAACATGGCATCCAAACAGGCCACCAGGGATTTAGCAAGCGAGGGGGATCAAAATGGGTTTTGCATCCATCCATCCATCCATCCATCCATTTTCTATACCCGCTGAATCCGTTGGTCGGGTCGCAGGGGGGCTGGAGCCTATCCCAGTGGTCATCAGGTGAGAGGCGGGGTACACCCTGGACAGGCCGCCAGTCCATCACAGGGCCACACAGAGACAAACCAGACAAACAACCACACACGCTTTCACTCAGTCCTAAGGACAATTTAAGAGACACCAATTAACCTGACATGCATGTTTTTGGACAGTGGGAGGAAGCCAGAGTACCCGGAGAGAACCCACGCATACACGGGGAGAACATGCAAACTCCACACAGAAAGGCCCCAGCCGGGAGTTGGATGGGTTTTGCATTTTTTCATCAATTCCTGTGATTGGATGAAACTGTCATGTTAGGAAACCACACATTGGTTTTAATAAATAAAAAACAGAGATCTGCAATTTCAGTTATTTGAGTATGCTATATTAATCTTGACAAATCAAATACACCAAAGTCAGAACAGATTCATGCTTGATGCCTGGAAGCAGCACAGACTCATCCATGCTCACAGCTGGAATACATGGATGGATAACTGAGCAGGCCTAACAGGCAAAACCTATTTTTGAAGTGTTGCTGCATAGCCATAGCCTAGCAAGCCAGACCCGTACAGCGAAAAGCTGTACAGGGGTCTAGTGACGCTGGATAGCAGTGTGGGCGGTATAAACGGCTGTCTGTCAAGTTCAACGCCACGCAATAGGATGGCGCAACAACCAATCAGAGCGATGAAGAAGTTTTACGTAGTCAACGCGACGGAATGTACATCGTGGTTTGTAGTCTATGGCCTGAAAAGCTGATTTCTCTTAAGCTCTAAACTCTGTAAACTTTAGCAACATTTGAAACATTTTCAGGCGAGAAAGTAGTCGTTTAGATCCCCAAGGTGTTGAAAATCTGACAAAATACCGGCTATTTACAATTTTGTTCCCACGAATTCGGCGCTGCTAAAGCTAGCCGCAGTGAGCAACGCTTTGCCGTTTTGACTGCTCTCGTCCCGTTAACGGAATTTGACCGTTTAAGCTAAAGAGAGCTAGCTAATGCAACTTTTTTTTTTTTTTTTTTTTACCTCTCTCTGGAACTACACACTGAAACGTCGCACCTCTGTCGTCACTAGGTAGCCCGGCCTCCGACCCCGCTCCTCACGATTTGATTGGCTCGATCAAGTTTTGATTTGGAACGTTGCAAAACGACCGCAAGTGACTAGACTAGCCCCGGAGCAAATTCCATTTGCGGCCACTAGGGGCGTCTAGATTTCTAGGCTAGCATAGCCAATCCAGCAACTAAAAAAAGATGGTCAAGAAACTCTTGCAGAACAACAAGCAGGTGTTTCCCATTCAGTATGCTTTATGCTTTCTCCTGTCTTTCATCTTCAGGTATAATCCATACCTGTTTAATCCATTTTATCACTGGACCCAGAGAGAGGCTGAGAGAGACACTTACACACTTACAGGTTGCTTTGCATTAGTGCCAGGAGCTTACCTTAGAGGTTTTCCACTGAAGAAACCTGACCCACCTCCTCTGACATCTACACACTGGTAATATCTTTAACTGATAATATCTATCCTGACAGCACGAGGTCTAGCAGAAACTGCCAGCAGTCACTGGCAATGATCTGATGTGACAATCATCACTGACCTGTCAGTCACACTGAAAGGAGGCTAATGATGAGTAAAAGACCAACGCTGTGATGGGTTGGGATGGAGGGTTGAGAGCAGCTATGACAGGGCTGAATGGAAGGCAGGGAGGATTTATGGGAAGCTGCAGCCACTCTGTAGCCAGAGGGGGAAAGAACACCACAGCTGTTGCTGCTTCAGCAGTGGTGGAAGCCAAAACCCTGGAAAGATGTCTCATATATTCTCAGGGTCTCCCAGAACCCTGAGCCGTATTTCCACTTTTAATTTGTGCTTTATTTTGAGGAACCAAGACAACCAAGAAAAGCATCAGCACATCAAATTTGAGAACCATGCTGTGCACTGAAGCAACTATAGCTAGGAGGTTTTCATTTGGCTTTTTGTGTTCTATTTATAAACAGGTTCTTTGTCATTGATGCCAAAATGCCAAGAGGTTGATTTATTTTTTGCTCTTCAACTATAAGGCATGTGGGAAAACTGGATATTTTTTAAAGCACATTTTTCTGTATGTCCTTTTTTTTCTCCAAGAAAGACTGAGCTGTGTTTTAGGACATTAAAATGTGTAGTTTGTATGTAAACATACAGAAAGGTACTAAATGGACAAACCTTTTTTTTTTCTTGATAAATAAAACCTACAATGTATCGCAACGCCAGCTTTTATTTTACTATATCTAACTGTCTTTTACTTTTTAAGTCCAAATAGACCCACGATGCTATTTATAGGTTTTGTATGTTTGGAGCTCCGTGTATCCTCTTTGGAACCGCTGCTGTGTCGTCTTTGTTCTGTATGTGTTAATAGGCTGTCTCATGCGTCCTATGTGATGCGTCACGTGGATAGGTGCGGTTTGATGAGCTCAAGCCCACAAATAGTACATATCTGTCGAGAGGACATACTCAGAAGCTGCATTCCTTTTAAAATAGCTAGATTCTCCAAATTTTGCCATTTCACATTATAGGAACATTTTCCTCGACGAATAGGTCAAGTTTCCATCTTCAAACCGATCATTCAAAAACAAAAACTAGTCAAGAAACTCCATAGACTTGTTTAGATCTATGATGTAGTTCAGTTGTAACGCATTCGATCCAACATCACCGGACAGCAGCCGAGAGCAGGCTACACATACCCAAATATGCGCGTAATGGAGCGCCCAGGCGAGGCGTCCCTTGCAGTCCTGTCGGAATAGTATTGCCGTAATGTTCAATACTTCAGGAATTGAGCTCACTTTTAACAAGAAAGAGGATATTTCCGAAGTTATCAATGGCTCTCTGCTGCTTCTCTACAACGTCCTCGTCACCAGCAGCCCCACAACTATGTGGAACGAGTCGTGCGGGGAGCAGCTACTGGATTTCGGGCGCCCGGAGAAGATCATCATCGGGATGATGTTGGCTATAATCACGGCAGTCACCGTGATGGGAAACACGCTGGTGGTGATAGCGGTGAGCGTGGTGAAGAAACTAAGACAACCTTCAAACTACTTGCTGGTATCCTTGGCGGTGGCGGATCTGTCAGTGGCCATAGTTGTGATGCCATTTGTCATTGTGACAGATCTCACTGGAGGCAAGTGGCTTTTTGGGGAGGTGTTCTGCAACATCTTCATCGGCATGGATGTAATGTGCTGCACTGCCTCTATCATGACCCTGTGTGTGATCAGCGTGGATAGGTAAGTTTCCAAAGTTAGGAGCTGGGATTAAATGCTGCCCAGTTGGCAAAGGTACCAAATTTACGCACGTAGTGTGCCATGTGTTAAAATGGGCACTTAGATGTCATATGTAATTTTATGACTTTTTTAGTACCCTGAAGTCGAAGAGAGATCATATACCAACTGAAGCAATTAATTAAAGTAAAGCGAGCAAGGCGAAATTCCAGATCAACCACCCATCTGAAGCCACTTAACCCAAAAATGAATACACATACTGTGAATAATTCATAGCAGGCTTAATTAATTTGCTCTACCGGCCATTGACCCATTGACTTTACAGCTGCCATAGCTTTTTCAGTTGATTTATCACAATTCCACTGCTGTTGTTTACACAGGTCATAACTGTTCTCTATTTGTACACCCCTTAAAGATAAAAGCAAAGCAACAGCAACTGGGATTTCACACAAAGTGCTGTGAGTAAACTTCATTCAGAAAGGCGACCTGTTTTCCTGTCGTACTTCATACATAAATGTGAGATTTATTACACTGATGTTTTGCATCAACACATTGCTCAAAAAAGATTCATGAAAGTGAGTCCCTAAGTGCCTCAGAGCTAGCTGCTTTGAATTCATATTCAAAACAGGGGAGATTAAACCTGAACCCCACCCATTCAGACCCTATTCTGCATCTCAGGTATTCTACAGTTATTTGGAGACTTTGCTCATGAAACCAAAGCTGTGATTGTATGTGACAAATAACACATTTCCACTTCTCCCACTGGATTCCAAATGGAAATAAACATAAAGTGATTGCTGCACCTGTTCTGCCTCAATGCCTAAATGGAGACAAAAGCTCATTGTAGTATTGATGATCTGATTATTTCCTCCCACTTGCCTATCAGTATTTCCATAGTGCATTTCGTCCAGAATCAGGCATGAATGGATGAGCTGAGTGAACTAAATACGCCTGAGGGGCTAATGATGTCATGGGAAGAACTGGATCACAGATATCATGCTGTGGAAATGAGATTGCTCCAGTCAGCTGTGTGGAAAGCTAGTGTGAGTTATGAATGGGTTTTGGGCAGGTCAGATTGAATAATGAACTGGAGAGAAGCTGAAGATTAGGGATTCACGTACAGGTCACATTGATACAGTTATGATGTTTATATTGAAATTTCTGCAACCTGTTTTTTTTCTGAACTCCATGGAAACAGACTCATCTTTATTAAACAATGCTAAGTCTGTTTGGAATATGATTCATGATGGGGTTAGTGATAATTTATTAAGAAGGAAATTGGCAATTAGAGACATCATTAAATGTCTCTGGTAGTCATCTAGGATTCCCAGGGGCATGGTTAGCAGAATAAACCTGAAGAGCAGGTGTGAAGCAAATTAGGTAGGGGACTGGCCAGAAGAGTAGTGGAGGGTCTCCTTATCTTATGGGTGGGGACCTAAGTCTTATTGTTGGAGACTTCCAGTCTGATAAATAGCTAGATCTGTCAAACCTTTTGAAAGCTCTTTCTGCAGATAAAGAAATTGTGATATAGTTCTTTTTAATCATTCTAAAGGTCAATCACATAATTTTATTTGTAGTTTATACAGAAGTTGGCTAATGGCTTGAACATATTTCTGCAGACTCTGCGCAAACGCACATCTACATGTTATAGTATTTTACTACACCTTGGGGGCAGTATTAGAAAAATGTGGAACAATCTAAGTTGTGGGCTGATCTTAAATGTGTTGGTGCTTTATTTTTAAGTGTCCAAAGATCTGCTTTGTGGTAGAGTGAAACAAAATAAATAAAGTAACAGATTATAATTTAGTTGCAGCTCTCATCTGAGCTTTTCATCTGTTCTTCTTCGCAATTTTTTTGTTTTTCGGTGCATTATCCTCTTTTTAGGGAATCAGTTGTTTGTCAGCCTTCTCGGCTGGAGCTAGCTTTCAGCCAACCTGCACTCTGAAACTTATACACTGTTAGCTTTTTGGAGAACTGTATATCTGTCTGTCTGTGTTGAAAACAAACCCATCTGCTGGGGCTGAGAGTGATGGAAATGGTCCATGCAAGTATAAACAGGCTCTTAAAATTGTCACTATATTTATCAGTAGCCATATACATACTGTCTGTGACATCGTACAGTTGCTTGTTTTGGCTATGTTGGTATTTCAGCTCTTGTCTACAAAAAATTCAAAATTTTCACTCAGTTATGCTCACAGTGTCATCTTGTTTGCGTAAAGACAGTTTAAAGGACTCTTGACATTTAAGCATTCTTTAAAGAATGATTCCTGGTTAGGCAGGAAACAGTAAAAGGAAACAACATTTCTTAATGTGGCTTAGAGCAGTCAAGATCTTCTTACTATAGACAAACAGCAACAAAGGAGCTGTCAATGTTAAAAGGACCAGATAAGAAAATTATATGAGGCAGCTATGTTTTACTGTAATCCAGCACATACTTTTACCCCTTTTTAAGTATGTGAGGAAACAAAATCCTGGACAACCAAAACAGCCTTTGGTAGACATTTTAATGCACAGAAGCTATTTTGCTAACAGAGGGAAAGGGAAAACCCCCAGGAAAAAGATGACCTCTTTGAGTAATAAACAGAACCATCCTGTATTAATTCCAAATCTAATTACCCAACCTGTTGCTCCTTTTCATTCTACAGTATGCTTGAAATATAATCTAATATTGCAAAAAGTTTTAATGCAGTCTATCATTGTCACCCAACAAAAAAGGTGCAGGCTTTGTGTCAAGTTTGAGCAAAAAGTTCCTCTTCTTGAATCCTGGGTCTTTCTGAAATAATCTTACTTACTAAATCTTAGTACTTTTCAGTGTCCCCCATGCACAGTTTTTGTGCCCGTTACCCAAAAGTATCTCTTTTGGATGCAGTCAGTTTTTTTTACCTTCAGTGAGAGTAATATGTTGTATATTTAATATTGCCAAACCCAAATATTAAAGACTCATTCAGAACAAGCGGAAATGAGGGTAGCGCCAATTTTGTAGTTCCATAGACATCTAAGAAAAGATGTTGCTGGGGCGGTTGGTGGCGTAGTGGGTTAAGCAGCCGCCCCATGTACAGAGGCTGCAGTCCTCGCTGCAGCTGGCCCCGGTTCGACTCCCGCACCGAGAGGCCCTGTGTTGCGTGTCTTTGCCCCCTGCTTCCTGTCTCTCTCAAACTGTCCTAAAATTAAAGGCATAAAAAGCCCAAAAAATACTTTAAAAAAAAGATGTTGCTGAAAGATTAGAGGCGGTCCATATAGCATGAGACGGTTGTTAAATTTGCAGAGCAAATTTTGCTCGGTTCGACTGTCAGTGAACTTATGGAAGATGGATGGGATGTAGGCCAAGAGAAAATGTCACGTAACAACGGTGACGTAAACTCTTCCACCAGGGATCAGACTGAAGAAAGTGCAGCAGAGGTGTGATCACCTTGAAGCTCCTGCAGGAGACGTGACGGGGAAGAAATCAGACATGTTAGAGCTCTTACTGTAGCTTGCAGCGGGACTAGCCACTGCCTTCACATCCTTTCTGTCAGCTCGTGCGTCACTGGTGAGCCCAGTTCACGCACACACACACACACAGCTCCCACAAGGACTTTCCCTGCCCATCTGAGAATAGTTTTACAAGGTCGTTGTGTGCATTTGTCCCAGGAGAGACATCCCTGGCTTAGTGCAGCTGGGAAACATCCACCCGTAGCAGCAGACACAGATGACTTGACCTAGGTGACGCATCCTGTGGTAATGCGATGTGACGCCTAAGCTCAAGTCTCTCAGGCAGTATTCACTTCCCACTTGTCGGCCATTCTTATCTATCTTTTAACTTATCTAGACTGTTGCTTGTTTTTAAATTAATTTAAATTATTTTATTTGTTTCTCTTTATATTCTTTTATGTATTTTAATGCTTCTTCCACTCCCTGCTGAAATGCTTTTATTTTATGTAAAGCACTTTGAATTGTTTGTACATGAAATGTGCTATATAAATAAATTTGATTTGATTTGATTTGATTCCGCTGAAATTTGGAGGATTGGACCTTCTCTACATGGCCAGTGTGATCAGATCAAAGGCAGATCGGGACAGAACGGGACAGAAAGTGTGTTTTGGTCGTGTGATGTTAATCTGAATTATTGAATCCTGTGATCACTATCATTCTGAAGGGAGAGCTAGATTGTGTCTGTTTGGTCACCTCAAGAGACACATCTCAATTTACAAACCATTTCAGCTATTTTATATTGAGAAGGCAAAACACTTTCATCCTTTAAGGGGGAAGCTGAACTTAAATCTAGAATGTCTCATATCATAAAAACAAGTTGTTTGAATTGTACAAAAGGGCTGTATGAGCAGCATTGAATAGATATGCTGGGAGCAGGTATTTCAAAAAGTTTATCATTAATTAGGGGCTGCTTGTACTGTCTGTAGTTGTTTCCATCCTGTTTGACATTTATTGCAGATGAAGTCTGAGAGAAATTATCCACTAATCATGTGATTATATCTGAATATGTGTGTGTGCTTGTGGGAATGGACCCAAAGCAGATTAACATGATTGCAAACTGACAATCAGTGGCAGGAGAGCATGATGATAGCAGAGGCTTGTTTTATCACTGTGTGATTGTCCTCTGGTGAGCTCTATTTTTAGGTGGCTTTGGACCAGTTTGTCTGAAGTAAGAAACAGTGACCTGCGGGCTTCTATTTGGTAATCCATCTATGGCTTCTGCAGATCACCCAGATTATCAGGTGTTGCATTACCACATACATATTCCATCTTCTTCATGTTAAGGTTTTTTGTAAATTGTAATATGAAGCATGGAGGAGAAGCTAGTGCTTGGTCTATCTCCTAATGACATGTGAAATTGCAAGGCGCAATGTTTTTTTGATTTTCTTTTCCATTTCATGAGTCATTAGAAGTTAGACCAAGTACTACTACCCCCCCACACACACACACACACATTTTGGGGATTTGGTGGTAGAAGCCTGGGAGTTAGGGGATTCTGCGTAGTCTCTTAGCTGACAACTCAGAGGACTTCATGTTCTACATTCACATGTACCTCTGGTGGAACCACTTTCCCAGTCTGAGAGTCACAGTATGTACTGTTTCTATCAGCACATTTCTATCTTGGACTTCACCCTCCTCACCCTCCAGTTATTCCTTCAGTTCTGGCACTTTTCCATCTCTTGTTGCTTCTTCCTACTGATGTTTCTGTCAGAGGCGACTGTCACATATATCCCAACATGCTGTCTTCTGCTCTCTTCTTAGCGCCACTATGTCTCTCTGGAATTTAAAATCCCTTTGGATCTCAGCTTATTTGTTTTCAACCACTTTCAGAACATACTCCAGTGGGACTATGGGGACTTCTAGCCCATATTTGACACAGATGTTCCTGTGCACTATCCCACCCTTTGGTTACGCTTCTCAGTATATACTGTCCTAGCTCATCTTAAATCCTGATACTATGTGCTGTACACTCTCAGGGACATATCTGCACAGCCTGGTGCCTCGTGGAAACCTCTCTCTATGGAGCTGGTGTTCAGGGCTTGTTCTTGCATTGTCATGATCAGAGCCTCTGACCTGTCCTTCAGGCCAGGATTTTCTAGCCCCCGCCTCCTCATGATCCCCGCCCCCTCTCTTCTGCTGCCTGAAGCTCTCACTGATTTAATCTTTAAAGCAATACTATGTAACATTTCTACCTTAAAATAACAGCTTGAAAAAATTTGTGCGGGTAGAATGAGTTTTAATATTACGATTGGCCTGTGATGATGCCCTTCGGGGGTCTGAGTTGGAAAAACTGCGCTATGTAACTTTGCTGGAGCGGCCCGGTAGCGGCCCGGGAGCTGAGCGGAAGTACTTCGACTTGCTTTCTGGCACACCTACCGCAAAAACAAATAGACCCCTCTCACGCTCCCAGGTACATTTGATTACTCTTACCTTCTCGGTCGACATAGCTTGCACCTTCTGACTCCTCGCCGGTTCGTCAACAAACGTGAAAAGTGAAAGTGAAAGGGTGTTGTATTTACGACAGTGTAACCGTACATTACCTCCAAGCCTGTAGGGGGAGCTCCAGAGTGGGCTTTTTGAGAAGTTACATTGTATCGCTTTAAGGATCTGTTCTTTGATGTATTGAAATGCAACCTTTTTCCTCCAGGATGGTGGCTCTGACACTCTTCACGCCTTTCCTTTTATTGTTTGTAGATTCTCAGGGCGCTGGAGTTTATAGTAGGTGGAGCCCTCTGGCATCCTCAGAAGTTTTCATGTCTTGACATCTATGGCACCTTTCTTCTCTGCTAGCCAACTAGTCTCAATTGGATATCTGATGACTGGTTATGTGTACATTTTTACAATATTCCATTCACCTTATGTGTAGTACCAGTCAAAAGTTTGGACACATCTGCTCATCAAGAATGAATGCCTTTTGGATGCTTCTGTATGATGAAAGCCAAAAACCCTTCATTAAACTGAACAAATAGTAAATGTAGTGGCTACCTAACACAATTCACAGTCTATTAAATAAGTAAAATCCACCAGTAAAAACAAATGAATGTTGCAGCAGTATAGTACTCGCTTTAATCTCTGTCAGATTTCCCCTTTGACCACCCCTTAAGTATTTGAAAGTTTTGGAAAATCAGTGTATTCCAAAGAGCAGAAGAACTGAAATAAGACCTCATGCACATAAGACTCGGTTAGAATTTATAATGGAGAATATCAAATATTCTAAACAGCACAACATTTCACGCATGAATCAGATCAAATGGTTAAATTATTTTGTTTGTAATTGGTTATATCTGTCAGAGGCCTTTTAAATAAGATTTTCGTTGAATTACCATTGTAATGATGGACTTAAAGATTAAAATGAAAACATCAAACATAAAGCTTTTACAATTGGAAATGAGATAATGAAGGAGCTGATGCCATACAGATTTCATGAATTGTTTTCATCTTCCTCCTGTTTGAAAAACACATGATTTAAACCAAATAATATGATGTGCAGTTATGGATGTTTAAAAGAGTTACATGGACCTGGTGTTCTAAACTTATACCAAGGAAGCAGGAAGAATACAGGGAAGCAGCAGTGATGCGTTGGAATTTAACGTGTAATATGATACAGTTTTGTTTGATCTATTTGTTGCCTGTCACATTGTTTGCCAAGCAATCCCAGGGGAGAGGAAGCAGAAAAGGGTAAAGTGCTGAGTGACTGTAACGCATTATAAATCATGCTTTATTTTGGTGTAACAAAGGTGGAGTCCATTCTTCAACAAGATTAAACAGAGCTCCAACGAGCATTTACTAAGCAGTAGGATAATTACTTTCCTGTTGAAAGAGACGCGAGACGGCAATCACACACACACACACACACACACACACACACACACACACACACACACACACACACACACACACACACACACACACACACTCATACATCATGCTTGGGAGGTAGTATATTCAACATTTACCATTTTGATGCTGAAGAATAGCTATACAACTCAAGCTTTGGCATCTCTGTGCATAAGCTGAATATTCATATGGTTCATTAAATGTGGCAATACATATATATATATATATATATATATAAAACTATATATATATAACTACATATATAACTAGTGACCTACCTTGTGTATTAATGATGTATTTATAAATGACTGCACAATATGTTTGACTTTGAGTATGTGCAGTCATGCTGCCAAAGACAAAGACACAGACACAGACTTTAATTAGCTGCTTTATATCTCTCTCACTGACACATCACTCTTCATATATGTTCACTGCTGTGCATCACTCTGTTGTAGTTGTCTACTAATTCTTCATTCAATACCCGATAATATTGTACGATTGAAAAGACTTACTTGATGCAGTATAATATGACTTTTACAGATTATATTTTTCCTTATATTATGCACAGAAAGATGCTGAGAAGTTTGGGAAATATTCTAGTTCAGGAAATAACTAATTGAGTTACATCACACCCATTGCTGCCAAACTGCCCTTGAGCAAGACACTGAACCCCAGAGCTAGTTACCACTAACTGGATAAATACACTATATGCAAAGCTACCTTGAAATACTTGTGCGTATGGATTGGAAATGGGAAATTTACAGTTCCATCAAATGCAATCCAGAGAATTAACATTAAACTTGGGGGGAGGGAGGTTATAGCAGATTATAGTCTGGCTTTGTTTACCTCAGGTTGTATTTTACAAGGGATTATCATGTCGCAGTGATGCTAGATTTTGTTTTATAATCTGATTCATCATGGTTTCTTTGCTCACGTGGCTCAAATGTTGGGGAAAAAAATAACGGCAGTGAAACCCATGAAGGTGGCAAATTTGTGCAGCACTTCTACATTTTGTTTTGGTCTGTTGGATTCCACTAAAAAAACCAATCATCTGCCAAATTAACCCACTGGCTACATTGCGCCCCAATCCATTACTATTACTGCATGCAGTTCTGTCTCGTTCGGTGTTGGAAGTGTTAACTAACTGAAAATGATCCTAGGACTGACCTAGGAATGCCATGGTGATTTTTACAGAAAGCCCCAAGGTGTTCATTCAGACACAATGCCGTCACATTCAGGTCCAATTTAGCTCTCTTATAGGAGTTATCAGAAATATCCCATCCTACATCTAAGTTAACATTGAATTTGTGATTTTATTAAAAACTAAACCATGCAAGTTTCTCCAACAGTAAATAGACCATCATTATGTGAAATTGGACCATGGAGAAGGCGAAAGACAGTCATAGACAAGGGCTGGGACTGCACTTGTATGTTCACGTGGTTATGATGGCTGCCTCATGTATCCTGTGCTTGTTTGAAGCATTGATTGTGCATTATATCAGAAATTAACGCAATGTCTATGCAAGATGCAGTAAGGAGTTGACTGGAAGAGGCAGTACAAGGGAAAATGTGACCAGATATCCAACATCCTTTATAGGAAGCCTTAAATATTAAGGATGTCCCGATCAGATTTTTTTGCCCCCGAGTCCGAGTCATTTGATTTTGAGTATCTACCGATACCGAGTCCTGATACGATACTTCTACAGTACATTAGAAAAATGAAGAACGGCGAAGAAACAGATCCAGGATGTCCCTGATTTTTCATTTTCTTCACTTATTTTATCATTTAACACTTATAAACAGAGCACTTCTGTGAGGTAGCTTGAACAAAAAAAGTAATCAAGTAATAAAGAAATTCTTCACATTGTAGTTTAGTGCAACAATGTCTAATATAAAAACGAGCAGCAGCTCAACTTGAAATACCTGGCAGGCATGTAAACAAATAAGCAAATAAAAGTGTCACAGTGTTATAAAGTAAGGCCAGTAATGTGCTTTTTGGAACTGCACTCCTAATTCTTACTCTCCTCCTCTGGCTTCACAGAAGGAAATGTACGTTTTTCTTGATGTAAACCAACATCTCTGCCTTGTCAGGTTTGAGCCTGTTCCTGTTCTCATCAAGGATGTTAGCAGTGGTGTCAAAAGTACACACATTTGTTACTTAAGTAGAAGTATAGATACTGCAGTTTAAAAACACTCTGGTAAAAGTTGAAGTATCAACTTGACCTCTTCACTCAAGTAAAAGTGAAAAAGTATGTGCTCCAAAACCTACTTAAAGTATAAAAGTATAAAGTAACCTTTAAATAAATTTAAAAAAAACAAAAAAAACCCACACACAAAAAGGTAGATGCCACTATATGAATTGTACCGAGCCCTTAAAATGACATGGGAGAGTAAAATAAAACCCAAGGGTTTCTCGTGCCCACGCGAAACTTTCTCGTGCGCGCGAGAAAGTTCCTTACTGCCTGAAAAATTCAAAGAAAAAAGATATACACACGCACGTTCCCCCTTTGTCATGGCTGACAGTCAAGACAAAAACTGAAAGGAAAATTAGCTCTTTATCACTACATACAGACCTAAAACGCTCTGAAAATGGCACGGAGTAGGAGAGTGCAACAATTTTGCACACACATTAAGATTATGTTAGACGCTTCGCGCAGCTTGGCGTTTGCAGTTTGTAGAACACCTGCTTGCTTCTGACGAATGATGATTTCCTTGTGTGTCAGCAGCACAAATTTGACGAATAGCTTAACCGATGAGTGTTTGCGTTATATGATTCATCCAATTACACTCGTTCTCACTAGGTGTGGATGGCGCCACTGATCTGTATTGGATGGCGCACATGACGTGAAATACATTATTAAACTGAAGCCAAGAGTAACGAGGCTGTTTGTTTTGAAAATGTAAGGAATAGAAAGTACAGATACTTGTGTGAAAATGTAATGAGTAGAAGTCAGAAGTAGGCAGAAAAATAAGTAATGGAGTAAAGTACAGATACCTAAAAAGTGTACTTAAGTACAGTAACGAAGTATTTGTACTTCGTTACTTGACACCTCTGGATGTTAGCGATGTCCTTGCCACCTCTTGAAATCCCAAGTTTGCATATCTCACAGTTTGCAATCGCAACGTTTTTGTCACCCACTTTAAAATAGCTCCACATAGCAGACATTCGCACCCCCAGCTTCAAGCTGCTGCCGTGTTCTTCTTCGCTTTAAGGCACGCAGCAAAGTGACGTCATGCCGCATGCGTTGTTTCTGTGTGGAGTTGAGACCATAGACATAAAAATTCGGGGAGTTATGATTATTGTAGTTGGGGATATACACTGTCCTCAGTCGAAATAAATGCAATGTGAGATTGGATGAGACCCATCCAAGATGGCGGCCGCGCTGATACGTCAGCTCCAATATTATCCAAAAAACACTACAGAATGTGTTTCTACAATTTCATCTTTTCATTCATGATATTTATTTTGTCTGCTTTCACTTCTAGTTTCATTTGCTCTTTACCTATTCTTAGCCATCATTTCTCCTTTACCTGCACTGTTTACTGGGTAAGTTTTGGTAGTAAAACACTTTTTTTAGGGGTTAAGAATCAAAATCACCTGTTTAGGCTGAGGAAAATGCCATAGTTTGGGTTTAAATACAGTATTAGAGTCATGTAACAGCATTTTGAAAGTTTCTTTGGTGACACATGAACAGGATATTTCACGTGCACTCATTCACATGTGAATTCTGGGACCTGGGTTTGATTGTGGCTGTCGTTGTGGTAGTAACCATGAATGGTTGTCACTCTTTGTTCACCCTGTGGTAGAATGGCAGCTGGGATAAAGCTACAGGCTGTATGTATGCCTGACTCTCAGAAACAGTGGACTCAGATGGATGGATTTCTATAGTATTTAGATGTGTGAATTCAATGGGGAAAAAAGTACATGATAATAACTTTCAATATAGACTTAATTTGGCAAGTTTAAATTGAAAAAAAACAATCTGTTAATCATGAATTGAAATAAACCAGGTCCAAATGAAAGAATAACTCATTACCTTATAAGTGTCCAGGGCATTTTGCTGTTGGTGGAACATATGTCTGTCTTTGAGGAGTACACAATAATGCAGTAACTATGAGAGAAAGTGAAATGTTCCACATGTATAGATCTTTATCAGGCCTACGTGTGGTTTTGTGACACTTTTCCAAAGAACCACATATTATTTTGTTTAGCTCAGCTGATGAAGTTTAATGCCGAGCTGATTCTAGTGTTTATTCATCTCCTTAAATATGATGCATGGATGAATAATTTTTTTATTTAATTTTCAAAGACTGAAGGCAATATTGCTGATTTAATATGAAACTCACTGCTGTGTTGAACATGACTGGAGTGACTGTCTCTTCACACATGATTTAGTATCAGTATTATTAGTGTTATTATCTTGTCATGTTTGTGTCAAAGCTATGATTGCTCACCTACAATGGCATTTTGTGTGTGTATATTTACAAATTAGGCTGAGATTAATCCTTGAAATGTTATGTAAATGTGAATATGCTTTCTTGTGAGAAAACCGTCTTATATCTGCCCCGCCGCAAAAAGACAAGATAAACAGCAGTAATGAATATTCTGGTCATCAGTCATATTGTCACCTGGTTAATGCACACGGGGAGAAGGAACATAGATTCCATTTTCCTTCTTGTCTTTTGATACAAAAAAAAACAGCTTTCAATTTATTTTCTCAAATTATTATCAGTCCTGCCTAGCAGAAATGCTGCTAATGTAGTTTGAAATAACTTCTTGGCGTAGCTTAACCCACTTGTCTAATTAATTTTTTTTTTCTATATGAAGATACTAACTGATTTATAGTTAAATGAATATTTTCAGTAAAGATGACAAACCCAAGAAGACTGGAAACCCATATTGTAGATCCCATTCATCATCTAGCAGATCATAACTGTCCTCAGGTTTCCGGTGCGGAGCTGGTTGGAATGAGATGATGACAGGAATAAATGACCAACATTTGCACATAACCTTGGCAAAGAGAGAACACATACATACGTGTTTCTTTGATGTATTTGTCAATGTTAATTACATTCAAAGAACACAAGTGATGTTCCATACAGGTAAAGGTTTTATTCTGTAAGACAAAAATATCACTCAGACAAGATAATTGCAAGAAAATACCTCTAGTGTACCTTTTAATCAGCTATTATGTCCTTGCATTCAGGTGCAATTTTCTTATCAGAAAGTTTCTCAAACTGATTGTGATAAAAATGCAGGCAATCATAAAGACTAGCACTAAAACATTTTGATAGATGGAGAACATTTGCTCAGGCAGATGGGTGGCAAAAGACTGTGTTTTTCAGCGCCAGCGGAGTTTGTCGTATGACACATGGATGCAGTATGTTTCCACTCATTATCATAAGGCTTCCTTAAAATAGTGACATTTATTTTTATCAGGTATTTCTATTTTGCTCATCCGGGATTATTTTAGGCTAGGCCTCATGAGATAGGTTACCAAAATAAGCTAGTAGAGGTTTGATTTGGGAATTTTTGTTTCTACGTTTTGTCTGGATGTTCCTTTTTAAGAAAAAAGGCATCAGTAGCATCCTCTTGCTCCCAGTTTGTCTCTTAAATATCTGATATTTTTATGTTCCTAAAGTGAAAGGTCACTTTGAGGGTAGGAGGCGGAAAAAAAGCACAACCTCCAACAGTTACATGTTTGCATCTTCTGTGGAGGAATTTGGCTACTCCACACTGTCCTATACAATTTGCCATGCAATGAAATGATGACATATAATAGGCAGCATAGCTATTTCAGCTATGCTTAATTCTATCTGGATGAAAAATTGGAGAAAAGTGAATTGACTCAAAAGATGAGCTGCCTGTGGTATCCTTGGTAACTAAGACTGCTAAATATTTATTTTTCCAAAAGGTCAGAAGTGAAATGAGAAGAAGCGGAGGAGAAATTTCCTCTCTCACATCGTGGCAACTTCCTCTGAGCCTATTTAGTTTTCAAGGTGTCTTTACAGAGAGAGTGTGCGCTCGGTGGCAGAACCAAAGGGAAGGTGACAAAGATGGAGGGGCTCTTCACCCTGACTTCCACTCATCATCATGACAGGAAAAAAAAAAAGAACACAGACTTGCTTGCAAATAGTTCCTCACTTTCCACTTGCAGACTTGGGTTGTAAAATGCTAAAGAGAGAGAAGGAGCACACTCAAAAATATTTTAGAGAGAGTTTTTGGCTACAACAGCACTTCACATGTCATGTAACACAGAAGTGTAAGTTTGTTTCAGAATTGTCAGTGGCAAGCACACACAGGTACACATGTTGTTTTCTTCAGAGAGAAGCATTTAGAGGCTTCGTAGCTGCATTACAAATCTGGTCACCATGGATGCCACCACAAAAACTTTGGTTTAATATTTGACAAGGAGCACTAAATGGCATAATGCATACAAAAAAATCCCCTCAGAGAGTCAAAGTAAAAGGTGTGAAGAGGTACACTGATTCCCTAATGGAGACACAGAAAACTCTCACTGCCTACTGAAACGCATTCGGCCTAAAATTCAAGATTTACTGTGTGCACCCTATGCTACACCACACGGACGACAAAAAGCTTGTATTGGCTGAGAAGTGTCCTAAAAGTGCTGGACAGAAAAATAAAGCAATGTTATTATCATGCTTTTGTAAATTTTGTCTCAAAACACTGTGCAATACTGCAAAGTGTTTTCAACAGTCATTGTTCTTTTCTACTTCCTTCCAACTTGTGATTCCACACCTTTCTACAGCACTCTCAGTTGGGAATGATCAGGAGTTAAAAGTACAGGTTAAGGGTTAGAAATAAGTATTATATGGTTAGGTTTCCCTGTGATGGACTGGTGACCTGCCCAGGGTGTACCCTGCCTCTCGCCCACTGACGGCTGGGACAGACCCCATTATTTAATTTGGGGACACGTTATCCTTTCGCAACTTTCAAAAATAAATTGTGAAACTACTGTATTTTGGTCAAGCGGACAAATGCATATATTACACGTTTTCTGCTGAGACTGGGCTGGCATCAGTGCGGCACTTTTAATTGGAATTGACAATACCCCTCACATCTAAGAAATATAATCCTTGTAGACACCAACCCATTAGTTGTAAATTAAGCTTACCTGTGCCTTTTGAATGGTACATTATGTCACATTCAAGCAACAATGATGAGAAAAAAATAGCAAACTGTAAAAACATATTGTGTTAGTTTTGAAATATTGAAAAGTTCAAAATACATATCTTAAAAAGTAATTTATGTTTCCATAAAGATGTTGTACAAATTATGCAAAAGCAAAATCTATCAATACTTTTTAAAAAATTGAATGAAATTCAATCAAAAAAGGGTCAGTTGTTAACTAGATTCCACAGAAAACTGTGATTTTCTGCTATATTTGAACACTTTCAGGTGTATAAACAAAAACGATGTACTTTAGATGAATTATATAGTTTTGCTAATTAGTTCTTTACCACTTACATTCGCATCAATATGTACAAATGTAGAATGGACACTTTTGATTATTTTTGTGCTAAATCGAAATTCCAACCTTCTCTTCTGTGAAACATCTCATGGGAATCCTTGATTGATATGAAACAAGAAATACAGGAAAAAAATATGGAATATTCTCATTTGATAAAATTGCAGCTTATAGCTGGGTAAATGCAATCACACATTTTAAAACGTAACCATAAACTTTACTCAAAAATCTTCTTCATTGTATCAGAAATGCATAACGAGATGCATAAATCTATGTGTCATAAGAAAAGAAGCTGGATGTTTCTGTTAAAATCAAAACAGTTTCCCAACCAAACAACACAACAACTAACAATGAGATGAATCAATTAACTCCAAACACTTACGTTAACACTATTGCAGACTGACCAAGAAGCTGTGGATCACGGACAGATAGCTGTGTAAGTGCTTGCAAAGTGTAGCTTAAGAACTAGAGGAGCAGAGAGAAGCTCTCACAGGTTGTCATTATCAGAGAAAGGAGGTCAAAACACCAGCAAGAGAACAAGACCATCATGTTATCAAGGTGTATTAGGACAGGAGAGAATGGCATGTTTTTTTTTTTTTTTTAACGTCTTAAACTACTCACACAGCACTCAGCTTTACAATTCATGTCAGATTTCAGCTGTGTGTTACAGCTTGTGATACGGCAGTGACAGCTCACCAGACAGGGCGAGCAGCAATCACAGCAATAACAGCGTAGTAGCAACAACACCAATTTAAAGCAGATTACATGAAAGGACAGCTACGGACCAGTGAAAAACAAACTAAAGACAGTCAAAAGGTCATATTAAGACAGGAAAAAACATTACTGACCTAAATGCTAGATTTGGGGGCAATGCAACAATTAATGCCTTCGATAGATTATCCAACATTGTGCACCATTTTCCCAGTTTGAATGATGTGTCTCACCGGTAAGTAATGGCAGTAATGGCTGGCTTTGAAAGCTGACACCTAATGAAGTCCAGTTGGAGTTTTATGCTCTGAGGTGATTGGATGACACTTTTCTTTGTCTGGGCTACAACGCAGAAGGAATCACCTTCAGCTGTTGTCTTTAAGCGTAATGTGCCGTCGATATCATCTTTCATTTGACCCTAGTCTCTACCCTGATCAACACCCTGTAAAGGCTGTAGGGTAAAGACAGCCATCTCAGAAACCAACAGCTACCCATCATTACTATTGCGGTTAGAGCCAGTAAACATCCCTAAACTGACAGGTGGTGAGCAGAGCTGAGAAGGCCATAAAATATCCAATCCAGTGCTTTCCAACAATCAGGAGGAAGTAAAACAGACATCATAAAGATCTTTCAGACTTCAAGGCCAGAGCTATTTATAGAATACATAGCTGGCCAGAGGTTTTGAATCAAGCCAAGGGAGAGAAATGAACTGCATATGTATAATGCTTGTCTAGTATTGCAGAGCCTTTTCTTTGTCATACACACACTCAATACACAACTCAGGCCAATGAAGGCATCAGTGGTAATGTGGGGTTCAATGTCTTGGTCAAGAGCTCTTTAACATGTGGACTGAGGAAGCCGTGACAGAGAACCCCCAACCTTTCAACTGGCAGATGATGACTCTGCCTTCTGAACCACTGCAAGTGTAACCACTTCTATAAAAGCAGATGTGTTGGCAATTTTCTGGTCTAGACCATTAAGGTATGTGTCCAATGCCAAAGAGGAAAGACATCAGCAATAATCTAAGAGAAGCAATTTGCCGCCCATTAGTCAGGTGTTACAAGGTCATTTCGAAACAATTTGGAGGAACATAATTAGCAAGCAATGTAATGTTTTAGGGATGATTAAAAACTATCTTTGATTATCATGAAACCAAGTATGTGGAACGTAAATTTAATTCTGTTTTTGTACCATGAAGTTGTCTGTCCTTAATATACAGTTGTTTTCTGCATTTTGTTTTTCTGAATAGCACAGCTCTGCCAGGCTTTAGACAACACTATAGACAGACTCATTCCAAGGCATGCCAAGTTTTTCTGCTGACAAGTCAAACAGCAACTTGAAGCGCTAGATGAAATGATTGCTAAAGTTCCTGAGAATCTTTGTGCAAAACAATTTTGGCCAATCATCAAACACCTGAGATGTTCCAGGTTGCTCTAAGGCTGACATTGTCATCACAGAGGCTGTAAATACAAGCTGAAACAAGAAGTGTCTCCAGAAATGACACACTTTCATTTATGTACGAGTCTACTGTAAGTGAGATTTTGAAAAAGACTAAGCAGAAGTTTTGGACAACAAAAGAGAACCTGACCTACAGAGGTAGCCAGTGCGAACTACAAAAAATATGCTAGAATGCTGAGTAAAGCACAAAATTGAAATATTGAAAGAAATTACAACTCAACTAATGTTGTGTGCTGTGCCCTGTGATAGAAGCAGCTCAGTGTGTGTTGTGCGGTTGTTCTTCAGATAGAAAAGGAGAGCTGAAGTGCTCCTTCAGGGCTGAGGATGTTGTCTGATGTCGGAGAAATCCCAGAGCTCTCAGTAGAAAGCTGTTGTGTTTTCAGTGTGACTCAGAATAAATAAATGCAGTTGATAAAATGAACAGAGTTGATCGCTTTTTTTTTAAAATTTATTTCTGCCTGAGGGGCAACTTTATAAAGTATTTGACTGATTGCAAACTGATATAATCATCAAGGACTGAAGCTTTACTCTCATATATTTTTCAGATATCTGACCAACGGTTGATTGGGGAATTTTGTGTTTTCAGATTTTCACTGTTTTCAGCACTCTCAGTCACTTCATATAAAACAAACCAAGCATAAAAACAGTGACACCCTCAGCTGACTGCGGGATGAAAAGCACCCAAGCTGCACTTTTTAGTTCTTAAAGAGACAGCTCTTCACCAAAAATGGTTTAATTTCTGGCGACATCGACATCTCTGTGATCTCTGTCACTTGAATTTTAAGACTTACTTGAATTGGCCACCAGTGCGATGACACAAGATTAAAGTGAATGATAGATCTCTCAGAGGATAGTTTCTAAAGGAACAATGTCATATGACAGACTGCTTTTCCAACTTGTTACTTTTTTCTATTTTTTTCTAAATTTATCACTTTGCCCCCACAAACCGGCTGCTGCATAGTTAATATTTCATCATGTATGCCCCTCTCAGATGTAAAAGGTTTGTGAAGCACCACTGCGGATGACTGAAGACTCTAGCACACCAGGGCCGCTTACGGTCTTCAGTGCAGAAAATAGTTTACTTTACTGTGCTCTAGCTGGTAGCCTGGCAGAAATAATAACATTTTCCATTAGCCTGGGCATGCTTTTTTTTTGTGCAGTGGCTGGGTAATCCCTGGGGGCTGCTGTGGATATGCCCCAAATCCTCTGGAGATCTGAAAAAAGCCCTCTAAATTCTCTCTGTGTGCGTGTAACTCCTTCTTTACAGCTCATGTTGTTTCATGCGAGGTGATTATAATCTGATGCCACAGGTTTTAGCATGATTCTGTGCTTCTGTGATATTATATGATCCATATGGTTCTATGTATTTTGCAATGTGTACTGCAATTTAATTTGGACTTGACTTTTGCATTTGAGTCTTTCTAGTTTTCACTGTACACTTTTCTGAAAACATACTATATTCTTAAGCTTATTGTTTTTGTTTTATGACCTACAGCTGCCCTTTTCTGCCTCTCACAGCTCCCATTAACACTATTTTCATCTGTAACAAGACAGAATTTCTCAACTCTACACATCAACTGCACGTTACCTGCCTAACAATGAAATAGTTTTTAATCCCAGGGGAGCATTTTGCAGTAAAAAGCCAGCTGGATCTAAAACAGAATGAATAATGGACTTACATGAGGTACATAGAGACCCAACCCTGAATAAATTACGTTGCTCTTTCTTACCTGCACACTGGGGATATTGGGCTATTGTTGTGTCAACTTCAGCTTCTAACAGGCTGAAAATGAGTCTTAGTTATGGAGAACTGCCCTCCACAACTCCAGACACAAATATCCTTCCTCATCATTGAATAATGCTGCCAGAGAGGACTACTGCATTACTGGTAATCCATTATGTATTCCTAAGAATTCCCAAAGCTTGGAGTTCACCCATCTGTGCGTCTGTCTTGTATCTATTTGACATTGCTCATCTGGCTGTATTAAGTCACTGCCACATAGCTTAAGTGCATTTTAAGTGAGGGCTGTAGACTAGTCAGAGAAGTGGTTAAAGGCATAGGAGAATTGAAATTGTTGCACTTAGTGCAGCTAACCCGAGCCAAGGGATCTTTAAGATGTACACAACAATAGTGTATAGCACCTCAGATTAAATGGCAATATCTGCTGTGATTCCAATGTCACTTACATCCACTGGCAAATATCACTTGCAGCAATGTAAAAAACAAGTCTGTTGTTTATTTTTGACTGACATGAAAGGTGTGTGTTGAGGTTCTTGTGTGTCATTTTTTCTGTGCCACTACCACCCTACATATGTTGTCTCATATCAATTCTGGAAGAGGGATTATGCTGATGAATTCTGTGTGTCTGCATATTTAGAATTGAGCGCTTTCATCTACAATGCATTAAAGCCCTATTGTCTATTCTTTTTTTTTTTTTTTAATGTTTTTTTGGGGCTTTTTATGCCTTTAATGATAGGACAGTTGGAGAGAGACAGGAATGCAAGGGGCAGAGAGAGGGGAGACATGCAGCAAAGGGCCGCTTGGTGCGGGACTCGAACCGGGGCCAGCTGCAGCGAGGACTGTAGCCTCTGTACATGGGGTGGCTGCTTAACCCACTACGCCACCGACCACCCCCCTATTGTCTATTCTAAGTGATTCTGTTTTACATCAGTTCCACCTCCTCTATAAATTGCAGGCTATAACATGCAGTGGAGGAGTTGTCATAAAGTACTCTTAAAGTTTGAAATGGATCTCAGAATGAGAAGCATTTAACAGGTTTGACAGCCAAGTTGTCTGTCCTCAATCTGAATTTAAGAGCAGATTCCAAAGAGCACCATGCCATCTTTGACAAGCACAAAACTCTGGTGTAGACACATTGAAGCTAATCTACAAAGAGAAAGTATGGTTTTAGGACTGGATCTGACTAATTTGAATTCAACATCTGAAAACAACTTGAGAGGGCGGAGAATCCTTCTCAAGTTGACAGAGCTGAGTTTGATTCCCACACTTCCACAGAGTTTGATGGCGTCACTCCCGAATGACAAGGTGAATTGGCCAGCGCTATGCGGGCCTATTTAATTTTTATTATAGAGTGGAAACAAGAATAAAAACTTCAAGACTTAAGTGTACAACTTTCATCAATGGCACATTTGATGCTGTGTAAATCCAGCCAAAAGAAAAGTATGCACAGATTTATTGTGTTTTGAAAATAGTGGATATTTTCTCAGTTCAGTTCAAATCAAAGCTTTTTACAGTTATTTTGATTTCTGACACCTCGAGCTGCTTTTGAAACTGCTTAGCTGCCTGTTTGTTTGACAGCTCCTCCTCCCCACATTAAGCTCTAAGAGTCTGAATAAAGGAGCAATAACCCTCTAGGCTATCACAGAGCTTATGCTTTGTCATGAATATATCTGTCTTGGAAATGAGTGGACTGTATTTGATGTTACAGCTGGATGCTGGAACTGCAAGTTCCAGTGTGTGATTGCATTGCTGGTCATAAGCGATCATCCATACTTTTTTTAAAGATGAAACACCAACTGTATTGGAGACTGTTAGAGTTTTAGAGAAAATGTCAATGCAGCTTCAACAGCTTTTAGTCCTTTGTTAGAAAGCTGCCTGAAGCCTAAAAGTAACACTTCTTCTGCCTCTTTCTCATGCAGGTATCTGGGAATCACACGTCCTTTGACCTATCCAGCACGGCAGAATGGTCAGCTGATGGCCAAGATGATTGCAGGAGTGTGGCTGGTGTCAGCATCCATCACTCTGCCACCTTTCTGTGGCTGGGCCAAAAACGTCAACACAGCCGGTGTGTGCCTCATTAGCCAAGACTTTGGTTACACCATCTATTCTACAGCTGTAGCCTTTTACATCCCCATGCTGGTGATGCTTGTCATGTACTACAAGATTTTCAGGGCTGCTCGTAAGAGCGGCGCCAAACACCGCTTCACTGACCTGTCACGCCGCGAGCGTCTTGAAACAGTGGCCAACGAGGCAATGCGCATGCAGGGCCTGAAGCCTCCAGGTGTGGTGGAGGAATGCGCCGCCTTGTCCCGCCTGCTGAATCGTGACCGCAAAAACATCTCAATCTTCAAGCGGGAGCAGAAAGCAGCCACGACACTTGGGGTGATTGTGGGGGTTTTTGCTGTGTGCTGGCTGCCATTCTTTATCCTGTCCACTGCTAGGCCCTTTGTCTGTGGAGTGGAGTGTAGCTGTGTCCCCATTTGGCTGGAGCGCACGCTGCTCTGGTTAGGCTACGCCAACTCCCTCATGAACCCCTTCATCTACGCCTTCTTCAATCGAGACCTGCGCTCCACTTATCGTGACCTTCTGCGCTGCCGTTACCGCAACATCAACCGCCGGCTGTCTGCTGTGGGTGTACATGAGGCTCTCAAGATGTAAACATGCATGGTGAAGCAGTGTATATTTTGGTGTATGGTGACCCTGTGCTTGTACAATACACTTGGTGCTTAAAGGGCATAGTGTACACAGCTGGCCTGAAGATAAGACTCAGACTGACAGAATGGGAGTCGCTGTTGGTGGCTTTCAAGACACAGAGACAGCACAATTACTTCAGTTTGTGGGTGACTCAGTCATTCTATTCTTGGAAAGAAAATCATAGAGTCTGCTTGATTGGCCATTCAAGCAGACACAGCTTTTGTGCATATGCCACAATTACTTCGCAGCTCCAGATTTTTGGTGTGATACTCCAGCCACAAAGAAAATGACATATATACACAAACAGTTTCCCTAGGGCTTTTAAAGAGACTACAAAGCAAACAAACAGATTTCTGTAAATTAACAAAATTGATGTTTTATGAGGAAAAACATTTGTTGCAGTGTCTTTCGAGCATCTTCATTTCAACATGAGTGTATCCCAGATTCATTTTAACACAGGAGCTTTCACTTTGAGGTGTGTTTTTGCCAAGGTTACCGTATATATTGTTTATATCACTTTATGTTCCGTCATAGCTTTCAATTTGGACCTCTCACTAAATTCCATGGTAGCACCTTGAATGTTTAAAAATTGGTGATAACAAGGAGAAGAGAGTGCGATCACTGAAGGACAGTTTGTCAGATTTGTGATATAGTGTTTGGTTTAACCCAACACTATATCACACATTTGAATCAAACATGAACTCATTACAGTAAGTGTCAGAAACCACAGTACTATGGAGTTTACTCTTGTCATCATGCCTTGATCATCACTGGCTCCTGACCTTTTCACTTGAAAAAACAACATCTTGGCACTCTTCAGTTTCACTGGTTGTCAACTGTGTTTCTGTCTCCCCTTTGAATCAAGATGCGGTCACTTCCCTCATGACTGCTCTCATGGTTTGAACTTTTCTGTGACCTGAACAAGCCCTTGTCAAATGTCATCAGTCGAGCAGAGTGTGCTTTTTCTACCTCGATTTTGTGAAAAGACTGTACATTTCATTCAAACAGATGTCCTGCTGTATCATTTTGTAATTGACCTCTTTTTTTATTGTGTAAATTGATGTATCGACAGATGTGCATGACTGCTCTGTCTGACGGCTTTGTCATTACTTTGGGAAAACAGTCTGAGGCTGTGGCAAAGTATTTAATCACTTTGTAAATAAAGAAACACCCCAAATGTCACTGTGGCTTAAATCAGTAACATCGCATGGTACACTTCCACACAAACTGGATAGAATTCTTGGCCGAGAAGCCTTTGTATTTCCACAAATTTTCAGATTTAGCATTTTTCTTTTAAAATTCACTACACTTACCCAGCATTGATAGGTCTTTCATGAAATATAAATATGCATCTTGAGGCAACATAAAAGCTTTCATAGTATATTTTTGTGGTCATTGTGCTACTTGCAAGGACTCTGAAAAGATGCGCTAGAGAATGTTGACCCAAATATAGATGCCACACTGTTAGCTTAGAGCAAGATCTTTTATTCAAAGTCTAGCTGACAGTTCTCTGCTTGCTGTCTTGACTGAAACTGTCCTGAGAAACAAGGACGAAGTAGAGTCTAACATGCGAGCAGGTTTTAGCTTAAGGTCAGAAACAATATTTTTGACTTTCAGTTAAAAATAACAGGGTGGAACAGGAGGAAAAACAAACACACAGCATAATGTTATCAGACACGTATCTCTGCCTGTTTATGTTGAACAATAAATTGAGCAGTATCATTTGCTTATTCTATATACATTTTTTTACATTAGGTTCTGGTTTATTTGCAGCATTTCCTAGATACTTAAAACCAAGAAAGAGTTATTATGGGTTGTTATGGTGTGGAATCTGAACAAATGTGTGCTCCATCACGGTTAAATGTATTTGGTTTGATTGATAGTAAAATTTTCCATCTTGCTTATGAAATGGGCTCAATTAATCATTACATATAGCAAATTGATATTCTGTTTTTGGGATGATATTTGATCAGCTGTAAGTGCAGTGTCACACCTCCTGTTCTGCCCAGCACAACCTGACAATAAGTCTCTGACCTAAAAGTGGTTATTTTAACCCTTAAAAAGGCAGTCCAAAAATCTTTAAGATGGCTAAAACTCACATCAATTTTTGATTTGTAATGCCATTCACACTTCTAGAACTGAAATCTAAAATGAAATGGCTGAAATATCAAGGGAAAATATGCTTCTTTTTAGTCTGAAAAGGTATTTCTTCTTCCTACGCTGCTTTTATGGAAGAGCTTTTCTCTTTAATCAAAAAACTTTATACTTGTTTTAAGAAATCTTGGCAAGTACAATCTTCTTATTCTGATGGCAGATATTATACATATTTTAAGTAATACATACTTAAGGTTAGGGTTATATTTTATTCATATTTACCTGTGTTGCCATTCCAGCTCAGAGCAGGAAAACTTGAATTTAGCATTTTAAATCAAAGAAATGAAAGATCTTCCAGGGCCCAGATGCACATGCAATGCGTACACACAGAATTCATGTGTATGCTTTTTCCAACACACAAAGGCTATTTATAAAGGAAGAAATTTGGCCAAGAATATGTGACCAGGCCAGTGTAGCTCTGATATGAAGTGGGAAAAGGGTCAACATAATCTAACTTAAAACATAACAGTTTTATGGAGCTTACCCAGAGTGATATGCTTTGTTTGTTACTGTTATTCTTCATCACATGCTCAAATTTATTTGTAGGGGTCATCAACAACTGCATCACGGTCAAGTGCAATGGCTAAGGAATGAGACTAAGAAAAAAATCGGTATTGAGAGACAGTTCTGATATTTTGGCAAAGGATTAGCCCATACTCTGCCACATGCTTCAATGGGCTTTTTAATAAATCAATAAAAACACCCTAATCTGTCTGTACATGGGACTCCCTCCTGATAATATTTTATTTCTTTTTTGTACCTCTGGAGGGTCCGTTCCCTATAACGAGAGCAACATGACCGCTACTGTTACTATAGTCAGTTCAATAGCTTTTGGGAGGTTCTTTGACCTCCCAATAAAACAGATTTAATTTCACCTATTTCTTTGTTGAGTGTCTCAATTTTTTATGCAGTTGCTTTGATTTCTATTTTGTTGTGATGCAAACAAGCTTTTTGCATTGAAATGACTAATTAGTCGAGTGCCTGCTGCCTACATCTGTTGATAGGTAGAATTGGATTGAAAATCAGGTTTGTGTATGTAAGTATCGCAATGATTGAGGTTTGTAAAACAGAACCATGTATGCGTAGCTTTAAAAATCTGGAAAAAAAACAATTCATATGCACAACAAACCCAGAGTAACTTTTTATCAGCAAAAGGCAATACTTAATCTTAATATTCATGAGTCCACTATGAGGAGAAGGCTCAAAAACAATGGTGTGTATGGAATGACTACAGCAAGAAAACCATTCCGCCCCAATAAATAAATACAAGACCAAATACCAGCCAACAACAGCATCTCTAGAGTGGCTGGCATAGCCGAGGTTACTGCGGCTGTTCATGATTTTCCCAAAGAAAGCAAGTAAACGTAATTGCATTTTAATAGAAACCTTACCTTTTTTTAAAAAAAATATGGATCTTGTTGCTTTACATAATTAAATCATGCTTGTGGTAACATTTCTGCATCTTCATAGAAATTTCCTCTCTGATATTTTTCTCATATTTACAACATATTCTAAGATTTGAACAGTCATGATATAAAATAATTTGGATCTGTGCGATTAATGCCATCTGCCGAATGATTTGGTGGGAAAGTTCCCAAATGAACACTGAATCCTTATGAGGGTCCCAGACACAATATTTAATGTAATCCAGCTTTCTGGACTAATATTTTATTTATTTCGGGCACAGTTACATAAAAATGTTACTAACTCCCTGATGTAAATATAAGGAACATGGCCTAAACTAACTTGTGGACATTTTGTTTTATCACAAAGAACAGTAAACCTGGTGAACCTTGCACATTGCTCCGAACTGGTCCACTCCCCCAAGCAGCCTTGTAAACAAGCGTTACTCTTGGGGGATGAGCACCATTGTGACTGGGAGGAGTGCCTGCTCTCCCTGTCAGTGTGACTTGCCTCGTTTAGAGGCGCCTGATGTGTGTCATCACTATCAATGAACAGAAGAAGATAGAGAAATATCTATGTGTGAAGAAGTCGATAGATTCATCAAAGGGAGGAGGATAGTAGCAGATGAGTGTTTCACATTTGCTGTCACAGGCCAGTTCTGACAGGCTGTGTGGGTTGATGGGGGAATAGACACTCTAGGCTCACTGTATTATCTAACACAGTATTTAAGTGGAGATGCTTTGACCAAACATCGAAATGTATCTAAGAAGTGCAATATCATCATCTTGCAATGTCTCCCTTACACCTCAAAGATCCAGTTACTAGAACAAGGCCTTTGTGTGACACAGCATTCAGCAACTCCACTGCATTTACTGGGGAATCCTGTTTGTGATTCTTTTTTATGTAGAGAATTTCTGTACCCAAATATGGGCAAAATATGTTAAATGTAATCTAGACGTATAGTCTTTGTACAAGCGTGCTTCCCAGCAACAGTGGGATGAGACGAAGGATAATAAGACCTATTATCAAGTGAAAAATAAGAACAAAATAAATGTGTTTGAATAGAATTATGAGCATTGGTTTTAAAAAGTCTTTGGTTTTCGTTTCTCACGGCACCTTTTTTTGAAAGACCAAAAGACAATGGAAAACCTCCAACACTGCTGGCTGAATCGTATGGAATTCATGTTTATATAGACTAGTCCCTTCATCCTGAAAGGTGAAAGGTAATCAACATATACTGTATATCAATAACCACGAGATTTGAGACATACGTCAACACATGTTGACAGTAAAATTCAGGTTTTTAAATCTGAAGAAATATCATTCGAATGACGTAATGTATATTTGCCTTTGTTATTTAACTTTATTTTCAATACCTACATTTATTTGTACTCATTGTTACATGGGTTTCCTTTGGAAACATTTTAAATACAAGTCTTTTACTTGCAAGAGAGTTCTTTTGCCTTGTGATATTAGCACTTAACTAACTGAAGTGCAGAATCTGAATACGTCCAGCACTGCATGTAACATTAACACGGTTGTTCCTTCAACTACGGCTGGGATTTGCAAGGCCATATCACTCATTCTCAATTTCAATGAATTAATTTGCATACAGTGCATCAAATTAATTAGTCTATATGGCAGTGTTGGCGTAAGTATCCAGCAGTCATATCTGCAATATAATTTGACTGTGGATGTACCCATGCTCCTCACTTTCCAACTAAATGGAAGCTATAAATAAACCAGTAAATATGTCAATTATATGATAATCCGATTTATGTTGGGTGTCCTGAAATATCAACTTCCTCCCACGGCCATCACCAGCAACAAATCACAGCACGCAAGTCTGCTGTTTGTTTGTGCCCCTTCCTGCGGGGATGGGACTGAAGCAAAGGAACATGTAAAGAACTTATCTGTCCCTCTTTTATTTTCTGGAGGCAGAATTCAGTAATTATGCTCTCTTATTCGGCTGGAGAAATTTTTTTTTACTTTTTAAGGTTTCCAGATGTAAAGGGACAGTACACAAGGACACACCCCTTCCTCATGCACTTTAAAGGAAGCTCTCTGCTTATGTCATAGATTTTGCAAATCAAGTATTTTTTGTTTTCCGCGAGCTGTGAAGTTTCTAATAAATTACTCAGAGCCTTGTTTTCTCACACATGTTCACATTGCTGTCTGCCAAGAGATCCTCCTACGCAGCGAGTATCTGATGAATCTGTCTGATGTTTGACACTTTATCAGTGATGTCAGTCTGTAAGTGTGTGAGTACAAAGGGACTAACATCCATAAGTGCAGGTTGTCACCTCCACCTCATAACACACAGACTCTTAGATTGAATGTACAGGGTTTTTGAAAGGCTGCAATTTATGCTCAGGCATCATGTTTGCTTCACCGGCTCAAGACTGCTCAGCTGGTGAGTTGCCTGATTTAGGGGCCTATGGCAGAGAATTTCAGAAGTCTTGTAAGATTAACAGTAAAAAAACATTTAATACCGGCCTGCATGAAATTCACAATCCTGTAGAGTTTTTAGGAAATACCTGCTGGCAAGCCCTGAACTGTCTGATATCAACCACTTCCTCTCCAAATATACTTTCTTGTTGTCGAGCAGACTTGATTGAGAGGAGAATCTGCACTATCTTGACCCATTTGATATTTGCAATAATAACAAACAAACAAAGTGGATAAGTGAAGATGAGGAAAAAAAAAAGATCAAGAAAAAATAAAAACAAAGAATCTGTATGAGACTGGAAGAAGAAGAAGAAGAAACTGGAATTTCGTTGTACAGAAAAACCAAAGCACTTAAAAATACGCTTCAGTGGACCTGGGTATTAATCACTGCGGGCACCAAGCGATAATGAAGGGAACACAACAGCCTGGAGCTAATTTTCAATAAGGGTAATGCACTTGTGGCTACAAGAATGGACATAACTCTCTTTCTTTACAGAAACACACATTTACACACAGTATGGCCTCACATGCAGCCTTTGAAACTCACAGAAACAGCAAGCACACAAAGAAGACAAGACTGATTCATTTAATTTTTTATTACCATTTTTTCATCCCAGCCTGGCTGTTAATTCTCAGTCTCATTGCGTGGGACCAACTTCTGTGGTCTCACCAAAAATAAATTAGTCAAATTTTCCCAGAAAGTTGTGCTCTCTCAAATTGAATTAAGGGCAGCGCTCTTATGCACTCATATAGGTAACTGTCACAGGTTTGTTTTTTCTATCTTTTAATTCAAATATACATTTTCTGAAGTGGAAGAAACATCCTTCTTTTCCAGAATTTAAAACTCCCTCATGATGGAGGTAGTTGGGACAGATATTTACATCCGAACTGCTAAATTTACTCTAAAAAAATACAGCATATTGCCTAAAAGTAAGAACTATATTCTGATGAAAAAAAGACACATTTGTTGAACCCACTTTCTCGCTGGGTTTTTGAGTTACCTAATACATTAAATGTTTATTTTCGTCAAAATGTCTTCTCAGCCACCGTCAGAGAGCCATCATTTTGCTCGTACACCTTGTACAGAGTCGGCGGGGCTGGTCAGCTGCTTGTTGTCTGCTCAAACTACCTTGATGCCTCTCTTTCTGCCTCTTGAGAAAAGTGATAGAAAACAGAAGCTAGGTAAATATAACAGACTGTATTGTGCACTCAGCCGTCAAGGTATGCTGCCTATGAAATTACAGTAAATAGCTCAACCTGTAAAGAACATCACCAGCTGTCACCTCATTCTCTATCACTAGCTGTCACCACTACTATCGCTGAGGCCTGGGCTCGACTCTTAATGGTGTCTTAATGGTCTTAATGGTCTTGGGCCATCTTATTTATCTTATCTGCTTTTAAATTATGAGCCCTTGTGGACCCTGAGATCCTCTGGTACCGGCATTTTAGTTGTTCCTAAAGTTCGAACAAAAACTTATGGTGAGACGCCGTTCCACTATTATGGACCTCATTGGTGGGCTGGCTTCCTGTGTGTGTGTGTGTGTGTGTGTGTGTGTGTGCGTGTGTGTGTGCTGCTTTTTTTTGTAGTGCTATAAAGTGCTATATAAATAAAGTTTGATTTCATTTCATTAACAGGAACTGAGTTTCCAAATGCTCTTAAATATATTCTTGACTTGGTTGTTTGCCAGTTAGGTTCCAGACGTCAACACAATTTTCTAATCTCAGTTGTATGAACAGTTTTAAAGTTGAGTTTTTAATAAATGTTATTAGGAGCATGTTAATTTTGTCTCTATATTTGACCTTATTGTTGTTTCATTGTGTCTACAGACAGAATAATTGCTCTATTGCCAGCATCTGCACATTATATCTTTGTCTTAGTAAAATACACACACTGTTTACTTTCCGTTACAAAGTTTTTTTCTACTTAATTGAAAACCAGTCAGAGCTTAAGTGCTGTCAAGAACTATAAAGATTATACTGCTGAGATGTTCTTAGACACATTTGTTGAAATGGTGCTTGGTAACACCAAAAAGAATGCACAGTTTGTGTTAATCAGCATGAATGTAGAATTTTGACTCTTGACTTCATCTCACTCTTTTTTCTTTGTCATGAGACCAGGTTGCAGTGATTCCATTACCAAACACCTATAGACTTTGCCACATGTTAGAACTGATAAACACTTCTTATATGACGGTTTGAAAAAATGCCACTAGACTGCACTCCCCTTTGAATGATTTCCTATTATTTTCTGCTATGAAGACAGCTGTGAGACTGTGGTACAATTCCTCTTGCTTTTTCCCCTCTGAAATCTCCAAATTATATCTGGGCTTCATTCGTGTACATTACAGAACACAGTAGTCTGAGCAACGATTTAGATATACAGTATATTCATCACATTCGTCAGTGTAGTTTATTTTGAATGAATGCATCTAACTCAAATGAAATATACGATTTGTTAAACCTGACTGCATCCAATAAAAGTGAATTATCAATATCAATATTTGGATCCATTTCTAATCTGGACCCTGTCAATAGCAGTACAAAAGTTGCTCCGTGTGAGTGTGTGTGAAAGCAGTGTGAGATTTGAGTGAAATTGTGAAGTGTGGGTGAGGTGGGAACTAAACTGCACAGCTTGCCTTTGTCAGATTGTTAAGACTCTGGCAGTGCAGCAGGATACCAAATTAGAACTGACAGCAGTTGGTCTGAGAGAATATAAACTCCAGTACTCACTCTCAGGTGTTCCTCTCCTGTCTAAACCAGTTACAGTTAGAGCCAACCTGCACCTGCCTCTTGTCACTGCACATTGCCACTGATTTGTAAGGTCGAGCCGATGCAAGGATTTCTCATCCTGACACCTCGTGTAACTGCTCTCAAATCTCAACTCTGCTCGATCCTGTCGACTCCCGCAGAGCACTGACCCGCACTCACTGTGATATGCTGTCAGTGGTGAGTAAGACGAGCAAGGAAACATGAAGGTCTTTCTTAAAGCACCTCCCCTACATCCAATCACTACTTGTTTTCTGCACAGTAAAAAGCTTGAAGATAAAATCTCATTATTAGTCCGGTTGGTGTCTTCATTAATCTCAACCAGTGATTCACAGCCGTGATTCAAGTATTGTGTGGTAGTTCATCAATGATACTGTGTATTTGTAGGACACAATTAGATACTTTCCAGGAAAATTGTTCTGGCATTGAATAATTGTATTTGATGTTTCTGCTTTACTGTTGTAAAAATACAGTGGTTAGAATAGCATGACAAGACTATATCAACATGGTAAAAACAACTATATTAGACAGTAACTGGGTTTCCATTCGCTGGAACAGCAAATCTGATGAAATTTGCTGAAAAAACGGAAAAAAGAATGCAACTCAGGCATCTTTCTATAGAGCCGTTTCAACCAAAGCAATTTCAGCTGCTTAATGCCACTAAAGGGTGATGGTAGAATTTTGTTGTTTGTCGTTATAATTAAGTAGAAGAAGCAGTTTTCCAAACAATTATTAAACCTCAAGGAAGGAACAAAAAGACTGAAGTGGACATTCATATAAGAAAAATGGAATTAGTTTAATCTCTCGGAATAGCTGGCATATTTAATCAAATCTGGGAAGATGCTGGTCTTGTGTTTACTGTTTGCTGCCTCAGGCCAGAAACAGCTGGTGAGTTGCATATTTCAATCTTTGCCAAAACACATTCTGTAGTTGTACAGTAGAACGTGACTGGTTTACTACCTATTCTGCCTGACAGGTTGAAGACTGCAGACACTTGAGCAACTCAATGTGAGCAAGTCAGCTGTTAACAACCACCAACCACACAACAGTGAAACTTAAATCATTCTGAATATTTACAGATTATTGCTTTTAAATGATCTCTTTCTGATGAGATGTGTCATTTGATGCACACTTTTTTACCATATTGATTTTCCACTGTGTGATCCTACATGCTTTGATAGCAGTGATGAGACACCGGCTTTGTGATATAGCATTCATGACCTTTTCGTGGGCAGCAGTGCTTTGCAGAGGTTGAATTCAACTCTTGCAGGCCAAATAACCTTCAACAAACAAGCTTCAAAGGATGGCACTGGTTACTATTTCCATCTTGAGATTTCAGTGCTCACTAATACATGAGGTTTGTCCTCCTGGCCTATGTAGCATCTTATACAGCTGTCTCTTCTATGCTTATTGATTTGAAAACACGGAGGAGCAGAGCTAATCGTGGTAATTAGTTGTTATGGCTCCAGAACCAACTGTTTTGTTGCTGGGAAATTAAAAGTTCATATATGGCTCATACCACCAGCAATATTGTTTTTTCTTTTGCGAGATATCACAGAAGCTTATTGACTCACCAGAATGATCAAAAATAATTCACTGCCTCCTTGCTTGAGTGCATCACACCATCAGCAAGGTGACAGTGGTTTTTGTGCAAAGTCTTGTTTTTCACAAAATAAGTAGAAGTGCAGGTTATGATCAGTAATACAGGCAGAGACGTTTTCTTTTTCAGTTGAAGGCTATTATCTGTGCAGTCCCTAAAAATCCTTTACAGTCAATGTTCACACAATGTTTACTTTATCACATGTATAAAAGGACAGCTTGTTTCATATTGTGGTAACGTGACAACATGAAAACATGTGTCATTCTCTTTTGAGTTTAGGACATTGTCAATTTGTTGGATCAAGTCAGACACAAGAATGTTTGGAATCCATGAAGAATGTCATTATGGGACAAAACAAAGTTACACACAGATCTGGCTATGCATCTTTTGAGGTTTTGAATTTATTTCCATGTGTAAAGCTTTTTCTAGTTGGCTCTTTTCTCACACAGATTGGGCAATGATGCCACTAAGATGACTCCCAACCTGTTGTGCTGCAGTTGGTTGTCTTCACTTATTCTCACTGAACAAAACAGAAGTGGCTGTAAGGCCATCACAGCATGTGCCTGCAAACAGCGCGCCTGCATTGTTGAAGAAGAGGTTATAACACAGCGGCAGCGTGACAGGACCTGATGGGACACTCACTTCAGAGCTGATTCAAAGATGCAGTGACAATTTGTCCCCTTACATACAGAACAGCAAGGCTAAAAAGGGACTTTACTTCACTTAGTGTTGGTAGCTCTTTAAATGTTTTTTTCTCTTCCTTTTATTTAGTTATTTTTTTAGAGATCTATGTGCGTTCCCAGGTGGCCCTTTGTTTGATTTATACTTTGAGCTGCATGTATTTCTTCAGGCAGATTACATAGAAAGGCGGATGTGAGGATGGTCTTCTTCAAGTGCCTGCGAGAGGATTCTTGTGCACTGCTGATTTGAGATTGGTGTAGTCCTTCATAGAATGTGCCTCAAAATCCAGGAGTGCATAAAAGTCTTTCAACAAGTCAATCACAGCCAAGGGGTTGGGGGGGGGGGGCTCATGCAAGATTCCTGGATGGAAGTTCATATGGTTGTCAATTCATTCATCCGTCTATCTATCCATCCATTTTCTATATCCGCTTCATCCAATTCGGGAGGGGGGCTGAAGCCCATTCCAGTTGGGACACATACTGACTGGTCCCATATGGCATTGGAGAAGAACTGTAAAAATAACTTAAAAATTACAAATTTTAGACTGGATAAGGGTTTATACATTACATCATATGTACCGATGATATAATTTGCATTGTAATCAGTGGTGTCAAAAGTACACACATTTGTTACTTAAGTAGAAGTATAGATACTGCAGTTTAAAAACACTCTGGTAAAAGTTGAAGTATCAACTTGACCTCTTCACTCAAGTAAAAGTGAAAAAATATGTGCTCCAAAACCTACTTAAAGTATAAAAGTATAAAGTAACCTTTAAATAAATTTAAAAAAAACAAAAAAAACCCACACACAAAAAGGTAGATGCCACTATATGAATTGTACCGAGCCCTTAAAATGACATGGGAGAGTAAAATAAAACCCAAGGGTTTCTCGTGCCCACGCGAAACTTTCTCGTGCGCGCGAGAAAGTTCCTTACTGCCTGAAAAATTCAAAGAAAAAAGATATACACACGCACGTTCCCCCTTTGTCATGGCTGACAGTCAAGACAAAAACTGAAAGGAAAATTAGCTCTTTATCACTACATACAGACCTAAAACGCTCTGAAAATGGCACGGAGTAGGAGAGTGCAACAATTTTGCATACACATTAAGATTATGTTAGACGCTTCGCGCAGCTTGGCGTTTGCAGTTTGTAGAACACCTGCTTGCTTCTGACGAATGATGATTTCCTTGTGTGTCAGCAGCACAAATTTGACGAATAGCCTAACCAATGAGTGTTTGCGTTATATGATTCATCCAATTACACTCGTTCTCACTAGGTGTGGATGGCGCCACTGATCTGTATTGGATGGCGCACATAACGTGAAATACATTATTAAACTGAAGCCAAGAGTAACTAGGCTGTTTGTTTTGAAAATGTAAGGAATAGAAAGTACAGATACTTGTGTGAAAATGTAATGAGTAGAAGTCAGAAGTAGGCAGAAAAATAAGTAATGGAGTAAAGTACAGATACCTAAAAAGTGTACTTAAGTACAGTAACGAAGTATTTGTACTTCGTTACTTGACACCTCTGATTGTAATATTTTTTTGAATGCTTTTGTGAGAGTCAAATTGTGAACGTGCAGGTCTTTGATCAGATAGATCGGTCTTTACCAGCAATCTGGTTACTTTGGAGCGGTCATGTCTCAAACAGGTTGACAACCACTCTTTTAGAATATTGTGCCTGGTTTCTAAAGGTTTTCCAAATGTACGTGAACAGATTTTAAGACACGAGGTACTAAACTGATTCAATTGAAGAGTTTGCTCCAAAGCTGTTTAAAACAAATGGACTAACATTTTGAAAGGATTTTGTTTTATAAGGGTCCAAATTTAGGGAAAATGAACAAAGATTTAAAAAAAAGATGCACTTGTCAATTGAGTTGTGATCTCTTATGTTGAATAGATATTTTGTCAGAGGATAAAAATAAAAGGCTTAAAAAATGGGTTAATTTTAAATTAAATTTTATTTTAATTTATTGTTGTCATATTGGTTATGTCCGTAATTCTAGTATTAATTCTATCCACCATGAGGAAAATTATGGCAAGCCGGTTCAGTGAAAGAACCTGAAATGATTAGCACACAATACAAGAATTAATATGTCTGGTTTGATTGTGTGTTGTTCTAAGGTGACATCACACACATTCTTGTGACTTGTGACTGATTTATTGCATTCCTCAGTATCTTACCGTAACCTTAACCGTTCCCACTGAATGTCTAACCTGAAAAGTCAATAAAGCAATCATAATTTAGTCTCCTTTACTTCTCCTTCACACATTAGGGATCCCTGAATGACATACTGGCCTGTGTATCACCTTTGATTCTATACTCTAAACTATCAACTTGTCAGAATAAAATGGGGACAGTCATCAAGATAATTTTCTATCAAAGTCAAAGTCAAAGTCAACTTTATTGTCAGATCTGTATACGTACAGGACATACACAGGCTTGAAATGACGTTTCTCTCAAACTCAGTAGTTCAGCGCAGCGGTTGCATTTAACTTAAATTAACACTTTAATACAAGGCAGAAATAAACTATGGTAACCGGTAAACAGAGTGACAGCACAATGTGGATATATATTAGGGCTGAACGATATGGACAAAATTTCATATCTCGATATTCATGCCAGATATCTCGATATCGATACGATACGATATGACTACGGGTTCGGTGAAAACCAAGCATTTTTCAGAAAAATAAAAACATCATAAAACAAAAGAGTGCAGTTTTATTGATTAATTTTCGCCAAGCATGACCTGCACAACACCTCGCTCTGGTCGACATCATCCTTTCTAAATCCAAAATACCTCCAAATAATGGAGGATGATTTATGTTTTGGCACAAAATTAGATTCTGCACTGCCACCGGCCGAATTATCTTCCACGCTCATGTCACTTTTCTTTCGTTTCTTCGTTTTGATTTCGCCATGAATTCCCCGTGAATGTGTGTGGCTGTGTGCGTCTCAGTCTACTTCTCCCTCACTCCCACCCTCCTATGTTTGTCATTGGTTGGCTTCAGCTGTCGATCCACAGCATGCGTGAAATAAGCTTTGTGGTTGGCTGGCGGTGGGGTGCGTTCAAGCGCAATCTTAAAAGTAATGTTTATGGTGACTGCCGGAGCTGTATAAGCAGGGCGAGCGCGGGGGAAATATATCGTTTATATCGTTGCTTTTTCGAAATTACTTTCTTGAATGTTCATATCTCGATATAGATACGATAACGATATATCGTTCAGCCCTAATACATATATATACAAAGTCTCTGATATTGACATCAGAGTAAAGTGGCATATGCAGAAGTAAGTAAAATAAAATAAATATGTTTATGTGCAAATATATACGTGCAAAGTAAATGTAAAGGTCCTTGATGTATTCTACGACTGAAATTATGGTATGCAGTGGGTTGGAGTAGTGCAAGTATAACAGTAGTGCAAATAATGTTCAGTTTTGTACAGAGATGAGTGCAAAAACAGTTCTTAATGAGTATGGTGTTGAATTTGTGAGTTATGTAGAGTCATTGTTTCAGACGTGTGTTTTAAGATGAGGTTAGAAAGGCAGAGCAGGGAGGGAGTTGATCCTCCTGACTGCCTGGTGAACGAAGCTGTCCCTCAGTCTGCTGGTTTTGGCTCGGAGGCTCCGCAGTCTCCTCCCTGATGGCAGCAGGCTGAAGAAGCCGTATAGAGGGTGTGTAAGATCGCCCGCTATGCTGAGGGCCTTTCGAGTGAGGCGGGTGTTATGAAGGTCCTGAAGAGAAGGGAATGAGGTGCCGAAAATCTTCTCAGCTACTCTCACAATGCGCTGGAGGGACTTGCGACAGGATGCTGTGTAGTTGCCGTACCACACTGTGATGCAGCTGGTCATGATGCTCTCAATGGCACCTTTGTAAAAGGTGCACAAGATGGAGGTTGGAGCTCTGGCTCTTTTCAGCTTGCGGAGAAAGTATAGGCGCTGGTGGGCCTTCTTGGCCAGTGATGCAGTGTTTATACTCCAGGACAGGTCCTCCAAGATGTCTACATCCAGGAACCTGGTGCTACTCACTCTCTCCACAGCAGTACCATTGATGGTTAGAGGAGCATGCTGGGAGGGCAGCTCCCTAAAGTCCACAACTATCTCCTTTGTTTTTTCCACATTCAGAGAAAGATTGTTGTGTCCACACCACTGGACTAGGCGGCTCACCTCACTCCTGTAGTTTGTCTCATCACCGACCCACCTGCTCCTTCTGGCACTTGGGTTCAACTGAGACTTCATTATTGTTCTCATGGTTGATCAGTGTACTGGAAGGGATAGAGAACTTGATTGCAGATGGTTGCTGGTTCAAAACCAGATGAAACCTGGAATCTCCTTAACTTGGGACATGTGACAAGCAAATGAGAAATGGCAAAAGTAATATGTGGAAGAAGTAAAAGTAAATAAATAAAACTGAATAAAAGGAATTTTATATTGAAGAAAATTTCTAGAAGAAAACTGAAAATCAATAGATTGATATACATGTTATTAATTCATAAATGTTTTTGAATATATAAGTATAGACACAAACAAACACAATAACACTGATATATGAAAAGTAGCTAATAATGGCTGTATTTTAGGGAAGTAGAGAGCGATTAATCAAGCCATTTTCACATGATATCAAATTGATGTATTAAAATTCATTGAGGTATCTGAAGTTTTTCTCAAGATCAAGACTTGTTGTAATCTGATATAGTGAGAAAACATGCTTTGGTTTCTCGAGAAAACAATGTCATTCAGGTTAACTTGAAAATGAGAACGGGGTAAACACCATTTAATCATTGTGACAGCTGGGGAGAATCTATAACATTAAGTCAAGGCATGCATGTGCACCTCTGTTGTCTGTAGTGAGTCATGTAAATACCTGTCTTGAGAGACGCCTGTGGGCATATGTAAGAGTTTAACCAACTCCATTTCAGCGAGTAGCTGCCCCAATAATCGATCCCATTGGTTTTGATGATGGAAAAACAAACTTCACAAGAACAAAGTAACAAAACAGATTTACCTGTTACTGAAAAAATGAGATTATCTTGAGATAACAGCATGAATTTATCCACTGTCACAACAAAACAATCATCCCAAAGTAATTAGTTAACTTAATTAACTTATGATCTTGAGATAACAATACTGAAAACATTTGCACATTTATATATTCTCTTTGAACTTCCAAATGTATTTTTCTTGATCTTTCTTGTGGTGCTGCCTTGTGTTCAAATTTACAGCAGTGGCACCTCTTTGTCAGAAAAGTTTCCAGGAGTTAGTCTGTGAAAACTGGTTTCCAACAGATGTATAAGGGTATCCTTATTCTACTATAATGATATTATACTTTCAACCAGGCCACGGAAGCTTGGAGACAAATTTTAGTAATGGTTACAGCACATAGCTGTAATCACATGGTATCCTAATCTTAACTGCTTGAAGTGAAGGTCAGCCTGCTTTTCTTTTCTTTTGTTTAATTAAGTTATAGACAAACAACATAAAAGCCAATACAACTGATCATTCCACATTTTGAAATTCACAAAAGAAGGCAAACTGTCTTTGCTAATGCAGCACACACTCACTTAATCGTAGATCTGGCAAAATGAGTAAGGTTAAACTGTGATATGATGATATCATCCGAAGTAAGGGTTAACAGGCCAATGGTGCTGACTCCTACGCTGGTTAAAAGGTCAAATAAAAACTTGGAACAGATTTAATAGTGGAGATTTTCTCTGCTTATAGCTCAGCTTTTATTACTTATCCTCCAAAGGACAGCTCAGCATGGTCTGAATTGGTACACTGACTTGAGTTTACAGTCATGTCTGTTTGATAGATGTTTCTACTCTGAAACAAGCACTTTATTAGTTTGTGAGGTATTAAACAGGAAGACCGTAGATACAACTATCCATCACTTTTCTTTGACATGCATTTATTTGCATAACCTCTCCCAAAAGATGCTGTACTATCATTATCTTATAAATACGTTTGTAACATACAAAATTCCTTGGTGCATAGTCCCCCTCCCTCCCACCTCTCTTTTTCCACAGATTTATTTTTATTTTGTCACCAATGTGCACTTGATTTAACATTTCAAATGTTGAAAATGTCAGAGACTTTTTAATACAGATCTTGCATGTGTTTGATATGTATATTACATATAAGTGGACACACACTCATGGTACAGAAATTACTGTCTCAGTTTGGTAAACATTTGGTATTCTTTGCTGGTACTTTCATTGTCACGTCTATTTAGTTGCGGTCAAACAATGATCAAATGGGGGGAGAGTCCACATTGATTCATGCTTAAAGATGGAAGTGGAAATCAGGTGAGAGATAGAACTAAACTCATTAAAAGAAGGTATATGCATTTGTCTATCTTGTTTTAATCATTAAACTATAAAGTTTTTAAAAATCTGACCCCAGTTTGAGGTATAAGTTCTATACCTCAAATACCTAGTTATATACCTAGTTTGAGGTACAGAACTTATACCTCAAACTAGGTATAATATCTGAAAATGACACACTGGGCATCTGTGCTTTCATAACAATGGGCCTCAAGCAAGAACCGTTCGTACGCACCGATTTGTTCTTAAATCGTCCGTACGAGTGATTTAAGAGAATTCACCAATCTTTTCGTATTTTACGTTTTCTTTCAGGTACGAACAGAATTCATGAGTGATCCAGACCTGTCGTAGGAGTTTCGTAAAATAGTCCGCTGTTATTCCACCACAAGTCCAGGTCCTCACCACCCTTGGATTTTTGGCCACTTGAACCTTTCAGAGCGAGATTGGAGACAGATCGGCGGTGTCCCAGTCCTCTGTGAGTCGTGCGCTCCCCTTGGTCATCAAAGTTCTCATCAGTTTATCACCCATGGTACATCAAATTCCCATACACCGCTGTCCAACAAGTACAAATTAGCCGCTTTCGGACTGTAGGAACCTTTAGCAGTTCTAATAACCTTTTAATCCGCGGGGCCGTTTTCTCCCGTGTTCAGACATACAGGAACTCGGGGCTATCTCCCATAGTTCCTGTAACTATTTAGCTCCTTCTCCGAGGTCGGGTCTTTTCATGGTTCTATAGAAACGCATCTGACGGAGGTGTTGGTGGTCGGTAGCTACGCCCCATGTCATGCTATCACGGCTGAAATGTTTCCTCATAAGACACAGACAGAACCGGCGGGTGTTTAATAAGTTAAACTTACACTGGTCTCATTTGTCTGCAGCGCTCTGCTCTCCTTTCTTCCTTCATGAAATGAAAAAGTATCGTCTCCTGACTCTCTCTGTGAGCTCTTCCAGCCTGATATTAGACGCCTGATGTGATCGTCCATGATTAATATCACCATCATGCAGACAATGAACACGGTGGCCTCCCCGCTCTCCATGTTAGCTTCTTTGTGGTGTTTTTTCTTCTCTCCTACTTTTACGGGTTTTGTCTGGTTGTTGAATGTGGCGCTAAACGGCTAACGGCTAACACGTCACTGACGCAGACGGCTGCGCGAGGCGCATCAGTCCCTATCAGGTCCCGACTCGTGCGAATACAGACTGAAACAGAAGGACAGTTATCAGAACGAAATTCGAGTAGGACACTTCTGATAACTGCGTTCTAAGAAGAGGGACTTTCATGCCGTGGCTGGACTGCCAATCATAATTGTAGCAATGCACACATATACGCATAGGGTGACCAGATGAGGTTGGCTGAAATTCGGGACGGCGCGCGCACGCGCGGGTGGGCTGACCTACATGTACAGTAATAAAATGCTTTGTCGTCGGTGTTCTAGTGTAGATTGGGTATAATTGCAATAAAAGACGCACACTCCGGTAATATCATGGCAAGTTCCAGTGTATTGGTATAACGTACACAGTCCAAAATTCCGGGGTTCATAAAATTAACATGAAATTTGAAATTAACTTTAACTTTTAACATGACGAACTGAACGTTCAAAACATCAAAACGCATTATAGCCTATTAAATTGTAGGCTATATCGCTATTCAAACATTGATTATTGTTTAACATCAGATTCTCCTCCGTGGGAAACGCCAAACTCCTTCCTGCACACTTTACAGAACGCCTTAAATTCATCCGTCAACGCAATTCCTTCCTGTACCTGCATTGTCGCTTTTGTTTTTTTGCTTGGTGGTGTGGCTCTTCGTCTGCCATTTCGCTAGCTATTGTGTGTCAGTGAAAGTGAATTTTCGCGCCGGTCATTGTTCGCGCTTACTGTTGCAATGGAATGGAATTAGAATGTCCTAAAGATAACAAAATAGATACATTGTATAGCCGGGGCAGCACACAGCCACTTAACATTTGGGGCTGCGCAAGCAAGCAGCCTCTAGGTGGCACAGACGGCAGTAGCATTAGTTTGAGATGTGTACTTTACCTGGGGTTAAAAAGTAATTATTTGGCACAAGTTTAATTTTCGGGACAAGTACAGCCAGATTCGGGATTCGAGACAAAAGCTTAGAATTCGGGACTGTCCCGAATTTTTCGGGACATCTGGTCACCCTATATACGCATCAAAGCCCCCGTGCCTTTGTGCAGCGCACTGAGCTGAAGGCCAGGTGGGTGCAGTGTTGCCAAAGAAAAATTACAAGAAGTCGCTATTGGCTCTCTGAAAAGTCGTTAGAAGTCGCTAGATTGCGTCATGACGTCATAAGTGACGTAACCACGCCCATCCGCGTGTGACGTTAACATGTGGCCAGGCGCCGGTCACTATGCCCATTCAGTATGAGTTATACAGTGTGTGTAAATGCTGAAAACTGGCTATGGTACATTTATGAAATGTCTTGGATGTTCCAGAGTGTATTGTGACTTAGTCGGACGATCAGTGTTTGTGGAAGAAAATGGGATTTGATTTACTTAAAAGGTTGACTTGCTCCATTTCACGACATGGTGTCACTACAGCTGAGAAACGATTTGGCTTAATGTGCTTGACTTCCCTGCTCCTTTTCATGAGCTAAATGCTCAAAGAATTACTATTTGCTTGCTGTAACAAAATCGTTGGAGTAACTAATCCTAAATAAAATGTGTGAATATGGCCACTTATGGTCGAAAATACCCCCCTTGGACTGGGCAGAAGACTGCAAGGGATTCACTGCGGTGCTGCCACAGCATGCAAAGTGGTCAGTCACCACCAGCAAGATGCCATTCATTCCTCTCCAGTCTCCACACTCCGAAGGCACAGCACAGGGCAGGCAGCGACAGACTGCTAACTAATAGCTACTAGCTACATCTCCCGTAATTCACTGCTAGATGTGTTTAGCTTGTAGTTACACGTGTCATTCACTGGTAGGTGTGTTGGCTAGTAGCTACATCAGAGACGTTCTCTAATGTAGCTACTAGCTAACACACCTACCAGTGAATGCCGTGAGACGTTCTCTGATGTAGCTACCAGAGCCGTAGATAGAAATGCTCTGGTGGTAGCTACTAGCTAACACACCTCGCTTCACCAATCACCATCCCCATAGATGTGATGCGTGACGCCATGACGCACGCAAGAGTTGCAGGGTGCACCCTAGTGACTTCCGGGGTTCGTGATTGTTGTGAAGCGATGCAAAGCGCAAACTGTACTAGCTCATGTCCTGCAGTGCTTCTGTCTCGGCTTGTATGGTGTCACGGGGCAACTGATTTGTCACACACAAAACAAGTTAAATTGTCGCTAGATTCAGCCAGATTGAGCCTGAAAGTCGCTAAATCGCTAGATTATTTTTTTTGTCGCCAGAGATGGCCAAAAGTCGCTAAATCTAGCGACAAAGTCTTTAAATTGGCAACACTGGGTGGGTGTGTCTCAATACAGCTGGGGTCAAACTGCTCTGTAGCCCAGAGAAGGCATGCCAGATTTGCACAATATTGCCAAGAACGCGAGGGTCTCCACCTGAACCAGCACAGGCAGACCAGAAGGTGTGGTGCCCTAAGACCCCCCTCATGGACCACCCCATCAAAATGCCATCATGATGAGGCAACAACTGATTGCACGGCTTTAGTTGCAGTCAGAGGTGGGGACTTGGACTCGAGACTTGAGACTTGACTTGGACTCGAGTCCCGATTTTGATGACTTGAGACTTGCTTGACCAAATCAAAAAAAGACTTGGACTCTACATGGACTTGAGAGCAAAGACTTGAGACTCTACTTGGACTTGAGAGCAAAGACTTGAGACTCTACTTGGACTTAACCCTCTGGACTCGAGTCAAGTCACATGCAGCAAGCACAAATATTAAAATATTTTTTAAAAGTGTCGCATCAATACTGTAGCAACCAGCCAGAAATCCCAGCCGTCAGTGACACCTGAACGCCGCCCGCCACGTCACGTCACTACGTCACGTTACCTTACGCACAGCTAAAAGACCAGAGGCTACGAGAGCATGGACCATGTCTGTTCCAGCGATAATTGCGTTTGGGTTCAAGCAATACAAACAGGACAGCAAAGGGCGGAAAGCCATATGCAACGTATGTGGCGTGAAAATCACGGATGGCACCAAAACTACGTCGAACTTCAATCAGCATTTGGAGAGGGGACACAAAGAAATGTAAGTAACATGATGAAAAATTGTATTATGGTTATTATGGTTTATGGTGAAAACGCGCCTTTTAATAAATAATTTCCAAACCAAACACCCTGAACCATAGGCGGGAGGGAGCGGGGGGTCTGACGTCTTACAGTAAGCACACGTTTTTATTAGGGCTCGTCCGACAAGGACCCTATTGAAATTGTAATGTTTTTTATTATTATTATTATTCTTTACCCTTTTCGTGCCCCAATTTCGCCCCTTTCCCGTGCTCAAAAACTCACGCAAGTCGTGCGGCCGGATCCAAAATTCGATATTTTTGGTTGCTAGCACACGTTCGATGCAAAATGGCAAAATAGCGCCCCCTACAGACGTTTAAAATTCCCTCTGCATTTGGTGAATAACCGTATGTCGCAAATTCAAAAACTTTATACATAACCATGTTCCCTGAATAGAGTTGAAGATTTTTTTTATTGGCCACGCCCACTTCCGCCTATAATTTTACGGCAGAGGCCATTAAGGCCAAGTCATATTGATGACCCCTGCCTGTAGTTAACATTGTAAATGGGATGAGAGATAGAAGTGGTGGTGGTCTGGGAGGGAGGGAGAATGGAATTAAGATGAGAAAGTTCATTTGCAATTAATATAATGCTAGACATTATATCAATTGACATGTGACATCTGCTTTATGATACTAACAATATCGCCCAATTTTTTTCAATTTCAAATAGCTTTATTGGCACAAGAAGGCAGTCCTTATATTGACGAAGTATCTAAACACAATATTAATAAAAATAAACAAATGAATAAGTGGCAGAACATTAACAATAAAATATAACCAACTTAATTGAGGCATGGTCATGATCCGTATCATTAATTATAATCGATTTGTTAGGACTTGGTTGGGACTCGAAACAAAAACTTCGGACTTGGTTGGGACTCGAAACAAAAATCATAGGACTTGGTTGGGACTCGAAAAAAAAATCCTAGGACTTGGACTTGACTTGGACTTGAGAGCAAAGACTTGAGACTCTACTCGAGACTTGAAAGCAAAGACTTGGGACTCTACTTGGACTTGCAACATTGGGACTTTCTCCCACCTCTGGTTGGAGTCATCGAGCACCTGGCCAGGGCGAGAAGTTTTTTTTTTAAAGCCATTTTTGTTACGCCCATGGACTTACGTTTTTAGTTTCATGTTTTAGGTTATGTTTTTGTGTTTCGGTTCATGTCTTAGTTTTCCCTGCACTCTGTTAATTAGTTCACTCACTGCACCTGTTTATTCCCCTCCAGCTGCACCTTGTCCCCAATCACGCTCACTCCCTATTTAAGTTCTCAGTCCTTTGTGTTCCTTTGTGAGATTCTTACCCATGTTTCCTTACCCAAGATGCCATTCATACCTGACCTACCTGCCATGCTTCCCATGCTTCCCGTTATTCCCGTTATTCCCGTTATTCCCATGTTCCACGTCGTTTTCGTAAAGTTAAGTATTTATTTATTTATTCTTGCCATGCCAAGTCCTTTTTGTTTTCTCAGTAAAATTTTTTGAATCCGGCTTAGCCGGGCCTTCTGTTTGCTTTATTGTTTTGTGAAATAAATCCAGTTTTTCTTTTGAAGTCCGCATCCGTGTCCTACATTCCCTTCACCCTCAACCCACAACCCTGACAATTTTCATATCAAACCATTTTTTATTTTTTATTTTGGTGACATTACGAACTACAGATGGCACGGTATTAACAGCACTCGTAATTGCTTCGCATTTCTTCGCTTTAGCAGGTCCCGTAAATTCCACTGCTGACACTGCTAAAATGACAGATTTTCCTTTTTGGATCTCTGGAAGCAGGACTTCGATCTCAGAACCCGTATTCTCATGACTCAACACTCAACACTTCCTGGCACGGGAGCGAGGAAGCACAGCCTTATATGGTATAATTTTGGGCATGGAGTATGCAAATTTACTATCCTCGTGCACGTGCAATTATATACGCACAGGTGGGATTCATCATTTACGCAGGTCGTTTACACACTTTTTCTGAAGATAAGAGCGTTTGTTGAATCTGACGCGGCGTGTTCGTACGAGACCTTCTTACAAAAAAAGTAAGAGAAATTTAGAATAAAAATACGAAAATGTTCTTGCATGAGGCCCATTGTTCTTTTGTTTTTTTACTCTCCTTTGAAACACTTGACAACAGACCAACAGCAAAACAGCAGCTCACTTAAGAGATCATCATCTCATGATGGAGTGACACGGCCGATCTAAAATGTTTGGACATGTTTGAGTTGCATCATGAAGAGATACTTCAAGTTCAAGTGTGTTTCATAAGACAGGTGCATTTTAATTTCTGTTTGATCCCAGAATAGACTTGCTGTAAAGCAGCTGTCCACTGTTATGTGATAACAGATGATTCCAGCTATTCTGATTCCTTTTTAGGCTTAAAATCTAGATTTCTTTTGTGTTTATTTGACTAATGTGCCAAGTGTGGTGAACCTACAACACTTCTCAAAGTTGCAGTACTGATGTAATATGGAGTGGCACTAAAAATGAACGTTTAAAACTTGAAATCATAACACAAGTGAATCCCTCTAAGCTATTATTGTGGTAATAATGAGATTGAACTAGAACTTTGTTCCCTTGTTAATGATGAACAGGGTGAAAAAATATACATTACAGTAATCAAAGGCACAATTATGAATAGCTGTATCACTTTTTACATGAAATAAAGGAGCACGAGGAACCATCAAGGTTCTGGGGTTCTCTTTGCCTTTGAGCATGTGCTGTTATGCAAAGATCAAGCAAGCTCTCTTTCGCATTCAGGAATAACTTTGTGGAACCCTGTGATTCTATCAAGGGATTCATCTGAATTAAATTCTACTATGAATGAGGAAATTATCTACAACTAGATGATTCAAAACAACTCCCAGTTTGTCAAGGATCTAACAGATCATTTGATCCAAAACGAAATGTTCAGGAAGCCAGAATGTCATCACTAGAACTGCAGGTTACTCTTGTGTATGCTGGCAAAGTGTTTAATCTATAGTAAGAAATTATTAACACAAATATGACCTGTATGAGAGGCTTGCCAGGAAACAAGCCTTTGCTGTCCAAAAAGAAAATTAACACTGCCAGAAAACAGATGCTTGATGCATAAAAGATGCATCAAATACCATGCCTACACTTCTAGTAAAATTTCATGTGACAAAGGTAAAGTTACCTCTAGTTTTTGTGTTTTGACTTTAGTTACCTTGAATTTGGCATTTTGGGACTGACTTGGATAATAAATGAGTCAGATCAGTTAAAAAACATGGGCCCCATGAAGCCAAAAGTCCTCACAATAGACAGGACTCACTCAAATTGAAAGCAGATATGATGCATTTTGTCCACATATGTGGACTCTGTTTGAAACAAAGCCAATCAAACAATGTTTTGCTGAGTCTATAGAGAACACCAGACAAGCCTTGAATGTGGACTACAAAAAACAACAAGACAAAACTTCATCAAACTGGTGCAAAAAAATCTGGGGGTAAATTTCAGTTTATATCCCACAACGAATAGCACATATGGGTGTGATCCACGCACCATTTGACATCACTGTGTGCAATTGAGAAAGGGACAGAGACAATGGTGTAAACATAGTCTAAATGTAAGCTTTTTGAAACTAAAAAGGTTGATATCTTCCTTTTATGTGATGTTCATGATCAATAAGCCTTTTAAGGACCTTTGCATTTTGTTTATTCTATTACCTAATAAAAGCAAATTATCCTTGAAAACGGTAGCCTGATAAACCAGCCTAAATGGATTGGATGTCTAATTTAGTCTGGCTCCGATCAATGGATACAACGGAACATTGTTGATGAGCACAACCCGTTGTCTTTCAAACCGTGTCTGTGCCTATAGGCCAATGCTTTGACCAATCAGCGCAACTGACTGTGACGTAGTAAGCGCGACAGAAAGCTTTGGTGGGAGGGGACTCTTCCAAAACTGATGCCAAGGCTGAATCAAACGAGCGCTGTTCCATTGCCGCCGCCATCTTTCTTGTTGTGCTTTCGCTTCCATGTTCGCTTCCACTGCCCAACGTCGCACTGCTCTGTCGTCACTCCCTCAAAACCCCGCACCAGAACCCTCTGCCCCGCCCGCGTTGATTCAAAACACATCTCTGCGTTGTGATTGGTTTAGTTGCCATCTGCCAGATTCAGGGCAGTATTTTCAAAATGAAAAGTGGTTCGAGGCCAGACCCAACCGCAGGCAAAACATTTTGCCGTCCAGCAGTTGGCGCTGGTTTTCCAGGCTATGAAAACGGCATAATATGGGATTGAAAAGAAACAGCATACCACGTGGATTCAGATGGTGCCACGGATCATTTCTTCCAAATGTAGTCGTTTACCTTTGATAGTTCTTACTGAACTTAACAGGGGTGTCCTATGATTTAACGAGCACTTGAAAACTCACATACCTTGTAATTAGTTATGTCAAGAGACTATGCAAAAAACAACCTCAGGAGAGTCTTTAAGTATCCCATTAGTTGGCGATGATAACACTTCAGTGGGATTCAAATTTGGGCTGCGATTAAGTAATTCCAGAGTCCTTCCTTTATCTTTTAATTGACTATACTGTAGTTGATGTTATATATTTGTTCTTATGACAAATAGGACTTCTCAAGTAGTAATAATATTGTAAGTGGATGCAGCTTGAATTACTGATTTATATTTACTGGTGGAAACGGTAGCAAAACTTACAATTAGTGATAAGGACAAAAAAAACCTTGCAGTTAAAGAAACTTTAATGAAATGTGCTACAACCCTCGATCTTTCCCTACAAACTGACCACTTATTTTGAGCAAAGTACAGAACTGCTAAACAGGATGAATCACACAATTGCCTGAAAGAAGAAAATAACACCTCCCTTTTTGACACCCTCGGATTTCACACTCTACAAAAGTAGCATAAATTCGTCACATTTAGCTTTCTGGTATGTGCAGGAAATGTTGCCTTTTTTCACATTCAACAGCACTGTTCTGGGTGGGCGATTTAGACAATGAAACTCAGGGGTAGATGAGAGAGCCATTGACAAGGAAAGCAGCTGTAGCCACAAGGATATACGAGGGTTAAACTGAGAGACAGCCAGTGGTTTATCTTTCAGTTGGATTAAAGAGAAACTAGACAAATACTGCACAACTCATTTTAGTATATAATGAAGTAAGATAATAGTCTAGTTCAAGCGAATTCAGTCAAGCCACACAGACAAAATGAAAATATAACAATACTGTGTGGGACTTGTATTGACTTGGATTTTAATAGTCCTTTGGTTTCGTGGAATGCTTTTCTAGCATTACAAGGTATATAATAGGCACCAGTTTTTTTTTAAAAAATCTCTGCAAAATCACAGCTTGTTTAAACAATCCAACTATTATGATAACAGTTTTTTTGTACTCTACACAATCTCTGTGCATTGCTGTTTCCTCTTCTGAAGCTCAATTGGACCTTGTGTATTTTCCAAATCAGTGCAAGAGAAGTGGGTCACTCATTCAAAGTGGCCTGACAACATGTTCTCCAGATTAAATGACTAAATAATGCATGATAATATAAAGTGTTATATTTACACTCGACAAGTTCTATAAGAAGGGCAAAGCCTTGCCCAATTTCTCAGGGCAACCGGCATGTATTTTGTCTATAGAGAAAATCTTTAATTTGATGATCGGAGAAGAATCAACGGAGTACCAACATACCACTGATGTCCACAGCAGTTAATGAATGTGTACTCAAGATATCTCAGATCAACAGAGCAATTCAGCAACCCACACTGCTATAGAATCCAGGAGAGAGGAAACTGACTGTTTGTCAGCTGACCCTCTGCAAGCTTATAAAAGCCACTCTGTATTGCTGAAAATGTGTTGACAAGAAGTGTGGGATTCAGACACTTGTTGTGGGTTGTTGCTGTGAGTGCGTGGTCAAGTCACTCATTTTTATACACTTCATCTGACCGGTGTTTTAATTCTGGAAACACAGCGCTGTGCAGGTGATGAAAGTAGCTGTGAAAGGATAATTCCTGTTCTGTACATGAAAACATGACAGATGCAGTACTCTTTAAAGATTCAAAGCACAGGTTTACAACCAACGACTGTGCCTTTGAGAGACTGAAAAAAAAAATCTGAACAGTTTGTTTCCTGCTTGTTAGACAGATCCTGAACATTGAACTTAAGGTTCCAAATTGGTTATGCAGTAAAATGTATATGAATGAACATGTCAATTCAATTTCTGGAGGCAAGCCCTCACAGTAGTCTTGGCCCTCTTGTCTGGATCCATGGTGCTGATGCTAGTTCACATTTATATCTAAGCCATTTTGAAAAAAGCTTTCATCTAAAGCAACTTCTAACCAGTGTTACTCACCAAAGAGTGGAGTTGTAATTGCAATCAGTAGAAGCCTCCGTTAACAGATTAAGACAGAGAATATTGTACAACCCTACTTAAAAAGAAAAAAAAACATACACCCATTTAACATACAGTATAATCTATATAAAGCCGGATCACATATTAAACAGATACTTCTATATCAAGTCCAGGCTTTTGTTGAAATAATTAATGTTAGTTCCTCACTCAGATAAGCGTCAACATCGAAGTATCAACATACGCAAATCCTTCCCTCAGCTGTTTTATTCCGACAGTATGATTATGTCAAAATACTTGAAGAGAAAACATGATTTAGGTACCCAATTGGTGTCTCTAAATTGTCCGTGGGAGTGAGTGTGAGCGTGAGTGTGGTCGTTTGTCTCGTCTGTGTCACGCCCATGGACTCTTGTTTTTAGTTTCATGTTTTAGGTCACGTTTTTGAGTTTTAATCCATGTTTAGTTTTCGGTTCATGTCTTAGTTTTCCCTGCACCCTGTTAATTAGTTCACTCACTGCACCTGTTTATTTCCCTCCAGCTGCACCTTGTCCCCAATCACGCTCACTCCCTATTTAAGTTCTCAGTCCTTTGTGTTCCTTTGTGAGATTCTTACCCATGATACCTGACCCTACCTGACCTGCCTTGTTTCCCCATGTTCCATGTTCCATGTTCCATGTTCCATGTTCCATGTTTTTGCAAGTTAAGTATTTATTTATTTATTTATCCATGACATGTTTAGTTCCTTTTTTTTTTTTGTCACAGTTAGGTTTTTTGAATCCGGCTTAGCCACGCCTTTTGTTGTTACTTTGTTTTTTTGAAAATAAACCCAGTTTTTGCTTTGAAGTCCGCATCCGTGTCATACATTCCCTTCACCCCCAACCCCTCAACCGTGACAGTCTGTCTCTATGTGGCCCTGTGATGGACTGGCTACCTGTCAAGAATGTACCCCGCCTCTCACCCAATGATGGCTGGGATAGGCTCCACCCCCTCTGAGACCCTACAGTTGGATTAAATGGCGATAGAAAATGGATGGATGGATTTAGGTACCCATATAAAATAGCAACAGTGTAGCGGTATCAGGTTTTCTGTCACTTGTTCCAACCTGTAATCACTATCAGATGCTGCATTTCAACACTTAAGTTATTAGCTGCTGCACACAGAGAATGTAGAATAGGTCTCGAACCCAATCTAGTAAGGGATTGTTTAATTTCATGAAACACAAATATGAATGCACTAATGATCTCTGTCTGTTGGCAGATCTCAGCTGATTGGTATTCTGCCAGCTAACTCCAGGAGAGAGAGCTGTGGATGGATTTTCTTATCAAATTAATCATTAATTGTGACCCGCTCTGGCGAAATGAGTCGGAAGTCGCAACGTTCTATTTTGAGGTACGGGCAGATAACGTGAAAAAACAATGGATTAAAAAATTTATTTTTTTTAGCTAGTTTCAAAGAATAGACATTAAAAAAACAATCTCCCAAAGTTGTATAGTCCATATAATTGAGGAAAGGCACGTAAATGACAATTCAAATTTACAGCAAGTTGTATTAAATGCGTTAAAATTGAACATGTTGAAGAAATTCATCGATTCCTCTCCCTTTAACGTCTACCGTTCCTATTACCTCTGAGGATTAGCCTTTACCTCTGAAACGTCTCTATTTCTGCTCGCTTCATAAAACCAATCAAAATGCTTAAAAATGTACACAAACAGTGACACAAAGGCCCACAATAGGCGGGAAGTCACGTTTCAAGTGACTGGTGCACGCGATTGGTCCAGCCATCACTCCTGTCAAACTAGCTATCTGTGTTGGTGTAGCCTAAACTAATCGTAGAAAGTCTCTCAATATTCGTCATTGTCAAAAAAGTCATCGTCTTATATTACAATATTAGTATCGTGTAGTACAGTGTAGTGTGTTGATCTGTGTTTTTGTTTTAAAATGTCATTCGCTAAAGAAAGTAGAGTCGCGAAAGCTTTAAACTCTCGTGGCGTCCAATTTTAGCTCTACTGCTGGACAGCAAGACTTGCTAGCGCTATTACTGATTTTTTTGGAGCTGAGGTGATATCTTCTGAAGAAGAAAATGACAGCGATGTCAAAGACTCGGATATGGAAAAGGAGCAAGAATTCACCACTCATGTGGAAGATGACGATGAAGTCATTGAGCAACCTGTGACTGATATTAATGAGGTGACGAGGGCTATGTCGAGCTGTGAAGCAGTGTGTGTGGGAACAAAAATAAATATTTTCTAATCATTTGGGATTCAGTCTGGTTTAATACCATTTTATATGTGTACAAATAACTTTGGTAAAATTAAGCTTTAAGATAAAGAGTTTATCCCTTTACATTCACAGGATTTTGAAAGATATCAACAAAAAAACGGGCAAAAAACTTTAAACGCGATTTTCTCAGGTTTTCAATCGTAAAAAGAGGGTGGAAGATCATAAATCAAATGGCCATATTTTGAAAACCATCCAACGTATGACTTTGACTATGGTATCATTTTAAAGCTTATTTCCATTCCTTTCTTTTGATACCAAAATCTCAATTTTGACATTTGGGTCACTGTGACTCATTTTGCTGGATCAGGTAACAATTAATCTCTTTTCTTCTTTCTTCAAGAGTCCAAAAGCTGGATATTAGGTGTACATTTTTTGAAAAGTCAGAGTGGATTCACCAGAGATTTAGAATAGTTTTGCCTGAACATACAGCACATTATAATACATTTTGCAGCATGGCTTATCCTAAGTGGAAGGCTTTTTTTTTTAAACCCACGAGGTGATGTCATTGTGCCTCTCAGATTGCAGGGGTTTGTTTGATGCAAACAGAAGATGGTACATGGTCTGGCAATGGCGCCCTTCTTAGTTCTACCCAATCAGGTTAGTACCAACCCAAGCTCATGGGAAAACATGTTCAGTAACAAAAACTGTAGTAAGTTCATTTTCAGTTTATTAGCATGTCCAGTATGTTTTGTGTGTTATGCTTAGGAGCCGGACTTTTAACCAGGTAACCCAGAAAGGAGATTTTGAATCAGTATATCACACAAGTATCTATTTAAACGCTATCCGTGACAATACCAACAATGCAAGTTTTGATGACCAAACCTATCAATGTACTTTGCAATTTTAAACCTAACCAAATAGTTAAATAAAACAGAAGTAAAGAGTCTTTGGAAAGAAAACTTTGTTTAAAGATAAAGTAAGTGTAGAAATTACAGGACTGGACCACATAAAAATTCAGATCTACTGCTTGACAGTTGTGAGAAGCTCATCAATGTAATTCCGTCAAGCTCTAAATGAATTTTTTTTTTTCCTGTTGAATGTGACAATCGTCCCTGTTGTTAAAGTTTATAGTATATTTGTCTATGCGGTTATTTTCATGTCCGGAAGTATTATTTTTTTTTTGATAACATAGGATTAACTCTATTAAAAAAAGAAAAAAATCTGTTAACCTTATCTGCTATTTGTTTTTTTTTTTTGCTAATCTAGGTAGGTCTAATGTCCCTCCCCTATGACGTGTAGCTCTTTCTTTGGGAATTTAAAGTTTAGGTAGCCTTTTTTTCCTTGCAGCATGGTGATCTTCCCAGAGTCTTCCTCACGTTTGATATGTTTCGAACGCCTCCACAAAGCATCATCGGGCATCCTGATCTGATACAGAAACATTTCACCCTGCACAGTAGCTGTTTTCTGTAAGGATGAGGCCAGACATCCTTTCCAGATCCTCATTTCAGGCTCTGGTATTCTGAACCCCATATTTTTTCTTCTTCACCCTTTCAAAAAGGGTGAACAACTTGAGAAAGTTATATTTAACCAGCTCAATGACTTTCTAAATGAAAGTGGAAGTCTTGATAACTTGGTAATGTTTCAGTCCTGGTTCTGTTGGACCTCAGCGCTGCGTTTGATACTGTAGATCACAGAATCCTGTTGCACAGGCTGAAAAACTGGGTTGGACTTTCTGGAGTGGTCCTTAACTGGTTCAGGTCCTACTTAGAAGGTTGGAGTCATTATGTTACAATTGGCAGCTATGAATCTGAGCGAGTGTCATGACTTGTGGAATCCCCCAGGGGTCAATTCTTGGACCTCTTCTGTTTAACTTGTATATGCTCCCTTTGGGTCAGATATTGCAGAATTTTAACATCAATTATCACAGTTATGCAGACGATACACAACTTTATGTGTCTCTGTCACCAGACGACTGCAGCCCAGCAGACGTACTGTGTCAGTGTCTGGAGGAAGTAAACACCTGGATGAGAGAGAATTTTCTACAATTAAATGACAAAACTGAGATCATTCTGTTTGGGAGCAAAGAAAAGAGGGTCAGCGTTGGTAAATATCTTGAGACAAAAGCCCTTGCAATCACTGACCAAGTTTGTAACCTTGGAGTGTTGATAGACTCAGATCTGACTTTCAGCAGCCACATCAAAGCTGTCACCAAGACAGCTTTTTACCACCTCAGAAACATCAACAGAATTAAAGGTTTTCTCTCCCAAAAAGACCAGGAGAAACTCATCCATGCATTCATCTCCAGTAGACTCGATTACTGTAATTCTCTTTCAACTGGACTTCCCAAAAAGAGCATTAAACATCTGCAGCTCATCCAGAACGCTGCTGCTAGAGTTTTAACCCGGACTAAGAGATCTGAACACATCACACCAGTTTTAAAATCTTTACTCTGGCTTCCAGTCAGTCACAGAATAGATTTGAAAAGCCTGCTGATGGTTTACAAATCCCAGAACGGTTTAGGCCCAAAATACATCTGTGATATGTTCAGAGAATATAAACCCAGCAGAGCTCTTAGATCCAAGGACTCAGGTCAGCTGGTCCAGTCCAGAGTCCAGACTAAACATGGAGAAGCAGCATTTAGCTGTTATGCTGCAAACAAGTGGAACAAACTGCCAGTGGAGATTTAACTTTCACCAAATGTAGACAGTTTTAAATCCAGGTTAAAAACATTTCTTTTTTGATGTGTCTATGCATGAAATCTGTATGGTATCTTTGAACTTATCTAGATGGTTGCTTGTTTTTACATTCATTTAAATTATTTTATCTGTTTCTCTTTATAATCTTTTATGTATTTTTAATGCTTCTTACACTCCCTGCTGCAGTGCTTTTATTTTATGTGAAGCACTTTGAATTGTTTTGTACATGAAATGTGCTATACAAATAAATTTGATTTGATTTGAAAAACAGAAGCAAACATTCCGTTGGCTAAAGACAACCCCACAGAGCTCCACGGGTCATTGCATCTACTTCCTCATTTTCAGTAACAGCATACATTTCAGTCTTTGGTATTTATCTGCAACACATATATGTTGCAAAAGAAGTTAGATTATATTTGGTATGTCCTCTTAAGAAGATTTGATCCATTGCATCATCCTAGCTTTGCTTTTTTTTCACGCTGTAGATTAACTGTGTAGCGTTACCGGGTATTTATATACCTATTAAATATAAGGATTTATGAGATGTTCTTACAGTCTCAAATAAACCTTACCTCGAATTCAGGGGCACCACCAACCTAGGTTTTGACTTAGTTTTAAGTCACAGTCAGGTAGGAAAACTGTTCGAAATCTTACGATCCTGGTGTTGAATTAATCTTTCGATTAATATTCAATTAATATTCAGTCTCATATCTCGCTACTTTCGTGAAGTTCTCGTTTGGTTGGACAGACATTACGTAAAGAAAGCATACGACACAATCTGTGATTATAACATATATATAGATATATGAGCTGTTTATTACAATGATATGATCTTAGACATGAACCTTTAAACAAACAGGAGATGCATTGAATATGGGTGATTATATAAAACACTTAGTGAATATAAAATAAAATATGGGGAATGGGGAGATACTGGATGTATTCAAATAGTTTGGGTTGGCTGACTATTTGAAGCTAAATACTGACATTTCGGATTAATTTATCATTCTGTGAAAGCCTCGAGACATCCATCAAACCCACTTTAAGGTGAAAACGGGTCGGTCTTACTGTGCTGAAGTTCTGTTCAGTCGGTTCGGACCATGGTAGCGGCCACGCGGGTCCGAGGGGATTTCTCTTCCGCTCTCTGGGCCTTCCTGGCTGTGGTGGCTGACTTTTTAGCTTCTCAGTTGCTTCTCTTCACAGGGAAACGGGGACGATGATGTCGAGGGCTTTACTGTGGGATGATCAAATCCATCGTTGTGTCAGAGTTGGTCCGTTGCTGCTTTCTCTGATGAAGTGAACTTAAGTTCACAGAAGATTAATAAAAGGTTGCTTGGCGTTGGCTTTCTTGGTAGAAAAAGGTGATGATGGCGTGAAACAGCGGAGGTTAGGACGTGCGACGTAGAAGGACGTGGATGGCGAGGGACGAACAAAAACACGTAAAACGTGCATCTTCAGAGTATTTCAATCTGTTTCTTTGTTCGGGTCTTCCTCGTCTTTCTTTGGGTACTTCTTTGGTCATGGAGGGCTTCATCCTCTCCTCTTTCTTTGGGTCCTGCTCCGTCCTTCTCCTTCCTCCCTTCCGTCGTCTTCTCCACGGCTCATACTCATCTTTCCGTGCTCTTCAAATCTCTCTGAGCAACTCATCTGATCAATTCTCCATTGTTCTTCTCTGACCTGTTCTCCCTCTGAAACTCTGTGTTGGAAACTCTTCTGGAACAAAAAGCAAAAAGGCAAGAGGGCAAGAGAGCGTGTGTTTTCCGCTGTTCCGGGTTTTGACTCTCGGAGGCGGGGCTTACACTACTTTTTCAGCCAATGACATGCTTGAACTGTGTGCATGTCTCTGTAAGGTGATCTGTGCTAGGGGGATTTCTGGATGAGACAAAGAACTCTGTGTTTCTCCATTACTCCCATCTCAGAACATTTGTCTCGGTGATTCTGAAAACACCACATCTTGTTAAGATATGCAGATTAAAGATATAACATAGACTTGTAATATAAAGACATCAACATAACACACATTATAAAGACAATTATGACTTTCAAAATTCAGATGAATATCTATGAAATCGTGACATATGAATAGTGAGCCATAGAATATTCATTTTCTGTGTTAACAATGGGGACACTAAACAAATACCAAATAGATACCGAAGGGACATCGTTAGAAGTTACTAGTTGCATATACATTGTCCATTTTACTGAGTCCTCTGGGATTTAAATGTTCAACTAATCAACACTGCAGACCACTAGGGGGCAATGTGGTTCCATCAGGCAGGTTGGGCATTTTCCACCAAAATCAGTTCTTTGTCAATATTTAAGCCAGAATCGTACAAATTGTCTCTATATGCGTCTTGTGATCAAGCTGGAAACCTGAAAGAAATTGTACACGGTTATCAAACACATTTAATATAGTTTTAAGATTTGACTAAAAGTGAGTCTTCTCAGTTCATGTGTAGCCATCTGGTCGGTCTGATCTGTTAAAGTGTCAACTTTCGAGTTATGGTCTAGATAAGATAGTAAGTCTCCCACTTTTCCAAGAGTGAGTTCGACTCCCCAAAAGCTCTTAAGGGTGTTGTAAATTAGGCAGTTTCTGTCTCTTTTTCCTTTGTGGAAAGAAAATGAAGATCTGGTTTATATCCACATACGTAAACATCCCCCACAGGAATGTTGGTTTTGTCAAAGTTTGAAAAACTCTTAATCCACACGGCACTGTGACTGCTACAACTGTAAGGTCAACATCTAGGTATTTCCTAAAAGTGACACTTTAGTACACCCCATGAGTGACTACACAGTGTACACAGTACATTAGTTATGTAAATGTGCATTAATAAACCTATACTCTGACATACAGGATTCACACAGCTGTGAAGCAGTTTACAAGCATGATCCAATTCTGACGAGGCTGGGCAAAACTAAAGTCTCGAAAGGTGTTAGGTTGTTTAGTGTGTAGCCTGCTGGTTGACCTCAAGGAGAAACAAGTGTAGTGGACTGATGCGGGAGAGTACAGACAGTCAGGATAACATAAAGAAAAAGATTCCTGGTGTGTAAATATCCCTTTGGCCATAAAAGAAAGTAAAAGAAGGCAGAGGGAAATAAATCTGAGCTCTTGTCTCACAGTTGATCAAATGCCCCTTTTCCACCGAACATTTTTGTACCAGTACAGCTCTACACGGTACGACTCTACCCTGATTGGGAGCTTTTCCACCGCGGGTTGAAGGTGCGACCCGTTACGATTTTTAGCACCGGCTAGTACCTGCTTCAGAGGTGGGTCTAGTCGGTACTAGCGGATACTAAAACGTCACGTGATCAGTGCTGTCCACTGATTGGTCAGGTGAAATTGCGTCATACACGCAACGAAGCTCGGGGAGCTTTGAATAATCACCCGGCATGTATGAAAACACACCTGCGAGAGCAACAGAGAATAAACAGAATTGCGAAGATGGAAGACCAGAGAAGGAAAGCCAACCCATGGACGAAGAGCGAGGTGCAGACCTTTCTGTGTGTGGTGGCCGAGGACCGCATACAGAAGGAACTGGACAGAGCAACACGAAATGAGAAGGTGTTCCAGGATATAGCCAAGCTGATGGCTAACCATGGCTATCACCGGAATTCTCAGCAGTGCCGAGACAAGCTGAAGAGTGATTACCGGCAGGTAAAGGACCACAACAGCCGGAGTGGGTCAAACCGAAAGACATGGAAGTGGTTCGACCAAATGGACGGCATTTACGGTCACCGCCCGGCGTGGATACGGCGACGTCTTTGTTGGAGGCGATGGAAAATGGTAAGTGTTGTTCTTATCCCCTTGGTGCAATGCTTATATCTTAACAAATGCATGTTTTATATCGTGACAAACACATGTTCAGTCTTTAACTTGTGTAAAACGTTACACAGGTGTAAGTTGTTCTGAGTGAGCTAGCAAACAACGCTGTTTTGGAAGGCTAGCACAGTGTCTCACCTATGCGGTTACATGTATGCGTTTCGTATGTTCACACTTTTTATTTTTTTCCCTCAAGACTCGGTTTGTGCAACCGATGAGTGTTCGGTTGCTGAGGTCAGCGAAGATCCTCCAATCCCGCAGGCTTCAGAACCGACATTGGCTTCGCAATCTGCAGCTGAGGCAACAGCTGCTATCTGCATTCCACCGGCACCAACACTGGCGTCGACGCCTGTATCTGAGACAACTCCTGCTGTTTACTTTTGTACTGTCTTTTTTAATAAAGAGCTTGGTTTAACTAAACAATATGAATTGTCAACTGCATTACACATTACACTCCATCGTTGTGTTTACTTTTGACTAACCGCGGCGTAACACTTTGTAGTCACCTGAAACCGACGTCACGTTAGTGGTGACCGCGCCGACTCCGCCCACTTCCAGGTCACGGTTTGTGTGGAAAAGGAAATGGTACTGGTGTCGTGTAGTGTAGTGTCGTGCTATATCGAACCGAGTAGAGTAGGGCTAGCTCGGCGGTGGAAAAGGGGCAAGTTTCCTGGATAAAAGGATTATAGGGACATATGCATTATAAATCTAAGGAACTATATGTTAAATTCCCTTGAAATGCTTTATAAAGTGTGCTGTTAAAGGTTTTATGAACAAAATGTGTTCTGTTACATCAGCTGCTTCATGTTTTCTTCTTGAGTTTCCCCTCGGCTGCTTACAGTAGGGCCACTGAACAGGGATGAGATGGGAGTTGCTGGAGGAGGGAGGAAGCTTCCTTGTGCCCTTTTCCCATGCAGATTCTCTCAGCTGCTCTGACAATAAATGTTGGACTTTGCCATCTCCATGAAATGTAGCATTAACATACAGACAAATCTCTTTTGGGGGGTCCTTTGAACAAATTCTATAAAACAGAAAAATGGTGGACTGATACTGAAAGGATAAGATTAGATGGCTTCAACTGATGTAGATGACACCAATAAAGATGCAATGGTATGTGATTGAGTTGCAAGTCATTTAAAGAGGCATCCACCAGTCCTGTGGTTTACCTGTGCGGACGTGTACTCCAGGTCCATATGTAGGCTCAGCATCAGCTGTCAAGTTGAATCTATAGCAGGTTGCCATGTGTATGTCCCCTGTGCATTCTCTGGATGTGCAATTCATGGGAACATCGCTGTCAAACCAAGAGGTTGACTGAACTTCAGTTGACCTGAGTTTCATAAATTCATGCAATTAGATAAAGCTGTGCCACCACTGAAGACACTATTGGGATTAGCACAGTTGGCATGTTAGCGCATGTTTGGATAAGATTGGATAAATTGATGTCCTCCTGGCTGTCAACGTAGCTTACAGCTAAAAGCCCATAGCTGCAGCCAGAGGAACTGTTGGATGAAATTAAAAAGAAAGTATGTTGAAGCCTAAAGTGCAGGTCAGCACAATATGGACAACAATAGTTGAGAAATAGAGCTATTTTTCAATCTTTGAAAATGAGGGAGCAGTGATAGAAATTTTTTTAGAAACATTTTCAATGACATACACTCAGTCAAACGAGTGGAGAAAATAATTTCTACAGTTGGATGGAGAGGAATGCATTCACAATTTGAGTTTCTTTTCAAAAAATTTTAATTGTGTGCTCACCTGGACTTCTTAAAGAGAAATGGCTTTTTATTGAAAAGGTCACATCTGCAGTGGCATGACCCGGCACCCACAACTCTCTCCAAGGGGTCTTTCCTGAGGCTTTTTTGTGAGCTGCCAGTCCCACTCTCTCTTCACATGCTGTACAAACAAGCACAATCACACACACACACACACACACACGCACACACACACACACACGCAGCTTGGTAACAGGATGGTAATTTCTGAACAACCTGCTATGACATTAATGCCTCTATTTATTTGTGCCCTTTCAATTCCCATTATTTCCCATTGTTGTTTTGTGATAGCCACATTCTAATCAAATCTCCAACCTCTGCAGTAATTAGACTTCCTTTTTTTGTATTGAACAGTGAATGACTGCACAATGAAAAAGCTTTATAACACAGATCATCCATGTTTTCTTTTTTTACCCCAAGACTATCAGACATAGAAAGAAATAATAGAGGTCCAACGGCCTACTATTTCAGCTCTTTGAATTGTCATCAAATCCTTTTCTTTTAACAATTTGTGAGACGAACGTGAGTAGCACATTTCTGTATCATCTACGGCACAAGCAGTCACAGAAGTGCATGAAATGGCTTCTTAACGTCACATTGCGTAGTGGAGACATGTAAGTGTTGAAAATGCTCCACTACCTATCCCTGCCAGTGGTGATGACACACCAGCTTCTATAAAAAAGATGGAGATTCATTAATTTATTTATAGGTGATCAGAAATGATGTTCTTTTGTTTCTCCAGCACATTTAAAATCTGAACAAATATGAATATAATCAATTGTCGCTACAACAGCAATACATTAGCTGAAAATAAAAAAAGTAATGCTTGCATGATAAAAGCCTAGATTTGACACTCTATCACGTCTGAAAGCCAGCATGAAGCAATGGGTTTTAAGCAAAGTTTTAAAATGATTGAGGGTCTGAGCCGCTCTGATGTGAACAGGTAGGCAGTTCTAAAGATGTGGAGCCACAACCAAAAAGGGTCAAACAGATGAGTAGGGTGGCGCTATGCCAAAAAAAGACTCCAAAAAACAAGCAATGAAATTTTGAACTGGATCCTGTAGTGGACTGGAAGCCAGTGTAGACAGGCCAAGACAGGTGTCATGTGATCACACTGTCTTTTCCACTGGAAGGCAAGCTGTTGCACTTTGTGCAGTGATTATTGGTCAGCACCAACACACAAAGAATTACAATGATCTAAACGAGAAGCAAAAAAAGCATGAATTACTCTGTCAAAGTCGAGTGAAGAGATACAGGCTTTTAGGCTTTCGCCTTATCGAGGAGTCTTATTTGAAAAAAAGCTAGTCTATATTATTGAACAAATCTGTTTGTCAAGTTTAAAGTCACAGTCAAAGACAATGCCAAGATTATTTGTAGCCGGGTGACAGTAAAAATGTATTGGGCCAATGGCACTGTCTAAAAGGTTGCCCGAATCAATTACTTCCGTTTTGTTTTTGTTCAGATTCAGGAAGTTTAACTCCATCCATGACTGTACGTCCCTAAGACAGTTTAGCAGAGCCTGGGTGACGCATAGCTCTTAGTTTTAATAGGAAGATGGGTCAGCATATAATCTGCAAAACAATGAAAAAGATTTCATGCTTTTTAAAAATTAACCCCAGAGAAAGCACTTGATGATATGTAATATGATGATATGAAATTATTGGAGAACAGGGCCCAGAATGGAGTCTTCAGTTATCCCACAATTGAGGAATGCTGAGCCAAACTGACAGAGAAACTCCCATTTGAAAGGTAAGACTAGAACCATTTCAGGGTTGTACCTTAAATGCTGACACACAAGTCAAGATTTGATAAAAGAGTGTTGTGATCTAACGCAGGGGTCTTCAACGTTTTTCAGGCCAGGGACCCCCAAACTGATGGAGAGTTGGAGCAGGGCCCCCCCTACTATTTCTATGGCATACAATTGTGTTTTATATTTAACGGGGCCTAGTGCCGTGTATAAACATAGCTACTCTGTTGTACATTCAATACTAAGCTATTCAAATAATACACAGGTTAATATATTCATGTTTTTATTTTAAACATGTGCAAGGTACAGGGTGGCCGTGCCATTTATAAACAAACATCTTGCATACAACACTGAGCTATTCAAATAATCCACAGATTTTAACTTTAAACATGCATGTAGATGGGACAATGAATCCTCAAACCATCTGTGGATGGCACACGTTTGCACACAATTTGTGAGAAAAAACTGTTTGGAAAAATAAAAAAAAAAATGTTTTTTTTTTTTTTTAAATGTTAAAAATCGTCTAATCAACCAAAGATTTCGCGACCCCCCTGCAGTACCTCCGCGGACCCCCTGGGGGTTGCGGACCCCCTGTTGAAGACTTCTGATCTAACGTGTCAAAGGCAGCAGTCAGGTCCAAAAGCACCAGGACCGCAGCGTAACCAGAATCGACTGTTACTGAAACCCAATTGAAACGTCTCAGCAATATAATTTAAGTAAAGGGATGTCTGCAAATGATGATACATTACCTTTTGTAAGACAAAGGAGCTTGGAAAGACAAATTGGAAAGAACAGTAGAATCCAGAATGGACTTTTTGACGAGGGGCTGTAGCACAGCATGTTTGAAAGCAGTTGGAACACAACCAGACATCAGAAAGGAATTTCTCAAATCCACAAATCATGGCCCAAAGGAATGAGAAACATTCTTGAATAAACGAGATGGGTCACTTGGGCAATTAGATGGCCTCGTGCAACACCTGTTCAAAATTCTTAGAAACAACAGGGCACACAGGAGAAACAGCTAGATCCAAGGCAGAAGGAAAGGAGAAAGACAAAGTAAAAATCTAATATACTTTCTCGATTAATGTATTTTTCTCTGCAGGTGAAGGTACAACAACAGTGATATCACAGAGATGTATAAGAGAGTTAAGAGATTTAAAAAGAACACATGTTTTTGGCTATTATCAGACAGAAAAGCTGATTCTGGACTTCTCTGAATTTAGCATTTTATCAGATGAATGAAGGAATCTGTGCAATCTATCTACCATAACAGAGCTACTAATTGACAGAGTACATTGTTTTTCTGTGGAGCAGGCACTTAATTCCTCACCTTACACAGCACCGCTATGTGCTGCAAAGTTCTGCTAAGGAGATTAATCTGAATGGTGGTGAAGTGGTTAGCACCGTTGCTTCATGGTAAGAGGGTTCCTGGTTCAACCTAGCTGGGACCTTTGTGTGGAGATTGCATATTCTCCCTGTGTATGTATTGGTTCTCTTGCATGTTAAGTTTATTGTGCCTTATCTTGCAGCAACCTCATCTTGTTCTTAAATCGTGCGTACGTGGGATTTAAGAGAATTTGCGCATTCACCAATTTTTTCGTAAATTTTAAATTTTCTTTCAGGTATGAACAGAATTTACGAGTGTTTCAGACCTGTCATAAGAGTTTCGTAAAATAGTCCACTGTTATTCAAATCAAGTTTGTTTGACTGATGGATTGTATATTTAATTACTTTGAAGCAATCCTAAATAAATATATACATTGTACCCCAAAATTATGCTGACATTATTCTGTTTCACTTTAATTATGCACTAATTGAAGGTTAATTTGACTCTGTATATAACAAGGTCAATGCGAAGTGTAACCAGCGGCTGACTTGCTACTTTTGGATGCCTTAGCGCGTCAGGCATTTGGAAGAGAGCTTGTGTTCCGAGACTGTGTAGATATACTCACGGAGACAGACGAATATTCGCCATATGGCTGACATCGCGATTTAGATTGCCAAGGACTGTGCTGCTGCAAATATGCAGCTTGCTAGAGCCACAACTCCCGAGAGAAACATGCCGATCAAACCCAATTCCACCACACGTCCAGGTCCTCACCACCCTTGGATTTTTGGCCACTGGAACCTTTCAGAGGGAGATTGGAGACGGATGGGGGGTGTCCTCTATGAGTCGTGCGCTCCCCTTGGTCATCAAAGCTCTCATCAGTTTATCACCCATGGTACATCAAATTCCCATACACCGCTGTCCAACGAGTACAAATTAAGAGGGACTTTCATGCCGTGGCTGGACTGCCAAACATAATCGGAGCAATACACTGCACACATATACGCATCAAAGCACCGTGCTGTTGTGGAGCGCACTGAGCTGAAGGCCAGGTGGGTGTGTCTCCATACAGCGGGGGAAAACTGCACTGTAGCCCAGAGAAGGCATGCTAGATTATTCTGGTTTACCTAAACTCTAAACATCATGCAATCTCTACACCTCGTCACATGAGACACTCAGTCAGGTGGGTTGGTGCTGATTTAAACATAATTTAAACCTCGACTTCATCCCTAAATATTCGGGGTGTTACGATGTATCCACTGATGATAACCGTGATATAAAAAAACTGAAACATCTTTATTATGTTTATAACACACATATGATAATATCATGATTTTATTGCAATTGATGAAATAGAAAATTATTATAAGGAGATTGAGGTTTACCTCCTATTTTGAGAGTTATTCAATTACCAAGAAATAAAAAGACAAAAAAATGGTGGATTTGTCTCAGGGCCATACATTTTTCCCCAAGCTTTCTATGTATTTCTATCTAATATCATGAAAACATAATTAATCTTGTGGTCAAGATCTTAAACTGTGCCATCATTCTGATGCCTGTATAACATTAGTATTAGAAAAAATGCGCTCCCTGCTGTGGTTAACACAATTTACAAAGTCTGTATTGGCCCAAATCCTGTTTTCTGTAAGCTAACCATTTTGATACATGCCTCAATTTATCGAAAAAGCTACTGAAAGCAAGAAATGTAAAACATAAGAGCTGGAATGCTTTTTTTCCCCCCTAACACAGTAAATGTAGGGCTGTAAGTGAAGTCGTATTTTCTCCAGCATTAGACTCAAGTGAACAGTAAGTGATAACATCTGACACGTGTCTGTCATTCTGAGTCATCACTGCCATATGAGTCCCTGCGCAAATGCTTATATTTGTATCCATATGTATTATATAGTGGGACTGCTTGCAGAACAAAATTAGAAAACACTTTTTGATCTTCTAGGTGAATTTTGGAAAGCACTACAAAGAAAAAGACTGTTACATTCAAAGCATTTACCCTCAAATGATAATAATATCGATAAAGCAAATGCACTGTTGCTTAGAAAAAAAATAGAACAAATGTATAGTCACTTGGACGTGTTTTTTGTTCCTTAGTACCTCATGTTTAAACCTAAAGCTTAGAGTGTTTTTCCTATTCGGTAACTTTGGTTAAGAGCCTTTCCTATGCACAGTAAAGAAAACAGAAAATGTGTCACTCATAAATGGCAATAGATATACACATTTCTTATAGTTGCCATTGAACTGACAGTAGAAGTAAGTTCCTAGATATTTCCAGTAAATCTATGATCCCCTTTTCCCTTTTAACCACCATGAAAAATAGGAACATAACCACTCCATTAGTGCAGGTTACACGGTTAGCTCTGTTGATCTGTAATTGTTTACTGAGAATATATTTATCCCATAGGTTAAAGACTGCATTTTATCTGTGGCCTGACCTGATATTGTGATAATCTGAGTTATTACAGTTATTTACAGATGATATCATCACAACATACTTGTATCTGCAATAAGCTGAATAACCTTCCCTTAACAGCTTAGTAGATGTCAGGATCTGGGTTTTTTGGTTATGTTTTTGTACTTAGTTTTTGGTTCTATTTTTATTCAGTACTGTGTTCTCTGTATTTAGATCAGTCTTTGTTTCACCTTCTGTTCTCAGTATTCAGCTATGTTTTATTCCTCCTTGTGTATTCTTTGTGTTTGGTAGATTCATTTTCTAAGTTGGTGTGCTCTCCCTTGCCCCCTGTGTTTTGCCATCTCTCTCTCTCTCTCTCTCTCTCTCTCTCTCTCTCTCTCCTCAGTCCGTCTCCTGCCCTCTGCTCTCATTTACTCTCACCTGCAACCTGTTACTAATCAGCCACCAGTTCCTGCTCCAGTAATCACCTCCCCAGTATATATGTCTTTCTAGTTCCACCACTCCTCGCTGGATCCTTTGTCTTACTTATCTGAAATCCTAGTCTGTATTCCTTGTCTTCTAAGTCTGAATTTCCTGTCCTACGCCCCTGGTCCATGGTTTTCCTCGTCGGTCCTGTCCCACAAGTATTCATTCTGGTTTTGTTATTTTCTTAGTTTTATGTTCAGTTTAGTTTTTTCAGTGTTCCAGCCTTGCTGTGCCTTTTGTTTATATTTTGAAAATGAATCCGTTTAACTTCACTTTTTGGCTCTAGTCTGTGTCTGCACCTGGGTCCTCCCTTAACACATTATGACAGTAGAGCTGCAGGGCAGCAGATTAAAACAATCAAAGTCATAACAAGTAAGATACAAAAGGGGAGGGAAAAAGAGACACAAACAGCTTTCACTGAGGGAGAGCCAGTGCTGCTGGGTGTTCGTTCCACATCATGACTGGCCATGACTTGTGGAATCCCCCTGGGGTCAATTCTTGGACCTCTTCTGTTTAACTTGTATATGCTCCCTTTGGGTCAGCTATTGCAGAATTTTAACATCAATTATCACAGTTATGCAGCCGATACACAACTTTATGTGTCTCTGTCACCAGACGACTGCAGCCCAGCAGACGTACTGTGTCAGTGTCTGGAGGAAGTAAACACCTGGATGAGAGAGAATTTTCTACAATTAAATGAAGACAAAACTGAGATCATTCTGTTTGGTAGCAAAGAGAAGAGGGTCAGCGTTGGTAAATATCTTGAGACTCGGGACCTTACGATCACTGACCAAGTTCGTAACCTCGGAGTGTTGATAGACTCAGATCTGACTTTCAGCAGCCACATCAAAGCTGTCACCAAGGCAGCTTTTTACCACCTCAGAAACATCAACAGAATTAAAGGTTTCCTCTCCCAAAAAGACCAGGAGAAACTCATCCATGCATTCATCTCCAGTAGACTCGATTACTGTAATGCTCTTTTAACTGGACTTCCCAAAAAGAGCATTAAACATCTGCAGCTCATCCAGAACGCTGCTGCTAGAGTTTTAACCCGGACTAAGAGCTCTGAACACATCACACCAGTTTTAAAATCTTTACTCTGGCTTCCAGTCAGTCATAGAATAGATTTTAAAAGCCTGCTGATGGTTTACAAATCCCAGAACGGTTTAGGCCCAAAATACATTTGTGATATGTTCAGAGAATATAAACCCAGCAGAGCTCTTAGATCCAAGGACTCAGGTCAGCTGGTCCAGTCCAGAGTCCAGACTAAACATGGAGAAGCAGCATTTAGCTGTTATGCTGCAAACAAGTGGAACAAACTGCCAGTGGAGATTAAACTTTCACCAAATGTAGACATTTTTAAATCCAGGTTAAAGACATTTCTTTTCTCATGTGTCTATGCATGAAATATCTTTTAACTTATCTAGACTGTTGCCTGTTTTTAAATTCATTTAAATGATTTTATTTGTTTCTCTTTATATTCTTTTATGTATTTTTAATGCTTCTTCCACTCCCTGCTGCAATGCTTTTATTTTATGTAAAGCACTTTGAACTGTTTGTACATGAAATGTGCTATATAAATAAATTTGATTTGATTTGATCAAAATGTCAAGCAGGGCAGCAACAGCCTGCGCTGAGCCACAAGGTTAAAATAATGTCAGGCATCGGAAAGGTGGCAGTCAAAACGCTCCCAGGACCCCAATGTGATTCACCACTCAAAAGCAGTACAGACTACTTACAATGTATAGTCATAGGTATTCAATTCCTCCTCCAGATGTGTGCTTAGCTATAATCTACCTGAAATAAACGTGACTTTTTCTTTTATGCATTAAGCTTTTACTTGTGGTTGGCGTAGCACATTAGGTTGTCAACAACATGCTGCCATAATACTTTGTCTTCACACCACAAACTGCTGGACGGACCAGCTGTCAAGTGTCAACTCAGCTAGCAGAGACAAATGTCTTCTTGCCTGATGCTCACATTGTATCTGTGGTCTGCAGTGTGGGAAAGTTGTAAAAATGAACTTATGAGAGAGCTGAGCAGCCAGCAGCAGATCGTGACATATCTGTGTTTATTGCATATCCTGACAATTGATGCACCACCACTGGCTTTAGGGCTGGTTTAAATGAGCTGTCCAGCAGCATGCAGCGCTGTTGCTGTGGGCGGTGTGAATGTTGTCACTCCTAAGGGAGTCCAAGGATGTTTTTTTTTTTTTTTTTTCATACGTCCTTCTGCAGTCGATATGAGTGACTCATCAGCTCCAGCTTGTATTGATCCTGCTTTTGAACTGTTTTGCATGCAAAAACACAGTAGAAATGCGACTGACACAATGGATGAGACCTAAGTGCAGGGTCATAGTTCTGCTGCCTGACCTCCCACAGAGCCAGATCGATGGCAGACTCAATCAGTACACTCTAAGTTTCCTGACACAGGCCTGGAAAAAATCTCTCTGGCCTCTGGGAAATTTTAGGCTTTTCAATATTAAGACGTTGTATAAATAATGTCATCTCTTTTTAACAATGATGAAAGAATACATTTATGCCTGTATGATTAAAAAATATGAGTGGCTTGATCCAGAGCAAAGACCCAGCTAGTCTTTAGCCATAGTAGCTTCCAAGATGCTCAAACAAATTTCATGAAATTGAAGCAGTTATTTCTGTCGTTGATCAGCCATAACTATCCATTTGTTTTACCCCATTAACGCTCAGCTCTCTTAATACAAGGAAAATAGGTGTTTTGAAAGGATGAGTAATTATTTCACAGACAGGAACTTAATTGCTTGGATGTTCTGCCCATCATGCTACACATGGAATCGAAAATGTGAGTGCTTGGCCCAAATCAGCTGAAGTAAACATTTTGGTTTTCATTTGCTTTTCCAGCCTTGAGCTTACCTTTTAACAAAGTGTGATCTCAGCATAGAGCATGATTAATTTGAGATATTACATTTTCTTGTGATGTAAATAACTCACATCAAAGGACAGGTTTCCATTAGTAAGGCAAAATGCTCTGTAAGCGCCCTTGAGAAGAACATGACAACTTTGGATGTCCCACCTTTATATTTATCATCACTATTCATACATGCCCACATAACCTAAAGAAATGTTTGAAAAATGAAATACACACACATATTAAAATGAGTCCAAAATCTAGGTTATATATGATAGTATTTTGGTCCCTGAATGGACTGAGTTTATTTGGGCTAAAGCAGCGCACCAGACTTAGTAGAATTACTTTAACCTGGACTAACTCCATGACTATGCAAAGAGAGATATAGCATGGAATGAAAAAGCGGAGATATCAACACTTCTAAATGAGTAGACAGTTTAAAAATGAAAGATCTGAACGTGGACAAAAACAAAAATTTTTCAGCCCTTCAGCATAAAGTTTTCTTTACATAAGAGTGACGCTTAAAATATGTGTTGCTCCTCACAGTCGTGGCCAACATTCAACAGGTGTCATCATTATACAGCCTGTACACATCAGATATGTCTTAACCATCAGATTCCTGTCGTGCAGTCTGGCTTGTAGTGAACACAGAAGACGGCATAAGCAGACACTGTAGCTGCCTTTAAGTTGTGCTTCTCCAGAATTTTACTGCTGACCTGTTTGGTGAACTCTTTGGTCTTCATGGTCCTCCTTGCTTTCACAACAGGTGCATATAAAATGAGATCATGTGACATATTGCACATAACTGACATGGACATAACTGAACAAATTATGACTATTGAAGATATCAGCCACCTGTAGATCATAATTTAGGACTTCAAAGCAATGGGGGTCCAATACAATCAGTATACACACGCTACATTTCTGGAATGCTTTAACATTTTTTTCTTAATTTCACTTCATCAACTGAAATATAACCTTCTCAAGGCTCTCTACATCTTAACATAGCTGTTACTGTGGCTGTAGATTGTATGAACTCCTGCTGCAAATTTGCACAGTATTTCCCATCATAACGGTACACATTTTTGAATGAAAATGTCTTTCTAATCACATTTTTAAAAGCAATAGCCTTTCTGATGCTAATGAGGCACAGTGCCTAATCTTTATAAAACCCTTTACCTTAATAATTGTCATGTCTATAAGTTTATCATGTTTTATGTTCCTGTTTAGTTTTTAGTTTTTGCCATGTTTTTCTCAGTCACTCTTTCCCTGGTCATCAGCTTCACTCACGTCACCTGTGTTTCTCCCCTCAGCTGCACTCCATCACTAATCACCCTCCTTAGTATTTATTCTCCAGGTTGTCGCATGCCCATTGCCAGATCTTCACCATCACTGATGCCATGTCAAGTAAGGTTTGGCCAAGTCAAGTGCCTTCAGGTTGTCATAGTCAGTCAGGTTTTGTTTTGCCAAGTGTTTTTCATAGTTTAGGTTTTTGTGTTCTGGCTCAGCTGTGCTTTTTGTTTTGTCTTTGAAATAAATCAAGTTTCATTTTGCACATCTGCATCCGGGTCCTCCTTCACAACCAACCTGACAGAAGGATCTTGCCTAAAAAAAAAAAAAAATGGATGCGGCAGATATTGAAGCCTTCTGGGAGTTGGTTGGTACCCTTTGGGACTGTGTGGGGTTGGAAACCAGCTCTTGGGAGAAACTAGATGTAACGAATAACCTTTTGGACTCCTTTGTACAGAAACATGATGTCTGGGATGACGGAGATCTGGACGGAGGCTAGGAGGGTCCACCATGCAGCGGTGGTGGACATTTTACCTTTGGAGCCTGCAAAGGTAGCGGCAATGTACGCCTCCAGCGCCACGGCCTCCAGCGCCACGGCCTCCAGCTGCGCCAGTCCCTGCTCCGGGGGGCTCGTCTCCTGCTCCCTCGTCTGGCTGTCCACCAGACCTTCGCTGGCTCCAGGTCCCAATTCTCATTTAATAAAATAAATACACAAGACAAATGATAGTAAAGCTGAAGCGCAACATTTTCCTTTAAATGTACTCAGGCTCTGAAAATTGAGTGGTACGTGCTGAAGCAAATACACTGATGCCATTTACAGGGACTTCTGATTGTAAACCAATTTGTTACATTCACTGCTTAGTCTGAATATGTGGTTTTGCACTCGATATATTAGATATTCTGTTTAGTGTGAACTTCTGCGTCAAATAAACATGTAGAAGGCATTAATCCTCAGATACATGTGGGTAAGTTAATAATTGAGTGGGTTTGCATAAATACACGCCTTTTCCCAGAGCTGCTCACACATTCTCAACACTGGCTGAGACATACAAATGTATGTTACTGAGGCACCAGTAACTACTCATATGGCTGCCTTTCTCATGGAGCCTTCAGTGGGAAGTGAGTCATACCCTCTTGCTCCAATGTGAGTATTGAAGAAAGGAGCCACATGACCCCAGTGCATGATTAATTGGTGATCATTATCCCATCTCCGCTGCTTTCAGTGCATGCTCTGCTTTTGTCCCTGCTCAAATTTGCATAGCCAGCTGCACCACCAGCCACATTTTGACGTGACTCTGGGACGTCTGTCTCTCAGGTCTGGTAGAAGCTGTCCGATATTCTTATTACATGTTTCAGTGTTATTCTACGCCTTTCTACTCTATGAAATCTGGATGAAGAAAAAAGGCTGGAAATGAGGAAGGAAGGAAATATTCAATGGGCAGCAGCAAAGATGATTAAATAATTCAGAGGCACAATGATCACCAGTTAGAGATCAGCGGCTTTATGGAAAAACACAAAGTTTTGAATGAATATCATTTTTATATATTTAAAAAAAGAACTTAAAACATGCAGGTGTTCATAAAATGGAAATCTATGCATGACTGGCCTGGACATTTGTCACAAAATACAGTCTTCTTGTATGTGTAACACAGGTTGCTAAAGTACAAGTTCAATGATTATTTGACCCAGTTTACTAAATTGAAAACAGGAGGGATACTGACAAAGCCTTTGATGCAGTAACCTCGAGCCTCATCCGGAGGTCCGTTTCACGTAGCAGGTTTAGTGAAAACTCTGAGTAGGTTAACCCTGAAATGAGGGAAACCCTGAGTTTTCCGTTTCACAAAGGGAGGTAACTCAAACCAGAGAAAGAGGGGTAACTCTAGCCTGTTTCACAAAGAGAGGTAACTTAACCTCACGGTCAGTTACCGGAGTAACAGACTCTCTGAACCTAACCTGGTCGGGACCAGGTTTTACTCAAGAAACCTCGAGTTTCTTTCTGTCTCCGCCCTCTTTCAGCCTCACACGCCATTTGATTTCCTCATTCATTCAGTCAGCAGAGCGAGTTCTTCTACTTCTATAAGTCCATTAGGCACAGTAGGAGGCGACTTTTTTCACGAACATGGCATGTCCTTTTGACAACGATCCCGTGGATGAAGGTGCAGCATTATTGCGCAGAGAAATAAATATTCGTCGGAGATGGTTATCAGACCGTGCATAGATTTTTGCATTTACACACAATTATCTTTTTGAGCGGCACCATCAGAATGTGTTGGGACAAAAGAAAAAAAAGACATAAAAGACAAATAAATATTTGTATGAAAAGGCTTAAAAAAGACATATATAGGCCTATTATATTTTATAAAGGCTCTCGTGTCTTGGGGGTGGAGTCCCTCCGGGGATTCCCTCAGCCGCTGCCCTCCCGTTAGAGGTGGTGGTGCTGGGCACCACCCGTTTTACGGGCATCTGCCCTCTTTCTGTTGGCTCAGTAGAAGTCTGTGTTAGTTTAAATAGGCTTAATTATTTAACAGAACATGATATAGATTATGACTCTAAATTGTCCTTCGGAGTGACTGTGAGTGTGTATGGTTGTTTGTTTCGTTTGTCTCTGTGTGGCCCTGTGATGGACTGGCGGCCTGTCCAGGGTGTACCCCGCCTCTTGCCCATTGACCGCTGGGATAGGCTCCAGCCCCCCCGCGACCCGACTGACGGATTCAGCGGTGTATAGATAATGGATGGATGGATGGTATAGATGAGAAGACATAGTTTATGTGTGTGAAAACAGCATTATGTTGGGAATAAAATAACTGCACAGTCAAATAGCCACTTAATATTTATTTTACAGTGTAAAACATGATCAAAATGAGGTACCTCCATGCCGAGGTCTCACCTGTTTGAACAATGTTTTTATATTTCATCTGAAACTGCTGCCAACTGCGCTTCTCCCCTGCGGGATTGCACCTAAATGAAATAAATGAATGGGCTACCATTCAAGCAGTTTCCCTGTAATATTATTGTGATTGCAAAGGACTACATTTAAACTTACACTTTTGCTGCTGCAGCGGTGTTGCACTTATTTCTAAAAACGTATTGAAACTCGCCGTATGAGCGCATTAAGATTTCCAATTCGAGGTTGGTGAAATCGTCGAATCGGGGCTCCATTGATGCTGGCTTTTTAAAGTTGTGGTGCACGCGCAAAACTCAAGGTGAACTTACTCAGAGTTGATTAACCTCACTCAAATCAGCGTTTGTGGAACCGAAAACTCAGGGTTTTCTATCTCAGAGTAGATCAACTCAGAGATCAGGAATAGACTCAGAGTTGGTTGAACCTGCTACGTGAAACAGACCCCTGATCCAAATCTTGTTGTGGTGTCCTGCACTTTTGCACGTTGTATGCAGTGAGTTTTCTTAGATTCAATATATATCTTATTACAGACAGTTTAAAAGACAGGAGGATTTGTTAAATGAATAGATAATTGGGTGAAAAAGCAGAACAAAATTTCACAATCAATGATCTACGGCTGCAACTGAGAAAAAAACAAACGAACAAAAAAAACATTGCTTAAACTATAACTACACAACCTTTGGGGTAGGTGGTTGACAGTGAAGTCCCACCTTTAAAAATCCATATCATGTGATCAGATGGATATTTGTCATCCAGTATCTTACATAGGAAAACACCAGTGTTTACAAATCCTAAATTGACTGAATATAGAAACAGTTCAATAGAATCTACACAGATTATTCATACACTTAGGACTTTTACTTCTTTGCAGACAGTACTGTTACTGAATTACTTTTATTTAATAAAACCAAATAATTGTAAACACTTAAAAAATGTTGAGCAATTGAGATCGGAATGCATCCTACCAAGTTAATCTAAATTAAACTAAAAGAATACAAAGACGTGAACCATAGGGCACAAAGTGGCCTTGGTAATAGAAATAGCGGCACTGCCAAGAAAAGGTGGATCTAATATAACTTGGAGACACTGCCCAGCTGTCTCCACTTGCCACCAACACATATCACCTAGGGTCTTGGGACACAAAAAAAATATACCCACACGCACACACCCACCTCAGGAGTCCAAGGAGAAGGTCTGGGTCTGGGAAATTACCAACAACCTCATAAAACCTTCATAAAATACTGAAATGCTGCAGGTGTGTATGAAAGTAACCCACATTAATTAGATTTAGGGACGCTGTAAATTTTTCTAAAGTCAGAAAGGAGTGTTATCAGAGATTTCATGTTTTGTCTCTTCATCTTTGCTTCATTTGTCTCTGACCCCTCCAGGAGGCACTTTATTAAGAAACATTCTAAAGTTGATTGAGATTTTAGAGCAATGTGGTTTCTTCGAGAATGCATATTTTGGAGGAATATCCAAACTGTTTTTAACAAGACAATGCAAGCGAGCACATTCTGCACACATTACAAAGACAGCTGTGGAAGACGGCTTAAAGGTTTTAAAGGTGGATTTGCCTGCCTGGAGCATTAAGTTGACACAAACAGAAAATGCTTGACAATCCCTGACGGTTGCACACCGCAGACATGCTTACAGGAAGGATGGAACAAAATATCCACCGAATTTAGCTATCTGTAGGTTCAGTTGTGGCTTGGTAGACCTTTGGGTGATACTATTATTTAATTCAATTAAATTCATTTTTATTTATATAGCGCCAAATACAACAAATGTCATCTCAAGGCACTTAGATAATAAAGTTCAATTCAAACCAATTGGAATTCAATTAATTGTAATCATAATTATTCATAAAATAATCTAATTCGTTCATATAGAGCCAATTCAAAAAAAATGTTCCTAGCTAAGGAAACCAACAGATTGCACTGAAACTTTTTTTTTTTTTTTTTTACTGTCCTAGTTAAGTCTGTTCTGTTTTTTGGAAGTTGTTTTGGTCTTGCTCAGCTCTGTTAGTCTTGTTCTTTGATTACCTGCTCCACACCTGTTTCGAGTTCACCTGATTTTGTGGTACTTAATAATTTTGATTTACTAAAACAATGGAATTGCTTTTTTAGGTATACATTGTTCTATATATTCATTGTATTAATTCTAGTTATTGTTGTCCTTTTGTTTGTTATAATTTACAAATAAAAATAGTTTTTTTTCTTTTTTTTAGTACAGGTAGATAAGTTATGTTGTAGTTAACAGTTGCGAGTTGATCGTGCATCAATTGAGTGGTAATGTCTTAAGGCTCCAACAGGGGGAAGCACGCCTCTCTACCTCACTTATTACATATGAGTGAAGTGGAAAACGAGTGTGGTGTGTTTTTATTCATCTTCCATTATTACTCTGCCTATTTTAAGGGCACAACAATTGCACCACTGCTCTGTTCCTACCACACACCTGTTCTCCATTAATCATCTCCTCCCTCTATGCATATTGGATTTCTCTTGCTGTCTGACAGAAAGTCTTTGTTACTAGCTCTGTTCTGTTCAGATTTCATGACCTTCAGTTCTTACTGTTCAGTGTTTGAGAAGTAAATGCATTTTTTTCTTGCCTCCAATGCTGCACGTAGGTCCTCCCCACACCACAAACTGTTACAAAATGCTTCCTTGCTTGGCATTCTCAGTGCAAGAACATCTCAAGTGTTGTGAGAAGAATGGCAACGTTATTATAAAAGTTTTACTCTCCCAACATTTTTTGGAATGTGTTGCAGTCAAGGTAAACAATAACTGATTAATAGTAACAAGATATTGCCCAGAAATCTTGACATTTTTCATCTGCTTTTTTGCATTTTCTTCACCATGCCAACTTTTACTACAACTTGATATGTGAGTCCTGCACATTCAAATAAAAAAATGTTCTCATGGAAAAGATGAGCTGTGCCTCTGGTTCTGAAGTGCTGTAGGTGTGGGGAGGGACGTTCAATAACAGCAGCAGAACACCCTAAGAGCTGACCCTCTTAACACCTTTTCTGATAGACCACATACCTTGTAATTACTTTTCATATGGTGTGCTGCAGCACTCAGACACTCAAATTACACCTGTTAATGGAGCAGCCTCTTCTCTGAACTGGCTCTCCACCTAGTTAGGTGTGAAGCAGCAGAGAAGTGAAAGGAAAAATGCTGGACTATTAGAGCTGAGGAGGGTAGTTCTTGTTGCCTTACACCACAAAATTATGAATTCCTCAGGGCCAAAGGTTCTATTAAACTAATTTGACACTGAAATCAGTCAGGGGAAAAAAAGGTACTGCTGCACTGATTTGAATTTTACCCACCCCCAAATTGGCAAAGACCCAGCTGGTGTTTCTAGCTGATAAACAGAAGTATCACTACAAATGCAAACTACTTCACAGTTTCAACACAGAAGGCTGTCCAACAAAACTTCAAAGGTGTTGTTGTAGCGTGCAATTTACAGCTCAAAGCACCACCAAGTCAGAGAATGACCAAGCTCTGCTCTTTAATTTTACTCCAAGTCCACGCCACATGTGCTTGCCTTGCTCATTAAGTAGAAGTTCATTTTTAGCCTCAGTTTTTCCTCAAAGTATTTAAAACTGATGTTTCAAGGAGATATATTAAAGTTGTGCCATTTTACACTTGGAATAATTGTGAAATACAATAAGTTTTATGTTATATGTTAGCTGGTCATGTAAATTTATGTCCCATTGTGCAGTCTAACACCTAAGAGTCTTTAACACAGCCGGCAACTGGAGTAAAGATGAGGTTAGGGCAATTCTAGGTGTTTATACTGAGAAGTATCTATAAAGACTCAGGAGCAAAATGGAGAAAAATGCAAATTTTGTTTTTAATTTTACAGACATTACGATGGCATCTAAATTCAAATTGGCACCTAAATTTGAACTCAATAGAAACTGACTTAACACAGACTCTAGATGTGACATTTTATTTGCTTTCGTGACCACTTACAGCAGTGTTCCTCAACTCCACCCTTCAGTGCCACTATCCTCCATGTTTTAGATGTTTCATTGCACCAAAAAACCTGATTCAAATGAAATGCTTCTCATCCTCCATCTTAAACCGACACAGGACAGTCGTCTCTGAAGATCAGAGCTGAGGAACACTGATATAGTTTGTCATGGGTGTTGTCATTGCGATTTCTTTTTTCTTTTTTTTAAACATCAATAAAACCAACCCAAACATACGGGTCATGAAGTATAAAACAAGTTATCGACCTCAGGTGATTTGTGAAGTTGTTTTTAACATGGTGTCAACTGATTATCACTGTTATTGCCACTGCTGTAAAGCATCCTGGTTAAGGGGGAGAGTTGCTCCTCAACATTATGTCAGTGGCTTTTTCCATCATACTGTCATGCAAATAATGAAAAGCACCATCATCGTGTTCATTCTAGAGCCAGCTCCAGCAGAGATCTCTCTGGGAGGTTAATGTAAGGCCAAACCTATTCACCCAGCTGAGACCAACATAAGAGACTGGCAGAGCGTGCTCTATAGACCATGTAGATAAGGGATATACTCTTGGATGGTTAACTTTTGGATGCTTAACCAGAGCGATCAAAAGCAGTAAATGTATTAGCAAAGCAGTTTTTCATCGAAAGGAGATTGTGATACGATAAATGAATAACCTCTAAAGCTGCAACAAGACCTAAAGCGCTTATGCTAACAAAAAAAAAAGCCAAACAATGAGATTGTGACTATTTACATAATTTAGCAATGAAACAATAATTTTTCATTGAAATCAGTATGTTGAGAATGTTGTTTATTTGCTGTCTTGCTGAGAGCTGGGGTCCGTTTCACGTAGCAGGTTCAACCAACTCTGAGTCTATTCCTGATCTCTGAGTTGATCTACTCTGAGATAGAAAACCCTGAGTTTTCGGTTCCAGAAACGCTGATTTGAGTGAGGTTAATCAACTCTGAGTAAGTTCACCTTGAGTTTAGCGCGTGCACCACAACTTTAAAAAGCCAGCATCAATGGAGCCCCGATTCGACGAGTCACCATGGCAACGGGGAAGAGGAGGGGCTACGTTTTTCACCAACCTCGAATTGGAAATCTTAATGCGCTCATACGGCGAGTTTCAATACGTTTTTAGAAATAAGTGCAACACCGCTGCAGCAGCAAAAGTGTAAGTTTAAATGTAGTCCTTTGCAATCACAATAATATTACAGGGAAACTGCTTGAATGGTAGCCCATTCATTTATTTCATTTAGGTGCAATCCCACAGGGGAGAAGCGCTCTTGGCAGCAGTTTAAGATGAAATATAAAAACATTGTTCAAACAGGTGAGACCTCGGCATGGAGGTACCTCATTTTGATCATGTTTTACACTGTAAAATAAATATTAAGTGGCTATTTGACTGTGCAGTTATTTTATTCCCAACATAATGCTGTTTTCACACACATAAACTATGTCTTCTCATCTATACCATCCATCCATCCATTATCTATACACCGCTGAATCCGTCAGTTGGGTCACGGGGGGGCTGGAGCCTATCCCAGCGGTCAATGGGCAAGAGGCGGGGTACACCCTGGACAGGCCGCCAGTCCATCACAGGGCCACATAGAGACAAACGAGACAAACAACCATGCACACTCACAGTCACTCCGAAGGACAATTTAGAGTCATCATCTATATCATGTTCTGTTAAATAATTAAGCCTATTTAAACTAACACAGATTTCTACTGAGTCAACAGAAAGAAGGCAGATGCCCGTAAAACGGGTGGTGGCCACCACCTCTAACGGGAGGGCAGTGGCTGAGGGAGTCCCCGGAGGGAATCCACCCCCAAGACACGAGTGCCTTTATAAAATATAATAGGCCTATATATGTCTTTTTTAAGCCTATTCATACAAATATTTATTTGTCTTTTATGTCTTTTTTTTCTTTTGTCCCAACACATTCTGATGGTGCCGCTCAAAAAGATAATTGTCTGTAACTGCAAAAATCTATGCGCGGTCTGATAACCATCTCCGACGAATATTTATTTCTCTGCGCAATAATGCTGCACCTTCATCCACGGGATCGTTGTCAAAAGGACATGCCATGTTCGTGAAAAAAGTCGCCTCCTACTGTGCCTAATGGACTTATAGAAGTAGAAGAACTCGCTCTGCTGACTGAATGAATGAGGAAATCAAATGGCGTGTGTGGCTGAAAGAGGGCGGAGACAGAAAGAAACTCAAGGTTTCTTGAATAAAACCTGGTCCCGACCAGGTTAGGTTCAGAGAGTCTGTTACTACGGTAACTGACCGTGAGGTTAAGTTACCTCTCTTTGTGAAACAGGCTAGAGTTACCCCTCTTTCTCGGGGTTGAGTTACCTCCCTTTGTGAAACGGAAAACTCAGGGTTTCCCTCATTTCAGGGTTAACCTACTCAGAGTTTTCACTAAACTGCTACGTGAAACGGACCTCTGGATGAGATATTTGTCAGCCTCTAAAAAAATCCAGCTTAATGCTGATTTGACTTAGCATAAATTCTGGAACTGGGGGATTTAGTTTGGGTGATGGGTAAAGCTAGCCCGGTTCTGTTCTTTCATCTTACTCCTTACAGGAAAAAAGTGAAAAAATCTTTTTAATGTCACAAAATACCAAGTTAGTTCTTAAAAATACACCAAATAACTTTGATGATCAGGTAGTCTTATTAAGAAATATCTTATGAATCTCTGTCAATATAGGCACAAAGAATTGAGTATACTTTGCGTTTAATGTGAATCCTAAATAGCTGCTAGTAAAGGTGCACTACAAACCTTTTTAAGATGATTGCATATATATATATTGGAAGGTTGAAAACACTGTGACAGTAAACCTAATATATTTCTCTTCCCTTTTTTTTTCCAATTCTATGTTTTAAGGTATTAGGAAAGAATAAAAATCATCTTAAAATCAGTTAAATACAGCCTCAGATGAATAATAAAACATGGCACATAATATCATGTTCAAGAACTTAAAAGTACTTTGTTTGTGTATGACACCATCAGTCCTTCGCATCATTGTGAAAGAACTTTGGCCCTCTCTGAAATGTTGCTTATTGAGTTCTTTTGGCGTTTACTTGAGCACAAATGCCAAAGTTGTTGATTTGCTGGGGTGCGTGTCCTCTTTGCACAAACTACAGTAATTTATGCCAAGTTACATGCTGTTGGACAGAGCCTCCCATTTGACTTTAAAATACTTTTGATTTACAGAGGAAATTATGGATGATTCAAAGGTGTCCAGGTTCTGTGGCTGCAAAACAGAAAAAAATATGCTTGACAGTTGTTTGTGCTGAAATGCTGCATTTGGTTTTCATCAAATTTGGTTTTGTGCATATGGCTAAACATCTTCCATTTGATCTCATCTGTCCAGAAGTCTTGTTGTTTGTTTAGATGCAATTTTACAAACCTAAGCCATGTTGCCACATTCTTTTTACAGAGAAGGGGCTTTCTTCTGCCACCCTTCCAAACAAGCCATACTTTTTCAGTCTTTAACATGTTAAAGGATAAGACCGGTTTTTTGACATTGGGCCCTTGATTTCACATTATAACATGATGTTCTACTCACCCCTGCTTGTTGTTTGTCATTTGGAGCTGTTCCGAAGATATTCGCGAGGCGTCTGGCTGCTCTCTTGAGATATTCGGCCATGAAACGGTTTCCTATGGGCAAGTTCATACAGGCACAAACTATGCTGTTTATAATTTATTAATTACTCTACACCAGCACTGATAACGTGGAGGTGCGTCGCTTACTTAAAAAAATCCGGGTTACTAATTTTGAATTTTAGCCGAATGAATAAATAGGCAGCAGGTCTGTGGGCTGCCTGTGGCAGTAGCACGACGATGACATCAGTAACACCCACTTTACGACAAAAAAATCAAAATTACAATAACCCGGATTTTTTTAAGTAAGCGACGCACCTCCACGTTATCAGTTCTAGTGTAGAGTAATTAATAAATTATAAACAGCATAGTTTGTGCCTGTATGAGCTTGCCCATAGGAAACCGTTTCATGGCCGAATATCTCAAGAGAGCAGCCAGACGCCTCGCGAATATCTTCGGAACAGCTCCAAATGACAAACAACAAGCAGGGGTGAGTAGAACATCATGCTATAATGTGAAATCAAGGGCCCAATGTCAAAAAACCGGTCTTATCCTTTAACTGAGGCCATTTTTCAAAGCTGGGAAATTTCCATGGGAATTAACTAGTATTTATGGCAATTAACGGGAATAAACTGGAAATTTTCAAAATTGAAGGTTGGGAACTTAAATATAGTTGGTAAAAAATATATTGCAGCATAATGTTGGACTGGCACATAGCACACTACTTACTGCAGGGCTACACTCCCTACATGCATTTTGGCTTCCTCCATCACACGCAGGTGATTTCTAGAATTCTGAACCCCAAAGACAACATAAAGTCAAGTAAACTTTCATATTATGAGGTAGATATATTTGATCAAAAGTTCAACCAGCAGTTATTAAATCAAAATGTATTCATACAGATAATTGATAAACCAGATATGCTAAATGTGAGCTTGCTAGCACCATTTCATTAAAAATCTTATCGTGCTAGCTACTTCAAATGTGATGCTGTTTCTTCTGATTTCTGCTCGATAGTTTTTTGTAACCATACAAATTTTTTTGCAACATCAGTCAAAATTTTGAAGAGTAATCCATTTCTACAGCTCACTATATATCAGTGCATTGCATTAGTGTTTTTTAAAAATGTTTTGGTCATCTTATTATTTTTTTTATGTGTAAATGATCCAAATTGGAATATTTCCAAAGTTCACAAGCTAAAATTCCCGTGGAAAGTTTCTGGAAATTTTCCACTCCTTTGCAACCCCAATTAAGAGCAGTTGATCCACAGCACCTGGGTGCTAATTACTGATCTGATTAATATGGAAGCATTAAGGGTTGATTTCATTTTTCACACACTGCTTTTGCATTTTGGCTTTAATTGTGTAAAATAAAAGATGACATGCTGTAATTTGTCATGAGCTCTATTTCATCTGAGGATTTATGGACCAACAATAACCAGAATTTTCAATTATGCCCTTATATCTTAAACCTTAGAACTAAAAGAGAAGATACTTCCTTTTTCACATGATTGTAGGTAGGTACTGAATTGTCTGAAAAGCGAGAGATACTCAAATGAACTATCATCAGTGCCCTCTTCTGTGGCTTCTTTCCAGCATTGATTGAATCCAATTTGCTACTGTGAGGCTGCTCTGCTATTCAGACACTACGCTTATGAAATATGGCTTTGTGAGTTATCCACTCCTAAGCATCAGCAGGGAACAGGATATCCTGCTGAGAAACGTGGCAGGGATAACAGCTGCCGCTGATTTCACCGGGCTTGCTCGATCATGTCCAATGGCCGTGAAGCTTTCAGAGGACGGAAACAGAGTGGGGCCATTATACGCACTCTTCACCACCCCTCTCAGATGGATAAAAGGTTGAGACCATCAGAACAGCTCGGTGAGCTGCTGCATTGGCAGACAAAGTGAATGTATCAGAGCTCTCCTCTCTGTGGCAAGTCTGGCATCTCCAACCAGCTGTGCTGCGGGGGAGAGCTTCTTATCGACTGGGAGCTGTCCTCTGATTGAAAAGAGCCAGAATGGAGACTTTTACTTTGACTCCCTTTCCATGAATAATTCATTAATGGCTTTATGAATTACTAATTAATGAGTCTAAGCTCAAACAAGCACCCGAACAGAACTTAGTAGGAGGAAAATACTGAGGAATTTGCCTCATTTAAGACTACAGTGTGAATATCATGGTATCTACTATCCACATCAGTCTTTGAGATGTAAGATCAAAGGGTATGTAATGACTACAAAACACTGCTGTGTGAAAGTAAGGTTTACCTCAATCATCATGCTTTCTAGTGAGAGAGCGTTTTATTGGCATGAGCAGAGAAGAGAAAGGTCAACATAGTGAAGTCATAACTTATGTTTAGAAAAAGAATGTTGCTTTCCAGTCCCAGGCCCTCACTACATAAACTATGCACACCCTCGCATACCAACAGACAGGATCTGTGATGTAATTTCACACAGGAGTTCCCTGATGGGAATGTCATGTAATGTCATAAATATCAACCAAGAAGGGAGTGACAAAACAGGAATCTACTCATAAAGCCCCCAAACATGTTCTCTATAAATAAAAGCACAACAGATGTTTCAAGGCTTTCTAGGGAGCTAGTAAGTCATGAGCTAAATCATTTGCTGGCCATCGTATTGATCTCATATCATCATCAGTATACATTTGACTGTATTATCAGTGTGTAGGTAATATAAAAATGCATTCAAACGTTGGAATAGTGATTTTCTTCCATTTCCAGGCCAGTCACATGTGACATGTAAATGCATGTGACTGATATCACGTAAGAACTGGGAAACTTTCCTGCCTTCACGTTTTGAGCCAATCCAAACTTTTCGAACAAATCCAACCATGTATAACACAAAATTCTGTACATTGCCTACAGAAATCCAATTAATTCCCTATACACTCATAACTGAGCGTATGTGGGACCTGTGCAATGTGTATTGCATGTGCATGCACACACACACACACACACACACACACACACACACACACACACACACACACACACACACACACACACACACACACACACACACACACACACATTCATTTGCCCAGTCGCATGCTTGCTATGCAGCTGTTGTGTCGTCCTGTGGTTTCAGGCCATCCATATCCAGAGTTGTGTTGAATGTGCTTGCTGCTGGTGTTGTTGCTGCTTGTGCTTTTTTGTTGTTTTGTTTATGTTGTTTGTCTGCTTACAGGTGCTCCTGGTGGTATTCCACCTGGATTCCCCACAGAGGCCGTGGGATGTCTTCAGTTTGGTTTCTGCAGGTGTAGCGGCTGGTTGTCTGGTTTATCATTGTTTTCTCCGATCGTTTCTTTCTATTTCTTTCCAGTTTCTTTTTCTTTGCTCTCCCTCTTTCCCTGTCCCCCTGTCAGGTTCGGCACTGTGACATGTAAAGTTTTGTAACAACAATAAATAAATAAATACCTAGTACTTTGGAAACAAGGGGAGCTTTACAATTATAAAGCCTCCCTTGGCGAAGCAAATGTGTTTGGCATAAAATGGTATTCAGATTACAATTCTGCTGCAATAATGCTGGACAGGACAAGGGAAAAAAAAGAATCCAATTCATTGTAATCCAATCAGAATCCAATCAAATCCAGTTAATTAAATTCGAAATTAATCCAGATCTTACATACAGAGCCAATTGAAAGAAAGTCGCCTAGCTAAGGAAACCAACAGATTGCAGCGAGACTTCATTTTGATCCAATCTCCCATCCTGAGCGTGCACGAGGAAACTGTGGGATGCATACATATTGCCTCGACACAGGCAATATAATTCAGCAAAGCTAACACCACTGTGCTGGTCTTAAGATGATCATAGATCAAAATCAAACAAATAAAGAATGCTGGATATAATGAAGCTGTTTAACATTATCAGTAACCACCTACAGTCTTTCCTATCAAATGCCAACATGTGCTATCACAGAAATCCTTGAATAAAGCTGAGATTGATGATAATGGTATTAGTTTCGCTTGTACAAAAGCAACATTTTTAGAATAACTCCTAAAAAGACCTTGAAGACCACCTGATCTGAACGAGGTTTCACAGCAGGCCATCCAATAATGCTCAAGATATTCGACTTCAGAGTGATGCAGAAAAACTTGTCCATGCATTTGTTACTTCAAGATTGGACTACTGTAATTCTTTATTATTGGGCTGTCCCACAAATGAACTGAAAAGTCCCCAGCTGATCCAAAATGCTGCAGCCAGAGTTCTGATGAGAACCAACAGGAGAGCTCATATTTCTCCAGTTTTAGCTTCTCTTCATTGGCTCCCTGTTAAATTCAGAATAGAATTTAAGATTCTTCTCCTCACATATAAAGCTCAGAATGACCGAGCTCCATCATATCTTAAAGATCTCATCGTAAGATAATTTCATTCCCAAACTGCAGGTTTACTTGAGGTTCCCAGAGTTTCTAAAAGTAGAATGGGAGGCAGAGCCTTCAGTTATCAGGCCCCTCTCTTGTGGAATAAGCTGCCAGTAAACGGCCGGGAAGCAGACACCCTTTCCACTTTTAAGACCAGGCTTAAAACTTTCCTTTTTGATAAAGCTTATAGTTAGGGTTAGCTCAGGTGACAATGAAACATCCCATAGTTAAGCTGCTATAGAACTAGCCAGCTGGGGGCCTCATCTGTCACACCTTTCCTCACTTTACTCTCTTTTTCCCCCCCGTTTAATTTCTCAAATTATATTATGTACATTTGGTATTATTGTTGTCATTAATCTGTGTTTCCCTGTTCCAACAGGTATCCTTTGAATGGTGTTACAGTGTTTGTTGTCCCCCCTTTTCTGTCCTCTCAAACCCCAGCTGGTCGAGGCGGATGGCCACCCTTCCTGAGTCTGGTTCTGCCAGAGGTTTCTTCCTGTTAAAAGGGAGTCGTTTCTCTCTACAGCCGCCTCAGGCACGCTCAGGCCGGGAGATTGGACCGAAAAACAAAAAGTTTTCAGTGCAATCTGTTGGTTTTCTTAGCTAGGAAATTGTTTTTGAATTGGCTCTATATGTATGATTAATTTTGAACTTAATTAATTGTATTTGATTGGATTATGATTACAATGAATTGAACTCTACTTGGCTTGAATTGGACTGTATTATTAAAGTGCCTTGAGATGACATTTGTTGTAATTTGGCGCTATATAAATAAAACTGAATTGAACTATGTACAAAGAAATGACAATATCACACTGCTCCTATAGAAAAAGTCAGGGTTTGGATTATCACCAGCATTTGTGTCAATAGTTCCCTGAATGTGCTGATGACAAAATGATGAAGATCTTAGTCTTTAACCTTTAAAGCCTTTATCAAGCACTGATATGAATGACAAGTTAAATGGGATGATTCACACCTGGCTATGGTGTAGTCTGAAAATGACCAGTGAAGAGCGCTGTTGCTTTGACAGCGGCCAGGAGCAGCTTAAACAACATGAGTATAACACATGAAAAGAGTCTGGATTGTCTTAAGCGTGGTGTAGGCACTGCTAGATGACAGTCCTGTGACGACCGGAGTGACCGAGTTGTGACCAGGGTTGGGGAGTAACGGATTACATGTAATGGCGTTACGGTAAAAGGATTCAAAATAAAAGTAACTGTAATCCGTTACAGTACAAGCAAAAACGATGTACTCAGATTACAGTTACATTCAGTGAGAATGGGGGTTACTTAACAGGAGTACAATTTGTGCGAGGTTGCAGTGACAGAGGTACAGAGCGGCAGGGTCGGACTGGGGAAAAAAAAAATCGGCCCTGGCAATTTTCCCCGGGACCAGCCCCCCCCTCAGTATTAATTAGTATCTCCATGTTGTGACATAAACCTTGGCAAGAGCATTCAAGTAGATGGGAGCCGTTCCATTAAGGACTCTGTAGGCTAACATCATCAAATCTATCTATATATGTGGTATTCAGATTTTGATCAGCTACCCCTTAAAAGCCGATATTTAAAACTTTTTGGCAATCAGCGAGTCCTGAGAATTAGACCTATTCATGATGAAAGGCTTCTGTTAGAAAGTAGTAAAAGCCGATTATGGCCAATTACGGCTTATTAATAAATCTCTTATGAGTGCAGAAAATTGACAGCAGCAGCTGTGGAATTTAAAAAACGGTTTAATGGAAATTCAGGCTTCCAAATTATATAGCTCACATTAACAGATCCAAAACAAATAAACCAAACACAGGCAACATTCCTCACTATGAGTAAATAAGTAGGGGTGTCACGAGCCATTGATATTGACAATAATGTGAAGTTAGAAATACCAGCACTGCATGAATATTACAATATGATAACACTGCAAATGACATTAGTTCATTGGATCGATGGTGGCCTACCTATCAAAATATTCAATATTTTGCAGACTTCGTGTCTCCCTACATTCATACCTTATTACAATTTGATTGCAAACAGAGACAAAACCCACAATAAACACTGGCAAATTTGACTGTTATGAGGACTTTATCTTGAGATATGAGGTTTTAAAACATAAAAAAAAGAAAGGAACAAGGACAAACAGGCAGAAAACTGTACTAAATTAAATAAGCTGGATGCAAACTTAGGTTCCATTTATTGAATATGCTTAACAGTACCATTTCACATTCAATGCAAACACATTTTTGACAGTGTGAGTAACGACTACAAATGGACAAAGTGTGCTGACAGAATGAAGGACCTGATCGATGATGTTGCATTAAGAGAACACATTTACACAGGCTTTACCTTTATCCAAAGAAGGTAACTTAGACCTGCAAGCAGCACTGGATTACATGTCAACATCCTGACCTTTAACGCTCACCTCAGCTACACTAACGAAGAGCAACGGATGTCTAAGCATTACTAGATAATCCAATAAAGCAGAAACAACACAGTATGCACGTTCTCATTTTTTTCACCATAATGCAATTAAAAAGGCTCTAATTCAGAGCAGTTTGTAACAACTGCCTCAGTAACGGTATCGTGAAGCCACAGTGCCACCACATGGACCAATGACAAACACGCCCAAGCTTGCTCAGCCATGTGTGGGAGAAATGCCCGCATGACGCCCACAGTAGATTACAGTACACATGATGTGAGCATATGCTGAAAAAAAAAAAAAGAAAAAAAAAGAAAACCTCACTACTAACTTCTGACAGATGGCCGTATGAGAGCCACCCTCCCTTCAAAGAGAAATTTAAAATGAACTGACTTGATATGTGCTGCAGTGACAACTGCTGTCAGTGTCTGATTGATGCACAGAACATGACATGAAATTAAAAAAAGTGCTAAAAAAAAGAAAAAACAGGGACTCACTGATTATCGCAAAATAAATACAACATTTAAAACTGATGAAAAATACACTGGTACAATTTTAACGCCAAGATGTGTCACAAATCTACATTGTCACAAGTCTAAACTAAAGTATCAGCTCTTTACTGTGCTGTGATGCAACAGTTTATATTTTTTACATAATTTAGTAGTAGAGTATACATTATGGAGACACCAGGACTCAGAAGTCTGTTAAAATACTGCCCACGGCTGGTATCATTTGTGATCATGGTTTTAAGTGACTACCCCCTTTTCCACCTGACAACAATGTTTTGTAAACTACATGAATCATATTTACACCTCTGCAAAAATAACTGCACAGTCTACGATGGCATCCAATGTCTACACTACAGTAAACTTCTACCGTGGTTAATTTTACACCTAATACTGAAACAATTCTGCCACAGAGTAAAATGAGGATGGTTTCAAAATGTCTCTTTGAATAACAGGTGCCGATTAGCACGTTTTATTTCACCTGACTTTGCTCCGCCTTCCTCTGTCAGTTAGTGTAGATGCTGTGATTTGATGACATCTACAACTGACAAAAAAATCCCATATCAGTAGTATGATGTCATCTCAAAAGAAATATTCTACATTATTGCTCCTTGGGAGCAGAGATTGCACACATCGAGTATTGTATTCAGGTTCACAACTTCCCATTAGGGCCCCCTGTCCAATCAAATAAACAGAAGAAAAAAGTGCTGTTCAACCTTGGAAAAAGAAATACTGATGACACAACATTAAATGAAAATAAATAAACTAATCAGAAGAACAGAGTCTCCGAAGTCAAAAGGACTCGCAGGTCACGATTATGTGTGTGTCAGTTGTTGGGTGGCAGATGAAACCTTGTAGCATTTAGCATCATTTGTTCAAACAGGAAATATTCAGAACTGCTTCATGCACCTCAGAAAAAAACAGCGGCAATGCTCTTGGGGCGTAACACTGACAGTTTTCCTACGGATCGAGTCAGCATCCAGTCACGGTAGATTTCTAATATATTGCACCTGTACACATGTAAATGGGTCTGTGCTGAAAGGGAGCATGCTCACATGAACTCTATTAAGTTTAAGAACAGTGTGGCTGTCTGCTGGCTTCTCCAGCGTCACCTCTCATCATGAGTCTCTGCTCGGTGAGTTGAAACACACTGTGAGCAAAAAGGAGAAGAGAGCGCTTCCCGTCAGGGTTCAGTCCAGCGGAACCTCTGGTACGCTGGTTGACATGGAGGCTGTGGCCTGCTTGGATTCTTTCATCTTGTCCAAGCCGAAGAGGAGGTCCAACTGGGTGACTGGCCGCAGTCGCTCCTCGTCCACAGGCCTGGATATCGGGAAACAAAAGGTCAGAGGTCATGCGTAGAACCTGGGCTCCAGTTTCACACCATACATACATATAGATATATACATGCATGTGGGAGTGTGAGCATCCAGCTGTTAGCGTCTCCTTTCTAACTTGTCTGGCTTTGTGGGAAAGGCTTGTTATGTCATAATTCTACCCAAAATACACTGTATACTCCACCTACTTAGATTGAATAAAATGTATGAATTTGGGACACACACAGCGTCTTCTGGAAATACAACATATGCCAATATTTGTCTTTGCTTGCTTACACATAAATGCGTATAACATGACCCCGACGTAACATATTTGCTCCGTGTACAGTAGATGGTCCAGTGGTGATTTGAATAATCTTCTAATGACAAACCTTTTAAGACGTGCAATTTTTCCAATCTCAACCTGCTGATGACTGACAACTACACCAAGGCTGCATTGGCTTCTGGCCCTGAAGAACTATCGGACACCACATGGTGCCGCTTTGTATCATAATGGATCTTTTTTCTTTTTGTTGCACAGAGCTCTAAAAGAAAAAAAATACTTTTTTTTTTTCCTTCCAGCAGTGGTGCCTTGGGTTTCAAGAGTTGCTTAGCAACAGCTGAGGACGGGGTTACAAAGATATTTTTATAAAGGCTTTCAATTAGCCTTTTCTGTCCAGTGGAAAAAAAAAATCTTACCTAGATCCACCTTTTTAAATGACACACAGAACTATGGGATTTTGGTAGCTGCATTTGTAGTCGGGACTTTTTAATGTTAATCTTATTTAATATCATGAGCCACGTTGTGTGATTGGCCTTGCTTAAAAATGGAAAGGAAATCACAAGTAGATCAAAATTAGAAATCCTGTGCAGACAAATGACCTCGTTGAAAGATTTTCCACGGGTTTACGCTAACATCACAGCAGTCCAACAGTTCTTGTTGCTAGATCTTAGTAAAGCAATTGATATTGTGGATCATAACTTTAATTCTACATAGACTCTAAAAACTGGAGCAGATATCAGGAAAAGATATCATGTGGCTCAGAATATACTTAGAAGGCCTACATGGTCAGTATCAGAAATAATCAATCTGAACTTAATAAAGAAAAGGCTGAAATATATATATATATATATATATATACATACAAACTATGCAGATGGAAGGTAAGGGCTCAACAAGCGAGTAAGAACTAAAAATCTTGCTGTAGACATTGGTGTGAGTCTAAATGTCAGTGGCCCCATCAGAGCTGTGATAAAATCATCATTCATCTAGAAAGCAGTTGAAATGAGCTTTTGACCAAGGAGGATGGTCAAAAGCTCATTCACGTTTTCTTTTGGGTTGACCTCTGTAACACACTCCATACCAGTGAATAAAAACATCACTCCCTTGACTCTAAAGTACAGGATGTGACACAGGAAAATAGGAACAATGCAAGCCACTATGTATCCACTTGCCAAGTGGACAGTTTCAAAAGCTTGAGCATTTGCAGATATAATCAAAAGGCTTTGCTGGAATTGTCAAATGAAAAGTAATTTACCTGGATTCACATAATCAAATCAAACACTGCTCTCTGCTTCAGAAAACCCAAACTAATCTGACCATCTGTGACATGCAGTCAGAAACGAGGGCTGACAAAACTTGTGGGTAAAAATGTGTCCTACTTTTCCTCTTCTTGGCAGTCCTGCAGCTGCTGCGCTATCTGCCTCATTTGCTCCCTGCGGACGTAGTCCCGGACACGATACATGGCTGCATCGCGGCACAGCTCTCTGAGGTCACTGCCAGAGTAGCCGTCTGTCTTCTCTGCAATCTCCTTCAGATTAATGGCATTACTGAGCTGTGAAAAAAGCCAGATGTGCATTATGAGACAATTATATAGAATTTAGCTTTCACTAGTCTTTGCCCTGTGGTTGTTGCTGCCAGTCAAGAGCCAACGGCTCAAAGGTGGTGTGATTCATCTTATTGTGGTTTGACAGAAAAAATACAGGCATGACTCCTGAGAATGAGTTAAGAGAGCAGCGAGTTAAATAAATCATCCCACAGTTGACAAGGATGAGAAGAAACCCCATCTTACATTTTCTCCTGCTAAAATCAGCCTCAGGATGTCTTGTCTTTGCCTCATGTGCTGCAGAAAGACAGAAAAAACAGTGGTTGTTTTTTCATGTTATTCTATAACATGAGATCCAAGAAAAGAAATTATGTGTCAGCTAATATCTAATCACCAGTTTGCCATCAGAAAGCTGTCTAAATGTAATTTCATCTGCCTTGATATAATATATCACAATGTAGATTTATGAAAGGACAAAGGACAGTCATCTATTCTTATTCCAATTCACTCTTGATCAAACAGTATTGTGATTAAAAATGTATTTTGTGTTATCGTTTAGACAGAGTCTATGTTAATAGTGTACGTGTACACGTCTTACTGGCAGGCCAATGTGGAAAGTGGCTGGCATCCGACGCAGAATAGCTGGATCTACATCCTGTGGCCTGTTTGTAGCTCCCATCACCATCACCTAAAATTTCATGGATTACAACCAGCTACATGTCAAATGTGTTTACTCTGGTCGGCACTTTACAATTTGAGGAGGAACTCTGATGGTGTTACCTGGGTAGTTGTAGAGGTGTCCAGTCCATCCCACAGGCTCATAAACTGGGCTTTCATCATGGCTGTGGCCTCATGATCCAGGCTGGAGCGATTTCTCAGAAATGACTCTAACATACAGGAGGCGAGCAGTGAAACCAAGCATGAAGAGTGAGTACATAAAATGTACCTGATTTTTTAGGATGCGTTGCTTCAATCAAACTCAAGATGAGCTAATAGTTTTCATCAACTAATAAAATGTCTCACTTTCAACATTAGATATGTTCTCTATATTCTGTTGTGAATGAAATATTAGTTTAGAAGATTTGCATTCTGGTGTTATTTACGCGGCACAACTTTTTCCGGTACCGAGGTTGACCTGTAATGACAATCAGATAATAAACAATAGCTACATTTTTGACAGCACCAATATGCTTTCATATAAATAATTCTGTCAGATATGCGGTCTTTAATAGAGTGCTCACATTGCACCGCATTCTAAATCCCCGTCCTGCATTTATTTAGTTGAGGTGACAGAGGGATTGGCACACTTAAAAAGACTTTCTCTGTAAGGAACGCCATTATTCTGGGTTCCACGCTGTCCCTGATGATTTCCCCTGCAGTAAGATTTTATTAACAAGGAAAACACTTGTTTTTGTAACAGGTTCTATTATTTCATCTTATAAGAATAAAGATCCAGACAAATGAACATCTTACAAAGGGAAAAAATGATGTGAGAGATTGTTAGAGAAACTTACCAATCTCATCAATAAAGACGATACAAGGCTGAATTTTGACAGCTAAAGAGAAGACTGCAGCAGTCAGCTTCTGGGATTCACCGTACCACATATCAGTCAGCGTGGAGGCCTGAAGGTTGATAAATTTGCATCCTGAGGCCTTGGCTGTTGCCTTGGCAATCATGGTCTTTCCGCATCCCGGTGGACCGAATAATAAAACACCTGGAGGGACAAACAAAAAACAAAGACAAACAAAGAAAGATTTTCTTTTTAACTCAAAATTGTCTTTTTTACAGACCTCACTCACATAAAACATTACCAGCAGATGTGGTAGGATTATTTCTCTTTATCTTTGTCTTCTCTGGCAAACATAAAAGATAAATCTGACACTGCTCAACCGATCTGTTCCCATAGCGATTATCTTCAAAAGTTGTGCGATACAAACAATTCCTCAAGTCTAGGAGTGGAGCTGGATTCCCAGAGCAGCTAATTTTGGAGGCCGAGACATCCTGAGGCTTAGTGGAAAGCTTTGTGCCAAACAGTAAAACCTCTCTGTAGACAACAAAGTATCCCTCTCAAGTGATGCTCCGCTGTCACACTCCCAAGTAGATAAATCTCCTCCGAATCTCTTTTGGCACATCGTTGTAGATGGAAGCATAATTGACTGGATGGCTTTAAACAATTATAACAGCTGAAAAAAAAAGAACTTCCAGAAGTTATTAAACTTTCAACTTGCTGGCAGGTTTTTGACCCACCCAATTTACTCATACTGATATTAAAAAGGAGTGTCAGAAAATGTAAGTGTGACTTTGTCGCATGGTTTTGGACGGTTTCGTAATGAGGGTAAAAGCCTTTGTTGTGACCACTTTGGGGGTTTTCATATCCATGCTGCCTCACTCATAACTGCTCAAGTCTGTACGCTGATCTCCATCCAACTTAGAGGCAGACGCATCTCAGTCACTGCTTGACAGGCCTCATTGCAGACTGACCATGGCTCTTACCCAACTAACCAATTGTTTCATCATGGTTACATTCTAAAAACTACTTAACTCATCCCCAAATTCAAACTGCTGCTATCTAAAGGCAAAACTTAGTTTTTCTAATGATTGTGTTATAGTTGTCCTGCGAAATGGAGAAATATATGTTAGCTTTTTTTTTTTTATACTACTCCCTTTTCTTCATAAAATTGTACAAGTTAAATACAATTATTGTACATAAGATCTTAGAATTTGTGATTGAATACTGGCTGTAAGTGAGGACTGTGGACACTTTTAGTCTTCCATCAGTCTTCAGAAAGGAGTTTCAGTTCTTATACAGTGAACAAACTGTGCATCAAACCCCTTAAAAGTGCTGAACATAACTTGCGCTTGCATTAGAACTGAATCAGAGTCCAAAAAGAAACAGAGCCAAAACCTAAAGTGAAACCAAATTTGTAGACAATGGCTGCAAGTCTGAATAGTGAAATTATTAATTTCCTGTGTGTGTGTCTGATAACAAAGCCATTAAAGCATTATCCTAAAACCCGCTGGAAGCACTGAAGCCAAAATAAAATCAAATTATTTCATTCTTCACAAAAGCCTTCAGAAGGTTGATCATATCTGGTTTTATTATTTATCTAGGACTGTAATCTAATATAAATTGAAGACTGCAATTTATATTAGATTACCGTCCTAGATTTAAGCAAATCATATACTGTGGTACCTTTAGGTGGCTGGAAGAGTTTTGATGCGGGTAAAAGATGTCTCTTCTGAAAGGGTAGGATAACTGTGTCTTGCAGCTCATTTATGATTTCATCCAGACCTGCTATATCTCTCCAGGACACCTGAAAAATGGTAGAGTAAGGTTTAAATAAAAACATTCTCGTCAGGGAAATCATAAAAGTTACAAAGACCGAAGACTACAACACTTACCTTCATAGTATGTGGATCAACGAGGTGAGATGCAATATTCATCTCATACTCTGTTAGTTTGACCCCCTCGACACCAATCCTCTTCATCAGCTGTTCTGCCTGGAGAGTCGAAACACGCAAACCCCGATGAAGGCACGAGAGGATTACAGAAGCGACATTAAGCAAAGCACCATCCAACTTGAGCTTACAATATTGAAGCATCTACAAACCCTTTTCTTGGCTTGATTTTTCTGTTTAGAAGTAGGGTCCATCGCGTCAACCACCCATTTGATACTGTAGTATGTAGCTGCCCCAAAGACAGTCAGCCTCACCAACATGCCAAGCACTTCATTCCTGGACAATGGCCGCATCAGGGCCTCTCTGGGAAGATCTTTCAGAAGCATCTCTGCTGGTTGATGTCAGTCCATTGTCTGAACGAAGAGTTGGGAAGCAGAAACAACAATATAATGATATGGTACAGTTACATTAGATGTTGATCATAAGAGTCACAAACAGCAGCTAATCTAACAGCCTGCTAATGTCTGACACAAAGTATAAAGACAAGTTTTGACTGCAGTGGGGTGTTTTTGGGCAAAATATTTAAGAAAAGCATTAATGGCAGTGACTAAGTTGAACCAAAGTTTATATTTCACTTTCATAAGTTGTATAGAATACATGACGAATGAAAGAGTTGTTATAAGTCAGTCATAAATAGTACAAAATATATTTGAGGCAGAGACTTCAACATAAATTCAGCAGAACTTTACTTTTCAAAAAATCTTAAACACGATCAGGCGTTATTAGCTCTCCAACTCAAAAGCTAAAAGGCTTTCACTTGAAGAGTTTGCAGTATTTGCTCATTTGCCAGATGCAGAGGGTCAGAAACATAGAGACGCAATGTCCCCTTTTTTTAATGGCAGTTACGCCCATTTTTTGTGTTACCAAAGAGGACCCTTGCATGTTAGCATCTTCCTCCAAGCTAATGCTGCTCCTAGCTGCTAAAAGATAGCCCTAAACTACCTCCTTAACATCGTGTCATTTTTGCCTATCGGCTAATTACAAACATTTGACCCCTTCTCTGTATGCTGGCGCACATATTTGTGACATCATTTGCTGGATTATTAAATAAAAACAGCCATACTTACTGAAATTGAAATGGGCAACGCAATGAACGCAACGTTAGTAAACTGCATTGAAGGTGCAACACATTTTGTGGTTCGGGTAGGAACAAGTACCTCACTTCCTGTTCGCATGTTTGTAGAGAACCACTAGATGGCAAAACCTCCACACAGCTGAGTCACGGACAGCATCTATATCAGCGCATCAGAAACACCAGAGGCTTCACAAAAAAAAGAGTGAACAGATGCTGCACCAGCAATTACACTTTATTGTTCGGGAACAACAATTATTGTTGTAGGTTGTGTAGTTTTAAGATGAATTTTATTTTAGAGAGATTTATTCATGTTGTGTCCAACACTTCAGCCACTAAAAAAATCACATAAACTATTCCTCATTTCGTGGATTTAAAATGATCTGGTTTGTATAAAAATCATGGCAACTGTTGCGATTGAATTTATAAGATTTTGGCCTCATAATCAGTTTGAGCAGATTTTTTTTTCTTGGGAACCTGTGTATGATTGGATACCAAACACTCCAGCATGTCCTCAGGTAGACTGCATGCAAATCAATGGCGATTTTAGGTGGTGGCCAAGGGTGGCCAGGGCCACCACTGAAATGTCATTGGTCACCCCGATGGCCACCCTAGATCTGATAGGTAATTTAAAAAAAAATTTTTTTTTTTATGTCGTAATTTGCTCTGAGTGTGTAGGGGAACTTTATTCAGCAAACTTTATGTAAGAGGAACAGCTAAAAGACGAGGGCACAAGACATTTCACAGTCCAGAGCAGCAGGTCCTACACAGCCTCATCTCAGCATTTTCCCACGAACCATGCAAGGAGACAGGAAGAGGTCCTTCAAAAGCGAGTGGTATAAACAGCACCCATGGCTTGAATACTCACAATGTCAAAACGCTGCCTACTGTTTTGCGTGCAGACAGTTTTCTTTGCCAAATACCCAGGAGTTACTACCCTTCTCTCTCTCTCTCTCTCTGTGTCTGTCTGTCTATATACATGTCTTTCTATATATATATATATATACATACACACGTGTGTGAGGTGTGTATAATTCCGTGATTCCATGGCCACCTCAAGACTATTTTTGTGCCACATCTTGGCCACCCTAGTAAAAATGTTCTGGATACGCCACTGATGCAAATGAACCCCGGTGTGAGGTAGCATATCTAAAACCATAATCTTTGTTTGGTTTCCACTCTTTTCCAGCACTGTCTGATAATGAATAATTCAGTCTTCTTAACAGCAGCCTCAAAGATAAGACCATAACAAATGGCCCTCTTCTACATGCAATTTATCACACATGGGCCAAAGGGATTGTTAATTGTCACAGACTGTCAGCTAAATTTGATGATGCTGTTACAGCTTGTATGCAGACCAGTCTTGACTGTAAGTTTTCATCAATAAAGCACTGCAGAGAAACAAACAGAAGATTTGAAATGTAAAAACTGTAATGCAGTTGATTTAATGCGCACACAAGTTTCAGTTTGTATGTGTCTTTCAGTCTCACATCTCCTGCATCAACTTGCAGCAAAAAAACCCAAAAAACCAAACAATAACATATTTCACTATAATATTTGCCTCACAGTCAACAGAAGAGTACAATCTGGCCCAGTTTACTACACCTCTCTGTGAGCATAATTAACTGGATGTTGAACAATAGGGTAACCCCCCCCAAAGCCTCTGTCCCTTGATAGTCCAATTAGTTTGGATGCAATTGGATGCAGAAATTCCATCCTGCACCGCCCCGGCTTTTACTATCCAGTGCATTTAAGTTCACCTTTGTTGTGGAAAATGGCACACAAGCTGCTATTGCACACATCTTTGGCTGAGAAAATGCTTCATAAAAAGCTTTAATCCTCCTATACTGCAGCAGTGAGTCCCAGGAGATAGCAGCCTGACGGGGCCATTTTGATGGGTCTGGGCATGAAAGCCCAGGCTTGTGTATCTGAAAAGAGCAGCTGAGGCTTCACACTCCCACAACACCTCACACCTTGCCCAAACAACCACTGTCAAACAGGTGGGAGCAGAATAATACATCCATCTTCCTGTGAACCTCCACTATCCCCTTACTGAAATAAAACATTTACTAGCCAAAGCTGCATAATTTTGAGAAACAAGACAGAGTGGCAACTGTTTCAAAGAACAAGATAGAAATCTAAAGTGAGCGGTGGCAGTTGTGCTGTGCAATGTATACAGTTCATCTACCTTCTACCTTCTCAAGAGAAGCTGTTGAACACAAAGGTAATTGTTGGTCACACTTAACAGTTAACTTCCTTTCAGTCCGGGGAGGAAAGGATTAGTTTTGGTGTGGATCATTTCTTTGTCTGTTTTCAGGAATACATCGGATTTTATTTAAATAATAAAAAAAAAGGAGTGTGGGAACCAGGCCACTGACTCATGCCTTTTAAATATGCTGTGCAGACTTTTTAGGTCATTTTATTGTGGGCTAAAAACTAAATAACTCTACCTTCTCATTGGTTTTAAGCGGTTTAATTAATGAGAAATACATCAATTAAAGTCCATGATTATTGATAATAATGCATTATTTTTTATCTATTAAGAAATTTCTTTTGATGCACAGGGTTCTGCTGGTTAGAAGGAGGTTGACACTTTTAAACAACATTATCATATGGTTAACCAATCAACCCCTACATTTTCTTTTCAACTGGAATGCTTGTTTGGCTTACGGATAGAGGAATGAACAGGATATAAGGATATCTCCATGAGACCGGTCAGCAATGGAATTTCACAAGATGGCGAGGGGATCTTGGGCCTCCCGCACTCTTTGTTCATTCTGCCATAGTAACTCAAGCAAGTCAACAACCCACCGCCTCTGCCAGAGGAAGATGTTTATAGCTGCTGCTCCAGACTCATCTCAGCAGGCCTCACCATGGTTACGGATGCACCAACAATTCACAAAAAAAGGTTAAAAAAAAAGATAATTTGAAAAAAAAGAGCTTGATAATTTGTTTTCTTCTTCTTCCCCTCAGACAAGTGAGACTATACATTCCCAATGGCACATGAATCCACAAATAGATATCTGGGTGATTTCTGACCTCTATAAATCCAATTTTGTTTTGTTTCACTGGAGTAGAAATTCATGGTAAAATATTCTGCAGATTTGAGCTGTTCTGAAATATATAAGGTGTCCAGTTTGACAGCTGGCTGATTATGATGGCAGTTGTAGACAGTCAGTGTCAGTATAGTCAACACCTGTGAGGTTGATGGTGGGAAGTGGGACCCAGTTTCATCAGAATAAAACACTTCATGGTTAACAGTGACAACGTCAAGAAGACAGATTCTACCAGTGAAAAAATAAGGAATGTGCAAATACCATAACAAATGTGAGAACTCAAAACATAATGTTTAATCATATGCAGCTCAACAAGCTGTAACAAACATTAGCAACTGACATGTGGACGTTTTAGGTAATCCTTTCAACATAAAGTGATTTTCTAGACACAGATATATAGATACTCAACTGACATTATGTTTGTATTATTCAAAACATTATAACACTTATTTCTCCAACTTGCATCATGACCTGTCATCATAAGTCTTCATTGTATCTGTCATCACACATTAGGGAGTTGGTAGGATGAGATAGGTCTAATTTAATGCTAGAATTTAACTTGACATCTCTTGACTCTTCCAGTTCGATATTTACGTGCTGACCTTCACTCCTTGTTTCGTCTTTGTCAATAGTAATATTTTCATGCGAGTAGTTTTCTCGCATAGTTTACTCCGATGAGTTTGTCTTATTAAACTGGAATCCAATTAAACAGCAACATGGGTAATATAGTAGCATTACAGACTGGCCTGCATTGGGTAATGGATATTTCTGGAATACAGTAGCACCCATGTTTTTCTTGCCCTTAAGTTGTTTTGAAAAGCCCTACATTTTAAAAGTATTATGATAGTGTACATAGTTTATTTTCACTGCAGGGTATGAAAGAGTTACCGGCTCTTTCATGCTTACAGAAATTATTTCTTGAAATATTATCACAAATGGCAAACTTTTGATAAAATTCTTTGGTGCAAAGCACTTGATAAAAAAAGTTTTTCCAGCTACACTTGTCCAAACCAGTCAGGTTTGCTCTCTGCATCAAGAGTCGAACTGAGTCAGCAGCTCCAAGACTTCAACACCTCCTCATATCCACCATAGTTACATCCTCACCACTAAGGTGAAAAGCTGGACAATACTCCTCCTTGAATGCAGCATCCTGTGAAGTGGGGATGAAATTGAAGCAAACAGCTGAAATTCCTCTAGTAGACTCTTATTAGAAAAACCCCAGGGAAATCAGGTGCGGTAGCCGGTGCGGATGAAATTGACAGTAGCCCTCATGTTGGCTTCTAAAAAGCATGGGAATGGCAAAGCCCTCCTGACAAGCAGGATGTTTAAGTTCAGAGCGTTTGAGACTTGTACCATCAAGTGAAAACAATTGGCCAGTTACAGCACCACTTCATCAAAGTGACAGCTCTTGGCCACATGGAAATGAATGAATAAACAAAGGGGAACACGTTCAGTGTGCAGATAAAGAGAAGCCTGCTGAGTGGACACCTTCAAAGAGAACTGTCACTATGTATACTATTCAGCCCTTGTTGGCAAAAATATATCCACCAACACTGAAACACTTTCATAAATCATTTAGAAACGATGTTTGATGGTATGAATAATATTCAATCTTCAAAAAGCTCTTTTTCACTTCCCATCTACCAATACTGCAGCTCCTACTGGAATGCTGCCACAACTGTTGAACGTTGTCTGACCATATAAAAATGGGACCTCAAACATCAACAAATCCTTTTTAACTTTGACTGTTAGAAAGCATCTTTATGCAACCTGTGTTGATACAGAAAAAAAAATTAACATTACTTCATGCTTTGGTTTCATGCTGTTGATCATCATCACTGTCCATTGCAGCTGAGTTTCCATGGTTACCTGTAAGCCACTATGCTGTCCCTATAATGGAAATAGAAATAGAATAGAATATAAAAAATCTTTATTCGTCTCCCATGGGGGAAATTCAAATTGTCACGTAGCTCAATTAAAATATTTACAATATTTGTATATTAGAACAATAATAATAATGATAATAAATAAATAAAATAAAAATAAACAAATAAATGTAATAAGAACAGTCAGCAGTCACTGTTAAAAAGCCTTATAGCTGTGGGGACAAAGGACCCCCTGAACCTCACAGTCCTGCAGCGCAGAGAGATATAGGGATCCTTCCACCAGTAATTCACTAGGTATAAGAAAGTCTCATGTCAGGAGGCAGTGTGAGGGGCTGAGGTTGTACCACAGACACATTTGGGTCATCTCACCATCTTTTTTCCCTTTTTATCTTCAGGGTGAAGAGATGAGGGAAAGCGAACATGATCCATAAAAACTGTATTTTTCTAATTAAACGCATGCCAGTAGTTCAGTTTTAATCTTTTTATTTGGTGAGAGGGGAAACATGCAACATGCAACGTGGTGCATTTAAGGAAAAGGCTTATTTATTTTATTGGTGGCAGTTGGATGAATGATCTAAACTATCTTCATGTCTGTAAGTTAAAAACAAAGCTACAGCAGGCGGGTAGTTCTCCCAGTATACTGCACTGACATTCAAATTATACACTGCAAACTGTGTTGATCTTTCTAACTGTGTTTTGTATATCAAAAGCAAATTATCAAAGCATACAAAGCACACACATTGGAGAGAAAATCCCGCAAGTAAGAGGCAGTCAGTAATGAGTCAGTAATCTTCGGCAGTTCAAATAGTGTAAGCAAAGCAGCCCTCTGTCCGATGATGAAAGGAGGAATAAAAGAAAAAGACTCTGGCTGTGCTGAAAGGAGAGCAGTCATGAAAGTGCTCTGTGCAGTTTACCTTCTTCTGTGAGACAGGTTAAATACAGCTGGCGTTAAAGAAAAGAAAAAGAAAAAAAAAAGCATTTATAGTGCCAGCAGAAAAAGGAGTCCACCTCCTGTTTTTTTCTCTGTGCAGATATGACGGGTTCATCTGCTCAGTACAGTGAACCTGGAGAGCCCAACGGCACTTCACTGAGGGACATGCTGCACGTCCAACTCTGCAGACACATTTAGTTGAAAGCTTTCGTCCTCAAAGAACATTTCAGGCATGGATAGTAAAAGAGTATTTCATTATCATATTAATTGATAACATTTTTCCTTTCTAGTGTGGAAATGTGCAAATTTTCACTTAATTGTTCTCTCACAATTATTCAGCGATGACAAGTGTTGATTGGAGAATTGTGTTGATTGGAACTAATTACGACAAACTTGGAGAGGAGAGAAGAAGGGCACAATGCCAGCTGTGCCCAAAATATGCTCCAAAACACAAAAAAGCCTGTGTTGCACTCCTTATCACTCTTTAAGTTCAAATTGATTGTGTTGCTTGGGTTTTTCATTTTTTTCATGTCCAATCAAAGTCATTTATTTAAACAAACACTGATATACTTTTAGGAGAGCTAAAGCTGAGATTAATAGAAGAAAAAATTCTTGAAAAACCACAAATTCAGAATATAAATGAACTTAAAGGTATAAAAAAAAAACTCTGTTTAGTCCCTTTAATGTTTTAACTGTTAAAATCAGATCGTGAAATGTAAATTATTTGGTGGTTTGATTTTACTCTCAATTATAGTGAAGTATTTGGAAAAAAAGTGCCCTCAGTTAACTTCAGAGTTGTTCAAGATACAAGAAAGCGCACGAGTGTCTCAAGTAAAGGGATACTGATTTAACATTGGACAGTGTTACAAGTTACCCTCGATAGTGATGATGAGTGAGCATCTAACATTTAAAGGGAGTGGGAAGAGGAATATGCTGCTCTTTGGAAAACAACTACCTGAGAGTGAGAAGTGTTTGGGCTATTTTTGTGGAGTATCATATTTCAGCTCTCCACTTCATTAAACAGATGGGAGCATCGGACCTGGCAGCATATTTGCAGGCTTTGCAGGATTCTTATTTTGCTCCGTAGCTTGTGGAGACAAATAAGCAAGTATAGGAAACAATCAAATAGGTGCAATCAAAAGGAACATGATTATTAAAATGTTACCATCTTCATCCTAGTTATCCTCCTGAGAGCATGTCTTATCCATGTCATGCTCCTAGCTATATGCTGGATTTGCTTTTTATTCCTGATGTGTACCTGTCTGTTTTCCCCTGTCTTTCTGTTTGCTGTAGAGTTGGTCTCTGACACCCTGGCTGTCATCCCCCACATCCATGTGCCATGAGCTCATTATCCCGCCACATATCCTGGCCATTCTTTCTCTCCTCGCCAGACTATTGTTTACACCAGTCCAGTAACAACAGTCACGGCTGCCCTTTGTACTCAGTGCAATTTTGGATTTTTGCCTTTTTGATCTCTGGCCTGTCTAATCCTCCCTGTCTTTATCTCTCCCTGTTCCTTGTTCTTGATTTCAGCTCCGACCAATCTGTCAGTTAGTTAACCTGCCTGCCTGCCAACCTGTTATCTGTCAGCCAGTTTGAAAATGACTCTTGGATCTTTTTGTTCTATTTCGACATGTTCATATCAGCTTACCCACTGGATCGGTGCAATGCTTCCGTATACTTTTCCATGTTCCCTGTTGGCACACGTCTTTGTCACTCCATCACTCTTAACTTAGCTTTAAATCTTTAGCCAGAAATTGGGCAATAGATGCTGTAGTAATCGTTGACTCTACCAGGTTGTGGCGAAGCTGTGGTTGGAAATAGTCTTTAATGTTAGTATCTTTACTTTAACTTTAACATCTTTATCATAAAAAAATTGATAGATAAAATGAAGGCACATATCAGATTGACTAAATACAAATATGTCTTTATCTCTAATTTGTGTTTACGTCTGTTAATTAATTCTTGTTGGTTCTACATAAATTGAAAAAGAATCAAATGAACTAGAACAACATGCATTGAACCAATGAAGGGGAATATATCAAACCAATGATCCTAGTGCAAATTATGTTGACAAGCATATTTAGTGAATCAAACATGTGCCTTTGTTAACTATTTGAGTGCATTTAACGCACATAAACGTAATCTTTTAATGTTATAAAAGCACATTTCAATTTAGTCAATCAAACATCAACTTTTGTTGATTTTTCAACTGAGGTTGTTGTTTAATTCTGTTTGATTGACTTAATAGAAATGCTCTTGTACAACATAAATGTATCTAATTCATGTCTATTAAAGGATTCATTTTGTTGGCTCTACATAATCAATGAAGTATAAGATGAATGAGCTCAGGAATTATTGAACCAGTGAACAAATTAAAACCAATGTCCTTGTTACTGTAACCTATTTGTGCAAAGCTTTGACTTTAACTCTCACAAGCTGTGCTGTGATCATGCTGCTAATAGTTACAGTGTGGAGATTGTGTTGTGCCATGACTGAATATGTATGATTGGTAACATCCCCAGGTCAAGATTCTTTGTATTGTAGCTCAAAAACAATAATAATGAAAATAAAAAAACCTTTCTATGACTCTGCAAAGCTCTAAAAAAGACCTTGTTGAAGGAATTTTAAAAAATAGAGAGAGTGACCTCACAGTTAAATAGCTTTCTTTCTTTCATCATCAATCAATTGTGTTATTTCATCCTAATAAACTTGGATTGGGTCAACTGAATCCATTACGGTTGATTCAAGCCATTTACTCGGGTTGCGTCTGCTTCAGTTTATTTGGGCTGGTTTAACTCTTTTCACACTGGTACAATTTACACACAACACATTAAATTGATTCTATCCAATTCAAGAATTTTGCATCAACTAGTTTGGCACTGAATATGAGCTTGAGGCAGGTCAAGCTGGTAAAAGTGGGTATTCCTAACCCTAATGTCATCTGTTTATGAGTAGATGTATATGACTGGCCTTCAGTACTCGATTCAAATTGTTTGCCAAGTATATTATTTTTAGTTAAGACACTCCCAGAGTTTTCTAAAACACACAGCAAGCAGTAATCTTATATTCACTGTTGCAAGAAACTAGATAATCTTTAACTGGCCTAAATATTGAAATAAAACATTCAACCGTAACAATTCAAATCAGCTTGATATGCGCTGTTAAGTCTCTTTTTGGTCTGGGTAAATTATTTAAAAAAATAATTCTGAAAAAATTTACTATATTGTTGACATAACAGTGCAAGTGGTCAATATTCCTTCAAAAACTTCAATGCAATGCTTTATCAAAGCAACAAGAGATAGAGAGGCAGTGCAAGGACCTCTTAGAATAGCTCCAATCCACTTCCAACTGATTTTAGACCAAGTACATGATCAGAAGCACTTTTCACTGTGGTGACCCTTTGAGAGTGTAATCACACTGTGTAAATTTGTTCCTTTAAAGATCAGCAGCCAACCAAAGATCACAAGCATCAGGATACAAAACAGGGTCTCCAGTTGTGTCAGAAGTATGCTGCTTCTGGAAAATTCATAGCACAGAGATTTTGAACAGAGGATTCTTCTCTTTTCCATCTCTGTTGGGATAAAATTTGGCACTCACAGCTCCAGCATTCAGGACTTCTATCTTTCTTGTAAAGACAAGCCATCAATTTGTGGTCAATGCAATGTTCCTTGTTACTCTAATTGAAAAAAGATATGCTGCTTCATCCAAACAGTTCTCATGCCGTAGATTCCTATATAGGCTGAGTTCTGTGAACTATGATCACCAGCAGCTCTCACAGAAAAGAGGGGGTACTTCTTCCAAACGTTATAAAAAAACCATTAAAGTTCCCATTATGTAAACATGAAGGTCATGGTCGTGTTGACAACCAGGGAAAGATAATCTGGACCCTTAAAAATGTGTTTCTGGGGATGCAGGAGCAGTGTGTCTCTCTCTGGTATGGATTTTGGGCTTCACAACCAAGCAGTAATTTTTAATACCCCACACACATTATGATCTCTTAAAAGATCTAGCTTTTGTTTGTTAAAATCAAGAAATGTTGTGCTTAGCTTTTCCACGAGGGGAAATATTTTGTGTTCCACCTGTTTGTCGCCAGATTAATTTCTAATACAAAAACTTTAACAGCGAGCTAACTGTTGCAAAGTAAAATGGTGCTGAACAAAAAGGTACACGACTTTGCAGATAAATGCTGTTGTTATACCTGTGTGAATAAAAACATAGTTGCTAACATGTAAAACATATCGGGTTGCTAATGTGACATTGTTATGTTCACAACTTCTTTGTACTTTGTACTTTGTACTTCTTTGTACTGTAGTTGGCTAAAAAAATAAGCCATGGCATATTTCAGCTATCAGCTATTCAGCTTTTTTCAGCCATTGCGTATACTAAATAGTAATAGCAGGTAGTTGATTGATAGATGATAGCATGAATACAGACAGAAATATGGTGATAGGAAAAAAAGGCATTGTACGTAGCTCTGCTACTTTTCAATGGCCCTCTTTACTTTAGTATTTCTAGCTAAGTTTTTAAAAGGTTGTGATGAAGGTAATGCTGTTGTTTCCTCGCTTTACTTTTTGCTCTCATAGAGAGCTGCAACGTGATCACATTTTTCAACTAAAACAAAATCCTACAGTCTAGCTAAAAAGGGGAAGTCCAGACAGCCACTGAGCATAGGCAGGCCCAAGGAGGGAGCGCAATGGCAGAGAGAAGAAAAGGAGGGGGAAGAGTGAGCTCATTTGGGCTGTCAGCCAGTGTCCTCCAGGCTACATGAAACACTGATGGACTTGATAGATTGGCGGAAGCACTAGGGGGTTTAGGCTGAGCTGAGCACTGACCGAGCTCCATTTCTGAGAGGAAAAATGAATCTAGCTGACACCAGCTGAGTGAATTCCGTTTCCCCACAGAGCCTCAAATCAGCATCTCCAGGCCTGTTGAGGAACAATCAAAAGTTAGATTATATTGGAGAATAAATATGCAACGTTGGTGCTGGCAGGAGGGTGGGGATTTTGGATGGCAGCTAAAATATGACGTTATGATACCCTGTCAAAGCGCACATTAAGAAAATATGGAAAGACATGAATCATCTCTGGAGTTTGATTAACATAAAAATGTGGTACGTCAGATTTGCCTTGAGATAGACTTGATACATTGGCTGTCAAGTGATACCAGGGGTTGAATTTAAGGGTTGCATTTACCGAACCAACAAGGTAGAAATGTTGTCTCACTACATATATAGGGGTACACTGTAATATCATGTATTAATGGCCGTCTATTTTCTATATATGCTTAAAGGGATACAAGGTAGTTTAGCGGCAGTATAGCGATCTCTATTGGTCAAACTGAAATTCTACACTGTCGTAAAAATGCCCACCTGTACACACCCACTAACTAAACATCGTGGCGAATGCTGCCGTTGTGTTATTTAGTCAGTGCAGTTAAGTCATCTGATTCACAAGTGTAGACTGCCCACGTAAGCTACTATAATCATAGATTTTCTGAAGAGAGAACTCAAGATAATATGCTATAATACTGTTGCTGGAGGAAGTGGCCGGGGACAGGGACGTCTGGGTTTCTCTGCTCAGGCTGCTGCCCCCGCGACCCGATCCCCGGACAAGCGGCAGATAATGGATGTATGGATGTATGGATGTTGCTGATCTTGAATGGGATTCTTCCCTCATCATGGTGTATTCGTGGAGTGATTCCTTTGTATTAGCAGACACTTACAAAAGTTACATCTTAGACAGATGCGCGCAGGCACTACCAACACACGCCGCAATAAACGCAGACTAGCGCTACACTATTACGATTACAATCACAAATGAATCCATTTTCATTTGTAGATAACAATTCTTGTTCGGATCAAAACGCTATTCTTATTCTAATCAGGTCAGTCCGTGTATTTCTGAAGCTAGGCTACGTCTCGAACTCAGGGGGGAATTAGAGCACCGTCATCACCTGTCTCTTTACGATCTAAAACGCAGGTCACTATGGTAGATGAACAAGATCACGCTTGGAGAAATTTCACAAAGATGGGAAGTGCCAACATCGAACGTTTCATATTCAGTCTGTGAAAGGCAGAATATGAAACGCTTGGTGTTCGCTCTTCAACGCAAGCGAACACATAGCCTTCAACTACAGCTAGCATACAGTACCTAGCTAAGTGCCGTAAACACAAACGACTCTTCTCACGCATCACAACACTTCAGAAGCGGGTCGCTCCTGCCGAAGTTACATATGGGATTTTCAGCATACAGACCCCTGTTGGGAGCGAGACAGGCTTCATTCGCTTACCATTGACTTGTTTAACCTTCGTTAAACTCCTGAAGGCTATAATTTTTAGGTGAAAATGCTACCTAGTGCCCCTTTAATCTAACTCAGGGCTGTGGGGAGGCTGGAGCCTATATCAGCTGTCATTGGCCGAGAGGTAGGGTACACCCTGGACAGGTTGCCAGTCCATCACAGTAATGGTTAAACAGTAAACAAAAGAAATTAAAAAAAACACATCACCTCTGAATAGTTTGAACCCAGGGTGTTTGGCAGGTTTTTTAACTGCCAAAGTAAATGTTGTTGTCTCTGGATCCCAAAGGCGGTACATAGAGGAAGGTTTGGGTTGAGGATTGGGGGTTGCAGCCAGTGACAGGGATGTGCCTCCCTTCATTTATCAATCCTGGTGGTGATGGAGACAATGCTAAATATCCTGAAGGAATTTCTGCAGTACTTCAGATAAGCCTCCTACATGCAGCCAACTGTCTCCATCATCTGTCATCTCTGATGGAATATAATGGAGTAAATAGCCAACAGGTGATGGAGATTGACTCAAAAGAAACATGAGTGGTAATCAATATGGTTCCATGTGCAGCCAACCAATGTAAGATTCCCCAAACCACCCACTGCCAACCTCAGGCTAATGTTGGTGCCATCAGGCTGCCTGTATGTAATATATGATGAAGATGTCATGCTCAGAGTGATGTGCCACGGCTGAGGGAGCCCAACTCATAAGAATAATAAAAGCCTTTTGTCTACCCAACTGAAAAAAGTTGCTTATGCTTCTCAGTTTTGTTTTGTTCATCTGATGATGGATTGATTCAAGGCATCCCCAAAAAATTAAGTGAGGTATTCAAAAATAGTTTTGAAGAGAGAACTACTTGTTGGCTGTAAGTCTATGCTGTTGTTTTTAATCATTTAATTCATTAAAAAAAAATTTTTGTTTCTCTTTTTGTTCTTTTATATATTTTTAATGCTTCTTACACTCCCTGCTGCAATGCTTTTATTTTATGTAAAGCACTTTGAATTGTTTTGTACATGAAATGTTCTATACAAATAAATTTGACTTGACTACCTACAGACATGAAAATGGTTTAAATCATTATTCCACCTGTCACCAACAAAAGAAATAAGCATTTTTCCTGAAATGTGCCATTTTTGCTCCTCTCACCTTAATTAAAAGACCAGACTGTATTTTGCTTTCGCCAAATGGCAGCTAAGGCAACCAGCCCCCAATTAGATTAAGCGGGTATAGGTGGATAGATGGATGACCCCAATGTCTTTGAAGTACAACCTCAGCCCTTAACACTGCATTCTTAAATAGGACTTTTTACAGGTAACCAGTTTTCAGTGTGTAATTTGAATAGCGTTGCAATGTACTTTTTTTTTCTTCTGTTCGGTGATTTATAAAATTGGTTTGTTTTGTTTGTCTGGCCCTGTGATGGGCTCACGACCTTTCTGGGCTGTACCCCGCCTCTCGCCCATTGGCCACTGGGACAGGCCTCCCCCCTCCCCCCCAAGACCTGATAGTTGGATTAAGCGGGTATATAGAAAATGGATGGATGGATGGATAAAATTACTGATCAACATTTATCGTAATAAGTAAAGCAGCATTTTACTCGACCCTTATGTCATCGCTGTGATTTCCACCTATGAAAGCCACATGGTTTGCACAGTGCAATGCTTTTGTTCCTCTCTGACAGTGCATACAGCCCTTTGGGTAGCTTCAGAGACAGAATGGCTCTTTTCTGAGAGCAGCAGCTGATGCTCAGTCCATGTCACTGTCAAACTCAGGGGACCTCGCTTCTTGTCCTGGAGCCCACAGATCAAATGCTTGGCACGAGATACAGATACAGTTTTGCTGGTGAAAAAAGGGTAACCAAATAAGACTTTGCTATGAACTTCACTAAAAAACTCTTAAGTCAGCAGTTTTTTGTGTGTCTCTGCATGTTTATAAATGTGTCCTACTTACTCTCCACGCATGAACAGAATTGAGAGCTCTGGGAGCCTTCTTGTAGAACAGTGCATTTCACACAACTACATGCTTTGAGAAGTTGGGAGTGCGTATGTCCTGGATACGGTTTGCTTCCAATCAAAAGGGGAAAACTTGAGGAGACAATGCATGAAAGCAATGTATAGCGATACAGGAACAAATAAACAGAAAACAACATGGCCTCAGGCACGAAGCAGCATCTTGGAAAGATTAATGACGGTTCCCAGGATCCTAAATTAAAAATAGCATCACTTTGCATGTTATTTTAACGGGAGACAATTAATTATCTGTACATTCAACTGTTTTCAGACAGGCTGTCATCAGTGTGCATGCACAAAAAGTTATTGATTCCATTAATAGAATTAGCCACTTGAAGAGTTCTTCATTGATGGTTGGCCAGCAGGTCAGGAAAGCCTAATTTGGCCACCACGGAACTGCTGGCTCACTTACTCACACCTCAAACTGGAACATGGAAAATAGGACGAGTGATCCTGTTTTAAAAAAAGTGCCCTGAGGCCAAAAATACACTAAAGTAACCAACAAGGAGAGTCTCAGCTATTCAAGAAAGGTGGTCTTATAGAACAACACAGATTCTATAAAGCAACCTGCATAAATTATGGAGTCTTTTTCACAAGAGATAGAGCTCTCTTAGAGAGTGAATAGAGTGCATTTGTTTCACCTTGTCATCAATCAAGCATGGAAAGCAATCTAAATGCTGTCGATACACAATGGTGAATAACATTGAGAGGTCTGGTGAATGGGCAGAGAGGGTATACAGTATGTAGGCACTATGCCAAGATGTAGGCAGACGTTGAAGCAGAGCTAGATATCAGCTGTTTGATGTCATCCTACAGTAAATCTTCTCTCACTGCTTGGCAATATTTCTGTGGTTCCATCCAAGTAGAAAAATGAGGGCATCCATCCCTTAATTAAAAAAAAAAAAAAAAAAAAAATTGGATTTGATTTATTTGCTACATTAAAATTCTAGTATAGAAAACTCCTTGCCTTAGAGAAAAGCTGATTTACAACTTAAAAATGCACAAAAACAGTGGCATAAACAGCAGTAATTTCAGCAAGAGAACAAACTAACAGTTGTTTTCTAAAAAAAACCTCCTCTTTCATATTTTCACAACCTGCTTATGTATTTATTCATTTTGTCATCAACAATCATAATAACACTAAACACAATGTAAACCTGACACTAAAGGAACCCCTAATCATTTATCAAGTATTCAGTAATAAAAGTAATTGGAATATTAGTCAATGTTCAAATGTGGCTTGCTGTTGGATGAAAAATTACAGAATCAAAGTTAGTCCAGAAATGAGCATAATAGACAGTAGCAGATTTTGTGGAAACGTTCTGGCGAGGAATAAAAAATGTTCCCTCACAGTTTCTTGAAAGGAGCTGATGGATTGACCAAAGACTGATACTGGTATCCCTAGACCCATCCTGTCTGAGTAGCCTTCTGAGTAGTATCTCTTTTAATTTAGACTTCCTCAGTCTGTAAGATTTTACAATAAATGTTAAGGACAGGACCATGTTTTTCTTTTAAAATATTCTTTTGTGGAAAATTGTGCTTTAAATCATAAATCACACTGAAAAAGGTGTCCATCTATGGAAAATACTAAAATCTGTTCCCTTTTCTGTAGGTGATAGAACTGCAGGTTTTGTGTTGAAGGCATCTGTATGTCAGACAATGCAGACAAATTGCTGCTATTGACGTGTCAGTGTGTATGGATTTATATTGTGTTTAGCTCTTTGTTAAAGACAATCTATTCAGAAAAGCTACAAAGTAGATTGGTCACTACTGTAGCACGACCTAATGAAGAATCCATCCATCCATCCATCCATTTTCTATACCCGCTTAATCCATCGGTCGGGTCGCGGAGGGGCTGGAGCCTATCCCAGCAGTCATCAAGCGAGAGGCGGGGTACACCCTGGACAGGTCGCCAGTCCATCACAGGGCCACACAGAGACAAATGACCACACACACGCTCACACTCACTTTTAGACAATTTTAGAGACACCAATGAACCTAACATGCATGTTTTTGGACAGTGGGAGGAAGCCAGAGTACCCGGAGAGAACCCACGCATACACGGGGAGAACATGCAAACTCCACACAGAAAGGCCCCAGCTGGGAGTTGAACCTGGAACCCTCTTGCTGTGAGGTGACTATTGAAGTAAAAAAAGGAATTTCACCTCCCCAGTATAGTGGCTATTCAGCACCAGATTATTTCAGCCATGTGTTTGCATATAATATGGCCAATGTGAGCAAATGGACTTTTTTAGTTTTTTTGAATTTGGGCTCCTATTTGCAAATGACAGTGTTCTGCATGGTTAATCCTACCAATAATGCCTATCTGTCTGAAAATAGTGCTGCACATATATGACTTGGACCTAAAGACCATAAGAATAAAAAACAATTCATCACTGAGGTCAGCAAGTGCATTTTCCAAGATCAGATACAGATGATTCGAGGCAAAAGCATCCAATGCCTCGATTGTTTGAGGGGATCAGTGGCTACCATTTTCCAACTCTTGAAACAAACAAGCCATAAATCCCTTTTGATTGGATGAAATGTCCAAAATTTTCTTCACTGCAGCCAGTTCACAAAAACCAGGATTAGTGAGCCAAATCTGATAAAAAATAAACTTTGTCATGTAAATGTTGTGAATGAAGCTGTTATTCTTTATACACTCATTTCATGAATATCTAAAGCATCAAAATTCTACTAAATAATCAGAGCATTAATGAATGAATGTTCTTTCTAGAGTACAATCAAAATGATGGCTGTTGTCTGAATTAAACCCACAGACTGCATATAAAAGATGGATGTGGCCTCTGTGTCGGACAAAGTGACATTTTTCTCAGACAATAGTTTAACTTCTTCTCTGAAATGCAAATCCTGCAAATTGTTGTCCCATTTAGAGTAAAATACACAATAAAGACTTGCATTAGAAGAGGAAAACTTTGGGACTGAAAAGTCTTGCTTTGGGGCACGTGTTATTTCTATAGTCATGTAAAAGGAAGTACACCTTCTTTGAATTTTAAGGCTTTATCTATATGGACATCTGGGACTTAACAGGTCTTACAGTTAGGTAAATATAACCTTAGACGAACAGCAGCACATAGACATCTACTTTAGACAAATAATAAGAACTATAGACTGCGCTGATTTAATTTGTATTGCATCTATTCAAATAATTATGCTATTTAAAATAGTGTCATTCCTGAAGCATATCCCATGTTTATACATACTGAATTGGGGCTACAAACTCAGGAAAAAATGCTGTTGTCTGTATGGATCATCAAATATCAGAAATGCTCACTTACTTACACATACCCTTGCCTTAGCAGGAATCATTTAAAAGTCAGATGGAGGTGGCATTTGCCACTATCATCTGCTGACAACATTAGTGTGCAGCTAGATAGTTGCTGAACTCTTCAGCAACAAATGCATTTCTGAAAAAAATGTCCACATTAAAAACCAATTAAACAAATGATGCCAAAATATTGTTACCCACACAGTCAGGAAAATGATCTAGTGTTACCTAATGTTGTAATACTGTTGCTCCTTTTTGTTATAAATCATGCTCAGAACTTGAATGGGAAATTTCCCAAAAATGTACTTTGTTCTCTTACATCATTGTTTTGTAGAATGACTTGTCTGCATGGTTTCATTGTCTAACTGTGTGAGCCATTTTCTCTTGTGAGTCAGTACACAGTAAGAAAGCGCAATATGAACCAAAATTCATACCGTGGCATTGGACAGGATGGCAATGTATAAATGTATAATTTTGTTTTCGATTAGTAATAGGTATTCCAATCGAATTTTAAAATACTAAACATTTGAACTCTGAATGTTGGTGACTTCACAAGCTGAGCAGGGCAGACATAGAGCGGTATCAGAGAAAAAGCCTCAAAGAAACTCCTCAATAATAAGTAGCTACGGTTTGTCTGAAATGTTGATGGATTACTAATGTTGCCACAAAGTCTCAAAGTTGGCATCGAAGAGGAAAAGTTGTGGGCAAGTCGGCCGCTCACTTGCTCTGCTCGTAGACACAAGGGAACAGTGAAGGTGGGCTGTGCTGTGAGAAAGAGAGATCCAAATGCTGACTCATCTTCACAGAGGAAACCAGGAATCTTATCCAACATCAAACTATGTTGATGCAAACAGTGTAGTCTAATTTTACTGTATATCATCTCACATATAAATCATATTAAAGTCATAGTTGACAGTCAATTTGCAAGTGGGAGTCTCCCATGAGAAAGTCATGGTTTTAAAGCAAATCAGGTCCTTTCTTTGTAATAAAATCACCTGGGAGATCAAGGGCTCTTGCATACACTGAGTAGTTCTATGAAATTCCATGCTCTCATGCCACATGATGCTCAAAATGTTATATTCCTGTTGGTTGTCAACATATGGAGTAAGTAGTTAACACATGAGTGCCACCAAAGAATAACTAATAATCAAAAACATATGCATTGTGATTGCACAAAAGAGGAAGCCATTCACACTTTCAGCAGCTTGCGTTTCGTGCATTTGATGACGGAGTGGTGAAGACTGAAGAAAACATATTTACAGTCATTAAGTTAAGAATAAAGCTTGCCCACATCCAAATATGTGTCTGAAACAGCTCTTTGACAGATATATATTTTTCATAAGCTAGCATTGTTGAATAGTATGATAATCGCAGTAGTGTGCGTTCTTGAAATATTTTACTCAAGACAGCACAGATAATAAATGGGTACATTTCAATTCTAATCTCTGTTCACGTGTTTCCCACTGGAGATAAACATCGGTGATAAAGCAAATCAACGATGATTAATTGTTGATTTGCCATCAGAGGGGATGCGAGCGACATATGTTATACACCAATTCCCCCGAATACAGTGACCCATGCACTGATTGCAAAGGTTATCGAGTAAGACACAAGCTCTTATTTTTTTCCAGGAACAACCTTTAACAGATGGCCCCTCAATTTGCAGGACTACTATTTGGACTTTCTCTCACAAGTCTGAAGCTGAGTATATTTTTTAAGAAAACTGTAGATGTCTTTCTTGACAGGAGTATGGAATAGCGTAGTCATTTAAGTTGTGCAAGCGTCCCCTTTAAGAAACCATGAAGGGCATCAGCAGCTGCCTTCATTTGAACAGACACACCTGATAATGTAGATATATAAAAGAAGAGGGTTCATTTGTATTCAGAGATGAGGAATGAAGGAGAAGTGAGTACATGATGCCTGGGAAGGACTTGTTTTTTGCAAATGAAAGCAACCTAGGGTTCAAATCAGTACTCTGTCAGTGATAATACTATGAAGTGGCATACCAAGGCCATTTAAACTTTCATTAACACTCACCTTTTCAACAATCTAGCGAATGACCACAAAAGAGAATGGGATGGACTCACAAACAAACAAATACACAGCCCCAGACACTCATTTATCCCATGCTCTTCTTTGGGATAAAAGAAAAATAAAGCATCAGAATGAAAATTTGATTACACATTTCAAATTCAGTTCTGAGATGAGTCACATCTGCTGAGAATTGTTCACTAAGCTTTCATTTCCATTTGCCACTCAGCCAGTTTCTGATTGGCATTTAAACAAAGCTCCTAGCCTGAAGAGGATTGACATTTACATTACTCTCTTCTTCTTTTGCTACTTTTCACATTTGCAATGATAAACAATTCCAAGATGAATTCAACACCTCAGTCTTATGCAATGCTTTTTCCATATACCACTTGCAAATACTTGCAATCAAGTAAACAAATTTCAATCTTGTTTATACAATTAGGAGAGCTCTGTGTCCATGGTTTTTAGTGCTATTCATACTTTGATTATTTGGGCTCAAATATATTAGTAACATATAATATATTAACATATAATACTGGTCTGAATCAGAGGGACAACTTAAGCCCCGTACACACACGTCGCTGCTATTTACTCGCTACTCGCTCACTCACCTACTCGCCACTCGCTTGGGTGCTTTTGCTGACTTGGTTGTCATGGTTCCCGCTGTTTGCATAATAAAGACATTATTTATAAAGTTGTTATGCATGCTATGCAAGATTTTTGTTAAGCTTGCTTTTTAGCACGGTGATGTTGGCGCCTAGCCCCGTCAACATTTCACGCACGTAAAGTTAGCATATTGGTCAACATTATTTAAAATAACTACATAAGCATGTAATTTGATATTATATAGGCATGATAGACAACTGGGAAAAAAGTTATTATTTACAAAGTTGTTTTTACTCATGTAATGTGCAAGGCTTTTGTTTAGCTGTCTTCGTAGCACTGTAGGGATGCTGGCAACTTGTCAACATTTAACGCGGGTAAAGTTAGCATATTGGTCAACATTATGTTAAATAAGTACATAAGCATGTAACAGGTAACAGTGACTAAATTACACGTGTGATTAAGTCACACAATACACTTAGTTTAACATACAGTTCGTTTAACGTCGGCTACAGGCAGAACATCATAGCAACAGTTAGCTGCGGTAATTCCGCAAATATTTATAACATAACATAACATTAAAAAGATATACTTACCAGGTAGACCGACAATTGCTGCCACCCGGGTCCAAGCATCGTGCTTTTTGTTTTTGTGCTTGTACGCCTCGCAGGTCTGATCGTACAAGCTTGGCTCGTTTGAGACAGCTATTATTATTACTTCATCTGACATGATGGCAATGATAATGTATGTGGGAACCAACGTGTGATGGTGTGTAGAAATTGGGTGGCCACTGTTTGGAGAACACTGGGGGAACGTCACCTGTCAATAATCTGTATTCTGCATTTTAATTGGCCACTCGCTTTTACTCGCTTTATTCGCATCGCTCGAAGTTGAAATATGTTCATCTCGGAATCCGCCCACATCGCATCGCTTGTACTCTCCTCGCCTACTCGCCTCGCGTGAACACATAGACATTCTATTGACTTCACTCGCTAAGCGAGTAAATAGCAGCGACGTGTGTGTACGGGGCTTTAGTTGTAAGTTCTGAAATCAGTACATCTAAAACAATGTGAAATTGTTGCAGAAAATCATCTGCCTATAAACATCAGACATCAGAAAGCTTTCAATCTTTTCAGCCTTTCACTAATGCGTGTGGCTTTAAGCAGTCTATCCTTTCCTTTTTTTGCCATTCTTTTGTGCTAATGCATGTGCACATAGGAATGTGTGTTATCTTACCCAAAAGCTGAAAAATATGCTCTAAAAGTTCCTTGGTTAACTTCATTATTCCTGTTCATGCATCTAATGCATCTAATTCCTCCACTGCCATAGTGCGCCAAAGCAAGCCCATAGCAAAATAAATCTTCCACTGAGTTTTACTAAAGGTAGGCTTGTTCTTTTCCAGCTCTTTGAGCTGCATGTAGAGTTCACTTTCTCCAGAAAAGCGTAATAATAACCAATTGCCACAACACAGAATTCACGGGCAGGAAGATATGAACAAATCATTTTTTTGTTGCTGCATTAAAGCTCTAGTTTGTCATATTTAGGGTGACTATTGGCAAAATATCAATATTATATTTATTAATATGCTTTGAATAGCATAGAATCAATTAAATATCAATGAATGAGTTATCTTTAGCTTAAAAAGCAGTTTAAACCCAAGGACACGGTTTGTCACCACGACATTACTACAGAAGCGAAGAGGGGACAAATCAAAACACTGGCTCTTGAGTGGGCCCTTTGCCTTTTTGACTAAATGTCCGTTTATCCCATAGATGTAACATTTGAGGTTTAAAATATTGAGTGCTTCACGTTTAAGGGCTTGATTTTATCTTAGTGAACAAATTGATCTGTTAAATTTCCCAAGAGTACGACTTTGGTTAGCCCTAAGAGCATTACTCCAGAGATACTGAAGCTTATCTGGAAACCACTTACATGTGGGGCCAGGGGTGGGGTTATGGAGACCAACCAGACCAACTAAAACGTTTTGGCCACCACGCTTAAAAAACCCACAGCCAGTGTAACCAGTTCAGTCTGCTTAATTAAAGCGAGAACAAGAAAAAAGATAGAATGAGCTTAAATTTGGGTTGTGAAGTCAAAGCAGTGGTGCAAGTGCAAGGGCTCTCTCTCTCTTTGTCTCTCTTTTTGTTATTGGCAACTCTGTTTGCAGTGTTTGAATTATCCACCGGGCTTCGGGGGGGGGGTGTCGGACTTTTTGCGGATCAATTGATGACGTCATCATCTGGCAACCCTCCAAAATCCGTGCTGCGCAGCCGCAGGTGAATTCAGCTCAAATCTGCACGCAGCACTGTCAAGTTCAACCACCTAGCCAAAGTTTGTCTCACACACGTTGCTGCAGCAGGACGTTGCTAACTTTCCAGTTAGAAACAAGCACAGCAGCAGAACCAACATATGCAGAATAATACATAAATATTAAACCTAGCAACGACCCAACTTCAAACAGCTGTATGGCTTACCAAAAGCCCACTAGCAACTAGCCTACATTATGTAGTGCCCATGAGACGCAATCAAGAAATGTCAATCAGCAAAGTGAACCCAATGACGCATACAGAATCAAGCTGTAAATTATAAGACTACAACTGCCAAATTCAACATAGCTTGTAATGTCCGCTGTAAACAGTGTGCGCTTTTCTTGAGATTGAAAAGTGCTATCAGACAGCCCCGTGGTGCTAGTAGTCATGGTATACTGCTAGCTGCTACATGAAATGGCTTCAAACACAGTCAAATTATGATTAATCCTATATTTGTCACGGCGGACATATGGTAAGGAATCCCATTTTCCCTACCTCTTTGTGGGCATGCTATCCTTTTTGCCTCCTTGCTAGACACAGCCTTCTTGCTCGACACAGCTATTCTTGCTTCTTGCTTGGTGGAGTCACACTATCCATTTGCCTTCTTCTAACTTAGTTAAAAAATATTATTCCAATTGTGCTTTAAACACATGATAAGCCTTGTACTTTATTTTCTGACATCAAGTATGTTGGTTGGTGTATTCTGGATTAGAGCAGTCCGCCTCTGTCTTTGAACTGAGACTACTTGTGCATGTTGACTCGCGATGGAATTCTGATGTAGGCTATCTTTTTTTCTCATGGGAGAAAGGGAAGGGCGGTCACCTGTCTTGAATGTTTGTAAGTTCAGTGCTTTAAAGTTGAAATAATATTAGTCTGATTTGTTAGTTTAATTTAACAAATCACGGGAAACCTCCACCTTGACAGCTTAAATCCACGCGCTCGCATCTCAAACATCATTTTAACGGGCATCAAAACCCTGCATCTCAGTGCTGCCGATGTTTTGGACTATGCGCGTGCGCGAGCTGCCTGCGAACATGCGAAACGCCCGCTGGTGGTACAGTCCATTGAAGGGGTGTTCCAAAACGCATTTTATTTGGTTATTCATAGTACACATTGAAAAATACTAAGTAACAAGACATTTTCAACACCTGATTTTAATAATAGATACAATTTTTCAGTACCCCCCCAAAAGTGTAATTTAGTCCCATTTGGGGGGTATCAAGTCTCAATCGGGGGGGTCAGACCCCCCCGGTACCCCCCGTAATTCGAACACTGTCTGTTTGTGAATGTTTGTGACTGAAAAACCAACTGTTTGTGAGAAGTGGACAAACATGATTTCATGCATTCAGATGTGAACTGGGGTTTTGAAGCCTCCAGCTTTGTTTATGGATGCAGAACTTGTGGGGCAAGGTCTCTGGAAAAAGTCCTCTCTGCTCTGACTGATCAGCTCAACTACTGTGATCTGGCACTGCCTACCAATTTGCCTCAGGTCTGCTTAAATTCTAATCTTTATGTAAAAGTATGAAGAAGAATTTCATTGGATTCTAAGTTAGCACATGACCTTAAAGGTGGGGTATGAGATGTTTTCTGGAGCATTTTTTATCATATTTTCTGAAAACCTCCTCACGACCCCATTGCACCCACTAAAATAGAATGTTTGGAAAAAAAATTAATTTTTAGTCCATTGTAGAGGGTGTAGCAAGAGGAAATGTCTGACCAATAGAAGTAATGATGAGAGTTACTTCTATTGGATTCTGACATGCCAATCAACCGTCAGCCACCCTCACCCCTCCCCCCTGCGCGTTCACAGACTCCTGACTCGTTCATGTGTTTTGAAGGCGTGGTTTCGAGGGGTGGGCTGAAGGGAGAGGCAAGGTTGTGTATTTTCAAAAATATAGCTTGCAGGAACCGTTTTTCCAAGATCTCATACCCCACCTTTAAGTGTAGGAAGAAGGAAGAACTGTTTTTTTTCCAGGAAATTACAAACTCTACAACAATTTAAAGATGACCTAAAAAAACTACTTTTTCTTTTAAAGTTTTTATATTTATATACTGGTGTACAGGTGGACTACAAGACATAAAACCCCTTTAACATCTAATTTTGTTCATGGGGACATCAAACTGTAAAGCCTGATTTATACTCGGAAACCAGGTCGTCTGCGTGTGTGTCGCAGTTAACGCAGACACTACGCAGACACTATACGCAGACACTACGCAGACACTACGCAGACACTCTGGTGCACCTCCTCAAAATTGTAACTCACCGCAGACAGTGCCGCAGACATCGCCGCAGGGAGGAGAGAAAGGAGGCCTCTGATTGGTCAACTCTACATCCGCTCTACACTATGCGTATTTCCGGTTTGCTAACCGGCTGACGCTAACCGTGCTAACCGTGACGATTCTTTCGCCTCTCTGCCAGCTCCAGTAGTAGCAATATTTCTTCTATTTCTAGATCGATCAGCTGCATCTCAATCAAAGTGCGCATTCGTCCAGTCGCCATTGTTGTTGAATGACCTCCGTAACCGTAACACCCACAATCCTAGCTTGTTCGTGATTGTCCCTCTTGCGTTGTGGCGTGGGATTAACATAGCGCAGACAGCGCTTCAAGGCATAAATCAAAAATAACTGCGTCGTGTCTGCGACAAGCTCACTGCGACACACTGCTGCGAAGTATACACGAGCCTTAACACTGGTTCCTCTTACATTGAGCATAGAAAGCGCTATCAAATGAAAAGATAAATAGAAGTTAGAATCTATCAAAGCAATTATATATCCATCAATCATGTAAAAAGTTCTTGCTGAGAGGACTTTTTACGTGTTTGCGCAGAAATGTAAAATTGCTTACAGACTATATTGAGGGATGGAAGTGTTAGTACACGGTCCTCAAATTGGTAAGACAACTTTGAGAGCAAGGTTTCTTTTTGGGTGGGTTGAAGGGGGGAGAAAATTTTAAGAATACAATATTTGTGTGAACTACTAAAATTCCACTACAAGCAAAAATGACAACAATGACTGTCAATACAGGTAAAATTAGCAAAACAACTTAAAATAAACAGCATGACAAATCTACATACAAGAAAGATGGATAATTAAGTCACCAAATAAAAAGAAAGTCCATCGTAAGAACAGTAACATAGAGTCATACGAATTCAGGATGAAGATAGGATCCCCCCCTCCAAGAAACATTTGAAATTAGTTAAATTCTAAAATCTTTTTAGTTCATGATAAGATACTAAAATGGAAGGTATTACTTAACCACCTTCCTCTTCCAAAGGCCTCGGTATGCTTCTCTGTCGCTATCCGTCAATCGAACTCCGTTCCACTCCTCACAGTGAACGATGGCGACCGAGAGAGAAAGACTGTTGTTGGAGTTGGAGCTTATTGAAATTGAAATGCAAATACTTTTGACCAAATGTTAACCGGCACACAGAAAACTCTTTCAAAACTGGCGGTGTTGTTGTTGTGAGAGGAAGGAACTAACTAACTGGAAAAGTGATTCCGGAAAGGATGTTGTTAGCCGACCAATCGGATAGATAGGAATTTTGGCCAACGCACGCAAGCGATGGAGAGCGTCTCCTGGAGGGTCTCTGTCGGCGGAGAGGGCCGTAGACGACCATAAATCAGGCTTTAGAGAAAGGTCTTAATGAAAAGTAACTTGCATGTAAACAAGGAATAAAGTTAGAAGCAATTATAAACAGATTTTACTGGCAAATGCAAAGAATTTAGACTTTGTTATCAAAAACTCAAAGCTTAAAACTGCAACAAGCTTTTAACGCAACTCTTCATACGTTATTATAAAAGATACGACATGTGCAGCTTTGAACTAGTTTCCAAAAAACAAAGCACTGCAGTAATGGTATCCTTATGACATTTCAGACGTGTCCTCATTGGCTATCTCAGTGCTTACAGTCTGTTGCATGTGTCTATAAGTGGATGAGAAAATGATGTGTGCCCACTTGCAACCCTCCTGAGGTAGAGGAATATTTCAGATTCCAAAAGTAAGAACTACTCAAAGTTCTACATCAAACTCCTGCTCTCCTCCTCCTCCTTGGTGCGGTGCACAATAGGAGAGCCATAAGAGAGAATATGGAGGTGGTCTGACCTCAAGGTGAATCAGGCAGAGAACATTGCTTTGAGCCTCTCAGAGAGAGACGGGGCTTTACATTGTTGAAAAGATTGTTGAAAAGCAACAAAGAAGTCAGGGAACATGCTTTTTATCATGTTTCCATAACTCTGTGGATGGGTGGAAACCCTGTGGACAGGCACAATAGAATGTTTGATAAAACGTCTTTACCTGTGAAGGCTGATAATGAGGCGATAAGGCCCTAACCAGGAATATACAGCAAAACAAGTTCAAGGTGAGAATATAAGATTTAAAAAAGATAAACAACTTTTTGGTTGAGGAGGTAATATATTGGTCAATTCCCTGGGTCAGTGGCATCCACTCTACTGGATTGCATTTTAACTCCTATCAGCCCACCGTACGCTGTTGTGCATGAATGTTTGAATGTCCCATTACTACATCACTGCCTGGTAAGACTGATTCCATCCATCCGTGGTATTAGAGCCCTGGAGGGCAGCCAGTGAATAGGCGGTGCAGTATAGCACAGCACAGCTCTAGTGACAATTCAATTAGCTGCCTTCTTTCTTTGCACCACCTCCAGATGACCTGCATCAGTAGGTTTTGCTGATCATCAACCTACGTAAAGTGATGACATCCTCTGGTTGTGCATTGAATGCAGCGAACAGGCTGATTGGTTAGGATTTGAGGTTAATGGGGGGCTGTTATTTCCAGTTCTATGATTGGTTTTGGCAAAAAAGCGTCTGAAAATCAGTCATGGTTCCGTTTCAGAAAACACAAAGCAAATTCAAATTACAGCTCGCTCCTCTGTTCTTTCAGACAGTGACTTGTGTGCCATCAATGAATGTATTAATTTATCCTACAGCTGCAGTGCTACACTTCTAACTTGTATTTTTTCTTTTTTATGGGTTTGTGTTACAAGATTTGCTGGAAGATCCTTTTTTCTGAACACTGTTAACTCACTGGGTTGTGGATTCAGATTTGCTGACTGACCTTGACTCACCAGTGCACATATAGTGGCTTACATTTACTCTGCCACTTACCATATTCATGGGAAAAAATATCAGTCCATGAAATGTTTACAATTCTCTGGTTGTTGAATATGTAGTTATTACCTTTTAATTGTTCCCATTTTACCAATAAATCTTTATTTGCTTTAAGGTAATCCACGTTGCAACTGATATTACCCATCAAACAGAGAGGGATATAAAATTCAATAAGCAATAGAATTAAATGAAAAAAATTAAAGAAACTAATTCACATAGAGCAACCGTTTTCAGGGCAAAATGGTAGTGTACATTTCAATCTTGCTGATCACACTTGAAGACATTTCTGAATAATAGAAATTATACCATTTTACAACTAAGCTCACAGATAAGTCCACACTGCATTATCTTTTTTTCAAGACTGTATTGAATGCACACCAAATTGCAAAGTGTGCTCACTGTGAACTTATTTACTCTAAAAATAAGAACCTATATCCTTCGCCACGAGAGTTTATGACCAAGATTCATAAAGAAACATATGTACATTAGTCCAAATGTCTAAAAAGTAGTTTGGTCACATATCATGTTTGAAAATCATGAGATGGAAACGTATGTGAAGGCTGCTTTTTGAGAAGGGGAGTGTCCATATCACATTACTGTAACAGCGATCCCTGAATACTTAAACATATGAGCTCTAAACATGTGTATTTATCTAATGACAACCATCCTTTTAACTCCTAAACCTAACCATTCATGAGTGAAAGTGAAGTAGAAAAGTATAAGGAATGTTGAAAACCTTTTGTCGAATAGGTCACAATGCTGTGGTCCATCTTAAGAGAGATTGTGGCGTAGCTCCCATATATAAATGAGCAAATTGAGTTTGTTAGTTTGTAAAAAAGGTAACATCCACAGCTAATTCGAACTACAGCTACAGCTCGGTTTGGCCAGTTGATTGGACCACTGTTCCTGTATATATGGAAGGAAATGAGTTCTTGTCTAAAATATGTCCAAAATATGTCCAAAATATGCCCTGGACTGTTTAAGAAAACATTCAAGACATTATTTATACTTCAAGTTGTCTTTAAGTTAATTGAATGATGTTTTTGTCAGATGACAGCTGTGGTTATAAAATGCAGAACAGAGCAACAGTCTGGATTCTAATCACACTTTCTGAAGCGATCAGCAATTGCTTAATTAGTTTAATGATATACTCATGCACTTAAATGTTTTCACAAAAAGATGCAAAAAGATGGAACTTTGGAGGGTGCACACCACCTTTCACCCAATGACAACTTGGATACCCTCCAGCTCCCTTGCGGCCCTGAATTAGATTAATTAGATTAGATTAAGGAAAATGGATGAATGTTAACATGCATTTTAAAAGTCTGATTTTTGTCTGGCTAAAACAATCATTAGCCTACTTTTTTCTCACGTCATGTTAATGATCTTTGCATGTTGTCATGCTGCAAGGTATTACAGGTAAACAATGTCTTAATGCAGTGACAGTTGAACCTGATCATATTGACAGAACATGGTTGGGTTAATGAATTGATCATTGACACCTCGAAAAAAGCAATTTTGGAAAAGAAATAAAGATGATGGAACCATTCCTCTGTAACGTCTATTTCAATTTCAATCTATTTCAACGTCTAATTTTAACAAGCCGTAATGTGGTTTCCTTAAGGCTTTTACCAAGACCAGTTATTACAATCTCATAATGCTCAAAATTTGACAAACCTTAAATACATACAGATTCAAAGTCAATTTATACTGCTTAACATTGACAAACAGTATCACTATTTACTCACTATTTACTATGTATGTACATGTCATTGTACATACATCAAGAGCAAGATTTTTGTGAACAAATTATAGGCCATGTAATGACAACTGTGGACTAAATTACCAAGTTGAATAGGGAACAAGATGTGAGATGATAGCTGATGGAGTGAAAAATTTAGCTGATGAAGCTGGCCCATTAATGTAAAATGGTAAACACTATGATAGACAGTTTTCCTGTGAGAACCATGACTGGACTTTCCAAATCTGAATTGCTTATACGTCCATATGCTTAGTATAAAAAACTTCTTCTACTCACAGTAAAAGTTTAAACTGCCCCAAGAGCAAAGCCAGTCTCTGTCTGTATCAAAGGTTAATTAGCTTGAATAATTACAGTATTTGGGGAGAAACTTTGCTAAGACTGAAAACGTATAAAATGCACCTGTGGCTAAATGTCAGCAGTTACATTTTAGTCAGGTTAAAGTTCTCTGCCTTCTTTTCACTAATTTGACAAAAACTTTAACATAATTCAATAATAAAGATGTTCAAATATGCTCTTTCCCTTTTCAGTCAGTCATCGACAAAGTGTCACTGCCTAAAAATCAAAGCTTACTAAATAAACAGCACAACCTTTTAACATACAATTTATTTGGCTCTAATGAGCTTAAAGTCTGAATGCCTTTTCAGCTGGATGCCTTTTACCCTAAAGTTTGCACAATATCCTTATTTCTGGCTTTTAAAACTTACGGCAAACTATGACAGATTTATTTAATCTAATTATCACAGTTGCTGCAGGGTTAGACTGAGCAGACCATATTTGAGCCAAATGTCGGATCATCCATCATCATTCTCAGCCCTACAGATCTGTAAAAGCTCTGCATTCTAAAAAGTAAAGTCAAAAGCAGATTTCAGACACGCATTGTACCAAAATAAATAGGGAGTCACTTGAGGGGTAGAAGTCACATGAGTTGCAATGGCAGCATAAAAAAAATCCAAACTAGCTACTAGTTTAGTGATGCTGTAATTGGCAAAGAGCCCCATAAGGTAGCAGGAATCCATCTCCCGGGAGGTTCCAGATATCCTCAGAGGTTATGTCTGCCTGCACAATGCCCCTTGTGGTTCTATTTTGGATGTCAAAGACTCATATATGGAGCTGCCTGCACATATACTGCAGTTGGAAGGAGATGTTGACATTCACTTCTCTTTGCTAGAGGGAATTATGTCAAATTCAAACTGCGCAGCATCCAATGGAAGTGTTGTTAAGCCTTTGGTCTCTTTTGTTCTTTTGTGTTCATGTTTACATTGTTTGCTAAAACCACAGAAACAGCTCTCTGTTTCACACTATGTGTCAGGGAAAGGATTTTTAAGCACAAAACATAAAAACAGCAATCCCAATAATCCCTCCTACAAAAATTGGACTGTATTTTTGATCATTATTGTCTCTTGTTGTGCTTCCCCTATCGCCTCAGCATGCAGTTCGCAGTTAATAAAAAAAGAAAATCAGAACTCCACATGAATTTATCACTCAGTATGCTACTTCATTCTGTCCTGAATTTGTCTTAATCCCAAACAGTATTTCAGAATTGATCAATTTGCAGCATGCAGAACTCATAACTTGGAAAAGCTTTTGTCCTTGTCAGAAACCAGAGCAGGAAAAGCATATTGAGAGATTTTTGCTGAAATGAAGCTAGAGTAAGTTCAGAGAGAACCTTGCTGTGGCAAATAACCTCAAATGCTGTTATGGGTAATACATGCCCTCTAAAGTCATTGCACCGTTCTGGGAAATAGTGCCATTAAAGTCATCATTGTCTACAGCGTGGAAAGAACATGCCGATGTGGAAGCAGCAAAAAAGACTGACTGACCTTGATGGAGTTTATTAGCATAAAGCAGCCCTGTGGGCCCCACATACCGGGTGGTGGCGATAGTGCATGTGTGTGTAAATCTGGTCAGCTGTGCAAGCTGTTCCCATAACCTTGCACTACACAAACCCAAAGAATAGAGGAGGATTATATTAGAGTCGTGATCACTCCACACTTAATGTGCTGCTTTGAGAAAAAAAGAAATTGAATTCTATAAAACAGCATTTCTGTTATCTTATAGAAATATTTCTTACACTTTTTTTAACACTTAGTGTAGCTGTCAATCACTTGCCTTTATCAAGGGATTTTAGAAGTTTTTCAAAAGGGATTTCAAAAGTTGGAAATTGTTGTTGTGATCATTTTACGCTGTAGTCATTATACTTTGTTAATAAGTTAATAAGACGATAAGGAGGCACGGCAGCTTGGAGGATGCTTGTGATTGGGAGATGCAGGTAGATTTAGGAAATAAGCTTGTTGTTCCCCAGGAGATAGCCTCTACAAATTAAAGGCCTGATATAGTTTTGTGGTCTAGGAGTAGAATGAGAGTCTATTTCATAGAGCTGACTGTTCCTTGGGAGGAATTAGTAGTAGAAGCATATGAAAGGAAAAAGCTTAGATATGTGGAGTTGGGGGCAGAAGCAGAGCAGCGAGGATGGAAAGTTAGAATCTGTCCAGTGGAAGTAGGATGTAGAGGATTTGTTGCAAAGTCTGTTGTCTCATTGTTGAGGGAGCTGGGTGTAAGTGGACAGAATGTGAGGAAAATAGTGAAAGAGCTGTCAGATAAAGCAGTAAAATCCAGTCAGTGGATTTGGATAAGAAGAAGTAATAGCAGCTGGGGGCCCAGCAGGGGGAGCACTTAGGGTAAACAGACTCTTGGAAGAAGCAAAGAAGAAATTCAGGATATTTAAGTGGAGGGTTTGGCCCATGTGATCCTTTTGAAATCAGGTGGCCATTTTGGGTGAGTTGGCTTTGAGTGAGTTGTATGGCTTAGTTTTGCTGGCATTTTTGCTGATTATAGGACTGTTTAGGTGAGTTTATCTGTTGAATCTGTTAGTGTGTCTGCTAGTGTGTCTTGTCCTGCCTCCACCTCTGGCACCCTCTATACTTTCATTACCCCCTACCCAAACCAGGGTTTGAATCCCATTCCCGCTTATCTTACGTCTTTTATTTCTCCCCCTACCCGAACCAGGGTTTGCATCCCCACCCCGCTGTGACTGGTGTGCAGTTGGTGAGAGGCTGAGGTAGCTTGTGGCTGTAAAAGATGGTTGTTGTGGTGTGAGGAGCAGTGATGGCTGGCATTAGGTGGGTGACTCTGGGACGCCAGTGGTCATTGTCTAGCCTCCTGGAGGTGTCGCGGGCCCAACTAGACGAAACACTGATGAAAGGAAGTCCCCACCCGATGACCCCAATGATATGTTGGTCAGCACTGCTCACTGATTTATATAGGGAGTATAGGGAATTACTCACTGAGTCTGGTCCTTTTATTTATTTTTTCTTTAGCACAAGTTTCTTGTGTTTACCTTGAATACTTTGTGTTGTGCTTGTTTTACTTTTGTCCTCCACTTGTCCAGTTTCTTTGAAAATACAAAGAAAATGGTAAATGTTGTGAGGACTGGACTGAAAATGAGTGAAAAAGCAGCCAAAGTCCAAGAAAATTTTGAAAGACCTCGAAACTCTAGACCATTTTAAAAGGTTACACAAAAGCCTGACTTCTTGAAAGAAAAATATAATGAAAAGCGAGGTGGCTTAAGACTTTTGGATGACACTGTACTCTGTTCATAAAGTGGCAAAGTAAAAAGGCAACAACTGTAATCATTGGTAGATTTTGTCCGACTACCTAAAATTGCCATTTTAAATGGAAAATGAAAGGAAGGCAAGTGAAAAAAAGTTTCTGTCCATCCATTTTCTAAAGCGTTTTCTCCTCTGTGTATACGAGTTGCAGGTGCACATAAAAGAGAGAGAAAAAAAGGCTTTGCCAGGAATGAATATGTTTACAGCCACTTTGAGTGAGTGCATTTTGTCCTCATGTTTTTTAGTCAGGTCTAACCCTTATACACCAGTTCTGGCTCTGAAAAGCCAAGATCGTGACAACCAAATGACAAACTGCAGGCTTTAGAAATGTTTTTCTCAAAGCAGTCAGTGATTTTTGGTGGCTACATCCAATCTTTCATACACAGTCTATATGCAATGGTTTCTATAAGCAATCCCATTTGTTCGGTGATTTCGTCAGTTGTTTTGTCAGATTATTTTGCCAGATTATTTTGCAGTTTTACGTAAGTAATGCTCATAAAAATTAAATTCCCAATGATTTTTAGAAACTAATCAACATTTTAAGAAATTTTCAGAAACAGGGCTTACACTCACACTCAATTTATTATGTTAAATCCATACAGTTTAAAGGAACAGTACGCATTATTTGGAAAATTTGTCTCTCTTTGCATGTCTCCTCCTGCTCAGGCTGAAAGCTACAAAGCTGTGAGTTTTTTTGTGTTAACTTGAGAATTAGGGGAGGCTGCAGATCAATACATTATGTTTCATTTGCCAAGTTGCTTCTGATTTTTTTAGCCTGAGTTTATGGTGGTATATCCACAGGTAAAGCTTTCATACCAGGAACCTCTGCAGGGGAAGACAAGGTTTATAAATATTGATGTAATTTCTGCTAGTGTTTAAAAGGTCACACATTGTTTGCTACACTCTGTTGCCAATTAATGCAACTTATTCTCTTTTTATTAACCTGTTAATGGTTGGTACAATACTATAATGGTTATTCCTCCCCTATTTTTTAATAACTGTCCCTTTAACCTCTGTCATATTAGCTGTAGTACACTACACTACACATCGAACATGTTTTTCAATGATTTTTTTTAATATATCAAGGCCTAAAGGCATCTTTTGATGTTTATAGAGGAGTGATTTTTTTGCACCCTGGAGCAGTTTCTTTCTCAGCTGAATTTGTTTGAGCATTAGGGACCACTGCATTCCAAACCAATGGACCAGAGACCTTGCCGAAAAGCTGTTTTCTTTCAAACCAGTCTGATGCTTTGTGTTGAAACAGAGTTTGACCTAACAGAGCAACAGACACTACATTTAGTATCTTCTAAATTCTTAGCGTCATGTGGGTTGGTGTGACCGGATTGCGACACACAATTAAGTGAAGACCAAACACTTGATTAACTTTAAATCAAACAGAATGAGGGAAATCACCCAATACACTGTACAGTTCAATCAGACAAGTCGGGTTATTACATGTGGATGCAAAAGTGTTCCCTCCAAAATCAGTCCATTATTTAGTGTAATGCTCAAATATGTTAAAAAAAAAATCAAACTTGCCAGAAGGTGATTCCACAACATACATACACACACTTAGTCCTTCATGTACACATAGCACCTCAATGCTGAATATACCATTCTAACTGGAAGGTAGAGCAACACTAGGCCTAATTGTGTCTTGGAGATACTTTGCTGCTAATCTCTGGAGATCTCATTATAAGATCCACAAGCTGTTCAAGCACGTTCTCTCTCTCCTTTCTCTCTCACACCAACAGCTTGTACAGCAAAAATGTCTGAGGTCTACATCGCCTCTTTCCACTATTGACAGAATAAAGCAATTATTGTTGATTAGGAAACTGAACCTACTACCCAAAGCAAGACTCCTGAAGACAAAGACATAAACTGCTCTACAAGAAGTTTGATCTTGCTTTCGGCTGTCAATATTATCTCAGATGTAACACATGAAAGTGGTGGGTTTCAAGGTATTACAAAAGTTTTGTTCATTTAACTGCTGATAGCGCTGTTGAAGTGATGAAAGCACAACTTTTTTCAGACTCTTTGGCCCTTGCTGCTGTGTTCTCCATAGGTACACATGAAAGTAGCTTTTTAAAAGGATGGTTCTCTCATCCTGATTCCCCAAGAAAATGGTTGGGATCTATATACATGCTGGTTGTGAGCCTTTTCCAAATCTATGAAATATAGATCGGATAGTCAAACTCCCATTAGCCCCTCAGTAACTCTGCAAGGGTAAAGATCTGGTCCGGCATAAGACCGATGTAGCGGCACCTGTGTGAAAGAGCCATCCCCGAGCCGGGGGGGGTAGCTGAGCCTCAACCAGGTGTGGCCCAAAGAAGCAACAGGAAGCCACCTTCGCAAAGAGGAAAGAGGTCGGTTGCAATGTGAGCTGGGCAGCAGGAGAAGGCGGGAGCCTGGGCATGCTGACTCCCGGCGTTGCAAACTGGTTCTTTCTTTGCTGAAGTGAAATAAAAATGTACTTTTCCTGCGCTGCCCCTCGGCTGTGGAACGCTCTGCCTCCACATCTGAGGGCTCCACAGACTTTAAAACAGGCCTGAAAACCTTTCTTTTTACCCAATGTTTTTAATGATCTCCCTTTAAATGCTCTGTCCTGTTTTCGTTTATTTTTGCATTTAAAGGACTCACTACTTTTATTTGTGTATTTTATTTGCATTTTACTGTCCCTGCTTTTTATCTTAATATTTGTCTTCTATCCCACTGTAGCGCTTTGAGATTTTGTTGTAAATGTAAAGTGCGTTATAAATAAAATGTATTATTATTATTATTATTATTATTATTATTATTATTATTACCAAACATAATTAGAAGGTCAGTTTTATTGCAAGCCCAAAAGCCACGCTCAAGTTTAGTCAGGTAATTTAACTTTGAATAAAAATTGAAAAAAGAGGGAAAGCACTCTAGTAGCGTAGCACTCTCAAATGTGCAAAAATATCTACTAGAAGATGATGTCCGCAAATCACTCCTTAAAGAATCTGCTTAACACTTACATTATTTATTACTCACTATGCATTTCATAATGCTTTTGAACAAGAGAATATCTCTGAACAAGTGGATGTCTCTGAAAAGCAGACATAATTTTTCAACCTTTTGGTAACAAAATGCAGGTGCTGGGCCATTATGTTCTTGCACCTGCATTTTGTTATTTCCCCTGAGTAATTTCCAGTAAATCCACCAAAACTAAATTAAGTTACCAGAGTTGCTGGACTGTTTGTGACAGTGTTATCACACACAATGCACATAGTACATGCAGTTTCAACTCATCAGTCACCATAACATTGCAGCTTACACCTTGCTTAAACATTAACTGCCTGTCAATGGGGCTCTTTGTATTGGCAAGCAGTTAAAAGGTGAATGAATCAGCTCGCTGCTTTTCTGTTGCTGACACCACTTAAGCTCCTATGCTCTGCGACACAGCCCACACCTCCTGTCACTATAAAAGTTAACAAAAAAGCCAAAAAGCTAACGCTAGTGTTAATTAATGATTGTAGCCAAAGGTTCCTCTTCTCGTCACAAGCAATTTTCTGAAGCTTATAGCTGTGTAAAAATATTTCAAAACAGCTTAAGCTATTTTTATGGCTTGAGTTGTGTATGTGGGTATTCATATCCAACATATCCAACACTTGATTTAATATGACAGTTATAGCAATGCTCAATACAACTGTTCAGTGACTATATCAGCTGCTATACATCAACACACAGCTCTCCACCTCGAAGGAACCAAATAGCCTAAAAAGTAATTGGATTCTGTGTGTGCAAGACAGACACTGATAATAATTGAAAAAGAGAAAAGCACCTTTTCAGTGGGGTTTCCTTCCTATCCCTATAGTAATGATAATGGACAGCCCGGCTTCTCGGCAACAAAATCACATAAATTGCCCAATGACAAGATTTTGGCTGCTTTTTTAATGTCACTGAACATAAAAATAACTCCATAGAGCAATACAGTGTTAAAGTAATCTGTCAAATAGCCACATTTTAACTATTGCATAACATTTATTAGTCAGGGGTCAAAAGAATGGTGATGGCACAATACATCTGTCTGCCAAGTAGGAGAGTCAAGATCAAGTTGTGTCTTGAGCATTGAAGGCTTTCCTTGTGCTTTCACTGATTGTTTCAGGGTTGATTTTACATGTCAACATTGGTGAATGTTAAGTATTTAAAAAGAGATGGTTATGGTGAGGAAAACTTTGCATTAAAACTGACCTTCTTATTATGTTTGGTATCAAACTATCCTTTTCCTGGATTACTGGCTGCCGGATCCCACCCACTGTGCTAAACAAACAAACAAACACAACAGACAATTTAAAACACACACACACACACACACACACGCACATACACACACGCACGCACACGCACGCACGCACGCACACGCACGCACGCGCACACATGCACATGCACATGCAGGCTCACACCACACATTCTACTGAAATGTATTATTTTGAAAGACAAGCTGTTTTTCTCCTTCATGAGCATTATTCTTATTCTTATAATTATAATTATTATTTCATACATGTTACTATTTCACTTTTTTCTATCAAACTGGGCTGTGATAGGTGAGAATATTGCTGTTATTTCTTGTTGTAGTTCTTTCTCAATGACTCCCCACTCATCTGCAGTTGTCAGGCAGCTGCCAGATATTCTGTGAGATACAGTAAATGAGATACAGTAGCATCTGTTTCATCTTCTTCCTCCTCAGAGAGAGAAAAGCAAATAGTTGTATTTTGCAAAAAAAAGCAGAATTTTGTTAGAGTTACAGGTTTCAGAATTCTTTTAAAATCTTTTCAGCATCAAAAGTTGTTTTTCAATCGAAGAATTAGCGTCCAAAGCTGCTCTTGCACATGTCGAGTTTGTTGAAGTGTTCTTTTCCATTCTAATTTTGTGTCTATTTTAATGCTTCATAATCAAATAGGCATTACATTGAGAAGGAGTTTAATATGACAAGTCCTTCCTGTTATGTGAGCCCAGAATAGAGCGAAGATCGGCTGCCTCAGATGAGGACTAATAAAGGAGCTGAATTACTGTAAAGAAAAATAATCATCTCATCTTAAGAAGGTCTCATAAACTGCATGACATTAAATTATGCTGGAATGACCCACTGGCAGTTACCATAAAGTTGGCTGTTGTCCAGACAGTAGGGAAATATGAGTTTTTTTTTCTTTTCTTTTTTTCTTAATTATTCTTCGAGATTGATTCAAGAGGAAAAGGCAAAAGGTCACACTGATGCTAATAAAAAGTTTTTGAAACAACTTAATGATTACCTGCAAAGAAAACATCTGCCATGCAGGCCCACGATATTTAAGACAAATCTAACAGATGATTACACAGGACTGCACGTCTGCTCCTCAAAGTTTGCTCATTAAAACTTTTGCACTTTTGTGACTATCTGTCCAGATTTTTTAACTTTCCAAACAGAAGCACCAGCAGTAATTGCAGGCAGTTTCAGTGCAGATGGATGAACATCTCCTGGCTCTCTCATAGTTATGCATATATATGTATACCTTGTTAATTAATGGTGATCCAGGGAAGTATCGAGTGGTTCCGCAATAGAAATGCTGCATTTTGAAGCACTTTTATCAGGTAGCCTACTGCTGATCCAGGGAAGCAGCATCTGCTGAAAGGAAACTCACCAGCTCCTGCACCCCCAGCTTACAGCTGTCTGAATACTGAAGTCACCTATCCCTCCTGGCAGCAGCCCAGACATAAAAAAAGGATTGTCAGCATCATAATGAAAAAGAATGAGTCTGGGCTCAGGAAACAGATCTGGTGTCCTTGTTCATCCAACCCCATCCAACCCCCAACAACACAGCCCCCATCCAGCCCAATGACACACGCACACAAGTACTCTAGCCCTACCGTCCCATCCTCCAACAGCTAATCACTCACTGTCTCTTTCTGTCATCCACCTGGAGGGGAAAATGAAACCCCTAATCCAGCCTAACTCTCCCTTTCACCTGCTGCGACAAACCCACTACTGCCTCAGTGTCCTGTACGTGCAAGTGCAATTGTGCCACTGTACCTGTGACAAGACAGGAGTTGGTTTTTGCACACGAGCGTTAATCTTTTCTAATTTTCATTGGTGGCCCAAATTAGAAACTATAATCCACCCAAACTTTAATCTTTAAGAATGAAAACGTGTCAGTCATGTTGACTTCTTCATGCAAAACAGAGGCTTGGATTACAAGAATGACTGTTATAATGCAAGGTTATTCTTCATCAGTATGGATCCATAGTTTCCATATTTGGTAAAGTTTATCATGCAGACCACTTAATCTGCAAAAAGACAACTTAATTTGTGATATCTAAAATATTCTATTTGTAAACCACAATCCTATTGCCTTTATACTGTGTATTATAATTTTTGCACGAGGACATTTGTTTCTTTGGCCATGTACAGTCATGCATACCAACCAGTTGAAAAACTCAGCCCTACACAATACCGTATCTCTCAATTTCTGCTGTCTTCACCGCAGTTCACAGCATGTTGTAAATGGACTCAGCAGGTGAGCCTGTGGGACACAGAGCTGTAACCTTCTGAATCCACTCATTCTGCCAGGTATTGTAACATTATTGTGCAGGTGTTAGGTCCAGAAAAAAAACATTTTGTTGGAATAATTTCCCGGTTCACGCTTTTTCCTCACAAAAGGGCTGTGAGACATTGCCCTGTCAGTGTGTTTGTAAACCTTGTCGGAGACCAGAATAAGATATTACTTTGAGAGGGCAGGAGCAGTCTTTGTTTAGAGGACACATAGATGATGCATTGCTCATATGAAATGATTAGAGCTGAAGAAGCATGACGCGATGGCAAGAGCAGGCAATCTCTCAGGGTAAACCAGCTGGAAACCAAATTAAAAAGGGCCTTTGGAACAGGCAGGTTGAAAAGCATGGCTAACCCCAGTAAAAGGGACTTTTCACTTTCCATTGCAGCCTAAAATGTATATCCATGCTGAAGGATAGTGGAGAACAAGACTGGACACACATGGAATCCTAGCATAAATGCAACTAATGTGTTTGATTTGCAGGACAGATAGCACTTTATTGCTTATGTCTTGCTGTCCATAATAACAAGTCTATATAGAAGGCAGAGAGGTTTTGTCAGTAGAACTGTGAAAAGAACATTTCAAATACAGTAGATGGGAAACATTTTTTTCCACAGCATATATTTGGGCGGGTAATAATTGATACTGTGAATGAATCACAGCATTTAATTCAGGTATTGCAGTTCCAGTGTTCTAGTATAAATAATGTAGATATTTCACAGTGTTCAGGATGCTGGATTTGAGCCCCATGCTGTAAGGACTGCTTTATCATTACCACTAAGGACAACTGTTTGATGCTGTGTTTGTTTTTACTTTGTTTGGCTAAAAATGGTCAGATCTGATGGAGAGGGAAAGGTCTACTAATAAGCTGGTATTGGGGTGAAATATAATCCTTCTTTCTTTTGTCAAATTTAATAAAAGTTTAATAAAGTAAACAAATTACAATACCTCAAAATAATTTGAAATATATGTTCTGTGCCTTAATGTGCAGTGAGTTTTACAAGTCACTACATTAATAATAAAGATATTCTATTGTTAAAATTGATTGAAAAAAGCTGTGGCTAGATATGTTTAGCATTTGATTATGAGGAGTTGAAATGCATTGAGATATGATTTCAGAGGCCGTTCCTGCACGTTGAGTGACAAAACACTGTTCTGAATTCAGAGTCTGTGCAGATAATAGGCGTCTAAACAAGCTGACGCACGTCATCAGCTTCACATTCTCTATTGTGCATGCTGGTTCACCGTCATTGTTTAGTAGTCACTTGATGGAACTGAGCCATCGTTAATCCTATGCTTTTCTAACTATGACAGGTCCATAAAGAGTATGCAGCTTGGAAAAAAAAGACTTGACAATTGAAAAGAATTGTCATAATTTTTTAGTGAAGAACATCAGGTTAATGAAACGGTTAAAAACCCTTTTCTTTTATCAATTCAATTCAATTCATTTTTATTTATATAGCGGCAAATACAACAAATGTCATCTCAAGGCACTTAAATAATAAAGTCCAATTCAAGCCAATTGGAATTCAGTTTATTGTAATCATAATTATTTACAAAATAATTCAAGTCGTTCAAAACTCAAATTCATATTTGAAGGCAGAATTCGTGACATTTCGCCAAGACTGATGCTAGGGCTACCCTTTTCAGACGTCTACGACAGGTTACAGGTTGCTGTTCTAAAATCAGTGCAGAGCCTGCAAGTTAATTACATCCTTCATTTAATTAAAATAGATTTAAAAGGAGCATGCTTTGATATTCAGAGGTAAACGCAAATTCTTTAAAACCATGTCAAAAGACTCAGTCAGTCACAATTTTGCCTTTACTTGGAGTAAAAAAAAAAGGAAAAAAAGACTGAGGTAAAAAGCTTCTTTGCGAGCACAATCATTGGAAAACTTTCTTTCTGAAGACCTGTTTTCCAGTTGGCTGGTTGGAACAATTACAGTGCACGGGGCCAGAAACCCGATGGAGGCTGGAGTTTTTCGTAAGAGCAGGCACATCAAAAGACGAGCAATTGTTCTGGCATTATTAGCAGCAGGCTCAACAATTGTGTGTTTTTATGTAACAGCGAGGGAACGAATGTTGACATCAGATCTGCGAGATTTGAAGATGAGAAAGAGAAAGACAGGAAGGCACCTCATAAAAATCATTTTAATATCCTAAACATTATCAGAGGACAGATATCAATTTTCCACTTTTTTACAATATATTACTATAATCAGACTGTTTTGTACATTGTTTCATAATTTATTTTCAAATATCTTTATACATGCGTGGGGCTGACATTCCCTGGTCAGGTGAAGCAGAAAATTAAGAAAGAAAAAAGGCACATGATTGCTCTTGTCCACATTGAGCAATACAGTCCAAAGAAAAGAAGAAACATGGTGATTTGAGTGAGTGTGGGGGAAATGCCTCAAATCCAGAGCATGGCGGGCCCCTTTAAAGCCTATTACTCATTTTGCCAGGGCAGCACATATTGCCCAAAGCTATTTCCTCAAGTCACCGTCAGAAAGAATAACTTTGATGTGGCCATTGTGAACAATTATCTCTTCTTATTTGCTTAAATCCACTCAGAAAAGAAAAGTCAATAGACACATATATCCACCCATACACCACTTTATCTCAAGTGATCTGAGACTTTTTTAGTGGAAACACTGAAGTGTTCTGTACATGTAGTTGAAAGTCAGAAATGTAGGTCATGTCAAACAGTGCAGCTCGCCTTAAGGTCCATTGTAAACGCGTTGCTCAGTGGAACAAATTAATTGATCATATTCTTCTTTAAGACTGAGTGTTGGCAAAGCTCTAAGGCTTGAGGGGAGCTCAGTGTGCTTTGCAGTCTGTTGTGAGTTACCACACACAAACATCCACCAATTCCTGCTCCTCTCTGAACTGCCCACAGTCTGAAAGCCAATTACAACTTGAAATGCTACCAAAACATCCTTTGAGGTTTCCTCAGTGCCTGAGATGCTTAATCCAGTTTCGTATCATCCACTTCTGACCGGAGCATCTCTGGACCACCAGACGAAGGCCAAAGTTGGCATCTTTAGACATCTCTACCTCCAGGCAACGACCTGTGTCTCTGTTGATGATCGGTCCATTCTGCAACAAACATCCATAAAAATAAGACTAAATTCAAACTGTATTGCTGAAGAAAAACATATTCTGATGTCGGTTATGGCATCCACTCTGTAATATTTTACCACTGTTATATGTTTAAAGATGATCAGCAAGATAGGACTGGAACATTCTTCTCACCTGTGTAAAGTCCCAAAGCCTTTGCGAAATCCTTGTCACAACGTCACATTTTTTCAGACTGGGAGTACGTCCTCTGCCATCATCAATGAGGCATTTTGTGTCAGGCAGGAAGGTGGTTGACCCCAAGGGTCCAAGCTGGAGAAGGCCTTCAGTTGAATAGCGGGCGAGCTGCAACAAAGTTAAAAAGTGTGTTACACTGCTACGCTCAGGCAATGCTGTAGGAAACATAGCTTCAGCACACAAACACTGCAACATTAGAAGAACTTCAGTGGAAACCAAATGTGGGAAATGTGCTTTAGTGGGCAAACAAGGCTCTGAAGCATGAGCTCAGAGAGCATGTGTTGCCAGAGTCTACTGCTTCTCAGTTCAATATTCATTTGACATACATCAAACCTGATGTTGTTGTCCATCCAACACTTTAAACCTTCAACACCCCTCCTTGCATCCACACACAACCCTAACTCACACCCTCCACCAGTTCATCACTCTTTGTCTCAGGTCCAATATGAACAATTTCAAGCTATTTTTTAATTCAATAATTGCCTCAAAATTTGGACTGTAATGGTTATCCCTCATGCAAGAACAAGGGAACATTGAGGACCCTTTATAATGAAGGGAACATCATCAGAATCAGAATCAGAATAACTTTATTAATCCCTTGCGAGAAATTCTTTTGTTGCAGTGCTCTCATTACAGGAAAAAGAAAAGATTAATAAGAATAAGAAAGGGAAAAAATATCGATATGTACAAAAATACAATAAACAGTATTTACAATGCTACTCAGTAGCTAATTATTATTTTTATTGCACATGACCGGGTTATTGCACATGGTTAAATAATGTCAGACACTGGAATTGTACAGTTTGATGGCCACAGGCAGGAATGACTTCCTGTGGCGTTCTGTGGTGCAGCGTGGTGCAATCAGTCTCTGGCTGAAGGTGCTTCTGTGGCTGACCAACACATTGTGAAGAGGATGTGCAGGATTGTCTGTGGGAGAATAATGTCATGACATTCTCTTGACATGTCAGAAATACATCGTGTGCCTTGTTGACTGGTTCATATGAATATGGGTAAAGGGTAGAATGCGTGTTTATGATTACAGCAGAAGCTCGGCGCCGCCGAGGAAGATTGTGGGCCGGATGACGCATGCGTGTTATGATTTAGACCAGTATAAAGTTGGTTCGCAAGATGAACCTGGCGGACATTTTGTACATTCTGTATGCATATTTGCTGTGACAGTTTGTTTAATAAACTCCCCAATGGACGGCTGACCGACGCGTGATTCGACTCATTTTCTCCACAACATGTCCAGCATGGATTTTATCCTGGACAGCATCCTTCTGTCTGACACTGCTGTCAGAGAGTCCAGCTCCTCTCCGACAACGTGGCTGGCTTTGCTGATAAGTTTCCTCAGTCTGTTGGCGTCCTTCACCTTCAGTCTGCTGCCCCAGCATGCAACAGTGTAGAGAATGGCGCTGGCAACCACAGACTCATAGAACACCCGCAGCATTGTCCGACAGATGTTGAAGGACCTAAGCCGCCTCAGAAAATAGAGACGGCTCTGGCCCTTCCTGTAGAGGGCGTTTGTGTTTTTAGTCCAGTCCAGTTTATGGTCCAAGTGCACCCCTAAGTATTTATAGTCCTCCACCATGTCCACATTGACCCCACAGATGGAGACAGGGGTCACTGGGGCCTTACTCCTTCTCAAATCCACCACCAGTTCCTTGGTCTTTGTCACATTGAGCTGCAGATGGTTCTGCTCACATCAAGTGACAAAATTGTCCACCACACCCCTGTACTCAGTCTCATCACCATTGCTGATGCATCCAACTACTGCAGAGTCGTCAGAAAACTTCTGAAGGTGGCAGGTCTCTGTGGAGTAGCTGAAGTCTGTGGTGTACAGGGTGAAGAGGAAGGGAGAGAGGACGGTCCCCTGCGGGGCCCCGGTGCTGCAGATCACCTTGTCTGACCCACAGTGCTGCAGGCGCACGTACTGTGGTCTGCCAGTCAGGTAATCCACAATCCAGGACACAATGGGGGCATCCACCTGCATCGCCGTCAGTTTCTCACCCAGTAGAGCCGGCCTGATGGTGTTGAATGCACTGGAGAAGTCAACGAATGTGACTCTCACAGTGCTCGCTGGCTTGTCCAGGTGAGCGTAGACACGGTTGAGCAGGTAGATGATGGCGTCCTCAACTCCTAGTCGGGGCTGGTATGCGAACTGGAGGGGGTCCAGAAGTGGTCTGACCATGGGCCGGAGCTGTTCCAGGATGAGTCTCTCCAGGGTCTTCATGATGTGTGACGTCAGTGCCACGGGTCTGTAGTCCTTATGGCCGCTGGGGCGCGGCACCTTCGGCACAGGAACGATGCACGACGTTTTCCACATCACGGGGACCCTGTGAAGACTCAGGCTCAGGCTGAAGATGTTGTGGAGGACTCCACATAGCTGGGGGGCACAGGCTTTGAGCACCCGGGGGCTCACACCATCCGGGCCTGCAGACTTGCCTGAGTGGAGTCTGCTCAGCTGTCTCCTGACATGATCAGGGGTGAAAGTCAGGCTACGGCTACACGAAAACGAAACGAGGTTTTTTTTTAAAACGGGTACGAAAATTCTTGCGACCACACGGAAACGCGCTGCTGTCCAGACGAGAACGGATGAAAACGATGAAACGATGCAGTACACACGCCGCTGTGTCACGCCACGCTGTGAGACAATAGAGAAGTGTTAAAATTGGCTCACAGCGTCAACGTGTGACTGACGCAAAAACGTTTTAGCTGTAACAATGGAAACGAAACGAGGCCGTTTTCAAACTTTCCCACTCTGGAACCCGTTTTCAAAAACTATCGTTTTGGGGTAGTGGGAACGCCGGCTCCGTGTGGCCGCGACAGCGAAACGATAAGAAAAAGTATCGTTTACAGTGAAAAACGTTTCCGTGTAGCCGCAGCCTCAGTGTAGAGGTGACAGGAGGGGGAGGGGTGGAGGTGTTATGCTGGAGAGTGCAGTCAGCCTGGGAGCCGGGGGAGGAGGTGTGAGGGGGGCCATCACAGGAAGATGAGGGGCTATGGGACGGGGGAGGGAGAGAGTGAGGGGTGGGTGCTGGCTGCAGGTGAGCAAGGTTCACAGAGTCGAATCTGTTGAAAAACAGATTCATCTCGTTGGCCATGTCCACACTGCCATCCACTCCTCTGTTGCTGGATGGTCTGAAGCCAGTGATGGTCTTCATTCCACTCCAAACCTCTCTCATGTTGTTCTGCTGGAGTTTCGACTCCAGCTTCCTCCTGTACTTATCCTTGGCCTCTCTAATCTTCACTCTCAGCTCCCTCTGGATCGTTCGCATGCCAAGAAAGTTAGAATTATTCCATTTGAGCTTCAGGTGATGCAATCCAAGGCCATCTCACTTACTGAACTTCTCCTTACAGTATAAATATGACATAGATTTCTTAGTTCACTATACAAGTAAAAGAGAATATGAAAGGTTTAGAAAAAGACAAAGAATAAAAAATAGTATTCGGTTGTATGAAAGATATCTATGAAAAAGTAAATGCCGGAAAGTCTTATTTCGATCCAGTTTTGAAAATTGAAATTAGAATAATTGAACTGATTAAACAATACAAGTCTCTGTGTCTTTTCTCCATGTTTATAGAATTCTTGCTCGTTAATGCTACATTATTTCCTCAGACTAAAACACCATCACATTAGATAAAGTAGAGATAGCATCTATTATTCATCGGTGCGATCCTTTCTTAAAACGAAGATGCCAAAGAGAAGCTCGAAGAACTGCTGCTCCGATACTGATCGAAAAAAGTCAGACAAAATAATAGCAATATTTTTACCCATGAAGCTTTAACAGTGTTTCATAACCCTGTCAACAAAGGCACCTACGAAGTTTTAAATGTATGCAGATCTATTTTTGCAATCAACATTGATAGTCTGTCTTCCAGCACTCAGCTTCAACATGTAAGAATATTCCCACCTCATACGGTATAATTTTGTCTAAATTGCAGATTACCGACAGATGAACCAAAACTACAGTAAGTGGCCTCAGTGCGGTTGTATTTGTCAGAGGAGAGAATGCAGGTACTTTTTGATCCAGTATTCTAACCTGAAGAGCCACTCAGAACAAACAGGAAAAAAATAATAGGCATTTTGTTTTTAGTTCTCAAGGTTTACTTGAGCAAATGGGCTGCTCACAATGGTGCAGATCAAATATCTTGTGTAAGGATAGATATTTACATAAACATATTTCAAACTCACTTTGATGCGCAACACAATTACATTTTCCACAAGGCGACAACCTAAAGGTCATAATTGGCAGTTTCATTAGGAATTCTTGATGTAATTTTGTATAGCTGTCTTGTGTCTCTCGAGGTTGAGTAGATTTACCAAGGTGTTAACTATGGTTGGGCAAAATGCAAACCCTATATATTCCACACTAATACCCGTTTACAGCTCAGTATGGCAAGTCTTTTATATGCCAATAGATTTAAAATGAGAACTTGACAAATAATTAACACAAGGAAATGATTGTGCCAAGTCAATTAACATTAGACGGTCCATTAACTTAATGCAGTTATAAAAGTTTTGCCGTCACTTTTTGGAGGTCAAACCAATCACAAGTTTCAAAGGCAACTCTTGTTTTCACAGTGACATTGTGAATACAAGATGGAGCGTTTGTGCACTGTATTTGGTAGTAACTTTTCTTTTACCTTCCACCAGAAACTTATGCAACGGAGCTTGGCATTGCCTCAGCGTTGAACTGAGCACATGTGATCAGAGCATATCAGCATGGGAATTTGAGTGAAATTCCTTCAGATGCATTCAAGTATAGAGATTTATGAGCTCCCTTACAGTCTCAGGGACATAGTAATAATAAGGTACCGCTCCTAAAATATTGTGAATGCTGAAATACTGGAAAAGGTAGGGATGGCCCGTTTGACACGGACGCTTCGACGCTTGTTTTATCTTGGTGAAGCAGAGTGGTTCGGCACAATGTTCCGGTTTGTGTACCAAATGGGGCTGATCACATGACTGATTACGTCCAAAGTGCCAAATGCATTATTTGCTCAAACCACGGTGCAGAGGTCTCTCATCGTTTGAACACTTGGGCGCGCTATTCTCTATAAAGATAAAATGAATCCCAAGCGAAGTTTCCCGACCAGTTCAATTCATTGCTCTTTTCCATGGCTTCTGGCAAGAAACGTTCTGTGGCTTGGGATCACTTCACCTTGGTTTCTCCTAATAAGGTAATACTATTGTACAATATTTACTATTGTGTGATGCAAGATGTTTGCCTGTTTTTGTTTTTCCAAGTATAAATATATGCTTTATTATTATTGTGGGTATGCATGCTAATATACTTCTCTTCTTAAAATAAGGGGGCAGCACATTTAAGAATCTAAGTTATGTAGGACAATACATTAATTTTGGACTTGTTTATTTAGCGCATATCACAAACAAAGCGCTTACGGCCACAGCTGTATCCCGTGTATCAAACGCCTCTCTGTCTGTGTTCTGACAGAAAGGTGTGTTTATTACGCAAAGTGTCTCTGAATTATTTAAAACAACTAAAGTGTACTTTTATTCTTAGCCATTGATGATGTCTTTAAATTGAAGTAGGTTTGTCCTTAACTTTAAAAAGTGATTGTTTATCTCTTTCTTTTCTGTCTGTTGAAGGTGCGGTGTTTGATTTGCCCACAAGAACTGGCATTTCATGACAACACATCCTCCATGATGGGACACCTCCGGTCCATCCATCATGTTGAAATCCCCTCGGACAACAAACCAAACCTTCAATCCTCCTTCTGCCGGTAATTATTTATTGTATAATGTGGATGGTGGGTGCCAACAGTCACATGACAGATAGCTCAGTGATTAGCTTAGTGGCCTTTGCATCCAAAGGTTATAAGTTCAATTCCAGCATTTTACAAGTTTGCCCTGCGTTTATTTTCTTGATATACTGAATTTTATTTTTGTAGTGTAAAGGAAGCAAAAACTTGATTCTGGGTTGGTGGATATGATTATAATGTATTCGCAACCATTTTCCATAGTGAAAGATAAAGGTTTCAAGGTACGGTGGCTAGTAGTTCTATAGCATTTATTACGGTGGCCGAGAAGGGCAAAACAAAATTACAAACTCTGAAACACTTTTACATTTTGGAAAACAAAATAACATTTCCCAAAACAAATTAACATTTCAGAAAACAAATTAACATTTCAGAAAACAAATTAACATTTCAGAAAACAAATTAACATTTCAGAAAACAAATTTACATTTCGCGAAACACTTTTACAAAGTCGACAATATTACGGAAAGGGAGGTTCCAAACCTCCAAGCTCCGAGGTTGACCCGGAAGTTATAACGGAAGCCTTCGATTTGAATTCATAGTGATCCAAGATGAAAACGCTGCTATATCGCTGTTCATATTGTTTTGGGAAATGTTATTTTGTTTTCCAAAATGTAAAAGTGTTTCAGAGTTTGTAATTTTGTTTTCTGAAATGTTAATTTGTTTTCTGAAATGTTAATTTGTTTTGGGAAATGTTATTTTGTTTTCCAAAATGTAAAAGTGTTTCAGAGTTTGTAATTTTGTTTTGCCCTTCTCGGCCACCGTAATTTAGAGTATCAATACATGTTTACCATACTTGATCAATAAGTTGTTTCCAAGGGCAAAGATATTTAAAGCTTTAAATGTAAACAGAAAAATGTTAAATGAATATGAAAACCTGTGAAGAAATACAAGCACAGGGTGGTGTGTTCATGCCTCCTTGCCCCAGTAATCAGTCCAACAGCAGCATTTCGGACAAATGGGTGCAGGGAGCCCTTGACAGATATCCGAATAGAGTGCGTTATAATGCCCAAGGCTAGATAAAAGTCAGCATACTTTTTGCTAGTCTGCTGCTGAAAGACGAGACCAAATTTGTAAAATTCTCTTAAACTCTAAACATGTTTAACTGCAACTTCGAAACTGAAGCTGGAATCTAATATTACTCCTTACAGACAGGTATTATTTAACAGACTAGTAACAGAGCTGTTGGATTTAAGGGGACCAAACAGAATTACCCCCAAGTAAGCGTGTTGAATTTAAGGATATTTTGGGCCATTCAGGATTCTTACAGAGAGAAACGTGTGAGATTTCCAAGAATACTTGGATCTGTGAGGGCGTCACTATGTCATGAGTGTAGGCGGCGGCAAGGGGAGGAGCTTTGGAGGAGCCAAAGGCAGACTAGAGGTAAAACTAGATTTATTCCAAAAACTGTAAAGCAAAAAGTGGCTGAGCCGGAACACCAAACAACAAAAACTGATAAAACAAAAACCGAAGAATAAACAGATCTGACTAGACACGAAGAACAAGAACTTGAACAGACCGAGTTGATATAAAGGGTAACGGTGAGGATCTGGAAAATGATGAGGAGGTTGATTGGTGAATAACTGCAGCTGAGGATTAGTGAGCATAGGTGAAAGGAGTGGAGCTGATAACTAGGCAGGAGGGGAACTGAGACTTGACAGAACACACAAAATACAGATTGTGAAACACTATGCGTCATCAGCATAAATATGTACATTGTGATCTTGAATAAGATGGCCAAGAGTCAACATAAACGGAGAAAAGAGAAGGGAGCCCAGGACTGACCCTTACGGAAAGAATACAACTCAGCAGAGCCATTGAGAAAGTACAATTATTCACAGTAATGGAAAACATTCTGTTGGAGAGATATTTGGGTAAAATAAGAGACCAAATCAGGTCTCTAAATAACATTAGAGATGTAAGAGAGATGACATTTAAGGTTGCACTTTTTCTAAAAGAACAAAAATTTGTGGCCAGCAGTATGCCATTAGTCACTCTGGTAATGTCTGTACAACACTGAAAAATCAATATTGTGTTAATAGTGATCTCAACTGATAAAGTCAAAACATTATTTAATGTGAATTGTTTTCTGTGCAAGTTTTAAGGTTCTTTACTTTTCATTTTGATAGAATGAATGTTTTCTGCTGAAAGGTGACTTTCCAAAGTGAATTATTACCACTCCCCTAAGTGGTTACTTTAACTCAACTGCGTACAACTGACACTGGGATCTTACAAAATACCCAAAACACATCTGCCTGCATTGGATCTGTTTCGACCTCACTCTGACCGTCACTACGGTCTTAAAAAAGGAATGATCACCTTCGTTCTGCCTATCACCGAAACCATATGTCAAAAACGTCACGCCCGTGACCTCCGGAAGCAGAACAACCTGCGTTTACAAATAGCAGGGATTGCTCCCGGTTCAGTCTCTCACCTTGATCGCCTCAAAACCGGACCAGGTAAGAAGCAGATATTTTTTGCATAGGCTACACAGTCACAGAATTCACTACCCGAGGGTAACAGGTGCCTTGTGTCCCTGTGAATTGGACTGTGCAGTTAAGCTAATATCACGTTGCCGTGAGCCTGCTTTAATTGCGTTCGCGCTCTGTTGCAGATCACCGTAGCGCTTCACTTGTTTTGTTATTTATTGTTTGTTATACGCTGCGTGCCCTATACCGCTGTTCGCAGCCGTGGGGTGCGCCTGTTAGTGTGCGCCTGCTAGGTGCGTTCGCGCACTGGTGCAGGCCGCCAGAGGAAGATTATTAAGTGAATTTTTTGTTGCTGTTGGTTACCACTAAGTGAGCCTTCTTAACGCGTTTGCATACGTACAGGCCACCCTAGCGCTACACTTGCATATATTTTGTATTGCTGGTAGCATATTGTTTTCTAAGGTAGTGTGTTGTTTAAGTTTCACATTACTCTACCGCTGTTGTAACTGGTTGTGTAAGCCAGTAGGTGAATGCGTGCACTGTTGTGGGTAAGCAAGTGCATTTGGGCATTTTTTGTTGTTTAAAAAAAAAACAAAAAAAAAAACACTCAGTTCTGCACCTGCATATTTGTTTGTTCTGTGTGTTACTTTGGCCACTGGAATTTTTCAGGTAAGTAGCCAGATAAGGTAAGGATTATTGTTATAAATAAATGAGTGTTGTTCAGGTAAGTACAGATTGGTGCTTACTGATTATTGTTTACTGTTTCAGTGGTGACATAAATAAATAAATTAATTAATTAATTAAGTGGTTTATCAAACAGCACCCTATAGCCGCTGTTCGCAGCCGTTGGGTTGAGTGTGTGCCGGTTAGGTGCGTTCGCGCGCTGTTGCCGGCCACCAGCTTTTTTCCTGCAACTCGCCATAATGGCCTCGCACCACTGCAGAGTCTGCATGGTTGCGATGAGCACCGCAGACGGGCACAGGGAGTGCCCTACTTGCCTTGGGGCCGCCCACGTGTTGGAGGACGTGGACAACCCCTGCAGTGCAGCAGTTGACCTGCTTAGGGGGGAACGACTTCGCCGTGCCAACCTGGTGTCTGGTCACATGCATGAAGGCAGGGCGGAAAGGCGACGCTCACCCCATCGGTCGGCCCGTAAACATGGGCATAAGCGTACGCGCAAATGCTCAAGGGACCGGCAGCGTGAGTCCCCCCATAGGTCTGACCAGGAAGGGGCCTCCAGAGCTGCGAAGCGCCCTGTTCCAGCTGAGGCAGCAGAGGGCGGCAGTGCGGGGTTAGCCCAAATCCTCTCAGCTCTTCAGGGGCTATCAAGGAGGATGGACAGGCTAGAAGGCCATCAAGGCCCGCCATCCCTACCGCCATCCCTACCGCCGGGCCAGGAGGGTCCCCCCTTACGCAGGCCTGAGAGCCATGGTGAGGAGGAGGACTGGGCCGATACAGACGTGCTGTCCCTCCACGCGTCACAGACCACTGACGCCACAGGTGGAGGCAGCCGTGGTGGTGAACTACACACTGGCTCTAGAGGTGAGCCCACAGTCGTGGGGGAGATACCGGTAAGCCATCTGCTGTCAAGGGTATTGCGTGCCTCTAAAATTCTAGGCCTTCAGCCCCCCACACCAGACCCAGCTCCTTATGGGGGTGTTTGGGAGGGTGTATCTCACGCTAGCCCCCCACCTTCTATTCCCGTGGCGGAGGACTACACCAAGATGCTGAGGACCGCTTGGGGTAAGACCTTGCAGCGGCCCCAGTTTAACCCAGGCTGCCGTCAGTTGGCAATGGCTGTATACCCTTCTGAAACAGGGCTGGGAGACATGCCACCAGTGGAGGCGTCAGTTGCCTCTTGGACGTCACTTGGGCCTGCGCGGGCATCCCCTAATCCACGTTGCCCGCGTAAGGAGTGTGCAAAGACAGACCGCCTGGTCAGTAGGTCTTTTAACGCTTCGGCACGAGCAGCCCGTATGGGAAATGCCCTTGCTATGACGCTGGCGGCTCTGCGTAAGACGCTAGACCCGGCAGACGGAGATGCCATGGCCCTGGTGGAGGCTGCGCTATCTGCTCACTCCCAGCTCACACGGGATGTAGGAGACTCGATGGCCTCGGCAGTGTTGTGCCGTCGTCAGGTGTGGCTTGCGCAAACCTGTCTGCCAGAGGCTATTAAAGCAGAGCTGATTAACCTCCCTGTGGCACCTGGGTGTGTTTTTCATCCAGGATCCCAGGAGGTGCTGGACCGTGCCGAACGTGCCGCAGCATCAAGGGAGGCTGTCCAACGGGTAGGCGTTAGAGCAGCTCCCGGCGTCTACAGAGCAGCAGTGGGTAGGTTCAGGCAACGGCAGCCCGGCCGGCCTCCTCAGGCTAGTATCGCTCAGGGCCAGCGCTTTCAGGCAGTTACCCAGGGGCCAGCCCCACATCCCCAGTTCAGGGGGAGGCGGGGATCAAAACCAAACAGGGGCAGAAACGCAGGCCGGGGCGGTGGCCCGGCGTAGCAGTCAGGGGCTGCCCGTCGGATGCCCTTCCCAGCTGTCTCGGATCTCCTGGGAGGGGATTGTGCCAGACCCTTGGGTCGTGACAATGGTTGCCCACGGGTACTGGCTACAATTTCGACGGCGGCCCACAGTTTTTTCAGGGGTCAGAATAACAGCTGTAAGAGACCCAATTTTAAAGTCCGTACTCGACAACGAGGTTCGAGAACTACTTTTAAAAGGGGCTATCTCGGAGGTACCACCCAGCGCACAGCGAGCTGGGTTTTATTCCAAATATTTTATTGTGCCCAAAAAGGACGGCGGTCATCGGCCTGTCCTCGACCTCAGGCCCCTAAATCAATACCTCAAGGTGCTGCCATTCAAAATGGTTCACACCGCAGTGGTAATACGATCAATCCAGCAGGGGGAGTGGTTTACGTCACTGGACCTGAAGGACGCATATTTTCATGTCCCAATCTGCCCAGAACACAGGCCATACCTCCGTTTCGCCTTTCGAGGCAGGGCGTTCCAGTTTCAGGTCCTTCCTTTCGGCCTCTCCCTGGCCCCAAGAGTTTTCAGTCGTGTGGTGTCCGCTGCACTAGCCCCCCTCCAGGCACAGGGTTTGAAGATACTACCGTACTTAGACGATTGGCTCGTTTGCGCCCATTCTCAAGAGCAAGTGGTGCGCGACACGGAGACACTGCTGGCCCACATCCAGTTCCTGGGCTTCGTGGTAAATTGGAAGAAATCCAATTTGCGGCCCCGCCAACAGGCAGAATTCCTGGGTATCCTCCTAGATTCAGCCCACATGAAAGCGTCTCTCACTGGCCGGAGAGTAGACAGCCTAATAGAGGCCCTGAAGTGCTTTCGGCTCGGCGGACTAGTTACCGCCCACAGAGTCCAAAGGTTGCTGGGCTTGATGGCTGCGGCAGCCGTCGTGGTTCCTCTTGGCCTGCTGAGGTCACGTCCCTTCCAATGCTGGTTCAATGCGTTCCGACTCCACCCGAGAGACGACAGGCAGGTCAGGCTGCGTGTTTCTCGGGCTTGCATTCGAGCCCTGCGTCCTTGGAGGAGCAGGGAGTTCCTGCTCAGTGGCGTCCCCCTGGGGGGTCATCCTCACAGGAGACAGGTCATCTCGACGGATGCATCCCTAACGGGCTGGGGGGCTGTCTGGGAAGGACGTTCAGTGTGGGGCATTTGGCAACCTCCATGGACGTCGGAACATATCAATGTTCTCGAACTGAAGGCCATTCACCTTGCGCTACAGCGGTTCCTGCCAACATTGCAGCACAGCCATGTTCTGGTGAGATCGGACAGCACCTCTGCGGTGTATCACGTCAACCACCAGGGGGGGACAAAGTCCCAGAAATGCCTCCAAGTGGCGGAGGAGCTCCTAACATGGGCATGGCCACGACTGGCGTCACTGAGGGCTGTGCACGTCCCGGGCGTGGAGAACGGCACGGCCGACATGCTCTCCAGGACTGGTCCACTCCCGGGAGAATGGAGACTGCACACAGATGTGGTCAACCAGATCTGGATGCGGTACAGGGTTGCGCAAGTGGACCTGTTTGCGTCAGCAGAAACGACCCACTGCCCGGAGTGGTACTCCCTCAGGGGGCAGGGGGGCAGTTTGGGCCTGGATGCTCTATCGAAAGAGTGGCCAATAGGCTTACTGTACGCTTTTCCTCCACTCCCTCTCATCCCTCAGGTTCTACAGAGGATCAAGGAGGGCCAACACACAGTCCTGCTGGTTGCCCCACGTTGGCCAGCGAGACCCTGGTTCTCGGACCTGCTCCAGTTACTGCAGGGTCAGCCATGGCGGTTGCCAAGCAGAGCAGATCTGCTGTCACAAGCAGACGGGAAGGTCTGGCATCCGAACCCAGCCGCCCTGCGCCTTTGGGTTTGGCCGTTGCAGAGCCGGTCGCTGATCGCTTAGGTGAGTCTGTACAGGAGACACTCAACAATGCCAGGGCCCCATCTACTCGAGCCAGTTATGCGCTCAGATGGGGAATTTTTTCTGACTGGTGCCGTAGTATGGATATTGAGCCAGCAGCAACTTGCCCTGTGCCTCATGTGTTACGCTTCTTGCAGTCCCAACTGGATCAAGGCAAGGCGGTTAGTACGGTGAAAGTCTATGCTTCAGCCATTTCCGCTTTCCACCAGGGGGCGAACAACGGGCCTCTCGGAAGGCATCCTTTGGTTGGCCAGTTCTTGAAAGGGGCGCACCGGTTACGTCCAGTTCGTACCCTACGGGCACCAGGCTGGGACCTTCCGATGGTTTTAACTTCACTCACGGAGGCTCCGTACGAGCCCATTTCGGATGCCGATCCACGCTCTTTGTCTCTCAAGACTGCTTTCCTTCTGGCTCTCTGCTCAGCAAGACGAGTCGGGGAACTGTGTGCCCTCTCTGTCAGTGACGACTGCCTCAGATGGAGGGAAGGCGGCACTGGTGTGTCACTGTGGCCAAATCCAGCCTTTTTACCAAAGGTTATTAACAGGCAGTCCATCAACCATGTTCTGGAGGTGGATCAGTTTCAGCCTGCCTCTGCCTCACAGGCAGAGCAGGAGAAGTTACTCACCTTGTGCCCAGTGAGATCCTTGAGGGCTTATCTGGCCCTTACACAGCCACTGAGGAGAGCACACTCCCAACTGTTTGTCTGCTATGGGGCAGCAAAAAGGGGGTTGCCTCTTTCAAAGCAAAGGCTGTCCCATTGGCTAGTAGAGGTTATTTCCCATGCCTATAAGGCACGGGGGATGCAAGCTCCTCCTGGTATAAGAGCTCATTCTACCAGAAGTATGGCAACGTCCTGGGCTGCCCTCAGGGGAGTACCAGCAGACGATATCTGTGCAGCGGCCTCATGGTCTACGCCATGCACTTTTACTAGGTTTTATAGGGTGGATGTAACTCGCCCAGCTTCGGTCGGCGACGCCGCCCTCATGTCCGTGACCGAGCGAGGTTTTAATAATTAGCTTTTATGTTCTTCGCGACCATTTTGGTATTTGTCATCCCTTTTTAAGACCGTAGTGACAGTCAGAGTGAGGTCGAAACAGATCGTAAGTTACGAATGTAACTACGGATCTGTGAGACCGAGGGATGACCGTCACTATCTTTTGTCGCTCAGAACAGCCTGAGGCGCTCAAGGTAGGAGACTGAACCGGGAGCAATCCCTGCTATTTGTTAACGCAGGTCGTTCTGCTTCCGGAGGTCACGGGCGTGACGTTTTTGACATATGGTTTCGGTGATAGGCAGAACGAAGGTGATCATTCCTTTTTTAAGACCGTAGTGACGGTCATCCCTCGGTCTCACAGATCCGTAGTTACATTCGTAACTTACGTTATGACTCAACATTTAGCTGTTCTATTAGATGATAAGACCTACACTCAGACCTTAACTACAGGAAAGTCCAGGGAAAAATTCACAATTTGCTTGAACAGACAATTGCTAAGCGTGCATAATGTTTAACAATTGTTCAAGCTTCATGCAGGCTCTTCCACAGGCTTTCATCGCGACGTACTACTGGACAAAGGTGAGCTGGGATCTAGATTTCTAAAGGGTGAGCTGGCTGAGGTTCTCATTGCTCAGGAGTAGAAAGATTTATTCTTGACAATTTTTTTTCGTAAGTAAATGGAACAAAAGCAAAAAGGAATACAAAATCACACTGTTACACAAATTGAATTTGGTCCACTCTCAGTAATGTCGGTCATCACTGTAATCTAATGTTACAAAGACGCAAAGTTCATCTCCATTTGTTTATATCCTCCAGGGATGCAGATAAAAAGGGCACACAGAACTGTCTAAAAAGGAGCCCAGTGAGCTGCTGGCATCCTTATAATACTCCGTCAAAAAACAGATAATGAACATGTCACTCACAAGCGAATGCAGTAGTTAGGAAAGTTGGGAACATAAAAGAAAAATAATGCATGAATTACATTTGCATGATTGTATCCAGGACTGGCTTTGATTTCACAAAAAAACAAGTAGAAATCACAACAATGGCCTCCTTCCCACAGTGCCATTTGCTCAGGTATCTGTTCAAGAGAAGGTTGTGCTTAGCAAATACATAAATTTTTCAGCAGCATCCCACTGTATACTCATAATTACATGTTCTGTCATCTCGGTGGATTTCAGTTTTTAGCCTGTCCTTCAGATCCTAACCATATTTAAAATGATCATGATGCATTTTGGGATTTAGTATAACCGTAACTGTCATGGAGCCTTCATTCTGCTCTTTCTTAATGTTAAAGAAAAGAAAAACAAATCACTAAGACTCCTTCTGTTAAACATACTGATTAACTTGGGCTCTACATTTTCAATGCTCCATGTCAATGTTCTTTCTGCTATCCAAGAAAAGAAGACATATTTATTAAACATTTATGCTGTACCTTTATTGATCATGTGAGCCCAACACTATATATCCCACTGCATTCTGCAATCTGTCATTTTATACTCTAATTTTAAATGCACATGTACTGTCTGCAGTCCAGATGTGCTTGTAAACTAAGGTTTTCAGACTTTAAAATAAGACATATCTGACATATCATCGATGTGCGTTTCAATCTCATTTCATACCCTACTATTTTGCTGGCATGCATTTGTTTGCTTCTCCTCCCCTGCATTTGTCAAGCAGGACAAACACTAGACCTATTTGCCTAAGGTTTCTGTTTGGCTCTAAATTAATTAATTCTGCCATGTGACAATGACCCAAAATATTCAGCAGAGATATCAAGAACCATGCTCAGCAAAAAGAAGAAAGAAATGCTCTGTAACAGATGGGCTTACACAGGTCTGCTTTCAATACTATGGTCTCTGTTTGGGACAATGTGAAGAGACAGGAGAAACACATACAGGCTCAATACACAGAGGAACTCTGAAAAAATCTAATCACCAAGTTCTCTGTTGGGATTAATAAAGAATTATTCAAAGTAGAATCAATTTCCATTGTTGATCACTGGGCACGGGCTCCGACAAATGCCTATTCGAAAAGTATCCTATTCTCTTACGAAACATAATTGTCTGGACTGAAAGCTTAGCCAGCTTCAAAGATATGTGTTGAGGTTTGTTGATATTGGGACTCTTGGGAAAATGTTTTTGAGAGGTACACCTATAAACCTTACAGATTTGTCTGTGCTTCTACATTCACGTAGAATCTAGACAGTAATTAAATATTAATAACTAATGACAATTGGTAGGACTATTGAGACTGGATATTTCTGCGGCCACCTCCAGGGCTGAAAAATAAAACCAGTGCAGAGGGGACATAACTGCATCTCCTTCAATAAAGCTTGGCTTTAGCTCCTATCAACTGGCATGGTGGGGCCTAAATTTCCCTCCCATGGTTTGATCTTGTTTTCAAGCCCTCACTTTTCCAAATAAGCCAGTTTGAAATTAGTTTAAGAAACTGGCCTTTACACACTCATGCAGAAAAGCTGACAATTGACACGGTGGCAATAAAAGCAAAAGGCATTGATCCATCAGCATTAAAAGGGAAATTTTCAGAAAAATGTCTTAAAAAATACTTTTGAGAATTTTCTGTGTATGTTGACAAAAGGTTAATACATCATTTAGCATCAATACTGTGCTTTTACAGGCTCCTCTCCTGTCCACTGGCAAACTTAACCACACACAATTTGGTGACCATTATGATTTCTACACAGTTCAGCGCAACTTCAACTTAAAAAATGAATTTTCATGGAAGTGTTTGTATTCCTTTAAGACTAATGAGCAAACTGATCTTAATTTTTGTTATATTTCCACCAGCATTTTTGTTAAAATTAGATCCACCTCCTTCATCAGTTAATAGCTCCAACAGATCTGTGTGGCAGTCTGTAGTTCTGTAAAAAAAAAAAGTACATATGCATACATTTTTCTCTTTCCGCCACTCTTTCTGTGGATTTTGATTAAACTTTTATGAAGAATAAAGAGGAGAGTTGTACTTTATCATCTTGAGGGGAGCTCTGCAGTGTTGTAATTCAAATTATAATTCTTAAATCTCACGCTGAGTATTCAAATTTGTTAATTGGGCAAAGGAAAAAATCTTAAAAGAATACAACTTTTCTAAGGGATATTTTGGCAGATGCATTGACTAAATCCATTGTGGACTTAATTGCTGCTTATTGAACAGCAGTCAACATGGACACACTAACAGCTGATAAGTTTGGTCTGACCTGGGAGGACATGCCGTGACAGGGATAGAGGATGGCTTTGTCGTCATCTTCTGAGCCCTGGTCCAGGCAGTAACCACTGGCCTTGCTGTTTCTCACCTGAAAGAAAAGGGTGCTGTGACTTTAAAGGTGCTGTACATTCAATTATGGCTCAATTGACTGAATATGTGAAAGACTCGCTTCGTTTAAACATTATGATTCGCTCTCACCACTCTGAACAGCTTCATCTCCAGAAGTAGGTCTTTGGCAAAAAAACTTTATTAAAACCACTTGAGCCATTTACCTCAGCACAGCAGGCGGAGTTAGCAGCTAGCTGGTAAATTTGTAGAGTTGTTCAGAACTTGTAAGGGTAAACATTTCCATCAGGAGAACTTACATCAGAGGCAAATGGAATTTGGGACAAACTAAAATCTATTAATATTGTTTTGTAGTAGCTGGATGTATAAATGTGTATGGCTTTTAATGCATTATTAGCTTGTTTCTGATGCCTAGCAAGTGTCCTAAATCTTTTATTGAAGGTTTCATTTTAGGTTGTTTTTCTAAGCAGAGAAAGAAAAATAGTGAAGAAGAGAAAGCAGATGGTTTCAACAAGGTTATAGGGGATGGCAGAATAGTAAACATTCATGAGAAAAGTGGTATTTGTAAGCAAGGACGCATTTTAATTTGACCGTTGGGTAGTTATTGTCAAATTATATTATATATTCACATTCCAAGGATGAACTATTCTTTAATGTTGCTTTGGATGAAAGAAGAAGCTCAAAAGCAGACCCGAAAAAATGTTGAAAATACAGTTTTTATACAATAAGAATGTTTGATGTGCATTTGTTCGGGACAATGGTCAAATGTAATTACACCATACTAAATTTAGATTGCAATATTTTTCAAGTTTTAGTTTACCACAAACATCAGAGATATTCGTCTCTTTTACATATTTATAAGTTGGTGGTGGCAAATCAATTACTTGTTCCTCATAACAGATTTCTCTTGCCCCTTGATTTTGGTAATATCTATTTTCCTCTGTACAAGTTGCACTACCTCCTGTTGATCCATTGTGGTTTGTTCACCTAATAGTTTTTCATATACTATTATATTTTAACAGTTTTTTTTTCATTAGCTAAAAGGGACCTTGGCCTTGATAGAATATCATCATGCAGTGACCAGTCAGTGTTCTGTTTCTACCTCTCCTCTAGGCCAGAGGATAGTGTGCATAGAGCATGAGCTTCAGTTCTGTGAGATTTGAATGCATATGGCTTCATTTCCAGGTTGTGACATATATCATGTGCTGTTGTCATGGATGGTTCCACTTGGCCGGTCTGGTCAGCATGGCTGAGCGAAGCGCTGATGCTCAGTGACAGATGAGTCTCACTTCTGCTGCAGTGGCTGTGTGGCAACACAAGGCAACCAATTCCCAGCTTGTCAACCAATCTGAAATAGTACTATGTAAGTGGATGCCACTCTGAGGAATCCATTAGCTGCATACCAGAGCCAAAACATACGGCAGGGGAAACACAGGGGGTGGAAATTTACACATCTTTTATGAATTTTGAGGTAAATTCTGATGTTGCTGACATGCAGGGCTTTCTAAATTTTCTTTTTTTTTTCCATTATTTAAATTGATATGAGGAAAAAATGGAGCATTTCAGCAAGTCTCCAAATAGTATCTGACTCACTCAAGAGTGTGCTCAGTTCCTCAACCGAGCACACTGCCTTGAGCCTGTTCTTCCTCCCCCACTGTGCTGAGTGTACAGTCAAGCCCAAAGCAATCAAGTTGGAATGGAAAACAAATAAGTGTTTAATTAAATCTCATTAAAAGGAAATTACATCTAATACTGTGTGGTGATGTTGCACTAGTATAGCAAAGTTATACATTTACCCCAGACCGGCTACAGTGAAGTCATTCTCTCTTCTTTCATGTGTAAAGTGTTTGATAGAGAGGGTCACAGTAGCCCCTTTCACACTGCCGAATAACCTGCGTTTAATCCGCGAATTTAGCGTGTCCGCTGTTGCGTTCACACTGCCGACCCGGGCTGCCCCGTCAACTCAACTCGCCTTTCGACCCGCGTTGGACCCTAGTCTTTTTGCCGAACCGAGTTTGGTGTGAATGCAATCGACGCGGGTCGGACGTGGGCGTGGCGTGACGTGAGGAGTTTAAAAGACAGAATGGACAGCTGATTCAGAACAACAGCGACAGGTAAGGACAAGTTTCACTCTGTTTTACATCAAGTTCGAGACATTTTTTAATATGGCCAACTGGGGAGACAAGGAGGTCCGCGAGCTCCTCAGCCTCCGAGCAGAGGACGTTATTTACCGCCACATTTCGGGGACTATAGTGCTCTTGTACTCTCCGCATATGTTCTTCGGCGGCATCCCACGTTGTAACCATCCACACCCCGTAAAATAACATCTCCATGAACTGCCTATACAATTGCAAAAACGAGTCCTCAAGGTGTTTTTAACCCTACCTCCGACGCATGGCTTGTGCCTACGTCATTGTACACGCCCAGCATTTTCTGTGTTTCGTGTGACGCTCTGCCACTAGGCAACGCCCCCTGAACTCGGCTTCAGGCGACACGGGTCACCAACACGCCAAGCGTTCACATTGCTCGACGCGGGTCGAAGGTGCAATTTGGACCCGCTAAGGTGGCGGGTCGCAGTGTGAAAGGGGCTAGTGATAGTCTCTGGCACTTTATCTGCACAAATCAGGCGCGATTAGATCTTTCCTTTCTTTAAAAGGCATGTTGTACAAATTAAAGATGATACATTTTTCAGGGAGATGTGACTTGTAAGCAAAAGGTTCAAATAACTCACCACTTCAAAAAATTTTCTCTATTTTTGCATTCATGATTTGGGAATCTGCTGTACCATCTCTAAAAGAATGATGGTGTCTAAATTAATGTGCAGTTTATTTCCTTTCATAAAGTACTTCTCTCACCTCGCCATATGTGATGGTGTTGTTGTAGATCCGCATTTCTGGGTAGACGTGTTCAAGGTACCAGCGAAAACTCCGACACTGCAGCCTTTTCCTTAAGGCCAAGCGCTCCGAGACATCCCCGAAATCAACCCCCGGATTCTGTCAACAAATGATACAAAACAAAGATGAGAGAAAAAAGAGAGAAAAGGACAGCAGGCACTTCACTTTCTGGAGTGCAAGCTTCTGCAGAAATAGAAGATGCAAGAGTGCTCAGGTGCTGAGAGGACGCAATTAGCATTTAGTTAAAAGATGGATAGATGCACCTGTCATGTGGGACCTTCATTGTTCCTTCATTAGACATGATCTGTGCTGAGCAAATTCTAATCAGCTGCTTAATTATGAGCCCTCACGGCCATGCCTACATTATGGAGGACGTTTCCCAGATTGATTGGGGAATGCCTAATAGCTGTGGTGCCTAAGGCCTTACTCTGATGCTCACACACACACACACACAAATATTTGTATGTGCATATACAGTGCACTAATGCACACAAATAAACTAATTCTGTATAGTCACAGATAATAGCCACTGCATGCAAATCAAAAGAATCTGTATAAGACAGTTTGTGTAGGTGTGTCTGTGTCTGTAGACCTTTGCATTTATTACCAGACACTGTTTCCAGGCAAAAAATCTTTTCCATCATCAGCTGTTTAACTTGAATCCTACATGTATCAAAAACTAATTCAAACCAGAATTCTCCACTTCTCTTGGTCCTATCACAAAGTAACACAAACAAATGCATTCAATTTTGGCGAGATGTTGTTTGGCATTTGGACTTGGGGCTGCCTACTGTGGAGAATCATAAAACCTCCCCCATCCAAAGTAATTGTGCTCTCAGCAGGCACTTTAGACAATAACAAGAATCTGTGAGTGTGTATGGGTGGGTTTAGAGGAAGATTAAGTCTTTACTGTACACAAAATAACTCTGCATCACAGGAAAGCTGGGATAATAACATGCCATGCCATTGCGTTTGTAATAACACTGAAGGAATGGCCATTTTCTCACCTTCCCCCACCTCATCATGACACCCCTGCTCCATGCTGCACACATGCAGCCACCTTTAGCCTGCTGGCACAGAGTTCTCTTATAACGGTCTTTTGGTCGGCAGCATATCAGAACTGTGTGTGACTACCACACTGGTTATTATTTTGTTGGGAACATCAGTGTGTTGTTTCTTCCAGCATCAAGAGGCCTTCGCTGATGTCCTTCATTGACAGTCATCTCATTCTGAGTGGCTAAGGAGGAAATTAGCATCCAATATTAAGCTATTTAATGATAAAAGCAGCTGTTTACTATTTTGCAACTCATCTCAAAAGACCCATGAAACTAATTAAGCTAAAGTGATGTGCATGAAAATTTTGATTAAACACGAGGCACATCTCCTTCGCGTGGTGTACCGCTCTCATCTGATTGGACTGAGATTCAAATGCTTTCTCGCTCTGCCTGTTGCCAGTGTGAAGGTCAAGTGGGATGAAATCTTAATTTTGAGTTTCTATTGACTAGTGTCTCTGGAGACATGGGCTGTAAGGGGCTGAATGAGAAAGTGAGATGTGAGGAGAGGGGGCAAAAGGAGCTCAAGGGATTGAGAGAGGGAGTGATCTAAGGAAGAGAAATTCTTACGTTCATGGGAATATTCCAGGCCATGTAGACGTGAGATTTGTATTCATCCATCCACACCTCGGCTGCCCGCAGGGCATTGCGCTTAGCATAATAATCTATGTCATTGTTGTAGGGTTTCTTGGTGCGCTCAATATGGGCCACTCTAGCACATGGCAGGACTTCCATGCTTCCTCCACACTGCCACACCTACACAGCAGAAAGAAGGAGAGTTAGTGTTTAAATCAAATGTGGCTTTGCGCTGCAGTTCAACGGTCTTTTTGAATAAAGATAAACCTATTGGAAATGCAAGTGGAGTCAAATCATCCTAGAAACATAAGAATGAATAGATAATTCTGGTTTGATGCAAAAAACTACGAACAAAGGGATCCACTGGTTTGTGGGTTATTGTTTTGAAGCCTCAATCTCCTCGTTAAACTGAAGAAAGGCCCACCCGAAAGCACGCCATTCTGTCTATTCCCTATTTTATGATACTTTTCTCTGATTTATTTTCTTTATATCATATCTCATGTTTCTTGCAATTTATCTAGTCAGTGAACTACTTCATAAATCTATTTGATAAATGTTAAAAAATTAGCAAAATAGCTGCCGGTAAGCCAATTGGTCAATGGTCAGCCATATCTGTGAAATTGTTTGACTTCATTGTGTAAAATTTTCAACAAACATTTACTACAAGTAAATACATTAATTTTTTTACTTTGTGAATACAGTGATGTAATCTCGCACAAAATTGTAGCCAGTGAGCAAATTTGATATTTTAAAGACTTACTAACACTGACTCAGTACAATACTTCCTTTTATATATATATATATATATCTATATATCTATATATAGATATATAGATATATATATATCTATATATATATATAAGATGGACAGAAAAGAGCTACAGCTAATACATATGAACACAAAACCGATCCAATCTGCACAAAGCAGAAAACCCCGATACCTTGAGTGCTGTGCCTTTAGCACAGGGAGTTATGTACAAAAACCAAGCACTAAATAAATGTCATCTTTAACAACATCAGTCAGTAAGTACTGACTGACTGCAGACTGAGAGACTTTGTGAACCTGACTACAGGAAATAGTCAGGCAGTCGCATGGGAATGAAAAAGTCATTTCTCAAAACATAGTAAAAAAAAGAAAGAAAGAAAAAAAACAACCATCAGCAAAAATAATGACTGCTTTTGTAAAAACAATCTGGATATCTGCAAATGTATGCCATGCTGTGGGAAGGTGGCCCAGCAGTCACATTCTGACATGAAACCAGGATGCCACAGCATATGGTAATATCTCTCCTACCGTACTGCCGCCGCCACCACCCACCGTCTCCTAATGATGATCACCACAATGTGTAACAGATGTTCCCATCTATTAGCTTTTTCCTGACCCCAAAATGATACCTACTTCATGGCATTTGGGGAGAGTACCGCTGGAGAACCCTTTTCTCAATTAAATGCAGAAAAAAAGGGAGATGCCTGTGTTACAATTTCTGTGATGATTTAAGGACCTGGAAGTAAATACAGCCTCTGGTCTAAGGCATTTCCACAATGGTCATGTTTGGAGCTTTCTTTCCTTCAAAAGGCTAAAACAGAACTACACAACTTTGTTCTGTTCACTGCCCCACATAACGACCCTGAAAAAACCCAGAAATAAGCAGATGTTGGCACTGTGAGATTCCCACTGTCTCCAATTAATCACTGAAACACTAACCAGGCACTTTTAGGTTTTATGAGGTCAAAAATTGTAAGAGTAAATTAACTGCATTTAGAGCATTTCTTGTCTCGTTGATCACTCAAAACACTTTCCCACAAAAAGTCAGATTCACCACTCACACACCCATTTTCAGCTTCTTAAACATCTGCCAAGTTAGGCAGTACATTTTGGCCAACTTCAACATGTGGACTAGGAAACCTGGGATCAAATCACTGACTTTATGATTGGTAGACATGGTGAGCTATGGATGTATCAGGTGACCAAGGCAAGGATAATCGTCCTAATCAGGGTTTAAAAACGGAATAGTTTATAATGACTGTGTGACTCACTGTGCAAATAAGGTTAATTACAATATTAATTTACAACCACTGGGCTACTCACTAGGATTAGGATCCCTCCAGTCTAACAGACTACCACCAGCCTCTCTCAGTATCAACATGCCACCTAAGCAGAAGCTGGAAGTGAAGCCTGAGGAGGAGTCTATTACGCTCACACAGGTAAATGAACTAATGCAACAGCAGAGAGAGATGTTTTTAGCTCTCCTGCAACAACAGCAAGAGAATTTTAAAGGCTTTGTTAAAATAATCTTGGACTCAACAAACACACGTCTGGATGATATTTCAAAGGAAGTTCAAGAAATTAAAGCCAGCATTCACTTCACACAGAAGGAGGTCGATGACATTAAAATGGGTAATATTAAACAGTCTGATCACTGTAAAGACATGCAATCTGAAATTTTTAAGATATGTGAGAGTCTGTTGCCTGTCACTGACAAGATGGATTATCTGGAGGGTCAGTCCAGAAGACTCAATTTAGTCATAGATGGAATTGAAGAAACACCGGGAGAAACATGGGCCGATTCAGAGGAAAAGGTCAAGAGAGTCTTCATGGAGAAACTACAACTGCAGGGGGTGATTGAGGTGGAGCGGGCCCACCGTGCAGGGAAACATGTGCCCAGGAGTGACAGACCCAGGCCGATTGTAGTTAAGTTTGTCAGAAAAGAAAAGACTTGATGCCTAAGTTGAAAGCTGCTCGAGAAAGAGGGGACATCGCTTTTCTGCGTCATGATAAGTTGATAATACATCCCTGCAGCAGCACCCCAAGACAGCAGAGAGATGTTTAATCCCAGCAGGTATGCGCTGGAGCTGATTTCAACCTCATTTGATTCACTTCTATTTTTTTATTGTTTGTTTTTCAGTTTTTGACATGATTGAATCTTTTAACCCATTCACTACAAATAATTATACTTATATGGAGTGCATTGATTCTCATGACCCTGATGTTAATTTTTTTTAACAGATTTAGCAGAGAGTCTAACTCAGTGGTTCTTAACCTGGGTTCGATCGAACCCTAGGGGTTCGGTGAGTCGGTCTCAGGGGTTCGGCAGAGCCTCCGCCGCGGAGGTCCGGACACACTTGAATTATCGTGTAAATTCGTGATGACACCATCACTGGCTGCAGATGATCATGCTACACTGCTTGGCCAATCAGCGTTGCGGGGAATTTAGTGCGCGCTCAGTAGTCAACGTGTGACTGTCGTTGTAGTACGTCGTGTGATTTCTTTAATATTTTATCCATACTAACTATGTCGGGCAAAAAAAGAAAGTAGTCGGACGAATATGTACAACATGGATTCTCATGTATCACGGAACGTGATGGGAGTGAGCGTCCTATCTGCATGATTTGCAACGCCAAGTTGAGCAACTCTAGTCTCGCACCGGCAAAACTAAAGGAACACTTCTTGAAGCTGCATGGAGACGGGGAATACAAGAACGCAACACTTGCTGAATTCAAAATGAAGAGAGCCAGATTCGATGAAAGGGCCACTCTGCCTGCTCTTGGATTTGTACCTGTTAACAAACCGATCCTCACAGCATCGTACGAAGTTGCTTAACTGATCGCAAAGCAGGGCAAGCCACACACCATTGGTGAAACACTCGTGAAACCAGCTGCGTTAAAGATGGCGAATCTGATACTCGGAACAGCGGCCGAAGGTAAATTATCCCAAATTCCTCTTTCAAATGACACCGTCAGCGACAGAATAGAAGACATGAGTAAAGACATCTTGGCTCAAGTAGTCGCGGATCTGATTTCAAGCCCGGCAAAATTCAGCCTTCAACTAGACGAGACCACAGACGTTTCTGATCTAAGCCAGCTTGCTGTTTTTGTGCGCTATGTGAAAGACGACATGATAAAAGAAGAGTTTTTATTTTGTAAGCCTCTTACAACAACAACGAAGGCAGCCGATGTGAAGAAGCTTGTGGATGACTTCTTCAGAGAAAACAATCTTTCATGGGATATGGTTTCTGCAATTTGTACGGACGGAGCTCCAGTCATGCTGGGAAGAAAGTCTGGTTTTTGTGCGCTAGTAAAGGCCGATGCACCACACATCATTGTGACGCATTGTATTCTGCACAGGCATGCGTTGGCAACAAAAACCTTGCCTCCAAAAATGGCAGAAGTATTAAAAACTGTGGTGGAATGTGTGAACTATGTGCGAAGAAGTGCTCTGAGGCACCGCATCTTCAGTGAGCTGTGTAAAGAAATGGGCTCTGAATTCGAGGTACTTCTGCTCCATTCTAATATTCGGTGGTTATCCCGGGGAAAGGTGCTGAATCGTGTTTTTGCCATGCGTGTGGAATTAGCCCTGTTTTTGCAAGAGCACCAACACTGTCATGCAGATTGCTTCAAAAATCCTGAGTTCATTCTCATTTTAGCGTACATGGCTGATATATTCGCAGCTCTCAATCATCTCAATCAGCAGATGCAGGGTGGTGGAGTCAATATCATGGAAGCGGAAGAATACCTGAAGGCTTTTCAAAAAAAGCTACCGTTATGGAAACAACGAACAAAGAACAATAACTTCGCAAACTTCCCGCTTCTGGACGACTGTGTAAGTAAGATCGAAGATGTGTCTGGAATCGGAGATATTTCTGTATCCACGGAACTGAAGCAAACAATTGCTACGCACTTAGATGAGCTTGCAAAGTCTCTCGACAGATATTTCCCTACAAGAGACTCATATCCAGCATGGGTGAGACAGCCGTTCACGTTTGCTGTTGAGACAGCAGATGTCAATGATGAATTCCTCGACGAAATCATTGAAATTCAGCAGAGCCAGGTTCAACAGCAACTCTTCAGAACAACAACGCTCTCAACGTTTTGGTGTCAACAAATGAACAAGTATCCAGTTATTGCTAAGAAAGCCCTGGATTTTTTTATACCATTTGTTACAACATATCTTTGTGAGCAATCCTTTTCGAGGATGCTGGACATAAAAACGAAGAAAAGGAACAGACTTTGCTGTGAAAATGACATGAGAGTGGCACTTGCCAAGGTGAAGCCACGCATATCTGAACTGGTCTCTCAAAGGCAACAGCAGAAGTCACACTGATTTGCAGGTGTGTAATTTGTTGTGTGTTTATGCATTGTGTAGGTTTTGTTCTTTGAACAAGGTGATGTTCTTGCACGGCTCATTTTGTGTACCAGTAAAAAACATATCTATGTCTTGAATTTGAAAAAAATCATATTTTATTTTTCACTAAAGAGGGGTTCGGTGAATGCGCATATGAAACTGGTGGGGTTCGGTACCTCCAACAAGGTTAAGAACCACTGGTCTAACTCATGTAACTATTATAATGAAGATGAATTTCATATGTTGATTGGCAATGTAACCAGCAATTCCAGTGTCTTTTCCACAATTCACTTAAATATACGCAGCCTTCCTAAGAATAATGATCAATTTATGCATTTTTTGTCAACACTAAAACATGAATTTTCAATTATTGCCTTGACGGAAACTTGGCTTTCTGATGAAAGTGTTGAGCTTTATAATATGCCTCAGTACACATTATTTTCAAATAGGAAGGAAAGAGTTGGAGGAGGAGTTGCTGTATTTGTTCATGATAAATATCAGTTCAAAGTAAGAAAAGATTTGGATTTAATCTCAAATGAAACTGGGGTTGAATCTATCTTTTTGGAATTAATGTCTTGCCCTGTTTTTGGAGGTAGAAATGTCATAATTGGTTGTATTTATCGTCCACCTCATAGTGAAATTAATTCCTTCAATGAGATACTCACAGCTTCACTTGATGTTGTTAATAAGGAAGGTAAACTTTGCTATTTGCTTGGTGACTTTAACATCAATCTTATCAATACTGAGAATCATTCGACTGTTAATTTTCTAAATGTGTTATATTCATCCTATTTTTTTCCTCTTATTGACAAACCAACTAGAGCAGTGGTTCTTAAAGGGGAACTCCGGGGCATTTGAAGCGCATTTCCATTGCTAGAGGTTGTCAAATACTGATAGTAGGACACAGAGAGGTGCAAATCTGCGCTCCCTGTGTGGAGATCGCGCTGTTCGCACACCCTGTCATGCGAGGCTAACAATTATCTTCTCTAGAAAAACTGCGTTCAAGTATTTAAAACATTACAAAAATACATGCCCAGTAATATTGTTTTAATGTTTTAAATACTTGAACACAGTTTTTCTAGAGAAGATAATTGTTTTGTATATGTGATTATCGTCCATCGACTCTTTTGGGCTTTCACATGCGCGAGCGTACAACTAACCGGTGAGTTACATGCTGTTTATAAAGTTGTTTTGTAACGTCCCCATGCCAGTAATGTGAGAACCATGCATATGGTTTTGATGATAAGGCTTGTGACTTTATTGTCGGATGGTTTATAAAGTGGTGTGACGTTTCTGCTGTGTGCAAGTTGTTGTTTTACGTGGAAGGGTTAGAATTTGCCCCTTAGCCACCACGTATTAGCCTCGCATGACAGGGTGTGCGAACAGCGCGATCTCCACACAGGGAGCGCAGATTTGCACCTCTCTGTGTCCTACTATCAGTATTTGACAACCTCTAGCAATGGAAATGCGCTTCAAATGCCCCGGAGTTCCCCTTTAAGAACCACTGCTCTAGTTGGTTTGTCAATAAGAGGAAAAAAATAGGATGAATATAACACATTTAGAAAATTAACAGTCGAATGATTCTCAGTATTGATAAGATTGATGTTAAAGTCACCAAGCAAATAGCAAAGTTTACCTTCCTTATTAACAACATCAAGTGAAGCTGTGAGTATCTCATTGAAGGAATTAATTTCACTATGAGGTGGACGATAAATACAACCAATTATGACATTTCTACCTCCAAAAACAGGGCAAGACATTAATTCCAAAAAGATAGATTCAACCCCAGTTTCATTTGAGATTAAATCCAAATCTTTTCTTACTTTGAACTGATATTTATCATGAACAAATACAGCAACTCCTCCTCCAACTCTTTCCTTCCTATTTGAAAATAATGTGTACTGAGGCATATTATAAAGCTCAACACTTTCATCAGAAAGCCAAGTTTCCGTCAAGGCAATAATTGAAAATTCATGTTTTAGTGTTGACAAAAAATGCATAAATTGATCATTATTCTTAGGAAGGCTGCGTATATTTAAGTGAATTGTGGAAAAGACACTGGAATTGCTGGTTACATTGCCAATCAACATATGAAATTCATCTTCATTATAATAGTTACATGAGTTAGACCAGTGGTTCTTAACTTTGTTGGAGGTACCGAACCCCACCAGTTTCATATGCGCATTCACCGAACCCCTCTTTAGTGAAAAATAAAATATGATTTTTTTCAAATTCAAGACATAGATATGTTTTTTACTGGTACACAAAATGAGCCGTGCAAGAACATCACCTTGTTCAAAGAACAAAACCTACACAATGCATAAACACACAACAAATTACATACCTGCAAATCAGTGTGACTTCTGCTGTTGCCTTTGAGAGACCAGTTCAGATATGCGTGGCTTCACCTTGGCAAGTGCCACTCTCATGTCATTTTCACAGCAAAGTCTGTTCCTTTTCTTCGTTTTTATGTCCAGCATCCTCGAAAAGGATTGCTCACAAAGATATGTTGTAACAAATGGTATAAAAAAATCCAGGGCTTTCTTAGCAATAACTGGATACTTGTTCATTTGTTGACACCAAAACGTTGAGAGCGTTGTTGTTCTGAAGAGTTGCTGTTGAACCTGGCTCTGCTGAATTTCAATGATTTCGTCGAGGAATTCATCATTGACATCTGCTGTCTCAACAGCAAACGTGAACGGCTGTCTCACCCATGCTGGATATGAGTCTCTTGTAGGGAAATATCCGTCGAGAGACTTTGCAAGCTCATCTAAGTGCGTAGCAATTGTTTGCTTCAGTTCCGTGGATACAGAAATATCTCCGATTCCAGACACATCTTCGATCTTACTTACACAGTCGTCCAGAAGCGGGAAGTTTGCGAAGTTATTGTTCTTTGTTCGTTGTTTCCATAACGGTAGCTTTTTTTGAAAAGCTTTCAGGTGTTCTTCCGCTTCCATGATATTGACTCCACCACCCTGCATCTGCTGATTGAGATGATTGAGAGCTGCGAATATATCAGCCATGTACGCTAAAATGAGAATGAACTCAGGATTTTTGAAGCAATCTGCATGACAGTGTTGGTGCTCTTGCAAAAACAGGGCTAATTCCACACGCATGGCAAAAACACGATTCAGCACCTTTCCCCGGGATAACCACCGAATATTAGAATGGAGCAGAAGTACCTCGAATTCAGAGCCCATTTCTTTACACAGCTCACTGAAGATGCGGTGCCTCAGAGCACTTCTTCGCACATAGTTCACACATTCCACCACAGTTTTTAATACTTCTGCCATTTTTGGAGGCAAGGTTTTTGTTGCCAACGCATGCCTGTGCAGAATACAATGCGTCACAATGATGTGTGGTGCATTGGCCTTTACTAGCGCACAAAAACCAGACTTTCTTCCCAGCATGACTGGAGCTCCGTCCGTACAAATTGCAGAAACCATATCCCATGAAAGATTGTTGTCTCTGAAGAAGTCATCCACAAGCTTCTTCACATCGGCTGCCTTCGTTGTTGTTGTAAGAGGCTTACAAAATAAAAACTCTTCTTTTATCATGTCGTCTTTAAGCGCACAAAAACAGCAAGCTGGCTTAGATCAGAAACGTCTGTGGTCTCGTCTAGTTGAAGGCTGAATTTTGCCGGGCTTGAAATCAGATCCGCGACTACTTGAGCCAAGATGTCTTTACTCATGTCTTCTATTCTGTCGCTGACGGTGTCATTTGAAAGAGGAATTTGGGATAATTTACCTTCGGCCGCTGTTCCGAGTATCAGATTCGCCATCTTTAACGCAGCTGGTTTCACGAGTGTTTCACCAATGGTGTGTGGCTTGCCCTGCTTTGCGATCAGGTAAGCAACTTCGTACGATGCTGTGAGGATCGGTTTGTTAACAGGTACAAATCCAAGAGCAGGCAGAGTGGCCCTTTCATCGAATCTGGCTCTCTTCATTTTGAATTCAGCAAGTGTTGCGTTCTTGTATTCCCCGTCTCCATGCAGCTTCAAGAAGTGTTCCTTTAGTTTTGCCGGTGCGAGACTAGAGTTGCTCAACTTGGCGTTGCAAATCATGCAGATAGGACGCTCACTCCCATCACGTTCCGTGATACATGAGAATCCATGTTGTACATATTCGTCCGACCACTTTCTTTTTTTGCCCGACATAGTTAGTATGGATAAAATATTAAAGAAATCACACGACGTACTACAACGACAGTCACACGTTGACTACTGAGCGCGTACTAAATTCCCCGCAACGCTGATTGGCCAAGCAGTGTAGCATGATCATCTGCAGCCAGTGATGGTGTCATCACGAATTTACACGATAATTCAAGTGTGTCCGGACCTCCGCGGCGGAGGCTCTGCCGAACCCCTGAGACCGACTCACCGAACCCCTAGGGTTCGATCGAACCCAGGTTAAGAACCACTGAACTAGAGTGACCTGTAATACAGCCACTCTCATTGATAACATTATAACTAACACACTTGATTATCCAGCAGACTCAGGTATATTATACTCTGACATTTCTGACCATCTTCCTGTATTCCATATCATTTCAAACAATAGTTTTAATCATAGGGTTCTAAATGTCAGAACAAATTTCCGCAAGTTTAACGAAGATAACGTCAAACGCTTTAGAGGATTGCTTGAAAAAGTAAATTGGGAAGATGTCTATGGTCAACAGGACGCCAACAAAACCTATCAATCTTTTATTCATCTGTTTAAGTCTGCATTTAATGAGTGCTTTCCACTTGTGAGCCTTAAAATTAATAAAAGACATGGTTTTAATAAACCTTGGTTCACTACTGGATTCTTAAAATCCTCAAGAAAGAAAAACAGATTATATAAAAAGTTTATTTTTAATCCAACTCCACTGAACTCTAGTACATATAAAAAATATAGAAACAAGTTTACTTATTTACTCCGTATGGCAAAGAAGAAATACTACTCTGATAAATTGAAAGAATCTACAAAAAACATAAAAAATACATGGAATATTATTAGCGAACTATTAAACAAGAAAAAGGCACCTGCAAAATTCCCATCTCAATTTACAGATGGCAAGTCCACATTCTCCAATATCTCTGACATAGCAAATGAATTTAATAACTTCTTTGTAAATGTTGGTAGCACTTTTGCCAAGAGAATCTCTCCATCTAATAAATGCCCTATAGATAATATCATTGGTCACTTTCCTACCCTGCAAAACTTTGAACCTCCCACAGTTAAGGAAGTGATCGACATTATTGTAAATCTTAAAAATTCAGCAGCAGGTCACGACGAAATCAAGGCCAAGCTGCTGAAGGAAGTAGTTCTCTACATTAGTAAACCGTTAACACATGTCTTAACTGTGTCACTAAAGGCTGGGGTAGTTCCTAATGATCTTAAAGTGGCAAAGGTATTGCCTCTCTTTAAAGAAGGTGAACCCAGTGTTTTTAACAATTATAGACCGATTTCTATGTTACCGTGTTTTTCCAAAGTTTTGGAAAAGTTAGTTTTTTCCAGAGTTATTAAACACCTTAATGATAATAATATTCTCTTTAAACACCAATATGGGTTTCGAAAAAAGCATTCAACATATATGGCTGTTTTGCAACTAATAGATCAAATTTCTACTGCTCTGGATAAAAATATGTTTGCTATTGGTATTTTCTTAGATCTCTCAAAAGCATTTGACACAGTTGACCATGATATTCTTTTGTCAAAACTTCACAGATATGGTCTTCAAGATGTTGTGTTCAAATGGTTTACTGATTACCTTAGTAACAGAGAACAGTATGTTTGCTTTAATGGTCAAGAATCTATGAAAGCAAAACTATCCTATGGTGTGCCCCAAGGGTCAATTCTTGGCCCCCTTTTGTTTTTAATTTTCATTAATGATTTTGCTGTAATGTCTGACTCTTCTTTGTCCATTTTATTTGCGGATGATACCAACATTGTCATATCTCACTCTGACTTTGTATGTCTAATCAGAAATGCTAATACCACACTGGAATACGCCTCAAAATGGTTTCAGATGAACAAGCTTTCTTTGAATGTGAACAAATCCAATTATATACTTTTCAGAAACAAAACTTTTCATACGTTCTTTTTGTTATCATCAGATATTCACTCATATTCAGTAAGAGGTCAGAACAATTTTCTTTTACCTCTTTGTAGAACTTCCAGACATAAATGTTTTATCAAATTCCATGGTCCCCAGCTCTGGAACTCCCTAGACAGAAGTCTCAAGCTTTTATCCTCCTACAAAATGTTTAAGTCTAGTTTGGTGAGGTATCTTCTGTTCAGGCAAAATTTCAATTGAAATGAAATTGTGATTTTGTTCTCTCTCTGTATTTTTCCTTGTCTCCTCCGCTTTTCTTTTCTTTTCTGCCTTTTCTTTTCTTTTATTGGTTGATTTAATTTAGTGTTTTGTATTTGGGGGTGGGGGGGGATTTATATAAGCCCTTGGGCTTCCTTTCCTCTCCTGCACATTCTTTTGGCCTTTGTATTAATAAATGTATTTTAATGTTTTATCAATGTGCATATTTAAAAAAAAAAAAAAAAAAAAAAAAAAAAAAAAAATTTAAACAATAAGACTGGCTGTTAAATCTGCGTTGTACTTTTATGTTTGTCAAATATTCTTACTTAATTTCTAATAAAAAAAATGCTCTTAAAAGAGCTGGACAAAAGTTTTTTTTTCCTTTTTGAAAAAGAAAAGTAACTTAAAACTAGTCTAAATAGAGGTGATATTTTAAAAGCCTGCTCATAGTTTACAAATCCCAGAATGGTTTAGGCCCAAAATACATCTGTGATATGTTCAGAGAATATAAACCTAGCAGAGCTTTTAGATCCAAGGACTCAGGTCAGCTGGTCCAGTCCAGAGTCCAGACTAAACATGGAGAAGCAGCATTTAGCTGTTATGTGGAACAAACTGCCAGTGGAGATTAAACTTTCACCAAATGTAGACATTTTTAAATCCAGGTTAAAAACATTGCTTTTCTCATGTGTCTATGCATGAAATCTGCACACTTGTTTTTAAATTAATTTAAATTATTTTATATGTTTCTCTCTTTTATGTATTTTTAATGCTTCTTACACTCCCTGCTGTAATGCTTTTATTTTATGTGAAGCACTTTGAATTGTTTTGTACATGAAATGTGCTATTCAAATAAATTTGATTTGATTTGATTGAAATCTTTTGAGGATTATTGGAAGTGATGAATTATTACAGTTTTGGGTGGTCCTCTATACATATTTGGTGAGTATTTCTGGCTAAAAAGGCAGGATATGGGACTGACTCTGTCATGATCTGAATTTAACTTGGAACCCAAATGCAGGACCGTAAAGAGAGGAGAAGACTGGCAGATGGTATGTGAGGCTTTAACAAGAAAAACTGAAAGCGCTGCTGGAGCAAACTGAACAAAGATGAATGACCTATTGAAAGACTGACCGAAAAAAACCCAGATAGACCACTGACAAAAAATGACAAAAACAATGGCCTCGCACAGAACAAAGGAAAACCTGGAGGTGAGAAAACCTGAGGGAGCTGAGAACAAATGAGGATCAGGTGTGGCAATCAGACACTGAAAATCTGGTGTGAAACAAGAGTGGAAGTAAACTCAAGAGAAGAGAGAACGCACAAGGGGGAAGCTCAACAAAATGAAACGGGACTTAAGGAACCTGATATACAAGAAGATGTAGAAGACTTTCAGAAATTAACTAGAGTACAAAGCATAACATAGAAACTGATAAACCAAAACACAAAAACAGACTGACTGAGAATAAACTGCTATAAAGTTCCCACGTTCATTTTAACAAGGGGACATGTAAAACAGGGAAACTGTGACTAATTAATATGTTTTCTCATAGCTACAACAGCTGGGCTATAAAGCACAGAGAAGAGGATACATCAGGTGTAGTTTTTGTAATTTCAGTTATAGTGTTGAAGGGAATGATTTGACAAAAGAAAACTGTGAAAAAGGTGTGAGCGAGGAAGGTGATATGTCAATTCACGAACAATATGTCCAGTCATCAATTTTGTTTCATTTTTTGTATTTCCAAGTCTGTCCATAATTATCTTCCATATTCGAGTATGTTATGAACAGGTTGAGATCAAAGGATGTCAGAAAAGTAATTTGACTTTAATACGGTTTTATTATCAACACTGTTCAGATAAGACACACAAAAAAGACCAAAAAAAAAAATCAATTCACCAGAGTAAATTATATCAACTTGTGAGCAGATGAGATTTTTGAAACTGTGGGCCTTGAGCCATCAGTGTGCAGCATAAATGAGCCACACTCTCTCTAACAAGTCCCACTTAATTTACATGTTTCTGTAAAGCTCAAGGGGCGTATGAAAGCTTGTTTAATTGTGCGTTAATAAATGCATCTGACTCTGTTACTCTGTCCCTGAAAGCCCCTGTTGCTTCGTTTGTATCAGTGGTGAAGCAGTCTGCTGGCTCCGACCTTAGCTCAAAAAACTCTATTGACTGGCTAACCTCTCATCTTCACCGCTGATCAACCGCGATGCCCTTAGCGATGCCCTAGAGTCGACTTTACCTGCGTTGCCATTGCCCCATGACAAGTGCAGTTTTTAACCCACCAGCCTTCATGATTGGTGCCTTTGTATGGGTGTATGTGCAACACAAATTTATTGGTTTTTAGTCCCTACAGTTCCCACTTATCACCTCTAGAAACTCTTTATATATGCTGATTTTCTGCAGTTCTTTATCCATGTTTCCTGTGTAAAATCAATAGATTGTGCGTGTGAGAGAAAATGTGAAGATATCTATGTGTGTCAACACAATGTGTGCTCACGCATGTGTGTGAGGAGCACTTATGGATAACTGTATATGCGTAATTGTGGTTAGCAGTTGGCACCAACAGCAAATTGCAGATCGATATTTCTTCAACCATTTCCAGAAGCCAGAAACCTATCAGCTAACTAGGCTTGTGAAACCGACAGCAGTTTCTCTGCATCACGTTAAACTTTGTGGAGTGTTACTGGATACAGTATCATACTTTCAGAAGTGCACAATAAGGCTTTACAGAGTTGCAGTTACGGATTCCGTAAACTATATCTAATCTCCCGAAGCATAGTTTTATCTTGTGTACAGCTCTCTGTCATAACACTATGGGGTTATTATAGCAAATATTTGGAAGATTAGGGACATGAGCTGGCTATTTTTAAAAAAATAAAAAAATTGAAATCCCCCTGTTAGGACTTATCAATCTAATGGTGGTGGTTTTTGGACCATATGCCCTTTTTTTTTTTTTATCACATTAGCTGTCACATTGAAATAAATGAGGACGATGTATATTTTGAGTTTGTTGTTTTGCATTTGATTTCTGTTCTGAACAAAATTGAAATGGCTTCCCTGTTCACTTAAACATGTAACAGAGCTAATGGACTGTGTCAATGCAACAGATATCTGGTTACGATGTGACATTCATTCTTCACGTTCAAAGACCGTCTAGTGATGTGGAAGGCTAATCACCCACTGCTGACTAAAGAACAAGGGGAGAGATTAGGGGAGGCAAAGGTACATTTCCTACTTAATTTAACAGGAAATAACCTGGTACAAGACATCTGCAGGGAGTCACCTCTGCTCTCGAGGATCATCAGTGCTGATTAAACCTTTCCTCACACATGAAAGAAAAGCAGGTGGTACTCAACAGACTGGCTAGAACTGTTTGTTACATTTCAAAACTGTGCACGGCGTTTCCAAATGAAAAAAACATTATCCAGTCCCTTCAAACCTTTTGTTTTTCACAGGACAGGTGATGTCTGGTATTTTGTATGAACAGACAATTGATCTTACAGAGGAGATAGATCTTCAAGAGGTGGATGAAATGTTACAGTTAACAGACTGTGCCTATAAATGTTCTAAAATGATGAAAATTCAACAAAATCTAAATATCAAATAAAATAGCTTTTATCTATTACCTCATATGTCATCCCACTCACTGGTCCTCAGGACTGTATTTTTGTCCATTTGGAGGTGACCTTTCATTAGAGTGCAGCATGCATCATTAAGTGGAAGCACTTAACATAGAGATCTTTGATGTAGGGCTAATGTAATTGCTAATCTAATTTAATTGTCTCTGTACATGCAGTTAGTTAATTGCACCTGGACCATTTGCCTAATAAGCTCCACGAGGCTACAGAAAACATCAGCATAAAGGCTATTACCAGCAATAAACAGGCTTCAATCGGCACCATTACACAGCCAATAAACTGGGAAAATATAACATGTACATGCTCACGATGAGGGCGCGGACAGGTGTTGGATTCAACTACTTACATTTACTACATTTTCGTGACAAAATATTCTCATGCAAGTAGAAAACGCAACTGTTTGAAAATAGTACAGAAGGGGTATGATCAGTTTGCTCTGGTTGGAATTCCTCGAGGACTTGATAAACTTTTCAGTAGTGAGACATGCAAACTAATCAAAGCTGCTCAAACCACCTGCTGCCTGAGGCTTCAAACTACCAGACTCAATTGGTTCTCAGCAGGTGTTTGGCAGACAAATATGTCATGCATATTCTGCAAGGCTGGACAGCAGGGGTATGCTGTAACACAGCATGATATATGAATACCTGATATGCCTACTGTTACTGCCACCGTCATCTGCTGCTAAAACTAAAACAACTACAGTTAAAGGTAAAAATGTAAAGGTATTAATTCACAAATATGTAAGTGCAAGAGCAAGCTCCTAAAACACTTGACCAAGGCTGCTCATTTTCAGTACCAGCAGTGCAAACCTTTTCGGTAACTGCAGGGAATATATTACCCATTTGAATCTTTTCTCCATCAGTGGTCAAAAGGGAAAGTAGAAAAGGGCCCAAGCAACCAGTGAGCACATAAGAAAATAGAAGAAGATGATGAAAGGTTGCACAGAGCTCATGCAGACTTCATACTATGCCTCATTTAAGAAGACAGCTGACATGTTTGACAGGCAGGGAGGAAAGCTATCCTGTCCAGTGATGAACAGAGGCTTCGCAGATTGCCCAGATGAGTGTAGCAGCAGCAGTCACGGGTCAGTCGGAGTTCATCTCTACTTGCCTCGGCCATTTACTGCACATGACTGATACAGCTCAGCTACAAACAGATACTGGCAGGTGTCAAGAAATGTGCGAATGTAAAGAGATTTTGAACATAACTGAGATTATCTATTAGCTACCAACCGTCTCACTGGGTGTATTGATGTTTTTATAAAGAGGACACAGCTTTATGCCACTTTCAGCAACACAAACATAGAAATCTGTGTCTGTAGTTTAGGTTTCCTCTTCTAGGGTGACATTTTTAGGCTAAAAAAACCTCTTGATATTCATTATTGTGCTTTTGATATTCTAGATGAACATATATTTTTGTTGAGAAATGTATAGAAAGTTCAGGCTTGTCGTGTTCTTCAATGTAATATTACCATATGTCTCTTTACAAGAGTACAGCTATTACCATACGGTTGTGTCCTATAGCGACTCATGTTTACTGGCATGTACATTATGTGGCATATAACCTACTAATATTAGAAAAACAAAATGGAAAATTTAAGAGTTTAGATTTTTAAATTCAGATTTTTTTTCTGTGTTCACTTGTCCCGTCAGCTTGACAGTCTACCTGCAAATTGCTATTACTTCAAAAAACAAACTGAAAATGCTTCAGTTTCTCCAATGACTTGTTACTCTCCAAATGGAGCCAAAGTTAATTACTGTGGTGTAATAATTATTGGATTATTAGACACTAGGACTTAATTCAATATAAATGATCATTTTACTTTCAAAGCCTTAATTATTCAATATTTTGCTCAGCTAGATGGAATAATAATAATGGAAACTTAGGGCAACTCCATAAAGTCTATTTTCCATGTATTTAAGAAAAAAAAATCACCATAACTACTTAAAACTCAATAACTATATATTTTCATTTTGTAGATATTCAATAGTAGATTCAGTTTGCAGACAGATAATATTTCAAATCCTGGACACACTGTCGTTTTGAAGTGTGACTAATGCATTTGAAAAGGACTGTGCACTTGCATTAATCAAGCAGCTCCACTTGAGTACACAGTCAAAATAAGTATCCTATTCAGCTTCTAAAAACCAAAAATATTTGCGTATCATCAGTTTTCTCCTAATCAGCAACAAGGTTGCTTGTTCAATACTTGGCTCCTCCTGCCAGCATACCATGTAATTATCATTTATTAACTTTGACTGCTAGGTGGATTACAATTTAGACCTGTGTGCAGAACTTTATTGAAGTTAAAATGGAAATTTTTCCAATTAACCTGTAAGAACATCAGCCACACATTTACTGTATCCTCTTGATATAAATTGTGTGCCATCAGTTGCATCTGGGGAATTCTACACACCCCATTTTTAATTGAAAGCTCCCTTTTCCCCATTTTTTAAAGTCAAGAGATGACATTTTGCAGGATGATATTGCAAGGTTTCAAAGATATGTCATGGAATGCTGATTGGGGGTTCAAGCTAACCAGAGTGTGCATTTAAATCTTCTCATTAAGAAATTATTGGGTTCTTTCTAGCTCGGGACTTCTACCAACGACCTTAATGCTTGAGGATTCAAGCTTAGCTTAGCTTAGCTTAGCTGTTCCTGGGACTGTGCATGGAGATCTGTGAGGTTTTTGGGCTCTGTCGTAGCCACTCTCCCAAAAGTAGGGATCACAACTCTCAGTTGCACTAAGTTACCTTCACTTGCTACATCTTTATAATTTCCTATTTCAGCCCAGGGTATTTTTCAAGTTTCAGTTAACATATTAAACTTATCAGTCAGCACAGAACATACTACTCTTAATTACATACAAATTACATACTCTTACATTATCAACAGTTCTTCTCAGGTAATTATGTTTGGTGTCTATATGTTTTTATCTTATTACATAGGATCTCATACACTCTTGTGATGAAGCAGGATCAAATTGGGGGATCCAGTAAAAACCTCAGTTATGAATTATTATGTCTCAGTTTAGTTACTTCTATTAATACATTAACATGTGTACTCTATACTTTCATGCCAAGTCTGCACTTTTCACACTTTTCATTTGCTATCGTTTGCCGCTTTAGCTTCAGGATTTTCTAAATATTTACAAAATTACAGGCCTCAGTTCACACTGTGAAGGTCATACCTATGACTATAATACTTATGACTGCTTATGAGTAGTAAGTGTATTTCCTGCAGAGGACAGCTGTTAGTGTGCTCTTTGGAGAATTAGAAGCTTTTAAGAGCTAAAGTTAAACGCTACTCAGAGTGGGCGATAAAGAACTGAATGTTTAGCTACTCAATTTTATTTTTTAAATTCATAGTGGTGTGAGGGAATACCATACTGTCAATATTTACACCTTGTCAGCTTTGCATCAGAGAGTTATACAGAGTGGGTCCATGTAACAGTGTTGATATAACTATCCGGCGTTGCTACTGGGGACTGTTTTGGAAAGCACAGTTGATGTTCTGCACTAGAAGAAGTCTAAATACATTTTCTATGCAGAAGTGTTGTGGTGCCAATACCAATGATATAGCTGTTGCTCAAAGCAGTATTAAATTCTAAGTCTACTGCAGGTAATACACAGACTCTGATAAGTAATTCATACAACCCACACTTAAAAAAAACTTTTCAATGTTTTGACTCTTAGTTCCCATTTTCACCTGCTCATAAACTGCTGACGACTTGAGATTTGCATTAGATTTATCTTTTTGGACAGAAACGCCAACATCCTCATATAATCCTTTCTTGTCCTCTAAAGTCTGGTGTCAAGATGAGTGATGCTTCAAAGTGTTGAGAACTGAGGGCCCCCTCCTCTGTTGGCTGGAAAAGAGCCTGAGTCCCTAAGGTCTATCACTTCATTTCATTCTTCTTACTTCTTTTGACATACTTCTTTCATACATTTTTCCTTCCTTTTCAGTTCATACATCAATAGTAGATGGTGTTGATAGAGAGAGTGATGGATGTAGAGGCCTTTTTAACTGTGTGAGTCAAAAGCTAATTCCACCCAGTCACTGCCCTCCGTCTTTGATATTCCTGCCAATATGCTGGTGCAACCTAATCAGTGCAAGCTAGTACTCTTCAAATACTTTGGCCTTGTCAGATCATTTTAAGTTTTCAGCCAGAGTGTTGGACATCCAACAAATGCAACTGCGTGGACAGATTAACTAATGCTCTGAGACTGACTGGGTTGAGCCGGACTATTTGTCAAGTGTTACTATATTACACATTACAGTCTACAAAGAGAGTATGTCTCTCTGTCAGTTGTCTTGGATGGTGGAAGTATGTGAAAGGCATGTCATGTGAAGTGCATTTAATTGCTTTTAACATGATGTCTTCAAATTTAAGAGGGACTATCTGCAGTCATTCTTGAAAGAGGTTTTTAATTAAGTTTATGATTCTCATCAATAACAGTTAAAATGTCAAGCCTTGTCTAATTATCTTCTCCTCTGGCCCTGATCACCAAAATGGCACCAAACTCTCTGGGGTACACTTATGCTCAGGAAGTCCCAGACAGTGCAGTATGTTACATGCCTTTGTCAAACACCAAAGAACGCTTCTCAAATCCAATATGTTGTGATGTAAATCATGAATATTGCCTGGATCAGCAGAACGTGAAGAGACAACAAGATAATATACGTTGTAATTTATGCATACATAGGACACAGTGATGCATAAATGCAAATCATTAGCATGTTTGTAAGGTGATGCTAACGGATTTGATGGAAACCCTGAGATAAATTTCACCACTCCGCAAAGCATATGCAGAGCAGTTTCACTCTGCCATATGTTGGCAGTCATGCCTTCAGCAGCTGCAGTAATTCCTCAAACAATACCGAGTCTTTTACTGTTGCATCTCATTTGTCTTTCTCTGGAACACAGATTCACATTGAAATTACATTAATGAACAATGGAGTAAGTAAAACTGAGTCCATTAAGCTTGAACACATTGATTCAGCCACTGAATAATACAGGCATTGAAAGAGACAAACCCTGGATCGATATTCAATGCTGTTGTTACTGTTCCGTTGACTTTATTGATGTAGAACAGAAGGATCTTCACATGTTGTAGCTCTGCAAGTCCTGTAATTGGGATGCTACAGTCTGTGCAAAAAGAGAAGTGTTGACAACAACTTCCAACATTTCCAAACGAAATCAAGATCAAGACTGCCAAAAGTAAACTAGCATCTATTCACAACTCCTAAACTTACCTTCTTTATTTTGAGATGAAAGTAGCTGCACCATATGGAAGCACCAGATCGGTTGGTATATTGGGCCTTGCCCAACTTTCCTCATTGTGGCATTTATCCAGTAATTCTTCACATTTATCATCTTCCATTCGCTAAAGTATAACATTAGCCTCCCTCATAGGTTTTAAATAGGTTCTCATCTTTGGAATGACTCAGTTTGTTGAAAATGGCTCCCATATGGTGAGTGCCCACTGTCATTTACAGTTTGATGGACGTGGGCACGCTGTTGACTTTGAAAGTGCCAGAATGGCTGCTGTCCACAGATGGCTGCCACTCATAACGATGCTCATGTCCTTTTCAAGGTGACTGCTTTCGCTGCAGAGGGCTGCAGCTTGGAGGTGGAGTCAATGCAAGCACAACTGAGATTCACCCTGCCCGTGGTATGGGACACACGTTCAAGAATCAATCTGCGGGATCTAAATATCCCTGCATGTTGAAAATACTGACCAACGGTCTAATTAAAAAAAAAAAAGAATTTTACAAATAACTCTGTGTATTATATGTTATGAATTGAGATAGAATTGCTTTTTAGAGCAAAACTGTCTTTGACTTGCTTACCACCTCAACACTGCCTCCTGCCAGAGGAAATTCATGAACAGATTATTTTAGAATAGTAAAGAAACGAAAATATAGAGAAAGATAAACATTTTCATTTCTAGTAGAGATCTCTCTGCATTCATACAAATGGACCAGACCAAAAGAAAAAACAAGTTACACGCGTTAAATCAAAGTTATATCGTAAAATCAGATATTTAGTGGTTAATATCATAAGATGTGTTTCATCATCCTACATTTAAAAGGCAAACACATCTGGAGAGTTTCAGCTCCTTTTGAAACCATTTGTATTTACGAATCCAGATGGCTTGTGAGGCAGTCAGCTGTGTTAAAATGTCCATGTTCTGTTTTTGTATTAGTTTTACAGCTGTTCAGAATAAAACAAAAGTGACATCTGACTCAATCTACCAACTGTTTTGAAGCTGCACCTGTCATCATGTCCCTTGAAATAATGATTATCAGCTCATCTTGACTGTATTCATTAATTATCACCCTGCTTTGTTTATGCAAAGTGGCTATTAAAAAACAAGGATTGTGATATGAGAGGAAGAGGCAACTTTTTTAAGAAAAGTCTATTTGGAACAACCTGTGGCAAACTGCATGTTTAGCACAAGTTGTAATACAGTTCGTTACGATCGGTGAATAGGAGTCATTTCAACATCCTTTCATTTGGAATACCAAAATCAAAAAGCTGGCAGTTACAGAAGAAACACAGGCCCTGAATGAATATAACTGAGTGGAATGATACATCAAATTATTTACATTAAAGTTTTTGAACAACATGGAAAAGGCCTAAATCACAAAGCAGAGATTAGCACTTTCTGTTCTGTCACTCAAATGCCACCATGTTATAAAAACAGTTTGGTTTTGTAACTTTCCGAATGGAGCAGACCACGCATTGTTTACATTTTGTAAAATGTCTACTGGGACTAAAAATACAAATACAGGAAAGCCCCAAAAGCAAAAGCAGGCACTGGAAAAGGAACAATGTTAATTCAGCTGCTTAATTTCTTGGCATCACTACATATGACAAGCCAGGGTACCAGTGAAATGACATTATGCTGAAATTTCATTTCGGGACAGAGAAGGTAAGCTCAGCCTGTTAGGATGAGAAAAGCAATTGCTCGATGACCGAACATATAGGCAGCGAATCTTTTGTGGAGTATTGCCACTTTCATTTAATGCAGCAAATATTGATTTTCCAGGTGACAAAAGGGCGTTATTCTATTTTCTTGTGAGCATACTTCTTTAGTGATTGCTTATTAGTGGTTCAATACATTTCAATCTTAATTTCAAATAACAGAAATTCTAAAGTCTCTGATTTTTGTTTTTAGCAAGAGGGTTCCTGGTTCAAATCCTGGCTGGGGCTTTTCTGTGTTGAGTTTACATGTTCTTGGGTTCTCTCTGGGTACACCGGTTTCCTCCCACCGTCCAAAAAAAACATGCATTTTGGGTTGATTGGTGATTCTACATTGACTCATGGAGTTTGTGCAAGGTTGTCTGTCTCTTGGTGGCCTTGTGAGAGACTGGAGACCTGTCCAGAATGTACCCTGCCAAGTGGCAGTTGGGATAGGCTCCATCCCCCCATTTGACCCTGAATTAGACCAAGCAGGTATAGATTTTTATCAAATCCTTTTGCCTTTACGACATGAGCATGAGAGAAAAGGATTTTTTTTTCTTTAATGTTAAATTAGTTTATGCTGTTACATATATATTATATAATGTTGGCTGACATCACACAGTTAGACTTAGTATTAAAATGGAGAACTATGGATTTGATCCTCCCTAACACACAGCGCTGATAGGTCTTAATAAAGGGGGTTAAGTTAGTAATGATTTAATCTATCAATAAGAGCATAATGTCCATGTCTGATGGAGTTTTAATCAACTAGGGGCGTTGATAAATCTAACATGAGGCACTGTGAACTTTATTCCACTTGGTATGCTGCACATGTCGAACAGAAATACAAAATAATTAAGGTTACATCGGCTCCATTGGGATTTTGAAATTAAACATGTTGTCATATTGTAAGATGAAGTATTCATTCATTTATATTGTATTGTCTAATCTTGTCCTTTTTGTTTGGAACACTAATTTTGCACTGTTATGTATATTTGAATGTTTTCTCAATAAAGATGACTTTTATCTAAAAATAGATGTCCACATCATGCAGATTTCTGACTGGAAAGCAAAGGCCAGCTGAATTAGTTGTGTCTTGTTTAGGTAAGCTTTTGAAGTGGCCACTACTGTATAAGTGCACGCAGTGGTGGTGATGAATTTCCTGTGAAATGAAAGCCAGCCAAGTCACTTCGAAAGCTCTACACCTTTTGTGATTGTGTTTGTCAAGCATGCGAGTATATCTACAAAAAATAAGTTTAGATTTAAACAAACAGAGCACCACACATAGTGGAATATTGCTTTATGTCTTGTTTCAACATTTTTTGTATAATAAAGAACTTTTTTTTAATGATCTGTAGCATTCAGCCCTTATAGTTTCCTTCCTTGTCATCAAATCTTTGTTTAAAATCGAGATTTGAATATAATGTAAGGAACATCATATTTGGGATTGTAAATGTGGATGTAGCTGAGGACTTTTTCCTCTTTTGTCACCAGCTTATGACACGATTCTTCATAATGAGACTAAAAATGCTCTTGGGTACCCTTGGAAGTGATTGAACTGGCCTGGAATGAGGAAAAGAGAGTGGATAACGGCTAATGTATGGCCAGCCGTCAATCTTCACGTTGGAATTTTTCCACAGTCTAGCACAAAATGAGCGACAAAACAGTATAGTGCTTATCATTGCTTTATGCAGAAACAAGAGATTTTCTGGTTATTTATAAGACTCACTTAAAAAGAATGTAATTCTGGTTTGATGGAAGGACCTGGGGATTGGCATGTCTTTATATTATGTTATTAAAAACCTGCAGCTTCTTTGTTACCTCCAGTTCCCCATGAGTATCCAACTGGATGCATTTTCTCATGTGTAATCAGAAGCAGATTCACTTAATAAGTTATTCATAGCTATTAATTATTCTGAGCTCAGTTTTATACTGTAGGTAGTGTATTATTTGCTATGCATCAGTTTTCCTCAGCTTGAGTCGTCAGCTCCATCATAACTCTTTTACTCTCCGTAGTCCAACCTATCAATCCATTTTCTGTACCTGCTTCATCCTTTAAAGGTTATGGGGGACTGGAGCTTGTCCCAGCTGTCATAGAGCAAGAGGATAAATCGTCAATCCATCACAGGGCTCAGAAACAAATAACCCAGAAACAAGCAAGACAAACAACCACACAAGCTGACAATCACACCTAGAGTTAATACAAAATCATAGATTCATCTAACATACACGCTCTGAACAGTAACTGTAACTGTTACCGAACAGAGTAACCAAAGAAAATGGATGCAAAGACACAATGTAAAACATTCTAACTGTTTGTTCTTGGATTCTCTTTCTGTCATTGTCAATTTTGTTTTTGCATTAATTAAAAAGAAATGGAGATTTACATTTGTATGATCATTTCTGCACTTAGTGAGGAAAAGAGAAAATCTTATATTCAGCTAGTTTTTCATTTGCTACTTTGGATTTAATCCAATAAGAAACCGACAAATCATCCAAGGACCCAATAGTGTGGCAGGTTTTACTCTTAATATCAATGTAAATGAACTAACTACCATAAAAGGGAACATTCCCCCCCTCATGGATATTACAAAGAATTTAAGAAAAAGCAAACCTAAACCAAAAATTATAAATGTATCTAAGTATCTAAGTATCTAAGTGTAAACTGTCATCACACTGTAAAAGCTCTGCCTGGGATGAAGTAAGGCTCAAGTGAAGTAGAAATATGTCCTACTCCTGCTTAGCTGCTGGTACTGCTAGACTTTAATTAGCTTCATTCTCCTCACTACAGGGAGATTATGACCAGATGCCTCAAGGCCCGGCCCAGGTGGTTATGGAGACAGGGCTTCAAAGGGAAAAGAAAAATACTTCATTACCTCTGCAAAGAGTTCCAGAAGAGTTGATTAAATGTTATCAAGAGAGACCCCGTAAGATCACACTTGGAATGATTCATCAGACTTTGTAGAAGTGAGACAGACTTTGTAAAACAGCTTGGATGGTTTCGTGATGGCTATATTAGCTCCTGGGTGAACTCATCCAGACTCAGCTTTTGGTGGGGAAGTGGTAACCATTGTAATTTGGTGAAACAGCTAGAATGTTTGAGTGAAATGTGTGCAAGCCATAAAACGTTGTGTCAGAATAGCATTAAATTAGGAAGTGAGAGAAAAGCCAAGACTTTAATTAGTGATATTTCATACAGCGGTTATTTTAAAAATGGAATGACAGTGTTCAGAGTTGTACTGCACTTTAACATAAGCACTTTAATATTGTCTAATACATTTTTTTTTCTTGCTATCAATAAGATACATCCTAATTAGTAGATTTGTATCTGCTAACAAATCTACTTCTATTCAATACCAGCCCATGCTGTTATTATGTTCAGAACTTTTGTGACCTATCAGCAATAAACAGCTTGAGAAATTGCTTTATTTAGAGATAGATTTCAATTGTATATGATAAATAGGAATACACAAAGGTGAGGTGAGGATTTCCAAACACAAGGATAACCATGTAGCGTTGCACTGACTTACTACACCTGTCTAAATCATGCCTTCAAGTTGTCATTCATTTGTGCTTTCTGTCTTATTTTGATTTTAGGCCAATGTTCCTGTAGTTTAGTTCATTTTATGATGCGTGCATCACTCTTTCACCTGACTTTTTGTAACATTCCTAAAATGCTCTGTGAGTTTGTGTAATGTAGACATGAAATGAAACTGAGGTGCTATCCAATATCACAACCTTGATTCAAATAAAAAAAAAAACTCATTAAAAAAACAAACATTGATGGTTTGCATACACAGTAATTCTCTTTGGCCTATGTGCTCACTTTTAAATCTAAAAAACACTACAACTGTATTCTACATGTATGTAGACACATAAGACACATATGCACAATTTGCTTTAGTGGTTTAGTGGTGTAGTAATATATTTGCAGACAGATGTACCACAGTATTACAGAGAAACTTTGAAATAAAAGGCAATACTATAGTCTCCTGAGATACTCTATCAGCAAAGAGTCCACAAGGCAGGAGGGGTGGGAGACACATTACAAGATAAACTCATATTGACACTTCTGGCAGAATTCATCATTTCTGTCCCAAGACATTTTTCTCTGTTTGCAAATGGACCCTCACAGTAAGCAACAAGTGTAGACAAGCCATTTACAACACTATACAAAGGTAACCAACTCCTTTGTTGCTTATGAAGGCTGGAAATGAAGATTATTCTACATGTTAAGCAACATCCTTTTATTTATTTTAATAATTTTTTTAATGCTTTTAATGGATAGACAGTTGGAGAGAGAGAGAGGAAGCAGGGGGCAGAGAGATGGGGAAGACATGCAGCAAAGGATCGTCCGGTGCGGGACTCGGACCGGGGCCGGCTGCAGCGAGGACTATAGCCTCTGTACATGGGGTGGCTGCTTAACCCACTACGCCACCGACCGCCACATCCTTTTATTTATTGATAACAAAGCTTGAAATCTATCCAGATGTAAAACTAGGGACATGTCATAGTGTGGGTGTACATATATCTATCCCTTGCTTCATGATGCAGGGAGCATCTTTTGGCAGTCGCTACATACTTATTCCCAATTCTATTCATCTAAGATCTGCTTTATGAACTACTTAATGCTGGTCCAAAAGAAAATTTCAGTCAGATCTTTGATTAATTATTCCATCAATTAGCTTTATTCTATTCTTTTCCTCACTGAAATAACATTACACGCAGTGCTAGGCACTGCATAATCAGCTGCTGCACATCTGGGCCTCATTGCTTACACAAGAGGCCAGTTCTTCGCATCCTGGAAGCCTTTTTACCCAGATCAAGCCAGCAGGGTCCACAACTAACAAATAAACATGCAATAACCTTTCATGGTAACCTTGCCTTTAATTTACTTGCTTCAGTCAGATTATACTGGGCAGACTCTGGTATTGTGAGTTGCCCTGGCTAATTGTTAAACATGTTCACGTCAATCAAACCTATCCCAAATGGCAACTCTTCAGCTCACTACAATGAGCTGCCTGAGTAATCTTAGAGGAGTAATTGCAGTCAACTCGCCAGAAGCCTGACTCCATTCCATTAGCGCTTGTATATTGTGAATGGTTGAAGCTGGTTATTGATGGTATTCTATTCAGGCTTGTGCATGTACTGAATGGCTCCCTTTTTTAAAATGTAGCATGTATTTAATTTCTGGACAGACATGCCAAACGGGAGTAGGGATAATTACATTTGTGGTTGCATTGTGTTTGCAGAGAGAGCAGGACATTGTCTTCAATTCATGACTCAAAACACTGAAAGTAAATTTTTTTAAAAAGTAATTTTTTGAAAGAAAAGATATTCAATGAGGAGCTTGTATGTGAGAGAGCCAAAACCAGCTCACTGTTACACTGTTTCACACAGTTCAATAGACTTGTCCTAGGTTTATTTAGCTGCTGTCTCTGAATTGATCTCGGCTACAACCCTCATCCAACACAGCAGCATGGTTTGTTAGGTCCCTATAAGCAACTTCACTGAATGACAAAACACTGTGTAACCTTAGGGGAGGCCACTGGTGGTTGAGACATAATAGAGTTTGCTGAGTTATCACTCTATGGTAACAGCGGATGATTGTCTCATTACTGTACCTGGCAGTAAAAAAAAAAAAAAACTATTTATATTGGTGGGAAAGCTACTCAATGTGGAATAATAAGAGGCTTTGAAATGGTAATCAACAACCATAAATGTCTCTTGCTTCAATAAAGCACAGCAGCAATTTGTAAACCAAGATCCATTCTCCAGCCTCCGTTCAAGTGCTTTCTGCAAAGGGAGCCAAAGTGTCGGTGAAGATATTTCAAGATTTCAAAATGAACGTGGGGACGACGTTAAATGAAGAGTGGGATCTTTCAAGCATTTCTCATTCCAATAAGCCCAAGGAGTGCGTTTGGATTCAGAATGGTTCCACACGGCTGGAGAGAAACATTTTTTGAATTTAAACGCTACCCAATTCTTCAGCAAGCCCTTCGGTCGCATGAAGCGTTAAATTCACCTCAAAGCAGCAGTAAAAGAAATTTACATTTTCCGTATACAGGCTTAAGAGCCTTCGGGTTGGCTGAAGATTTGCATTGGGGTATTCTTTTTTTCTCTTCTTCAATCTAAGAAAACTGCAAAGTTTAATCATGGCTTCTGTTGACGCCCCTGGGTTTTGTATCTTAAGCTTATCCCACCAGCTGGGGAACATAAAAAAACTCCATCATAAGCTGTGCAAAAGTCTGAAAATAGATTTTGCCAATCAGTCTAAACAAGACTGTTCATCTAAGCATTACCCTCCAAAAGTCTGAATTTGTAATTATAGCATTTTTAGTAGCTTGGCATACAAGCTCTCAAACAAAAATCATGCAGCATTGAATGAAAGCTGCGTTAAAATAAAATTCCTCTTCCATGCAGTTCTCTGAACGATTTCTTCTTTGAAATCTCTGAACACAGTGTGCTCTTCTCAACTTCTTTATCAAAATCTCATTCTATTTAATATGAATTTTAGCAGCTGATAATTTAGTAAATGATAATGTGGCCTTACCCGCATGCCCAGCTCGATGTTCTCTCCTCCATACACCTCCATGCCAGGATCCAGTAGACCAATCTCACCAAAATATTCCCGATCTACCACAAAGGAGCAGCCAATCATTGCTGGAGTTCTGGATAAGCAGAGAAACAGAATTTTCTTTTTCAATTTAGCCCAAAAATATATTCATATTGGCCAACACATGTATACTGTATATGTATGCACCATGGAGACTCTGTTTCCATTAATTTAGTATAGTTATAACAGACAGCGAATGCAGGAAAGAATTCAAGTCTTGCTTTTTCTTCAGCATAGGTAACACAGAAAAATATATTAATTAAAAGAAAAGTAAATTTTAAGCACAAAGAAGATTACTATTTACATTTAGCCTTCTGTATCTCTTACACTGGGAGGAAAAAAAATATTCATGCTAATTTGCAAGAAATGTCCACTTTGCTTGTGTATACATAAGTGCTCTTGGATTTGGGTTAACTCCCCACAGGTTTAAGTAAAAACAGGTTTTAGGTTTTGAGATCCTCTTCAGGCTGAGATTCGGGATGTTTACTCATGATGACGTGTGCGCCCACACTGAAAAAAAAGGCTGTCATTTGTCACATCACAAAGGTCAAGTGTCTTTGGTTTAGCTACTGCCTGACAAATGCATTCCTTCACAGCAGTAAAGAGGAAAAGATGGAGCATTGGTGGCCAAAGAGGGTTTCCTTACAGTTGAATCACTAAAAAAAATGAATAACAAACAAGCTCTTTTTCTGTTTGGTCTCGGCTTCTTTTCTTCTGAAATATGACTGTTAACTAATGAAGGAATTAAGGATTTGTGTAACTTTCAAGCAACAAGGCGATAATAATGAGCTGAAGCTGAGCTTTTGCCCCAGACTTCTGTTCACTGCTGTCATCTTGTCAGGTCTTAAGTGCTTAGGATGCAGCCCTTATACTTGGTCCAGAGCAGGATTATTTTTGTGCATTAAGCAATGAGCAGCTTAATTCATCTTTCTAGCCTCAAGCCTGTGGTACATTCACCATACATGTTATTACACACACAAAAAAAAACCCTCACATACACAAAAAGCAAATGCCCTGCAGCTTCTCTTTGAGAAACACTGCAGCAGGTCGTACTTTTAAGTGCTTCTGAAACTACATTGTGATTTATTGACTCTGTTTCAAAACTCTGAGCCATACAGTGTGTGACGAAAAGAGAAAGGTGATTTTAGGTTTAGACCTCATAAAACACCATGTGGACCATCACTTTTGAGTGGTATTTTGAAAATTCTAGATCAGTAGATAAATGAAGCTGACGCAGGGCTGCAAACGTCCCTGAACCATTTCGTGGGAAAGCTTTTTCATGCATTTTTCTCAGAAGCTGTAGATGGCTTTAAACCTTGACATCAGTTTTACATGTTAAATGCGTCGTGTTAAGGACCTCAAATTTACACTCTTTAAAGAAATTATAATGCAAAGGCATAAGAAAAACTTTGGACACTGTTCTCTTTAATTCATTGTGATGACTCACTTACACATAAGACAGCTTACATCAAAATTGAGAAGGCACTATGATTATTCATGCTTGGCAATACATACTTTTACTTCCTGACATACTGTAGCTACACATAGTCTTGTTTAAATCATAAGTGGGTGACAGGAAGGCTTTCAAGTGCCATTATGTGCACTGGCTGTGTAGATAAAACAGAGAGGCAGAGCACACATTCTGCCTTGTTCGTTTCATCTCTTCTCTTGACAAGTGACTTACCTTGGCTTTCTGTTCAACACAGAGTTTTTGCAAATCTTTTTGTGAGTTTGCTTGGGGAAAAGCTTCCTGATGATGTAAGTACTGTTTCTGTGTTCAAGCACAGACTCAGGTTGGAAGCATGTGACAGTGAGACTAAAACCTCCACAGCACCTCTGTGTTCTGCTGCACTTCCACCACAGGATCATTTTTCAGAGCCCAGTGTCTATTAGGAGGTTCTTTCCTCAGCCCTTTCCATTTCATTTCTGCCCCAAAAAGAGCCCTGATAGGGAGGTAGAACATTTGAGTCTTCCTTAAATCTTTGCAGTGGAGTTGATTATTTCTGGTTGGTTTAGTAGTTCCAGCATTCTATTTGCATTTTACTTCCTTTGTGTCTCAGTCATCTCTAGTTTAATATCCACAATTAGTTATAAAATCTGTTCACGTTAGGCTTTACTGCAGGAATAGTTGTAACTGTTTGTAAAACCAACATTCAAACTCAGATTTATTTTGGGAGTTCCAGAATGAATAAGGAGCAATAAAACATTTCTCATTGATTGACAGTGGTTTTGCTCCAAAGCAGAAATAAAACACCTAAAATCCTGTGTGTAACACTAACAGAATTCAAGTGGAGCTGACGAGCACTTTCTTGTGTTTCTACCTTGGATTGAGAGACAGCTGAGAAGACACAGCATGGATTGCAACCCGTGGTGGTCGAGCAGCTCCAGATTGAGAGGCTGTGTGTAAATCTTCATAAAAGTGTGTAACATGGAGAGACTTTGAGTCAATAGAGCTAAAGCTCACTTTCTTGTCTGCAGGCTGGTTTAGGCTGTGGACAACAGAGGCAGCCACGCTTGTGACAGCAAATGGTGATTTTGCTTTGTTATTGTTTTTTTCCTCACAGCCCAACACTCAAATCCCCACAACAGTGTGCAACATGGAGAGATTTTCAGCTAAGGCAGCTGAAGCACTCCTCCTGGTTTTACTGCTTAGTCTGGCAGTGCCGACACTACGATTGTTTGTATTGGAGGGACAAACTTGAGCGGACTTAATTGCTTAATCTATCCTGAACCTTAGAGCTCAGTGGGAATGCAACAGACCCAGGGGTGAAGTAATCTTTTAGCTCCTGGAAAAAAGCCCAGGGCCATTAAGTTTTGGGGGGTTGTTGGTCAAAATGCACTTCATGCCAGTTTTGTGTATGATTTATATTTTCCACAACACGTGTGCTATGTATGTATGAAAGAAATGTCCTAACAATGATTAGGGTTTGTTCTAGATGCTGATATACTGGCAAATTTAAGTGGGGGGAGGGGGTAATTTATCTCAAAGTTTAGAGCTATAGCATTTTTATTTTCATTTGTCTGGTGTGCAAAGCGATCAACTAATATTAAAGTAATTCCCCTACTGAAGCCAATTAACTGAGGCTAATTACGTGAAAAATTAGAGCCAGCTGTTCCTTCTAAAATGCTGAAAACAAAGCTTAATACGATACATCTAAATTTACTTTAAAAATCACTTCACAACTTTTTAATTTTCAGCAGAGGTGTTATAATACCTCTGCTGGCAATACAGAGATCTCACTTTTAAGGTTAATCAAAAGCAAAAATAACTAAATATCATCAGACAGATTAATGGTGAAATCTCTCTCTGGTTTTCTCATATAATGTTACAAGGTTCAGTTATTTTTAGCGTGCAGATGGTCCTCCCGCAGGGCTCATCCGCCTCTTGCACCCTTTATCTTTTGTATCCTTTGCAGTATGAACATCTAATACAAGCAAAATAAGCAAGATAAACACTTGAAGATGCTGACTCTCGCAAATAAAGAAATTGCTCTTTTTACCAAAAGCAGAAGGTGATATCATTACACAATAATATCAGCACTTTTACTCATTTTTTTTTTCATTTGACGAGTGTAGGTGAGTATCCATTTACTGTGTATCTCTTAATTATTCATGTTTTTGAGACTGATTTTAACTAAATTTTAAAGCATCTTTTAGGTTAGTAATTTTCCAGACACACAACTTTCTCCTTTTAAAATGCTCTTCATGTGATTCAGCCGAAGATTTCACATTTCTCCATACCAGCTGGTGGCCATTTCCACTTTATCTTTCTATCTTATCCTGTCAATAACGATGCTAGTTGCCTCAGAAAACCTATATTTGCTACATTTCCAAAATAGTTGGAATCCTCTGTACGTTAAGATATGTGACAGTTTTCTGCAGTCGTGTACCCTTTCACTATCTTTGTTTTTGAATTCATCCAAACTGCTGGAAAAGGCTTTGAGACACAGCTCAGAGGGTGTCAGTGCCTCAGCTGTTGATGGGTGCAAGCCTTGAGGAAACAAGCTGGGCAATGATTTCCAATAGAAATCCACACAGCCGACACACTTCAGCCGGCCCCTCAGGCGATCTGTACATTGGCAGCATAATGTCAGTGGGAAAAAAGGGACAGACTATGCAATATCTGTCACTCTTCTTTTGTTGTTCTCCTGTCACAGGTGTAGCAGCTGTTACTCTGTAATAAATGATTTTCAAAGAGATTTGAGAAGACATCCTATATTTATGGCCACAGTAAAAACTGTCACAGTATTCTTTGTTTGTGTGTGACACCTTGTATCATATGAAAGTATTACCACAAAATGATGAAACTGGTTAGGAATTCAATTTCAGTTGCCCATGGTCAAAATGCAAAAGTATGCAAGTGTTTAAATTGATAGAGGCCCTTCAGGAAGTAGTTGCTGATCAGTTTTAAAGCATGACCCAAAATACATTTCATGCTTGCTCTTGACTTTTGGTGTTGCAGGCCTTTGAAGCTCACATTAACCATCAAACACCCTCAAATCTTGAAGCAAATAATTTAGATCATTACTGACCAGATTTTTGGCTTGGCTGAATTTAGATACTTTTAATATTTAAATTCTTATTTTGTTTATTCTTTACATAATTTTTTAGATCGCTTTTGATTTCGGACAGTAATTGTCCGCAGTTGTTATAATCAGTTCAGAGAATCTAATTCTGTGTTTTTAAGCTTAAGTTTAAAAGCTTAATTTTAACGGATTGAACAGTAAAGTTAATTTCCACATCTGTTTTATTGGGATGAATTGATCAAATTTACTAAATCAAATTCAATTAATCTATCTTATTATTTGCCTCATACATAGAAAACGACTTCTGCTAATTTACCAGTAAAACATTTGATGTGTTAAATAAGTATTATGAACTACATCAGACTGGATTGAGTCCAATTGAATCTAAACAATAAAAATTGTTCTCTTTAAATCCCTGAATCACATCATACCATGTACAACAATTGTAATGTTGACTCATGCAACACAACAGAAAAGTAGATATTCTTTCCTTTAACTTGATTAAATCAGAGCAGAAAACTGCTAAGTTCAGATTTTCCACTTGTTCACTACGTGGTGAGTCAGACATTTTGTATCACTGTCCAAAATTACAATTAAATCTTTTCATTCACCGAATTTTGCACTACAAACTCACCCGTTTTGACATATCAAAAGTTGTGTACAGAAGCTGTACATGGCATTGAGTGAAGTAAATCATCATGCATTGCACTTAGCAGCTAAGAGCTAAAGGAGCATGCTAACACCAGCTAACGCTAACAGCTCAATATTGTGGCTTCCTGACCTGTTGAGAGTTTCTGGTGAGCAAATAATACTCCTCAGACATTTCACCTATTAATTTCGTCTCTTTTTCTACAAACACCACATTTGGAAAATTACCATATTGATGTTGATTCAGCTTGCTTTTTAAATATGTGAATGCATTTATTGTGACTCTAAAAACATTTGCTTACCAACAATTGATACATATTTCATTGATTTTTGTGGGTAGTAATAATTCATTATTAGTATAATGAAGATTGTTAAGTAGTTACAGCTGGGGTCAATGCTTGTGTAGGTGGATACAGGTCAACTGAAAAAAAAATTCAAAGTAGTATTTTTTTTTTTTTTTTTTTTTTTCTGTTGCCTTCCAGATACTCAAGCTTGTCCATTTTATCTACCAGTGATCTCACACTTCTACGGAGCCCTTAAAATGACATATGAGAGTAAAATAAAACCCAAGGTTTTCTCGTGCGCACGCAAAACTTTCTCGTTCGCATCTGAAACTTTCTCGTGCGCACCTGAAACTTTCTGGTGGGAACGTGAAACTTAATGAATTAGGCCCAGGATACTTACTCTTAGTGTTTGATATCGGCAGAAAGTTGACCTGCGTCTGACATTAGACCTACATCAGTGGCGGCTGCTGACTTTTAAAACAGGGGAAGCCCATATTACGCCATTGTGACAAAACTACTAGCTAACACGACAAACAAATGCACAACAGGAATATGATTGACAAAACTTCTAAACAACAAGGATGTGTTTCTTATTTACAGTGTAATATTTACAAAAGTGTATGTGTGTTAGGATGGAAATGGAAACGATGGGAAATGAGTGAAACTCCGACAGCACTTTCACAGACAACCAGTCTCTTTCGTATCCGCTTTGGGACTGAAGTTCCAGCGTGCTTCTGCCCGCTTAAAAATTCTGCTGCCACAAGATCTGATGGACAAACACTCACTCCAATCATCCCGACACAGCCCCTCATATTGACACGCCCACCCCACGTCTACCCCCAGAGACGCCGGGCTGCCTCGGAAGCCTGGCTGTTAGTGGCGGCTTCATAACATTATTTCCTCAGTGAACGGCGGTGATTTCAGAACAAATCCCTTCATTAAGCTACAGGACAACATGTTGTAGTTATGAAAGTAAATGCAGTATTGGGCATATCTTGTGTTTTGTGAATAACTGTTTTATCGTCAATTTAACATTGAAGATGTAGCAATTTCACCAGAGAATGGGAGAGGCTGTCCGGCTTCCCGTGTTGTCTCTGAATAGCCGTGGCTGACCTACATGACGATTCTCTGCCCGTCCTGCTGCCTAACCTACACTGTTTTACAATAAAGTGTAAGTTTCTCGTGCGCAGTTTTTTTTTTTTTTTTTCTTTTTACTTAGTATTCTAAGTATGCATATATATTATATTTAATGGACAGAGATGTCAAATGTCAAAATGTCCATCAAAAACAGCAAATTGTGTCCATCACTTCAAATTAGGCGTGTACCTATCCTGCCAGTGTCTGTTATGCCTCAAGTAACTGTGAACAGTGCATAATCATGAAGCACTGTTGCATTGAAGTAGTGTCTGAAATGCATTAGTGCTTTAGTGGGTCCTCGAGGGCCTCTGTCCTGCGGGTTTTAGATGTTTCTCTGCTTCAACACACCTGATTCAGATTAAGTAGATCTATTCAAAAGATTTATAAATTCTGCACAAGCCTGCTAAGGATGCACTGATTTGAATCATGTGTGTCGTAGCAGGGAAACATTTGAAACCTGCAGGACAGCGACCCTCAAGGACCGAATGTGGACATTCCTGCCCCAGACCTTTCAGGAGGGGAACCTCAAGTAGACAGAAGCTAAAACTGGTGATTTTGGGCAGGCAGTAGGCCACATGAGGTGCTACTGCAACATTCAGCATGAAGAACTTTGGTTTATCAAATCATGCAACCCAGAACAACTTATAAATGAGTATAATATGAGCTCTTTAATTCAAAATTAATCTTTAGAAAGGGACCGTGTTTGTCACAGTGACAAAGGTAAAGCAAAACATTGTCAGCTCATGCTCCCATACTAAGTTGGACTTTTTAGTTTGTGATAGAATAGTGTGCCTAGCCTGGAACATAAAGACCATTTCATATCAACCTCAACACTTTTCCATTTCAGGGCGTATTCAGACCAGGAAAGTCCGATAGTTCACTTGATTTGGTCCGAACCTTTTTTTTTTCAATTTGGTGCGGTTTGCTTTCAGACTGTACATTTCAGTAAACGGACCAAAATATGTCATCAAAGCCACGCGCCCTGAAGTCGTTCGGCTATTGGTCAGAATCGACACGCGCAACACAAAGTGCTAAGTTCAAAAGTGAATGTAGTCATGGACGCTTTTCGTGCCGTTATTGCTTTTAATATAATCAAAACTATATGTTTTTTTTTTTAACGTTTTGCTATTTTCACAACTGTGTAATTACTATGCTGCTGTACAAGTAATTTATCAACCACGACGACAAAGGGCAAGGCGGCTACGGAGGATAAAGGCTCTAGCATGGTTGCCGCGTCTGCTCGCGCGAGCGGTGTTGATGACGTCACGAGTTCGTGCCTGCCATAGGACCCTATATAGTGGCGCAAGTCGTTGTGCGCCAGTAGTTGCAATTTTCTCCGTCACAGAGGTGGCGCTGCTACGTTAAGGTTACCGCTACTCTACAACCACGAAAGTGGAGAAGAAAACAATGCCGCTGTCAAGAGCAAGAATACTGTAATTAATGATACTGCTGCAGTTTTCGGATCATTTTAATTTTTTAATTCAGTTAATAGAGGTGAAGGTTTGAAGCCCCCGGCATCAACAGAGTCTCTGCCCTCTTCTTTGCCTTCACGTATCTGTCCTGTAGCTTCCTCCACACATTCTTACAGAACTCTCCCTCTTTCCCCAAAGTTCTGCCCATCTCTGTGCACCAGTTTTGGGAGTTTACGTGCTCCCCGTGCTGTTTCACTGCAGTTTCGTACAGCTGCCTGTACAAACGCACCTCCTCACTGAGCCGGTCTCACATCGGTCCATCCGGTTCGTTGTGCTCGGCGCCGCCAAGTTACAAAAATCGACTGGTGCACGACAACGCGCTGCGCCGTCTGTTCAAGGGAAGCGCCATGCCTGAAACGTCATTTTGACGTCACGGTCCACCACCGCCGTGACAGACGCGGCAACCATGCTACCGCCTTAACGCTGATGTGTGCTCAAGCTGAGACAATTCGGGCTCTTCAAGCAAGACGTATCTGCCCAAACGTCCACAAGAGCACGAGTCTCCTCTTCGGCCCACGTTTGTCCCCTACTCATTTTCGGTCTAGAAATATTATTTTCGGTCTTTCGTTAGCTTTACCACAGCCGGTCTAGTAATTAGAAGAACGACGCTTTGATCTATTACCTAACAGCAGACAAACGACGGATGCTCCCGAGGTACAAAAAAGCAAAAAGTCTGGGATTAGGTCCGGTCTGCTTTCACACCTCCAAAAGATCCGCACCAGGGTTCGTTTGATCCGGACCGAGTCCGACCTTTCAGCTCGGTCTCGGTCCGCTTGTTTGGTCCGGACCAGAGTTCGGTGGTTTGTATTCAGACCATCCCAAAAGGTCCGAACCAACGGAAATCTGGTCCGTTTGGTCGTTTGGTCCGGACCAAACGAGGTAGGTGTGAATACGCCCTCAGTCTTATTTTTACCAGTTCTCTGTTATTTAGAAACATAATACAAACTTGTGCCATTCTCCAATCAGAGGGGGTGTAATGAAAGAACCTGCTCATATTCAACACACAATTATACTGATCACACCACATCGCCACGGCCTTGTGATTCTGCATCGAAATGAAGATTCAATGATTCATCATGTTAATTAGACAGTTTACCACAGGCAGGTTTATCTGTGTGCGCACCACATTATAGAGCACCTGAGTTTGATGGCTCCATACATGAATAAGTCATACCCAAAGGCCATCCATATTTCATCAAACATCCTAATCTATAATGGATGCTGGTCACCAGCTGATACACTCACCTGATAGGGGCTGTCTCATCCCCCTTGTCCAGCCACTCCTGTGGAGGGATGATGTACATACACCACAAACCCCAGTTGTATCCGTGGGCAGCGTTGGCATACTGCTGCACCTCAAAGTTGTTGTATTTGATGTTGTCTATGGCAGGTAGGATAATGCGAGTGTGGTCCTCCTTCATTCTGGTCAGAATAGGTTCAGCCCTTTAGAAAAGAAAAAAAGAGAAAACAGAGCAGAGAGCTGACTTTCTGAATTACATATGCAGGTGCTTCATTACACATGTCCAGAAGATGATTAAAGAGAGTGAGGTACACTACTAGGCAAATAATAAAACCATGCCAATTTTCATTCTACCCTGTAGCATTTTGGATCAAGAATATTACAAAAATATTGGTCAAGACAGGCTCAATGATTAATGTAGCTGTTAATATAAAGTGAAAGCTGTGAATGTGTATTTGCAGGAAATCAACCAAAATATTTCCTAAACATACTGAACAGAAAGTCATTTAGTCACGGACCAGAAAGTAATGTCAGGAGCAGCTACGGATAGCTAGAACTTTCACTACCTCTGAATTTGCATGCGTTTTCAGCGGCAGTGCAGTCTGTCAAATCAGCAATTATTCAGCATTCAAAAGTTTTTTGCAAAATGAATTTTCCGTGGAAAAACAAATCATAATACATTTTATATCCCCTGCTCGTGAAAACAAAATGTCAAAAAGTGAGACTTTTCCCTGAGGAGACTTGATAAGAAATTTAACCTGATGAGGCAAAACACACCCGGTGAAAAAGACAGGCTTACAGTGCTCCTGGGAAGACTGTTCATCTTAAAACTATGTGCGAGAAGTTGTAACTTTAGTCGTGTGAGAAGTTTTGCTTGTCAGACTCTGGCTGGCTTACACCAAATAGAGAACGCCTGCTCACACAATATTCTGGAGTTTAAGAGTAAGTTTAAGAATGGCTCTTATTTGGCCAAAGGTACAAATATTTAAAACCAAGGGGTTTTATGGCAAGTTAAAATGCTGTATCTTGGACAACAGGAAGTCACTTATTAATGTGTAAGGCAACTGGATCCTCGAGATATGTGCAAGATGATAAGAGAATCCAGTTTTTTCAGGCTTCATGTTATATGTTTGTGACCAATCAGCTTTCTATCCTGAGAAGTTTTACTTTTTTTTTATTATTATTTTTTTGGGCTTTTATGCCCCCAATGGACAGGAAAGTCCAGAGAGACAGGAAGCAGGGGGCAGAGAGAGGGGGAACGACCCGCAGCACAGGGCCGTCCGATGCAGGACTCGAACCGGGGCCAGCCGCAGCGAGGACCACAGCCTCCTGCACATGGGGCGCCCGCTCAACCTACCACGCCACGGACCACCCCAAGTTTTACTTTGTTGAAGAGTAAAGGAAAAAAAAATAGGCATTTCTCTGTGGAAAATATATTTTTGTTCTTCGCCCAAATGACTTGAAGAAGAGGTTCATTTTAAAAGCTCGCTCCACTGAGTTGATCTGATTAAAGCTAAAATGGTAACAAATAACGGATCATCCAACAATCTGCCAAGCATTTCTATTACTATTTGTTGAAAGGGCCCTCCCTGCTTCTGCTCTTTCCAGCTATGACTTCTTCGGTGGGTTGTCAGATTAAATAACTGAGTCAAATGCATTCAAACCCACAAGTTGTCTTTTTTTTTCCATTAAAACAAGAATTTTAAGCAAATAGATCAGTTTCTATCAGTGTTCTCTCCTCATTTTAACCTAAACCCACTGCCTTTCAGCTCCATTAAACACAAGGGCAGGATTGCGTTAGGCTATATTCTCTTCCTAGCCCGAGGAGAGTAAATTATTTCCTGAAAAGCCAATTTATACAATTATCAAGGGGTGCATAGTTTTACCCTCATCTCTAACGACAGACACCTTCACAAACCAAAGCTCTGAACCACTCAATAGATTTGACACCCTAAAAGATAATCACCAACCTCTCTTTTCATTAAAAAGTTTCCCTCATGCTGCTTCAAATGATTGCTTATATTAGATGCCTGCATCTTGTGGAATGTTTTTTCACCAATGCCAGAGTGGCACAAAGGCTCCTGGCACCAACTACATTTGAAAAATCTTCAAGCATGCGGATCTTCGCATGATACATTTCTACGGCTATAAAAAAAAAATGAAATAGAAACAGGCTGCAATCATAGCATGATAAATGCGTCTCTCAAGAAAACTCCTACAGCCCAACTTTTTTTTTTTAATCTCCCCACCCACTGACTAATTTCTCTGTCTTTGCCCTGATTCTCGTCCTACTCCCACTGTCCCCCATCTACTTCTCTTCAAAAAGCGAAAACCATTTATCTCCCAAAAGCAAAATGACTTCTTATCATATGAAGGTAGAGGACAGAGACTACAAAGGAAATGGATCTAAATTTAACTGTATGGGGGGGACATCAGTTAAAAATGAGGTGGTACTCATTTAATGCCATGATTTAATAACTTGAGAGAGATTGGTAAAAGTAGTGCAGACACTATTCTGAGAGGCTGACCGATGGGACTCTCTATATTTACTCTAAAGTCATTAATTGCTATGGAGATGAGTTTTTTCTATAATTTGATCATAATAAGGCAAACAAACCATACAAACAAGTAGGTTTCCATGTGTCTTTTGTGCTTTCTTTAAAGCAGACATACTCAGGCTTTGGGATGTGCAGCTAAAAACAGGTAACCTTCATGACACTATGAACAGTTTTTAGCCTCATTTCTTTAGGTGTTGGGTCATTTGTGTTGGTGTTTAAATGTAGTTTGCTCTGTGCAAGGAAGTGTTTCACTTCCCCCTGGACGTTATTCAGTGCTTTTGATTTGTCACAATTCCAAAAACTGAGGCATTGCATGGACAGGGGTTCCATCTAAGATAATTTTTCATTTGTGAAAGAATCAAAGACTTGTTTTCCAGTAATTGAATAGTAACTCTCAAACTAAAAAGTTCTGACAGCTTTCTGGCTGTAAATAAAAACTAGTGCTTAGTGCCCATATAGAGAGAGAATGAGCCTGAGGGGAGAATTAGATACATTACATCCTGTCTGGGAAAGATAACCACAGCAGAAATGGATCTGAAGACCCAGCAGTAAAAATGTATCACATGGAGCACATATCAGTGAAGGTTTCAGCCAATCATGGCAGAGTTGTCTTGTCACCGAGCAGAATCCCGGCTGGTGCAGTCAGAGGAGAGCAGCTTCAGCGTGTTTTAATGTTGTGTAGCATGGCTATATTCTGCAGTGTGGGCACAAGTCAGATAAGATTTCTAACAAGCACAAGTTGCTTAAAGACCATCATGTATCAAGTTAAGTCAGTGTTGTACTTAAGCAACTGCAGTTACACATAAGTACTTTAAACCCTGTGGGTATTGTGGGATTGTAGATGGGGGACCAAACCAATGAGGGACGAGTCTTGAGTCTTGAGCCTTCAAAATTTGAAAAATGCTTTGTTTTGCATCTATTACGGGCCCATATTATGTTATTTAAGATTATGTGGTTGAGGAGATAATTAGATAGAGAGGAACAGCTTTGTTTTCCCTCTGGAAGGAATAATTGTACCTCCCTGAATATGTGCATCCAAATACATATGTTTACTCGTGTTTCCATTGCTTGAGCCATTCACATAGTCCCACTTAGCACTATATACACAAGAAATAGTAAAAATAAAGTATAAAAGTTATTCATATCAAATATTTATTGATATTAAATGCTGTTGGGAAGTTTTTAAATTCATAAAATCATTACAGAATATATGAATGACAATAAAAGTAAGTCCTTGCTGTCAGCAGTTTCATGGATGACCTCAGTTGATTAGGTTGGACAAAAATGCCATTAGGGATTTAGTGGAATCTGTATATATATTTTCCTCTTTTTTTATCCTTGTGACTTGAGTGGCCAATTTGACAAAGTGGCAGCAAGGCTAACAGGCATCGGACCCTTCAGTGTTCGACAGCATGCACTTTAACATTATTTTCCCCCAGAAAGCCTGTGTAATAACAAATTTTGGTGTTTGAGGTTGACCTGCTGTACGATGACCCCTATTTCATAGTAATGTTGGTGTTTTAGAAACTAAATCCAATTAAATTTAGTCTGTGAAAATAAAAGCTAAACGTTGTGGACAAAACAAACTAGATCTCTGCACACTTAGCTAAATATTGATGATGTAATAATATAAACTAGATATTCTAAACCAAAACAATGTTAAACACCTGACAGTTTGACTAACAACCATTTGTTAAATAGCCATTTAACTCAATTTGTTTTCTAACTGAAGACAGTATGAGAACATCTTGCTGACCAAAGGCCATCATGCAGTATGTAAAAAGTAACAAAGGGTTTCATTAAAAACTGAATAGCAAAGGGAGCAGTGTTCCTGACTGCTAAGTTGTTGCTGCTTCTTGAACTTCCCCTAAACTCCCTAATCTTGAGCAGATCACCCTGTCATCCCAGACTTTTCTATTCATCTCCCAGTGTCCAGGAACACTCATAAATCCTATCACAACCAGCAATGTGTCTGTGTCCTGTGTGATCCATCTTCCTGCATTTGCAATTTCATTTCCATAATAATGATAAGACCATTCATCCACATCAAGCCAATCACATTCAGGTGTATATGTATATTAATATATATATATATATATATAAAATATGATATCAAATAGAGAGGTTTGTTGCAATGACTGATAACTATCAAAATGTTTTTTACAATCTTCATTTGCAGCTACTTGATTTGACACAACCGGAAGATTCCTCAGCATTGGTTCTCCCTTTGTCCAGAGTTGACATAAAAACCCTGAAGCTCTCCCATTTCAGAATTACATTTTTAATTACATTTTTTCAGATGAATTAATAAGTTGGGAATCATTCTCTAATAGGGAATTATCTGATAATTTGATCTATCTGCGCTTAAAATGATGCCTCAAGAGCATAAGATCGTCTTTAGTTCTACCCTGGACTAAATGCTGCAAAACAAATGAACTACCGATACTGGAAGAATGAAGTTTTGGTGCATTGTGGCTTTCAAAATGGCCCAAAGAATTTCATGTGAGAGAAAGTACAAGAATAGCAAAGCAAACTGAGTTACACTGTATACTGTGGGGGAACTTTCAAAGAGCACTGTATGGATAGTTTGATGAGCTCTGCTTTGAATGAAAACTATTCATGTAAAGCATTAACAAATATCTGCTAATAAATATGTGGTGAGTTTATCTCAAAACATATTAAAAAAAAAGAGTTTGTTTTATCCAATACTATTGCGTTATTCATGGAGTCTCGAATGCACAGTGTAGATAAATATTTTGGTTACATTCCATCTTTGGACTAAGTTACGAGGAGTATTTCAAAAACACACCAGGCAATTTACACTCACTGGCAGGCATATACTGCAAAAATATATGCAGCATCAGGTGTTGGCAGGAGAGAAGGATGGAGGCTGTGGAGGGGGAATATTTTTTCAGCTCTATTTGCCAATTACAACAGTTTAATCCCTGCTGTCGCCAGTCAATGTTTTGCAAAACTACCAGTTATAAAATGTTCACTTCAAAGGCAGGTGCTAGTGATGGTAATCATCAGCTGTCAGTGTTGCTTTTCATAAAATCCATTAATTAAGCATAACTCAAGTATCTCAATTCTGTATGTGTGTAGTCTCACGAAGCATAACTCCAGCTCTCTGAGTGGGTGCTTTGTGTTAGCTACTCACATGCAAATGCTTCAACTAATTAGATCATTGAAGCAGAAGGCAGGAATCTTGGATGCATGGCCATCAAGTCATGATTTCTTACTTGCTTTAAAAATGGTGAAGACAAAAATTGTAAAAAAATTCCTGTAATTCTCAATCTTCTCAAATATTTTCAGCAAATTTAAGTGTTTTGAAAAAAGCTTTGAATTTATTTACACAAACTTTAACTCTATATCAATGTAATTTTTTTCTTACATGAGACTAGAAAGAGAAAAGTATTATTGTTTTAGTCCCACTAAAATCGGACTTTTAAGATGTGAAATGTGAAAATATAAGTTTGACCCAAACCATGTAAAATTATGAGACTAACACACTAAATCTGATTACTTTTGCACATATATGTTTAACTTGCCTGGAATGGGCCCAGGCACTTCTTTTAATATTTTTGTCTATTAGAACTATGTGTCAACTCAGTCTCAGTTTTAATCTCAGCGTCATCTGACAAACCTTTCAAGTAACTTAATGACAACGTCTGTGCAGAGAATTCAGCCATACTTCTGTGTATAGTGATCTCCCGCAGAGAAAGGAAGAAGCAGCAGAATATCTTTACAGTTCACAGCGTCAGACATGCGTCAGTCAATAACTGGATTCCTCTCCTGTATAAAACAACAAAGATGGTAGTCCAATCAAATGGCCAGGGCACATTCTAACCATAGCCTTACTCAATTGTACATGTAAACATGCTGAGTGACAAAACAAAAAAGGTTTTTCTCTAAAATGTGATAATAATCAGAAGTTAACGATTGACTGAAACGTTAATCTGACATTAGATAGTTGTATGTGTTGAAAAAGCACATTAACAAATCCTTTACTTATCAAACTCAGAGGAAAAACACATCTCATGACCTAAGTTTATCTCAAGCTGTTGAAGTGTTTTTACTTTACCCGCAACATGTTTCCCTAGCTGTTTCTTTTTAAAAACCCATTTTTTCCAGTCTTTTGTTGCCCAGTCCCAAATGTTTTGGCACATGTTGCTGCCATGACATTTAAGATAAACTATTATTTAACATCAAATGAAAAAATGTAATATTTTTTACATTTTGTATGTTTTCCACATTCTATTGTGTAAAAAAACATTGATTTATGGGATTGGAAAATCATTGTAGTCTGTTTATATTTATATTTTGCACAGCTTCCCAACTTTTTTGGAATTGGGGTTGTAGCTGTATTGCATTTTAATATGTATTATATGCATGATATTGTTTGAAATGTATGTAAAACAATTGATTCGTTAATACAGAGGCAACACCTTAGCTGACACTGACTCGTTTAGACAGTTTATGTTGAAATTAAGTCTTACCGTGATCATTTGCATTTGTTGGACACGCACGGTGAGGCATCTGGTACCATTTCTAAGTACATTAAATTATTAAAAGTATGCCCATCCACTGTCCTTTTGCCTGGCAGTTTCACAGAACAGCTCAGACATGCATATTTAGAGCACATATCAATGGTTGCCAGTCTTTTGTCTCCAATAAATGATTCCGAATTTTCAAGAAGGTAAAGGTAGCCATAGAGAATTTCCATTCATTAAGGCCTCTGGTCTTACTTGATATACATGGTACGCAGCAGAGGCATAAACTGGAAAGGTACCTAATGGCATAATGTGAGATTCCCCTCTACCTTTAAACTAATTTGCTCAGGATGTGGTTAATATAATACAAATGTAAAGGAGCATGAATCCATGTATTTTCTATGGCTTTGGAGGTCTGCCTGGCCGGTGCTCTGATGCTTTCAGTGTGACCACAGCCTTCCCAAAATTACAACTATTATGTCACTGCCGGATGCTGTGAGAGATGAAAAAACAACAACAACAAACAAATCTATGATAATACTACTGTGCCTTGTGATAATAAGGAGACAGAGTTAGAGATAGAGTTCTATGATATTAACAAAGATGCAATATATATCATTAATATGACAAATATTACGTATTCAGTTATCACAGGAGGACTGTTTAATCAGTTTCTCAGTTTTACCAGTGTGTTTTATTATCAGATATCCTCTGCAGGTCACATAGCAATAGAGCATTCAAAATTCATGAAAGAGCTGAAGCATGTCTTTCATTACAAACTCCCCGCAATCACAATCTTATCTTCATCATACACTCAGCATGGAGCAGCTGTTACTCTGATAATCATTAATCGCTAACAACCTACGACTGCGACCAAAAAATCATGTTAATCTCCCTGTACCTCCTCTCTGTAACTGTGTGTTTGGGTTTAGCATGCAGCAGGCCCAAATTACAACACACTCCTATTTCCTGCTATCAGTCCTGTTTATTTACAGCATGCAGAGATAAATGGAGCATCGCGTTAGTTCTGGCAGACCACGTAGTCAACGCGCCCTTTGCCTATTGGCTGATGCCGACCCAACCCCTATGGCTCCACAACCAGTTGCGCTCAATGGGTAATCAGCTCCTGCTCGCAATTGGATGCTGGCATTTGGGGCACTTCATTTAAACTTGGTTTGCTGCCACTGCTTTTTTTTGCTTTCTGCTTGCACCCACCACCTCCCCTGCTCCACCAATTTTTCATTGCCAAACAATGTCATACTGTTGTTCATTGTTGCTTGCTCTGTTCTAGGGGGTTTGTTGCCTTTACAGCAAATGGAAGGCACTCCACCTGAGGATGCTGCTGTTCCCTGTCTGGCTTCCATGGAGCTCATGGAAAAGTCGGGAACTTCCTCGAACAGAGCCATACCGCCAAACACAAATTGTATGCATTCAGAATAAGCTTCTGAAATTCATCTCTGTTTACGTCTCGTTTTGACGAGAGTGGTTCTGACAGAAATGGGTGTTATTGGGATCGCAATGGACAACCACTTCCCAATGCATTTGGGTGGTTAAAGTTTTAGTGGGGATGGACTGAACATATAGTTGACGAAATACAACATTACCGATGAGCAGCGATTTAATTTCCTCAAATTAAACTAAAGCAAAGGCATGGAAATCAGGCTCTATCACTCATCTTACCTCTTACATTCTCATAAACCAACGTGGTGTGAGGGAATGGAATACTGCTTTCAAGTTCAATGCAATTCATTTTTATTAATATAGCGCCAAATACAACAAATGTCATCTCAAGGCACTTAGATGGTAAGTCCAATTCAAGCCAATTGGAATTCAATTAATTAATAATAATCATAATTCATAAAATAATCCAATTCGTTCATATAGAGCCAATTCAAAAACAATTTCCTAGCTAAGAAAACCAACAGATTGCACTGAAAACTTTTTGTTTTTCGGTCCAATCTCCCGGCCTGAGCGTGCCTGAGGCGACTGTGGAGAGAAACAACTCCCTTTTAACAGGAAGAAACCTCTGGCAGAACCAGACTCAGGAAGGGTGGCCATCCGCCTCAACCAGCTGGGGTTTGAGAAGACAGAAAGGGGGGGAGGGCCGCAGCGGCGGCGGCACTGTAACACCATTCAAAGGATATCTGTTGGAACAGGGAAACACGAGTTAATGACCACAATAATATCACATATACATAAAGAGAGTAAAGTGAGGAAAGGTGTGACAGATGAGGCCCCCCAGCAGTCTAGGCCTATAGCAGCTTAACTATGGGATGTTTCCGGATTACCTGAGCCATCCCTATTCAAGGTAAACACAAGAAACTTGTGCTAACGAAAAAATAAATAATAAAATAAAGGACCAGACTCAGTGAGTAATTCCCTATACTCCCTATATAGATCTGCTCCTCACACCACAACAACCATCTTTTTACAGCCACAAGCTACCTCAGCCTCTCACCAACTGCACACCAGTCACAGCGGGGTGGGGATGCAAACCCTGGTTCGGGTAGGGGGAGAAATAAAAGAGGTAAGATAAGCGGGAATGGGATTCAAACCCTGGTTCGGGTAGGGGGTAATGAAAGTATAGAGGGTGCCAGAGGTGGAGGCAGAACAAGACACACTAGCAGATACACTATCAGATTCAACAGACCTAACTATAAGCTTTATAAAAAAGGAAAGTTTTAAGCCTGGTCTTAAAAGTGGAAAGGGTGTCTGCTTCCCGGACATTTACTGGCAGCTTATTCCACAAGAGAGGGGCCTGATAACTGAAGGCTCTGCCTCCCATTCTACTTTTAGAAACTCTGGGAACCTCAAGTAAACCTGCAGTTTGGGAACGAAGTGCTCTGTTAGGAAAGTATCTTACAATGAGATCTTTAAGATATGATGGAGCTCGGTCATTAAGAGCTTTATATGTAAGGAGAAGAATCTTAAATTATATTCTGAATTTAACAGGGAGCCAATGAAGAGAAGCTAAAACTGGAGAAATATGATCTCTCCTGTTAGTTCTCATCAAAACTCTGGCTGCAGCATTTTGGATCAACTGAAGGCTTTTCAGAGAATATGTGGGACAGCCCAATAATAAAGAATTACAGTAGTCCAATCTTGAAGTAACAAATGCATGAATTAGTTTTTCTGCATCACTCTGAGACAAGATGTTCCTGATTTTAACAATATTACGAAGGTGAAAGAAGGCAGTCCTAGAAACCTGTTTTATATGCGAGTCAAATGATAAGTTCTGGTCAAAAATAACTCCAAGGTTCCTCATTGTAGAACTAGAAGCCAAGGAAATACCATCTAGAGTAACTATATAGCTAGACAATTTCTCCCTGAAACGCTCAGGTCCAAAGATAAGTGCACTGTACAGCATGATACAATTATGTTTGCTTTAACAATAATGTGAACTAGCAAAGCATTTCAGTTGCAAATGTATAGCCCCTCTGGGGGAAGACCATGCCAATGAATCACAGTGCTGCAGCAGAGAGCTGGCAGTGCTGGCTCCAGCTCAGTATGCACAGGCTGTGTGTGCAAGGTCATTGAGGGAGATTCACCACAGCATCTACAGCAACCATCCATCTCACTTATCACTGTATACGCCATGGTGAGTAATCATATCATGATGAATAGGTATTCTTTGCATTCTGACAAATAGAAAGTGTAGATAACACAAGTAAATTTATCGGAATACTGGGGAGCAGAATGTTTGAAGGCATAAATTAGATAACAAATATGCACGCACGCACACACAAACACAGACATAGGTATCACTATACACCTCTACTCAGCCACCACTTCAAGAAAAATCACAGCAGTAGTGCTCTACTTTTTATTGACTGCTGTAAATCCCACCTCAAACCAAAGAGGATCTGAAGGGGGAAAAAAAAACTTTGGATAAACGCTGTCATAAGAAGATGAGAACGATATGTGAGCGTGTGAGGCAGAGAGAGTGTGTGTGTCGGACAGAAGGTGAGCTAAAGCCTCAGCCTGTATAGTAAGGGAAGGTGGGGAGGGGCTGGCACCGTTACTGAGAAGGCAGGAACGTGTGAGAACGAGGTGAGAGGAGTTATATGGGGACAGGAAAGGCGCTTCTATTTTTAGACAAGAACAGATGTGGAAACAGATGAGGGAACCACAAGGGTATCAATTATCATCTGTAATGCACCTAGAGGCAATAATACAGCTTTTTGCCTGAGTGCTGCTTGTTGGCTGGGTGACCTGCCTTTAGCTGCCTCTGGGCCGGTAGTTCAAATTCAAGCCATGCGCAGCCAGCTGACAGACCGTACTGAAAGTTCATCAAAACATCTCTCTGCAAAGGTCATGAGATCACTGTCTGGTTGCTGACTAATCTCTAGTTGTATATTTATGTTTGTTCTTTTTCTTTCAAGGTCAAGCTCACTCTGTCCTTTAGTGCTCTCATTTTGGCTGTGCATCTTATAAACTATCAGCTTGCCTCATCTGTTAGCATGGCAGAACTGTTTTTTATCTAGTTTGTATTAACATAGTATTTGTATTGAAGCTTGCATAAAAATAAACCTATGAATAATCCATTCTGCATAATTTTGTTAAAAGAGCATGGGTTTTTAATGCATTTTTGTCTTTTTCTCTTTTTTTATGTGCAAGCAGAAGCAGAGAAATAAAAGGTTTCATTGCACAGTTTTAAATTTTCATAAAAAGAAAAAAATCCTGAGTTGTTTTTTTTAACTAAGCCTGAGGTTGTTCTTGGCTCAGAAACTGAAGCAAAATATGGAGCTTTTTGGAGTGAATGTGAAAGAGGTCAGAGCCTAGAGCAAATTTTGCAAGATGTGATAGCACTATCAAAAGTTTCACATAAGCCATAACATAAGCCATAAGATAGAGCTTGTAGCTTAGGAGGAAGAGCAGTCATCTGCCAAATGGAATGTGAGTCATTCTATCAAAACTTTCCTGGACCACATGTCGAAGTTTACTGTGGCACTGAACCCCACATTGCCTACAGATGTGTGTGATAGAGAAAAACGCACTATGTAGCCTGTAACACTGTATAGACTAAGACACACTGTATGAGTGTGTGTGTGTGTGTGTGTGTGAGAATGGTAAAGGTGGCTTTTAGTGTAAAAGCACTTTGGGTGGTCAGCTTGACTGGAAAAGCGCTATTCAAGTACTGTTTTACTAAAAGTTGTTCATTTTCACTTGTATACAGTCTTCTAAATTTTTTCAGAAAATGCAAAGAGTTGGACAAGGCAGGGAGGCAAATGTCATCTGCTAACAGGTGGACATAACCAAAATGCTTTCTAAATTTTTTTGGTGGCAAAGAAGCTCAAATTGTACAATTCTGTACAATTTTCTACAAACACAGAGGAGTTTTTAGGGGGTTGATAACTGCTGGGGTGAGACTTTAGGAACTGATGGATATATCAGTTGCCATGATAAGAGGGTGCCCCAGGGCTTGATAACACATTTCAGACATGTATCTGACACAATCAAATCATTCATAAATAACGATTGGTATATGAAAAAAAGGAAAAAAAGAAAAAAAAGAAAAAGAGGAGTTTAAATAGAATAAAATCGTCTCAGTGTGTTACTGGTTATGAAGGTTAAGTATGTGTCAGAACTACATTACAGTATAACCCACTGGAGGTTATATCAAATCTGAAGGCTCCCACATGATTGTGAACAATGAAAATCGCACAGAAAAGGGCCTTAATAATTCATTCGGCCCATTGCAATCTAAATAGGAGGAGAGAAAGAAAAATGGGAATAACTCTCTTAGCCATTTCATAAGCCCACTTGAAACTGTCAGCTCATCACATTCAGACTCCGGTCATAACAAAACCTTTATAGTATCAGACTAAGAGGTACCGTAAAATAGTAACACGAGTTAGGAGTTATTATAAACTCCAAGAAAAGCTGGTGAAAATCCTTACGAACATAGAAGAGTTTAAAAAAAACCTACATACGTGTCCTGTTTTCAGTCTGATTTATTTGGTTAAATGTTTGACTACTGGCAGTTTCTTTTCATGGATGCTTCATTTGGAAGCATCCAAATGAAGAGAATGTTGAAATCTGATGATTAGTAAGCCAAGGTCTTACTGTTGGATTTTTTGGTCAATTTCCTATCACACTAAAGAAGAGGTTCTGTTGATTGTAGAGATCTTTTTATGATATCTGTACCTCTCCATTTGAGTTATGACCACAAGTAGGAGTGGCAAATTGTTTGCATTTCTCACATTTATCTAGCCAGAAAGGCTTTATTGCATCCAGAAGCAATGTTGCCAATTTACAACCCAACCGTCTCTCCTTGCTGTCCTCCTCCATCCCAACCCATCACTTCTAACTTCATCCCTCTGTGTTCAACTCTTGCCTCCCAGGCATCTTCCTGGGGAACAAAGGCTACACTTCTTCTTCAAACACTGACAGCATGACAGGTTCAAATTAGGTGCCAATTACATCTATTTGAGTGACTTGTTTGCAGTTAAGCTTTAAGCAGGACTGAGACCCCCAGAAGCAATTACAAATCGAAAAAATGAGCCCAAAGCTCACAGATGAAATAAAATTGTGTTATTTCAATTGAGATGCATTTTTATGTTAATCAAAGTCAGTTATTTATAATCTAAAACAGACATGCAAGAGAAAAATGCTTACTATCAATAACTCCTTCCCAATAATATGGGTCATTCTGCTGAAAAGTGCTGTCTCTGTGAAAACTTGGCATACCTGCACTGTAGGTGAAAATGCTTAGATCAGACCGAACTTCATACCTAAAGACTAACGGTATAACATGACCTCTCTCTGTAGTAAAAACATAAAGAAGCAGAGCTCAAAAGCAAAGGTGAGAAAGGACTGAGAAAGAGCTCACAGTTTCTCCTGTTAAACATGACCTTTTCTTACCAGCCCGTGTTGAACTCGACGTGAGCATCAAAGAATCCGACAACAGGAGCCGTGGCTGCGTTCCAGCCGTGTATTCTGGCTCGGATCAAGCCTTCCCGCCTGCTGTTCCTCACAATCTTTACCAGGCCCGGGTAGCGTTTGTTCACATACTGGTCCAAGTTGAATTTCAGCTCCACTAGGAAAAAGCATATAAGAAAATTCTTTCTTTTAATGACTGTAAGAAAATTAACCAGATAGCAGTAGGAAATGTCGTGGTTTCGACATAACTAATAACTTTTCTTTAAATTATAAGACTATAGCAAAAAACAGTCATTATTTTGACAAATAAGTTATTCATTTATAGCTTAAAAATGTCTACACAGCCAGTGAATGACATGTTATCCGAATTATATTATATTATCAGTTATCAGTCATTTGTTACATTAATTTGGGTTACTCAGCCCAGCTTTGTCAAAAACCCATTTAAAGAAGCCCATAATCTCAACAAACACACACATACACACCTTATTTATTGGAAACTTTACACTTTCAGAAATGGACACACCCTGCATCCCTGTAAGAGTATGAAGTGTGAACCCTGCTAAGTCAACATCAGAGACGTCAAGAATTCCATTTAGCTCCTGTATGCCTCACCACAAATCTGTTCAATAAACTAACATAGTTCTGTCAGAACCACTCTAGTCAAAATGAGACGAGAAACAGAGATGAATTTCAGAAGCTTATTCTGAATGCATACAATTTATGTTTGGCGGTATGGCTCTGTTCGGAGGAAGTTCCCGACTTTTCCATGAGCTCCATGGAAGCCAGACAGGGAACAGCAGCATCCTCAGGTGGAGTGCCTTCCATTTGCTGTAAAGGCAACAAACCCCCTAGAACAGAGCAAGCAACAGTGACAACAGTATGACATTGTTGGCAATGAGAAGTCGGTGGAGCAGGGGAGGTGGTGGGTGCAAGCAGAAAGCAAAAAGAGCAGTGACAGCAAACCAAGTTTAAATGAAGTGCCCCAAATGCCAGCATCCAATTGCGAGCAGCAGCTGATTACCCATTAAGCGCAGTTGGTTTGTGGACAGCCATAGGGGTTGGGTCGGCGTCAGCCAATAGGCAAAGGGCGCGTTGACTACGTGGTCTGCCAGAACTATCGCGTTGCTTCATTTCCAATCCAAGCTAACTGCAGCAAACTGCCAATTCTGTCATAAAAAGGTCAGATTCCCTTGGTTGGAATCCTTCCATTGAACAGTTCTCAAAACACAAGCAAGTGGATTTGCTCTACTCAGCAGAGACTTGTCGAGCAAAACAACCTGGAGCGACTGTTTAGTTGCAACGAAGTCCGTGCCTCAAATTTCCATCAGAACAGTGCTTATTGAGTAACTTTTTGATGGGGAAACATTGTATCAAATTAAATGAAACCGTCAGTTTAGTAAAACTGTTGTTGACTAAGGATGGGCTTTCTGAGCATTCTTATGTGACCAATCACTCAGAACACATGTGACTGCTCTATACTGATGTTAACTTTATGTAAAAAAAACAGTCAGTTCCAATCAGCGAAAGGAAAAATCAAGAGTGAGCTTTGCTGTTTAAGGATCTTTAATAGAATATTAGTGATTCAAGACGGTGATTCAATTTAAGGTGTTTATTTTTGGTTGTTTGGATGTGAAGTTAACACATAAAAAGCTTTAAGTCCATTACAGACAAGAAAAACTAGATCTATCGTATCAGTCTAAATGAGACTATGCTAAAGGTTATCATATGGATATTGATGTCGCTCTCAGAAGGCCTCATGGGGTGAATGATACAGCAGAAGCAAGCTCACTGTACCGAATATGCTCTGAAAAGCTTCAATTAAATCTCCAACCAAAACCAGTGGTTAGCGAGTGTCTCTGCAGGCTGTATCTGTGGATGGATGTTTATTATGCCACTTGCATCTGATGAGGAATATTGCCAGCAGCAAACAGAAAGAGGAGATGAATATCATTAAATATGATTTAAATGAAGCTCTAAGTCAGTATATACATAGGTGATGGTTGATTTGATATTAAGAGTACTCTTCTTTACAATAGAATCACCAAATTAAAGATGTATTCAATCATCAAAAGAACATATAATGATGGTTTTGTTGACCAATGTGGAGATATAAAACAAGTCAAAAAGTAGATCATATGTATATATATATTTTTTTTTTCCCGTGCCATCTAGCATGACTCTCAAAGTAATTCAAAAAGACTCCTTGTTTGTGTTTGTGTTATTTTTGGGGGGGGGGGGGGGCTTGGTCACCAGCAATCCAGGAAAAGGATATCTGATGCAGGGTCATTTTAATGCAAGTCACGATTTTTCCTAATATTGATCTTGTCTTGTTTTTTGATATCTGACTTAAGTAAGTAGGACAGTTAGTCATGTGTAAGGTTGAAACAGCAAGTGAATGCACAGTAAAACCCCATCTGACTGAAAAAACAACATCTTAAAGTAAAGTTATGTGAAGGTGCTGGTGGTCAAGACAGAACTCAAACTTGTCAATGCTACTTGCCACGAGGCTGGATCAATTTTTCTGAATCAAGTTTGGAGCTGGAGACGATTAAATAAATCTAATGTTTGTGAATTCCTCTGTTGAAATGACATATTCAGCATGTAGCTGTTATGCTGCAAACAAGTGGAACAAACCTCCAGTGGAGATCAAACTTTCACCAAATGTAGACATTTTTAAATCCAGGTTAAAAACATTTCTTTTCTCATGCGTCTATGCATGAAATCTGCACGCTATCTTTTAATTTATTTTGACTGTTGCTTGTTTTTAAATTCATTTAAATGATTTTATTTGTTTCTCTTTATATTCTTTTATGTATTTTTGATGCTTCCCTGCTGCAATGCTTTTATTTTATGTAAAGCACTTTGAATTGTTTGTACATGAAATGTGCTATACAAATAAATTTGATTTGATTTTGATTTGATATTTGTTATTATTTACAATTTGAGCGAGTGTTTATTTTAACAAGACAGCGAGGTAATGAATAACTTTACTTACACAAACTCTGAATCTGTTTGAACTGTAAAATGAGTGACCTTTCAGTCTTGGTCACATCGTCTCAACCTTCGTGTGGAGCAAATGATGTCAGAAATGTTGCATTTCAGGAGAAAAGCATGGTACAAAAACTGTAGGTGAGCACCAGTGGGAAACCGCTCATTAACTCATCAGCAATAATTGACTATGATGCTTACCACACATTTTCATAACATCAAATCAACAAAAGCTGTGAGCAGAAATTGAGAATAGATTCACAAATTATTACAGTGTTAAATCAAGTTAAAAGTCCAACTACAAGTCCATTTGAAAAAAAAGGGTAAACAGCCTTTTCTCAAGGATTTAAATTTACAGACTTGTGTCTAAGTCCATTGCATACAGTAGAGAGCCTTTTCAGTTGATCTAGATGCTGAAATTTACACTCCTTTAGCAATAATTTAAAAAAGTATACTAATATCTGAAAATGATATTCATCACCCACAGCTGTCAAGAAGTGAGGTGTTTACAGCCAAAGTGATGTCAGGACTGGCTCGTATGAATGATGTTTTTGGAAACACAACAGTCATTTGCTGGTTGAATCCCCATCCCTTTATTTTATTTATGATTAAAATCTTGCACTGCAAATGAATCCAGAACCTTTCATATGGGGACTGAAGAGAGCCTGTGCTGGAGTTCCTAAAGAACAAACACTGTACGGTCTCTGTCTCATGCATTTCTCTGCTAACATATTTATTTCAGATGAATTATAACATCCCTGTTCCTCCGCTCTCACAGATGAAGCTGGCAGTCTTCACTGGAAACTCAAGTTTGTCGGGTATATAGCAAGATGTGCAAATTGCAGTCTGTGTTTCATTGGAGGATTGATGGTTGTTTGAGCTTCTTCTCTGGGTTACTGCTGAGCGTTCCACTTTCTGAAGGAGAGATTAATAAGGACGCTTGTGGGACACTGGCTCTGAACAGCATCCACACCTAGCTGCTGACTTTGGCTCACAACATAAATCAGCCAGTGAAGGTATATAAAAAAAATAAAAATGGCAGTCTAATCCCCCGTCTGTGTGATTGAGGAGACGTAGTGAGTGGAAGCATTGTCAGGAGTCTTTTTCTATCTGAAGGTCTTAATATATCATGGTGCCGGTTGCAGGGAGAGAGGGTGAATTTAGCAGCATTGACCCCTGAAGCAAACAAGTGTCTGCATTTAACTCCAAATTAAAGTCACAGGAACTTTTTTCTGTCTTTTTCTATCTGAGGATTTTTTCTCTTTAGGTGGCACTCTCATGTTTAACCTGAACAACTGGGCAGCAGGATGACTACGTGCTCAGTACAAAGTACGTGGTATCACACTTACCTGTATTAGTGTGTATGAACTAGGGCACATTCATGCCTCAGTATGAAATAGCTAAAGATAATTGCTATATCTGTCATATTTAACATTTCTCTTGCAAAAAAAATCCTTTAAAAAAAACAAACATATTAACATTGTGATTACAGTGTTCCGGCACTTTTAAATGAAAGCTTTAGCTTGTTCCACATCTGTCTAATGTTACAGCAGTCCATTCTTACAGTTTATTTTAAATTCAAATCTTTTCCACACACAGGAGGGTACAAACTGAAAGAAAGGCAAAAAAAAATAAAAAATGAACAAGCCTTTTCTTTTTTCCATCTCCTTTTTGTACTTGAAGAATCAGTCAATTTGTGTTATAAATGAGCACGTTGTAGACATTTAATGAGGAACGTCACACACAACGATGGATTATTAGTTCATCCTTTTCCCATGTGGATCATGCCACTGTTAGAAGCTGCATTATGCCACCCTAAAAATAGCAAGCGCCTCTATATGTAGCTCTGTTTGTGCTCTTTGCAGATTCTGCATTCGTACATTGAGACTCTTTAATCATTGACCTACACTAAAGAAACAATACAATAAAAGCCATTAGAGTGTAATAATTACTGGGCTTCACAGGGAATGAGAAAAGTTATGATGCTCCCTCTGATCCTAGCAAATAAAATGTTGGACTGATTCCACAAGAGGAGAGTTATGGAGTAGGGAATTTTCGTTACAGGACTTACTGTGTAACAAAGAGGAAAAATAGCTATCCATCATACTATTCATACTATACTACTATAATTAGTTCAAATTAATATTTACTAGTCTGTATATGGAGGGCCTCTTCTGAGAACACAAAGAACTATGGATTCTGCTATGTTACGACCAGATGGCAGGTAGTGAATGAACAATTGAAAGCCTTAGAGTTCATGTTTATGCAGCTGTGGAGGCTACTCACTGCCAGTGTTCTTTTTTTTTTCCAAAATAACCTGCAGGACTTTTCCAGTCCAAAAAATTACCTTTAGTACAGCTGGGAGTTATGTATTTTGTCTGCTGCAAAATGATCCCCTCAAAGGAAAAACATTTAATTTTGGTATAAAGCAGAGGCCACGCTCTGCAGTGGGTGGATATATAGACTTGTGTCAGACACTGATCTGGAAACAGGTTAAATATTGATTGGTTTCATCGATGATGGGCAAACTAGTAAAGTTACCATACCTGAAAATTGGTAGCCTGGAAAACCAGCGCCAACTGCTGGACGGCAAAATGTTTTGCCTGCGGTTGGGTCTGGCCTCGAACCACTTTTCATTTTGAAAATACTGCCCTGAATCTGGCAGATGGCAACTAAACCAATCACAACGCAGAGATGTGTTTTGAATCAACGCGGGCGGGGCAGAGGGTTCTGGTGCGGGGTTTTGAGGGAGTGACGACAGAGCAGTGCGACGTTGGGCAGTGGAAGCGAACATAGACATCATATAGAACACTAGACTGAGCATTGGCTGCTGAGACGCGAGAAAAACGGCCGCCATCTTGGAGTGGTGAACATCAAGCTCACGATAACGTTTGTCATTGAATTTGCAACTAGAGACTTGTCAAGATGCCTGGCTGGTGTTCAGCATACAACTGCTCAAACGAGCAAACCAAGGAAAACAGAAGTCGTGGGATTACTTTTCACAAGTAAGATTTAACATTACCGTACTATTGAATCTATTTGTTTTACCAGAGTGTTGTAGTATAAATAGATGCTCCTGAGGCCGTGGCTAGCTAGATTAGCTCACAAGATGAATATGAATGGCTTGATGATATGATAATGAAATTAATGAAAATGAAAACATGACATAGGCTACTTGAACAACAAATTAATAGCGGAGGGCAACGGCAGAGTAATATTGGCGTATTAACACTATGCGACCACATCGTAAATGAATGACCGATCAGCTAACAGCTGACAGATGACAGCTGAGAGCTGACAGCTCGGCATCAACCATAGCATCCTATTATATAAATGGCTTGAAATTAAGGAAATGAAAACATGACATACTTTAACAACAAAGTTTAAAATAAAGATAAACAATAAAAAACTGTACAGCATTTTATGAACTTCATTTTAGGCGAACGTATGCTAAGGTTACTGAGTCGTATCACTGTTGATATGGGTGGTGGGGTGCGTGCATTACATTTGTGACTTGATTTCACACTTTTTTCCATGGGTTCCGTTGTCTACAAAAATTGCACATCGTTGGTGACGGGCAGAAACCTCGTATCTTTTACATTATCACATTGCATTATACTTGGCAAACACCTTTATCAAAAGTGACCTACAATCAAGGAAAACTATTTCGATTTATATTTAAACGCTTAAAAAAGGAAAAAAAATGGACACACAAGTTTTCAACCTGTCACTAATGACATCACATGGTGCTTTCAAGAGGAGTCTTGTTTTGCTATGATCAGAATAATGAATGTTTTTGTTTTTCCAATTGCAGGTACCTGTCAGTCATGGGGTTTGTTATAAACATTGACACACTGATGCTGATGATTCCCGAACTGCTCCAGGTTCAGAGAACCAGAAAAAGTAAATGTATTGCCAAAGCATAAAATATAATGAACATGTAATGATTAATTTATACACATTGTTTTTGCTGCAATAAAGTGCAGTGTGTCTGAGGGACTTGTTTTGAGGTGCATCCAAAATTGTAGTGCTCTTTTTTGTATATTAATGGCCAGTGGATATCTTCCCTATATATATATATATATATATATATATATATATATATATATATATATATATATATATATATATATATAAAATTGTGGGGAAAAAAAGAAGTGTGAAAAAAACCAATATTGTAATGTTGAAGGTCCGTGTATGATTCACTTAAGAACTAAAAATAAAAATAAAATGAAAAAATGACTCGTTATCTCATTGTTTGTTTTTCAAAGGTGAACCATGAACTATTAATGACTCATGTAGGCCTATATTGTGTTACGTTATGCCAAGTATGAACAATAAATCCCGCCAAACCATGTTTTTTTTTTATCAGTGCTTCACGGATGACATTTAAAACGCATAAACACGAGTGTTATTCAGCGATATATTATTAATTAAATGCGCTGACTGTTCATTGCTCCTATCAACCCGGTTATACTGAATGGAGCGAATCACCACTCCAATATGGCGGCCCTGCGTTACGTTCGGCCCAAGAGCGGTTACGTTCGTTGCTCAGTCTAGTGTTCTATATGATGTCTATGGAAGCGAAAGCACAACAAGAAAGATGGCGGCGGCAATGGAACAGCGCTCGTTTGATTCAGCCTTGGCATCAGTTTTGGAAGAGTCCCCTCCCACCAAAGCTTTCTGTCGCGCTTACTACGTCACAGTCAGTTGCGCTGATTGGTCAGAGCGTTGGCCTATAGGCACAGACACGGTTTGAAAGACAACGGGTTGTGCTCATCAACAATGTTCCGTTGTATCCATTGATCGGAGCCCGACTAAATTAGACATCCAATCCATTTAGGCTGGTTTATCAGGCTAGAAAATTGGCTCACCATGTAATGTGATGGTCAATTCAATATTAAGAAAAGCAAGACTGATACATCTCATCCTGGTGTAGCAGCCTCTCAGAAGTAACACTGAAGCACTGTGTTACAGTAGATTTATTCTCTCTAAGCAGGAAACATTTTGTCAGAGGATTCTTCTATATTTACTAGAAATAGGACAATTATATAATGGTTAACGTTTTAGTCTTCACTGACCTTAATAAGCTCTTAATGTCATTAGTTCTGATATATATTTTCAACGTTATTCCATCAACATTACACTCGCATACCTGAATGAAATATTTTTTTTGTCTCTGCTCTTTATGGCAAGGCAAGGCAAGGCAAGTTTATTTGTGTAGCACAATTCAACTACAGGGCGATTCAAAGTGCTTTACAGATACATTAAAACAGTAGAAATAAAAAGCGTGATTTAAATTTTAAACAAAAAAGAAAGAAATAAGAACAATAGATAAAATCAGATAAAATCAGAAGTTAAAAAGTGATTAAGTTTTGAAACTCAAGCTTCAGATTCGGAGCTTTATTCAAATGCAGCTGAAAATAGGTGTGTCTTCAACCTGGACTTAAATACACTGAGGCTGCGGCTACACGAAAACGTTTTTCACTGTAAACGATACTTTTTCTTATCGTTTCGCTGTCGCGGCCACACGGAGCCGGCGTTCCCACTACCCCAAAACGATAGTTTTTGAAAACGGGTTCCAGAGTGGGAAAGTTTGAAAACGGCCTCGTTTCGTTTCCATTGTTACAGCTAAAACGTTTTTGCGTCAGTCACACGTTGACGCTGTGAGCCAATTTTAACACTTCTCTATTGTCTCACAGCGTGGCGTGACACAGTGGCGTGTGTACTGCATCGTTTCATCGTTTTCATCCGTTTTCGTCTGGACAGCAGCGCGTTTCCGTGTGGTCGCAAGAATTTTCGTACCCGTTTTAAAAAAAAACCTCGTTTCGTTTTCGTGTAGCCGTAGCCTGAGTGTTTCAGCTGATCTGAGGCTTTCTGGGAGTTTGTTCCAGACATGTGGAGCATAGAAGCTGAACGCAGCTTCTCCATGTCTGGTTCTGACTCTGGGAACTGATAGAAGACCGGATCCATGGCAGTGATAATGCTGAGAAATATATACAAATTATAGAGTTGTCATCCTGACAACATCTTTGTAAGGGAAGGTTTTGCTTATTTCAGCATGATATTACATAAGTTCATTGATATTATTGACGACACTGAATTTGAAATCTGCACATTAGATTCCTTTTCTACCACAAAGAGAAGAGATGTTTTAGTGACTTGCCTGTTTGTAAATGCTACTCCAGAAACTGGTCATGGTTTTCTACTTTTATTTCATTCTTTTAATAATGGGATTTACCCTCTTTTTCAAACCAACTGTACTATTTTGTAGACACTGCAAAATGACTAAAAAGCCACTGCTGTTTTTCTATTTTACTGTAAATTACTTTACCAAATCACATAAAGCAAATTACAACACGTCCTTCAGTCAAAACCCAAAAATAAGTTACTTGTTCCTAATATTAAATGATAGTTAAATATGACCCTGAAGTGCTGCCCTTACAAGCAGACAAGAGGGAAATGTGCCAAGTGTGTTTTCACATTGGTGCAAAAATCATTCTGAAGTGTTCCCCTTAACAAGCCACAACGTCCGCATGAGGGGAGGACTGAAACTGCCATAATGTGTAGAATATGAAATGAATAAAATTCTAACTTTGTTTTCAACTTCATTCATTCAAATTTATCCAAATACCCCCATTTACTTTGCCATTCAGCTTTCAATTTAATTCATATATACAATAGGATGTTTTTCATTTCTTTCTTTACTTTTTTATCCCAATATTTATTGCTGAATATTTTTTCTTTACGTCTTCTTGCTTAATCTATTCTGTCTAGTTTATTTATCTCTGTATTTATTTGAATGTTAAAATACATTTTTCATTTAACTTTTGTAACTTATTATATCTATAGATATACTTATTTCTCTTATATTACCTGTTTGCATTTCCCCCTCTATTTTCTTTCTACACCAAATTTATTTTCATGTTTCTTTTATATATTACTCTCTCATTTTCTTAAAAACTTTTCTGTATTTAATAATGCTTCATAATGCAAATGCAATTGGTTGATCATCAAAGTGTAGATTTTGCATTTCACTTAAGATTGGAAGTGGCAAAAACAGTACCTCCTGTAAAAAAAAATCATAATAGAAATAGTTTGTAGTTGTTCCCAGAATGAAAGCAAAGCTACATTACATGGCTGACTGCTTCTTGGCCATTGTTTTGACAGCAGTTTTAAGCTAACTGCTAGCATCGTTAGCCTTGCCCACTGCTGTGCGGCAGTATTTACATCAAGAAATTCCCACATGTATTAAACTGCAAAAGACCTGTTCTGGTGCATCCTTCCTTTATAAATCTTTATAAACCCTATGTTTCCTACTTACAGAGAGTATCCTTTATAAATCCTTTATGAAGCACAAGACAGCAATCCTGTCTTTGTTCTTCCAAGAAGAAAAAGAATACCAATCTGAAACCAGAATAGAAAGTTCACAGAATGTGACATCAAAGTTATGATCACAAAAGTAAAAAGCCAGAAAAAAAATGCATTATTTAGTTGTTTATCCTTTGCATCAGTAACAAACAGAAAATGATGGCGAGGCAGACCTGTCAACCTGGCAGATAATGCATCCAGTTTGAAGAAACCCACACATGCTGAAAGTTTAAAAAGAAAAGTGGTCTGACAAGCAGATATAAAGAAGAGGTCGCATCAGCAGTGTGGCTGACGGCAAATGAACAAAGGATGACTGCTATGCTACATATAAAAATCTAATTCCCATACAGTAAGCAGCCTAAATGCAATAACACAATGTACATATGTTTACTGATACACCAATTGGAGACCTAAAGAGCCAGAGACAAGAAGCGACTATCAGAGTGTGCTCAGCTTCTCCACACCATCGAACTATGCGCACCAGCAAAGTCTCACTGCTTTTCTCTGTGTCTTGTACCTAGACTGCGGAGGACCAGTCAGGTTCACAAACGCTGTGATAGGATGAAACTATTTGTGCTATGATAGACTTTTGTAATGAGTTAGAGAGAATGATACACTTGAGGACACAAGTTGCTCATTAAATGAAGCGGTTAAAATAAATGCCATGTCTAAGCTTACAAATTATGTTTATTTATTCTTTTTGTTTTATTTTTAAATTGTGTATCACATCCAAATGACTTCATTTGTCATGGGGTTTCCTTCTCTGGAGAGATGGATCGGTGCACCCCACTTTCTGTGCAGCCCCAGCATGCCATCATATGCTCCCCTTGCATAAACATAGAGCTCTCCAGTTTTTGGCACATCAGCTGTGTGAAGTAATGTTAAGCAGGTTTTTAGTGCATGAATGGCAGAATACACCCATGATGGGTTGTCAATCCATCACAGGGCAGTTCTACATATTGTGAAACATGCAGTAATAAAATGTTATAATATAAGTAAATGATAATCTCAAAAGATGACCCCAGGTGGGTTTTAAACTTAATCCACATTCTGCTTACATAAATTCGGATTTGTCATAACACAGTATCTGGAGTAGTGAGGATATTTGTATTAGAAAGCACTTCTGTAAAGAAATGTATCATTTTATGCTGGTAACTGAGAGATTCAGAGTTTGTAGGATGGTCTGTGCGTTTTTCAACTGCTCAAGACTTTGTGGCTCATCATGCACATTGTCACACCACTTTCATTTTTATACACGATAAATTGTGCATAAAAATACGAGGCCCCTGATCTCTGTAGCTGTGTTGTGAAACAGCCCCGTCATTTGTTTCATAAAGTAGAAATGCACTCAGGGATGCGAAAACAGAGACAAGAGTATAAAAACGAAAACACAAAAGCATAGACAGTTGGGGAAATAAATAGAGACTGAGAGGGTAGGGTGGAAATAATACGAAGATACATATTCATCTGTTGATTAAAAGAAATACAGTGATATAATAAGGAAATACATTGTAAAATGAAATACAATCGATAAAATAGTTCAGCAAAATGAAGGAAATACAAACAAACAAGTAAATTGAAAGATTAACACAGAAATATATATATAAAATAAATAATGAAAAAAATGAAATGGCAAAGTGAATAAATAGGGGTAATGACACATAGTTAAAAGAATAGTTGGAAATCAAAGCACAAATATCACTTAGTTTTACATTTAGTACATTTATTTTTGCATAAACTATTCTTTCTTAAACGTTTGTCACATTCTGGTTGGTTTTAGATGTTATCATCTCTTGGTTGAATCAAGAAATCAACAGTACTTGGTTGTGGCGGAAAGGTTCCTGATTAGATCTAAAAAATCTTTGTGTTCTTCAATGCAGTCATTTTATTTTATTTACTATTTTATTGGTTGCCTTGGTTAGATGTAAATGCAACAACGCACAATAGCAAAACATTGTCCCTTCCTTGGCTTGGTTTAGGCAAAAGAATAATTTGATTAGACATTGAAAACCTATCTGTCCTACAATCAGTCTATTTACTGGAAGCCAAAGGTAATCAATGGGCTGGCACGTGTGATGCAGGATTCACTACGCTATGTGTTGTTCTCATGGGGGAAAGAGGAAGGGGAGGATGTTACAGACTTGATTGAAGTTTCTGATGGCAACTATTTCAAAATGTCCTAAATCAAGGCACACTGGATCAAAAAATGCTACAAGTGAGAGAAATTGGAGAAGGCATCCATGACTCAAGTTGCCGATAGAAGGAGAACAGGAAATAGTCTAACCACAACCAGTGTGCGCACAGGTTTAGAAATCAAAACTACTTGGTTAGGGTTTAAAAAACACAATACATACTTTGTATTATGCCACTGTAGCCTTAATAGACACAATTTTTAGACTTTGAATGCAATATTTGTTCAAAGAATATTCTGTGCATAGTCTTTGAACATAATTATAGGTTGTTCTGCCCGGATGAACAAACGCCCATGGGATCATTTCTGGGAGGACAGCCTTGTAAATTATGGTGTGTCTGCTGCCAGTATTTTATGGTGAAATTCTTTATAATGCAAATGTTATTACAAGAGGAGCTGATGCAATAGAGTGGTAAATATGTTCCTGTCCACGCTTTCTTTTAGTGTGTTGCTGACAATCACTTCATATTGAACATGTAATCTTTAAAATACAACATTTCTTTGCCTGAAAGACAACATTCCATGTGATTCTTTCAATTTATATGTAGGGATAATTTATTTAGATTATTCTATTTGTATTGTTTTACTTAATATTTTGAGAGAGAGAGGTCTGTTTAGGTGGGAACATATTGTACACACTGATTTTGCTGGGCAAATAATGAATGAATTATATTTTCTAATCATTGAGTGTCTTAATTTACTTAAATGCTCCTCTCTTAATTAATTAGGTCTTTCATAAAAGCTAGCTAAAAGTGAAATAAATGAAAATCATTGAACAATGGTATTTTCTTAATCATATTTTGTTTAACTGTATGTTAGACTAATTTCCTCTTCTGGATTAATGAGTAATCATACATTCAGAGGCTTAATCAGATTTATTGTATACAATGTTTGAGATATTCATCATCACTTGATAATAATACAACTGTACTCAACTGGTGCTCAGTTTATATACTATTTTCATTATATGAATCGTTAAGTTATCAATTTGGTGGTAGTATTTGCTGAAATGAATCTTGTAGGGTTCATTAAGCCTTTCATTGCTTTAACATTATGTACAACAATAACCTGGAGTCACCCTGGTTGACACATAAAGGCAAAGCTCATTAATTGGAGTGCAAGTTTTAGTCGGGCTTCCTGGAACTGTTGTTGTGAATAAACCTCTCGGCCACCAACATATGTCATTGGCTGTCCCAGAAAAGGAAATGTTTCACAGTGACAAAGCAAACATGCTTCGTGTGAGTAAATCACTTTGCCATGCATCTCACTGAGCCCTGTTTAAATGAGGGTAGACATACAGATCCATCAAGGAAAGGTCAAGGGGCTCAGCCCACATTTAATGGTCTAATGTCAAGGCACAGCAGCCTCCAAGAATCAGCTCTCACATCAGTACATGTTGAGTCCTGGCAGCTGACAAATGTGATAACGACCCGTAAGTTACCTTTTCTCAAAAATGCATGATATAAATGAGCAGGGAAAACACCTTGCTGTTATTTACTGCTACGTTAGTGAACTGGACCCAAATGTTAACTGCCAGCACATCTAGGTTCAGATCATTTCATTTTCATTGCATGCTAAAGGAGCAGTTTGTTGGATTTTGGGACACTGATGGTTGAATTGCAACCAACTTAATACCCATTGCCTTAAAACTCCAATGCAAGTTATAGAAGCTTCGGTGATCACCAAAAACAGGAGCTAATTGAAAGGATATGCACTGTTTGAAGATGTAACTGGTTGGTTCATGTAAGTCTGAAATCCATATGAAAGTATAGGTGTCATTGTTCATATCACATAGAATTTATGTCATCTGATCTCCCTAAACTGTACACACTGGAAATTTAAACCTAAATGTGACACTTGAAAGTTGCATGATCTATTTTGCTTCGCTGGGACAGTGAACTAAAATAGTAAAAATGAGGCCAGAAAACAAAATGATCTAAGAGACTGATTTTTTCCTCATAATGAAAGCTTTAAATGCATATTACACAAAGACATAGTTTCCTTTACTGACAAAAATATGAATCATTACTGCTTTAAAGTATCCCTGAGCAATAAAACCAAAAAATAGCCCAGCTTCTTCTTGCTCACAAATACTTATCAACAATTTCCCTGAACATTTTCTTCTTTCCCTGAGGCAAAGGCAAAACCTTCTAAGATAGGGAGAAGTAAAGGGGTTTTATCAATCACAAGATATCTATTTCAGTATTAAGACTCACAATTCCAATTTAACCAAGAGTCATATAACATAAATCTATGTCTGGTTGTCAAAAACTCAGTAAGTTGCTCTGAATGTAATTACACCTATACCTGTTTGTCCACATGTCCAGTATGTAGTAGTTTCATAATCCAGGCTTATAAATAGGGGGTAAATGCATTGTTATAGGCAATTGATTTGTGTAGGGAAGCATTCATCAGAGAATGGTAACCACAACCAATGAATACCAAACTGGGCAGTCGGTGATAAGCTGTACTTTTCTAAAGCTGTATTTTTTATTTTTTTTGGTCTAAACCTAACCATGTACATTAATTCCAGCATTAATATCAACCCTGAAAATGTAATTGTAGCTCCTAACTCTAACCATTAGACAGGTGGAACCAAAGTAAAAAAAAAGTTAAACCCCTGAATAAAGGTCAGGGGTTTAACACCATCCACCTGACATGAAATCTGTCATTAGACTGTGCTGTATTATGAGACAGGGCTGCAATTTAAGAACATGCCAGTATGGAAACTATTTGATGTAATAGAATTACAACGTTTTATCAAATTGACTGGTTGAGTAGAGAAATATTTGTGACGCACTCTTTGTTTTTTGCTAACCTTCGCTAAGTAGCGAAGATGCTACTTACTTGAGCCAACCCACCATTGACACACTGTTGGGTAGATTCACATGCAAGCAGACTGCCACTGTGAAGTCGCTCATTGGTTTGAGAATGGCTGCTGTAAAGCCTCACATTTGGCATTTGGCCATTGCCATTTTTTTTTAAACTAGACGTAAAAACTAGAAGAGGATCTAAATTGTCCTTCAGTGTCACGGTACCTTTGCAACAATAACATTTCATGGAAAGGAGGAGAGTTATATTATATAAAAAAAATTGAATGCTGAACATATTACAGCCCTCAGATTGAAAATAGGGTTTTTCTTTCAAAAAAATCCATTTCAGAAAAAGAGTTAAATGTGAGGGGTAGATTGATATAATGAGGAGAGGAGGTCGGTTTCCATTTGTGTCTGCTCACTGGCTTTTAACAGCTCCCTCTTTAATGGAAGGCAGTTAGAGCCCCAGTGGGGAGCAGAGATGAGCCAGTGGTGACTCCTGCTCTGCCTTCTTTCAGTATGTTATTTATGCACCCTTTTCCTCTGCCAGCCTGAGGGAGGTAGGTTTGCTACTCTGTGCCAAGTGAAGAAGGGCCAAATGTGGTCTGTAATCTACTTCACTGTCCCTCTCTCTCCAAACAGGAAATCTTTTGGGATGTGGAAGCAAGCATTGTCAGCAGCATAGAAGAACGGAAGGATTTGCTACATCGCTATGGAGACAGTCATATGCGGGGGTTTAAATAAGGATGAGACAAATCCCATCACCTTGCTTCCTCTTTTTAAATCTATTTCAAACCCTGGTGATCAAACGTCTGCCCTCAGGGGTTCTCCATCACTTCAACTGTCACTCACAAAACCAAACACATAAGAAACTATGGCACACATACATAAATACTAAAACATGCTCAGTCATCATACAAAATCATTTGTGTATGATTCCTTAGTTTGCATTCTATCAGAGAAGACAAAATGAATAAACTGAATGAGCAGAGCGGCATTCGACAATGTGAAACAGCAGGTTTTATGATCTAGAATCTGAGGGAAGACGAGAGATAACTGAATAAGAAAAAGATATGGGATCTGTCCTTCACGGTGTCTGTCAAAGTCTCAGGTTCTACTGTCATTTAGTATCAAGCAGAGTGTATGAAAGACCAGAAGTTAAAGGCTGCTGATGGCACCTGAAAGTAATTTCTGAAAAGGATGTGCAAGTGATGAGTCTTTTTAATATTTCCACCCCATTAATGAAGCCGTTAAAGGTCTTACCACTGTCGCTGTTGTCGTCCACGAGGATGATCTCCTTGAGCAGGTGTGCTGGTGTGTGGTTGACCACACTGTGGACAGAGCGCAGGATCACCGACAGTGCCTCATTCACAAAGATGAAGACCACTGAGATCTGAGAAAGGTCCTCTGAGTAAGTCAGCTGCTTACACCTGAGGAAATAAATTTAAGGATATTACCCAGTGCCAAAGTGATTCAAAATGTGTCATTTTGCTTTGTAGCATTTCATTTGAGCAGTCACAGCGGGAAAAGAGCAGATGAAATCAAAAATATAATGTGTCCCAGTAAACCATGACAGTGAATCAACAGCAGATAATGGAAAGCAACAGTCTTTAATATACCTGAGCATTTTCATGCTCAACATTTTGACATGTCAGTTAATATAGCTGTGGTGAAAAAAAATTGTTTGACTCTTGCTGAAAGATGCAAAGATTAATACTGCTTTTAAGACCATAGTAAAGATAAGACTACAACCAAGAGACAATTAGGAGCTGAGTATAGAGTGGCATCCTCCATTGATAGTCCTGAAGAACTTCTGAAGCCACCTTAAAAATGTTACTTTTCATCCAGTACAAACCATACTCACAGCATGCAAACATTTTGACCAGGCTGAGATCCTCAACCATGGCCCTTGTCCTGTTTAGGTGTAGTAGTGAGCACATGCAAAGCAGGGCACTGGCACTCCTGCAGTAAACAAGTCGAAGTGTGCACATAAACAGATGAGATGTCCCTGTTGAGAAACAAGCCCTGAAATTTCCTTCTGCTAGTTGCATCTCATCACAGTGTGTAAAATGTTTATTAACACATGGTATTCCCATGGTGCAAACAGCCTTATAATTAAAAAGCATAAGCGTAAATCCTAAACCAATGTTTCTCTGTGCACCAGCTAACAAGATAAAAAATAGCACACTTTGTACGATTTTATTTGAAGGCCCAGTTCCATTTGATGGTAAGGCTGCAGCACAAGTTGGATTGTGCTGCATTATATAGAGACAACGGCTGCAGTATAGCTGCTATAATAAAGGCATGTTTCTGTGGAGGCAAGCAGAGTCTATTTTTGCTTGGGGTTTGACGTGTGCGTGAGCTACCTTGAAAATTCTTCCTATTCTAAAAAGGGGGAATGTAGGCGTTGCAAAGGCAGTGCTGTGACAGTGGCTTGTCATTTGTGACGCTCTGAGCATGTTAGCATTTAGGCCAAGAGCTAACATGCCTCCAATGCTTCTGGTATAACCTTAATATTTTTGCCACCATAGTTTACTGTGTTAGCATGCAAAGGAACTCAGGACGCAGATGCAGGGATAAGGTATTCCAATAACGAACTTTATTGAAAAGCAGAGGATCAATTCTCCGAGAGAAAAGTAAATAAAGGCTATGGAATTATCTTAATATAGGCCTACTTCTTCCAAAAATGGAAGAAGCATAGCTATAAAAAGGATCAAAATAATAGTCGCTCCACTACAAGGAGGAAAAACACAAAAGACTATCAAAAAGTTACATGTAACACAAAATGACTCCCGCTACGGAGGAAAGACCAAGTAGACTATGGTAAGTAATATCTGAAAAACACTCCTGAAAACTGGAGGCACTAGACTATGAAAAATATCAAGAAAACAAAGAATCACTCCACTCGGAGGAAACAAAAGAGCTATGAAACATATACTATGCCATGGATTAACCAATCTATGATATAAAAATTACAAAACCAAAATCTCTCTCATGGAGGAACAGAACAAACCACGAAGGTTGCTTGGAACAAGTCTGTGCCAAAACTTGGAAAGGCTAGAGTGAACGCACTCAGATACTGATGAATACGACACACTGGCACAAGACTAGGGGAGACGCAGACTCTTATACACTGGATTAACAGGGAACAGGTGGAAACATTCATCAGACAATCAGACCGAGACACACGAGGAAGGGCAAGTGACCTGAAACGAGAGGAGAGTTACTCTTTCAAAATAAAACCGGAAATGACAAGCCAAGACATGGGGACAGGACAAAAAAAAACCCTTGACCTGTGACAAACAGTTGTTGGCATCAAGTACAGTTAAGTCTGATAGGGATGTCATTCATTTTGAGGGTATCATGGTCACAAACCAACGAATGGATGCATTTTATTTAACCGGATGACGCAACATGAAAGTCTGGAAATTTGATATACAGCTGGCAAAACGATCTTGGTATTAAAATAAAGAAAGAAAGATAATCCCAGAATCATCACATGGAAATGAATTAACAGGTTTTTCTAAATTCCATGTAAATATAAGGCAAGATAAATACAAGATAAACCAAGAAAAATACACAAAACCAGGACAGAAGAGCACTATAAAGAGCACTCAAATAAGAATATTTGAATTAATGTGACTAGTGTCTGACATATGGGTTTGTTTCTTGATGGATATATATCTTTTCCTTTCCTTATGGCTGAGTGGACACAAAAATTTGATCAATTCTAATTCTTTACAATATGATCTGAGATCAGTAATATACAGAATCTGATGTGTGGTGATGCAACAGGAGTGAGGACACTTGTATTGAATTCCAAGCAGCTTTTTCCTTGCATGCATATACTATGGTAGTAGTATGGTACCATGGTATGGTAGTCATAAACCTTCAGAACTACTTCAGTACTACCCATAATAGTTTCTAAAACAGCAGTCTATCCTTTCTTGTCCATCTGAATCTTTTTCTATTTAGCTGGATGAAGGTTTGCTATCCTCTAGAACTGAATGCCAACCACCAATTTGCTGCCGTAGGTTCCATTTTAGAATTGGTTGTGTGTCTCCATCTAATCTCTGGAGTGGTCTCACAAATATGCAGTTCACTGTAGTTGCTGCATGCAAAAAGTCAGTGTCATTAGCAAGTTGCATTCACAATAAATCACTTGTAAGACAACTGCAGTTATGATTTTAAGCCATCAAATCTGATGTGTATTAAATTGGTATTGCACAATGCTGCTGGTAATGTGAACATAGCCTAAATGTGTTCAACACCCCCCCCTTTACCTACTGTAATATTCAGCCGAATTTCTTCCTTCATAAACTGAGAGTTCTCTCCCTATTCATCTTAGTCTCTCCTGCCTCCTCATTTTGCTCTCATACATGGGCTCCATGGCAACCTCTTTTGTATGTCTATGATTGGAATCAAGTTGCCACTTAAACTGACCCAATTAATAAAATTAACTGTACACTGCTACACTCAAATAGATATAGTATATAAACTTGGCTCACCTATTTAATAAAAAAACATTGCCACTCTTCTCAGCTGAAAGTATTTGTTGTCTGCCCAGCTTCCCTGTCAGTTACAGAAAAATACAACATTTTCTCAGAGACATTATGAAACTTTGAAGACAAAAATAAAAAAAACAGAAAAAAAAAACCCTGACCCATTGACTGGACCCAAGCCTTCAGCTGATACCAATAACAACTGTGAACACACACCTGCTATCCAGTTAATATTTCCCTACCACTCTAATTAGGCTATGAATATTTCAGCTGAAAAATGTTTTCAATCTCATCTTCCTTTGTTTCCCCATATTTCCTAATTCACTACTCAATAGGTTGAGTTATCATGTAGGAACAATGAGGTGACTATCATTATTGTGGCTGAATTGTTTACAAGAGAATGAAACACTTATACTGTTCTGTTGAGAATTGATATAAATTTCTGTGTAAACAAATCTGAGATCCATTAAATTTTAGTAAATCCTGTTCAGCCCTTGGCATCTGTTATCACATGAAAACAGGAAGTAAAAAATCTAGCATTGCTATTCCTCTTCGAACATAGTTGTGTAAATATAACACATTAGCTGCTCTTCCTATCCTGCTGTGAGCCATCTGAACTCTACCGGTGCTTGGCACCCAGATACCCCTGAGAACTGGGATGTCAGTTGCATCCATGGGGTCAGGCCGCAGGGGGACGCCAACAGCAGATGGATCTCAGCATGGTGCTAAAGTTACATCCTCCTTTCCTCACCAAGTGGAACCTTCCTGGTGCTGTGCATTCACTGGTTTGTGTGGGTAAATGCGTATGCGTGTGTGGCAGGCTGGCGTAAGACATTTCCCACCTTCAACAATGAGCATTAGCAAAGGAGGAACCAGCAAATATGTAGGCTCACACAATAGATGGCATCACATTTGCTTGTGAAATTATATGGTATATGTTTTGCACATCACAATAAAGATGTGAAAGAATATTTGTAGATTCAGTTTCTTCACTTTGATTCTTGTACTGTGCAAATCTGCCTTATATATCACAACTGACCAAGGCACACTTGGCCAGTGTGAAGTGTTGGTTAAAGGCCTGAACTTTAACTGCAATTTGTGTGCTGGCCCTGGACCCTGTTCAAACAAACTGTAACTGAGTAAATTTAAAAATGAAGTTTAGTTTCAGACAGACATTTTGCTAGCTCACATGTGAATCAATATGGAACTGATAAGGAACGACTTACATTAAAAGGGTCATTTTTTTCCAGTAGTGGTTCTGGTTTTAAACCTAATTACTTTTCAAGCCTTTTTTGTGGATCACTTGCTATAATCACAATATGATCTTAGCAAGTCAAGATCTTAGCAAACATGTCAGAGAATAATCCCCCATTAAAATGAAAGAGCTGCTTGTTCTACAACATAACTATGTTTGGTAAGGTGCATAAACCTGACATCCACTTGTAGATAGAACATGCTGAAAAACACTGATTCGCATTTTAAAAGTTGTGGAAGTATAGAACACTATTAGCATTAATTTTGCATTGAGTTTCTGTCTACCTTTGCTTTCTGTTTATAAATGAAGCATGATTGCTTAAATGAGTGATACATTAGCCACTATAAGAAAAGATAGAGAGCAGGGAAGGGGATTGGCTTAAGCGCTGCAGACCATCTCTGTCCCTAGTGTCCTCCAATCAGCCACCCAGAGCTGCTGGATAAAATCTGCTGCAAGTAAAGTGATTGACCCCAAAAAGAGAGGATGAAAGTCAGGATAAGAGTTAAGCTAGGTTAGCTCTCCTAAAGCAAAAAAATCCCGTATTTTTTTTTTATGATTCACAGCCCACCTGGAAATGTGTACATGTAGATTAGAGTTATATTCTGCCTTCTATGAGCTAAAATTGAAACAGAAATGCTCAATGCAACACACATCATGAATCAAACAGTTTGTTTGCTAACTGGTGGCTCCTGACAATGAATCATGTTAAGAACTGACATTGAGAAGGTGAAGAAGAACGTAGGCTATCTGATACAGATGCTGAAGTGCACACAGGCCAGGAAGTACTTGTGATCACTTTCCTCTAACAGTGTCAGTGGAATCTCTATGAGAATCATGTCCAAAGAGAAGTTTCACAAGTAAACACTACTTATTTCCGTATTTAAACTGCTTGTATTTTGTTGAAGTTGATGTAGACTCATAATGAAGAAGCCCGCTAATAGTGCAAGAGTCGTCACATGATACATTTTGAGATATGGTGTCGCCATGACACTGAGTTCACGTCTGTTTGCCATAGCAATTTTACCATCAGAAATTAGATGACAACTAAAAACATACTTGGTGGCTTACATGCAGTTCTAGAATAAGGCAAGGCAAGGCAAGGCAAGGCAAGGCAAGGCAAGGCAAGGCAAGGCAAGGCAAGGCATCTTTATTTATATAGCGCATTTCACACCACAGGCAACTCAATGTGCTTTACATAAAGACAAGGCATTTAACAGCATAAAGCAGCATAAAAACAAGCAATTTAAAGAAAAAATAGAATAAAAATTAAAGCAATCAAAGAAGAGGGGAAAAAGAAAAATATAAACTCAACCATATGCACACCGAAAGAGAAATGTTTTTAACCTGGATTTAAAAGTGCTTACAGTTGGGGCTGATTTCAGTTCTGCTGGTAGTTTGTTCCAGTTGTGTGCAGCATAACAGCTAAAAGCTGCTTCACCGGGTCCAGTTTGAACTCTGGGCTCCACTATCTGACCTGAGTCAGCAGATCTCAGAGCTCTACTGGGCTTATACTCTGCTAGCATGTCATTCATGTGTAGCGTTACCGGGTATTTATATACGTATTAAATATAAGGATTTATGAGATGTTCTTACAGTCTCAAATAAACCTTACCTCGAATTCAGGGCACCACCTACCTAGGTTTTTACTTAATTTAAGTCACAGTCAGGTAGGAAAACTGTTCGAAATCTTACGATCCTGGTGTTAAATTAATCTTTCAATTAATATTCAATTAATATTCAGTCTCATATCTCGCTACTTTCGTGAAGTTCTCGTTTGGTTGGACAGACATTACGTAAAGAAAGCATACGACACAATCTGTGATTATAACATATATATAGATATATGAGCTGTTTATTACAATGATATGATCTTAGACATGAACCTTTAAACAAACAGGAGATGCATTGAATATGGGTGATTATATAAAACACTTAGTGAATATAAAATAAAATATGGGGAATGGGGAGATACTGGATTTATTCAAATAGTTTGGGTTGGCTGACTATTTGAAGCTAAATACTGACATTTCGGATTAATGTATCATTCTGTGAAAGCCTCGAGACATCCATCAAACCCACTTTAAGGTGAAAACGGGTCGGTCTTACTGTGCTGAAGTTCTGTTTAGCCGGTTCGGAACACGGCAGCGGCCACGCGGGTCCGAGGGGATTTCTCTTCCGCTCTCTGGGCCTTCCTGGCTGTCGTGGCTGACTTTAGCGGACTTCTCAGTTGCTTCTTTCACCGGGAAACCGAAACGATGGTGCCGAGGACTGTGGTTAGCTGATCGAATCTTTTGAGTGTCAGTGGGTCCGTTGCTTCTCTGATGAAGTGAACTTAAGTTCACAGAAGATTAATAAAAGGTTGCTTGGAGTTGGCTTTCTTGGTAGGAAAAGGTGATGATGGCGTGAAACAGCGGAGATTAGGACGTGCGACGTAGAAGGACGTGGATGGCGAGGGACGAACAAAAACACGTAAAACGTGCATCTTCAGAGTATTTCAATCTGTTTCTTTGTTCGGGTCTTTCTTTCTCGTCTCCGGGGTCTCACTGGGTTCTGGAGGGTCTCCTCCGGTCGTCCGCTGCATCGTTATCCTCACGTCCTTCCGCTCTCTCCTGAGATTATGGGAAAACTCCCAAACTCTGGTGAGCTCTTCTCTTCTGCTTAAACCATCTCCAAAACTCTCTGAGCAGCTGTTCTCTGCTCAAATCTCCTTCTGAAACTCTGGGTTGGAACCCTTCTGGAACAAGAGGCAAGAAGCAAGAGAGCAGACGCCTGAAGCGAGCCAGCCAACGAGAGAACTAGAGAGCGTGTTTTCCGCGGGTTTCGGGTTTTGACTCTCGGAGGCGGGGCTTACACTACTTTTTCAGCCAATGACATGCTTGAACTGTGTGCATGTCTGTGTAAGGTGATCTGTGCTATATGGGGATTTCTGGATTTAGACAAAGAAAACTCTTATTTCTCCATTACTCCCATCTCATAGAACATTTGTCTCGGTGATTCTGAAAACACCACATCTTGTTAAGATATGCAGATTAAAGATATAACATAGACTTGTAATATAAAGACATCAAAATAACACACATGATAAAGACAATTATGACTTTCAAAATTCAGATGAATATCTATGAAATCGTGACATATGAATAGTGAACCACACAATGCTAATTTTCTGTGTTAACAATGGGGACACCAAACAAATACCAAATAGATACCGAAGGGACATCGTTAGAAGTTAATAGCTGCATATATCTTGCCCATTTTACTGAGTCCTCTGGGATTTAAATGTTCAACTAATCAACACTGCAGACCACTAGGGGGCAATGTGGTTCCATCAGGCAGGTTGGGCATTTTCCAACAAGTTTGTTTCTTCGTCAATATTTAAGCCAGAATCGTACAAATTGTCTCTATATGCGTCTTGTGATCAAGCTGGAAACCTGAAAGAAATTGTACACGGTTATCAAACACATTTAATATAGTTTTAAGATTCGACTAAAAGTGAGTCTTATGAAGTCTTCTCAGTTCGTATGTAGCCATCTGGTCTCTTTCTCTGGGGGAGAGGGTGTTAACATGTCAATTCGATTCATGGTGAAGATAAGATAGTGAGGTCTCCAACATCTCCAACAGAAAGGTTCTTTGTTTGTAAGAGTCTATCCCAATTTTTATTGCAAGTGTCTGTTGCTTATTTTTTTTTTCACTCCCAAAAAGCTTTTAAGAGGGCAGAAGGTGAACGTAAATTAGGCAGTTTCTGTCTCTTTTTCCTTTGTGGAAAGAAAATGAAGATCTGGTTTATATCCACATACGTAAACATCCCCCACAGGAATGTTGGTTTTGTCAAAGTTTGAAAAACTCTTACTCCACACGGCACTGTGACTGCTACATTCCCCCATTCGAATCGGATCTGAACTCGTGGCTGATCCGAATCGCAGGTGAAGAAGTCCAGTGTGTCCGAGTCTGGTGGTTGCTAGGACTCTCAAGAGGGTTATGGTGGGTGTCTCGAGACAGCCTAATACAATTCTGACACAACAATGGCTATAAACGTACAATGGCTATAAACGTAATTTTGTTAAGCTTACTTAACCTACGTAGTAAATGTCTAATAGCTAAAGATAATGTTCATAAGTAAAGGTTTCTAAGCCTATATAATTTCAAATGGAAAATCCTAGTAAAAGCATGCAGATTTCTTTTGGAAAAAGATCAATGTTAGGGGAGAATTTTACTCATTGTTAGAGTCATGATCTAGGATGTGGTATTTCTTAATAGTTAGGAAATGAGCACGTTTACTACCTGAGTGTGAGCATATTCGCAGGACTTATACGATCAGTAATGTGTAACATATTTGTCGCGGCGGCGGTCCTGGACAGGGCTTCACTGTACAGCAGTAACGAGTGATATTCTAACTAAAGGACCCATGGTGAAAGCTGTTGTCAGTATTTCACTGCTAATTTTGCTTTTAATTCAGTTATAGACCAGTTTCCCCCATTTGTAGATGTCACATGGGTGAAATAAGGTAAGTTGAGTGTGTCACCAGATGATGATAGACTTGAAAATTGAAGTTTTGAACACTGAGGTGTCCTGGATTCAATCTTGAGGCATCATGATACTACGGAGTAGTTTTATCGTGATTAGGTAAGTGATATTTTGAGGGTAAGCTTCTTTGCTTCCTTTAAGAGTTAGCTATGGTTAAAGGTTTGGTATTCGGGGTTACTAGAATGTTTGTTGGAGTGTATGGTCCTACCTCCAGGAACAGGCTAGCATTTCTAAGTCTCTGTTAGCACGGTTGGGTTCTGAACTTTTTCTTTTCTTTTAGTAGCAGACTTTTCAGGCTATCAATATCATCTTGACTGATGGCACTTATTTCACTAGACCATTGCTGAGATTTGATGTGGTCCTTGTCGATGACTCTGCTCATCTCAGTTGTTTTCTGATCTGGTGATGGTTGTGACCATGCGGTGTGTGATGGTTTATAGCGAGACCGAAGTCTATAATTGCAGTTGCGGTTTCGAGCGGATTGCTGGTCATGTCGATTTTGAAAAGACATGTCTTTTTGCGGGTTTGAATGAACACTGTGGTTTTCACTGTGGCAGTGAGTTGGTTCATGGCTGGGCCATGAGGATTTGGAATAGTTGTGTTTGGAGCCTTTCTTAGGCCGTTGAGAATGTGGCCAGTGGGGGACCTCTGCTGGAGGTCTGCCACTTTGTCCCACTTCTAACTCTGGGGACCAAGAACCAGGGTTCTGGGTCTGTGTGGTGATGGGTTCTGGCTGTTTAGCTTGTCTATGTTTTTGGAAACCTAGACTGGCCCATTCACGTAGCTGCTGAATGGTAGCAGTGTGAGGGTTAGCTATAACTCCTAAGTGATAGCTGGTAGTTGGATGGAGGTTTTGAAGGAAAAGAGTTTTGAAACTCATGTCTTCTTCCATTCCTACCTTGTTGCTGAAACCAAAATAAGCTTTGAGGAGGCGGTAATAATACTGCTGAGGCAGCTCATTCTGTCCTTGTTTAACCATCATGGCAGCGGTTAAGCCAGATGGGGTCAGCTCGTCTGAAAACTCGCGTTCGAGTGTTTGGCAGAGGAGTGTATAGTCGTTCCGGATGTAATCGGGTTGACGTTCAATGAATCTACTGACTTCGCGGCTAGATGTAACCTTAATCAAGTAGAATTTGTTGTTAACTGATGCGTTTGGAAACCTTCGCAGGAAGAAATCAATGTCGTCCAAATATGCTCGGGTGTCATGTGGCGTCCCAAGAGTCGGCTCGAATCTGGGCACATGGCGAGCAATTTTGTCAAGCTCTTCGTCAGAAGGAGCTTGTGGAACTTGGGGTCCTAGAGTAGGAAATGATTGATCCGGTTTACCTGGATCATAAACGATCTTTTCAGATCTGAAAGAATTTGTTGTCGTTGAAGACGGGGGTGAAATAATTGAGCTCTTGTAGGCTGTTTTCACTTCAGGAAAAGGGTCCCCTGTGTCTTCCTGGGGGAAGCCATGTGTTTCCTGTTCATGTCCCGTCTCCAAAGACTGACGTAGGTCTATCTCAACACCTTCTGGTTTATCTGATAGGTGTTCCTGCTGTGGATGAGCGGCGTTTTGCTCATCCTTAGCTTTGCTTAGCTGTTCTGTCAACAGCTGCATTTGTTCCTGCTCAACATTAAGATGCTTGTCATCAGTTGGCACTTTGACTGTTAAATCCTGCATTTTCTGCAGAACCACGTGTAGAGATTGCTGGGACTGTTTTTGTGCTTGGTCCACCTTCTTCAGTTGGACTTGGGTTGAAATCAACTCTTGTTGGCAGTTTTGAAGTAGCTGTTCAAGCTTTTTGTTGTTTTCATTGAGTTGAATAATTTGTTGGTTTGAGTTCTCAACCTGTGTTGTTAACTCTGTTACTTGGGCATTAGCTTGGCTGGATGCCCTCTCAGTGGCTTCAAGTTGGTGTTGGAGGAATTTGGTTTCCTCCTGAAACTGTGGCCTTTTCTGTGACCGAGTTTTAAGTTTGTCAGCGGCTTGTTCCATCACTTGGTGTGCATGTTTAACGAACACCACAGCTAGACTACTTAACATTTTGGTCAGAGATTCTTCTTTGGGCTTTTTAGCTTTTGTCTCAGCCGATGGCTTTAAACTGATTTGCTCTGTTTCAGGTCTTTTAATGCATCTTTTCTTTAAGGCATAACCCAGTATCAACTGTTTTGTTAAGTCCATCATCTTGTTTTTCACTTGTCTCAGAAAGGGTTCTTTCTGAAAATAAGTTTGAGTTTGGAACAAGGGAAAATAGTTGGGTTAATGTGAAGGTAGTTGGGAATAAGGATTGTTCTCCTGAAATTAATTTCTTCCTTTTGAATTTGTTTACTTGAGAAACAAATAAGGAAGGATGTTAAAATAAACACGGCTGTGTTATTTTACTCAAAACTGGAAGAAATGCATTTAATTTAGAAGCTTATCATTAACCGTTATGGTAAAAAGAGGGAAAACATTAATGCTAACACAAAAGGGAACATACAAGCTCTTGGCTGTTGTTTTCTTTAAGCCTTAGTGTCTTATAATCAGTTCCTGTTAAGGTAATCTGATTTGGTGAAAGACACACATTTGAGATAAATTAGCTTCAATTAATGTTTCCAAATAACAAAGTTGGTATTGTTTATGTCAAACAATTAATTCAAATGCATTAAAGAATATTCAAATAAAGCTGGTATTCGTTAGTACCAAGCAAAATGATCAGCTTTCTTTGTGATCCTATTTAATGTGATCCTGAGCGGCTCACATGTCAAAAAGCTTCAAGTGGGCGGGTTTGAGAGAAGGGAGTGAGGAGTTGACGTCACTGGTGACGATTTCTAGCACCGCCCACCAATAGTCCTTCAAGGATTCAGTGAATTCGCCTCATTTCCCCTGGGGAACGAGAGGGTTAACTTCTCTCACAGACAGTGCACAAGCGATGTTGTAGTTTGCTCACAAACTTTTAAACACAGATTTGCAACATTCACAATGCTTGAGACACGGCGGCCTCAGTTCAGAATGCTTCTAAAAGTCACCAACTTTGATAATAACAACGAATAGAGTCACCAACTCAATTTTTCTGCAGCAAAATTGGTCTGTCCACTACTGCCGTTTATTATTTTAGTTAGGGCTTGTAAGCATTTTTAAACAAACACACCCTCAGTTTTTTCTTTCAACTGGGTTCAACAGACACGGCGTTCCGGTCATTTATTTAATAATACAAAAACAATTGACTGTTTAAGTAATTCATGCGATCACGTTTTGTGACCGTGTGTATTTTATTTATTTATTTTATTCATTTATTTTATCAGGAGCGACGGCTCTGACTCATTCAGTTAAGCTCAGCAGCTTTAACTTTCAATAAGTAATCTGTATTACTTTATTTTAGGCGTCACAACGCTCCGTTAAACAACGTTTAAACTCGCTCCCCCACTTCATGGGGTTTCAATATAGCACCTTGATGCTTTTTTTTTTATGTCCGGCTGCAAGATTACAGCGGATCAAAACTCCTGTGTTTGAGGAGGCTCTGAGTTGACTAAATTCACCGGGACTCGCGGCTGAATTTGTGATACTCATAAAAATCAAATCAACCGTGTTGGAAACTCGCAACTACGGCCAGGCCTTTAAATTCAGCGTTCTTGCGCTGTGCATGCAATCTTTATTCTGGGAGGAGACAGCGACAGCGGGACAGCTGGCTGCTCTTCTGCGGTGTGCAATTAATATTGCGCACCCACGGATTTGGAGAGTTATCATGCGTCCACGATTACTCTGATAAAGTGCTTTTAGTCATTCTAAGTTTATAAAGACAGACACAGCCACTGCTTGCATTGCTCACACCCAGATAATGAACCAGCCAATATCATGTTTATGCTTTCCTTCACGTAAGTCAGTCTACCGTAAAACGCCTCACACGGGGCACCAAAAATATGTAGCGTTACCGGGTATTTATATACGTATTAAATATAAGGATTTATGAGATGTTCTTACAGTCTCAAATAAACCTTACCTCGAATTCAGGGCACCACCTACCTAGGTTTTTACTTAATTTAAGTCACAGTCAGGTAGGAAAACTGTTCGAAATCTTACGATCCTGGTGTTAAATTAATCTTTCAATTAATATTCAATTAATATTCAGTCTCATATCTCGCTACTTTCGTGAAGTTCTCGTTTGGTTGGACAGACATTACGTAAAGAAAGCATACGACACAATCTGTGATTATAACATATATATAGATATATGAGCTGTTTATTACAATGATATGATCTTAGACATGAACCTTTAAACAAACAGGAGATGCATTGAATATGGGTGATTATATAAAACACTTAGTGAATATAAAATAAAATATGGGGAATGGGGAGATACTGGATTTATTCAAATAGTTTGGGTTGGCTGACTATTTGAAGCTAAATACTGACATTTCGGATTAATGTATCATTCTGTGAAAGCCTCGAGACATCCATCAAACCCACTTTAAGGTGAAAACGGGTCGGTCTTACTGTGCTGAAGTTCTGTTTAGCCGGTTCGGAACACGGCAGCGGCCACGCGGGTCCGAGGGGATTTCTCTTCCGCTCTCTGGGCCTTCCTGGCTGTCGTGGCTGACTTTAGCGGACTTCTCAGTTGCTTCTTTCACCGGGAAACCGAAACGATGGTGCCGAGGACTGTGGTTAGCTGATCGAATCTTTTGAGTGTCAGTGGGTCCGTTGCTTCTCTGATGAAGTGAACTTAAGTTCACAGAAGATTAATAAAAGGTTGCTTGGAGTTGGCTTTCTTGGTAGGAAAAGGTGATGATGGCGTGAAGCAGCGGAGATTAGGACGTGCGACGTAGAAGGACGTGGATGGCGAGGGACGAACAAAAACACGTAAAACGTGCATCTTCAGAGTATTTCAATCTGTTTCTTTGTTCGGGTCTTTCTTTCTCGTCTCCGGGGTCTCACTGGGTTCTAGAGGGTCTCCTCCGGTCGTCCGCTGCATCGTTATCCACACGTCCTTCCGTTCTCTCCTGAGATTATGGGAAAACTCCCAAACTCTGGTGAGCTCTTCTCTTCTGCTTAAACCATCTCCAAAACTCTCTGAGCAGCTGTTCTCTGCTCAAATCTCCTTCTGAAACTCTGGGTTGGAACCCTTCTGGAACAAGAGGCAAGAAGCAAGAGAGCAGACGCCTGAAGCGAGCCAGCCAACGAGAGAACTAGAGAGCGTGTTTTCCGCGGGTTCCGGGTTTTGACTCTCGGAGGCGGGGCTTACACTACTTTTTCAGCCAATGACATGCTTGAACTGTGTGCATGTCTGTGTAAGGTGATCTGTGCTATATGGGGATTTCTGGATTTAGACAAAGAAAACTCTTATTTCTCCATTACTCCCATCTCATAGAACATTTGTCTCGGTGATTCTGAAAACACCACATCTTGTTAAGATATGCAGATTAAAGATATAACATAGACTTGTAATATAAAGACATCAAAATAACACACATGATAAAGACAATTATGACTTTCAAAATTCAGATGAATATCTATGAAATCGTGACATATGAATAGTGAACCACACAATGCTAATTTTCTGTGTTAACAATGGGGACACCAAACAAATACCAAATAGATACCGAAGGGACATCGTTAGAAGTTAATAGCTGCATATATCTTGCCCATTTTACTGAGTCCTCTGGGATTTAAATGTTCAACTAATCAACACTGCAGACCACTAGGGGGCAATGTGGTTCCATCAGGCAGGTTGGGCATTTTCCAACAAGTTTGTTTCTTCGTCAATATTTAAGCCAGAATCGTACAAATTGTCTCTATATGCGTCTTGTGATCAAGCTGGAAACCTGAAAGAAATTGTACACGGTTATCAAACACATTTAATATAGTTTTAAGATTCGACTAAAAGTGAGTCTTATGAAGTCTTCTCAGTTCGTATGTAGCCATCTGGTCTCTTTCTCTGGGGGAGAGGGTGTTAACATGTCAATTCGATTCATGGTGAAGATAAGATAGTGAGGTCTCCAACATCTCCAACAGAAAGGTTCTTTGTTTGTTAGAGTCTATCCCAATTTTTATTGCAAGTGTCTGTTGCTTATTTTTTTTTTCACTCCCAAAAAGCTTTTAAGAGGGCAGAAGGTGAACGTAAATTAGGCAGTTTCTGTCTCTTTTTCCTTTGTGGAAAGAAAATGAAGATCTGGTTTATATCCACATACGTAAACATCCCCCACAGGAATGTTGGTTTTGTCAAAGTTTGAAAAACTCTTAATCCACACGGCACTGTGACTGCTACACATGTATTCTGGACCTAAACCATTCCGTGATTTGTAGATGAGCAGCAGAACTTTAAAATCTATTCTGTATCTGACCGGGAGCCAATGTAAAGACTTGAGAACTGGGGTGATGTGATCTGATCTCTTTGTTCTGGTTAAAACTCGGGCTGCAGCGTTCTGAATGAGCTGCAGCTGTTTGAGACTCTTTTGGGGGAGTCCAGTCAGAAGACCGTTACAGTAGTCAAGTCTGCTGGAGATGAAAGCATGAATCAGCTTCTCCTGATCTGTTTGGGACATGAAACCCTTAATTCTGGATATGTTCTTAAGTTGATAAAAGGCTGATTTGGTGATTGATTTGATATGATTGTTGAAGGTCAGGTCTGAGTCTATCAGCACGCCAAGGTTCCAGACTTGGTCTTTAGTTTCTAGAGACAGTGACTCAAGATGTTTACTGACAGCAAACCTCTTCTCTTTGTTGCCAAACACAATGACCTCAGTTTTTTCTTGATTTAACTGAAGGAAATTTTGGTTCATCCACTTTTTGACTTGCTCTAAGCAGTCGCACAATGACGCTATAGGACTGCAGTCATCTGGAGACAGTGCGAGATATATCTGTGTGTCATCTGGATAGCTGTGGTAGTTGACTTTAGAGTTCTTCAGAATTTGACCCAGAGGCAGCATGTATAGGGTGAACAGAAGGGGTCCAAGAACTGACCCCTGAGGAACTCCACATGTCATAGCCACTCGATCAGATTGATTACTTCCAATGGTCACAAAATAACTCCGCTCCTCCAAGTAGGACCTGAAAAAACTGAAAACTGAAAACCTTCTACGATGTGCAGGTTCTGCAAGTCTTTTAAGCATTTCTGGCATGATGCTGGATTTTTTAAACTATTGATCATTTAATCAGTTTGCCTCAATAGGGTTAACGCTCAATATCGTGGAAAGATGAGACATACTTTTCTAAATCCTGTTACATCCCGTGTCATCCTACATTTAAGCAGCTGCAGTTTCACATTTGACTGAGTGTCAGTCCAGCCTCTCCTCTGTGCCTAGGGGGTTTGGAAGTTTAATGAGACAGCACTGATTAAAGACGAAATGAATTCAGCTCACTACCCCATATATGCATCTCAAATCTCCCATCTCAAAAATGTTCATATGCACTGGCCAGAGTTTGCATATATGTGTGCACATTTTATTTGGAAGTGGAAGAGACAAATACATCATTCAAGCAAATGTTTGTGCATAAGGAACTGTTAAAAATAACACGCCCAGTTTAATCAAACCCTATCGCTGAGTTTGATCATATGAATCAAGAATTACCTCCATCTGGAATAGTAAACTGAGGGCTCTTATGTTTGATTATGAGTTACACTTAAAATCCACAGGATATATATTCAGTATTCATGATTATTAGTCAAACAGAACTAGAACTATGAAACAGAACAATCTAATCTTGGGCCCCTCCTTTTTGACCTGCACATATTTCAGTTTTTTGCTGTACTGAAGCTCTTTACAGTGAGGTGATTTATTGAGAATTACTTAACCACACTTATGTGATTTCTTACAAGATGCTGTAGCCAAATATTGACTTCTCTTCATGAGTGGTAATGATAATCTGCAAGCCTCCGCTCACTGGCAAGTGTTTGCAGCTCTGAAGAGGAAAAGCTTAATTTCATGCTCTGTTATCAATCACTTCTATTACCACAGCCCACATGCATTTGACAGCAGAGCTAATAAAAGGAAAACTAAACCACAGTGAGGGCTTTTGATGGAGGACATGGCGTCCATTTACCTATACTTTAAGTTCTGCTCTCCTGCTCTATTCGTTGGAATAAAATGCATGCGTTTTGATTGATATACCCCTCCGCTGTATCGTTTCAGTCTTTCCCCGTTCATTTATGCTTTCCCTCAGCAACTCTGTGTTCCCTCTCAGAGCTTTCTCTATTGCCTCTCTCAATCAAACTTGCCAGGTCTATAAATACAATGACAAATCTGGCAGCGAGTTTCAGAGGGGATTTTTTGCACCACAGCTCCTCTTTGCAAAGACAGACTCATGACGTGGCAACTGTGTAAAAACAAAGTAATGTATATTTCATTGCTGTTCAGTTATACAACTGAAGGGGAGGCTGTGTTTGATGAATATTACCACAGTGATGTCTTTAAAATGTCACCACGAGCAAGGAAGCCTGAATTGCTTCAAGTTGAGAAGTGGTGCCAGAGTGGATTTCAGTGTTGAGATCATAAAGTGATATTGTAGTTCCATTGCTCTAGTTATGGGATCCAATTTAGAGCATCACTCAACCTTAAATTTGTACCTGTCTACAGTAGCGGGGAAGCCTTGTAAAGCCGTAACAGGATGAGCGATCGACTCATCTGTTAGTAATGGGACTGAGCTCACTGGCCAGCTCTCATAATTTGATCCGGAACAAGCTTTGACAGAAACAGAGTGCTAGATTAAGATGTATTCCTATCACACCTCCCCCTTTCTCCTCCTCCCGCAGCCTGCAGCCCTGGCCACTCTGTCTGACTCTTCCCCCCGCTGGCTGCTCTTATTTGCTGTAAAATTTCACATTAACCTCCCATAACCTATGCAGTGCAGGCACCACCAAAGCAACTTTCCAATCTGCAAGCACTTCTCCCCGAAAGATAACCGTTTCCTTGTCACCTCCCCCTCCCCCAACACCCTCTCCCGCTCCAAGAGATAAACTCTGAAACAGGAAAGAGCAACAATATGCAGCAGGAGTTTCTGCACCGCTGAGACCTTATGATCCCATTCTGCAGTATCAGGCTCTTAGGAGATGAGGTAAGCTTGTTTCCTCAACCTCTTTTTCTGGTTATCACCTACCCACAGGCAGACAAACACAGACTAGGGGTCTTCAGGGGAGCAGAGCATGTGTTGTTCTTCAATACAGTTTTGGATTGAACTGCTATTTTGACAAAACTGAAATAAAATCTTCGGAAAAGTGACAATGGAGATAGAGGTGAGATTAGAAGTAATTGAATAGGAATCCTTTTGAAGGAGGAGAACCAAAAGGTGAAAAGCAGGTTTTATGTTTTGAATTGCATTTTTCTATTTCTGAGTGACACAAGTTACATTTTAAATCTTCTTGTTTGGTTTGTGGGCATTTGTAATCCCACCAGCCTTCCCGCCTTTATAGTTTTTCCCCTCCTCAGCCAAATGAGCCTATATCGTCCCGTATAAGCCTCAAAAGAACATTCAATGCCAGGCCCAGAATCACAACAATATGGATCCTACTTAAGACCTTTTGTATCCAAGTTAAGAATGTCACTTACAGAAGTGAAGGGCAGAGGAAATAAATACAGGCTAGCAGGTGGTGAATGAGGATTAAAGGCTTTTGTGCAAGACACAATTGCAGCAGTTATTATCATGAATTGGTTTTGCTGCAAGGCAGGTTGAAAAAGGGAGGGGCTTCACAATGTGTGGATTTTTCAGTCATGGTGATGGACTTTGCCTCTCTGTACTCATCATGGACCTCTCTGCTCTCCTGTTCAATTAAAACCCCATTAGACACAAGGTGCCTGGCTCACTTCTATATATGCACACACACACACACACACACACACACACACACATACATATATATGTATATATATATAAATACATTTTTTGAGTCAAATTAGCTTTTTTTTCTCATTTCGGCTACATTTGTGAGTAGGTTTCATGAGCAAAATTGTTATTAAACAATAAGAATTTGTCCATTCAAAAATCAGCTGAAACCTGGAATAACTAAAAGAAATTAATATAACAGGTGTCAGCAAAGTGTCAAGAGAGCAGCACTGCATGCACTTTGGTAGAAACTGTTCTGATGTGACTTTGGATTCTAAAAAAATTTAGCTTTCTGAGGCAAAGCTGTAACTACTGTCGAATGAAGATGAGATAGTGATAGATAGTGTTAGATTTATTAGACCAAATATTGCCAGGGCCTGAAGGTGATATTAAACTATTGGGTGCTGTTGAAGGTGATACTGGAAAGCCACAGAGAGACCTCGAAGAAGCTGATAAGAGTGAGAAAGCTTTTCTTGAAACTACTAAGTTGTGTATGCGTGATTAAAAAGCCAATGATAAAGACAAAAAACATTATACCTGAAAGGATTGTCATGATATTGTGAATGCAGTGTTAATTCGGAATGAAGCAATGGTAGATTTGTGAAAAGCTCAACAAACTCTTAGGGATGAGATCAAGGCAAGATAAACTACTGTGGTATATTATATTATATATATTGGCATACAATAATGGTAAATATTAATTCTGTAAAGGAGGTGAAGTAGCCGTTGAGCCAGATAGTCCATGTAAGGAGGATGTGGAGGTGGATGGATCAGTCAACAAAGCAGTGAACTTTGACACAGGAGAAGGGGGTGTTTGGTCCGGATGCAGTTGCTCTTCACACGTGTTTCACAGTGGGAGGCTTTCATCTAGAGATGCGCTCTAATGGCTGGAAATGCAAGGGAGAGGTTACGTTGGGAGCATCTGTCTACAGCATACAGGAAGCAGTACAGGAAGCAGAAACTAGGCTGAGGAGATCACTGGGTTTTTCATACAACACATTATGTTTGAGGCTCCCTGCTACGTTGCCATCAATACTGCATGTATGTGTATGTATTAAGAAGTAGAAAGCAGCAAACATGTCAGCAAAAAGGAGAATGACAGAGCAACTCTTATCAGCACGCACACCCACTGGCACACAGGCAGTAAATTCTCCAGGATATTTGCTGCCACGTTCGTACACTGTTTCACCAGATGATGTTCCAGAGATTTTACTGGGAGGTTCGAGGAAAATTTCCATAAGAAGTCCAGAGAGAATGATATGGATATTTGTCTTCTCACATAATAATACTTCAGGATACCAGTGCATGTGTGAAAATGGCTAGAATTGTTGGGTTCCGGGAGTGTGTTATGTTTTTCCTTCCACAAGATGACGTTGTGAGCATGGTGGCTGAGTCCGGAGTCTAACTACGAACACCTGCAAGCAGTTTCCCTTCATCAGGGAGAAGCATTTAAGGAGCATGCTGCTAGTCCTTCGGCGCCTGAGTGTTAGCCATACGTGGTAACTTCAAGTCTCAAGCATCGAGCCTTTTGTGATCCTTCCATGATAACTTACCTGTCATGTTTTTGTTTCCCGAAGTTACTCTGCTTCCTGGTTGAGCCAAGCCTGGTTACCTGCATCTCAATTCCTCACCTGAAAACTCCGTTATTCCGGATCAAACCCATGACTGGCAGTAGTGATGGCAAAACGAGGCTTTTTGAAGCATTGAATCATTTTGAACCATTGTGTCATAAAGTGGTTCACTACTCGAAGCTTCTTTCAATTCCCTTGGGTGACATCTACTGGCGTAGAGATTGTTGCACCATATGAAGCCCTGCGAATGTGATGCATATAATAACACGATAATAACACGTATGTATGTGTGTTGTACATATGGGTTTGTAGTACCTCATTAAATATTGATTAATTTACCCATGAAATAATAATTTGCCCTCTCCGGGTCGGGAATGAGATTCTTCCCCAAGTGGAGGAGTTCAAGTATCGCGGGGTCTTGTTCACGAGTGAGGGACGAATGCAGCGGGAGGTTGACAGGCGGATCGGTGCGCCATCAGCTGAGCCAGAAGGCGAAGCTCTCGATTTACCGGTCAATCTGTGTTCCTACCCTCACCTATGGTCACGAGCTGTGTGGGTAGTGACCGAAAGAACGAGATCGCCAATACAAGCGGCCAAAATTAATTTCCTCCGCAGGGTGTCTGGGCTCTCCCTTAAGGCTGAGTTATACCTCTTTTAACTGCCCTTGCGCTTGCGTCTTGCGCTTGTGTTAATGGCTCGAGACGTTTATGCTTCATTTTGCTGCGTGGCGATTCACCGCCAGGACAGTAGGTGGATAGGGTGAGAAGCTCGGTCATCCGGGAGGGGCTCGGAGTAGAACCGCTGCTCCTCTGCATCCAGAGGAGTCAGATGAGGTGGCTCGGGCATCTGGTTAGGATGCCTCCTGGACACCTGGTGAGACATGTCCCACTGGGAGGAGACCCCGGAGAAGACTCAGGACACGTTGGATCTCTGGCAGGGGAACGCCTCGGGGTCCCCCCAGAAGAGCTGGAGGAAGTGGCCGGGGACAGGGACGTCTGGGTTTCTCTGATTAAGCTGCTGCCCCCGCGACCCGATCCCCGGACCAGCGGAAGATGATGGATGGATGGATGGATGGAATAATAATTTAAAAACAATGTGAAAATTTTTGGTTTGTCATTCATATTTTCTTTGGGAGTGTGCTTGGTGTAATAAAGAGGGTGCTTGTGTTACTTCAGGTGTTTTTATTCAAGAAAAACAGTTTTTGCACAGTAGAAGGACTCAAACGGGTTCTTTTTTTTTTTTTTAGTCAATTTCTCCAGCTTTTGAAAATACTCTGTCACAGGGAACAGGGGAGGCTGGTGTGCTGAAGGAACTGTTTGGGTCGAAATATTCCCACACTTTAGAACGCTTCCTCGATGGTTGCTCCATGAGAGAATAATCCAAAACTCCGAATATCAAAAAACGAGAGCTGTTCGTAACGTATAATACGTGTAGAACGGGGACATGAACCGGGGCTTCAGCCATCTTGAATACACTGAATCGCGGCAAATGTTCAAAGCTCCGCACAGCAACTCGAAGCAGTCAGCTGACTCGGTCTGAATGAAGCAGTGAAGTGGTTCAAACGTCATCAGTGACGTCACATGAAGCAAGCTCCGGCCCACTGCTTCACTATAACTACCCTGTCGAGTTTGAAGCGTGCTTCGGAGCTTCGGTGTTGGAGGTAACATCACTAACTGGCAGCCCTGACCTCCTTCCGTGCTCACAGTAAGAACCGCTGTCTGGATCCAAGCTGCTAATCTTCCGGAACCCCATTGTATCCTCCCTCCGGCCGTAATTCTACAACTCACCTGTAAGTCTATGATCATCATTTCTGCAAGACCCGCTTACAACTCTATAAACCTGTGCTCCCATCTTCCAGAGTTCCAGCCGTTTCCCTGGTTTCCAGTCAGCCGCCTTCTAGGGGATTTCCAGCCTGCAATTTCACTTTGTAAATAAACTGTTGAACGTTTACTTGCCTCCTGAGAGTTTTCTGCATGTGGGTCTGAAAATTAGAGAAAACCATGACAGAACACTCAGGACATACAGACCCAGCAGAAGCTCTCAGTAGAACATTAACAGAACAACATCGGTTCATCTAATCACATGAAGGAATACTCCACACCCTTCGTGAGCAACAAAGCGCCTCTAGTCAACGCCTGGAATATCTAACAAGCCTTGTACAGAACCTGCAATTTAACACGTCTTCTCCAGCAGATGGCGCCTCCGCTCACTATTGGGCCCGACTAACCCCGGAAGAACGACAGAGACGAAGAGTTTCTAATCTATGCCTTTATTGTGGTTTCTCAGAACATTTAATTGTAACCTGTCCAATCCGCCCAAAAGAGGCAATCAGTAGATATGGGGAAACTGACGGACCAAAAATTTCTCTCCCCATCTCCCCGTTTAACACTTCCTGCGATCATTCCATTCAACAATGATTCCCTGCAACTCTCTGTGCTCATAGATTCTGGCTGCGAACAAAGCTTGATAGCTCAAAATCTGGTAGATCAAGCCAAGATCGAAACCATTAAACTTCCAACTCCGCTGAACGTTACGGCCCTAGACGGAAATGAACTCGCTAAGATCACTCAACAAACCAAACCCGTTCAGCTAATAATCTCTGGTAATCATCGGGAAACAATTTCTTTTTTTGTGTTTCCCAATTCTCCTCCTCCCATTGTCTTGGGGTTTAACTGGCTACAACAACAAAATCCCCATTTAGACTGGACTAAACTTCGAATCGAGTCCTGGTCTACCAACTGCCTCTCAACCTGTTTACAGTCTGCATTTCCGCCCAATCTGTCTCCGGCGTCTCAGGAAGAAGCGGACCAAATCAACCTGATCTCTGTTCCAGAACAATATCACGATCTCAAACGAGTGAGCATTAGTAAGCATCAAGCTTTGTCGCTCCCTCCCCATAGGCCTTATGACTGTGCAATCGATCTTTTTCTGGAGGCCCCTCTACCTTCCTGCAGGCTTTATATAATATCTCACGTCCCAAACGCCAAGCATGGAAAACTATAATAATGATTCCCTTCTCGCTGGAAAAATTCGTCCCTCATCACTACTAGGAGCAGGTTTTTTCTTTGTAAGTAAGAAAGATGGTTCTCTAAGGCCATGCATTGACTACAGGGGATTAAATCAAATCACGGTTAAGAACAAGTACCCTTTGCCCTTGCTGTCCTCTGCTTTTGATCATGTTCAACGTGCCACCATCTTTACAAAATTCAACCTTCAACGCTTATCATCTCGTCCATATCCGCCAGGGAGACGAATGGAAGACCGTATTTAAAACTCCCCTAGGCCACTTTGAATATTTGGTCATGCCTTTCTAATGCACCAGCTATTTTCCAGGCGCTGGTTAACGATGTTCTCCGTCACTTTTTGAACGTCTTTGTTTTTGTTTATCTCAACGACATACTAATCTACTCAGTTTCAGAACATCAAAACCATGTCCGTCAAGTCCTACAACACTTGCTAGAAAACCGACTATTCGTCAAAGCCGAGAAATGTGAGTTCCATATAACCTTGGTTACCTTTTTGAGCTACATCCTTGAGAGCGGACAGGTTCGATCCGACCCCGAAAAAAATCAAAGCAGTTCTGGACTGGCCCATCCCTGAATCACGGAAGCAGTTACAAAGGTTTCTCGGCTTCGCTAACTTCTACAGATGATTCATAAGAAACTACAGTCAAACTGTTGCCCCTCTAACAGCTTTAACCTCCATTAAGGTCTCCTTTACTTGGAATGCTAAAGGTAACTCTGCTTTTTCCGCCTTGAAACAGAAGTTTTCTCAAACTACTATTCTTGTCCAGCCAGACCCTCTGAAACAGTTTGTCCTGGAGGTCGATGCCTCTGATACTGGAGTCGGAGTCGTCTTGTCTCAGAGTTCAGGTCCTTATGAGAAGTTGCATCCCTGCGCGTTCTTTTCCTGCAGTCTGAAAAAAATTATGATGTTGGAGACCGCAAGCTTTTAGCCATAAAGTTAGCCCTGGAGGAGTGGTGTCATTGGCTGGAGGGGGCGGAACATCCAGTCTTGGTCTTGACTGATCACAAAAACCTGTCTTACTTACAATCCGCTAAACGTCTGAACTCCCGTCAGTCCCGCTGGTCCTTGTTTTTCTCCCGTTTTAACCTGTCTATTTCTTATCGCCCAGGATCAAAGAACACTAAACCGGATGCATTATCTCGTCAATATTCATGTGATGATGCCGACAAGACCCTGGCACCTATCCTTCCACCTGCCTGCACCATCGGTTCTCTGACTTGGTAGATTGAAGACATAATCCAACAGGCCCTGCAGACTGAACCAGATCCCGGAAATGGTCCACCAAAGAAAACTTACGTTCCATCCGCAGTCTGTTCCCATCTTATCCACTGGTTTCATTGTGCCAAGTTTTCAGCCCATCCCGGTACCAGTCACACCATTTCCCTCGTTTCACAAAAGTTCTGGTGGTCGTCCATACATAAAGATGTCAAGGAGTATGTTGCTGCATGTTCAGTGTGCACCCGTAACAAGCCATCTCATCGTCCTCCTGCTGGACTACTTCAACCACTGGCAATACCCAAACGACCATGGCCCCACATAGCGATCGATTTTTGTCACCGGACTCCCTTATTCCCAAGGTATGACCACAATTCTAACCATCATTGATCATTTTTCTAAAGCCTGCCATCTCATCCCTCTTAAGAAACTCCCGTCAGCCTTCCAGATCGCCCAGCTTCTCGTGAAGCATGTCTTCCGCCTTCATTGTATTCCTCAAGAAAAACTTTCAGACCGTGGCCCTAAATTTATCTCTCAGGTATGGAAGCAATTTTGTCTAGCGCTTGGTGCGAAAGTTTCACTCACTTCTGGTTATCACCCCCAGTCTAATGGCCGAGCCCCCTCCACCCGCCCGGGTTTTTGAGGGGCACCCAGTGTATTCGGTCCGACGGATCGTGGACTCCTGTCGGCGGGGTAGGGGCTAGCAGTACCTCATCGACTGGGAGGGTTATGGTCCCGAGGACCGTTCCTGGGTGCCCCGCTCCTTCATTTGTGACCCCTCCATGATTACTGATTATGAGGCCTCCCTTCTTTCCACTTCGTCTGGGCCGCCAGGAGGAGGCCGTTGAGAAGGGGGTACTGTTGGGTTCCGGGAGTGTGTTATGTTTTTCCTTCCACCAGATGGCGTTGTGAGCATGGTGGCTGAGTCCGGAGTCTGACTACGAACACCTGCAAGCAGTTTCCCTTCATCAGGGAGAAGCATTTAAGGAGCATGCTGCTAGTCCTTCGGCCCCTGAGTGTTAGCCATACGTGGTAACTTCAAGCCTCAAGCCTTTTGCGACCCTTCCATGATAACCTGTCGTGTTTTTGTTTCCCGAGGTTACTCTGCTTCCTGGTTGAGCCAAGCCTGGTTACCTGCATCTCAATTCCTCACCTGAAAACTCCGTTATCCCGGATCAAACCAATGACTGGCAGCCCCGACCTCCTTCCGTGCTCCATTCCCTGATCGAACCCTGTCCGCTCTCCGCCGTGCTCACAGTAAGAACCGCTGTCTGGATCCAAGCCGCTAATCTTCCGGAGCCCCATTGTATCCTCCCTCCGGCCGTAATTCTACAACTCACCTGTAAGTCTATGATCATCATTTCTGCAAGACCCGCTTACAACTCTATAAACCTGTGCTCCCATCTTCCAGAGTTCCAGCCGTTTCCCTGGTTTCCAGTCAGCCGCCTTCTAGGGGATTTCCAGCCAGCAATTTCACTTTGTAAATAAACTGTTGAACATGTACTTGCTTCCTGAGAGTTTTCTGCATGCGGGTCTGAAAATTGGAGAAAACCATGACAAGAATTGTATTTAACCTTACTTAACACAATCGCATACGTTTGCCTCTGCGTTATAAATACTATTTTAAGTCAATATTGTACACAGGTTGGAAGAAGGGCCCAAATGCAGAACACAGCAACAGCAGGTGGGGAAAAATGAAAGTCAGTCTTTAACAGAACTTGTTAAAAACTAACAAACAAAACAGATAGTGACAATGAGCAAATATCAAGACACAGCTGATAGAAGTTAATGTTTTGTATCATCATTTTATTCTTTTTACTTGTTTTTATTATTTTATGTATGCGTATGTATTTTGTAAATGTATAAAAAGAAAATAGGAGGTGGGTTTGTCCAAACAAACACAAATATTTTGACAGTTTCACCCCTGTGATATATTTTAGGTTTCTACTGACATAAAGACGCAACATCTTTTCTTTGAGATTGGGCTAATTTAATCTGGAACGCTGAACATGAACTGCAACAAAGTAGGTTACTATGATACTCTTGCTAGCCAATTTAAAAAGAATAAGCCACCTTCATGACACCAAAACCTCTGACTTTAGGCTCAACATATGTGACTAACCCATTAATCTCACCTCATAGCACCCACTTAAGAACAGCCACCAGAAAAGGTCAGGCTGTAAATCACCCAAAAGGTCCACGGGATGTAGTGCCACAACATGCTAAAAAAAATATTATTTTTACTTTTGAGAGTTTTGCTTTGTTGTTTATTTAGTTCTAAAAAAAATTCTACTTTGGTGACATCAAAATGAACCAAAAACAAAAAAGTTTCCTATGTGCTGATTGAATTTATAATAACCAAACAAAATGTGCCGCATGTCTGTTTATTTGTCCAAAAAAAAAAAATCATCTTTTATATTAGGAAATTAGAGAATGGTGGATTAAAGGTTGGACAGAAGGAAGAGGTATTCCACTCTATAAAAGTCAGTGGAGATAAGCCAAAAGTCACAACAGCACAAAATCCATACACAAATACATAAGTTGGCATTATTTAAAATTAGAAACCAACACCTGAGCAATGCCAACTCTTTAGTTTTATTCACTTCCTTTTTTATTTAAGAAAAATTGAGAGTTCCTAAAACCCTTTTCATTACTGAAACACTCTTGGCTGATTTTATTAATTAGCAAATCTCTCTCTCCCCCCGTTCCAATCTTGTCTAATTTTCTGGGTGTGACAAAGAGCTCAGAACAAAGCAGCATGGATGAAATGAATTGTTATCCCCTCTAAAGCCCGCAGAAACCTCTCTCGGCTGTCAGATTTCCTCCCAGTGCCTCTGCCTGTTGCCATTGTTCTTTGACACGGTGTAATATAAACGCCACTGGCAGCCCTGATTATCCCCAAACCCCTGTAGCCCTCACTGCTGTAGTTCACATTTTAAATATAACATTTCTTAGAAAAAGGACCATTAATGCTGCTCGCTGGGTGTAAGCTGGGACTCTTATTCAAGAAAAAAAAAAAAAAGAAGCATTTTCCTTTCATTGCAACATTAAAAACAGCTCAACTATCACCACCCTCTTTTCAAAATCCTTTCATGTTGGGATTGGGCATGTCTAAAGTAATTTGCTTTTGTGCTATTCCACATGGACAAGTCCCTAAAGTACCCTGCGGCCAAACTGCCTGAACTACAGTGACAGAAGAGAGGAGGAGGGATTAAGTAGAGACAGACAATAAGTCAGATGTGAAAGATGAAAAGTTTTGAACTAGAAGACAGGGGGAAATTCTCAAAGGAATTTTACAGTTTGTAAGATCTCCTGTCTTGTAATAGACGGAGGCGGATGAAAGTATCAGCAAATGTCACTGTTAAAAAGGTCATCAAGATGAACAACTGTACCTTGAAAATGTAATTAAATTTCTAAATATTATATTATTATCAGCATTATTATCATTATACTGAAAATTATTTATTGTATATGTGTGTCACCTGACAAAACCCTTCCACCATCAGCTCAAATTTTATCAGCACAGATAAAGACAAATAGGTTTCTTTATTACACACTCTATATTTGGGCCTTTTTTCAATTGAAACTGATATGTTAGAACAAATGTGATTCTTAACTGTAGCAGGTGTAAGGACTGTCAAATATGTTTTAAAACCTAAACCTAACAAGGTGCCTGAATCTAACCAAATGCTGAACAAAAGTGAAGTTTAAAGTAAAAAGAAAAGTGCAAAAAGTGCTGGATCAAACAGGAGATAACCTTTACTTCTTGTTTTGCAATCATGTAAGTAACTCCACCATTACACTCTCCAGCTTCTCAATTCCCCTGTTTTCTTTTGTTAAAAGTGATAAACACATGTTTGTAACAGTTTCTTGGTATATCGTGAGACCAACAAATTCTCATTTCGAAGACCTCAAATCCTAACTTTTTGTCAAAGTCCCTGGCATCCCTGGGATTTAGACAAAGTGTATTTTGATGATGGAAAGTCATGGAACTTTCCAAAATATGAGGCTTGCTTTCATCAACATAAAACTCATGTGAAACCCCCATGGAACAGGTGCTTTTCCCCACTTGTTTGTTTAATTAATGGGTCATTTCTTTAGGCACTCATGGTGCTTGTTTGGGATTGGGAAAAGATCTGATTTAAAATACACAGATTCATGACTTTAATCCAGTGTATCAGAAAAAGATCCAGAAATGCGACACTTCATTTGTTTACCTATTCAAGTTTACATTTTGCATTGAGTTGAGGGTTCTGACAAAGCAGCAGTATGTGATACTGAGTGCTCCAGGGATGATTAGATTGTAGTCCTGTGGTTATCATTTACATGTCTATGTAAATTGAGAAGTTAGTAGAATCAATAGACTGTGTTTTATGATAGTTTCATGAACTGCTGGGAGACTGTATTGAATGATATGGTGATATTAGCTTGCACAGTCTAAGGTGACTAAAAGGGCTGCCAACACCCTCTTTTAGAGTACAATTCACACTTTTCTCATACCACACCTCCATTTTCTCACATAGTAAAAAGCTAGTTCACTACTGATGAATTTTATGTGTTAATATGGGAGACTGACACAGATACAGAGAGGACAGAGCAGTGCACCGTCAGAAGTGAGAAATATCAAGAGTAAAAGAATGCCGGTTCAATCTACTATCTGGTGTGAGAATTATGGGATCTGTATGATCTGAACCTACATAGTTAATTTATAAGAGCTGGTCTTGGCCGAGTTGTAGATTCTAAATAGCAAATTACGAATTTACTGCACATGTGCAATGTGTCAATTTCCGAGCAAAAGTTTTGTACTTTGTGTGACTTCACAAAATAAAAAACAACTACTGGGACTATACTAGCAAACTTTCCAGTTTGAACCCCTTTAGGTTATTACACAAGCCCGCCAGTAAGACGAAAAGACATGTGTAGAGCTGCAGTTGGAAGAAAAATGTACATAACAGGAAAAAAAACAAGATTCTCATACTTTTTAGGCCTGTAGTCAGGGATGCTCCTGTCAAGGGAAATGCGATCACTGAGCTGAGCATTGTAGCCGTACTCCTCGTACTTCCCCTCTGCATCATGACTCTCCTCTCCCAGAGTGGCAGGAGCTCCCCCCTGGCCAAGGCCCCCAGGTCCCTCCACCAGTCCCATGGGCTTTGCTAAACCTGTCAAAAAGATGACACACCAGAAAGACAGTCATACAGATGTAGATGGCCAAGGGCTTAAGCAGACTACCAGAAAACAGGGGAGAGAAAGGTAAGATGAGAGGCCATGCAGAAGGACAGCTTACTGACACTCTCTAGTACTGTGAGGAACTGGTGTATGGCAGCACCAAGACCCATTGGAGCTCATCCATAGGGCATCATTGCACTGCCTGTCAATAAAAAGGCTGCAAACCCACAGGGACACAGACGCCACTAAGATGAGCAGAGGCTGAGGGACACATAGGGACAACACCACAATAGCGACCAGAGAGAATTTATAGTGCACAGCTGTAAGACACATTCTGTCATTTCAGTTTAGACTCAGTTCTTTTATGTAACGTTTTACATTCACCATAGGCTGTGGTCACACTACCAACCACATTTTTCAATTCTGACTCCATTCAGATTCATTACAAATCAGATTTGATGGTTGATAGACACTAAAAGTGTCTTGCATGTGATATTAGAGAGAACGTGATTACACATTAAAACAAAACGCATGAGAAACATTTATCTATTTAGGAAAAGATTTACAAGAAGAAAAGATAGATGGACAGCTTGTATTGTTTTAGCACTTATTGCTAGTAGTGCTGCAGGTTTATGACGACAACACAAATGTGTACAGGCAAAAAGCCACGGGGATTCCGATATGAGTGTCCACGCTCAAGTTGCATTACAGGGGTGCCCTTCTTCCTGAAGTGAAATAAACAAAACATACAGAGCCAACCTAATGACTGCAATATTTTTTTCCACTTTTTTCATTGATTGAAAACAGATAAAATAGACATGGTACCAATTTCTGACTTCACAACTTGGTAGTACATCAAATTTTGCATTAAACCTCAAGTTTGTCCTCTACTCTTTGAAGATTCTGTTGCCTGTTTTTTTAATCACGGTTCTCCTTGCTTCATTTTGTATTTTCTTATATTGAATCTTTGATATTTGCAGCAGACAACCATTTCAATAAAGCACATTGCAGCAATGTTACCAAAAAGAGATTACTATTTCTCTCAAAGGTAGATGTTTCTAAGTTTTTCCTCCATCAGTCCTCTTTAATTGCTGGTTAAACAAGGACAACAAATTCCCTCTCTCTGTCTCTCTCTCTCTCTCTCTGTCTTTATATATATATATATATATATATATATATATATATATATATATATATATATATATATATATATATATATATATATATATATATATATATATATATATATATAAACAGAAAAACAAGTCACTTCCATGGTGGATAAGCTTGACATGTTTAGTATGAAGCACAGTTTATAACTGTTTGTATAATACATCGTGCTCCAAATTATTATCCAGATTTACTTTGTTTTCCCTGAAATTAGTGCATGTGTTTTTTTTCCCCCTCAATATGTGCACAACAATGACAGATCCTAACAACGGGTTTCTGTTATATATATTTTGAGAAATACCCAGGATATTAAGCTCCAAACTGTTGTGCAGAATGTATGAAAAAATATCAAACTCACATGTCATAATGGACTCACTTCTCACCTTTTCGTTTACTTTCTGTATAAACCAAGGAGTCTGTGATATTTGTGCCCTATGGAATGGTGCAAACTCCCGCTTGAACACGATGACAAATTCTACGTCTTATACCATAACAGAATATAATGAGTTAGATACTCCAGGGTGATCATGTTGACACCAACAAGGATTCTTCGGAGATCTACTGTTTTGCCTCTCAATATTCCGGCTCCAGGTTGTCACTCAGTTGTTAACGTTTGTTAACACTGCAGTCTTGTTGGGGCACTAATTGCCCAGAACCTAATCCATATGCACCATCCTGGGGTGTGTGGCATTAATCAGTGTGTAAAGCAGTTTAGAAAATGAGTCTTTAAGTATTTCTTAGCTCGTCTGACAATGTTCATCTTTGAGACATTTTACTGGTTGCAGCAGTAATACAACTTCAAAACCAGCTGCCAGGCTTCGGAAGATCCTGCATTTACAAATTCAGACCTATAGACTTGTTCAAAACATATGCTTCTGAAATCAAAGTTTTTTTTTAATACTTAAAACTGCCTAGTGATGCTTCTATTTTATTTCTCAGCCTCTGCTGAAACTAAAAACATTAACAAAAATCACTTGCAAGGTTACACCCTCAACTTTAGTTGTAAATTATTAATGTCCCCCTCATCTTTAGGAATATTCTTAGAAAATTAATCTAGAGTGCCTTGAAAATGTTGATGCAATGTGTGTGTTTCTCTAGGCTTCAAAGGTAAATTGACACATACAGTACATCACCTCAGGTCATGATGGGTAAGGCAGGACTTAGTTAGTGAAAAAAGAAATCAGTGCTTTAAGTTATCTAATCTTCCAAAACATTTGTGGGTCACTTTACTTCCTCAAACTACATGAAGACTCTGTGGAAAAACCTCTTAAAGTAGATTTTCTTTTAAGGTTGCACAAATGGGAATCCAATTAAATACTTTCTAATGTAGGACATAAGATATAAAAGATATAAAGAAAACAAGTAAAAGCTTAATAGATAAAATAAGTCTTTATTTTCCTCTTAAAATTGATATTTAACTCATTTGAAACTCATTGCTGTTGTTCTGCTCAATTCAGAAAGGTTCAATGTGGAGTAATGGCTTTATGAGTGTGCGTCCAATTGGTTCAAATCACTGATAAATAGCGGTAGTGTGGATGTAAACAATGATAGCAGTTTTGAGAAAATTATTTTGCAAATGGTTTGTTTGGATTTGAGGACAAGTTGACATTCAAAGGTTTTAAAGCTCTGAGGTAGAAAAAAATCTTTGTGATGAACATGTTGTTGCAAATATGCCCACCGTCATTGCTAGGCCTTTCCAACATAAAAACGGTCTCAACCCTCAAAGGTCAAACAACATTGGACTGAAGACACATTGAATTTAGGAGTATTCAGATACGCAGAAATTCTTCGAACAAGTATCATTACACTAGAGTGAGATTTAATTAAAAAGAAAACATTTGACCTTTATAAAAAGAGGACAAGAAAACTGGTAAACCAAGGGCAAGGACAATGGGCTCCAGGGGGGAAGAGGTTAAACTTAATTGATATAGTTCATTTGGTACTACATTCAATATGTACTGTAGTAGAGAATGATTGGGTCCCCTTGGACGCAGGTCTTGCTTTTCCAAATGGACTCTCTTGGGGTAAAGACTACAGTTTTCTGCAGGAGTATCTGTCTTCCATCCATTACTAGAACACTAAGAGTTGTGCAGAAAATGCCTTTTTGGAACTGATTAACTGTAAACTGTACACTGAACTTCCCTGTGGTAATACTGTAATGACACATTTAAAGGAAATGTGAATTTTGGCCAGTAAAAAAAATCCAATAAAAAAGAGCACCATGATTATCTCAGTTCCACACATGATATGAATATCTGCAATTTCTAAATATTGTCAAATAATTTCTAATACTTATTCATTGAAAATTAAACCACATATTGAAGAAACCTTTAACTTCTATGTATCGCACAAAAAGAAAAAAATTCCTTTTAAAAAAAAAATAGGCGTTTGTTTAGTGCCTACACTTTTAACATTTTGTCACCAGAGCATGATGTCATTTGTCCCACCAGCCTTCACCACAGCTTGCGATTTAAAATGCCACGAAACTGCAAGATAATGTCAGATCATTGTTATGTGAGCCAAGCTTCCCGTGTGACCTCAACAGAATAATCGAACTTCGTCTGTTCTCCACATCAACAGATGGGTTCACAGACAGTAAGTAAACAGAGCATACCAATGAAGAGCTCAGCACTGAGCTTCACCCCTCCAGGAACTGTTGAGTAATCACCATATTCGGGTGGCCTCAAATCCTCGGGTGCTACTGAAGATTTGTAATTGGAGCTGAATGGTTGCAAACTGGCTTCTCCCAAAAGGGGGGATTTAGCATGCTCTGCACCAGCCAATGCAGTGGCATTTTGTCAAGTAAGGGTGGAGTTCACATCATGCACTAGCCATCTGGCATAGCTGCCCATGTGGCACAATACAACAGATACTCTGAGAGTCGAGTTCGGAGGGCTTTGCTGTCTCTGCGTGAGTCTTGGAAGCTGGACAATGCCCGCCAGCTGTGTTCTCCGGTGGCTGAGTAATTCTACTTCCCCCTCTCTTCCACTGCTTCTGATCCCATCCATGATGGGATGAGATCTCCATCACAAGTTTTAAGATTCAGTAGCAGTTGCATAATATTAGATAACAACTGTGATATGTAATCAGCACAGCCTGGAAGCTGATACTGTTTACAGGCTGTCACTGTAAACTTTTGGTTTATTTTCAATTTTTTTTTTCTTTTTTGATGGGGCTGCTGATAAAACACTGTTGTGATGGTGCTTGATAGGTCAGTTGAGGTTGTGACTATGCTCTGCCTGACTTTGATTCCTCCTTTATGTTTTGTCTTTTATTCTGGGTAAAAAAGTGAAAAAAAAAGAAAAGAGGAAACTTGTTTATGCACAAATTCATCAATAGAAAAACCCAAATACCTCTCTTACACAGCAACGTTTCTTACAAAACAAGTGCATTGCCTACAAAGAAAAACAGATGCTTTTTAATGCATGCCTTGAAAGGAAGAAATGGACAGAGTTTGCCTGGAGGTAGTGCATCCCACCAGCAACAGCTACACTGAGGATTAAGAGCTCTATTCCCACTGTAACCATGGAAGTTAAAAATGCATGTACCCATGACCCTTTCAGGCACTTTGTATAAAAGCATTAAGCAAGTCGGCTGTTATGTTGTGGTCAAAAAAAGGAGAGAATAACTCAAAACTTGTGCTGAAGCTGTAACACAATGGCAGGACAACGTGAAGCAGAGACGCAGTGTGTGCTGATAGAAATTTGAATAATAATTCAAATTACCATGTATTTCCTATGGTGCACGTCTGCTTTCACTGCTTCCTATTTAAGTCACACCCCACACAGCACTGTGGCTCCTCATCATTTCACTATGAAGCAATTACTACCAAGCATCTGTTTTGTCCACTGAGGCTTCATTCCTATCCAAACAGTTAACTGGATGTAACATCAGGAAACAATATGAATCTCATCGTGTCAAAGTATGCATCTGTGCTTTTTTCTGACAATCCATGACATGATACAGTAAAACTATAAACCGCTATAAATTACACAGATAACCCTTAGAATGTGTCTGATTTCTTTGTATAACAAAAACAATCCAAAAAAATTAGAGACGACCCAATTTTGAATATTGTTTAACAGCAAGAGTGGATTCATGTGTGTCCAAAGTGATGCAGCTGAGATCTGAATATTGATGTTGAGGGGAGGTGGGGGGATTCAGTAATCTTTTGAAGAGGAAGAAAATAACTTGTTGGTTTAAAACCTTCAAGAGCCAAAACAAATCTATGAAATATTGAAATCCGAGAGAAGAGCTGCATTAAGTCGAGCACTGCCACTCATAACAGCTGCAGGCACATCAAGGGGATGGCAAGTGTGATTAGGAAAATACAGCACTGGACCCCTACATTATATAAAAAAAAATGACATTGTTTCTTTTCCAAAGATTTCCAAAAAAGGCAAGAGTCTGCAATGTAGAGCAAGTACACCAAATGAAGAGCACAGAGCAGAGGTGTGACATTTAGTTCATTTTCTATCCCTTTGGGATATTTGTGACCAATCTGTATTCAATATGATATAAAAGCCAAATTTTGCATGGAGTTCAAACTGTAGACAGGAAGCAAGATGAAAATGATTGAATTAAGGACCTAACCGACCGTTGTCTTTACTAAACACTAACTCATTTACTGGACATCAATTGTCTTCATCAATATTTACATCAAGCTGACAAGAGTATAAATGCAGTGGTGCTATGATATATGTGTCAGTTCATTTAACAAATATTCTCTGTCTAGTTGCTCTTTCATGCCACTTTAACTCTACGTATGAATTACAACATATTGCTTAATTTGCTTTAACACACTGTGAATAAAGCAATTTCACACTCATATTCACACAAAATCCTACATTGTTCATTTTTAGGACAATCCCTAGTGCAGCATGTGGGGTTTTTGTCTATTATCACTTCTTTTAAGTGTCAAGATTTAATACGGGATTGATGTAAAGCTTATTTGTCCACATTTTGTTGCATTTTGGCAAATAGAAAGCCATGCTGCCATTGCTCCCAGTTGTTCCTGTTCACTTCACTTCCTCCCTTTTTTCTCTAGGTTTTAGTTGCTGTTTGCTCATTAGAAGAAAAATTGTGTCAAGCAACATTGTTTCCTGGTTAGCTTTAGGCACTGAAAGGTTAGGAATAAAAAGTGCCTGGGTAAGGGTAGGAGAAGACAACGGTTTGGTTCAGATCTATTATTTCATTACAATATTCTAATTCTACTTTATACTATTTTGTTGGTTGCTTAGGTGACGTGTCCGCACCAGAATCAATGCAGAACCAGTAGGCACCAGTATGCTTTGACTACACATAAATGAAAATAATGTGTACTTAAAAAGCTGAAAGACTGATATGAAAACAAGATTGAGTGAAATATTGCATTTGAATTTGCTAACATCTATAGTATTGGTTAACCTGTACTGATAGGCATGAGTATCATTTTGTAAAGACACTTTTTAAAAAAAGGGGAAAAGAAGGATAAACAATCAAAGTGTGACACTTAAATGAAACACTATCCACATAATTAGTTATCCTGTCTTGCAAACAAGCACATCCCCCTCTGTTGTTAGATGTCACCAATACCTTTTGGTAATATAATCACTCCATGACTCTATGCCAACAGCATTAATAAGAAGAATGCTCACTCCATGTGAAATTGACATTATTGTCTGTGGCTGCCTGCTGATTGTCAGGTGAGCCACCGAATTCATTATCATGATTCTTCAAGGCTGAGCAGAATTGATTTTCGTCTCTTTTTTTTTGAAGCTGTGTTGTCAACCAGCATCTCATCTGCATATTATTATTAGAATATATTTCATTTCATCAGGCTTTAGCACTCTGAGATATGGTGCTCCTGCAGACACCACCACCACACACACTACACAACAAACACGCGCACCTTGATATGTATCATTAAGATACAGTCCAAGATTCAAGCGAGTGTCAGCATGGAGACAGTGAGTGTGACATTTCTTCTTTCTCATCAAGCCTTTGCCCCAGCAGGCTTAGCATATAAACAGCATTAGTTTCTTTGCCATAATTGGGCATTATAGATAAGAAGCATATCTGGTGCTGCAGCTGGGCCTTTGAGGCTGCCATCCCATCAGCACCCATCAGGGATGGGAGTGACACGCGTGGCTGATGACAGGAAGCTCAGTGTGACCGTGAGCTGTGGGACAACAGCCACGATCAAAAAATCATACATCTTGCGCTGGTCAGAAGAGTAAAGTAAATACTAGCACATTCATTTACTAACAGCAATATCTGTTTTTTGAAAAACCTATTTTTAGAAGATTTCTGCTTCGAGTGAGAAAATGCAAAAGGTAAATGCAGTCAGTGAAATAAGGGTCAGGTTGTTGAATGTAAGTCTAACCCAATTAAAGTTTAGCTGCAGTTTCAAGTGAAACTTTTTTTTTTCTATTTACATGGATGTATTCAGCATACAGGGTCACAACCCACTGCAAACGTTTCCTGTTGGAAACAACAACAATGACAAAAACCTTTGTCTCAAAGTTATTAAGGAGACAACAGTCAAACTATTGACATCCAAATTCAAACAAGGAGTTTTTAGATTTTACTCTGTTTAATGCCCCAATCCATGATGTTTCAAATTTGTAAAGCCTACACCAAGCCTTGCGACATCAACCTTACGTAAAGTCTATGAGCTTATGAGCGTGTGGGACACCACCTGAGGGCATTACTGTCTAACTGCAGTGAGCAGCAGAAGAGAGGAAGCAAACTGACTAGTTTTGCAGACTGCAATTTCCTTTATAGAATCAGTCATAATTTTCAATTAAAAAAAAATGTTAATTTTAGTTTTGTTTTTCTCCCCTCTTCAGTAAACACTTGTCAACCCATTCACCTTCTATCATTATTTAAAAAAAACAGTATATGAAATAGTTTAAACTAGTTCTACCTGTATCATCTACAACAGATCATGCTAATAATGGTTTGGTAATAATGATTGTAACTTAGCAGCCTATGGGATCAAACACATAGTTTTACTTTGACAAATTGCAGAGGATTTTTTATGCTAGAATTTGACTTTAAGATTAAGATTACTTTATTGTCATGTAGTCACACGAAATTACTCCTCTGCATTTGACCCATCCAGGTTGGCACCTGTTGAACACACACATGCATAGGATCAGACATGGAGACAGATGCTATATACTGGAGCGGTGGGCAGCCAATCACAGCACCCGGGGAGCATGGGTGTACTTTGCACAAGGGCAAGGAGGTGGACTGCCACACCTCCAGCTGTTAGTCCACCAATCTTTTTGAGCGGCGAGAGTTCTTGGACGACCCACTCTAACCACTGAGCCACGGGGGGCCCAACTCGTAACAGATTACATGTACATTGGTGGGTTTGCACTAAAACACCCATAGATAACTGATCTGAAGACCTCTTCCAGCACTTCCTAACCAATTAGTTTTGTTGTGGAAACTGGAGCAGCACGTTAAAGCAAAAGCGAAGAAGCAATAGTCTGACATTTGCATTGAACTTGAGTCTGTAAAACAAAATTCATGCCACTGTATCTACTTAATCCAAGGCAGTGTTTGCCCTTAGTTTAAAAAATTGCTGGCATGGGACACTTTTGCATCTCCAGAGACAGTGGTTGGTTAGTTTACTGTTAATAGAGTGGAAGCAAATAATTAACACAAAACAGTGATCGTGAAGCCTTCATTTGCTCATAAAATCTTAGAAATAGTACCCCTGCTCAGCACCTGAATAAAAGGCAATAGCAAGAACCTGCATTTTCTAGATAAGATGGTGGTTGGGTCATCTCTTTCTTATTTATAATAAAGCTCCATATCTACCTTTCAGTAAACTATTAATACATTGATCTAACTATGTCTACCCTAACTCTAGTTTGAAAAATGTGGCAAAGGTGTGATGGTATACATCTCAACACCTTTGAGGCATAAAGTTTTCAGGATCTTGTACTAGTCAAAATGACTCAACCGCTGAATTTAAAGAGTAGGAAAAATCGAACACTTGCTGTATTTGATACCACCTACAACAAAAAGCAAACCAACACAGTATGTAGTATGTATTACTGCAGGAAGAAACTGTGAAATCGACGACGGGCATGCATATCAGAAATGTCCGAAAAATCCGCATATGCTATAAAAAAGTCTGCGACTTCAATAAGAACTGCAAATGAAGTTTGGCAGTTTTAAATATGGCCTCTTTGTTGCTCAAAATGATAAACACTACACCAAAAATATGTTGTGGTTTAATATTTTACATGGAACATGGGGTTAGCAAAGATCGAATTAGTTCTGTGATCCTGATTTGCTGTTGTAATTGAAATTACATTTTGTTGGACATCTACGTATGTTAAGTTCAAACTTCCATATAATTATAGACCTTCAAAATCTTTATCAGTCTTAACAATGTGCATCTCCATCACTTTCCAAATAATAGCAGCTTATCTTATATGTGCACAGTGTTCATTTAGGGCCCCTCAGCCTCTCAAGGCTTCAGCAGGTAAGTACCAGTGAAGAGGTATTTACAGATTCTAATACGGTACTTAAGGGTCAAAACAGTGCTCCATAAGCTTGTTAACAACCCTAAACTCCCCTCATCTGATTATTCCAAGGCTGATGGCATCAACAGTGGAGCAGAGCTGCTGATAACCCCTCACATTGCTTATTTCTGTGCAGAATGGGGCTTCTGAAAAAGCTTGACCATTGTTTACTCATTGGTAGTTCAGTGATCGTCCATCAGACAACTATAAAAAAGGGATTTTCAGACTTATTTATGTCCTTCAAATCTAATTGGACCCTGCCGCAGCTCCCGTGGCACGCTGTTTGTAAGCTATAAACAACAGAGGGAATGGGCAATTACTTCATATTGCTCCTGGACATGGTAATAGTTATTGGCGCATTGAGTCCTCCCCTCACAGTAGTTATTCCCTATAGCCATAGAATACGATTTGTGGTCTGTGCGTGATGTAGGAAAGAATGGTCACCTGCAGTATGAGGATATGATGAAGTATGCTATTAAAATGCTTGAGACAAATCTCGGAGAGATTGTGTCAACAAGCAAATGTTTCCATGCACAACTGCCTCCGTCAAAGATAAATTGCACAGATGCAGTTGACTGCCTTTAAAAAAAAAAAAATAATTCCTGACTTTCAATGCGTGGAAAAAGACTGTTTGCAAACTGTACATTTGAATTTGTCAGAGTCACACTGAATACTTTGATTTGTTGAAAGACATTTAGGGACTTGTTACGTGAAGCCCTTTTTGAAATTCAGCATAACAGCCTGAAACAGAATGAAATCATTCAGAATGAATCTAATTCATCAAACATGTATCGCATCTTTCTGAACAGCTTTCAGGGACTCACTCCAGGATCCAAAGTACTTTTATTTTTTTGTATCTTCACTTGATAACTGGAAGGCAGGAAACTGTGCCAGCTTTGCACTTAGTTTGTGGCCTGTTTCTCTCTTCACTCCGGAACTGACTGTTACATTCTGCACTTGTGGGAGACCATGCCCCAGCTACTTGGATTCAACCATGCTGCAGAGGGAGAGTCAGTTCTGAGAATAATTAATGAAGCTGACTATGTGGACTGTGTAAGTCTAGCCTTAGAGGAAGTGAATACCTTCCAGCCAACACTCAGGGGGAAAAGTCAGATACATTGTATAAGGACTGTACTATTATTCACAAACACTCTCAGCTGGGTTAAGATCACTGTATGATCTCACATAGAAGTTAAGTAAGTACAAATTTTCTTTTCAGTCCATGAGAGCTGTGCAGACATGGTGTGTTTTTCTCCCACACCAGTAATACTATATGTGGTTCACTGATATACTTTCAATGTCTTCATATGAAGCTAGTGACTAAGAGGATGCATTGTACTCTTTGAAAGGCAGTGGCTGTTGAATGGATGCCAGATGCCAAACATAAATCAAAGTGACAGAGTGACCCTCAAATAGCTGCTGAGGCTCCAGCTTAAAAACAAGATCCTGAGGAAACAGTCCGCAGTCGCAATGTTTTGGAGGCAACTAAGCCATAAAAAGTCCTGCTAAGAGTGTCAAATGCACTTTCAAGTCCTTTACTGTGGAACTTTCAAAATGATGTTAGTGTAAGATTCTTCATCTTTAATAATGAAATGTTTTCGCTTGCTGTTCTGTATAATTCTTGAATTTAACAGCTTACAGGGGCCTGAATTGTGAAATGGATATTGCAAGATTCCTGACCTCTATTGGTGACAAACATGAAATATAACACAAGCAGACAGTGTCTCCTCCTGCCCAGCCCACCTTTTCAACTTTGCTAACTGACAGGCAGGCTGTTGGTAACACCTTACAAACTGGTAACAAATCCTCTATGATGTCTTTGCATTATTTTGCTTAAAAACAAGATGTTTAAGCTTTTGAAAAGGAAGCATTGGTAGATCAATGTGAATAAGTGTCTGAATGCCTGTAAAGAACAGGTTCTGACCAATTTTAACTGGAATGTAGTTTTCAAAAGGTCGTAACTTACTATATCACCAAGTCTTTTGATATGCAAGTCAAGTCATGCCAATGCTTTCCAACATGCTATAGAATCTCTGCATGATTTTATGTGCAAGCGATAAAACATTTGTATGGTAGTCCCAAGTTTGTGCATGTTCTTTTTGGCATCAATATTCTATGAAAGATAGCAGTGGAAAAATACTTTTTAATTCAAGAAGTATTTTTTCTTTTATCCTAACAGTGACCTGAACAAAAGTCAGAAGGGCGCAATATTATTTGCTGTCTCTTTTTTTTTGCCACAAGTGAAATAAATTCTTTATGCCTTGGCAATCGTTTTTTGGCTTGGAGTCACTTCCACGACAGCGTATGCTGCTGAGAGCTGTAACCAATGTAACTAGATACAAAATATGGCAGAAAATTGGCAAAAATAAAAAAGAGAGCTGCTGTAAAATGATCTATTGATTGATTTCCCTAACATAGATGTTAGTAAGTAGTATAGAATATCAGGATCTAGAAAATCATTCCTAAACTATTCAATAATTAATTGAGAAAATAATTGACTAAATGTTAATTATAATTAAACTTTCAGTCACAGATGTCGTTAATTTAATGAATTTACCTAAAGCTTTAACATTAACTTTGAGCCTTTCTACGTTTTCATTATGAGGCGTCTGAAGCCTCTGGCATCTGTGAATAAAAACCAAACTGTCACTGTGAGGATATGCAAAGTCAAATGTTTGCTGACTTTAAAGAATGGCTCTGCTGAGTGGAACAGATCACAGAATGTTCACAGGCCTTCAAGTCTGTCTTACTGTTGCAGAGTCATTAGCCTGCTTGTTAAATCTCATGTTTCACAAGCTGCTGCAGACATTGCAGACTTTTACTAAAGAAGAATATAATGTGCAGAGAAGTACAGACACAAATATTTGAAGCACAGGTTCACGTGAAGTTTACAACAAGTCTTTAGGATGGGGGATGTTAGAGTCTGAAAGGCTGTTAAAGGATATAGCCCAGTAAAGTATGACTAAAGAGACAGCGTAAGCACACAGAAGGTATTGCACTATAAAGCATCACCCTGGTTCATTAGCCTCTTAACAAGAAAGTTCAAGGAAGCAGACTCTCATTCACCAACACATTTGACATGTTTCTTGTGTGAAAGGCTGAGTTGTTCAGTTCCCTACCAAGCTGCAAACCGACAGAAAATGATGCATGAGTCATGGTCCAGGTCTGAGAACAAACTCACCTGAGTGCATCACGCATTTCATACTACAGACTGGCTATATGCTATATATAACATGGTTTATTTACAGTGGTCATCTTCCAAAATGTCAATGCCAATTTAGCCACTTTTCATACCACGAAGAAACGACAAGCCGTATCCTACCGTTTAACTGGTTGTAGACCACATCCTCCAGCCTCTCCAGTCGCTGAAGAATAGACTGCCTGTCCACCAAGTTGGAAACTTTTCCATTCCTGGCTCGCAGCCTCTGGTCAGAAATACGTCCTATCTGAATGAGCTCCTCGGATCGGTCCTGGATCCTGCAGTACACCGAGAACAGAATAATCCCCACGAATACCAAGATGTTGACGGTCAGCAAAGTTTTGATTTTGCGTGCCACAGCCATGAAAGAGAATATTGTCTGGCTGACTCAGTCAAGCCCAGCAGCTGTCCACGTGTGCCTTGCTGTCTGTTGTATGATGGGTGACTATTATGATTTTTTTGTTTGTTGTTCGCTGCAGAGACGGTAGATCCGTGGAGCGGACTGGTCTGTTCAGCACCACGGACAGCTCAGGAGGCTGAGCTCACTTCGTAGCAGGGCACCAGAGTCGTCTCGTGGAAGTTCGAGCTGGGAAAGGTTGCTGCCGTCCACAATGCTCTGCTCCAGCTGGTGAAGGATGCTTTTACGGGCTTCATTAGCCGAGAATCAGCTTTACTTGCTCCCTCGTTGATTCAGCTACATATTACAAGCGAGAAAATGACGTTTGGGAAGGCATCATCATCATCATCCTCCCGAACAGCTTCCGACAGTTACTGAACATCTCTTCCCTAAACGTGGTTAGTCGCCAGTTCCTTAATCCCAATATGTTTCGTCCATTTTACAGGAGATGCGCTGCTATAACTGCTTGTTGTGAAGCATTTTCCTACTATCACTGCTTTTCTGTCACATCTCCTTTGACAGAGACGCTGTGGCTACTTGTTCCGTCCCGCTCTGCAAATATGCACCCGAGGAGCGTCCACAAATATGAGCTTGCTTAAAAAAAGAGGCGGTGTTTCACTACCCCCCCCCCCCTCCTCTTTTCTTGCCCCCTTTCTCTCTCCCTCCGTCTCTCCTCCCGTCAGTCCACCGCTGCTGTCCTTGTCGCAATGTAAGACGAGTCGAGGGCAGATTTCTCCTAAAATGCAGTCAAACGATGCTGTCACTCTGTTGGTGGGAAAGATGCGACCTGGCTCTGGCATTCCGTCTTTCCTCTCAGCCTCTCCGCTCTCGGTCAGAGAGAAAGAGCCGCCGCTGCGTCCTGACGTTTGGAGGCACTATCATGAATATTCAGCGGCTTTGTTGGGCTGGCTGGATTAATAAACAGCACAAGTATGAAAGCAGCAAATACTTCCACTCGGTAGGGTACCTCTGTCAGTTAGTGAACTGCGAAAATGTGAGAGTTGTGTTGAGAGATTATCCGTAATGCGTAAAGGTTAACGTTTTCTATCTCACTTCTTTTGTGCTGGGACACTTAATTTGCGTTTTAATTCGTACATTATGCAACTGCCCTTGCACACATGCATGGTCAGCTTTAAAAGTATAATGATCATCTGACAAATCTTATGCTTGACTAGAGTTGAAACTCCCTATCATAATAAAGCAAACATGCTGCACACAGTGCATGGCCTATTTTCATAAAACATCACCGGAAAGACAGCATTTATTTAAGGATTTAAAAGAGATAAGCTCACCTTTTATCATTAGAAAATTCACAGATTATGTAGCCTACATTACTATCAGCCTCAAACGCAGATATATTTAGGGCATCTGATTCGCACCATCAGCTATTTTAAATGACTTTCTACCGTAGCCTACCTGTCATGGCTAGCTACTAATATCCAATTCTTAAATGATTATGGCTTAAAAGAGCCTCAGTATTTCCATGTACTTGACTGGGTGAAGTCAGATGTATTACAAGCTGCCCAAAGCACTTTGAGCCCACTTCACAGCCACCAGAGGACTGGAGGTGTACCTTTGTCAGTTTGCTTACTGCTTTACTTTAATCAAATGGTTACCAGAACCTTAAAACCTTTGTAGCAGACTTATTTGTCAGAAGACATCAGCAATGACATCAGCGTCTTTACAGTGCTTTGACGGTACGCATCTTCAAGATTATACAAGTTCTTGTTTCCTGAGATCAGAATCAAGAGCTTTTATTTTTCTTCTTCACAGATATTTGTTTTGAAGAGTACTCAGAGGTCTGGTGGTTCATATTTTCTGTGCTACAAAGCCCCTGCAGAGTGCATTTGTCAACACTTTAAAAACAATAATGCTTATTCTGTGACTTTACTTTTCTCTGTATTGTGATGACAAGCAGTTTTTCTAAAATAATTCCTCTTTGTTCTTTTAAAGAATGTAACACATTCGATTCCAGCCCTCCATGTCCCATACTTCCCTGCTCTGTGTAACAAGCATATTGAAAATTAAATTTGCTTTGTGTATATGTAGTGTGTAATTAGAATTCCTGCAGAACATGAGTCTCATTACAAAAGTTGCTGATTTGATTCAAGGTCTGCAAAAACAGACTGTGGGGAAATTACAGTTACAGCCACCGCAGCCTCAGAGCAGGCCTCAGTACAGCTGCTTCTACACCAGCAACAGTGTCACACCCTCCATGGACTTCTGTTTTGCTATTTGCATTCAGCATCCTGTACATCTCTGTGACTGCAAACAGTGGCACTCAAGTGTTTTAACCATATTAACCTGGGTCACTGCCAGCTGCACCTTAGTCATCCCACTCAGTGTTGCCTCTTGAACATACTCAGTGGGAGAACACAGGCCAGACAGAAATGTGTGCATGTAGCACTGCTGTAAGGCAGCCAGATACATTTACATATTCATCTAATCTGTGTTCGCAGAAAACATGAAGTATCTGCTTCCACGTTAACTACCACATACAGAGGGTGAAATGTTCTGCATTCAATTGAATAATCAGTCACTGGCCATTAGTGCTTTGATAAACCCAATTTCCAGAAAAGCAAGGACATTTTCTATAATGCAATACAAAAATCTCTTAATCTTTATCAACATTTATTTAAGAGACACAAATTTACTGACCAACTTCATTGTATTTAAAATATTCTAGAATTTGATTCCATCGACACACTAAAAGAAAAAGTTCGGCGAGGGCATGTTTACTACTGATTTATATCAGCCTTTATTTTGATTACACTTCCCATTGCTTGGCAACTGAGGATACTAATTGTTTCAGCTTAGGAAGGATAGTCTGTATCCATACTTGCTGAACTACAAGATTTCAGCTGCCCAACAGTCTGTGGTTATTGTTTTTGTCTGATTCTCCTCCTCATAACGCACCGTAAGACACAGATCTGTACTACAGGCAGGCCAATCAAGCAAACACACACACACACACACAGAAATAACCTCCTGTCATCCACGGACACCCATTACATCACAGATCTAGGCTTTTCAACTTAAAAAAAAAAAGAAAAACTGGATGGTCTATCTCAGAATCAGACCTTGCCTTCTTTTTTAATGGTCAATTGTAAATTGTCAGTCGGTTCACTATAATCATGAGGAACTTTCACTTTACTCACTTGATCTACCATCAGTGCACCTTGATAAATGATAACATGTTGTAAATGCAGATGAGATGGACTCCAGAAAGCATTTGCTTTGAGGATAGTAACTACTTTATGATACAAGGTAGTAAGTGCTGTGTTCAAGACTATTTACACTTCAGTGATTCTTGTAAGCTCAAGCTGCCTTTCTCTGTTTGGTTCAAAAGAGATGAACATGACTGAGCTGAGTGAATGTATTCAGACAAGATGTTATAAAGTAGCCACAGTTAGAAGTCAACAGATCACACACTTCCACAGCATTACAAGTTATCAAAATAACTTGTCTTTTTTTTGGCCTTTGGTAGAGACCCTGCTGTGTTCAATATCTTTTCCACGTTTCAGCAAACTACATGCATTTCTGTATCCCTACCAAGGGAAAAAAGAATGTACTATGACATCCAATATAGTGTCTTTATAGAACTAAATGACAGAAAAACCTTGTTTCTGTAATACTAAAGTACACTGTATGCAGAATTATCAAACAAACTGCATTTATTTACATAAATGTGAAACAAATATAATGCTGTCAGTCAATCCAAACGCTTATTGAACATCACACCTGAATGTTTGCATTTGGAAAAGTGAGTTTTGTATCTCTCTAAGATATATATCAGTGTGCCTATAAAGCAAATACAGTATGCATGATTTGCTAGGCAGCCACAATACAGAGATCCTTTTGAAATGTCTTTATATTTATTTTAACACGGAATGCGGGGTGGTCTTAAAAATAGAACATGAGCACAAGTCTAAACACAGCATTATTTAATAAAGGCATGTAATGTGTTACACTTTAAAGTGACATAAAACTACCAAAGAAAACACATTTCCCCTCCACTGACTTGATAACCAAGGAGACAAAGCTGACCCCAGGCAGTGGGTATGACCACCACCACTTCTGTGAAAAAGTCAGAGATTTGTTGAGTCAGAGGAGAGCAGAAGTCAAGTTCAATTATTGTTTTCCAGGCAACATCAGGCTGTCCAAACAGGTATTTTTCTCACCCTAACCAATAAGGTTTGTTTGCCTAAACCTAACCAATCAGTGATCAAAAAACACCAAACCACTTAGTATAAGTCAATGGAATGACGATTCTCTTGATCAAAGGTTTTGCAGTGTTACTATCCCAGCTGAGAAAGGCAATTTATGTGTCCCCCATTGTCATCATTTATGAGGGTTTCAGTTTCACGATTCAGTGTCCTGAAAGCTCATCAAAGAGGTGTGCTGTCTTTCCTAACTGTAAATTTCAGTTTGAGAAGGAGGGTTTTAACAGGATTAAATTCAAATGATGGATTATTTGTAATCTCTGATTCATGTGTTGGGTAGCTAAACAGTTGAGTGCTTAGATACATTTGATGGGGCAATTTCCTGCGAAAACATCATGGCCTTCCGGACTTTGACAGACTTCTCATAAGACTACGTGCCATTGTTTTTTTAGTTAGTCTTTAAATTGAAAAGGTTTGACTGGTTGATCCCTAATTAAAACAATCCATACCAGTACTTCTCCTTTCCCCTTCAGACTTGAAGTGGTTTCAATTGTCTATTAATTTTACACTGTATGGAAGTGGTCAGTGAGGTCCCACCCGCTCCCATCCATAATTAAATATTCAACTGTATGTGGTTCAGAATGTTGTCTGTCCTTATAAATGTGCATACAATATAGTTTTTCATGTAATGGAGGCAAAGTTTAAAAAATTGTGTACTGAGCACAAATCAGAGTAAATAATTAAGACCAAACAGTAAACTCAACCTTGCCTTAATGAAACTAAATCCGTCCTCCTGTGTGGAAAAAAAAGCTCTGCTCATTTGTATTCATGGTGATTACTATATAGGATTTTAGCATAATCACAAAGGCTCTAATACACTGCAAGCTACAACAAGGTCAATGTGACCACTGTGAAAAATGAGAAACAAACAAGTGACGAATCTGATTAAGTGAGAACATTGGGTTGTGATGTAGCATAGCAAATAATGTATGTTTATCTTGATCAGCTGATATGCAAGCTTGCTGCCTCGCTTTCAGTATAAAGGAACTGCCCAAAGACACTCGTTGGTCACTAATGTAGTGCTGCCTGCTCGCCTGCCAGAGCTAAGTTCATACATTATCACTTTGACCCTGAGGCTAACAGCTAAGCCCCAGTTCTGTCTGCCTTAACTTAGCTCAGCCACATAGCCTACCACCTCTGGGCACTTCTCCCCACTGTGCTGCTGTGGAAGATGTTGATTTGGCTAATGCCTTAACTAAATTAGAATGATAACCCTGCGGATATGAATTAGTGCTGTTCAGCTTTGGGCTAAGCTTTTACATGTTTACAGATTTTTGCATAACAGTGATGAGGCAACACTTGGGCCTGCCAGCTGAATGTTTATCAGAGCAGAGGCCTCATTAATACACAATGCGCTCCTTAACCTTGGTGGACATCTGTGGCTTTTATCTGTGATTCGCCACTCAGGGGCATCCCAATCACATATGTAAAGTGCTATTTACTCAAGTGGGAAAAACGCAAATCTTGACCCTTTGAATGACACGAAAAAACGAGCAGGCATGGCATCTGCACACTTGTTGTCAAGTAATCAATGACAGGAATATCAGAATAAAACTAACAAAAACACTCAGCTGGAGTCGGAGAACAGGAACCTTCAAAATGTCAAAATGAATGATAGGATTTGTGAAAAAGTACATAAGTCTGGTTTCTCAGTGTGTTTGTATTAATGGAGCAGGGGCTCTTGATACGCCCCAAAATGTTTCTTGATTTATGGCAGAAGCAATTATATCTTGCCAGTGTACCGATGCTTGATGGGCGAATCGGTGCAGGTAATTAGAAAGAATAATGAAACAGGGCGTCAAGGGAATGAATCCCTGCATCACAAAAAAAACTAATCAAAGGTAAATGGATTATCCATATTAGCCAGTCATTATGCTGGAAAAATTGTTGTTTTAAATCCCCGTGTGTAGCAGCTATAGACTCTTTCCTGAATAAAAAATCCATTACTCTGCTGACACCACCAACTTGTTTGCTGACTGATTGATATTCCATGGCTTGTAAACATTCCTCCAGTGTATGTATTTGAATTTCTGAATGAGACAATAGGGTGTCTATCATACTGAGAAAAACTGTTGTTGATGGATTATCTAAAGAGTACAGGAATGCTGTCAAAATGCTCCCAAAAGCTGTCAATGCTAAAGCCTTTGAGAGGAAAGAACAAAAACCAAAGCAAATAATAAGAGACTAGAAACAAAAAGGCACATCAAATATTAGCCCCTTTCACACTGCGACCCGCTACCTCAGCGGGTCCAAATTGCACCTTCGACCCGCGTGGAGCAATGTGAACGCTTGGCGTGTTAGGTGACCCGTGTCGCCTGAAGCCGAGTTCAGGGGGCGTTGCCTAGTGGCAGAGCGTCACACGAAACACATAAAATGCTGGGCGTGTACAATGCGGCGGAGGTAGGGTTAAATACACAACGATATTTTTATTTTGGGTAACATTTATGGTTACAATGGTACTGTGAGAAACAGGAATTTGTTTGAAGAATTTGAGGAGCAGATTCTGGCTCTGACTAATACCTTTGTTAATGCTAAACTTATATTTGGAGGAGATTGGAATTCTATTAGTGACCCCCTTAAAGACTGTTTCCCACCAAGACCCATAGGAGGTTCTTACTGTGAATTTAGAAACATATGTCTGCACTTGAACTGCTGTGATATATGGAGAACAAAAAACCCAGGGCAAACAAAGTTCACATGGAATAACAAAGATATGTCTAGAAAATCGAGGATTGATTTTTGGCTTGTGTCAAATGAACTAATTGACAAGGTGACCGAAACAGAAATTAATCCATCAATTTTGTCGGACCACAAGGTTATCTCTCTTTCTTTACAAATGGATGATTCTACAACTGTACAAAAGTTGAACATATGGAAATTTAATAATACCCTATTGAAAAATCCTGTGTTTATGGAAACAGTAAAAGATATTGTCACTGATAACTGGAACAAGGCTCAAGAAGAGCAAGTTTTTGGAAAATACTGGGAATATACTAAATTCCAGATTCGAAACATTGCAATTATGAGATGTAGCGTTTTTGGTTATCAAATATAAGGATTTATCTTAAACCTCGAATTAAGGGCACCACCTACCGGTATCTTAACTTTACGTTACAGTCAGGTAGGAAAACTGTTGAAATCTTACGATCCTGGTATGTTAAATTAATAATCAGTTAATAATCAATTAATAATCAATTAATAATCAGTCTCATATCTCGCTACTTTCGTGAAGTTCTCGTTTGGTTGGACAGACATTACGTAAAGAAAGCATACGACACAATCTGTGATTATAACATATATATATAGATATATGAACTATTTATTAAAATGATATGACCAAAACATGAACCTTTAAAACAAACAGGAGATGCATTGAATATGGGTGATTATATAAAACACTTAGTGAATGGAAAATAAAATATGGGGAATGGGGAGATACTGGATGTATTCAAATAGTTTGGGTTGGCTGACTATTTGACGCTAAATACTGACATTTCGGATTAATGTATCATTCTGTGAAAGCCTCGAGACATCCATCAAACCCACCTTAAGGTGAAAACGGGTCGGTCTTACTGTGCTGAAGTTCTGCTTAGTCAGCTCGGAACACGGCAGCGGCCACGCGGGGTCCGAGGGGATTTCTCTTCCGCTCTCTGGGCCTTCCTGGTTGTGGTGGCTGACTTTAGCGGACTTCTCAGTTGCTTCTTTTCACCGGGAAACGGGAACGATGGTGCCGAGGGCTGTGGTTAGATGATCGAATCTTTCGAGTGTCAGTTGGTACGTTGCTTCTCTGATGAAGTGAACTTAAGTTCACAGAAGATTAATAAAAGGTTGCTTGGAGTTGGTTTTCTTGGTAGGAAAACTTCATTCTGTTCTTATCTTTGTTCGGGTCTTTCTTTCTCGTCTCCGGGGTCTCACTGGGTTCTGGAGGGCTTCCTTCCGGTCGTCCTCTGCATCGCTCATCCTCACGTCCTTCCGCTCTCTCCTGAGATTATGGGAAAACTCCCAAACTCTGGTGAGCTCTTCTCTCCTTCTCAAATCATCTCCAAATCTCTCTGAGCAACTGTTCTCTGCTCAAATCTTCTTCTGAAACTCTGGGTTGAAACTCTTCTGGAACAAGAACCAAGAAGCCAGAAACAAGAAGCGAGAGAAGCAAGAAGCATGTGTTTTTCGCGGGCTCCGGGTTTTGATTCTCGGAGGCGGGGCGTGACGTAAGCTTACACTACTCTTTCAGCCAATGATATGCCTGAACTGTAGTGAATGTCTGCCTGGGTGTCTGTGTAAGATGATCTGTGCTATATGGGGATTTCTGGATGAGACAAAGAAACTCTTATTTCTCCCTTACTCTGTCTCATAGAACATTTGTCTCGGTGATTCTGAAAACACTACATCTTGTTAAGATATGCAGATTATATAACATAGACTTGCAATATAAAGACATCAAAATAACACACAACGTAATTGATGATTATGACTTTCAAAATTCAGATGAATATCTATGAAATCGTGACATATGAATAGTGAACCACACAATGATAATTTCTTGTGTTAACAATGGGGATACCAAACAAATACCAAATAGATACCGAAGGGACATCGTTAGAAGTTAATAGTTGCATATATCTTGTCCATTTTACTGAGTCCTCTGGGATTTAAATGTTCAACTAATCAACACTGCAGACCACTAGGGGGCAATGTGGTTCCATCAGGCAGGTTGGGCATTTTCCACCAAAATCAGTTCTTTGTCAATATTTAAGCCAGAATCGTACAAATTGTCTCTATATGCGTCTTGTGATCAAGCTGGAAATCTGAAAGAAATTGTATACGGTTATCAAACACATTTAATATAGTTTTAAGATTCGACTAAAAGTGAGTCTTAGTGAAGTCTTCTCAGTTCGTATGTAGCCATCTGGTCTCTTTCTCTGGTGGGAGAGGGTGTTAAAATGTCAATTCGATTCATGGTGAAGATAAGATAGTAAGTCTCCCACATTTCCAACAGAGAGATCCTTTGTTCATTCGAGTTTATCCCAATTTATGGAGAGCGTCTGTTGCGAGTTCGACTCCCCAAAAACTCTCAAAAGGGTAGAAGGTTAACGTAAATTAGGCAGTTTCTGTCTCTTTTTCCTTTGTGGAAAGAAAATGAAGATCTGGTTTATATCCACATACGTAAACATCCCCCACAGGAATGTTGGTTTTGTCAAAGTTTGAAAAACTCTTAATCCACACGGCACTGTGACTGCTACATTCCCCCATTCGAATCGGATCTGAACTCGTGGCTGATCCGAATCGCAGGTGAAGAAGTCCAGTGTGTCCGAGCCTGGTGGTTGCTAGGACTCTCAAGAGGGTTATGGTGGGTGTCTCGAGACAGCCTAGTACAATTCTGACACTACAATGGCTATAAAACTACAATGGTTATAAACGTAATTTGGTTAAGCTTACTTAACCTACGTAGTAAATGTCTAATAGCTAAAGATAATATTCATAAGTAAAGGTTTCTAAGCCTATATAATTTCAAATGGAAAATCCTAGTAAAAAGCATGCAGATTTCTTTTGGAAAAAGATCAATGTTAGGGGAGAATTTTACTCATTGTTAGAGTCATGATCTAGGATGTGGTATTTCTTAATAGTTAGGAAATGAGCACGTTTACTACCTGAGTGTGAGCATATTCGCAGGACTTTATACGATCAGTAATGTGTAACATATTTGTCGCGGCGGTCCTGGACAGAGCTTCACTGTACAGCAGTAACGAGTGATATTCTAACTATAAGGATCCATGGTGAAAGCTGTTGTCAGTATTTCACTGCTAATTTGGCTTTTAATTCAGTTATAGACCAGTTTCCCCCATTTGTAGATGTCACATGGGTGAAATAAGGTAAGTTGAGTGTGTCACCAGATGATGATAGACTTGAACATTGAAGTTTTGAACACTGAGGTGTCCTGGATTCAATCTTGAGGCATCATGATACTACGGAGTAGTTTTATCGTGATTAGGTAAGTGATATTTTGAGGGTAAGCTTCTTTGCTCCCTTTAAGAATTAGCTATGGTTAAAGGTTTGTTATTCGGGGTTACTAGAATGTTTGTTGGAGTGTATGGTCCTACCTCCAGGAACAGGCTAGCATTTCTAAATCTCTGTTAGCACGGTTGGCCATTACAGGGTTCTGAACCTTTTCTTTTCTTTTAGCAGCAGACTTTTCAGGCTATCAATATCATCTTGACTGATGGCACTTATTTCACTAGACCATTGCTGAGATTTGATGTGGTCCTTGTCGATGACTCTGCTCATCTCAGTTGTTTTCTGATCTGGTGATGGTTGTGACCATGCAGTGTGTGATGGTTTATAGCGAGACCGAAGTCTATAATTGCAGTTGCGGTTTCGAGCAGATTGCTGGTCATGTTGATTTTGAAAAGACATGTCTTTTTGCGGGTTTGAATGAACACTGTGGTTTTCACTGTGGCAGTGAGTTGGGTCATGGCTGGGCCATGAGGGTTTGGAACAGTTGTGTTTGGAGCCTTTCTTAGGCCGTTGAGAATGTGGCCAGTGGGGGACCTCTGCTGGAGGTCTGCCACTTTGTCCCACTTCTAACTCCGGGGACCAAGAACCAGGGTTCTGGGTCTGTGTGGTGATGGGTTCTGGCTGTTTAGCTTGTCTATGTTTTTGGAAACCTAGACTGGCCCATTCACGTATCTGCTGAATGGTAGCAGTGTGAGGGTTAGCTATAACTCCTAAGTGATAGCTGGTAGTCGGAGGGAGGTTTTGAAGGAAAAGAGTTTTGAAACTCATGTCTTCTTCCATTCCTACCTTGTTGCTGAAACCAAAATAAGCTTTGAGGAGGCGGTAATAATACTGCTGAGGCAGCTCATTCCGTCCCTGTTTAACCATCATGGCAGCAGTTAAGCCAGATGGGGTCAGCTCGTCTGAAAACTCGCGTTCGAGTGTTTGGCAGAGGAGTGTATAGTCGTTCTGGATGTAATCGGGTTGACGTTCAATGAATTTACTGACTTCGCGGCTAGATGTAACCTTAATCAAGTAGAATTTGTTGTTAACTGATGCGTTTGGAAACCTTCGCAGGAAGAAATCAATGTCGTCCAAATATGCTCGGGTGTCATGTGGCGTCCCAAGAGTCGGTTCGAATCTGGGCACATGGCGAGCAATTTTGTCAAGCTCTTCGTCAGAAGGAGCTTGTGGAACGTGGGGTCCTAGAGTAGGAAATGATTGATCCGGTTTACCTGGATCATAAACGATCTTTTCAGATCTGAAAGAATTTGTTGTCGTTGAAGACGGGGGTGAAATAATTGAGCTCTTGTAGGCTGTTTTCACTTCAGGAAAAGGGTCCCCTCTGTCTTCCTGGGGGAAGCCATGTGTTTCCTGTTCATGTCCCGTCTCCAAAAACTGACGTAGGTCTATCTTAACACCTTCTGGTTTATCTGATAGGTGTTCCTGCTGTGGATGAGTGGCGGTTTGCTCATCCTTAACTTTGCTTAGCTGTTCTGTCAACAGCTGCATTTGTTCCTGCTCAACATTAAGATGCTTGTCATCAGTTGGCACTTTGACTGTTAAATCCTGCACTTTCTGCAGAACCACGTGTAGAGATTGCTGGGACTGTTTTTGTGCTTGGTCCACCTTCTTCAGTTGGACTTGGGTTGAAATCAACTCTTGTTGGCAGTTTTGAAGTAGCTGTTCAAGCTTTTTGTTGTTTTCATTGAGTTGAATAATTTGTTGGTTTGAGTTTTCAACCTGTGTTGTTAACTCTGTTACTTGGGCATTAGCTTGGCTGGATGCCCTCTCAGTGGCTTTAAGTTGGTGTTGGAGGAATTTGGTTTCCTCCTGAAACTGTGGCTTTTTCTGTGACCGAGTTTTAAGTTTGTCAGCGGCTTGTTCCATCACTTGGTGTGCATGTTTAACGAACACCACAGCTAGACTACTTAACATTTTGGTCAGAGATTCTTCTTTGGGCTTTTTAGCTTTTGTCTCAGCCGATGGTTTTAAACTGATTTGCTCTGTTTCAGGTGTTTTAATGCATCTTTTCTTTAAGGCATAACCCAGTATCAACTTTTTTGAAACGTCCATCATCTTGGTTTTTCACTTGTCTCAGAAAGGGTTCTTTCTGAAAATAAGTTTGAGTTTGGAACAAGGGAAAAATAGTTGGGTTAATGTGCAGGTGGTTGGGAATAAGGATTGTTCTCCTGAAATTAATTTCTTCCTTTTGAATTTGTTTACTTGAGAAACAAATAAGGAAGGATGTTAAAATAAACACGACTGTGTTATTTTACTCAAAAATGGAAGAAATGCATTTAATTTAGAAACTTATCATTAACCGTTATGGTAAAAAGAGGGAAAACATTAATGCTAACACAAAAGGGAACATACAAGCTCTTGGCTGTTGTTTTCTTTAAGCCTTAGTGTCTTATAATCAGTTCCTGTTAAGGTAATCTGATTTGGTGAAAGACACACATTTGAGATAAATTAGCTTCAATTAATGTTTCCAAATAACAAAGGTGATATTGTTTATGTCAAACAATTGATTCAAATGCATTAAAGAATATTCAAATATAGCTGGTATTCGTTAGTACCAAGCAAAATGATCAGCTTTCTTTGTGATCCTATTTAATGTGATCCGAAGCGGCTCACATGTCAAAAGCTTCAAGTGGGCGGGTTTGAGAGAAGGGAGTAAGGAGTGACGTCACTGGTGACGATTTCTAGCACCGCCCACCAATAGTCCTTCAAGGATTCAATGAATTCGCCTCATTTCCCCTGGGGAATGAGAGGGTTAACTTCTCTCACAGACAGTGCACAAGCGATGTTGCAGTTTGCTCACAAACTTTTAGACACAGCTTTGCGAAACTCACAATGCTTGAGACACGGTGGTTTCAGTTCAGAATACTTCTAAAAGTCACCAACTTTGATAATAACAACAAATAGAGTCACCAACTCAATTTTTCTGCAGCAAAATTGGTCTGTCCACTACTGCCGTTTATTATTTTAGTTAGGGCTTGTAAGCATTTTAAAAATAAACACACCCTCAGTTTTTTTTTTTCCAACTGGGTTCAACAGACACGGCGTTCCGGTCGTTTATTTAATAATACAAAAACAATTGACTGTTTAAGTCATTCATGCGATCACGTTTTGTGACCGTGTGTATTTTATTTATTTATTTATTTATTTTCAGGAGCGACGGCTCTGATTCATTGAGTTAAGCTCAGCAGCTTTAACTTTCAATAAGTAATCTGTATTACTTTATTTTAGGCGTCACAACGCTCCGTTAAACAACGTTTAAACTCGCTCCCCCACTTCATGGGGTTTCAATATAGCACCTTGATGCTTTTTTTATAGGTCCGGCTGCAAGATTACAGCGGATCAAAACTCCTGTGTTTGAGGAGGCTCTGAGTTGACTAAATTCGCCGGGACTCGCGGCAGAATTTGTGATACTCATAAAAAAATCAAATCAGCCGTGTTGGAAACTCGCAACTACGGCCAGGCCTTTAAATTCAGCGTTCTTGCGCTGTGCATGCAATCTTTATTCTGGGAGGAGACAGCGACAGCGGGGCTGGCGCTGCTTCTGCGGTGTGCAATTAATATTGCGCACCCACGGATTTGGAGAGTTATCATGCGTCCACGATTACTCTGATAAAGTGCTTTTTTAAGTCATTCTAAGTTTTATACACAGACACAGCCACTGCTTGCATTGCTCACACACAGATAATGAACCAGCCAATATCATGTTTATGCTTTCCTTCACGTAAGTCAGTCTACCGTAAAACGCCTCGCACGGCGCACCAAAAATATGTAGCGTTTTTGGTTATCAAATAGAAGGATTTATCTTAAACCTCGAATTAAGGGCACCACCTACCGGTATCTTAACTTTACGTTACAGTCAGGTAGGAAAACTGTTGAAATATTACGATCCTGGTATGTTAAATTAATAATCAGTTAATAATCAATTAATAATCAATTAATAATCAGTCTCATATCTCGCTACTTTCGTGAAGTTCTCGTTTGGTTGGACAGACATTACGTAAAGAAAGCATACGACACAATCTGTGATTATAACATATATATATAGATATATGAACTATTTATTAAAATGATATGACCAAAACATGAACCTTTAAACAAACAGGAGATGCATTGAATATGGGTGATTATATAAAACACTTAGTGAATGGAAAATAAAATATGGGGAATGGGGAGATACTGGATGTATTCAAATAGTTTGGGTTGGCTGACTATTTGACGCTAAATACTGACATTTCGGATTAATGTATCATTCTGTGAAAGCCTCGAGACATCCATCAAACCCACTTTAAGGTGAAAACGGGTCGGTCTTACTGTGCTGAAGTTCTGCTTAGTCAGCTCGGAACACGGCAGCGGCCACGCGGGTCCGAGGGGATTTCTCTTCCGCTCTCTGGGCCTTCCTGGTTGTCGTGGCTGACTTTAGCGGACTTCTCAGTTGCTTCTTTCACCGGGAAACGGGAACGATGGTGCCGAGGGCTGTGGTTAGATGATCGAATCTTCTGAGTGTCAGTGGGTCCGTTGCTTCTCTGATGAAGTGAATTTAAGTTCACAGAAGATTAATAAAAGGTTGCTTGGAGTTGGTTTTCTTGGTAGGAAAACTTCATTCTGTTCTTATCTTTGTTCGGGTCTTTCTTTCTCGTCTCCGGGGTCTCACTGGGTTCTGGAGGGCTTCCTTCCGGTCGTCCTCTGCATCGCTCATCCTCACGTCCTTCCGCTCTCTCCTGAGATTATGGGAAAACTCCCAAACTCTGGTGAGCTCTTCTCTTCTGCTCAAACCATCTCCAAATCTCTCTGAGCAACTGTTCTCTGCTCAAATCTCCTTCTGAAACTCTGGGTTGGAACTCTTCTGGAACAAAACTAGAAGCAAGAGGGGAGAGAACGAGAGAGATGTGTTTTTCGCGGGCTCAGGGTTTTGACTCTCGGAGGCGGGGCGTGACGTAAGCTTACACTACTCTTTCAGCCAATGATATGCCTGAACTGTAGTGAATGTCTGCCTGGGTGTCTGTGTAAGATGATCTGTGCTATATGGGGATTTCTGGATGAGACAAAGAAACTCTTATTTCTCCCTTACTCTGTCTCATAGAACATTTGTCTCTGTGATTCTGAAAACACCACATCTTGTTAAGATATGCAGATTATATAACATAGACTTGCAATATAAAGACATCAAAATAACACACAACGTAATTGATGATTATGACTTTCAAAATTCAGATGAATATCTATGAAATCGTGACATATGAATAGTGAACCACACAATGTTAATTTTCTGTGTTAACAATGGGGATACCAAACAAATACCAAATAGATACCGAAGGGACATCGTTAGAAGTTAATAGTTGCATATATCTTGTCCATTTTACTGAGTCCTCTGGGATTTAAATGTTCAACTAATCAACACTGCAGACCACTAGGGGGCAATGTGGTTCCATCAGGCAGGTTGGGCATTTTCAACCAAGATCAGTTCTTTGTCAATATTTAAGCCAGAATCGTACAAATTGTCTCTATATGCGTCTTGTGATCAAGCTGGAAACCTGAAAGAAATTGTATACGGTTATCAAACACATTTAATATAGTTTTAAGATTCGACTAAAAGTGAGTCTTAGTGAAGTCTTCTCAGTTCGTATGTAGCCATCTGGTCTCTTTCTCTGGGGGGAGAGGGTGTTAAAATGTCAATTCGATTCATGGTGAAGATAAGATAGTAAGTCTCCCACATTTCCAACAGAGAGATCCTTTGTTCATTCGAGTTTATCCCAATTTATGGAGAGCGTCTGTTGCGAGTTCGACTCCCCAAAAACTCTCAAAAGGGTAGAAGGTTAACGTAAATTAGGCAGTTTCTGTCTCTTTTTCCTTTGTGGAAAGAAAATGAAGATCTGGTTTATATCCACATACGTAAACATCTCCCACAGGAATGTTGGTTTTGTCAAAGTTTGAAAAACTCTTAATCCACACGGCACTGTGACTGCTACAGAGAGGAAAGGAAATGGCCAGAATAAAAAGAAGTCAACAGGATAACATTCTTAAGGAGATAATGGCCATTTATGAAAAAGACTCTATGTGTCAAATGGATGTTGAGAAGCTATCAGATCTGCAGTTGCAATTAGACAATATATATGAAAACTTGGCGCAAGGTGCCTTTGTTCGCTCCAGGCGTAAATGGCTAGAACAAGGTGAAAAGAACACTAAATACTTTCATAATTTAGAAAAAAGAAATGCCAGCATTAACAACATACACCAATTAAAAATTAATGATTCTATTTCTGAAAATCCCCAGGAAATATCTGTCTTTGTTGAAGAATTTTTCAGTAAATTATACACAGAGCCAGACCCAATGTGTAATGCACTTCCCTTCTTGTCGTCCTTGAGGAATGTTAGGCAAATAAACCAGATACAAAAAAATATATGTGACCAGAATGTATCTTTGAATGAAATTAAGAAAAGTATTAGTCAACTTAAAAACAATAAATCCCCTGGTAATGACGGTATTACAGGTGAATTTTACAAAGCATTACAAGCAGGGCTGGACTGGCTATCTGGCCGTTCGGGCATATCCCTCTGGGCCCTCCGAGGGCCGTAAATAAAATATACATATATATATATTATATTTTTTATTGACTGCGACGGTAAAAAAAATGACACGTCGGGGCCCATTGGATGTTTCTCCTGACGCACAGAGCGCTAGTCCAATGAGAATGCCTAACGTTGTCAAAGGCCCGCCCCTCCCTACAGGCCCACTTGACCCAAGTCTCTTGAAGTTTAGCTGACTTGGCTATATTCGGCTAAAGCTCTGGTGGAAAGAGGACGCGAAATGGAGAAACAAAAGAGTGGCCATGACAAACGTAAAGAAAAGAGAAAACAAAAACTAAAAGACAACGCAGTAAAATGTGCTAAATTCACCGATATGTTTTTTAAAAGCACAAGCTCGACCTCAGGTTGGGGCAGCAGTGGGGCCGCCGCCGGTACATCATCAACGAGTGCACAGGTGGTGGAGAATGAACAGGAGGGGGAGGCGGAGGAGATGGTTCCAGCTGGGGAACCAGAGGAGGAGGAGACGGAGATAGGAGACGTGACCCAGCAGGGAGAGATTGAGGTTAGAATTCATCTCAACACACCCGCTAGCCAATGCAGTGTAGCTATTGGGCGCTTCAGCGTTTCGTTTCCCATTGCCTGAAAGTTTGAAACCGAGACCAAGTTGTCATCCTGACTTCATCAAATCAGTCACAAAAATACCCATTTGGTATAATTTTTTTGGTTTTGCTGTAGTGAAAAAAATGACGTGTCCGAGAAAAAATACACAGACATAAGCACTATCTTAGGCTCTTTTGATCAGTCTCAAGCTGCATTACAGTTTATGCCTGGGGGGCGGGGGTTAACATTCCATTCAGTAAGCTCACTGACAGTATCTGTGGACTGGAGCAATTTTGAGCAATAAATAAAATAATTGAACCCAGGAAATTATTACTACATGTTTAATTTGATTCAGTAAGACTTAGAACATACAACAATGTGTGTGTGGTGCTGGTGCTCCTTTTCTATACAGTGTTGTGTGTGCTGGTGAAATATTGCTTTGCTTATCCCTGGCTTGGGTCTGTGGGACCCATTTTCAGGTTTTGCTGAAGGAAAATGGTATGAATACTTTTTTCACAATGAGATTCACTTGCCAGGGCTCATCATCTGGAAAATAAAGTTAGTTATCCTCCTCTCTCTATCTCTTATCCTCAAAAACAAAGATACTCAGAACTTCACAAGCAGGATGAAGGGAACATGAGGGTGCACAGCAGCTTTTTTTCCCTCCTTTAGTCCCAGGTCCACTGGGCCAGAATATCTTCTATGTAACAAAAACATGAACACCTTACAAGGATTAAATGAAGGATTAATGATAATTAGACAGAAGTGTGTGTGTATATAATATACATATATGCGCGCTGGGCCCTCAGTGATCAAAAAGTGCCCGGGCCCTTTTCAGATGCCAGTCCAGCCCTGATTACAAGATAACATTGTTGAATTTCTGTTGCAAGTATTTAAAGAAGCTATAGAGATAGGAAAACTCCCTACATCTATGTGCCAAGGTCTAATTACTCTGATACCTAAGCCTAATAAAGATTGCTTATTGATTGAAAACTGGAGGCCAATCACTTTAATTAACAATGATGCAAAAATATTTGCACATATTTTTGCACAACGTCTTAAGCTTTGTCTTCCTTCAATTATAGATGAATGCCAATCTGGGTTTATGAAAGGTAGACATATTAGTAATAATATTAGATTAATTTTGGATTTAATTGATTATCGAGAACTTTTGACTGACAACAGTTTTATTTTATTTATTTATATATATAAAGCTTTTGATACAGTAAGACAGAACACGTTATTTGATGTTTTAGATTTGTCAGAGTTTGGTCATTTCTTTAAGAAGGCTATCAAAACTTTATATTATAGTAATTGTAATAGCTCGGTGAAACTCCCAGGTGGTACCACTCACAGATTCAGCATATCTAGAGGTATAAAGCAAGGTGACCCTGCTGCACCATTTTTATTTATTTTAGTAATGGAAATGTTGACCATGCATTTATTTAACAACCCTTTTCAGGGCATTAATATCTCTGGTAAAGAAATAAAATGTTGCCAATTAGCTGATGACACAGCTATTTTCCTCAAGGATGAAATGCAGATAAAAAAGGTCATTAATTGTATCAAGGAATTTTCAAATATATCTGGACTGCACCTAAATATTAAAAAATGTGCTCTCTTCCCACTAAAAGACAATTATACTGTTACTGAACTTGAAGGCATTCCCGTATCAGATAAGGTCACCTATCTGGGTATTAACATCTGTAAAGATCAGACAGAAAGAGTTAACTGCCATTTTCATCCTCTCGTCCCTAAAATTAAAAACCGGTTTAATTTATGGTTAATGAGAGACCTTTCTATTAAAGGACGCATATTACTTTCTAAAACGGAAGGTCTGTCTCGATTAGTTTATCCTGCTAGGGTTCTCGATACCCCAAAATCTTTTGTCAAAGAAGTAGACTCATCCTTATTTAACTTTATCTGGAAAAATAAACCACATTATCTAAACAGACAAATACTAAGTAACCCTTATGATCGTGGTGGACTAAATGCACTAGATTTTCACTCCTCTAATATAATGTTCAAAGTAAATTGGATCAAAGACTATATCAAAAACAAGAACAAGATATGGTACCTTATTCCAAACCTGATCTTCCAAAAAGTTGGTGGTTTAGAATTCCTTCTTCACTGTAATTTTCAGGTCAATAAGCTCCCCATAAAATTGTCTAATTTTCATAAACAAGTCCTCCTCTGTTGGCTTTTCACCTACACACACAACTTCTCACCTCACAAACAGATTATTTGGAACAATCATCTCATTACTATTAAAAAGAAATCTATTTTTTTTGAAAATTGGATTAGTAATGACATCTTGTTTATTTCTCAGTTAATTAACAATCAAGGTTTGTCCCTTACATATTCAGAATTTTTAAATAAATTTGCCGTCCCAATTCAGCCTAGAGAGTACAGTATTGTATTTGATGCTATTCCTAATGGTTTTATGAGAATACTATCTCAAGCTCCCTGCGAGCAGTCTAATCCACACATTTACAGTAATCTATTTCTTAATGGTGTAAACATTAGAGATAGAAAATGTAATAATAAATGGTTAAGACAGATGATACAAATACCTGTTACTCCAAGGTGTAAAAGTTATTGGAATGGCTTGTTTGCCTATGTTGATTGGGATAAAATTTGGCCTGGCCTTAATAAATATGTACTAAATAATAAAGTCAAGGAAGTTTCATTTAAAATATTACATTTAATTTACCCCACAAACACACTTTTACAAAGATTCAAAATTGATCTGCCAGATTTATGTGTTTTCTGTGGTATTACGTCTGAATCTATTTGTCATTTAGTTTACGAATGTTTTTACTCAAGATTTTTTTGGATTGAGGTTGAGCGTCTGTGTTGTGAGGTATGGTCTTGTCATGTTTCTTGAAGTATGAAAGATATTTTACTTTTCTTTGAAAGAGATGATTTTTGTGTACCGTATATCTTTATTTTAAATCTTTTTATAATCCTGGGAAAATACCATATTCATAAATGTAAATGGGGAGGAAGGAAACCATCTTTTGTTGCTTTCAAAAACGAACTCAAATTTTATTTGAACTCTTTAGAAGGACTGAACAGCCGAAATGCCGAAAGGACTATTGATTTAATAGCAACTTATAATTTTTTTTCCTCTTTTGATTAGTTGTTGCACTGTACCCCGCCTTTACAATGTTTGTTTTTGATGTGTTGTTGCAATAAAAAAAAAAAAAAAAAAAAAAAAGGGTTAAATACACCTTGAGGACTCGTTTTTGCAATTGTATATGCAGTTCATGGAGATGTTATTTTACGGGGTGTGGATGGTTACAACGTGGGATGCCTCCGAAGAACATATGCGGAGAATACAAGAGCACTATAGTCCCCGAAATGTGGCGGTAAATAACGTCCTCTGCTCGGAGGCTGAGGAGCTCGCGGACCTCCTTGTCTTCCCAGTTGGCCATATTAAAAAATGTCTCGAACTTGATGTAAAACAGAGTGAAACTTGTCCTCACCTGTCGCTGTTGTTCTGAATCAGCTGTCCATTCTGTCTTTTAAACTCCTCACGTCACGCCACGCCCACGTCCGACCCGCGTCGATTGTGTTCACATCAAACTCGGCTCGGCAAAAAGACTAGGGTCCGACGCGGGTCGAAAGGCGAGTCGAGTTGACGCGGCAGCCCGGGTCGGCAGTGTGAACGCAACAGCGGACACGCTAAATTCGCGGATTAAACGCGGGTTATTCCTCAGTGTGAAAGGGGCTATAGACTAATACAAACAGAATAAATCCTATTTCAAACTTCCAACTCCAAAATACTAAGAACACAAACAAGACAACATAATCAAACAAAACACAGCAAAAACCAAGAGAAATAAATATAACCCATAGTCAGTAAATAAAACAGAAAACCCACAAACCCTTATAATAATGTGATGAACTGTAGAATGCTGTGTTGATGTGAGTCACTAGCCCCTTTCACACTGCGACCCGCTATCTTAGCGGGTCCAAATTGCACTTTCGACCCGCGTCGAGCAATGTGAACGCTTGGCGTGTCAGGGTGACCCGTGTCGCCTGAAGCCGAGTTCAGGGGGAGTTGCCTAGTGGCAGAGCGTCACACGCAACACATAAAATGCTGGGCGTGTACAATGACGTAGGCACAAGCCATGCGTCGGAGGTAGGGTGAAATACACCTGTCTGCATCAAATTTTTCAAACAAACGATGGCGGGACACCTTGAGAACTCATTTTTGCAATGCAGTTCATGGAGATGTTACTTTACGGTGCGTCTTGCTGCGTGGGAAACCGCGCTCTCCCATCTTTCTTGCCAGCCCTTCCAGCAGAGGTCCATCTTTCACCGTCCCCGAAATGTGGCGGAAAATAACGTCCTCTGCTCGGGGGCTGAGGAGCTCGCGGACCTCCTTGTCTCCCCAGTTGGCCATATTAAAAAATGTCTCCAACTTGATGTAGGCTAAAACAGAGTAAAACGAAAGGCGAGTCGAGTTGACGCGGCAGCCCGGGTCGGCAGTGTGAACACAACAGCGGACACGCTAAATTCGCGAATTAAACGCGGGTTATTCAGCAGTGTGAAAGGGGCTACTGAGGTCACAGTACTTATGGTGAACAGTGAGATTAGATCCAACCAGTACACACACAAAACAAAACACCACAGTCATTACTAAAATTACAAGCAACCTGATACAGGATTCTAATCAGTTAGCCCACTCACATTTGACTCTTTACAGGTGTTGACTTTGGAACAAGCTTCACTGCACACCAACACCATTAGACATTGGGTTTTGCATGGCACCTTCAGTTTATCCTCATGAAAGCACAATGTAAGTTATAAAGTATAATTTTGCTTCTCCATATGGACGGAATTTTGGTCTGGAGGCCCAAAGTCTAAATAAGCATTGAGATAGACCACAATGTAACCACAACAATGTCCTATATGTGCCTTTTTTAAAGCCATTAGGCTGTCTTTATAAACGCACTGATTTAACATATCACAGAATTTGCTGGTGTTCCAATACAGTCAGTTAGTGTTTGTTATTGTCTTGATCCATGATTAATCCAAGATGAGACAGAAATAAAACTTGGTTTGGCAAAAAACATGAAAAGAAATAAACATTTGTTAGGCAGACAAGCAATGACAACAATCTAATATCTTTCAGTATTGCTGCTACATTTTGTTGCTACCAATAGCAGCACCTTTATTATTACTTAGTCAGAGAAGAGGGCTGAACTAGACTGGGATTGGGCATATGTTAGCCTGGCATGGATAGTAATAGTCAGAAATCAACCAAGAACAGAACAGGAATTAAATTATAGAAAAAAAATGAGAATTAAAAAAATATTAAGCACAGAGTTCTATTTGGTTGTAAATATAATGAGGGAAGTGATGACTGACACAGCGCACGTGTGTGTAGTTTTCACACTAACTCAAACCTGGCATGGAACAAGGGAGAAAGCAAACCTCTTCAAAATAAAACAGGAAGCGAAGTTCATTCAAGATAAGTAACATGACAAAACAAAAAAATTAGTGATCATGACGACATTGTTACTTTGGAACACAATAACATATGAATCTATAGCCAATATAAGCCTTAACGCAAAAAAGTTGAGCATCATATTTAAACAAACAGCTGTGTGCTCTAAGTACGTGATGTATTATTCTTTGCTCACTTTAAATCAACAACTGTACAATGTTTGCAAATGCACCTCCAACAAGATGGAACACAACCACCTCCAACAAATTATAGATTGTGATTAAAACAGTTCCAGCTACAAGGATGCGCCATCCATTACCTGTGTAGCAGTCACAGTGCCGTGTGGATTAAGAGTTTTTCAAACTTTGACAAAACCAACATTCCTGTGGGGGATGTTTACGTAAGTGGATAAAAAACAGATCTTCATTTTCTTTCCACAAAGGAAAAAGAGACAGAAACTGCCTAATTTACAACACCCTTAAGAGCTTTTGGGAGTGAAAAATAAGCAACAGACACTTGCCATAAAAATTGGAAAACTCGAATGAACAAAGGATCTCTCTGTTGGAAAAGTGGGAGACCTCAATATCTTATCTTCACCATAAATCACGGTTGACATTTTAACACCCTCTCCCACCAGAGAAAGAGACCAGATGGCTACATACGAACTGAGAAGACTTCACTAAGACTCACTTTTAGTCGAATCTTAAAACTATATTAAATGTGTTTGATAACCGTATACAATTTCTTTCAGGTTTCCAGCTTGATCACAAGACGCATATAGAGACAATTTGTACGATTCTGGCTTAAATATTGACAAAGAACTGATTTTGGTGGAAAATGCCCAACCTGCCTGATGGAACCACATTGCCCCCTAGTGGTCTGCAGTGTTGATTAGTTGAACATTTAAATCCCAGAGGACTCAGTAAAATGGACAAGATATATGCAACTATTAACTTCTAATGATGTCCCTTCGGTATCTATTTGGTATTTGTTTGGTATCCCCATTGTTAACACAGAAAATTAACATTGTGTGGTTCACTATTCATATGTCACGATTTCATAGATATTCATCTGAATTTTGAAAGTCATAATCATCAATTACGTTGTGTGTTATTTTGATGTCTTTATATTGCAAGTCTATGTTATATCTTTAATCTGCATATCTTAACAAGATGTAGTGTTTTCAGAATCACCGAGACAAATGTTCTATGAGACAGAGTAATGGAGAAATAAGAGTTTCTTTGTCTCATCCAGAAATCCCCATATAGCACAGATCATCTTACACAGATACCCAGGCAGACATTCACCACAGATCAGGCATATCATTGGCTGAAAGAGTAGTGTAAGCTTACGTCACGGCCCTCCTCCGAGAATCAAAACCCGGAGCCCGCGAAAAACACATGCTTCTTGCTTCTCTCGCTTCTTGTTTCTGGCTTCTTGGTTCTTGTTCCAGAAGAGTTTCAACCCAGAGTTTCAGAAGGAGATTTGAGCAGAGAACAGTTGCTCAGAGAGATTTGGAGATGATTTGAGAAGGAGAGAAGAGCTCACCAGAGTTTGGGAGTTTTCCCATAATCTCAGGAGAGAGCGGAAGGACGTGAGGATGAGCGATGCAGAGGACGACCGGAGGAAGCCCTCCAGAACCCAGTGAGACCCCGGAGACGAGAAAGAAAGACCCGAACAAAGATAAGAACAGAATGAAGTTTTCCTACCCAGAAAACCAACTCAAGCAACCTTTTATTAATCTTCTGTGAACTTAAGTTCACTTCATCAGAGAAGCAACGGACCCACTGACACTCAGAAGATTCGATCATCTAACCACAGCCCTCGGCACCATCGTTCCCGTTTCCCAGTGAAAGAAGCAACTGAGAAGTCCGCTAAAGTCAGCCACCACAACCAGGAAGGCCCAGAGAGCGGAAGAGAAATCCCCTTGGACCCCGCGTGGCCGCTGCCGTGTTCCGAGCTGACTAAGCAGAACTTCAGCACAGTAAGACCGACCCGTTTTCACCTTAAAGTGGGTTTGATGGATGTCTCGAGGCTTTCACAGAATGATAAATTAATCCGAAATGTCAGTATTTAGCGTCAAATAGTCAGCCAACCCAAACTATTTGAATACATCCAGTATCTCCCCATTCCCCATATTTTATTTTCCATTCACTAAGTGTTTTATATAATCACCCATATTCAATGCATCTCCTGTTTGTTTTAAAGGTTCATGTTTTGGTCATATCATTTTAATAAATAGTTCATATATCTATATATATGTTATAATCACAGATTGTGTCGTATGCTTTCTTTACGTAATGTCTGTCCAACCAAATGAGAACTTCACGAAAGTAGCGAGATATGAGACTGATTATTAATTGATTATTAATTGATTATTAACTGATTATTAATTTAACATACCAGGATCGTAAGATTTTAACAGTTTCCCTACCTGACTGTAACGTAAAGTTAAAATAACGGTAGGTGGTGCCCTTAATTCGAGGTTTAAGATAAATCCATATATTTGATGCATATATAATTGCCCCATTACGCTACACCTGCGTACAGTTTTCATGCTAATTTGAAATAATCCAAATATCTTTTCTTTTGAGCCATTAATTACAAAACAAAGAGTTAAATGAGTTCAGGGCATCATTTGGACTCTGGGAGGTGGCAGTCTCAAAGTGGCTGAGTCAAGTCAATTTCTTGTCCATCTGTGGGCAATAGAAGCAGCATTCAACACTTCCACCAGCGTTCTAATCACAGGCTCATAACAGCAATCACAGATCCAACTGCTAATCTGTCACTACAAATATGCACACACACAAAAAAAGGCATGCATCAATGCAGGTGCAAAAATGTGCCAGCATGAATGGTGTAAAATATATTAACATGTGGGGAGACTCAGTCTGGCTGTGTCATATGTGCACAGAAACACAATCCTGGGTGAAACAGAATGTTGAAATGTTTGCCCCATAAACTCACTATAATATAACTTGGTATGCACAAAGTTGATGCAGTAAGAAAAGAAATTTCTCAAAACATAGAGCAGAAGATAACCAATGCCCACACTGTTTTTACACACATTCAAATCCCTGCTGGCTGTATTTCCTCCACAAAAACATAGCCATTGTTGGCAGTTGTGATCAAAGCATGCAGATGGCCAGACAAGATTTTTCTTTTCGGTGCAGAATAACACACTGGCCCTGTTAAGCTTACGTGACCGCTCAAAACCAGCCGTCCCGAGTCCAAGCTCTCACAATCTGCTGTGGACACTGTGCTTATATCCCATCTCTGTCAGAGAATGTGAGGCTGTGTGGCAAGCTTGGGGTGGACATAAGTATTCTGCCATTTGCCAAGATATAAGAAAGCAAAAACGTGGAGGGCCAAGAGCAGACAACATCAAAGCTGACTGTCTGGCCCCTTCTGTTCAAGCTCCCTTTTTGCATGATTGTAATTAAAGATAGAGATGCATACAAGCGGGATGTCTCCCAGAGAAAATAATTATGCGGCTCTGCCAGTGAAGAGGGCATGTGGGTGGTGTAATGAGGAGGGGAGTAAAATGTTATGCTGTGCAGTGTCTGAGGTGAGTGAGGAAGAGCCACGGAGGATTGCAGCGGCTGAGGTCAAAGCACTTGCAGAGTTCTATGGGTCGTTGCAAAGAAACACACAATCTCTGATGGCTGATTAGAAGGTGGAACGACAGAAACAGAGAAATAGGTTGGGGGTAGGATCGTTGTGTGTGTGTGTGTGTGTGGCAGAGGGTCTTTTTGACCACTCTCCACCAGGGACCCCTCAGGTTAAAATGTTCGAGGGAAGGATAGGTTGAAATTATGGTCCATCAGCACATCATGCAGCTGTAGATCAGGGTTCCGTGTATTTCGTTTTCTCAGAAGCATTAATGTGAGGAAATCTGCCCCCATGACACAGCACCAGATTAATAAAGTGCATATCATGAAATCACAACACACACCAGAGCTGATTGCATGTGCTTATGGCTTTGAAAGTTACTGATGTTTTTGTAGCATAACAAAATTGTGGACAGAAACCATAATGAAAATGCAGCCAGATAGTGATCTATGATGGTACACAGTGATCCATCAAGCAGCCATCAAGCAGCCAGGATCCCAACAGATTACAGCTCATGCATTTCACATTGCATTCTGGACTTTAAAAGTAGTTTGGATTCGCTCCAGTTTATATTAAATTAAATTCAGTTTTGTTTATGCAGAACCAAATACCAGTGCATCTCATCTCAGGGCAAGACAGTACCTATTTATATATATATGTATGTATGTATATATATATATATATATATATATATATATATTATATAAATCATTATTATTATTATGTTATTATATCATTATTGAGAGAAACAAAGCTGGTCAGTTGCAAGTGCACTCCAATAGCATAATATATTCTTGTTTTTCTGTGTTGATATGTTACTCCAGAGGAAGCCTTTACCGTCTTTATCCTGTTCAGTGATTTAACGACATTAAGCACCGCATCTTAAAACCCAACAACAATCTTTCTCTAAACCTACACAATCAAACAGTGAAAAACTAAATGCTGTCTGTGTGTCTCCAACTCAAGTCCAATGTTTCTGTGCAGCAGGTACTGTGTTATTTTCTCTAGCAGGAGCTTCCAGGTCATTGAATAATGTACCATGGCAATTATTAGGCTCTGTTGTGATACCCTGCATTTACATTTCAAATTATATCTCAAAGGTACTACTTGACAGTTTGAGAACTATACACATTCATCATCGTGCAGAGAATTATATGAGATGTTTCACACCATTCCTTAACTCAGAAAACAGATGGTTTGGCTCTGGCCAAACATAATAAAACCAGCTAATAAAAATACATGACATTTTGTTTGTTACTAGTGATTGTCCGGTCAGACAAGCAGTTAAGATAGCAACATTTTGCATAATCAAATCTATTCCAGTGCTACTTTAGTGATTTTTTTCCACTGGTATAAGGTTCAAGTTTATGCAGTGTCTTTGTGGACCAAAATGGCAGATGTTATGAAAGCTTTTTTTTTTTTGACAAATATCTTTATTGATTTTTTCTTTTAATTAACAAACAACCGCATACAAAAACAAAGCAACAAGAACAAAAACAAAAACAAAAGAAGGCACATTAACAGACATATTCATCAAGCACAACAGTAAGTAGATACAAAATCCGGAAATTAACATTAGTGAAGAAAGTAAAAAGAATAACATGAGCAGAAGAAGAAGAAAAAAGAAAATAAGTTATACAATCTCAAACCCCCTCCCTCCAAAAACTCCATAAACGAGTCCCAGATCTAACAAATCTGTTATATTTCCCCTTGATCAAGTATGTCAATTTCTCCATGGCAGTGTGAGAGTCCTTCAGCCCACATTTGCTTACTTGGCCTATACATAGATCTCCATGAGAGAGCGATTTTATGTTTAGTTTCAAGTATACAATATATGACCATTGATTTCTCATACTTACTGAGTGTACAATTTTCTGGGAAAAGTCCCAGTATACAAAGCTTAGGGCATAGTGGAAGATGTGTATCAGTAATCTTAGACAAAGTCGTAATTATCTCCTTCCAAAATTCTTGGATAATGTAACATTCCCAAAGACAATGAAATAGAGTCCCTTTATGTGTACCACATTTAACACGTAGATCAGGTGTGTTAGGATCAATACGATGTTGTACTACTGGAGTAATGTATGTTCTCATCAGCCATTTGGACTGAAGTAACTTAAATCGTGTATTTATCGTTTGAACTTGGCTTTGTAAGCATACATGCTTCCATTCTTCATCAGCTTTTTCTTCTTTAAGATCTAGACACCAGGCATGTCTTTTATCATCTGAGGACTCTATTGATTTTGCAATGATACTGTGATAGAATCGAGAAATGAGTCCAGGGGTCCGTTTCACAAAGCAGGTTCAACCAACTCTGAGTCTATTCCTGATCTCTGAGTTGATCTACTCTGAGATAGAAAACCCTGAGTTTTCGGTTCCAGAAACGCTGATTTGAGTGAGTTTAATCAACTCTGAGTAGGTTCACCTTGAGTTTTGCGTGTGCACCACAACTTTAAAAAGCCAGCATCATAGAGCCCCGATTCGACGAGTCACCTTGGCAACGGGGAAGAGGAGGGGCTACGTTTTTCACCAACCTCGAATTGGAAATCTTAATGCGCTCATACGGCGAGTTTCAATACGTTTTTAGAAATAAGTGCAACACCGTTGCAGCAGCAAAAGTGTAAGTTTAAATGTAGTCCTTTGCAATCACAATAATATTACAGGGAAACTGCTTGCATGGTAGCCCATTCATTTATTTCATTTAGGTGCAGTTGGCAGCAGTTTAAGATGAAATATAAAAACATTGTTCAAACAGGTGAGACCTCGGCATGGAGCCTCATTTTGATCATGTTTTACACTGTGAAGTAAATATTAAGTGGCTATTTGACTGTGCAGTTATTTTATCCCCAACATAATGCTGTTTTCACACATATAAATGTCTTCTCATCTATATCATGTTCTGTTAAATAATTAAGCCTATTTAAACTAACACAGACTTCGACTGAGCCAACAGAAAGAAGGCAGATGCCCGTAAAACGTCAGAGGTGGCCCAGCACTGCCACCTCTGACGGAGGGCCAGTGGCTGAGGGAATCCACCCCCAAGACACGATCCTTTATAAAATATAATAGGCCTATATATATCTTTTTTAAGCTTATTCATACAAATATTTATTTGTCTTTTATGTCTTTTTTTGTTTTGTCCCAACACATTCTGATGGTGCCGCTCAAAAAGATAATTGTCTGTAAATGCAAAAATCTATGCGCGGTCTGATAACCATCTCCGACGAATATTTATTTCTCTGCGCAATAATGCTGCACCTTCATCCACGGGATCGTTGTCAAAAGGACATGTTGGTGAAAAAAGTCATCTCCTGCTGTGCCTAATGGCCTTCTAGAAGTAGAAGAACTCGCTCTGCTGACTGAATGAATGAGGAAATCAAATGTCGTGTGTGGCTGAAAGAGGGCGGAGACAGAGAGAAACTCCAGGTTTCTTAAGAAAAACCTGGTCCCGACCAGGTTAGGTTCAGAGAGTCTGTTACTACGGTAAGTGACCGAGAGGTTAAGTTACCTCTCTTTGTGAAACAGTCTAGAGTTACCCCTCTTTCTCAGGGTTGAGTTACCTCCCTTTGTGAAACGGAAAACTCAGAGTTTCCCTCATTTCAGGGTTAACCAACTCAGAGTTTTCACTAAACCTGCTTCGTGAAACGGACCTCTGGTCTACCACAATAGTTCACAGCTATCATTTAAATAGTGTTCAGGGAAGGCATGTTTAAGGAGTTTTGAGTTTGTTTTATGAAATGTCTAATCTGCAAGTATTTGAAAAAGTGCTTGGCATCAATGTTAAACCTTTGCTTAACATCAGTAAAACTTAAAAGAACATCTTTATTATAAAGGCATTTTTGTAGTTTGCTTTTTATTAAACTGCTTTACTGAAAGAAAAAAATAACAGTAACAGGACAGGGCCACCTCCTGTACAGCACAAATATTGCTTTCTGAATAAACTGTGGACATTTTTTGCTTGTGATTTCAGTATCCAAACATCCGTAATGTCAGATAGCTTAGTTATGGAGACAATAAATGTCTCTTCAATAAACAATTTTGATTAAATAAATCATGCACAATACCTAAGGATGAAAAGGCAGAAGAAAGTAGGGTTACAGGGTGACTGTTGCCAGCTACAGTGCTTCCTATATCCATACTATGTGAAGAGAAACTGGTAAAATATTGCATATTATTCAGATTTTGGAAACAAATGGACTGGCTGTTCTCCTTGTTCCTTGACTTAAGCTAAGTTGAACTCTCCAGTTCAGTCTGTGGCCATAAGCATGATAGATATATTGATCTGCTTATTTGACTCTCAGCAAGAAAGAAAAATGAATGGCATTTTCAAAATGTGAAACTGCTTTAATGCCTCCCTGTCTGTTAAGCAGTGAGGATAAGAGGATAAAATGGAACTGATGACTATAACAAACTTATAGAAGTTTAACACCTTTGCTGATTTGGTGAAAAAAAGCAAAAAACTCTTGATCAATGACAGAATATTTATACAAATGAATTTACTGTTCATCAAAACATTTTTGTGAAAAGTCATAATGTTGCCATTAAAATACAAAAGTTCCCTTTTTTTTCTTAAATATGCAGCTTCCTAAAAATGTTTAAAGAATGACTTTGATAACATGATAAATCAAATTAGCATAATGACTCAATCACAATGTACTGCTGCTAAAGCTTGAGAGCACCACTGGGGCTCCATACAGTTTTATTAGTTTTTAACATAATTAAAATTGAAGCTTCTCCCTTGTTTCTTTTTTTCTTTTTCCCTCGACTGGTGTGATAAACTGTGTTTGAAGTAGACATTGCATGCATACACCATTTTTCAGCCATGGCATTTATTTTATGCGGAAGGGTAAGAAAGTCAATTGAAAGTTAATTCCAGTGTGTTTGATTAATGGGCACTGGAGGATGCTTTCTAATCTGTGCACCATTCAGCTGTTCCATTTCAAGCCACAAGCAGGTAATTATTCCCCACTTTCTCATAGAGTAAATGTTTTTGTTGCACATTCTCATCCTTTGACAACAGCTGTCTTGTTCTCAAGCATCTGCTAAGGGAGGTGGGTTAAGTGATATGCTGGAGGTCTAATGTGTCTTTCTGTGCACAATTACATTGATCTATATTAAAAAGGGAGCTAAATCTATACAGAAAGATCTAGATGGATTTCAGCCGTCGGTGCATGCTTCAAGTGCTGGAGCCTTGCTTAATCTACAGTACATAAGAATAGAATTTTAAAACAACGTGTAATGATCAAAGATAATATTAGTTTTCTTTACTCAAACTAGTCCACCGAGTTGTATGCATGGAAAACTGGAGACAGGCTGCTTCAGACAAACAGAATAAATATTTTATGTTTCACTGTTGGATGAAGGTACAACTGATGTGCATTTTGTTTGGAATAATCATTTTAGAAAAGTATAATTTATCCCTTTAAATATATCCGCTCATAAATCTGCCATTAATCTTTGTTAAGCTCAAAGAGAAGGTAAAATTATCTCCTTTTCCCCCCCCACTGGTGACACTGCAAATCCACACTGCACTTAGTTGTATTCTTTGTCCTTTGTTTTTGTTCTTTACAGGTTTTCCAACCTGCAAACATATAATGACTGAAAAAGCTGGGAAACAAATCAGTCAGAAAATCTGCCAGAAAAAGGTCCAGTTAATGTCACAGTGAGCATTTGTAGTGGTGGCTACACCATTTGTAGTAGTGGCTAGTGGTGTCATTATCTAAATATTACTATTCAGTCAAGTCACATGAAATAGCATCGTTATATCGTGATTTTTGTGTGTATTGTAGACCATATTATCTCACATATTAAAACCTGCATTCGACATATTTTAATGACATAAACTTACATCAGAAAAGCTTGAAATGCAAAGAAATAACACAGATATGCGATAGGTACCATTCTCTTTATACACAACGTCACAATGTCAAAGCTGCTCAGTGAGATTTTTTTTCTCTATGGGATAATAGAGTTGATCTTACTTATGATTTGTATGAAGGGATTAACAGATAATACTGGCAAAGAAGGTCAGTTAGAGGCTTTATCATAGTGTCCACTTAATACTGACTTAATTTAGGTCGTGTAAAGACCAACAAACACCTACTTTTGGAAGCAGGGAGGGTGGCAGCCAGGGGAGATGTGTCAGATTATGAGACCCTGGTTCATGTTCTGAGTGGAACCATTATCAGTTTCTTATTATTTTCAGTTCACTCACTTTTAGGCAAATAACATTTACTTTCACTTTCATTCTGCGTATTGTTTTGGTAGGCAAAAACAATCTATCTGTTATCATCAGTAAAACCTGATTTCAGCCCTTCTGACTTAATGAACCTCTTCCTTAAAGTAATGGGTGAGACCCATCATTATGGTAACCAAATTATTAAAAGAGAAGCTTTTTACTTTCATGACTTTGTTTACTTGCATGATGGTGTTTACAATCTGAGCTAGCGGGCCTTGTACAGTGGTTTAATTTTATTCTACATTATACACTATAGGCTCGATAAAGACCATGTTAGCTTTATATAGAAGCTAATATTCTATTCTTAACCCCTTCTTTTGGTCAAACAGAAATTTTACTCAGAATCAGCTAACGTTTAGGCAGCTTTCATTTCCAGCATTGCTGACATTTTGCAATCACAGCTTTTGGAAGAAACTTGAGTTTTCTTTTTTTTTTTTGACTGTGCCATTGTGATTGTTTTCAAATGGAGCCATTCTTACCAACCCTAACAGAGAAAACAGAACTGCTCTGAAATCTGAGAAATTTGACCCAACCAGATTAGATGACTATTGTGTCAAAAAAAAGATAAAGTAATAATAGGTATGTTCTGAAAATGTAACAGATGTTAAAATTGAAGTGATGAAAATGATTCACAGCTGTACCCAGTGTACAAATGTGCATCCTGTGTTGTCTGGCTTAGTCCTCCAACATAGTGTCTGTCTGAATCCTTGCCCTTGATGATACCCCCCCAGCTCACTGCTGCAAAGAACAGAACTAGCCAGTGGTGATTAGTACATGTTAAGATGTGTTGAACAGGCACCTGAAGAAGCATTTCTGTGGAAACCTGCATAAAAGAAATAAGAGTGCCATTAACCTGAACTGTATTTATTTAAATCCAAAGTATGGTCCAAATTTGTATTTGCAAATATAATTCAAAACAGAAATCACAGTAAGTGACCCTATTTTAACGCATGGCAAGTTAACTACTTGCAGTGGAGGCTGATGAGTTCGACCCTGAAAGGATCAGGCCAAACTGGCTTTGATTTAACTTACAAATCAAAACTAATAGAAGTGTAAAATATAGAAGGGTTAGAAATGTGTAACAGAAAAAATGCTTCTGTGGGGCCTTTGCTAGGTTCTCACATCTTACTGCACTGGCTCTTTCCATCAAACACATTTTATTGTGAAAAGCGGAGGAGGCCAAACCAGGCTTTAATAGAGTGTTAGCATAAATGATTTATTAAACCCGATTGAATAAGGTTTTCATTTCACCACAGACATTATGGGAGTTCATCTACCATTTGGCAAAAAATCATGTAGTGCCATCAACAGTGTTGCAAGATATTTATGGCTCTCCACTAATTTAATTTCCTTGAGTTGTTACCCTCTAACTTCTGCTGCACAGTGCGGTGATAACACCCGCACTGTAGTTCATCACACCAGGACATAGAAACATCAAAACACATTTATAATAAGCTTACCCTTCCATCATAAAACAATATGAGCCACTGTGATGCATGCCTAAAACATGAAAAGTGGATTAATTAACTGCGTGCCCTATATTTTATGCACATACAGCTTCTCCTCCAGTTTGTATTACATTGTGCACATGCTGAAAAATTGTAGAAAAATCAAATTTAACCCCCTGACATGAAGGATAAATGACTGGTACACCACTACTACATCTCTGTGGACTGTAGGATGTTTAGAGGGTAATTGTTTGCAGCTACCACTGTCAGCAAACAAAATACTTTCGAAGCAGCAGTAAAAGCAAAAGAAACGCTTCTTAATGTGTGATATTTTCCATGTAGCAGATGCACCATTTATCTCAGCATGAATTGCTTAGTTAGAATTAGATTATCTCAAAAATTCTCTCTCAAATTAAAGCTTGATTAATTTTGATGTGTTGCACTATGGATAAGAGATGTGTCATGGGGAGATAACCACTATTTGGAAATGATTAGATCTCAGACTGATTATTCGTACATCAACAAAAGAACAATGTACATTATGGAGAATCAGAGGTTGGGTCAGGGGGGTTGCAAGCTGTGGATTGATTGGCCACCATGGTTGCCCCCCTGCAAACCTCAATCCACCACAAATATAATTTGGTGATTTGTCATTGCTCAAGTGTCAGGGCCTCTCTCTGTGTAAGCAACTGAACACAGATCATCAACAAGAAACAATGCAACAGCAAAAGCTACAAAACAGAAGTATGTCAGAAGAAGCAAAGCAACTAAAAGTGAGGCAAAAGTACTTCAAGCTGCTGTAAAATGACCACAGGAAGATACAAGGCAACCAAGGAAGCATCCACAGAGAAACAAACAACAAGAGACACAAAATGACTATATTCTGTTAGATAACAAAAGTTACCTGTGGTGTCAGTAATAATAAAGATAATGCTGTGGTTGAAGTTCCAGGTGTCAAGAATCACAAGGGTTTGGAGCTTTTGCTACTTCCTGCTTAGAATTAAACAGACCTTTAAATTGTCAGTGTGTTCTGTGACTTTTTTGTGGTGCTGCCAAGTTATGCGGTGTGAACAATCTGACTTTCATATAAGCCCCTCGAGCAGAAAAAGATATGCGAGTCCAATTACATTTTTCATGCTAACTAACCCCAGATATTAATTTGTCTTTTGATGGGATCGACCAGAAATGTTATGGATGGTGGACATTTAAATGTTTTAGCAAAGCTACACCTGTGGTTTATACCATTAAACCATTTTGTTTATTGGATGGTGCACCAAAAACAGTAAGTTTTTCCTCCTCCCAGTAGAATCAATTGGGCTGCACACTGTATTCACTTGGGATGCAGCTGCACCTTCCACATGAGACATCAATTTCTTTCATAGGGGATTTGGATGTTTGTCATTGTCTTTTCTCTGAGATAACTGTCACAGCACTGTGGCTCTGGGACATCCTAACAGGTATTGTATTTGTTGCTAATCCTGTGCATCCACAGTGTGCTGCAAACTGCCGACTGACTGTTAGACCAAACACCAAAGTGAGTGTCCTACATATTGGTATTAACTGCACATTATTTAAATGGTATGAATAAAAAAAAATATATACATACCACAGGATTATAAACGGATAGTTTTCTTCTCTGTTTCCCAAATAATCTAACCATGTTTTAATGAAAAACCCTTTAGATTTATAAGTTTACTGTTTTTAAATTTTTTTTTTAGCTAACATATTACTAGACCACTGGCGATCTGTCCAGGGTGTACACCGCCTCTCCCCCACTGACTGCTGGGATAGGCTCCAGTCCCCCCACGACCCAACCGACGGATTGAGCGGGTATAGAAAATGGATGGATGGATGGATGGATGGATGGATGGATGGATATTACTAGGCCGCACTTTGGAAGAAAAAATAATGCCAAAGTAAAAACAAAACATTTAGAATTTTACAAGATTTTAAGAAATGATGTAATGGTCAAAGACTAACAGCATAGTCATAGACTGATACAATGCTGTCAGTCTTTGACCCTTTGACCCCTGTGAAATTAATTTGTCTGAAAAACTGCTGTTTTTTCCCCCCAAAAAATATTCTGCTTGTCTCACATTCCAAAAAAATGAAACACTTTTTAAACACAATTCATGATTCAAAGTTAGTCCTTTAAAAATGAACAAGAAATGATAGGACGTAGTATACGTTACCAATAATAAACCCAGGAGAGAATTCATGGTGTGCACTAAGCCAGGTCAGTGGAATGCACACTCTGACTTGTGGACATGATGGTAAAACTGTAAACTTTTTCATATGACATCAGTCAGTTCATCATTCATTGATTTCTAAGAAAAGATGGCTCTTTAGTGACTAAATACTGGGGACTGTCCCCTGAAACGTCCCCATGGGGAACGGAGCATGCTTAATTTTTTCAAGGGCAAAGCAGGACAAGGGCAATGTTCCTGTCTGTCCCTGACAGACCCCCACCCCTTGCCAGTCAAGTAGGTAGCAATTGAGACAGCAGTTGGATAGCCTCTCAAGCTGATTGAGTAAAGCTTATTATCCTGAGCCGTCACAATGAATCCATTTCATCAGCGCAACAGCTCTCTATATCAACTGTCGCAACTCATCTCATCCAATTGAATTTCACACGGGCCCTTTCTAAGGCTGACAACCTTGATGTAGCCGCAGTCTCTTTTAAGCTGATTAACTATGAGTTATGCCCAATATGGTGAGTGTTGATAAACTTGATGTATAGAGTGAGAAGCACCAGAAAACTAAATGATTTTACCTTTAAGAGAACAATATTCAGAGATACCACCCATGGCAGATAATCAGACAGAACACTGCTGACACTTTTTTCAAACACCCATGGTGTTTCCTCCTGATAGGAAAGTCCCAAAGTACAGGTAGAGAGAAGACACAAAAGTAACAGAAACTTATAAACTTTTAATCAAACAAAAAGTTGCTGTGATGGCAGAGAACTCAGAAAACATAAATCCAAGATGTAAAACAACACAATAAAAACTAAACTTGGCATGAGAGTCACCACACAGCAGGAATGAGACAAGGATCTAACAAGGACTGTAAATACTAAGGGAGGTAATGAGTAATACGAGACAGATGTGGTAATTAGGAAACTAGGACCTGGTGTGTGGGAAAGCAGAAAGCAAGACTAACTGCAACAAACCAGGGAACCTGTGAGAGAAGAAAACAGGAGATGAAACGAGAGTAAATTAAATAAAAAAAAACATGATTCACTAAACAAAGCCTGACAGGGAATATAAACAGGGAATGAGAATGACAAGGTAATACAAAGAGAAGAGTCCACAGAAGTCCATGCTCATGTTAAAGAGATTAGACTTTTTTTTTTCTTTTAAAAAAAGATCTTGGTCTTATTCAGTTCCTCGTAAACACATAATGAAATCACAACTCACTATGAAAGTTCCCTGGGGTCCGTTTCACGTAGCAGGTTCAACCAACTCTGAGTCTATTCCTGATCTCTGAGTTGATCTACTCTGAGATAGAAAACTCTGAGTTTTCGGTTCCAGAAACGCTGATTTGAGTGAGGTTAATCAGTAAGTTCACCTTGAGTTTAGCGCGTGCACCACAACTTTAAAAAGCCAGCATCAATGGAGCCCCGATTCGACGAGTCACCTTGGCAACGGGGAAGAGGAGGGGCTACGTTTTTCACCAACCTCGAATTGGAAATCTTAATGCGCTCATACGGCGAGTTTCAATACGTTTTTAGAAATAAGTGCAACACCGTTGCAGCAGCAAAAGTGTAAGTTTAAATGTAGTCCTTTGCAACCACAATAATATTACAGGGAAACTGCTTGAATGGTAGCCCATTCATTTATTTCATTTAGGTGCAATCCCGCAGGGGAGAAGCGCTCTTGGCAGCAGTTTAAGATGAAATATAAAAACATTGTTCAAACAGGTGAGACCTCGGCATGGAGGTACCTCATTTTGATCATGTTTTACACTGTAAAGTAAATATTAAGTGGCTATTTGACTGTGCAGTTATTTTATTCCCAACATAATGCTGTTTTCACACACATAAACTATGTCTTCTCATCTATACCATCCATCCATCCATTATCTATACACCGCTGAATCTGTCAGTTGGGTCGCGGGGGGGCTGGAGCCTATCCCAGCGGTCAATGGGCAAGAGGCGGGGTACACCCTGGACAGGCCGCCAGTCCATCACAGTGCCACATAGAGACAAACAACCATACACACTCACAGTCACTCCGAAGGACAATTTAGCGTCATCATCTATATCATGTTCTGTTAAATAATTAAGCCTATTTAAACTAACACAGACTTCTACTGAGCCAACAGAAAGAAGGCAGATGCCCGTAAAACCGGTGCTGCCCAGCACCGCCACCTCTGACGGGAGGCCAGTGGCTGAAGGAATCCACCCCCAAGACACGAGTGCCTTTATGAAATATAATAGGCCTATATATGTCTTTTTTAAGCCTGTTCATACAAATATTTATTTGTCTTTTTTTTCTTTTGTCCCAACAGATTCTGATGGTGCCGCTCAAAAAGATAATTGTCTGTAAATTCAAAAATCTATGCGCGGTCTGATAACCATCTCTGACGAATATTTATTTCTCTGCGCAATAATGCTGCACCTTCATCCACGGGATCGTTGTCAAAAGGACATGTTCGTGAAAAAAGTTGCCTCCTACTGTGCCTAATGGACTTCTAGAAGTAGAAGAACTCGCTCTGCTGACTGAATGAATGAGGAAATCAAATGGCGTGTGTGGCTGAAAGAGGGCGGAGACAGAAAGAAACTCGAGGTTTCTTGAGTAAAACCTGGTCCCGACCAGGTTAGGTTCAGAGAGTCTGTTACTACGGTAACTGACCGTGAGGTTAAGTTACCTCTCTTTGTGAAACAGGCTAGAGTTACCCCTCTTTCTCGGAGTTGAGTTACCTCCCTTTGTGAAACGGAAAACTCAGGGTTTCCCTCATTTCAGGGTTAACCTACTCAGAGTTTTCACTAAACTGCTTCGTGAAACGGACCTCTGGGGTCTATATAGTTTTGTGTTTATCCTTCACCGTTTGTGCTCAGGTTTGTGCCTCATCTCATAGAGAAAGGTCAGTGCTGGTAGCTATCAAGCCTTTCACTGACTTACTTTCTCTTCAGAGACCGATAAAAGTTAGGCCCCAACCATAACATTAATCAATCATGAGATAAGAAATGTATGTAAAGTTTGATTTTACTGAGATAAGGGTGAGTGTGACACTTGATGAAAGTCTGCGTGTCCTTTAGCATTGTAAAATTCACTAGCTAATGGTTAGCGGGGTGAACTTGCACTTCAAAGTTCAACTTAACACAACATAAAACCTTCTGATTACAGCTTTTCCATGATTAAAGCGTTTTCTCTGCATTTAAAGAATATTTGACAGAACTTTAAGGACATACTGCATTCAGGTTTTTAATTCAGATACAATGAAGTATGGGAGCTAAACATTCAGGAGACAGCTTATGTGTAATTTGATTGTGAGTGAATATAACTGCTAAAATGGATTGAGTGTGTCCTTGGCCACAGGAACCACCAAGTTGAAATGCTGTTTTCAAAGCATCATAAGCAGATAAATATTGATCTGTGGACAAGAGTGCCGCCAAATCCAAATGCAGGCTGTGTTGCCCATGATCGATTCACCGAGTATCAAAGGCTGCAAAGAGATGGTTTTCTTTGTGTAACACATTGCTTTTTCTCACACTGACATTGTCCTTACAGGAATATGCTGCGAATGTGTGGGTGTTGCCTTCCAAGACATTTTTCAAACTATATCAAATATCCATTTATACTTTAATGTTGACATACCTCTGCAATCCTCAGCATCATGCAAAGGCACATCAGCTCTCCACAAAACTCATGTATTGGAGGAGGAAAAACAACAGTTTTCAAACTTTATTCTTTATACAATGCTAATGGATTAACGCATGTCATTGAAGCATGACTAAGTCCACTTTTTAAAAAAATAATTATTGAATCACTGAGCATAAAGCCTTGTTATAGAAGCAATAGGTAAACAGGGATTTTAAAATCTCCTATAACTACGAATTTCTTTTAAAAGAATTTCCATTTACGACTTTGAATTAATTTCTGTTGTTCAGAAACAAAGCCGTTTTTCTTATGCACCACACATAAAGCACATTGCTAGAAGCGGTGTCGTTGCTTTCTACAGTCTCCCCATCTCCAGCAGTTAAATGCTGTTATCAAACCAAATAGAGGCTTGAGGCATTAAGAGAGAATGCATAATGAAAAGCAGCCAAGAATTCCTTGATAACTGGGGAACAAATGTCCCTTGCTAATGAGTTTAAGTTGAGTGTTCAGCCATTTTCTTCTCCAACCAAATATTAATTTCATGCAAATGGGTATTTGCCCATACAGTGGCCCTTGTGAATAAGAGCACAACCCGCTTTCAACAATTCCAATTTGCTTTACAAGATTAGTTAGTTTTTATATTAGGAAGTGGCTAGGTGTTCCTAGATGCTTAAGTACTGTGGCACTGTATGGGAAGGGCATACTCCAGCTCCCAGTATCTAGTCTAGTAGAGGAGTTTAAATGTACTAAAGTTAGGACAGAGCTCCTGTTAGCTGGGAGTAAAGATGTGGTAGTCAGTAAGGTGGTTCCAAACCCAACCAAGGGGAGGAAGTGGAAACCAAGAATGGCAGCTCAGGAGGCAGAAGCAACTCTTAGACATACAGAGATTGTGGGTAATGTGCAAATAGGCCGGGGAGGCTTGGGGTTTGGCCCAGGCAAACCAGTGTGGAGTAGAGCAGGTCCCAAGGAGAAGAGAAAGCTAGTTGTTGAGCAGGTTCGTAGACAGGAGGAAATGTTAAGGGGTGCAAAGGCAGTGGCTCAGGCTAAGCAGGGACGGTGGTTGAATTGGGAAGGTGTAGAGAAGAAAAAGCTTAGTTGGAAAGAGGTGTGGAGTATGGAGGAAAGGAGTATTAGATTTTTCATAGGGGCAACATATGATGTATTGCCAACTCCCCAGAACCTAAAACTCTGGGTAAATGGAGACCCGTTATGTCCGTTATGTTCAGGTACTGCAACTCTAAGGCATATTTTGTCAGGTTGTAAGGTTAGTCTGTAACAAAGCCGGTATACATGGCGACATGACCAAGTATTAAGAAGCTTAGCTGCAGGTATTGAAGATAAACGAAGGCAGGTAAACTTAGGAGGGTCTAAGGTGAAGAGAGTGGCAATTCAGTTTGTTCAAGAGGGGGAGAAAGTTAATAAGACGATAAGGAGGCACGGCAGCTTGGAGGATGCTTGTGATTGGGAGATGCAGGTAGATTTAGGAAATAAGCTTGTTGTTCCCCAGGAGATAGCCTCTACAAATTTAAGGCCTGATATAGTTTTGTGGTCTAGGAGTAGAATGAGAGTCTATTTCATAGAGCTGACTGTTTCTTGGGAGGAATTAGTAGCAGAAGCATATGAAAGGAAAAAGCTTAGGTATGTGGAGTTGGGGGCAGAAGCAGAGCAGCGAGGATGGAAGGTTAGAATCTGTCCAGTGGAAGTAGGATGTAGAGGATTTGTTGCAAAGTCTGTTGTCTCATTGTTGAGGGAGCTGGGTGTAAGTGGACAGAATGTGAGAAAAATAGTGAAAGAGCTGTCAGATAAAGCAGCAAAATCCAGTCAGTGGATTTGGATCAGAAGAAGCAATAGCAGCTGGGGGCCCAGCAGGGGGAGCACTTAGGGTAAACAGACTCTTGGAATAAGCACAGAAGAAATTCAGGATATTTAAGTCGAGGGTTTGGCCCATGTGATCCTTTTGAAATCAGGCGGCCATTTTGGGTGAGTTGGCTTTGAGTGAGGTGTATGGCTTAGTTTTTGGTGGCATTTTTGCTGATTATAGGACTGTTTAGGTGAGTTTGTCTATTGAATCTGATAGTGTGTCTTGTCCTGCCTCCACCTCTGGCACCCTCTATACTTTCATTACCCCCTACCCGAACCAGGGTTTGAATCCCATTCCCGCCTATCTTACCTCTTTTATTTCTCCCCCTACTCGAACCAGGGTTTGCATCCCCACCCCGCTGTGACTGGTGTGCAGTTGGTGAGGCTGAGTTGTATGGCTTTGTTTTTGCTGGTATTTTTAGTGATTATAGGACTGTTTAGGTGAGTTTGTCTGCTGAATCTGCTAGTGTGTCTTGTTCTGCCTCCACCTCTGGCACCCTCTATACTTTCATTACCCCCTACCCAAACCAGGGTTTGAATCCCATTCCCGCTTATCTTACGTCTTTTATTTCTCCCCCTACCCGAACCAGGGTTTGCATCCCCACCCCGCTGTGACTGGTGTGCAGTTGGTGAGAGGCTGAGGTAGCTTGTGGCTGTAAAAGATGGTTGTTGTGGTGTGAGGAGCAGTGATGGCTGGCATTAGGGGGGTGACTCTGGGACGCCAGTGGTCATTGTCTAGCCTGGAGGTGTCGTGGGCCCAACTAGACGAAACACTGATGAAAGGAGGTCCCCACCTGATGACTCCAATGATATGTTGGTCAGCACTGCTCTCTGGTCTATATAGGGAGTATAGGGAATTACTCACTGAGTCTGGTCCTTTATTATTTTTTATTTTTATTTTTTTCGTTAGCACAAGTTTCTTGTGTTTACCTTGAATGCTTTTATCACATAAAAGCAATAGCCATTCATAACACACTTGGCTTGTAGCAATGTAAACCCATGCATACTGTAGATAGATGTTAACAAGCTAAATTTTTACAAGCTGACTCTACTCTGGTTTATCTGTTACTGTTGCTGATGACATTTTTCTTAAATCCAGAATCTTCAACATTAAAGGGTCCCAAACTGGCTAAATCCGGATCACTTCAGGCCCACACACTTCTGTTATGGAATTATAATCCGCAGGTCATTTATAACGCTTCAAGAGATAAACAGCCCTTAAAAAAATCTATTCTTTTTTTTCCACCTGTATAGATGTGTCTTTTTGGTAAAGCCATGACAGGCCTTGGCTCTGGAGGGTGAGATCAATAACCCAGCCAAGCCAATGGATTTCCGTAAGCCTCAGTGTTGTGCTGGACTTTTGATTGGTTTGTTTTATGGGCTTTACTGGATGAGGAGTTGTAAACTAATAGCTCCAAGCTGCTAAATATTACAGGGGAAAGGTGGTGATAAAGACTTTAAGTGCCAGAGTGCAGATTCAGCTGGATGGCAGGTGTCCACTCAGCACACAGAGATGTAAACAGGACCACAAAGAGGTGGGTGAAAGAGACACCATCAGCAACAATCTACAGAGAATTATAGTCAATGAGATGTGCAGATGTGCTCTTAACCACACAAGTTACACAAGGCATTAAAACACCACTACCTCTCCTGAGGCTGTTGTCTTCAGATGATACTCAAGAATGAAAACATGGAAAATAGAAAATAAACTAATAAACTAATTTACTCCTATATTTAATAATATATACATACAATGTGATTAATTTGACATGAGGTAATGTTGGACTAATGTTATCAGGATCTTTTTTAATCAGTGCATAATGCATCCATGCATTGATTTCATAACTTATCGCAGCTATCCAAAGCAAAACTGTATTAACTTCACCATTAATTGACATTTAAGATTGAAATAAAAATAGTTAAAGTATTAGTTTGAAGAGTCATTTGAAAAAGGCTGTACGTCCTCTTTTAATTCTGAAATTTACATGTCAAAAGATTTGAAAAATAGCTATCTGGCCATCTGACCTAAGTTGAACAGCAATGCATGACATATTAAGTAGTGTTAAAATGAATTTGTTACCAACTGTGGCAAAATGCAAAATCAGCATGGTAAAAAATGTATACTCCACAATTTAGTAGCATTTAGAACTGACTTTAGCACCAATTACTCACCCTCTCACATTGTTGAGAAGGAACCTATAATCGATCATCTCCAAGCTGTCAACAGAGTCCTTTCATTTGGTGTTATTCACAAAATGAATATGATAAGTTTTTACTCAGCTTATAAAAGAAAATCTAGCTAGTTATCACTTAGAAAAATTAAAACCACCAAATGAGAAGACAGTTGGCTCTGAACTGATACATGATAAGCAACATGTTAGCGATTAGCAATGGGGAAATGTCAAGCGTAATTCTCTGGTATTGTGTCTCTCGTACAAAGTCTTGATACATTGTCACAAATACTTTGTTATACGAGTATTGACTTTATCCAGTCAACAAGATCTAGAGCTGCAGAGTAGAAAATGAAGTTCCATCTACTACAACATGAAGAGCTCCATCATTTATTCAACTTTTCACCACCTGCTCTCACTCTGCCAGTTCACAGGAGGCAGCAGCCGAGTGCAGCTTACTGCTTTTAATGAAATGTCAAGAGCTTCCCCAGTCTACCTGAACTTAGCTTTTTTAATATTCAATTCAATGGTAGAGAAGTAACTAAAGCAGTGCTTCACTGAAACAGTATGTGCTGATTCCAGTCATTCCTCAACCTCAGACTTCTAGTTTTACAGATGGAAACATAAATAATTGCTTGTGAGCTGTCACCTCTTCAATTTTTCTAATTAATAAATCATAATGCCACCTTCAAAATAATAGACTCCAGAAAATGAATGACCACAGTTCCCAGAATACCAAATTATGACTTTAACTTTCAGCTTTTCCAAATAAAATGTATTTCATGACATCAGAAGCTGTTTTTTTGCCTGTTAAACATGAAAGCTTTCAGTCACCTGAAGACAGATTACATTTTTTCCTGTTAATGACCCTAATCTAATTTATTCCACCTTGTTTTCAAAAGGATCTCAATAGCTTTGTTCCTTAAAAGTTTCATCCTCCTCTCTTCTTCATTACTGTAGAAAAACTATATTGACAATAAATATACGTGCAAAGCAATAACATGACTGATGGGGATGACTAATGTATAAGACATAAATCATCTGGTCACTGGTTGTCTTTGATTGTCTCATCCGTGAGCAACTTTGTCTTACATATCATCATTTTATAACCAGGTGTAAAGTTCTCTCAGAAAGACTTAGGAGCTTAAAGAAATCACTGACTCGAGTTTCACAAACCTACGCTCCAATCTTGCAGATGGCAGAGAGCAGATCATCCTCTGAGAAATATTCTGACATGGGACAAATGGACAACCTGAATCCCGCTGCTAAACTTTGCTCAGCGGAGCGAGAATTCATTTTTGCAGCTTACCATCCGAGTGTGTCGGTCGATTTTAAATGGCAGCATTATTGGAGGCCAAGCAGCGGAGAAGCTTAACAGATGAGAATAGTTGGCATGCTTATTGATGACAAACTGAGCTTTGACCACAAGTCAGAGGATTCAGAGGGATATAGCTTTTTTATTTGCAACAACAACTGTGTCGTATTTCTCCACTTAATTTTTTATAATAAGTTTTTTTTCAGCTAGAAGTGAATTGCAAACAAAGGATACACTGTGTGTATAGGGACAGTGCTTGAGACACTTGCACAACTTGCACACTGCAGAAACGTCACACCACTTTATAAACCATCTGACAATAAAGTCACAAGCCTTACCATCAAAACCATATGTATGGTTCTCACATTACTGGCATGGGGACGTTACAAAACAACTTTATAAACAGCATGTCACTTACCGGTTGTTTGTATGCTCGCGCATGTGAAAGCCCAAAAGAGTCGATGGATGATAATCCCATATACAAAACAATTATCTTCTCTAGAAAAACTGCGTTCAAGTATTTAAAACATTACAACAATACATGCCCAGTAATATTGTTGTAATGTTTTAAATACTTTAAATAGTCGTTGCTATTGTGCATACGAAGGCTGATGCTCATGCTCTTAAAGACTGTTGTGACTTCCTGTTCAAGTCTAAAAGGAAAAAAGAAATATAATGACAAGAAGCAGTGACTCAATTTACATAGTGCTATGGTGACAATTTCATCTAACAAAATAAAGTTATACTTTCTATATAATAAGTACATAACTAATAACTTTGCCTGCTGGTGTACGTGATGTGACATTATTGTTACACTACAGTTTACAAAGGGAAAGTTATTGAAAGTAGTTCATAAGAATTTTTTTTTTCTTTCTTTTGTTTCTTTTCATTTAGCTCTGCTGCTTTAATTTCACCCATTTACCTGGTCAGGTGATTTAGAAAATGAGTCATTTCTTGGGTTATTCCTTAAAGCTCTTGTGTAATTACATTGCAGGCAGACTGTTTAACGGTACAAATGTATGTGTTTGGTTCCCTTTGTTGTCTCAGCTCCTCTTCGTTGAGTTTGCGTAACACTCAGTGCTTCATTACAGAAATTAGATCAAATAGCCCTGATTTTAGTGGAGGCAAAAACGTATAAGTCTTGTATATATTGGATATAACTTGCATAACTTATCTATTTCTACTCAGAAAGTATCGTGCTTCACTGCAGGTGCATTTGTGGTTGTTCATATGGGAGGAATTTTCTAGATGGCCATCTTACATCTCTCTTCTGTGACAGAAATGGCCAAATTCAGTTTACTGGCACCCCTCACACACTAACAACAGTATTTCATGAAGATTTCACTGAAGAAATTTGTTCTGTTTCAGTGGTTTGATTTGTGTTTATTACCTTTAAAACACGTTGCACTGTGGGAGCTAACGGTCTGCAAACAGATTCAATTTCCAAACTGAATGTTTTTTTTTGTTTTGTTTTTTTACCCGCACGCATGCGTGAGGCTGTGTTGCGCTCAGCCTGCCATCAGCATTGTCATACCTCGGAATTAATGAAATAAAGATCAGAAACTATAATTTCACGAAATGAAGATTGTTTACGAGTCCCAAGCCTTGAGTCCAAGTCAAGTCTCAAGTCTTTTGAGCGCAGTCAGAAGTCAAGTCTCGAGTCTAGGCAAACATATTACCGGTATGAGATTATGACAGTATGATAACCTTTCACGGTATTATGATTACAGCTCTAACATGTGTATTTTGAATGTCTGTAGGCCTATTTAAAAACAAGAAAAATAAAAAAAACTTTTCCATTGAACAGTCTTTCTCAAAGCCACTTCCAGTTGCAAGACTCCAAACATGACAGAGATGACACATGGTACAAACCCGTCCACCTCCCTGGCCTCCAGACTTTGTTTTTTTCCTGCATTGGCATTGGATTTCAGTTGGGATGTGTGTAATTGCTGTTGTCCTTTGTGATTTCAAAACATATACAGCATATTTTAAAAATTACAATGTATTATAACCATTTTGAGGAACTGATACTAAAGCACTTAAAATAGCAGGATGCTATAACAAACTACAATAATTTCTTTACATCTATGTGTATGTGAATTATGTAAATTTCACTCCCACTTTAACCTGGCCTTTTTCTCCCTCTGCAGGTGGGTGCCATTTCTCATATCTCTTGTGTTCCAGTCACTCAAGAAAATGTACTGACATGCTAAGACGCAATAAATCACTTGAGTAATCATAGCAAGTGATGAAATGGGGAAATCCAAGCAAATCAAATCAATACCAACTCCAAAACATAATTTTCTTGCTTTTGCTTTTTTGGGGGGGTGAACATATCATTCTAGTTTGTGGGATCTATTATGTATGTGACATGAAAAATAGAAAAGGTTTGCCCCCTGTGGCCTCTGTGGGTGTATTATTAATGATGGTCCACAATTTGGTGTGTGCATGGATGTATATGTGCAGTTTGTGTGAAGGCATAGACAGAACAAAAATGTGAAGGTGGGTGCAGAAGCTCTCTGTCCTCAGCAGGAACAATGGACCAGGATTTGCCACAAACGTTTACAGGATTGGTCCTTTCGTCAGCTTTTCTATTTCTTTTGTTGCAGTGAATCCACTATAGATTCAAGGGGTGATAGAAGATTTGTCACAGCCTCAAGCATGACACCAATTCTGCAAACTACAGACAAAGGCAGCCTGCTCAAACGCCCTCCTTCTGTGGGGAAAAAAATCTGCTCTTGTTGGTTTCCTAAAAACTCAAACGGAGGTTTTTTATAGCTATGACTATGCGATACAGACAGGACAAAACAGAACTATCAAGACTTTCTACATTCATCATACTTTTATCTTACCTCGAGATAAAGCTAATTTTCACATGATAATAATATAATGTGTCTGATTTTCTCAAGAAACGTCACTCTTGTTTACATAAGATCACAACGTTTGATAAACTGTTGTGGTTTCTCGAGGATACAATATCATTACGATGAGGTATAAAACTTGCGATTTCTATGTCAATGCCTAATTTCATAGTTCATTATCATGACAGTTGGGGGTGATCTATTAGATTACAGTTTTTTTCATTCGCTAACAAATGTCTGTCCAAACAGTTGTCACATTTTCAAAACTCTAAACACAATTAGCACAGCATCGGTATTTTGTGGCCATACCATTCACACATTTCATGTCGTTTCCACACAATATGCAGTCAAACATATTTCCTTAACAGACAAGCTATACCCCTTAACAAAATTATGGATTGTTTTTGTATTATTTACGAATGTTAACACACAACATCCCACAATAGCAAAAACAATATTCCAAACCTTAGATACAGTATAAAAACCTCTGCTTCTGCAGTGATATCAGTTCAAAAACAACATATCTCAGCTGATGATAAACAAACAATTGAATAATTGACACATAGCTGATTTATGTTGGGTAAATTCAAACTAGAATTGTGGAGGACCATGAGATATTTGACAATATCGATAGCATCAGCCTCACAACCGTTACACGGACATTGTCCAAACACAGAGTGCGGATGAAGCAGCTCCACACTGTTCCCTTTGAGAGGAACAGTGAGAGAGTCAAGGCGCTACGACGACAGTATATCCAGGTACAGTACTGTATATTCAATTCAATGTCCAGTTCTATAAGTTTTGCACTTTGCAAGTAGGTAACCTACACAGTAATAGGTTACAGTACAGTATGGTATACAGTAATGAGATTTACATAAACTTTGTTTCAGAGAGTTATGGAATTGGAGGCCAACCAGGCCCCTCATGAATTCATATACATAGATGAGGCAGGATTCAATCCGGCCAAAAGGCGTGGACGTGGACGAAATGTAATCGGAAAAAGGGCCACAGTTGATGTGCCAGGTCAGAGAGGGGCAAACATTACCATGTGTGCAGCAATTGCAAATGCAGGATTACTCCTTCACAGATGTCAGGTTGGACCCTACAATACCGAGCGCCTCCTTGCCTTTCTCGATGATCTCCACCAGCACCTGGTTTCAGAGCAGGAACAGCAGGGTGAAAACATGAGGACCTTTGTAATCACCTGGGACAATGTGGCTTTCCATCATTCGCAAGCAATAACTACATGGTTTGAAGTCCACCCAAGACTGGTACGTCTCTTCCTTCCACCCTATTCACCTTTCCTCAACCCCATAGAGGAGTTCTTTTCTGCATGGAGGTGGAAGGTTTATGACCATCAGCCACATGACCAGATGTCCCTCATTGAAGACATGGATGCTGGCTGCAGGGACATCACAGTTGATGATTGCCAAGGGTGGATCCGACATACCAAGCAGTTTTATTCCAGGTGCATCGCCTTGGATAATATCAGATGCGATGTTGATGAAAACATGTGGCCTAATCCTGAAGATCGCAGAGATTATATACAGCAATTTTGTGCTTTTTTTTAGTTCCCCCCCCTTTTTATCTGGGCTTTTTGCTGTTGTTTTTTTGTTCAGAATGCTCTTGTGTGTTTCGTGGATTTTTTGTTCACTGTAAGTGAACTGTTTTCTGTTCTATCATATTGTAAACAGTATTTCTACTGTACCTCCTGTAGTAAACAGTAAAGGAAAAAAAAAAACTTATTTGCTTTTTACTGGAATGCCTTTGAATGTGAACATTACATGTGGACATACAGTTCCCAACCAAGAAATGTAGTGAAAAAACAGTGGATTTCATGTTTTGCATGCAAATACCTGTAAAACTGAAAGATAAAAGTCTATGCAGTTTTTGTAATGTCAACAATAGCCAGTATTTTGAAACCTGGTGTTCTTTGATTGACTGCATGTACCTTGTGAAGTGTAAACAAGTGTTATTCTTTGACAGAATAATTTAATTTTGAGTCAGATTTCCAGTGTTTTGGTAAAGTTAATGTGTGCAGAGAAAGATGTGTTCTATTTTGAAATGAAGAGTTATTATATATTTAACAAAATGTGTTTTTGAGAAGAAAATTATCCATTTGGCCAATTGTGTTTTGTAGGAGTGAGTCTGTGTTAAGAGTTTAGAAAAAGTATCTGAAGTATGGGTAAGCGCTTGTTAGCGATTGAAAAAAACTGTAAGTCGATGCATGTCTGCATAATTCTGTTTGTTGCTCTAAAATGTCAAAGCCAAACGGCGATGTCCGTTGGCATAGATAAGAATTTGACTAACTCGCTCCACTTCAGCCAGTAGCTCCCCTTCAGGTGATCCCATCATTTACAGTGAAGGGGAAAACTGACTTTACTAGGTCAAACTAACACAATATATTAACCTGTTGTCTCAAGAAAACAAGGCTTACTACTTTGAGATAATTACATAATGAACCCATCATCACAACTAAACAAGCTTTATCTTGAGATAATCATATTAAAAATAAACCTCAAGCCTCTCTGCTTCCATAAGAAGTAAGTCATTGTTATTTCTAAGCTATTTTTACATTGCAATGCAGCTGGATATTTCATAGGATTCAGAAGATCACAATCCATCTTGGCAGGTTCCAGCTTAGTAACTAAAGGCAGCTACACATGTGTGCTTTTAGTCGTCTTAGAAGTTCACAGGAGACCACATTGTGCGTGTATGACACCATGTTGATGCCTGCAGACTGTACAAAGGTTGATAACTGCTGAATCCTAGTGGGCTGCATCCAAAAAGAGCAACATTCATTCCAAGTGTCACGTTAATAAGTTTTATGAAGCAAGGGACTGAAAAATTACTTTCATGTTTACTACAGTGTTTATTATGGCTGATCACAGGCTATCACTGTTTGCTGCTCACTTTAAACCTGAAATTTCTCACCATTTTTTAATGCTGCATCCTTCTTGGCGCAGTCATGAAATGAGGTGGATGACAGATCATACAGACAAGACTCCTATGGCCACAATGTAACCGATTTCTGTCTTTAACTGAATTCTACAAGTTTAGTTTGTGTGACTTCCATCTACACTACTCAGGTCTGTTTTGTTTTGTTTTGTTTTGTGGTGAACAGTCCATGCTATGTTCCTATTGGTTGGTGAGGAGACATATAGTGTAGCAGCAGTTATAATGCAGGGTGATCCACTGATCATCCTAAATTTCTGACACTGTTAGAAGTATCCCCCCGACCTTTTTCTGCAACAGGGGTGTTCAAATCTCTCTCACTGCCCTATGTATGACTACTATGTTTAGCCATGATCAAAGATATTCCCACACTTATTTCATGTTGGTCATTTTTGATGAGGACAGCCCTAGAATTGCTCAATGTGCAGCAGGATATAGATACAGATGATTATAGATTATTCCCCAATGTGCTCCACTTCCACTTGGTTCCACTAGCTTGATTTGATTGGTTGAAGACCACTTGTGACTTTGATTTTTAAGTTAACTATTATTTTTCTTTTTTCTTTATCTATTTATTTATCTATTTTTTTTTATGGTCAATGGCCATTTTCCAACTGGTTTCCCAGATGAATGGACTTCCGAGACGATTGTGTGAAACAAACCATCAGGTTAAGTTCCTATCATGCAGGAAAAATGCAGCATTCAATACCATCAAATTACAAATGTAGAGCTTCAACAAAACTCTTTTTTTTGTTTGTGTGTTTGTATGATTTGTATTTTGATTTGATTATTTTTTTTTGTTTTTATTTTTTATTTTATTTGAAATAAAGGTTATATTATACCTTCAAGCTCCCTTTCTTCCACTTTTAATGCTCCAGCAGTGACTTGTGTGACAGTGTATTTTAACAGAAAAAGTCATGTACATCACACTTTATTCTCTGGAGACCCTAATAGTTTGTGAATGTGTGTGATGTGTGAGTAGGGGGTGTGAATGGCTAGCTCACAAGTTGTGTCAGAGAGATTGAGGACTCTAAAACCAAGGGGCAATTCTCAAAGTCCATGTCTGGGACTGATGGGTCACTCTCGGGAAACTGTGTCTATGCACGTTCAGACACATAGAAAATCAATAACGTACAGGTTGCGCTTGCACGCTCTGATATTGACACACATGGGTGCACACACTCACACATTCTAACCTGATGATAGGAGCTTTATATAAAAGACAACATGTCTGACAGGTGTAGACAGATGGTGACAAACACAGTGGCCACTTCACAGCAGCCTGGCAGTGTGAGACAGGATGTTTGGCCACCAAGCCACAGCTCTGCAAACCATTGGGAAATCAGGTTGACATTCCAGCCACTGACTCTGACTGCATAATTCACCTGCTGTTTCCCAAAGTTGCACCAAGAAATGAGAGAATGGAGTTAGTTTCAAATAAACAACGAAGTTTAGAATAATAAATGCATTAGAAGGAAAGACAACAAAGTGACAGTTGTGTTCAGTTTTTAACAAAGTCACATTAGTTAAACTTGCACACTAGGCAGCACAGTGTTGCAGTTGTCATCTCTCTCTGCATTGGTGGGATTTCTCATGGCGTTCCACTTTCCACCAACAGCATACCTCCTGTATATTTAATTCCCTCATAAACCAGAGATGAAGGAGGCAACTCTGTAAAACCACAAAGAACATGTGGAAACACAAAGTTATCTGTCTTTTTGTATGGTCCTGCATTAGACTGGTGACTTGTGGAGTGTAGACCCAATCACAGACCTAATAGCCGCTTTCGGACTGTAGGAACCTTTGGCAGTTCTAATAACCTTTTAATCCGCGGGGCCGTTTTCTCCCGTGTTCGGACATACAGGAACTCGGGGCTATCTCCCTTAGTTCCTATAACTATTTAGCTCCTTCTCCGAGCTCGGGTCTTTTCATGGTTCTATAGAAACGCATCTGACGGAGGTGTTGGTGGTCGGTAGCTACGCCCCATGTCATGCTATCACGGCTGAAATGTTTCCTCATAAGACACAGACAGAACCGGCGGGTGTTTAATAAGTTAAACTTACACTGGTCTCATTTGTCTGCAGCGCTCTGCTCTCCTTTCTTCCTTCATGAAATGAAAAAGTATCGTCTCCTGACTCTCTCTGTGAGCTCTTCCAGCCTCGATATTAGACGCCTGATGTGATCGTCCATGATTAATATCACCATCATGCAGACCATAAACACAGTGGCCTCCCCGCTCTCCATGTTAGCTTCTTTGTGGTGTTTTTTCTTCTCTCCTACTTTTACGGGTTTTGTTTTGTTGTTGAATGTGGTGCTAAACGGCTAACGGCTAACACGTCACTGACGCAGACGGCTGCGCGCAGCGCATCAGTCCCTATCAGGTCCCGACTCATGATGTGCGAATGCAGACTGAAACAGAAGGACAGTTATCAGAACGAAATTCGAGTAGGACAGTTCTGATAACTGCATTCTTAGAACGGTCTATACGAAAGCGGCTAATGTCAGCTCGACCCCATACAACAGGAGGGTTGGCATCTGAGAACGGATATGTCCAAAGCATTCACTCCAGATTTCTCTCCAGGTAAAATCTGAGGAATTGAGATGTGTGAATGCATCACTTAATCTTGGCACCATTTTTACAGAGCACGATCAATTTCTGATGGTGAACAGGAATTCTATGTGTCTGGAAACAGAGGGTCTCATCAACTGTTGGCCGATCTCTGCCTTCCCTCACCATATCACCCAACATATCACAGTAACATTGGTAAAGTATTGCTTCCACATTTCATTAAAAGAAGGCTGCAGTACACAACGTTTTCTTCTTCTCTGGAGGTTTAGGGTATTTGAGTGAAATGTTAGAAGTAAATGCCCAACTGTATTGTACTGTATTTTATTGCCAGAAAGGTACGAGTCTCCTCTACATTTCAGTTCTTGTAGCTGCTGTGTAACATTTGCATAATGTGGACATTCATGTATTTCTATAAGCTCGGTTTGGGGTCCACCTGACATTCCCATCTTGTTGAACTATGCTGATATGTTTCTTCATGCATCACAAGGATTCTCGGCCTGGTTTGATTTTTACGAGCTTAACAAAGTCAAAGTCAAATTTATTTGTATAGCACATTTCATGTACAAAACAATTCAAAGTGCTTCACATAAAATAAAAGTATTGCAGCAGGGAGTGGAAGAAGGATTAAAAATACATAAAAGAATATAAAAAGACAAAAAAGAAAATAATTCAAATGAAATTAAAATGAACAGAAACAAGCAACAGTCCAGATAAGTTACAAAAAATCGTGCAGATTTCATGCATAGACACATGAGAAAAGAAATGTTTTTAACCTGGCTTTAAAAATGTCTACATTTGATGAAAGTTTAATCTCTACTGGCAGTTTGTTCCACTTGTTTGCAGCATGACAGCTAAATGCTGCTTCTCCATGTTTAGTCTGGACTCTGGACTGGACCAGCTGACCTGAGTCCTTGGATCTAAGAGCTCTGCTGGGTTTATATTCTCTGAACATATCACAGATGTATTTTGGGTCTAAACCGTTCTGGGATTTGTAAACCATCAGCAAGCTTTTAAAATCTATTCTGTGACTGACTGGAAGCCAGAGTAAAGATTTTAAAACTGGTGTGATGTGTTCAGATGTCTTAGTCCGGGTTTAAACTCTAGCAGCAGCGTTCTGGATGAGCTGCAGATGTTTAATGCTCTTTTTGGGAAGTCCAGTTAAAAGAGCGTTACAGTAATGGAGTCTACTGGAGATGAATGCATGGATGAGTTTCTCCATCCATGCATTTTTGACAGGGACGTGACCACTGCTCACACTGCTCACACTGCTACTGCTCTGGTGCAGGCCGCAGGACCCCTGCTTTTTTGCCCTTTGTGTTTTTTCTTTTGACCTTATTTCTTTAGCAATGCTTTTGCTTTTTCTGCAGTTAAACCTTGCTTCTAGTTTTGGTATGTCCATTGCAATCTGCTCCAAAAACCAACTTTGTGGTTCTTAATCAAAGCGCAAGACATACTGATTACATAGTTGACCTGTGGTTTGTTTTGAGGGCAGACTGCCACAGGTGACGGACTGTTTGGCACGAATATGCCCATACAGATGTGTGAAATTTTAACAGCATACTCAAAAAAGTATGTCTGCTACAAATTCTGATTGTTTTGTGGTTTAATTTTTCTACTTTTTAGGATTAGTCTAAATTTGTGAATATTTTAAAAAATATTTATTGTAATTGTTTCACTGCTGGTGCAAGGCCTTTTGCTAGATGTTGATTTCCTGAGTGTTTATAATAATCAACAGCTGTAAGGTGCTTTTTGATTATTATTATTGAGTGTATCTTCTTCTCAGGAGCTGACAGCTTGGTGATGGTTGGGCCTTTCTCCCTCCAGCGTGTTGCGTATTGTCTTGCACGAGATTCTTGCACTAAGAATGTGATGCACATGTGATTTGGTGTTAGTGCTGAGATGCCTCCAGCCTTTGTTAACCTGAATCCCTACTGGTAAATCTGTTATATTTCAATGTAAATATTTCTATGATAAGTATTATTGATAGATGTAACTAGTGTCTTGTATTGACAATAGCAAACCCTAGGGTTAGAAAATGCTTTCTTGTTCTTCCTCTTTTTGTTCTCATGAAATATTCTTTAATTGACTTATCCACATCTGCATTACAATGCATATCGGAATGAAAGTTTTGACACTTTCACAATGCTTCCAAAGGAACGATGACAGTTACATGAAGAGTTTTCTCGACCATTGTTTGTGTTGTTTTGGAGACAGCAGAGAGTGAAAGTATCTCTATTGTGCTATTATGGATTTTTCTATTATTGCTAGAACAAATTTGCAGCTTTAGTGAAAGTCCAATAAGAGAGATCTAATTCATTTTGTTAAGTTTTTCTTAGCAATCAGGCTTTTCCACTGCTTACCTACCACTCCCTTCTATCCTAGCCTGTCAAACCTTCCGCATTAATTTTGACGTTAGTGCTTTGGTCCTGTGGTCTTCCTACTTCCATTTTCTACTACTACTTCATCTAAGTATTGTTCACCAATAAATTTTATCTCAACCCTTTCATTTGATCTCTACATACTGAAACTCAAATTCATCAAATGTATTTTGTACATTGGACAGGCCTGCTTAGAAGATCAAACATCCAGAAACTAAAATCTGTAAAGAAGATAAATGAAATACATTTTTTTTAGTCAAAGGGAGATTACATTTCTGCAGTATTTTTTTTAAAGCATTCATTATAAGCATGTTTTATCATCAACAGTTATTGCTGCTGGCAGGAAGGACCTCCTGTATCTTTCTGTATTGCAGCTGCACTAAAGAAGCCTCAGACTGAGCCTTCTCAGCCTTCTTTGAGTCTCTAGCTCTGATGCTGCTGCCCAACAGATGGCTGCAAAGCAGATTACACTCTCCATGACAGACTTGTAGAAGATCTACAATATTTTGGTGCAGGTATAAGTGTAAAGAATTGCTTTTATAGATTATGCAGTGTGAAAGCCGCATCTGCTTTCTCAGAAGGTCATAAGAATTTTCGAAAGGCTGTTGCCATGTGGTGAATATTAGTATCTTAATACTCTCAATAACAAAGAATCAGGAAATCAGATGGGTAACTACGAAGCTGCTGGAGAAGGTTTTTACCCTTAGCGATGTTTGTGTATTATTGGCATTACATCATAGTTTAATAGTTCGCTTTGGATAAAAGCATCTGCTAAATGCATTAACATAAACAAACAAACAACATAGTTTAAAGCTGCAGCAATTGATTTATGGGCTGTTTTTTTCAATTATTTGATAAACTTCAGAATATGGTAAACTAAACAGGACTTCTGCACAGTTAAAATGATAGATAGATAGATAGATAGATAGATAGATAGATAGATAGATAGATAGATAGATAGATAGATACTTTATTAATCCCGAGGGAAATTTAAGGATTTTAGCAACAGTGACAATATGTTGGTGCTCTTTAACCCCCCCCCCCCCCCCCCCCCCCCCCCCCCGTATCATCTCTCTCATTGTCTCAGTGCACCTCAGTGTCCCTTCTCTATCAGAGGCAGCTCAGTCGGTCATTCCACAGAGACCACCATCCTACTGAATAAACTCCAGTTTATTGATGGGGTGAGGCAGTCGTGTTTTTCTTGTTCTATTGGGTAGATGACCGCAGAAGACGCCACTGGATTAGAGGCGGCAGAGGTTTGTGTGTGTGAGAAATGAAATCCAATTTCCTTCACTGTTCAGGGGCTGACTATCAGGAACATTTCAGGCTAAATGAAACTATCTATGTGGTGAGCGAGTGAAGGAGAGCTACATTCTTTTGTCCTGATGAAAATGAATTGTTCTCAGGCATTTTCCGACCTATCAGTAGCATAATTCAAGTTTCAAGCCATGCTGACTTGAGGGTTAAAGAATCAATTTGTGTAAGGGTTAAGGTGATATTTGATTTGGAATCTCAAAGGCTTGCTCCATCTTCTCTTCACTCTTCCAAGAATGCATCAGCGTTTCATTATGCTTTACGAAAGGGGGAAAGGAAAACACTATAGACAAAGAAATCTTCAATAGGCTTCCATAATGCCACAATTGTAAATCTATTCACGTCAGAATTCAATCATCACAAAACTCTAAGCTCCAAGAAAATGATAGGAAGTAGAGAAAACAATTCTTCCTCTATTTGACTGTCCCCGGATCATTAAAATACTGTGCCTCCTGCTGGTGCAGTCTCAGTTGTGCAGATGACGAAGGGCAGGGAGTTGAAGCCATGGGTCCAAAGATTTGTTGATTTGCAGGAAAATCCTCTTACACCTGACTGTTTATTCCACAATCCTCCATCTTGACCCCAACTAACTGTGTCCTTCATAGCCTCATGCATGACTGAGCAGGCACCATGGGAGGCTGTTATTGTGGCAGGGTGCTGGGTCATGCATCCCCTATTTTCAAGGATAAATACAATCTCTCTTTTTCACTTTCATCGTGGGAAGGGGGTCCATAACAGGAAATGTACACATACATTTTTAATTAAACAAGCATCCTCATAAAGTATTAACAAAGGCCAAAAGGGAATTTAAAGATATGTCTTGCAATATTGTATGCTAAGATGAGAGTGGCATCTTATGATGAGAGTGAACATCAAGGAATGTTCACCAGTTAGCTGTGACAGCTTTGTTTCTTGTGCTAGCTGTGATGGGTAGTCGGTTTTACAACAGACAAAAACTGTCTACTGAAAGCAGTAAAATCAAAACAAGTGATAGAAAAGCCAAGGGCACAGACATGAAAGCAAAGTTTCACTGCGAGGTTAAAAAGGATTGTTGCATGGAAATAAGTTAGCTTAAGGACATCTATAACTGCAGGATTGACGCAGAAAACCAAACAAAACAAAAAATGGTTTTGGGTTTATAACGCTTGAAGCCTTTTTGATGTTATTCTCTATTTGAATTATTGTCACACCCCTGGTCATAAAACAAAGTAAATAACACAATCATAGCCTATAAAAACATATATGTTCTTTTTCTTCAAAATAAACTAAAACATTTAGAAAAATGTCAGATGTGATCTCAGTGGGTTTTTTGTACAGTATGTATGAAACATTCTAAACTATGCAATGAATGACATTCTACATTCATGTTGATGGGTGTTTTTAAAAAAAAAAAAATATTATCAAGTTAAAAACACTTGTCAGTGTTAGGGGTTTGATGTGTGGCCTTCAGAACTTTTAAGTATGTACTCTGAGAAAAAGAGAATAAACTGGCCTCGTCTTTTTTCTGAGCTGCAAAACTGCAGGCACCAAAAAGAAAAAGCATTACTGTTTTATTCCCCCCAAAAAATGTTAAAAACGTATCACTTGTCAACTTGGCTGTTGGGGGTCAGGTATAAAAATATACATGTTTAGGTTAAGATGGGAATAAAAAAAACATGGTTAAGCATAAAAAAGACTTTGTTTAGCTTAAGTATCAGTAATCATATGGTTACAGCATGACATCATGCCACGAGAATGATGTTTTAAACAATACTACAGGGAGTATAATGATTTCCTTCTCACAATTTTGGTGTATTTATTGTGACACTTTAGGACACTTTGACAAACATTGCATTTCAAAGTGAGAGTCTCACCTAAATACAAATATCCAGTTGTGAAGAAAAGAGGCTATTTAATCTAAAAATGCCAACAAAAATAGGCACCTAGAGTGTAGATGAGATCACCTAATCGTGGTGATGCAGCAACCTTTCCTTTTTAAATTATATCCTGTTCTCCTCCCTAACCAAACACTGATGAATAAAGAATGTACTCTGTTAGCAGGAAATATTAGAGCCGCTAAATTAGTCAACATAAAAGGGCTACAAAACTTCAATCTTATTCTTCTGTTTTCTTTTAGCTTCTCAGTTGTTTTACACCATTTATCATCTCATTGACAAAGAAGGTGAAATGTGGCCTAGATTAAATCATTTTGGGTAAGTTACAGCTCATCAATGACTCCAAGAAGTCCGAACTGATATGTTTTTTATTTGACATGTTTGGAATTCAATCTACACTTAAACCAACATTTTCAGATTTTCACAATACAAAACCAATCAGCAATGAATATTCCATTAACTGAGATGAAATCACATTATTGTTGTATGTGTGTGTGTTTTTAGAAGACATTTATGTCTAATTCATTATTCTTAAATATCGTGATTATCAACAATACAGGTATATCATAATATCCCAATTTGGAATCAAGGGATTATTTTTCTTTAAAATTCTTGAACTTGTTTTCACTCATCTGACAGCTTGCACATAATGCAACCATTCTACCGGATAGCATCTTTCACAGCAACATATAAGGAGCTACCATTGTTTGGAAAGAATCCACAACCTTGCCCAAAATCTTGTCAAAAATATCCTAATTTCCATTCGCATCATTTCCAGGTGGAATAGGTCCCTTCTTTCAAGTCCCTCAATTTAAGGCTCTCTCTACATGTCCTCCCTTCTGAGGAAAAAAAAAAGCACAGAATTTCTGAGACAACATTAATCCTTGAGGAGACTGAAGGGAGGATTACTTCTGCAAATTCTCCTTGGCAACTTTTTCACTTTCCCATCATGTCGACACTGATGTGCTGCATAGCATTATAGCACTTCGCTCAACATTGTTGTGAGAGCTCCCTTACAAATCACTGGAATGAAAACTGAGGAGAATGCTTGGATTTCCATACATCTGGGAAATGGTGAAGAATTTTAAGTATTCTACCCTTCACTGCAAATACATATCTGTTCCTTTACATTATGGACTGCAGTGCAGTATCTATTATGGCTGTACATAACAGCTTTGTCTTGATGCTGTGGCGTTCTTTACCACTCCTGGTAGTATAGCTTTAACCCAAATGCATCGCAATTTACCCATGTACACTGACTGCCTCATCAGATTACCATGCTCCAGGCAGCGCAGTTAAATTGCTGTTAGCCTAATTTTTGTTGTCATTGCTGCTTTGGGATCGTTTTGAACTTTTAGTTTAATTTTGCTGTACAGATTAATTCCAGCCCTGTTAAGGTAAGTGCTTCTCTTCTTATATGACCAAAGCACAGTTTAATAGAATACATAACTCATTTGTTGTATTTTATTGTATTTTTGCATTGTTACATTTTGCTGTGTCGCCATTGAAGATCACAAAAATTTTACTCTACTTTCTGAAGACACGCTTGCCTTAACTGGCCCGCTTCTTCAGGAGGTGGCGGCATAGGCAATGTTATACTTGATTGTAATAAATAAAGAAGGTGTAGTCACCAACAACTGGAAGCAAACCCCCGAAGAATAAGGAACAATCAAAAGCAGTTACTTTGACCATATGTGAGTAAAAACAAAAAGAGATCTTCATGTATTTCTTTTAGAATCCATTATTCTTGAATGTCTGCTTGTACAGAAAAAAGAAATACAAATGAAAACCAACGAATGAAACGTGGCTATAAATATGGGTTCATTTAGGGCGACCTTTTATCCTGTATTTGACATGAGTGGCAATACCTGGACAGCTTGTTCTTTCTCAACCTCTCTTTGTCTATGCTGGAAAAGTGCTCTGAGTGCAGCTCAGTGGTTCAGACACGGGTATGTATTGCAGAAACATAACCGGAAAGACAGTGTGCTTTTTGGGTGTTACAACGGCAGGTACAGATTGTCTCTGGTTGGATGTCACCATATTCTAAGCACATCCTCTCTCTGGAGACAACAGAATAAAAAGAGAGCGAGAGAATGTCAGAGATTTAAAAAGGAGAGTGTGATCTAGTGTTTGCCTCCCTCAGATCAAAAGGTCTGATCGTTTTCCTCCCACACTCAGACAAATGCAAAAACCAAACAAATTCCGGACGAGACCTCACAACCAAAGACAGTCACTTAGATGCACATTTACAGTGTGGAGAGACATATAAAAATCCAACTCTGTGTGTGTAATTTTTAATCTATGTGCGCAGCCAAAGGTTTGGACACAGCTATCCATTTATTTTGAATTAGTAGATGTGTAAATAACATTCTCAATCAGACTCTTGTGGAGAGAGTTTGGTCTATAGATGTTGGCTGCCTGAGATCTTTACAGATTAAATTAACTTTCTTTAACTTTCCCACTTTCGCCTTTGGCAATAAACAACATTATCATTCCCCACTTTTGAATGTGGAATGTGGAGGGGTTTTATACATATATAAATCCGTCTATGTGTGGGTTATGTCCGGGTACTCCAGCTTCCTCCCACCATCCAAAAGCATGCATGTCAGGTTAATTGATGTCTCTAAATTGTCCTTAGGAGTGAGTGTGAGCATGTGTGTGGTTGTTTGTCTCTGTGTGGCCCTGTGGTGGACTGGCAACCTGTCCAGGGTGTACCCCGCCTCTCGCTAAATGACGGCTGGGATAGGCTCCAGCCCCCCCGCGACCCGACAGTTGGATTAAGCGGGTATAGAAGATGGATGGTTGGATGGCTATATGGAGGGAGAGAGAAAGAGGCAGTAACCAACACAGCAACTAGCAGGGAACAGGAAAAAGGTAATATCCAAAAAGGTCAGGCAGGGTCATTCTCAAAAACACTGAACACCAGGAACTGCTGGACAGCCAGCTGCAAAAAAATAGATAAATAGATAATATGGCAGAAGAGAAGTCAGGGGAGGAGACTGTATTATGGATGGTGTAAGCTAAGCTTCCTCAGTACAAGAGAAAAGCAGAATACACTTGAGGTAGTGAAACTAACTTAATATGCTTTGATAGAAGCAAGCAACTAGCTTGCTATCTGCTCTTTGACTGCCTGAATGTTTGGTTGAAGCTTAGATGGGTTTTTCTGGCAAGTATAACTTCCTAGATTCACAACTAGTGGTGTGCTCCTGATTTTGTATCAATTTCTATCATTTCTTTCACATGTTCAATGCAGTACTTCCCATAGCCTGTTATTCAGTATGTAAAAGTGTGACAATACCCAGGCAATATGCCTTGACAACTAACACTGTGGCAAAAACTATGTACCTGTAGAAATTATACAAACACCAGATATACACAGCGTATCTTTCTGTAGCTTCTCTTCATTCCCCTCTGTTCCCATCTCCCCAAAACCCATCAGCTCAGTGTAAGCCCCTCTCCAGCAAGGAGGCAAAGAGTTCAGTGATGCCAAGCTGAGTCCTTTAATCACCCTGCAGCTCTCTGCCCTGTTTCCACTGCCTGTCCCGCTGTGAATGACAACTGATATGTTGATGGGCCCTGCCGAGACATGTGGTCCACTTCCTGTATGACTGAAGGAGGTAGGATTGGTCAGCTGTTGGCTATCAGTTCTACCTGTGGTGAACAAAGTCACAATGTAAAAGACTGTGGAGTCCATCAGACCCAGAGTATACTATCTCCCTGTGGATAACTACAGGGGAAATAAGCAATAATATTACTGAATATTCAGTGAGTTTTGAATCATAATGAACACCACCCACATATCAGCTTCAAGTCTCCTCCGACTCTGCAAAACCTATACTGCTACACTCATATTGTAAAGAACAAACAGCAATAAAATAATGATCATGGCTGCCAACTGAATCAGCTTCGGAATCATGAGCTTTTCACATTAGATGCAGCAACCGCTTGCACTGAGTTCATTTTGAGCAACACACCAGCAGTAACTAGGTCTGTCTGAACAGTCTGTACAGGATTCATCTCTGAAGATTCAGCTGTGTGATGGGTCTGGTGTGCAACCAGCACAGGAAAAGCATGGTTTCTGTTGGCTTTTTGATCTTGGAGCCACAGACACAGTGTTTTCCCACACAAATATTGGACACAGCATGAAAATACAGCCGGTTCGCTGCCAGGCTGCTGCCAGAGCTGCACATTTTTTCCCGGACGGCATGAACTGCGAATGAGAATAGGATAGAGAGAAAACATGTTAGAAATTACAAAATTACTGACATGCCCTCACATACAGATAAATGGGTGGAATATTGCATACTTCATGATAAGTATAGTGGTAAATGCAGCTGTTTTTTGAGTCAAATTTGAAAGCGGAGGAGAGACAAAAAGCAGTTAAGTCTCCACTCCATGTCACTTTGCCCCTCTCAGCCAGAACGCAATAAAAAATAAACTTCATGGATATGCCTGATAATGCTTGTAGTGCCTCTCAGAAAAAAAAAAAAAACGTTTATTTACAATACCAGACACTTTAAAGATCAAATTTGTAACAAATATTTCTGAAAAATGAGGACTGCAGACCCTTCTCTGTCCAAATCTCCATACGAACACATAATCACTAATCCATCTGACAGCTGTGGTGCTTGAGTATATGAGTTTATGAGGGCTAGAAATGTGTTACTGACACCTTTTAAAAGCAGTGTAGCGTTACCGGGTATTTATATACCTATTAAATATAAGGATTTATGAGATGTTCTTACAGTCTCAAATAAACCTTACCTCGAATTCAGGGGCACCACCAACCTAGGTTTTGACTTAATTTTAAGTCACAGTCAGGTAGGAAAACTGTTCGAAATCTTACGATCCTGGTGTTAAATTAATATTCAATTAATAATCAGTCTCATATCTCGCTACTTTCGTGAAGTTCTCGTTTGGTTGGACAGACATTACGTAAAGAAAGCATACGACACAATCTGTGATTATAACATATATATAGATATATGAGCTGTTTATTTACAATGATATGATCTTAGACATGAACCTTTAAACAAACAGGAGATGCATTGAATATGGGTGATTATATAAAACACTTAGTGAATATAAAATAAAATATGGGGAATGGGGAGATACTGGATGTATTCAAATAGTTTGGGTTGGCTGACTATTTGAATCTAAATACTGACATTTCGGATTAATGTATCATTCTGTGAAAGCCTCGAGACATCCATCAAACCCACTTTAAGGTGAAAACGGGTCGGTCTTACTGTGCTGAAGTTCTGTTCAGTCGGTTCGGACCATGGTAGCGGCCACGCGGGTCCGAGGGGATTTCTCTTCCGCTCTCTGGGCCTTCCTGGCTGTGGTGGCTGACCTTTTTAGCTTCTCAGTTGCTTCTCTTCACAGGGAAACGGGGACGATGATGTCGAGGGCTTTACTGTGGGATGATCAAATCCATCGTTGTGTCAGAGTTGGTCCGTTGCTGCTTTCTCTGATGAAGTGAACTTAAGTTCACAGAAGATTAATAAAAGGTTGCTTGGCGTTGGCTTTCTTGGTAGAAAAAGGTGATGATGGCGTGAAACAGCGGAGGTTAGGACGTGCGACGTAGAAGGACGTGGATGGCGAGGGACGAACAAAAACACGTAAAACGTGCATCTTCAGAGTATTTCAATCTGTTTCTTTGTTCGGGTCTTCCTCGTCTTTCTTTGGGTCCTTCTTTGGTCATGGAGGGCTTCATCCTCTCCTCTTTCTTTGGGTCCTGCTCCGTCCTTCTCCTTCCTCCCTTCCGTCGTCTTCTCCACGGCTCATACTCATCTTTCCGTGCTCTTCAAATCTCTCTGAGCAACTCATCTGATCAATTCTCCATTGTTCTTCTCTGACCTGTTCTCCCTCCTGAAACTCTGTGTTGGAACCCTTCTGGAACCAGAGGCAGGAAGCGAGAGAGGCAAGAAGGCAAGAGGGCAAGAGCGCGTGTTTTCCGCTGTTCCGGGTTTTGACTCTCGGAGGCGGGGCTTACACTACTTTTTCAGCCAATGACATGCTTGAACTGTGTGCATGTCTCTGTAAGGTGATCTGTGCTAGGGGGATTTCTGGATGAGACAAAGAACTCTGTGTTTCTCCATTACTCCCATCTCAGAACATTTGTCTCGGTGATTCTGAAAACACCACATCTTGTTAAGATATGCAGATTAAAGATATAACATAGACTTGTAATATAAAGACATCAAAATAACACACATGATAAAGACAATTATGACTTTCAAAATTCAGATGAATATCTATGAAATCGTGACATATGAATAGTGAATTACACAATGCTAATTTCTGTGTTAACAATGGGGACACTAAACAAATACCAAATAGATACCGAAGGGACATCGTTAGAAGTTACTAGTTGCATATATTGTCCATTTTACTGAGTCCTCTGGGATTTAAATGTTCAACTAATCAACACTGCAGACCACTAGGGGGCAATGTGGTTCCATCAGGCAGGTTGGGCATTTTCCACCAAAATCAGTTCTTTGTCAATATTTAAGCCAGAATCGTACAAATTGTCTCTATATGCGTCTTGTGATCAAGCTGGAAACCTGAAAGAAATTGTACACGGTTATCAAACACATTTAATATAGTTTTAAGATTTGACCAAAAGTGAGTCTTCTCAGTTCATGTGTAGCCATCTGGTCGGTCTGATCTGTTAAAGTGTCAACTTTCGAGTTATGGTCTAGATAAGATAGTAAGTCTCCCACTTTTCCAAGAGTGAGTTCGACTCCCCAAAAGCTCTTAAGGGTGTTGTAAATTAGGCAGTTTCTGTCTCTTTTTCCTTTGTGGAAAGAAAATGAAGATCTGGTTTATATCCACATACGTAAACATCCCCCACAGGAATGTTGGTTTTGTCAAAGTTTGAAAAACTCTTAATCCACACGGCACTGTGACTGCTACAGCAGAATGACACTGTATCATACTGAATAAGCTGCCAGTAAATGTCCGGGAAGGAGTCACCCTTTCCACTTTTAAGACCAGGCTTAAAACTTTCCTTTTTGATAAAGCTTATAGTTAGGAATGGCTCAGATGATCCTGAAACATCCCATAGTTAAGCTGCTATAGGCTTAGACTGCTGGGGGAGCTCATCTGTCACATCTTTCCTCACTTTACTCTCCTTTTCCCCCGTTTAATTTCTCAAATGACATTATGTACATTTGGTATTATTGTTGTCATTAACTCGTGTTTCCCTGTTCCAACAGATATCCTTTGAATGGTGTTGCAGTGTTTTTCCCCTCTTTCTGTCTTCTCAAACCCCAGCTGGTTGAGGCGGATGGCCACCCTTCCTGAGTCTGGTTCTGCCAGAGGTTTCTTCCTGTTAAAACAGAATATTTCCTTTCCACAGTCGCCTCAGGCACGCTCAGGACGGGAGATTGGACTGAAGACAAGTTTTGGTGCCATCTGTTGGTTTCCTTAGCTAGGAAATTGTTTTTGAATTGGCTCTATATGAATGAATTGGATTATTTTGAAAATAATTATGATTACAATGAATTGAATTCCAATTGGCTTGAATTGGACTTTATTATTTAAGTGCCTTGAGATGACATTTGTTGTATTTGGCGCCATATAAATAAAACTGAATTGAATTGAATTGAACTGAATTAGTTGAACTCAACTATGTAGGTCTGCGGTATGAAAACTATAACTGTTACCGAAGTGTTTTCACTGTGTGTCTCATACACATTTTTGTCCCGAAAGAGGCGACTCCCTCAAGAAAAATGCATCCTTTGACAACTTGGTGGCGCTGCAGAAATACAAAAATGCAATTTTCCTCTATGTGCGCATAGAGATGCTTTTAACATGATCAAACTTTAGTGATGATTGTACCCTGATGGTCCCCTGATCACTGCTTGCAACTATATTTTACAGTATATTGTGTGTCTGATGTGAGTATAGATTCATATTTATCATACAGTCTTTTCAGTCTATGAAATCTGAAATATACACTGCCTCAACTGGAAAGAGATGTGTCCAATACACCAGATAGAATTTGATCTTGTTGCCTCAGAGACATAACCTGGTTCTCACGCAGATGGATGTTTCTCATCCATCTGGAATTTTGTCGGTTGCCTAGCTGTTCTCTGCTGTGAGTAGGCGGGGGTTGTATTCAAAAACCTCTCGAACCTGATTGGAGAATTCAATGTGTGTGTCACGTACTACTTCGACCAATCAGATCGAAAGCGGACGTGACGCGTTGGAGCGCGACCAGTCTCTCGGTCTGTGGTGGAAAATAAACAAAACACAACAGCAGCGAGCAAAGCAGGAGCTAGCTGCAGCTAATCTGTTAACACCCCGCCCCACGATTGTGATTGGATCTAGGCATAGAGGCGGGCCCGGTTATGGGGTAACCGAAGACTTCGGGCTCAACAAGGCGCGCCCAGACCCTCGTGCGAGCTCACGAAGTGTAACGAAGATGCACGAAGCACGAAGGGTCTGCGTGAGAGCCAGGCTATCAGAGACACGCTTACCATCACAATGATGATCTGCGTTGACATGTGAAGGTTCTTATGTCCTGACAAGAAAAAAAAAAGTCACATTTTATGATGTTGACTATTGTTGCTTAGTCAGTGCTACTGACTGTTGGAATGATTTAAAAGTACAAAGTATGCTCTGTACAGTATTGTTGAGACCATATCCTCCATGTTCTCCTGGACCTTTTGTCCCCTTCGCTGTTCATCTTGCGGTAAAGCAGCAGGGCTTGTTGGTGATGGATAAGGCTGGAGTGCCTTACAGCCTCTGCGGGGGCTGATGAATTCACCTCTCCTCCTCTGAGTCTGATCCGACCTCAGGCTCACCATAAACTGCTGCTTCTCCACAGCCAAGAGCACTAAAACTACCCACACAGGGACACATATGTCTAAGGTCAATATACATGCATCTCCTGAAGATTGCAGACATACAGCTTTTTAAGTGAAGCATTGTTTTAAACCCTTCACTTAACCTTAGGGCATTCTCTCTGAGATTACAACTCTGGACTCATGGAAGCCATGTAAACAGAAAAAAACAAAAGAAAGTCTTTAGGACTGTGCATTGTATTTTTTACTTTTTTTTAATGGGACAAGGCAGATGAAGATAGACTGTGGTTTCTAGCTTCTCTCTTGTTTTTGATTGCTATTAGTAAGATAAATGAGACTGTGCTACTGTTAAAGGCATGGTTGGTAATCCTGTTCAGAAACACATTTTGTAATACTGGGTGAAATGGTCCGTCTGTCCTGAGAGAAATCTATACAAGATGTATTTAGAAAAAGGGACGAAAATAATCAGACCTCTGTGGCAGCTGCAGGACTGAGAAAAAGCTGACCAATCGGATTGGAGCGCCTACAAAAACCAATCAGATGCCTCTGCTTTCTGCCTACGCCCCCCTCTGTCGGCTCCCTGCTCCGTGTGCGCATGCGGTTCTACCGGCTTTGGATGACGCACTGACGGAATGGGGAGGGGGGGGTGGAGCTTAGAGGAGGGGACACTTTCGAATCTTGCTAGCTCTCTTGCTAGCTCTCTAGGATTACCTACCATAGCTTTAAGTAAAGAAAGATTCGATATCCAGCTTTGGTGTTGCCAAAATTGCTTATTCGAAGTAGATAAAAAATAGTCTTGTGCAAATGTTTTATTTTTCACATGAAGCAGATTTTTTTTCTCTCTCTTTTCAATTCCAAATGTTTGGGTGTTGTTTCCACCCTTTTCACCTCCCCATCACAGGCATTCAGGCAGTAAACTATTCCTTTCTTAGGAGCAACAGAATAGTCTGACTAGTTTTATGGTGTCCTTTAAAAAGCCTTTAATCAAGAAAACAGTTTGACTGATCAATTCTGCACATAGGTGAATCAAAGATTTTATAGTGAGGATGGAGAAAAGAGGCACTGGGAAACAATTAGGTATTAATACTGCCTTGAAAGGGTTATTTTACAGTCTCTCACTGGCAATTAGTCATACAAAAAAGATTTTTTTCCCTGATTCCGTAAGTGAGCGGTGCTCTTTGTTTTTTGTTCATAGCTGTCTTTCTGGCCTTGCATCCCTGCTTACCACCCACCTTAAATGTAATGTCCCAGTGAATCAGCTCTAACAGGGATTCCAGATCTTCTCTCGTGGCTCAGTGGTTAGAGTCGGTCGTCCAATAACCAGAAGGTTGGCGGTTCAATTCCCACTCTCACCACTCAAAAAAAGATTGGTGGAACTGATAACTGTCAGTCCACCTCCTTGTCACGGCTGAGGTGCCCTTGAGCAAGGCACCGTACCCCCATGCTCCCTGGGCGCTTCATGGCTGCCCACCGCTCTCTGAGTGTGTGTGACCCTGTGCGTGTGTGTCAACAGGTGCCAACCTGGATGGGTTAAAAGCGGAGGACAAATTTTGTGTGTATACATAGTTGTGATGCAATATTTCAGACAATGCCTAAGGACAGCCATGCTCAGGAGTCTGCTCACTGTTGCATGATGATGGGAGAGCTCATACAGCAGAAGTGAATAATGAAGTGGCTAATGTTAGGATGGGTGATACACAGGATGGATTGATGCTGCCCCCTGCTGACTATGGCTGATTTAGTTTTTCTCTTCTTTTTCCCCCTTTGTGAAATGTGCTGATAGAGAAGGCTTATCTTGTGCATTCAGCCTCCTCTGTGTAATTTGGCCTCCCTTACCTTGAAGAAAATTTTAAATTGGGGCCACTTCTGCGAGCAAAGAACAAATGATTCACATACAAATTATGATTGTTAATAATAAGTCATGGTGATGGCTTTTCCAAGGTGTAACATTACTTTTACCTGGTCATATTGCTGAGATGTGGGGACAAACCTGTTCTAATTTTGACATTGCTTTTGGAAGCATTTATAAAATGATGTAGCTTTTTATCTTCTTGTTCTCCAGGACTGCCAATGAAACATAATGAAAAATACGCAAAATGTTGGGTTTTATTTTTATGCAATTTCCACAGACTTTGTGGTGTTCACATTCATACCAAAAGCTCAGTGGTATAGTGCAGGTATGTGATCATTAAATAAACCAAATCCAAATCCCCCCTGGGATGCATTCCTTTCAGTGGTTTGCTGCAAGTCATTTTTCTTCTTTTTTTTTTTGTTTCTCAGAAAGACAAATACTGACTGAGTAGTAGAGGTTGCCTTCATTGGAAGGGCTGATCAGTTAATCGTTACTTCCTGATGTTAAGTACAAGAAGATCTGATAATGTGCAAATATTGCTGGCCCAGCTCTGGGTCTAATTTAATTTTATTTCCTATTTCTTAGAGGCTTAATTGAAGCTCATTTGACTTAGACAGTACAGTCCATGGACACAATTTCGCTGCCTCAAGTAGGGAGGATTTGATAAGTCATTAATTGCAGAAACTTGCAGATAATCAGATTTGATACAGCAGGAAGACGCTTCCAAATGTGTGTTACAAAGAACCACCTGAGGTGAGTGTTTCCGCAAAACCTGGACTACTGGGGGTCATGAGTGCAATTACTGGCTCAGGTTTATCTCACAGATATTTGAGATAAATACATTTGTGTTTTTTCGAACAAATATTTGTACGACCAATTTGCACATTTAAAAGTACAACTTTTAAATGTGCTGGTTTTGGAATTTTTTGGAAGGATAAAAACAACCATCCATCCACATTCATAATTTGATCTTTTCCTTTCATGATTAAAGACGAGGCTTAAAATTACACATATTGAATTAATGTTAAAAATATCACATTTGTGTTTTCTTCATACTTTGATTTGTATCTTAAATATGAGCTGTCTTATATGATACCAAAGTCCCTTTGATAAACATTCTAATGGATGGATCTGTAAAACAAAACCCAAGTAGTGAGTAATGATATGTCTGTTCTTTGTATTTGTCTGCATCCGAATGGCGTGTGGAAGTTATGCGATGGATTGTGGATGCATTCCTTTCATTCTGAGCCACACCAAAAAGCCCAATTAGTATCTGCGGTACGCCTATAATGCACCTGCACCTCTGAGTGCACACAGTCCATCCCTACGCCTTCCATCCACAACTGAGTATGCTACTGCAGAAATGTTTTATTCAGTGTCCTGTAATACAGATTTGCTTTCATGTGATGCTGAATTTGAATACATGTGACACTGCAATCTGAATGACTTTGGTTTAAATGAGATTAGGTCCAGTGACATTCTCTCTGTTTTATTCAATAGCTGTTTGTTTAACTGACCAGAAAAAAACAGCTTTATTTCACAACCCATTTACATGCCAGCGAGGTGAAAGGATGTTTTCGTTTTGCCTTCTCGGAGAAGTAATGGCTCGCTAACAATGCAAATGTGACTGGGCTCATCCGGGGCTGTAACTGCTGACTCCATGTACTTTTGTAAAGCTTTTGCTGTGTGGTGCATGTGCCAATACAGGCCTACATTAACATTTTTGGATGGTGGAAATTCCCTCCAGTGAATTTTCTGCTGTCCATGAATATCTGCCAGAGAAGCTCACTTGGGCACAATCTCATCAGCGTCCAAAAACTGGGAGCTCACGGCAGCAATATGAGGCTGCAGAGCGACCATCTGGTGTTCAGAGATTTCCCCTTGATATTTCATATTACAAGGGTTTGAGGTACGCTACTGTGACACGGCAGTGTGCGCTTGTGGCCTGTGACTGTGGTCTGTCCTCACATTGGCCTTCATGTTTGGCTCACATTAAACAGTCGCTAACACATAGAGACACGTAAATGGCACTGGCAACCACACAAACACAGGGAGAGGTCCACCTAGACCCACGGGATGCTGTCTGTACCAGTCAGTAATGATTTCAGCTTGTATTTACAGATACTACTTTTGCCTCAGCTCAACTGCAGTCACGACCTCCAGGACATGGCATGGAAACACAAACAAGCAACCTCTTGTGATTGTCTACGATGATGAGGTCGGCAGCACAGTGGAGTCAGCAGCTGCGGTGCTCCCTGTTACGTGAAGCGTGCGGTTTGGTTAGTGTTCAGCAGCAGCGAATAGAGAGGGCAAAAAGACAAAACATTTTTTTTTTTCGTCACAAAAATAATTTACTTTTGCATTTATGGTGCTTGAATGAGTAGGAACCTAATCCAAAGGCCTTACAATAAGAACAGTGCATTGACCAACAATCAATACAACCAAGCAGTAGCAGGGACATACATCAGGACTTTTCAGCAGGGGCTGTCAACAGATGCCCCAAAATAAAAGAGAGCTGTTCTTACTCAGAGTCTGCAAAGACCACAGTCATAAAGCCCCATTGTCTGTTTCACTCCGGAAACCGCAACCGTCTCAGAATGAGGAAGTAGAAAGCAGCTCCCCACCATCCTATTCTGTTTAAAAAAGGAAGTGGTCCAGACATACAGCACAGTGTAACCAGACACTTATTGTTGCTACTTCATACTTTATTAGACAAATCCTTGTATGTAATAGGAGTAATGGAAAGCTTTACCACTATTTACATTTAGTTGGACTAGGACTGTCATTACTATCACACATTTGCTATCACCCTTCCTAATCATTTAAATGATCATCACTAATTGCTTCCATTTAGCTTTGATTAAAAAGCGAAAATGAACAGATGTGTCACAAATGTTATATTCTAACACTCCATTACTCCACATGAACCCATTTTCCTCTTTTAGTAATTAATAAACTGAAAAAAAAGACGACTCTTAGTTTAACTAGTTGTAAACACCAGCTTTTGCGTCATATATACTAATAAAGACAACACTATTCAGACTCACATGTTATGATCAGACACTGTCTTTCTGTTCAACCAATATGTTTCTAAAATCCAACTCAAGGCTTTAACTTCAAAGCAACAAAATGATTTGGTTCAGAAACTGTTACTTTCTTATACTTTTGATTTGACAATTGTTCACTGAAACTAACTGACCATGTCTTACACATGTTTGATATATGGTATGATAAAGACTTAAAGGGATAGTTCGCCTCTTTTGACATGAAGCTGTATGATATTCCATATGTCATACAGCAATACATCCCATACTAGCAATATCGTTTATGACTTACCCCCTACTGCGTCCTGTGAGCCGAGTTCTGCCTCGTTTTGGCGTTGACGAAAGTAGTCCGGCTAGTTGTCTGAGGTTTAAAAAATAGAGCGTTTTGCTTCTCAAAACAATATGCGTTCAAAAGCAGGGGACTGCTTGGTCTGCACTTCGGTCTGCACGGTCTACACAGCACACAGTGATACGAAAATCCCCACATAAAAAAAATGATAGAACTTGTTACTAAGCAGGTGAGAAACTTGTTTCATTATTTTGTGGTCCACTCTGGAAGGCCTCGACGAGAGCTTCATGTTTCACCTTGCTAATACCACAATCAAGAAAAAAAACAAACTAAATGTCTGAGGCTTGAATGAACTTTCATATCTTTAATACCTGATGTTGCACACCTGATTAGAATTCTAGACATTTTAAGTAGCAATAAATATGGGGTTTTCTGGAAGTTGCCTTTTCCCTAATTATATTTTACAAATTATTCTCAAATAATTTATTTTATTCTATTTGTTAAGTTATCCAAATCACTCACAATGGTTAAAATGAAAATTCAATATGTATACATTTACCTCAAAAAAACTTTAAAGGTTTTAACGGGGTGCTCTAATGCTTCCATGATTGTATCTTTTTATCCCACTATCTAATCTGTATAGCTACAGACATTTAATTCAGATCTCTCACAGTGGACATTGCTGCACACTGTTGCTCTTTATTACACTTACTCTTCTTACAGAGAGAGCAAAAAGAAGTGACCAGCTGTAGTTTGGGTTTAAAGGGACTACAGCAAATCACAGCATATAGAGTCATCACTGCACCGTTGAATCCCAGTGCTCTGCTGCCCCTAACAGAGGGTGAGCGACAAAGTGGAAAGGACAGCTCTTTTCTCAACAGCTGGAAAACACTACAAGGCAGTGATATACATGGCCTCCCACAACCACGATGGCTCTATTATTTAGCCAGGAGTTTGCTGGGACACGGAGTCTCCACAAAGCATGTAGACACTCTCATTTCAGCCCTATAAAGCTGAGGAGAGGAGTCATCAGCACACAGAGAGATTTACAGTGGCCAGCCCAGGGCCATAGACAGTTATAGATCCTTTTACCTTTCAAGAGCAATTTCACCACAAATAGGATTAAAACTAATGGCATTTGACACCACCAGGCCCAGCACATTGAATCCATTGGTTTTTATCACGCTGACATTTCAAAAGGTTGGCCTGTGTGTGCAGCAGACTGCTCAGACATGCAGAGCTGGGTGACATATAGAGGACCCTGGGGACCCAGGCTTTTACAGGCAGCTCTGGATATGCTGTCCCCTACCCCTTTTCCACTGTGTCTGCCACCAAACCAGTTCCATTACAGCAACCTTTATAGACACTAAACCCAAAGACCACAAATCATAACAGCCCACAGAACGTCTTCTACAAGTTAACAGATGGGAGATGTTGTTTTTCTTCTTGGTTTTACAGGTCAGGGCTCTTTGGCGTGACTATGAAATGAATATATAAGCAGTCATGTCAGTGATATAATGCTCATTATCTCAGTTGTGGGCAAAGTAATGTTCTTCCTTGTGATCTGTTTTCTTCATGACGGTAAATTAAACCAGGGAATGATTTTCTTCCTCTTAGCCATTTAATTTCAATTTGTCTAAACAAGAAACCTTCAAGGTCAGTAAATGTAAGGGCTGTGTTTGGAATGTGAATAGAGTTTGTTGCCACAGGGATCCAGTGCTATCAAAACATGCTCATTCAGTGGCATAGTACAGTACTTGACCTGAATAACAATTTTAGTATTGCCTGCCTTTATGGTGTAACTGAGTATATTCTTCTGAATTCGTCTATCTATATTATTTAGTTTTTCTTTTCTCTATGTTTTCATGACACTGTTTCAAGGCTACAAAAACCTTAAATCCGTGATGCAGCAAATATTTAGTAAAAACTGACTGTTTGAACAGCTAAAATAATTGTTAAGCTTTGCCCTTTGAATTAGATCTACCATCCGTTACTGAAACAAGCTTTTTTTTCTAGGTGAAATTTTTTTTTTTGACATATTTTATTATTAGAACAAGAGGAATTAATCTCATATTAGAAGTCTAAAAGAACGATGACACGAGTCACACCTTACAGCAAAATTTAAAGAATTGAATACACTACATACAGATAATTTATTTAATTTGCAGCTTTGTCTCCAGTAAAATATGAATTATGAGGCGATCATCTTTATTAGGGTGTCCAGATTGAAACGGGGGCAGAAATCACCAAGCAAGATTGAAAACCTAATTAAATTTACATACAGCTTCAAGGCCTCTCTTGATATGCTTTTCAAGCCTGTAAACACCACTTTTCAAAAATCATTACTTTGGCACACTAAACACTTTCCACCCAGAGAACAAAGCGAGTTGGAAAAACAGGAATACATTAGCAACTGAAATGAGATCATAAGCAGCATTTGCAAGGCGGCTGTGAAATTACAAAGCAAGGATGAAATATCTCAGCTTGTGGACTTTTCAGTGCTGGCAGTTAGCCGCTGTGAATGATTGTACTAATATTTGGAGTTATTAGTTCTGCTACATTTTCCTCGAGAATGAGCAGCATGGCAGGTCGAGGATGACATAGTTTATGCTGCTGCTGGGATCTCTCAACCAGCAAGTGCTTCGAAATACATTCTAAATTGATGAAAATCACTTCAAACCCGCTCTTGTGTTTTAAAAACGATTTGCTGTTACATTTTAGGCAAGGTTCAATGCAAGGCGCACTCACTGGATATGAAATGTTGCTAGTCTGAACATAGGTTTAACATCCCAAATAAGACTGCACAGCAAATTCATCACTAGCATTTTGTGTGGAAAACTGAGGAAAATTAACACAGTTCAGTTCAAATTAGTGGACTAAATATAAATAAATCAATAAATATACAGCATTCAATCAAATTGTTTTGAAGTTATGAGTTATGCTCAGATACAATGTTCGTCACATGATATATGTCTGATGCTCACAGCAATTATAATAATCCACAGGCTTCGGTGTCAGCAAGTATCCTGAGGAGTATGTCTTTAGTAGAAAGCAGTGCACACTTCACATAGTCTGTGGTTTATGCAGGACTATGCAGCTCGGACAAGTAAAACCAGAACCAGTCTGCCAGTGAGCCCCTCTGACAATGGCTTTCAAATGCTGATGATCGTCCCCAACAAAGGTCAGATGTCTCTTTGTTTTAGCTTCTTAGCATTGAGATACTGGACTTTACAAGCTGAAAAAGTGTGAAGGGGTATGAATGTAACCAGAGTGCCAAGGGATCCCAAACCTTTTGCTGAGAAAGAAATCAAACAGTTTGAGGCTTTTTCTTGTTCAAGTCCTGAGAAAGTTATCAGTTTATACAGAGTCAGCTGTGGGTTTCCCCCAATAACATAAAACAAATCTCAGTTACCATGTATCATTGATATAACACACTGCTCATGCTGTTCTTTAAGATAATTGATAAGTGAAAATCGGAATTACCACAGGAGCCAAGTGATTAGTTGGTAGTGGATAAACAGCCCTTGTGCTGCTCTGGCAGAGTACTTCTCACAGACTCACACTGAGGTAACAGCAGAGGCTTTTAAGCCATTTTGCTATTAGTTTATAAGTGCCATTAAGAAGTGCTTCTGAGATTTGCTCCCAATTTGTCTGCAAACAAACACAAACACATTTGCTGTGCTGAAAATATGTGAGAGCATGTTGCAACCTCATCGCCTGGCGAGGCCTAATGGCTCCCTCGCGACTGCACACTGCAGACTCTTTGGGGATCTGTTCACTTGAAAGAGGAGTCCTAATCCCCAAGTAATGACAAGCACTAAATACAATCCTGTGTGTCATTATACGGCTACTCTGCAAGCACCACACAGCTGTTTAATAGCCACTTTCAGTAGTGCATAGGAATAATCTTTACTTTTATCTCTATGGTAGAGGAGCGATTTTTTTTTTTTTTGGGGGGGGGGGTTCAGAGCATCTAGGAAAACAAAGATTCTGATACAGCAATACCTGCAATAGGAAATTTAGGAAACAGAGGAAATTGTACTTAGTGAGATGAACACCAGGTGGCAGTCCAAGTCTTCTCTTTCCATCACCCTCCCTACCAACATCCTAAATGATGATGTAATCCTTTTCATATCATTATATCACATAGCACAAAGAGGCTCTTTGCTCCACTCCGCATAGATACACTTTGATTTCCAGTGATTGCTGATACCATTGTTGTGGTTATCTCCTGCTCCTGTGTGGTTATCTCATATTCATAAGAAGCCTCACAGTGTCGCTTTAATCAAATCAAAGTCAGAGCTGATTCTGCAGCACAGCGCCGAGACGTGCTCTCCCAGCTGGCCACATATCCACAGACACCGCTCTCGTGGATTTTAAATATGGCTGTGACCTTAACAGTAATAAAAAGCAATTCTCACAGCACTAATCCTCTACTCTAGTCTCTCTAGCTCTTAACCTTTTCTTCCACGGAATAAGTGAACTGAGCTGTGAAGAGCTGCAAAGAATACAATCCCCCCCACCCCCACTCAAAACCCCACCCCCTGTAAAAATCAGCGTCTAATAATATTGGCTCAGCAGCAGATAGATTACAGCAGGAGAAGAGCATCTGCTACAGGGAGCAACAGTATGACGGCTTCCTCCCTGGGGAGCAGTGGCTGTAAAAGATAATCAGAAATAGACAGACGGATGGAAACAACCGGGCTTTCTTCAACAAACATGCAAGCATCAAAACCACAAGTCCCACAGGAGAGTGAAAGGAAAGATGTCCTTTCTCTCCACAGGACTGTCAGTCTGTGTTCTCCTTTCATATGTATGCCATTTATTTTCCTCACAATACGGTCAAACAATACAACTGCAGTACTTGCTAATTTGACATGAAAGAGGATGATGAAGATAAAATGTGACAGCAGAAGTTATTGTTGCCTTCTAAAAGCTCCGCCAAGTGTGTATGAAAACTTTACATAGTGCTTGATTAGAATATTAAGCAATCTACTCTAGTACTTGGAAAAAGTTCAACTAATGTTTGATGCAAAGTGTTGAGAAGTAGCTTCAGTTCGGCTGCTACGACCGAGGTCAAAGTTCAAGAGTGAAAAGTGGTTCCTATTTCTGTTTGCCCTGGTGTGCTGGGAGAACGCTGTGAGGCTCTAAAACAGGGCATGGTGCCAGCTGTAATGGAGCATGTGATGTCAGAGCTGCAGCTAGTGCTCTTACTTCTATTGTGTGAACATGTAGATTACCTGTTCGCAGATGTGTCAGTGTGAATGCATATTTCTTTAGAGTCTTAGAGAGCTATGCTCTGAGAGTTATAAAGGCAAACATAAGACTACACATAATATAATCATGCCACATCTAAATTGAGGTTTACAGGTGCACACATACATGTTGAGTTTTGTGTTTTTACACTTTGACCAACAAAGGGGGGAACCCTGCAATCATCTGCACTGATGGGGGTCACAGCAATCTTACACAATCTCCCACAATGTGCAGCTGAACTCTAAACATTATGTAACAAAATATAACAAAATAGTTTCTATATATTAGCTTATGTACATCAGTTTGGCAATTGCAAGCCCAAACCTTCTCCAAAAAACCCGGTCCGGACAATACATTTTCAGTGTGAGGCATTCATTGCTTGCTCTGTTTGGACAGAATGTTTAAAGAAGATGGATACAAAATGGATTTGAGACATCAAGCCTCTTGCTGATCATTGTGAGAGGCTTACTCAAAAACACCAATGCACAAATTTAAGTTCAGGCAAAAAATCTCACCATCCATCAAGCATCCATTTGTCTCAGAGATTCTAATGTCCCTTTTTAGGTATGTCTTTATCAGGCTGTCAAATGAATTTGAAGCAAACCTTAATGCTCCTTTAGTGAAAATATGCAGGTGTTTAATTTTCACCATCTGGTTCAGAGAGAGAGTAAACTAAACTGTAGTGTCATCAGCAGGAGCTGGTAAAGGCAATATCACGCATGGCTGCAACAAACAGAGTAGCTTCTACTTACCAGAAAGGAAACTTCACAAAAACACAAATAAAAAAACAAATAAACTCACTTATGTTTGTGAGTGTGTTTATGCTACTGCTGGGATAGGCTGCCATTACGCAAGAGGCAGGGTACACCCTGGACTCCCTGAATCCATCACAGGGCCACACAGAGACGAACAACCAACCATTCACATTCACTCGCACACACTCCCAGGATCAATTTGGAATCACAAACTAACCTAAAATGCATGTTTTTGGATGGTGGAACATAGCCAGAGCACCTGGAGAGAACCTACTCATGCATGGAAAGAGCATGCAAACAGAGAGATTTGGATTTGAACCAGGAACATGCTTTGTTGTGCGGCAGCAGTGCTAACCACCACCCACACCACCATGCAGCCCTTTGGAAACCCTTTTGAACTTTTTGCAGTTTCACTTTCACCTGTGCATAAAAAAAGGACTTTTCGAATTAAGTGTGCTGGCAGGGCTCTTTCAGAAAATGTTGTTTTTCGTTCATAAGATATCGGGGGATCATTGAGGGTAATTTGTCATCCAGTCAGGTTTATAAATTTTACTTTGTGGTGCGTCTCGCTGCAAAAATACCACTATTGTGATGGCCAAATATTGACAGTGATCAACAAACCAGAGGGGATGTAGACATCAGTATGTCACCCAATTCTTTGGGCTGATGTCTATCTCCACCTTGTAAATATAAACTTGATGTATATTTTAAATTCTAATTAGTTCCCCTTTGACGTAATTATTGAAACAGTTCCATTTTTATTAATTTGACTTTATCAGTTTCACTCTTACTTCATTGCCAGCAATATATCACTACTGCTATAATTGATGCTTTAGGAAAGCAAAATAACTGTAAAGGTCATGTTATGTTATAATTATGCACTATCATTTACTTAGCCTTTTCCAGAGAAATTGGATTTCAGTGCAGATCAGATTTTGTTGAAGTTTATACACTGTCTAACAGAGTAAATAATAGGTATTCTCTTTGTCTACAAATATTTTGCTTTTTAAATGTCAAGTATTTGTCACTGTTGCAGATGCACAAATGTGAGTGTATCCATAACAACACTGAGGTCACCTTAAGAAAAACCTCAGTTTAACCCCCATCAGCTGGTGCTTCCATCAATAATTTAGACCAAATCTTTCAACATTTTATGGAGAGGGAGAGAAAAGAAGAAAAATAGATACCTTTTGTGACTTCTTCTATTTGTTTGGAGAAAACATTTTTGCCAAACTCGTCATGCAGTTTATCATTGGGTTCAGCAGATTAGTTCTTATTCTGAAAGACCAGCATAAGTAAAACCACACTTTAGTAAGAATAAAAAGTAAGACAGTCTTTTGATTTTGGTTCAAATACTACATACTTCCATCTCTACGATATAGTAGCGATGCTATTATTATATTTCTATGTCATCAACTGGTGATGGTGCTTGTATCTCGGTTACAAAAAGTTCCCTTTTGTCCAAATTTAAATCAAGGACCTACAATTGTTTAAGCTTGTAAATATTTTAGGCAGTAAAACCACCAATGAAATTAAAGGTGATAGAGAAAGGTTGAATGGGGCATTAATCCTTGTTCTGTGATGTGATATGTAGCCCAAAAAAAATTGGTTGGGTCTGTAATGGCTCAGAACCTCCCTAAAAGGCTCTCTGAAACAGCTATGTTACTATGCTGGGTTTAGGTGCTGTTTACACATACCCGGGTATTTTGATAAACGCATATTTTCTAACCTTCGTTTGCAAAAATAACTAGGTGCACACAGCCCCGTTTTAAAAAAAAAACACATCTACATTGATCAGCATAAAAACGCTATCAAGAGCTGTTAAATTACGCCAAGCCTGACGGTGGCAGTGTTAGAACAATGAGAATTCCACACAAGCCAATCAGAAGCCTAATAGAGAACCGCTGACAGGAAGAACTTCGAAAAAATGTATTTCGTTGTTCCTATGTTTCCCAAACGTATTATGTGAGGTACTGTACAGTTCTTCACACAGCAGTGATTTCCAGGCATGTTCTTGCAATTCCGGACTGTTTAAACTTACTGATTTAAAAACACACGCGTACACTGTAAACGAATGGAGAGAATGGCGTTTTCTCGCTAGCATCCTGCCAACATGGCGGATAGGGGCGGGGCTCTGTACTATGACGACAACTCCTCATTCTCAATTGCCCAAAACTCCGTTTTTGTCTCTTTCAACCAGTTTATACACAAACGCTAAACGGAGTTTTTAAAAAATCTCCACTTTTGCCGGAGTTTTTTTTATGCCTCGTTTTCGGAGGAAAAAACTCCGTAAAGGCACAAACGAAGGGAAAGGTCTTCGTTTATCAAAATACCCGGGTATGTGTAAACAGCACCTTAGAATGCGTCGTTTGTCCTTATTGGCGTCGTTTCAGAGCTCATCTGGCAACCTCATTATGAAATGCAGGTAGGTGTTGGCGCTATTCGGTTGCCGTTGCTTGATTGGCTGCCCTTGCTCTCACTGAAAACAGAGCTATAGAGTAATACACCGACTGAAAAGAAAGCTCATTCCCTTCAGATGAACAAGCCAGAGCTAACGTGCAATTCTTACAACAGGAATATGGCACAACACACATTTAAAACAAAATAAAATGTGATACTTACAGGCTGTACTGATTGCTGGGGTTGATTTTGTTCAGAATCAGAATCAGAATTCGTTTTATTGCCATTGTTAGTGAACAGTGTTCACTAACTAGGAATTTGCTGCAGCGTAAGGTGCAAACATGTAAAATAGGATATAATAATAAAAATAAAGAATAAAAATATATGAATATAAAATGTACAAGGTGTGTACAACAATACACAGTATCCAATATACAGAGCAACAACAGTGCAGCTTCATTAGTGCAATTTTAATGATGGTAAAGTGACTGGGGCAGGTTATGAGGTGATTATGAAGTGTTCATAAGTCCAACTGCAAGGGGGAAAAAACTGTTTTTGTGACGGGAGGTTCTGGTCCGAATGGACCGAAGCCTCCTGTCCGAGGGGAGTGGTGCAAATAGAGAAGGGTCAGCTGTGATCCGACCTGCTCGCCCCATAGTCCTGGAGACGTGCAGGTCATGGATAGATGGGAGGCTGCAGCCGATCACCTTCTCAGCGGAGCGCACAGCTCGCTGCAGTCTGTCTGTCCCTGTCGGAACTGACCCTCTACTGAGCAAAATTCCGACTAAAGCCTGCTCGGAATCGTGCAAGGTTTGTGAAACTGTACTCCGTGAAATGCGCAGAGCAAAGGAAAAGTCGGCGGTTCTATGTACTGGGGATGCTGTTAAAAATAAATAAAAGCCATTGATCGCGAACATTGCTTTCCGGGGGAAGAATATGTAACGATTGTAGTCTGCTTTCACAGCCTTGGAAGGCACACCAGTTCCTGTTTCTTGCCGAAGGGGCGTGTCTGAAACGGGGTGGCTGTGGATTTGGGTGTGGGGGGGCGATTGTTGAAAAAGTGACATCACTTTTTCACAAAAACGGATTGGCACTTTTTCTGGGGGATATTCAAAAAAGGGGAGTACTTGAAACAGAGGTTCTGACACTTCGTGTGTACTCCCCACAGCAGGGAGACTCAGAACTAACACCAAAAACGAGAAAAAGATGATTTTGATTCTCTATCCCCTTTAATTAAAAACAGAAAAGAGCATGTGTCATGTAAGAGCGAGCTTGACAGATGTAGCAACAGTAACTAAGGCAATGTAGTTGAGTGAAAATTCAAATATAACCTCGAATATGAGATTTTCCCTCATAAGATACCATAAGAAACATGTCTTTGAGCAAAGCGTATGATCTTAGAAAGATTTGTTGGGTAATATCAGTTCTCTCCCATGCCGAATGAATAATTTAAATTGGTTTTCCCCCACCATATTGTGAGGCACTCCATATTCACACTTTTAAAGAATTCCTCATATTTTTCAGCTATCAAGCAAATAGGTGTAAGCTTTGTAATAATAGGTCACCATGTGTTTGAGGTGAAAAAAAGTAAAATCTCCCTCTCTAAATCTGTGTCTGTGTATCAATGGCTTTCCCTCTCAGTGGGACCCACCACCCACAAAGGTTAATGAGCTTAAACACAGCTCGGAGTGAGCTCATTAAACAGACCACAGAGACTGCAGAGAGGAGAACAGAGGGAGGACTGCTGAGGAGAGAATAGAAAGTGTGCACGTGGGCTGTTGATGTCACTCTGTTGGTGTAAGTCACCTACGATAGAATAAAGATATAATGGTGGGAGAAATCATTGATGAGTAGGGATGTTAGAACAAAACAAGAATGGAGAGTGACTCGGAAAAAGTGGATGGCAGCCTACATTTCTCCTCCAATGCTTCTGACTCCCCTGTCACTGGAGCAGCAGCAGATCCAGGAACTGATTTGATTACAATGTGATTAGTTCATTTGACCAGGCATTAAACTGTGACATTTCTCAGAATGTCAGATGTCTGACCATGTTGAAATGGTGTTTCTTTGCCATCTTTGGACCTTCAAAACTTGGCATGATCAGACAAGAAACTTATTCCCCAGTTTTTAAGGAAGAGTGGTTTTAAATTTCTCCTGAACCTTGTGTGGTTCTGGTCTATTTCTATCAGAGGCCCTGCCAAAAAAATTGTCCTTGGGTTACTGCTGCAAAAGGAAATTTGAACACATAAAGGTTTTCACAAGATAATATGATTATATTTCAATATGATTATACTGCAGTTGAGTGAGGGCTCTTTTTCTGAAAAAAATAATGTAAAAAACATCTGCAATTATAATATTCATTCAGAGTAGTTTGTATTTGGTAGTATGGTTCTGTTCTTGGACCTTCATTCCACATGCCAACTTGGAATGCCTGAGAGCAGCAGCAAATAATGTAGACAACCAGATCCTTCCACTACAGAAAAGTACTTTTAATAACTAGTGTTTTCTATTAAAAGCTATGGATTTCAAGCAATCAGTTGTGGAAGAGCCTGCAATATTTAGATAAATGCAATGCTGTCATAGTCTATATTTTTGATTTCTGTCTTAGGCTTTGTTAAGTTCAGGTTTAGGTTCTTTTTTGTTTTTTATCCATTTTTTGTTCTGCTTTTGAAGATCTTAGTTGGTATTGTAGTCTGTTTAGTTTTATTTTGTAGAGCGTGGCCCCTTGTGTTTTCTGTTCTGTACTTCCTGTTCTTGCTTCACACCTGGATTCATTTAGCAAATCTCCACCATCCGCCTTTTGTTAGTTATCTGCTCCATCAGAATAAATACTCCTTGGTTTCCTTTGTCTGTTGCCAGATCCTCGTCACGTTTTTCATCATATAACCTTCATGTCAGCCAACCCTCTGTTTCGAGTTTGTTTTATTTCTAAGTTCATTAGATCTTGTGCCTCTGCAGCATTTTGTGTTAGTTTTTAAATAAAGCCTTTGTTTGCCTCAATCTGCTGGCCCTCTGCTAATGAGCCTGCTCTTGGGTCCTCCACCCTTACCGCTGTGAGTGTCTAAAATGACGTAGAATTTAATGGGGCATACAAAGTAGAGTTCAAACTCACAAACTTGTACTGCAGTCATTAAATACTGCTGTAACGTTCCAGCTGTAGACGACCTACATTTTCACATGGTGGGCGTGTCCTGCCAGCAATGCAACCTACGTGCACGGAAGGGACACTTATAGGAAGGGGGACAGACTTAGTCTATGTAGGATAAGCTGCCGAAGCAATGCATCCTTTCATCTCAGCTTTCTCTGGATAAAGCTTCTGAAACTACCTGGTAAAAAATGCAGTGGAAACTTTTCATCCCTGTGGCTGTGACTTCACTTCTCTGAGAGTGTTTGCAGCCCTCAAACCTTAGCGCTTTGCCATTCGCTCCTCATAGAAGTAATTTACCTGTGTAACTCAGTAAATTTATGCATGCACATACAGTCCCATAACAGCCGCAGCGTGAGATCGTTAACTTGGCCCTTCAATCCACTGAGCATTAATCTGATTATCGGAGCTGATGTGCAACATTTCATCTTTGCTCCACACGAAATGAACGCTCACCTTGAATACTTACTCACTGTGTCTTTGAGCCGTGATTTCAGACTGCCCTAAAGTTCCTGTACAGAAAGTTGATGTTTAATAATAATAATGTTCATAAAAATGTTTAATAATCAAACTCCACAAATCAGTACAGTTCTCTTGTCTTTTCATGTTAAAAGCAACTATTGTCTCACACATTTAATGCACATAACCAAATTTGATTTGCTCACACTAACTTTTTCAAAGAGACATATTTTAAAGAAATGTCACAGTTGTGAATCAGTTTTGAATCTACAAAAAGAGAAATGTGATTGCGTGTGTTGACTTTTCTTTCCCACAACCGTAGCTCGCTCATCATGGATGTGTTGTGTACTTTACATTTCTACAACTGACCATTTTTTTTGGATTTATTTTGTTTTGTGTACGAAATCCAAACCTTAATTGAATGATTTAAAAAAGTCTTGTCTTTTCAATTCATATTACTTTTTTAGCTATTAATTACATTTCCCTTTGCCATCAATGAAAATGTTTTCTTTTGATTAAAAATCAACTGGCGCAGCAATAGTACTATAGATTAAATCTAATAAAGAAAAAGAAGTGTTTCAGTAACCTTCTAATCACTGACTTTTATCATTCAGGTTTAACACTATGCTCCCTCAAGGTGTTTCTTTAGAAAACTTTAATGAAAAAGGGCATTCATGAACTGTAAAATTCCCTCTGGCTACATAGAAGTCCCTGAAATGCCAATTAACCCAGAGACCATTATGAGGCACATACAAACTGATCCTTTTTATGAATAACCTATGTAAGCTGCACCAACGATGGTCCTTTTCTAGATAGAAAATATTTTTAGAGACAAATTTTCCATTGATAAAAATGTTAGATCATTAGGAAAAATCCTTTCAACATCACACCGAGCTGCAAATGAGATATTCTCTCAGCCTCTTTCGGGATGAAGTTAATTAATAAGATCATTGCTGCTCTAATTAGAATTTTGTTTGTATGATTCATAATTGAAATTGTTCAAAGTGATGGTCTCAAATGCGGAGAAAAGAGAAGGCATTACACATATGATATTATGTATTCAGAGGACATCTTTGATGCTGTATGTTTGCTCATGTGTTTACATATGCATCGCTTTCATCCAAACATATGAACACTTCACACACCAACATCAGAAAAATAAATGAATAAATAGATTACGGGGAAACCACACACACATGCACGTACCACAACAACCACAGACCACAGAGCTGGTGGTGGGGAGCAGTCTGCCACAGGTCAAAAGGTCACAGTTTTTACTGCTTTGTCACACATATGACCTGTGACATGTGGCATCTGAGGAGGCCTCACTGACGCAACAATACCAACAGTAAACATCAGCGACACGTGTCAAGTACTTTCTACGCATCTTTATGATCACAGTGATGAATCGCATCCTCACTGTGATTTCCATTGAGGTCCTTTTTTAAGTATAACACTCCTAAATATTACTTATCTAATTCCATTTTTATCCTTTTTCTCTAAACAGACACTTTATTAACTTTTGAGCAGTGAATCAAAAGTGTACATTTCATTTTATTCAGACCTATAATTTTGAGGATGTGAAAATTAGACAGCAGCACCTTAACAAAGAGCCTGTGTTAAAGGCAGAGGATTTGTTTTCGGTGTGTCTAACAAAATTAATTTGATGCAGCTGTTTTTATTTTCATATTTTCTCAACAACTATTGTGTCAGCTTTGTAAATGAAGTTCCTGGAGGATTTCATGCCTTCACATAAACATGCACGAACAATGGGCCTCATGCAAGAACATTTTCGTATTTTTATTCTAAATTTCTCTCACTTTTTTCGTAAGGTCTCGTACGAACACGCCACGTCAGATTCAACAAACGTTCTTAACTTTGGAAAAAGTGTGTAAACGACCTGCGTAAATGATGAATCACACTCGTGCGTATCTAAGTTCACGTGCACGAGGATAGTAGATTTGCATACTCCACGCCCAAAATGATACCATATAAGGCTGTGCTTCCTCGCTCCTGTGCCAGGAAGTGTGAGTGTTGAGTCATGAGAATGGCATCAAGGCACAAAAAGAACAACTTTAGGGGCTCTGAGATGAAGTTCTGCTTTCAGAGATCCAGAAAGGAAAATCTGTCATTTTTAGCAGTGTCAGCAGTGGAATTACGGGACCTGCTAAAGCGAAGAAATGGGAAGTTATTACGAGTGCTGTTAATTCAGTGTCACCTGTAGTTTGTAATGTCACCGAAATAAAAAAATAAATGGTTTGATATGAAAATGGCTTAAAAAACGTCTCGCCATGGCCAGGCGCTCGATGACTGCAACTAAAGCCGTGCAATCAGTTGTTGCCTCATCATGATGGCACTTTGATGGGGTGGTCCATGAGGGGGTCTTCTGGCACCACACCTTCTGGTCTGCCTGGGATGGTTCAGGTGGAGACCCTCGTTCATGGCAATATTGCACCATGAACGAGATATCGAGACACACCCACCTGGCCTTCAGCTCAGTGCGCTTCACGACGGCACGGGTGCTTTGATGCGTATATGTGTCTCGTGCTCCAATTATGTTTGGCAGTCCAGCCACGGCATGAAAGTCCCTCTTAATTTGTACTTGTTGGACAGCGGTGTGTGGGAATTTGATGTACCATGGGTGATAAACTGATGAGAGTTTTGATGACCAAAGGGAGCGCACGGCTCACAGAGGACTGGGACACCCCCGATCCGTCTCCAGTCTCCCTCTGAAAGGTTCCAGTGGCCAAAAATCCAAGGGTGGTGAGGACCTGGGCGTGTGGTGGAATTGGGTTTGATCGGCGTGTTTTTCTCTGGAATCGTGGCTCTAGCAAGCTGCATATTTGTAGCAGCACAGTCCTTGGGAATCTTAATCGCGATGTCAGCCATTCGTCTGTCTCCACACGAGCCTGATGTGCTTAAGGCGCTAGCATGGTTGACGCGTCTGTCACGGCGGTGGCGGACCGTGACGTCAAAATGACGTTTCAGGCCTGGCGCTTCCCTTGAAAAGACGGTGCAGCGCGTTGTCGTGCACCAGTCGATTTTTGTAACTTGGCGGCGCCACCAACGAAAAACCAGATGGACCGTTGTGAGACCAGGCTCAGTCAGGAGGTGCGTTTGTACAGGCACCTGTACGAAACTGCAGTGAAACAGCACAGGGAGCACGTAAACTCCCAAAACTGGTGGACAGAGATTGGCAGAACTTTGGGGAAAGAAGGAGAGTTCTGTAAGAATGTGTGGAAGAAGCTACGGTACAGATACGTGAAGGCAAAGAAGAGGGCAGAGACTCAAAAAGTGGTGATGCCGGGGGCTTCAGACCATCACCTCTTTTAACTGAATTAAAAAATTAAAATTATCCGAATACTGCAGCAGAATCATTAATGACAGTATTCCTGCTCTTCATTGTTTTCTTCTCCACTTTCGTGGTTGTAGAGTAGCGGTAACCTTCACGTAGCAGCGCCACCTCTGTGACGGAGAAAATTGCAACAACTGGCACAACGACTTGCGCCACCGTATATAGCCGGCACGAAATCGTGACGTCATCAACACCGCTCGCACGAGCAGACGCAGCAACCATGCCTTTAGGCATCCAAAAGTAGCAACACAGACGCTGGTTATGCTTCCCATTGACCTCGTTATATACAGATTCAAATGAACCTTCAATTACTGCACAATTTAAGTCAAACAGAATAATGTCAGCATAATTATGGGGTATAATGTATATTTATTTATGTTTTCTTCAAAGTAATTAAATATACAATCCATTAGTCAAGCAAACTTGATTGGAATAACAGCGGACTATTTTACGAAACTCCTACGACAGGTCTGGATTACTCGTAAATTCTGTTCGTACCTGAAAGAAAACGTAAAATACGAAAAGATTGGTGAATGCGCAAATTCTCTTAAATCACTCGTACGGACGATTTAAGAACAAGTCTGTGCATACGAACGGTTCTTGCATGAGGCCCAATATGCTCCAAATTTGGTCACTTATATGACATAAAGATATAAAAAGCAATAATAAATGATGATAATAACTAAAAACAATAACTCCTGTTTAATTCCTGCTAACCTTTTTTTTATTTATTTATTTAAATATGCACAATGATAAAACAATAAAATACATTTATTAATACAAAGGCCAAAAGAATGTGCAGGAGAGGAAAGGAAGCCCAAGGGCTTATATAAATCCCCCCCCCAATACAACCTTCGATTCTTAGTTAAATGTGGAAGCATAGGAATGCATTACATTGAGTGAAAGTCTTGTCCTTTTAGAAAAAATATCTCTCACAAATGTATTACTAACCATTTCAAAATCAGTACTTAAAGTTTTAAGGGTTTTGGTGGAGTAGCAATTGCCTGATCAGCTGCTCCTATCAAGTCTGATGTCCACTTTTTGTCCACACTTTGTCCAGAGTGGGACGGTTATAGCAAATGAAAATGAAAAGGGGGAACACCATGATGGTGCCTTGACTGGAACAAAAGCTTAAGCACTCTCAGCTGCAACACAAACATCAGCACTTATTCTGGGTTCAGCTCCTAGGTGGTCCAAGGAGACCCATAATTCAAGTCGCCTCTGACAGGCTTACAGCTCACAGACTGAAGCTGGATGTTGACTTTGCAATAGAAGGAACAGTTTACAACCACCAACATAAGGAGCGCAGACTCAAGGAATCACTCCCTGAAAAGCCGCACTTAACTCTGCTTGCCCATTTTTCAAAAGCAGACTGAATTCTGTTATCTATAAATTTTTCTGTAAGTGTTTGTGTGTGTGTCTATGAGAGAGAGAGGGAGAGTATTTTGGCATTTCTGGCTACTATGCAAAGTGTGGCTTTAAGATACAGGATAATGTATTCATAGTTCTGTTTTATGCTCATGCATAACACAGTATATATCCTCGGGGCTTTCATTAATTAAGAACTGCTGAACACACATTGACACACATAGCAGCGTGTTCTGTAAACTGCCAGGAAAAATCCACCTGTGTTCATGTATAGGCCAGAGAGGCAGCATGCTTTTGTTACTGCATAGCACATTTAATGCTCAGAAAGGGAGTTCAAAGTTCTTTAGTCTCTGTGGGGATGAAAGAGGCTATCATGAAAGCACCAAGAGGACCTCATCCATAATGAATGAGGGGAGGAGGTGAATCATCAATGCAGGCAAGGTTCTGTCTGCGAGCATAAGGGCCATTTCAGACCAGGGCGGCAAAGCGTGGCGGAACGGAAGCGATTTTCACCGGCGGAGGTGAAAATACATGGAAACAGATCTGTCCTTGCACACCGACGCGGCGGTAGTCGGGCGGTAGCGGCGCGGAGACGCCTCCGTCCCGCGCTGCTTTTGGAAAATAGAACTCGAGCGGAATTTGGACGGCAGCGGCCGGCGGTGTGCCGTTGAAATGAATGGGGAATGCAGACAGGGCTGGAGCAGAACTACCACGGCCGCGGACTGTCCGGTGTGAAAAGCCAAGTTGAACACACCGCCTGATAACCGGCGTAAGACTGCCGTCGTTTCGCTGCCGCCACGCCACGCTCTGGTCTGAAATCGGCCTTAATGGAGCATCGCGTTAGTTCTGGCAAACCACGTAGTCAACGCGCCCTTTGCCTATTGGCTGATGCCGACCCAACCCTTATGGCTCCGCAACCAGCTGTGCTCAATTGGGTAATCAGCTGATGCTCGCAATTGGATGCTGGCATTTGGGGCACTTCATTTAAACTAGGTTTGCTGTCACTGCTTTTTTTTGCTCTCTGCTTGCAGCCTTCCACAGCAGCTCCCCACGTAGGGGCAAAAAGTTTTGCTTCTGCTTACAAGACGTAGCTCCGATTAGCATACGCGCCGATGCGAGTTTTATTGTGCTGCTTACCCTGTCGTCCGGCATGGATCCCCGCTGCCGGCGGAGTCGGAGATTCGGCTGAGATGGACGCGTGGAGGACATCAGCCGAGCCAAGACGCGACACCGGGCGAGCTGTCACAGAGGCCGCGGTCAGAGTCAAGGTAGGCCGCGGCGGGCTCCTGTACGTGGCAGGGCTTGCCGCCGGTTAGACACGCGGCTTATTTTACACCGATTCACATGATTTTGCGTGACTATTGGTCCGTGGATTCTCGCGGTGATGCTCTAAGGTGGAGCGTGTGCCTCTGGCGCTACACGCTGTTGATTGGTATTGTCTGCATTACAGTCTGATGGGTGCGGCGCCACCTGTCGTGTCGGGGTGTGAGTGCTTGTGCCTGTGGATACAGTGGGAGGTGATGTGAGTCAGAGGATTAACAACTATTGCCTTTCCTCGGTCAATGTTGGAAACATTAGCCGCTTTCGGACAGACAGTTCTAAGAAAGTAGTTATCAGAACTACCCTCCTCGAATTTCGTTCTGATAACTATCCTTCCCCAGCGGAACTCTTTCAGTCTGCATTCGCACATGAGTCGGGACCTGATAGGGACTGATGCGTCGCGCGCAGCCGTCTGCTTCAGTGACGTGTTAGCCGTTAGCTGTTTAGCGCTACATTCAAACACAAAACAAAACGGTAAAAGTAAGGAGAGTAGAAAAAACACCACCAAGAAGCTAATATGGAGAGCGGGGAGGCCACTGTGTTTATGGTCTGCATGATGGTGATATTAATCATGGACAATCACATCAGGCGTCTAATATCGAGGCTGGAAGAGCTCACAGAGAGAGTCAGGAGATACTTTTTTATTTCATGAAGGAAGAAAGGAGAGCAGAGCTCTGCAGACAAATGAGACCAGTGTAAGTTAACTTATTAAACACCCGCCGGTTGTGTCTGTGTCATATGAGGAGACATTTCAGCCGTGATAGAATTACATGGGGCGTAGCTACCGACCACCACACACCTCCCTTAGATTAGTTCTATAGAACCATGAAAAGACCCGACCTCGGAGAAGGAGCTAAATAGTTATAGGAACTAAGGGAGAAAGCCCCGAGTTGCTGTATGTCCGAACACGGGAGAAAACGGCCCCGCGGATTAAAAGGTTATTAGAACTGCCAAAGGTTCCTACAGTCCGAAAGCGGCTATTGTTTGGACTAGTTCCTCCTCTCAGTTGCTAGCTACAGCATTGCTCGTTTATCCACCAGCAAACAAGTCTATTTTATTTTTATTTTTTCCCACTGTATTGAATGCAAAGCTGCCAGGTAAAGTGAAGTGAGTGCTTTTTATAATAAAATCAGAGATTCATTGACAAGTTTTCAGGGTTTCACTGTGAACTCAGTGGAGGGAGAATCAATTCTGTGCATGGAGAATGCAAAGTCAGAGCTGTTCTGCTGCTAAAATGACCACGGTGTCATGAACTGACTCCCATGCTCAATGGATGAATACAAAGCATTTTGTGAATGAAGCCCAACAGTGGCTGTGGTCGAATTGATATCATGTAGATCCACTGTGATTATTATTGCTCATGTATGTTCTGCTTGTATTAAAGCTGCAGTAGGCAAGTTTTCAAAATTCCGAGTCTAAAGTCGGAAAATTCTTTCAGGTCCCTCCCCCAACCTCTAACAAGCTCTGAATCGCCCCCCAAACCCCTCCCCCTCTGTGGACGAGTTTGTGCACGCGAGTTCACACCAGCGCGAGCGCACACAAGCTGGGGCAGACTCACGCTCAGCAGCGTGTGCACAAGCTGTGATTGACAGGTAGGATTCCTCCACCCTAACTTGATTGGTTAAAAACAGCCGGGAGCGCTCGATTTTTGTAAGCATGATTACAGGCTTCAGAGGGAGCTACAGAATTCGTTATTTTTCCTAAACAGCCTATTTAATATTCTACTTCCAGAATCCCATGACAGTTCAAGCTAATATGACTAAAAAAAAAAAAAAAAAAAAAGTTGCCGACCGCCGCTTTAAGTCGGCTCATCGTTGATAGGCCCTGAAAAGGTTTGATCCTGAAGAGAGAACGTCAGGATGCTACCCTGTTTGATATAGAAATGCACTTCGTCGTATAACAACCTCCAGAGACCTACAGTGAAACTTTCACTTACTAGCTGCATTTTTTGCTTAACAAAAGCAACAGTAAGAGGCTGATTAGCTGGGCTATCGTTAAACAATGGAGCCTAAGTGTACTTGGCTGACTGAACTACCTTTGAATATTTATTCAACTGGTAAATGAGCTCTGGGAATTATACATTTTAAACAGTGGAGGTCTCTACAGACGCTCATATAGAGCGATTTAAAGAGACTTGTCCAGTAATACACAGCTATTGCCTCTAACGGGAATCCTTTATTTAAACGCTCTATATCTGACAATAAGAGAGCTAGTCTTATGCTCTAAGCCAGTCCTCTAAGCTACAAATAACACCATATCATAAGGATACATACTGCTCTCCTGAGCACTGCTGTGTGAGCTGCGATGCTCGTATACTAAGAGAATCATACGTACTGGCCAACTTGGCTTTATGCTTCCCGTCCAAACAATCCCTGCCATCCTCACTCGTTTCTTTGGGGCCATTTAGGGGACAATTTCAAGCACAATGCGTCCAACAGTTTTTGTGTTTAAAGGCTTGAGCATAAACACAAGATGGCACTTGAGATCAGTGATGCACTCGATGATTTAAAGGATCTGACATCTGTAGCAGTTCTACAGTAGCCTAGCAAGCCAGACCTGTACAGCAAAAAGCTGTACAGGGGTCTAGTGACGCTGAATAGCAGTGTGGGCGGGATAAACGGCTGTCTGTCAAGTTTAACGCCACGCAATAGGATGGCGCAACAACCAATCAGAGCGATGAAGAAGTTTTATGTAGTCAACGCGACGGAATGTATATCGTGGTTTGTAGTCTATGGCCTGAAAAGCTGATTACTCTTAAGCTATAAACTCTGTAAATATATAACTTTAGCAACATTTGAAACATTTTCAGGCGAGAAAGTAGTCATTTAGACCCCCAAGGTGTTGCAAATCTGACAAAATACCGGCTATTTACAATTTTGTTCCCACGAATTTGTCGCTACTAAAGCTAGCCGCAGTGAGCAACGCACTTCCGGTTTGCCGTTCGGCCCGCCGTCTTCGGTACATCATGCTCGCAATTGACTGGGGATTGCTCTCAGATGTAAGTTTACTTCGTTTCCCTATAAATCTAAAGAGAGCTAGCTAATGGAAGGCAATATAGCTGTTATATAAGCCTGTTCGCCGGGCGCAGCCATTGTTTATCTCTCTGGGACTTATTTTTTTTTTTTTTAACCTCTCTCTGGAACTACACACTGAAATGTCGCACCTCTGTCGTCACTAGATAGCCCGGCCTCTGAACCCGCTCCTCACGATTTGATTGGCTCGATTAAGTTTTGATTTGGAACCTCGCAAGACGACCACAAGTGACTAGACTAGCCCCGGAGCAAATTCCATTTGCGGCCGCTAGGGGCGTCTAGATTTCTAGGCTAGTTCTACAGCATATGTGTGATGCTTTGTGGACAAGCGTCCGGCCACTTCGTGTAACACCAGCCTGTTTGGCTCTTGCACAGCAAATGGCATGCTAATTTGCACGACATCAAAACATTTCAACCATCGTCCCCACGGGTGATGTCACAACTAATCCCTTCAGGAGGAGCGTTGTCCTTTTTCCTTCTGTTGAGAAGCAGCCTGTAAAAGCTCATTTCAGCTGTGAACTGATAAAAGAGCAAACTGTCCAGTTAAGTACTGGTGCAGGATGAACCTCTGAGAAACATATGTTGCAGGAAACACTGGAGGCTTTTCTTTCTTCCCTTTAGTTTCTTGCTTGCAAATACTGAGTGTTGCTTTCTGGCTATTCGTATACGACTTATGAATGTGATGTGCTCGTGTTAGGAAGCACTTGCCTCTTCTCATTTTGTGTCATTTTGGAGGCTGCTGGTCTTCTTGGGAGTTTGAAAATAAACAGAATCCTGTTTCTCTGCTTACTCAAGCCATTGTGATGCCCTGTTGATGCCATGCTACGTGTCATCTTGCACAGCTAGATTTTCAGTATTATTTTTACTTAAACCTGCTATAAGCTGATGTTTCAGCTAGCTGGAGTTTGTGCTGTTGGGAAGGTAGTTTTCAATGGGTCATTGAAAGATTTTTCCACTTAGAATAGCTGCCTACTGGAGTTAAAAAAAAAAAAAAAATTGTTTTATTGTGCAGCTGTGCCTCTGTTTAAATAAAACAAGAGCCACTGGTAGGGCTTAACTTTGCATGAAAGATGCTGATTAAGATCGAAAATAAATTTGGGATGAAGTCAAATCATTAAAACCGCTCCCGGAATTGATGGCACGAACAGCAATGACAGAGGTCATTTGTGTTATGCTTTATGGCTTTTAATTGTGTGGATAGCAAATATGCAAGCTCACGGTGACTTTAACTTCCTAGGTGGTCAGATGAAGTGTGTTAAGGCTCTGCTGCTTGGATGTTGCTTTGCTTGGCTCTCGTTTTGCTGTCTTGGATCGGATCTTGCTCTGCTTTGCTTGGATGTTGCTCTGCTCTGCTTGGATGTGCTCTGCTTGCTTGGATCCTGTTCTGCTTGCTTGGATCTTGCTCTGCTCTGCTTGGATCTTGCTGCTTTGCTTGGATCTTGCTCTGCTTTGCCCTGCCGCAAAGCGCTGTCGCTGCTGTGGAGACCGAATATATTTTTATGGTGTACCTAAGTGGTTGAGTTCAATGCCTGCCCCAAATAAATACTCGCATCACATTTCAGTCTGTGTAATGTGGGCCTACGGTAGTTCCACCTTTTAACGTCAAGCCTAGTCGCGGTTTAATAATTATTTTGTAATACTACTACTAATCATAATGGTGACACACGTTGGTAGCTAATAAATCGTTGGGGGGGTAGGATACCCTGGTTCCAACGTATCAATTGGCTGGCTGCGTTCCGGTATGGTCTGTTGGGGGGTTTGTTGCCTTTACAGCAAATGGAAGGCACTCCACCTGAGGATGCTGCTGTTCCCTGTCTTGGCTTCCATGGAGCTCATGGAAAAGTCGGGAACTTCCTCCGAACAGAGCCATACCGCCAAACATAAATTGTATGCATTCAGAATAAGCTTCTGAAATTCATATCTGTTTCTCGTCTCATTTTGACGAGTGGTTCTGACAGAAATGGAGCATCGCGTTAGTTCTGGCAGACCACGTAGTCAACGCGCCCTTTGCCTATTGGCTGACGCCAACCCAACCCTTATGGCTCCGCAACCAGCTGTGCTCAATTGGGTAATCAGCTGATGCTGGCATTTGGGGCACTTCATTTAAACTAGGTTTGCTGTCACTGCTTTTTTTTTGCTCTCTGCTTGCACCCACCACCTCCCCTGCTCCACCGACTTCTCATTGCCAACAATGTCATACTGTTGTCATTGTTGCTTGCTCTGTTCTAGGGGGTTTGTTGCCTTTACAGCAAATGGAAGGCACTCCACCTGAGGATGCTGCTGTTCCCTGTCTTGGCTTCCATGGAGCTCATGGAAAAGTCGGGAACTTCCTCCGAACAGAGCCATACCGCCAAACATAAATTGTATGCATTCAGAATAAGCTTCTGAAATTCATATCTGTTTCTCGTCTCATTTTGACGAGAGTGGTTCTGACAGAACTCTTTTAACTTAACATCTATTTTCTTACCATTTATCATAACACTGATTGAGTCTGACTATAATCTTGTCAGCTGCAATTTCTTTGACCAGTAGGTGCTTTCAAGTATAGTTGGAGCAGAGCTTGCATTAGGTAAAATAAAAAAATTCACATGGACTTTACTCTGAAAATGCAATAAAATGCCTGGGAGAAAAAAAGCTTTGCTTTAAGTTCATGTTGGAATTGAAGAGTATAAATGAAGAAATATTACATTTTAAACAGATTAATTCATCCATCCCTCTATCCATCCATTTTCTATACCTGCTTAATCCATTGGTCAGGTCGCAGAGGGGCTGGAGCCTATCCCAGCCATCATCGGGTGAGAGGCGGGGTATACCCTGGACAGGTCACCAGTCCATCACAGGGCCACACAGAGACAAATGAGACACACAACCACCACAATTAACCTAAAATGCATGTTTTTGGACAGTGGGAGGTAGCCAGAGTACCTGGAGAGAACCCACGCATACATGAGGAGAACACGCAAACTCCACACAGAAAGGCCCCAGCTGGGAGTTGAACCTGGAACCCTCTCACTGTGCGGTGATGGTGCTACCCACCACACCACCGTGTAGCCCCTAGATTGATTCAATTTCTTTAAATATAATCCAGTATACTTTTTATTCTAAGGTACTTTTTTGTGTCATTGACCAGCAACTACATTTTCACTGCTGCTCAGCAGTCCTTTTCTACAGCATACATTTTTTACTTGTCAAAGTAAAAGAAGCACAGGCTTTGTTTTCAACAACCTTCAACAGGTTTTGATTCGAATGCAGCCGAATTTTGAAGTGAATTTCCCATGTGTTTTTCGTTCCGCTCCTGTTGTGCAAGTAGAAGGAAATGGATTGCGGAGGCAAACTACTAGCTGCAGTAATTTTCCATGAACTATTGCAGGGGAGGAGGATGAAAAATGACAATGAAAATACCACCATTCAAACAGTGTACAATGACTAAATAAATGAGTAAATAAGTAAAAGTATCACACTGCTTCACACATATCTCATGTTTCCACATCAGCCAAGAAAATGTTCCTCCATATGCTTTCAATAAGCATTAAAAGGGATTATTTTCTTTTCTTTATTTTTTCCCCTTTTTTAAATTATTTCTTTTTTAGGTAGGCCCCTCCAAATGCTGTATTTATGAGTAGTCACTGTCTTGGATACAGTGGACAAAGCTCTGAGTGCTTTATGTTTGGAGAATCTGGGAGTAATTCTGATGGGGGAGCTTAGCTAACAGCTATTCAGAACAGGCCCCCCGAAGAACTAATCCTCACAACATTCTCCTCTTTTAAAACAGCAGTATGGTGGAAAATAGGTTATGCTCACTTATGTTATATGAGAATGATGAAAAACCTCAAAAAAAAAACTCCAACTAATTTAACTGATTCCATATCACAACTGATTATTTGCGCACAAGAGATAACAGACAATATGGCAGTTGTTAGAGAAACCAACCATGATTGATATAAATTGTAGATAATAATTCAGTGTTTTTAAAAATGGAGTGAAGCAGTGTTTCAACATGGATGAATGCCTATATTGCAATTTTAAGTTTCATTCAAGTAGGAGAAATTAATTGACTGCAGCTTTCTTATCCAGTTTTTTTGTCACAAGCGGAGGCTTTACAAACCCGTATTATTTAACTGCAGTTCCCCCTAAAGGTTATTAGCAGCTACCAAAAGGATGGGTAAGAGAATGTGTTATTGTGGGGCAGAAAAGCCTGAAGGTCCCGTCAGTTTGTGGCAGGCTTGATGATGTGCTGGCTGGAGAGCTGCTCTGGGTCTCACAGCAGTGCCTTGTAGGTTGGCATTGTTTCTCCTGAAAAGCCTCATCTGGAGTATCTTATAAATTAGACTTGAAATATTTACGACTTACTAGATTCCAAACATCTTTGTTGCACATATGAATACTATATTGCAGGAATGTGCCAAAAAATAAAATAAGATGGAGCCGTTTCTAAGATTAGATCCAGCTGATTGGCTGCTGCTCTGCTGACATCATGGCAAGAAAGAGGGGCAAGAAGCATGCCAGGATTTGTTTGTGACTTATGCTCAATGAATCTGTATTGTGCCAGTTTACAGCACACAGTCAGCAAATACTGGAGTTACAGTATACTTTATGGCACAATGAAGAACACATGAAGTAAGTTACAAAGGGTCCATGTGTCTGTCTGCACATTTAACTTTTAATCATTTCTAAAACTTCTTAGTGCAGAGCTGCAATGGAAGCAGAAAAAGCTGCGATGGAATTAAATGAGAGTAGCTAATGTTTAGTTTGGCTTTACTTTGCTTTTTTTTACTTTCAACAAATACAATCAGATAATCAAGTCTGAGTGCAATTTTCACAATTTCATATCAAAATATCTAATCTAACTGTAGGCTGACACCTCAATGGTTTTACAGTAATTGATGAAAATAATCGTCACATGTCCACTTTTTTTTCAGCCAATCGTGGGGAAAATATGCTGCCATTTTTAGTTCCTGAAAGCCCCAATTATGTACAGTATTTGCATTCCCTATGTAGCTATTCACTTTTATTGATTTTCATTTTTCTTTTGGACACATGAATGACTAATATTTTACTTATATGCAACCATCAGCTTCATCAACCAACAAACAGATTCATATAGGGTGGTAGGTTGCATGGCAGATGGCTCTAACAAATTGGCTGTCGCCAGATAGAACTTAGTCAAGCAGGAGACTTGTTTTCTCCTTTTGATAAACCTTGGATATCATTCTGTGGTACATCTGGTCACTTTTCCACATTTTACTTTTTTTTTTTTTTTTTTTTTTCTCCATTGTATTAAATACATGATTTACACAGCATGCACATTTTTCCCAAACCATCACGATGTCCCATGATGACACAGAGGCCGGATGCATAAAACTGTGAGTATTTTCATGACTAAGATTGCGAAACCACCAGTGACAAGACAAGAGGCTTTGTCTCATGTGTGAAAGTCTAGGGACTTTCACAACTGTCATCCAACCTCTTCAAGAATCTTGCTTTTTTTTTTTTGTATGCACAGATTGATTACTCAGAAATCATGTGACGTGAGAATAGGTCAATAGAAAAAAACTAGGGGAAGTAGCATGGCTATAAAAAAATTTAATTAACCTTAATTGTTAAAGTATTAGCCTACACATATAGCTTGTTTGGGAAAAGGTCCAACCACCAGGCACACACCAAAGCCTTTTCCTGGCTCCTGAGTGGAGCCCTTGTCTCCCTAAAATCAGGCAAGATAAATGGGTTCCTTGAATTATCTCAAAGATAATTACACCCAATTCAAAACACAATTAACTTGAACCAACTGTAACACAGAAACAGCATCTACACAGCGGCAGCATCATCAAATAATAGTCGTATTGAAAACAAGCAACAAAAAGATAATGCAGTGCCAAGATCTGATACAATGTCAAAGGGACTAATTCCACACTGAACTGGTTTGTATGCTTCAAAGATTATCCATCCATCCATTTTCCATACCGCTGAATCCGTCGGTCGGGTCGCGGGCTTCAAAGATTAATCAGCAGAAATATAAATGACAAGAATAATGTATTCCAGAGGAGTTAGAGCTGATGTTTCTGAGGCGTAACACCTGTAGTAAGGAATATGTTTTGTAAGTCCATGGCTACACATTTTCATGCTCTGCAAAGTCTTTGTAGAATATCAGTTATGTTCTGATAAACCATTTAGTGATACAAGAGTAATTTTTACATTTCAGCCCGCTCAATCTAAGTAACAATGGGCCTCATGCAAGAACATTTTCGTATTTTTATTCTAAATTTCTCTTACTTTTTTTGTAAGAAGGTCTCGTACGAACACGCCACGTCAGATTCAACAAACGCTCTTAACTTCGGAAAAAGTGTGTAAACGACCTGCGTAAATGATGAATCCCACTCATATCTAAGGCTAAGGCTACACGAAAATGTTTTTCACTGTAAACGATACTTTTTCTTATCGTTTGGCTGTCGCGGCCACACGGAGCCGGCGTTCCCACTACCCCAAAACGATAGTTTTTGAGAACGGGTTCCAGAGTGGGAAGATTTGAAAACGAGGTCGTTTCGTTTCCATTGTTACAGTGAAAACGGATTTGTTTACATCTGCGTCAGCCACATGGCTAACGCAGTGACGTATACACATACGTCAGTGACCAGAACAAAAAGCGGCTTCCATTCAAAATCCGGAAGAAGACAACACAACAAGGACAGACAGCGATCATCATGGACCCCACAACATTGATAGCAGCACTGCTGCAGACACTGCTAACTACAGCGGCGTTGTTGAAGGAACAACGTGAGCTTCGCGCTGGTAGAAGTAGGGGCGTACACGCATGCGCATTGCTTCTTCTATTGTTCTGGTGTAACCGGTGGGGGTGGCTTACAGCGCACCTAGAGGTGTTTCGTGTGTACTGCATCATTTCATCGTTTTCGTCTGGACCTGAGTCTTTACAGCAGCGTTGCCGTATGGCCACAATAATTTTCGTACCCGTTTTAAAAAAAACAACCCTCGTTTCGTTTTCGTGTAGCCTTAGTTCACGTGCACGAGGATAGTAGATTTACCTACTCCACGCCCTAAATGATACCATATTAGGAGCTGTGCTTCCTCGCTCCTGTGCCAGGAAATGTTGAATGTTGAGTCATGAGAATGGCATCAAGGCCATAAAGAACAACTTTAGGGGCTCTGAGATGAAGTTCTGCTTTCTGAGATCCAAAAAGGAAAATCTGTCATTTTTAGCAGTGTCAGCAGTGGAATTACAGGACCTGCTAAAGCGAAGAAATGGGAATCAATTACGAGTGCTGTTAATACCATGTCACCGAAATAAAAAAATAAATGGTTTGATATGAAAAAAAAAAACGTCTCGCCATGGGCAGGCGCTCGATGACTGCAACTAAAGCCGTGCAATCAGTTGTTGCCTCATGATGGCTCTTTGATGGGGTGGTCCATGAGGGGGTCTTCTGGCACCACAGCTTCTGGTCTGCCTGGGCTGGTTCAGGTGGAGACCCTCGTTCATGGCAATATTGCGCCATGAACGAGGTATCGAGACACACCCACCTGGCCTTCAGCTCAGTGCGCTCCACAAAGGCACAGGGGCTTTGATGCGTATATGTGTCTCGTGCTCCAGTTATGTTTGGCAGTCCAGCCACGGCATGAAAGTCCCTCTTAATTTGTACTTGTTGGACAGCGGTGTATGGGAATTTGATGTACCATGGGTGATAAACTGATGAGAGCTTTGATGACCAAGGGGAGCGCACGGCTCACAGAGGACTGGGACACCCCCGATCCGTCTCCAGTCTCCCTCTGAAAGGTTCCAGTGGCCAAATATCCAAGGGTGGTGAGGACCTGGACGTGTGGTGGAATTGGGTTTGATCGGCGTGTTTTTCTCTGGAGTTGTGGCTCTAGCAAGCTGCATATTTGCAGCAGCACAGTCCTTGGGAATCTTAATCGCAATGTCAGCCATTCGTTTGTCTCCACACAGTCTCTTCCAAGAGCCTGACGCACTAAGGCAACCGAAAGTAGCAAGACAGCCGCTGGTTACGCTTCCCATTGACCTTGTTATATACAGATTCAAATTAACATTCAATTAGTGCATAATTTAAGTCAAACAGAATAATGTCAGCATAATTATGGGGTATAATGTATATTTATTTATGTTTTCTTCAAAGTAATTAAATATACAATCCATTAGTCAAGCAAACTTTTTTTGGGGGCTTTTTATGCCTTTAATGAGAAGACAGTTGGAGAGAGACAGGAAGCAGGGGGCAGAGAGAGGGGAAAGACGCAGTACAGGGCCGCTCGGGGCGGGAGTCAAACCGGGGCCAGCTGCAGCGAGGACTGTAGCCTCTGTACATGGGGCGGCTGCTTAACCCACTACGCCACCAACCGCCCCTAGTCAAGCAAACTTGATTTGAATAACAGCGGACTATTTTACGAAACTCCTACGACAGCTCTGGATCACTCGTAAATTCTGTTCGTACCTGAAAGAAAACGTAAAATACGAAAAGATTGGTGAATGCGCAAATTCTCTTAAATCACTCGTACGGACGAATTAAGAACAAATCTGTGCGTACGAACGGTTCTTGCATGAGGCCCAATGTGTTTATGCTTGTACTCCATACTGTATTGCACCAGCTGTTTGCATGATGTCAGACATCCTGTCATCTCTTTGACACTTGGGAAGTTAGTTACATGTCTATGAGTTTAGACTGCTAAGGACTACATCTGTTTTGTGCAGTGACGCAAATGACAATCTGAAAGAAACCAAATTGTGACCATTTTTTGCTCGTTTTTCGTTTTTCCTCGACAAACGAGGTCTATCTTTATCCTATCACGAAAAACAGAATACATCAAGAAAAGAACAATTCTTCGAGTGGGTATATCTTCATCTTTTAAAATATAGAAAGCTTAGTTTGGCGATCAAATGTACAAGGCCAGGTCCTTACAATGCAGAGAATGGTGTTGCTGAAATTTTAATGTAAAATGAAAGAACCAAGACAACATGTAAAACATTCTTGTATGCCCCCATGTTTTAGCTGAATGTCAGACCTAATTTTTCTCTCCCAGCTCTAATTTGCTACAAACGCAATCTGCAAATGTGCTTCAGTACCAAATGAGGTGATTGAAACTCTAATGACTTGTTCAAATTCCACAATTTGTGAAACAACAGCACAGAAAATATTGTCAGTGATGCAAAGAGAACATTCTGCTTGATGCTTACATGCTTATTCATCTTTGTTAACAATCATCATTCTGGGTGCATATCACAGTATGTAAAGTCTGCCTTCCAAAGTTCCAATGTATCTGTTGCAGATGTGTGAGTGAATATTTTCGATAATTTAACAGTTTTTAAAAAAAAAAAATCTTTGTGCAATTTTATCCCCTCTAAACAAAATGCCTTTCCAAACAACAAGACTTGTTTTTAATTCTAAACGATATGTCTCAGTGATATATATGTCATATTCTATCTGTCACCTCCATCACAACTGACAACAAAAAAGGGCTGTTTTGCCTCTTACGAAAGGAATGCCATAGGTACAACTGGATTTGTGTTTTGTGCTGTGTGTGGTCAGCTGCATGCCTCCATGTGGAGGTTGCATAGCTGGTGTCACCGCTGTTGCTGCTGCTGCATGATAATGGGCCTCTGGCGTTGATCTGGGTAGGGGAGGACAGGGACATGCCATTGGGAATATCATACACGCTCTGGCCTACTGACTGATTAACTTGTTGTCATGTCTCAGCACTCCAGATGTTTAATCTTACATTATCAAGAAGACAAGGCATCTGTAGCCATTGTTTTGTAAGTGATTGGTCACAAGCTGAAGTTACAGGGCTGAAAACTATGGGGTGAAGTGTCAGCTTTATTTTTATTATTATTATTGTTGTTGGCAGTTCCAGGCTGTCTTAGTTTTTCTCTTGTACATTAATTATAATGTGCAGCGCCTCCTCCTTGCTGCAACTCTCAGTCATGTCAAGCACAAAACTTGAGACATGCAGCAAATATTGACATAAATGGCTGTTCACTATTCACTATTGTAATTTTTGGTAGATAATGCTCTCTTATTGGTTTAAATATTTAACCAGATCCTGCACCAAATTATCTTTTTTTTGTTTGTTTTATTTTACTCCCACAAAACATTTCCACATCCAACCCAGAATAAAGTCACCACTATACTGTAGTAGTGCCACGGAGTTCCATGATACTGTTCTAACCCTGTTTTTTGGCACGAGTGCATCAAATGTGACATGGCAGGAAAAAAAGATGCCTGACAAATGTCTACAAAATGTCATCTCTTCACTTTTACAAGAAAAGGAGGAGTCTGAATGGCTAGGAAAAGTTGTAATAACATAAAGATTCCATATTCTCCACATCAAACTGAGGTCTGGACTGGAAGGAAGTTAAGGTTTGGTGTTAGCTGCCGAACATCTACAATTTGCTGTAAAATGCTGGTGCATTAAAGTGCAGAATGACTGCAGCAGTGGCCAACACAGTAAACGCAGTATGTCGTATTGACTAATAAGGTGTTAAACAACTCCATCTGTGATAATCTACTGAGTTTCCACTAATGCAAACCATATGGAGACATAAATCCCAAACAAGATGCTTAGCCTTATTTGGGGCTATATTTTTGCTGACAACATGCTACTTTATTGACACAACATTACACATAACAGCATCTCCACATCCACATTTCACGGAGCCTTATGTAGCCAGTCACGTAAAGAGGCATGTCCAGATAGAAATACTATGAGCTGACCTCAGATATGTCAGCAAATGGGCTCTCCCTCCAAAACAGCACCCCCACTTCAGCTTAATTATTCATGTGCACTGAGCAGTCAGTCTCCTTGTATGTTACTTTACACTCTATCGTGCTGCTTCCTTGAGCTCACAAGCTGATTATGGAGCTTTGGCAATCCAAGCACTTTGAATTATTCAAATCTCTGTTAAGCCTACCGTACATATATCAATGGAGGGAATGGATTTGGAGTTGACATGTTTTTTCCTCCTGCTTCGTCCCCCACTTACCTCTTCCCTTGAACTTGACAAACACTCCACGCAAATCATGACACAGTGCCTTTCAAGAAAATGGCAATTTTTCTAATTCCCTATTGAAACATGCTTCACAGGGAAGGTTGCTTTTAGCCGTATTGGGGTTGAGATTATGCGGCAGGATTAACGTTTTTTTCTTTCCGTTTTTTTTTTTTTTTTTGTGCAAATTCTAAGCAAGAAAAAAAAAAAGGTCCAGTGACATGGAGAGGGTTTTTAATGCTGTCAGAGGGGCCTACCCTGGAGAACAGGGTTTCCATATGGGTGGGCTTCACCCAAACTGCTGGAATAAAACAAACCATTTAATATTCTGTTATCTGACCACAACTACTCTTTTTTACATTAGGGGTTGGATCATACACAAAACCAAGCTGATCCTTCGTTTAGAGAGACTATAACAGCCTCTCCATCACTCAGTGGAATGCTCGCTGCAAATTTGCATTTAGAGCTACAGGGCAGAAAACAAGCAGTAGTCATCCTGCGAAGTGCAAAACAGTTTGGATTTGTATAAATATCTCAATTAAGCTAAGTCAAAATCAATGTTGAAACATTTCCTCCCCATTCTCTCTGTCTGCAGGATCGGCGAAGCTGTCGGCTGCAGCTTAGCTGTCAAGACTGCATGTTAAATTTGTAAATACATCTTTTTCCTGTCAGCTGACATGAAATTACAGCTGGGGGTAATAGAACTGCGGGGCTGTCTGTCAGGTGGGAAGTTGAGGGAGAAAGAGAGGCCAGAAGAGAGTGACATGCCCATCAGGTTCAATGAGTGACAGAGGATGATAGAGGCTGTTCATTCCACTCTCAGCCTGCCACAAAAATGAAATTACATTTCCTCAATTGCACCATTACTGGAGAAGAGCAAAGGTGTTTCTATGTTTTTTATGTAGTCATGAGAAAAAAAAATGCAGGTTTTACTAGTTTACTTACATATAAGTGCTTCTTAATAATCATAATACTGAATGTTATTTGAGTGATATGGCTATCCTAATTTTAGATTTCATATGACTTGTCTATCACAGTGTTTGTCAATCACTGATTTCACACACATGCTTACAAATTTATGTGCAAACCAAGCAGAGACCAAGTATCTGCATTCATCTTTCACCTGATCAATGAATAGATCTATCCATCTATGAATGAGTTAACGCCCACAGATATGATTTGATAGATTTTTATTATCTGCTTTGATATTGAGATATTTTACACAGTAATTCAAAGCTTTTTTATTTTATTTCTAGGAGATTACACAATTACCACCCACCCACCATAACCCAACACAACAACATCCAGGAGCACAATGTGAACATGCAGAAGGTACTTTGGTGCTGTCACTTCCATTATAAGTACCAATTCCACTACTAATAATGAAGTCGTATCTCTGCCATTGTTGGCAGACCGCCCAAAGTCACTGATGGCTTTCTGTCCTTTTCTGCCACGGAGCTCTGACAAGTGACAGGTGATCTATGGCTGCTTGAAGTCTAGGATCTAAATCTAAAACGAGCTTAGCCGTAGCTTGCAAAATGAGAATTGATAATCGAATGATGCTGAATGAGGGGGTCTGTCAACCCATTGTAAGGGAGCTGACAGATTTAGTTAAGTGAGAAGGAAAGCATGGTGGATGAATTTTGGCAGCATAAGGAATTGCTTAGTGCTTGGAGAGCTAATCCACCTCCAGCTATTTCTGATTTTATACGGATGTTTGGTATATTGGTGGCTGAAGTACTGTATATTATGGACAGGTCATTTTAAGACATCCCAGGCTTGGCTGATTATTTGTAAACCTATCCTCTTGACCTGTTTGTACTTTAGTAACATTGGAGGAACAGTGTTGATAAGAAAAGAGGGAGACCCAGTTAAACAGAGGTGAGAGATGTAATGTGATGACATTGATCATGACACACAAGCAATGTAATTATGTACCAAATTAATTGTGTTTAGCCCTCTTTCAGAGTATATTTAAGTCATAGACTTGTGAATGAATAAATGGGAACATTATTTTCATTTTGAATTCAATCAAAAATTTAAACACAAGGCTTTTCTTCTTTTTATAGGGTCAAAAGGGCCAAATCTTGGTCACTGGATGTCATAAAAATCGGTGCCAAACAATATATTTTGCTGTCCTCTCTCAGGGTCTGTAGTCTTATTCCAATTTTAATAAAAATGAAAAAAATCTGTGTTTATCCCTTTATGTCCTGTCGTCCTGTTTTTAATTGTCTAAATAGAAAATGAAAACAAAGCTTTTTTTTTTTTAATCAGTCTGCCCCTTTTGACCACAGCTAAAAATATTTCATTTTGATTGATAATTTAAAAAGAAAAGAACAAGTTTTTCTTAATTTATGGTTCTGACAAGAAATCCAGCGAACAAAAGATCCAACATTTTGATTTTCTATTTCACTTTCTTTGGTGCATAAGAGGTACTCATTACATCATTTTTAAATGATAATAAATGGATATCAGAAATTCCATCCATCCATCCATTTTCTATACCGCTGAATCCGTCGGTCGGGTCGCGGGGCGGCTGGAGTCTATCCCAGCGGTCATTGGGCAAGAGGCGGGGTACACCCTGGACAGGCCGCCAGTCCATCACAGGGTCACACAGAGACAAACAACCACACACACGCTCACACTCACTCCGAGGGACAATTTTTTTTTTTTAAAGATCAACAATACCTTTTCAGGTTTTCCCAATGTTGTTTCAGACTAATCCTGATATAGACTCAATACATTTATCCCTTGTCAATCTACACACAATTCTGTGTCAAATCAAAAGCAATAACAGTTTTTTGGGGTTTTTTATGCGTTGTTTTTGGTCAAAGCCTCTTTGGCAGAAATGGCCGCTTGAAGTCCTCAAATGATCCAGCAAACTTGGCACATGTTTCTTTTTGACATTTTTCCCTCATTGTTCTTGGCAGGAATGTCTAAACTCAATCAGGCTGGACGCATAGCATCAGTATACAGCCGTTTTAACACCTTCAAGTTCAGGTTCAGACGCTGTTTCACTGTAGATTAAAATCAGCTCAATTCAGTTCAATTCAACTCAATTCAGTTCAATTCCATTGAAAACATTTTATTAATCCTCAAAGGGGAATTATATTGCTGCAGTATGAACTTTTAATCAATATATGCTAATGTTATATGTAGATAACAAAATGAATACAATCAACATCAGATCATGGTGAGCTATTGGCAAAATAAGTCAGTCTTCTTTTAATCAGGTCAGAGAATTCTGCTGCAGATGGTATGACAGTTGTTTAGGTGTTTTTGACAAACTCCCAGCAGGCTGTCACTTTCCCTTTAGTGAAAAATTGCTTCTGTCTGGCAACACTTTATCATAAGAACCGGATTGGTGGCATGTTGTAGCAACAGTGGTTGTCCTTCTGTTAGGTTGTTTCCTCTCTACAAAGGAATTCTGGATCCTCATTAAACTGACAATTTGGCTCTTTCTACCCTGTCAGACTAAGGCCTTTAATTTGGCACAGCAATCAGATCAATAAGGTCTGTTGGTGTTTCCAGGCTTCTTCCCCTTTTAGAATGGGGGTGGTTACTGTACGCTACTCAAGATCTGGGGTTTGACAATCCTGTCTCGCAGATGTTTGGAAAATTCTCTCAGTCTTTTGGCTGTTTTTATTCAGACATTCAGACAGCAGTTGGCATGCTGTAGAATCCACATCTCATACATGACTTACAGAACACTCCAAAAACTTAGTTTGACATGAGCTAATCTATCTCAAGAGTTGCAAAAAGGAAAGTTTTTTTTTTTTTAAATGTTCTGAAAAATGTCTGTTGACATTGTATCATTTTTTGCCAAACAGAAATCCATTTAAATTCATTTGGTCTTTGGAAAAAATATCTACTTCAGAAATAAATTCAGCTGCTTGACCTGTTGCTCTAATAAGCATAACTGCATTAACATAATATTGCATATCTACCTGTAATATTTGCTTTTAAAAGAAAAAGTAAGAGACTTAAGGGTTAAATTCCTCACAAAAGCTGTGGATATGCTAGATAACATTACTTTTCATCAACAGGACTTGAGCACCAAGTAACTTATTAATCAATATATATGCTAAAAGTACGCATGCTAATTTACATTCAAATTTTCCTTTGTTTTATCAGTTTGCCTCAAGCAGGCATTAAAGCTAAAACCAAGTCAAAATCATGTACCAAAATGATCACCACATTCATTTAGTTTTTTTCTTGATAGTAGCATTTTATATAGCTGGGCTGTCAACGCCTATAAATGGCTCATGTTATATTACAACACTCCGATGACACTCATGACAAACTGTGAATATCATGATTTCCAAGGTGATATGATATGACAGCTCTCAGTGCTACAGATATTTTTGTTATTTTTGGACAGCTTCTCGGCGCCTTTTAGTATCATACTAGCTCCATTGTAAAGAGTTTTGCAGCAACCAGGGAATTAATTGGAATATGCGCTCAGCTCTGTGAAATCTCATTCGAACACTGGACAACTCCATAAGGATTGGAAACTGCCTTGAAATATTTTTCATGATGGCTGTGGGAACTTTCCTCCCAAATCTGTCAGAGTTGTGGGCTCTCATAAAAACTGTTGTTTTTTTATGTTTTCAAGTTTTTGGTGGAGTGATAGTACAGCAGTTTACTTCTCAGGGACAAAGAGAACATTGTCCCTGTTTGGGCTTTTACACTTCTGTTTGGAGACACAGACAGGGTGTTGCTCTAGTTTGTGGAGTCCAAAAGCTTCTGGAAACAGAAAATAGCACCAATATAATAGTACACCATTAATTGCACTGCATGTTGGTATACTTGATGGTCTGAATACATTTATGCATTTATGGTTTATTGGAAGGTGGAAAGCAGATGACTCAAACTTTAATTTAGAAAGAAAAAAAGAAGAAACCCTAAAACTAAACTCCAAACAAACAAGAACATAGCAGAGGTGGAGGACAAGACTAACTGGTGTGAGGAAACAACTACTAAGATCTGGCAAGTGACAAGGGAACCCAGAGAGTACAAATACAGACAGGTGTGCATGGTGGAAATCAGCAGAACTAAGAACAGGTGTGAAACAAACACAGTAAGCAAAACTAACAGGAGTGCACAAGCTGAAAGAATTTCAAAATGATACTGGAAGTCAACCAGAAACAGGAACTTTAGAGAAAAATGAGTAAACCGAGACTTAACCTAATTAGGAGATGACAGAGCTCTAGTTGACTGCTCAAAGTGCTTTTACACTACAAGCCACATCCACTCATATATATACAGCATTTCTAAGTCTATACAGTATAACATGCTACTCAATGCTTTTTTCTTTCACACATATTCATACACTAATGGACGCATCAAAGGCAACATATGTCGAAAGCAACATAAGACTTATGTCACATGTTGGTCATCTAAGGTAGCAGTTAAGATAGGAGGTAACTTTAAGAACTAATAAAAATAAAAGAACAATGTCATTTAAAAGAATTCACAGGCAGTGATCCCTATCTAAATGCTCCGCAATATATCGTATGTGCTCAAGAGATATTATAGTGGGAATGTCATGCATTTTACTTTCTTTCACAAGCTTAAAAAATTAAATACATTTACAAAAATGTGGAAAAAAATAAAAATACATATTTGCTCACAGTACCGCAAGTCACAGCACTTAATGATCCTGTCACCTCAGTTTAGTGAATATCACTGCTGTAATGTAGGTTGTGTTAATGTCAGAGAGGATCTAAAGCAGCAGCTAAGAATGTCCCTGCTTAATTTTACCTTCATCTTGTTAACTGCTTGTGTGGCTGTTGAAACTGATATGATAGTAAAACTGAAAACCTCTGCTATCAGTCAGCTATTGTTAAAACATGGGTCATATGTTTTATTATCGCTTGAAGGGATGGGAGTAACTATTCTTAAAAACAAGATGAAATGAATTATAAGAAATTCCGAGCTTTTACCTTTAGAGTAACACTTTAAAGTTCCATTCTGCTAAAAGTTTTTAACCTTTTTGAATGGCTATGGTCTCAGAATTCTAACATTGATTTTCTCAACCTACATTCTCAGACAGGCAAAGACAGACAGTCCATATGTTCTATGTAGACTGTTTTCAGGAAACAAACCTGACTACCTGTTGGGCAGGGCTGTATGGATATTTGCATGTTCCATGAGGAACCGGTGAAACGAGAAGCTAACAGGCTAAAAGAAGTTAGCACAAGCTAGATGGAGATGGCACTAGAAGCAAGGCTAGTGAGGAACCACTGTTCTCAGACGGCTCAGCAGGCCGTGGGAGCCTGGAGCTGGTCGAGAAGCTTGGCCAAGAGCTCGAAAGCCACAAGCTCAGCCAAGAACTAGCATGGAGGTTGCATTGCTGTGAACTTGTGAGCCAGCCAAATTAGGTCTCAGGTGACCTAGCCAGATACTCCTTAGTTGCAAGCTAGCCAAGCTCTCTTAATTGAATGAGCAGCCACCAGCTGAGGGATCCCCACTGCTCTTGATACCTTTAGCAGTAGGTGACATTTGAGCTTGAAGCTTACTGCTGGTGAGTGTCTTTCTAATATTGTTGAAAGCCGTAGAAAGTGAACACATTAACAGTCCGATACCTTCACTTGCTTGTAAACTTATTTAATTTACCCTCCTCTTCTTGACATTTCTCTCTTGTTGAATAATTTAAGGCTGAATTGGATCAGTGGTAGAAGTGCAAAACAGAGCGTAGACTAAACTGAAAAAGGAATGCCAGCATCAGCTGCTGGAAGGGTGAGATGGGAGTGCAGCAGATTTGCATCGATTTTAATTGTAGATTTTTTTTAAAGGATGTACAATTATGAGTAACACAAATTATTTTTTTTAAGGGATTAACAACTGACAGAGTGGGAATTTAAAAGAATAAAAACAGCAATTAGGCAAATCCTTTTCCTGGACATGTACAATAACTAAAGATATTATTCTCTGTAAGGCTTTAGATTAATAGTTGAACGATAATTTTAGTATGATGATTGCATAGTTAAAATGTTCAGTGTCAGAGCCATTTTCTTTCTTATCAGCCATCTGGATATGTTCCTCCTCTGCAGTGTTGTTAACAGCACTCCCGTCAACACTGGATCAATCCAGCAGTGCTAGGAGGCTATCCCTGCTAATGGCTAATGAAAGGTGTAATTACAGCAGGTCAGCCGAGGCATTCAGAGACAGAGGGGAAAGTGAGAGACGAGTTCATTTAGATCATTAGAGTTGAAATGTGTCTGCCTCTTTAGACTTCATGTCAGTTGCATTATCCTGATAATCTTCTTGTGTTTCTATTAGACTGAGTGGGTGGTATTTGATTGTGAGGTAGACTGTAGAATTGTTGCTGAAGGGAAGTGAATCGACTTAATTAGAGGAATTTTATGTGAACACAGCCAAAAAGAGTAAGAAAACTGAAATGCATTTTCAATCCATGATGATACTTGTATTTCTCAAAAGATTCAGTGTCACTCCATTTGTAATTTTCTCTGTGGCTTGAAAATTAGCATTTATATCAAACTAATATTTTTCATTAAAGGGGTTTTGTTACACATGGCATATGGCATTCAAGTTCTTCCTTGACTGCTGATATTATTCCTTATCAAGGTTTGCACTTTCCAACAATTTTGAATACCACTAATGGCAGGAAGACCTTGCCTCTGAGGGCCCCTGGAAATAAACTTTGTGCTGTATTTTTAGATCCCTATTAATACCTCCAGCTAATTCATTTCAGCTCTCCAGGCACCTAGCATGGCCTCTCAATTATGGATGAGGGGAAAGTCATTGGATTCTCTCTACTGAGAGGAAGCTGACGGAAGTGATAGAACACTGCAGACACATGACAAACAGACATTTGAAGGACAAGCAAGAGGACACAGGAACACCTATGGCAATGTAAAAATCGTGAATTATGTTTGAATAACAGTAGTCATTTAACAAATGTAAAACATGTTGCTTTTGCAATTAGTAAATGCACCGAAAACACAAAAAAGATGTGCAAGACATATAATGAAAGTATGTGTGCCAAGAATACCTGGGAATGGTGAAAAGGGCCCATTATTACTGTTCTGGGAGATCACTCCTTCTTCCAAAGGATGCAATAACACAGTCATTTAATATAACATACATCTCAATCAGTAAACATTAGCAGCTACAGTTGGCCAGGAGTTTAAGGATGGGCAGAAAGTAGTTGTGCCTCTTGCCCATACCTTACAGCAGGATTCAGTGACTGATTGTCGCTCAGCTGTTTTGGGTTTTGCATGCCTCAGTGTTTTTGACTCCGGTTGATAATTACTCTGACCACATCTTGCTTCTTCTCTCCATTCATTGTCATTTTTTCAGTCTACTTTACTTGTGAGGCTAAACTTCAAGCTTAGTAAAAGACTAGGATCACAGCTGGTCTTTGTAGTCTTTGTTTGTCATAAGATCTACAATACTCACCTGCTTGCCCCACTTTTCTTGAGGGATTATCTAGGAGGGACTCACATTGATTAATTATCATCTGTCCATCTGTTTTTCTATCAAGATTTTGTTGAATACACTTGTTGAACTTGGGTAACATTTTGCAGTCTGTTCTTAAGGGTGCATTTTCAAGATGATGTGGCATCTTTTCCTTTGAGATTCGATAACTTGAGAGCATACTGGAAAATTGATGTTGTGCACACAGTGTAGTGTAATGAAATTGATATTCACAGACAACTTAAGATTAATTGTAATATAGAAAAAAGTTTGTTTGTAGAAAGAGTTTACATGAAAGCACCGAAAACTGCTATAAGTAGCAAAAAGTTAAAGAACTGCCCTTGTAATCAGGGAGTGTAATGGCACTAACATTATGCACTTTTTCAAATGTATCTACAGTCAGGTTGTTAATGCAGAGGGAAGTTAGAGTAAAAGGCATTAGCTTAATGCATGGCATCAAAATAAAAGATAAGTCATCTATATTAAACATGCCAGTTCCTTTTTCTGATCTCATGTAACAACAAAACAAGCGGTTTGTTGCATTCTATCTGCTTTTGTTGAATATTTAAGCCTCCAGACTTCACAGTGTAGTTCTATGCTTTTGTAACTTTAAACCAAAATCCCAACGTGTTTATATTTACTCTGTATTCACAGTTCTTTTCTGTGTTATAAGAAGCACAAAGAAAACAGTGTGAAAAGCTGCAGAATAAGCCTGCCTCTCTCCCTCCTGGGACTAACTCGACTGCAGATGAACCGTGTTATATTTTTCTCAAAGACTAAATCCCTCAAAACTGTTTCTCATCTGTGCTGCTCCTGGTTTGCCACCAACATATTCATTACTCTTTTGAGCGACAAAAAGAGTGTAGGGGTAAATTGGGTTTAGCTCCTGACCTTTGGGGTTTGATTAATGGCCCTCTGTTCAGCAGCTCTAGCAGAGGTCTAGAGAGCCGCTGAGTGTTGAAGGGGTGAAGTGATAGGCTAAGAAACCCAGCTAAGACCCATACATCCAGTTAGTCACTTCAATTTGAAAGGGCTGAAACTAGTCAGGGCCTACTGACCCAATCTGAGGGATTGCCCCTGACTTTATAATTCATCTTACCAGCCAACAAGACTGTAATAGCTTAACAACATGTTTCAGAATGATTATTCACTACATGATGTATTTTTTGCTTGACTAATCTGATAACAGATTTCAGTGGCAGTTTTCCAATGCTTTGATTGTGACAGATCATTTCCACATATAATGTGGACTTGCTGGATGTTTTGTTTTATATATTTCTCATAGATGCTCAGGAACACATTCACACACATCAGAACTCGACTGGCCCAAAAAATGTGATTAGTAATGGTCAAATTTCCAAATCGAATCTAGCTGACAGCATAAAACAGAAAACGGCAGTGGGTCTCTTTAAATAACCCTGCTTGGCTTTGAATTGTATCTGCCACACATGAAGCATTAGGAACCAAGAGCCAGATAATCAGGTTTGCTTCCTCTACCCTCCTATTATAACAAATTAAAGAGGTCTGGAAGCCGTATTTTTCCGAGCAGTGGGTTCTTACCTTGTTATGAGCTAACAGACTGGCAAATTGATTAGTATTGATTGCTGCCAAAGCCTTGCAGCAGCTAGCCTTGCCTGAGGTACTCTACAAGGACCTGAAAGAAAGGTCACAACATATTCAGAGCAGACTAAAGGATTTCATGTGGCTTTGTGGTGAAGGGCCAGATCTAAAAATGTCATGGACTATTGGATAAAGCAATAAATGAGGCAGAAGAAGAAAATTACTTGTAAACCAAATAAACGTAATTGAAATCCTCCTCTTAGTTTACACTTGCATCCTTTTTGTAATGATTTTGTGCTCAGGTGATGTTAGCTGTACAATTTAGAGCTGTAATCTTGATGTCCAATCTATTTTTGCTTAACGATGAATAATTCTGCTGCTTGAATAATGCATAGTTGTAGCGCAGTGAGTGTTTTCCATCCTTCTTTACCGATACCCTGTTGAAAGTACACATTGTAGTTCAGTCATCAAGTTGCCTACAAACCTAATTTCCAAAAAGGTTGATGCTGTGTACGATATGATTTCAAACATGATGCAGTGATTTGCAATTCTCCTTATCCGATATGTCATTCACAACAAAACATGAGAAACGTCAAAAGTGCAACGCTTTCACAATTTACGATTTCAAGAAAAGTCTTGGCTCAATTTGAATCTGATGGCAGCAACACTTCTCAAAAAAGTTCCAGTGTTGAACTTGCCCACCATCAGTACAGACCTATCACCAATTAAGAACTTTTAGCACATCCTGTGACACAAAATCTGATTTAAAAAAAGACCCAAGCTGGTTTAACACTCGAATACTTTAAAAGACAATGAGACAATGGGACAATGGAACAATGTTCCCCTCAGGTCCCCTCAGTACCTGGACGTTTACTGTTGCTGAAATAGGAAGGGATGCTTCAGAGGTAAACACGGCTCACATTCGGTAAACATGGCAAACATTGGCTCATTACAACCTTTTTGACACATACCACTGCCACCGCAGCTATTTTTCTTGAAATTGAAAAATGTCTCACTTTCAGTATTTGATATGTATTCATGTTTTATTGTGAGTAGAATATTGGTTTATGAGATTTGCAAATGATTGTGTTCTGTTTTTATTTAAATCTAATGAAGCATCCAAACTTTTTTGCGCATCGTCCAAAGAATAATTTGTTTAAATCTTATGTGGATGAAATTAATTTACAGACACTGTATTTTTTTTAATATATGTCAGGGAAAACACGCGATGCAAGGCATAAAAATGAGAAAGTTCAATCCGAGTCAGTTTTTACTGTAAGTGAACACCATCAGCACCGAGTACTGTGTTTCAGTAACCTTGTAGGTGGCAAAAGGCTGAAGAGTAGGGAAAAAGACAACACATTAATTTTGTCTGTGAAATAAACTCCTATCTATTGTTGAGAAGCCTTCGTGGGTGTGTATTTTGTGATTTATGTTTCCATTTCAAACTACTTTCTTAGCTCCACGACATTTCTTCTTTTTTCTTTTTACACTGCTTTATTTCATTCACATATTATGACGTGTAACGCAAGATGTTGAAATATGAAAAACAAACTCTTTCACTGGGAAAAGACAATACCTATATTCTTATTAAAACCTCATATAAATCTACTTACAAGCCATTCTCAAAATGAGCAGGAATTTCAATAAAAAAATGGTCATTCAACAGGACAATGATCCCAAATGCAGCAGCAAATCTCCAGCAGAATGGCTGAAAAAAAAAAAAAGAATAAAGGTGGTGTAATATACCTGTCAAAGTCCACACCTCAGCCTGATTGAAATGCTGTTGGTAAGACGTATGGCTTTGGCTGTGGTGGGACCCTAAGAGAGTTGTACATGAACACATGTCTACATACCTCATTGAAGTGAGGCAATGTTGTAAATAAGAGGGGGCCAACGTAAGTAATGACACTGAACAATATATCAGGCCACATTTTAAGACCTGTCAAATATCAAGTGTTTTTTTTATTATGTTTATAATGTCTTTATTATATTTTTTCTGCAGGTACTTTCTCTTAGGACTTTGAGTATTTGGAGGTACCTTACCATTATATTTCTACTGGTTCCAGTAGATGTTAGCTGACAAACAGCTAATATCTACTGTTAGGAAATTAAGTTGAAATCATTTTATCCCCCCATTAAAGATCTCCATGTGTTTTGCATGGTGAGTTGGTAGTGATTAAGTATTCACAATGTTTTAATTCAGCCATTCTTAGTCTGTCATTTTATGGTCTAGATGCAAAAGATTAATGTGCGCTCATTGCTGTCACCCGTGGTGCGAAGGTTGTTATTGGGCAAGAGGCACCAGGTTTCTTCAGCAAGACAGCAGATTCATGAAGGAACACATATTTGAAAATCTGCAAAATTCCACTTCGATCATCCATGGACTTATTCTCTTCTGTATTTTTTAACGCATACACCAATAAATAACAAAAACAGCACAGCTGGGTTAAAGCACACACCGTTTTCAATGAAGATAGATAGATAGATAGATAGATAGAGTTAGGGTCAGTGGCTTAACTTTGTATCAAGGGGGAAATTTTCATGCTGTAATACATACAGTACTAGTTAGTTAAAAGAACTGCCCAAATATAATTTACAACATTTCGATTTCTTTAATGTCCCCCTCTGTTTGGACTAACTTTTGGATGGTCTTGATGTTTTATCATTAAGTTCCAGCATCAAATGACTCTGCAGGGGTGCAGTCAACAGTGGTAAACTAGACTAGTTATCTCAGAGAGTTGTAAATATCACAAACTTGTAAAAACGCTACAGCAACAATGACTTCAATAATCATCTTGTTCACATAAAGTGATTTGATACTAAATGTCACAACTAAAGGCATGTCTCCCACATCGATGATGTATTTCACCTCAGATATCACCACAGAAAGTGTTTTGCTCTCAGTGTGTATAAAGGGAAATTCAGTAGATGAAAAACAGAATTTGAAATCTTTGGTGGGTGGTTCAATCACAGTGAAATGTTCTTCATGATTTTCTTTTTCTTTTTGATTTTCATTTTGCTTGTCTCAGAAATAATTATCAGGCTTTTAAATACCTCTCTGAACAGTGATCATCACCATCAATCAGCCATTAATTGTGTTGGTGCTCTCTAACTCCTCCAGTAGCCTTTAATTCCATGGGATAAAAAGATAAGTCATTCTACAAATTGTTGTTAAACCCATAGAGGAGATTATCCTTGCAAATCTGTCACCCATAATACCATCAGCATTCTAGGCATGTTCTCAAGCCACATCACAATAATCCTAAAACAGAGAGGATGGGTCTGTTAATCCTTATCATCACAATATTTACTGAGAATTTATTGCCTTTTGAAAATGAAGATTTGAAGTGGGTACAATTCACTCACACAGTCCGCTGCACATAAAGTATGACGCAATGCCTTTAGTTGTGTCTGCAGTACTTTAAAAGGAAAGAAACTCGTGGAATTTAATCATGGTGACACATTATGGTAAGGTCTGATGGAAAAAATAGAAGAAAACCTAATGTCTGCTCACATGAGGGATTATATGAAAAATCAGCTGCCTTCAGAATATAGATATGGCCAATATTAAATGGCAGGGGAGAGTAATCATACCATACTAACTGAAACAAATTCATACGGACCTCTCCACTTTTTCTGTTGCTTAGGTGACTGGTTTTAATTGTGTCTTTGTTCTTTTTTTTTTTTTTAATAGCTAGAAATTCTGATTCTGCTTATCAAAAACCTGCACACCATAGCCTATACCATGAATGTATTGCTGGGCTTATTTGTTCAAAACTATAGCGAATCTGATCTAGTTTACTTTGGGGCAAGGTTTCAAAATGTTGCCTCAAATTAGCTCGACAGGTGAATAGAAACACAGAAAAATCTTGTTTTAATTGGAGAATCCACCTTTTTCCCACTAAACTGAATATGGAAAATCAGAAGTTTCTTCTGAGCCTAACGCAGATCTGTAGTGATATTATGGTTAGCATTATAGAGACAGTGCAGTTACCGTGGAAAGTTTTTCCAGAAATGTGGTGATTTTACTGGATTGAGGGGACTTCTTGACTAACAACCGACATTCCAGTAAAATTTACTTGACCATTATATTTCAAACTAAAACTTTACAAGCTTACTGAGTCACTAATTCAGAAACCATCATGGTTAGATAATCCAGTCAAACTGCCCTTTGAATGGAGGGAGTTGTCATCAAAAGTATTGGAATAATGACCAATTTTCCCAGTGGACTTTGCTTTTAAACTCTACACAATGGTTTTATGCCACAGAGTCACAGGAAAAAAGGCTGTAAAAATGAGCATTAAACATTGAGGTAAAGGCAAAGAGTTTATTGCATCCTGCAGAAAGGACACTGTAAATGGTAGGGAAGGAGGAAATAGTGGGATGTTTGAAATCTCACATAGGTCATCAAAGCATCAAAGTCAGAGGGCAGGCAAATCATCATCATCATTAATATTTATTCTTATCACTATAAGATAAAAGTCCAGAAATATAGACTGAAAACTGAATCAACCGTGACATATGTGACAATGGTGATGTGATAAGCAGCCACTACAAACTCTCAATATGTTAAAACCAGGCTTGATTCAGGAACTTTTTTCATGTCAGTAAAAATGTTTGATTGATCAGATATTTCAGGGATTTCCACAAAGCCTTTTTCTGTTTTAATATTTAGACTAAAGCCTACTGCATGTCTAAACAGTGTGTTCTGTGTTACGTTGGTCTACCACTCAAAACACTGACAGTTTTACAATAAACATTTAGACATTGAACAGTTACTCTTAGTTGCTAGTATTACAGTTGCTTTTTTCCTCACTCTATTTTCTTCACACATGCAGCTCAAGTTTAGATTTGTCGTACAAGTCGTCCAATCAAAATGCATCAGCCATGAAACATGAATTCTTGTCAACCATGGGACAATGGGAGTTCAACACCCAGTTAAGACAATATTGTTTTTTCTTCAACAAGTCTTTCAAATAAAACGATCATTTGTTTATACCCTTCAATAAAGCTCATAGAGTCATCCTGTGAAGTACAAGTGCCAGAAGGGAAATATGACTCATATGAGCGTTCCCTCGTCAGAGCTGACAACAGGACTATATTGTTTAACAAGCAACCAAAAGTCCAAATGAGGGGAAATGAGGGGTGGTGGATGGTGCTGCAGCATTTACAACCATTTTTCTTCAAGCTTTTTTGTGACATGAGATTGAAACCAACGTGTTTTATCAATACACTTTTGTCAATTTTTGCCCGGGGTTAGGCAGTGATCAGGGCTAAAATACACCATCTATGCTATTTTGCTGATTGCCTTAGCTAAATCTATTTCAGCTTTATGGGGTACACAACAAAAATGTACTCCAGCCCTTTTGTCCCTTGCTAGTTGTGTTTAGGCAATAATCACATTCTTAGGGTCAGAAATCCATCCTACTTGATTAGAGTAGTAAAACAATCATAGTATCTTTGTTTGGCAAACATGCAATATTTTCACACTGTCACTTCATAAACATCTTTTCCACACTTTGCTCTCATAACCTCAAGAAGCCTGCTTTGATAAATGATCCTGGGGTCATGGTTGTAAGGAGGCAGTCACGATTTACCAGCATGTCAATGTGTTTCATCTGCATCTGGTTCCTGTAGGATAACCTCCACTGTACATGTCTTGCCAGTGTTCGTTTAGCCACAGATACTTTAAGGAAAAATAAGATTGTGGAGAGCTCTAATAATAATTTCACATAATTTCATGCAAATGATTGGTGGTTTTCTGCTTATCCTGTACAAAGTCCTTGAGTTTTTCTACTTCCCTTCCACTTGCAACACTGTTTTCCTGCACTCTCACCTGTGAATGGTTGCGATTTAGAGTTAAAAGTACATGGTTACAATATCTACAAGCTTACCACTTACACATTTTATTATTCATAGACTGTGATTCCCTTTGTATTGCTGCCTGACAGTAAACAACAATAACTGTGGGATATGTTGCCTTTTTTATATTTTTCAACCCTGAACTGTGACACTGCTAATTTTAAGATATGCAGACAAACACCAATTACTCCTTTTCTGCTGAGTCTGAACTATCTCTTCTGTCAAATGTAGGAACTGTTTGCACCGATGTGTGAGTGAAGCAGAATACTGTCAGTCAACTGTTGGGATAAGTCGCAACATTTTTCAGGGCAATAGCAAGACTAGAATGTACATGAGGCACTCCAGTTAAGATATTTTTAAAGGTAAACTTTAAAGAAAAAACAGCTACTACAGTATAACATTTGCTGTTTATAAGAGAGACAGCACAGCCTTGCATTATGCTGTGAGCTGAGCACTGTGACACCTTGCTTCCCTCCCGTGAGGTTGCAGACTTGTCAGTCAAGCTGATTGATGCAGGGACTTTGTCTGCATGCACTGCATGGACAAGCTGGCACTCTGCAATGTCATGGGAGTCAATCACACCTGACTTCAGCTCTCTGCACATACTCAGACTGACAAAGAAAACTCATTAGGAAGCAGTCAGTGAGAGAGACTAGCAAATGGTAACATAAACTCAACAACAAACAATGTGCCAAATACAGGCATTGGTCATGACTCCTAAATTCGATATGAGGTAAACAGAGTCATCCATTACAAATGATGAGGTGTGTTTGGTTTCACAGTAGATCAGTACTGATTTGGTTTTCTGTTTGTCTGATTTCTACATTTATTTCTATTTTAGCATGTATAAAGGAAACAATCCATGCTGACCCCAGAGTTGCATTTTTCAGTTTTTGCTATTTAACATCCTGCTGGAAATACCTTTGTATACTTTGGCGCAGTGAGCACAGTTACATGCACATATTAATCAAGCTACTCCTGTGGCGTGACTCTGCCATTTTATTGGACCATTGTCCTTGTCTCAGTACACATGTAAGCGGAATTGTTTCATTGACCTAAGTTTGTCAGAAGTCTGTGTAATAAAACGTTCATGACATTCTTTCGCTTCTAAATGTCTCTGTGGGAGATGATACAACATGTTATAGCTGAATTACCTGCGCTGAAATCATCTTGAAGTTACTTGAATGCTGCAGTTACAAAATCAGGATTTTATTAGAGTAGAGCAATAGTCTGAAAATGTTTTCTGTGGCCGCAATTTGAAGTGTGGTCTTATTGAGCTGATTTTCAATCAATATCTCTAACGCATTAGTCCGTCTGACATAAGAAACAGAAAAGTAAAAGAATTAGAGCTTTATTGGGAATTTGGCTGTATTAATATAAACTTTAACTTTACTGTTTTCACAAAAAGATGTATAAAGATGAAACTTTAGAGCATGTGTGGAGCACCTTGGCCCATTTGAGTCTAGTTGAGCATATGCACGCAGGAGTAATTAAAGCAATCCCCAACCACATTTTCTAAGTGTGTTCGTCTGGTTTTGATTAACTCAGTTTTGTACAATTTCACTCAGACCAATGGAAGTGCAATTCAAAGGTCTAGATTTGGTCAAACTAACACAGTACTCTATTTTTTCATCTGAACATTGTTAGCAATACACTTCACCAACCTAATGGAGGGTCTCATTTACACGTTGAGCTCTCTTTTTGGTTGGGATGACATGCGTTATTGCTACGAGAAAAATCAATGCAACAGTCAGAGTGTTATTAGCAAAAAAATGCCAGCCACCCGGCCAAAGATGAGCAGCTTCACTGTGGATGAATAAATGAATAAATAGCTGTTCCATGACACTTTCCAAAGTCACCCAGAAAACTCAGTCTCAGATTTAGACTGAGGCCAGCTGCTGATGCTAGAGTATCTAGACCAAACACCGCCTTCAACACAAGCTGCCAACCATTTGCTGTGTGTGTGTGTGTGTGTGTGTGTGTGTGTGTGTCTACAAATCTATAGAGTAAGTTCCTAGATTCATTACCTCCAATAAAGTTGGTCTTCACGGGTCAGCAACTAATCTCTCAGGGGCCCATTGGAAACATTTTTTTATTGCCCATATGGCATGTAACTTGAAAATATGGGCACGAAAAATAGGTCTTGCTTCCAATCGCTTAACAGTCAATCAGCAGATTGCAAGTCATGTTTACAAATTCCTGTGCATACTGACAAAGCATTGCCCACTGCTTTTACTGAAGCTTAATGGGTGTGAGTGAAAGACACACTCCACTCCTTAAAGCTGCCTCCATTAAGTGCTTCCTTCAACCATGGGTGACATCTGTTAAATATATTTGTTAGGAATCAAGCAGCAGTGTGCAAGGATGAATAATGCATCAGTCATCCAACTCTTCTGCTTTTCATCTCAGACCTTATTTAGTGATTTTAAAGAAACAAAGAATGGCATAATTTTGACTCAAGCAGCCTTTATTTTTTTGTTTTCCACAGGCCTAATTTTTAAGGCTGACGCAAAAGCACCAATCAGATGGAATCAGAGGAAGGAAAGAATCAAGAAGAAATCCCTACATAGCCAAGAGAACTAGTGTGCTGCTCTGGATGAGAATCATGGGACATTACCACCACACAGTTCTGCTGACCAGGGGATCATTTTCCTTATTTATCATCAGCACAAGTGTTGTGGGTGTGAGACTTCCTTGGCGCCTTCTGGGAATAAGTGGTTGCAACTGAAGTAATGCAAAAACATTAGCATCAATTAGTCCCGCTTTCCTCTCTGATCTGTAGCCTAATCTCCAGTAGTGAAACAGAGAAGGTGATCCAGTTTGTGTCTGAGCACACATGCCTAAAAGTCCACCTGCCTTGCAGTCTTGGCAAAGCCAAACTAAGTGGCCCACAGACATGCACACAGTCTGGTTTAATCCGAAACGGCACATCGACCCAAATGGCCGTGTTTTTGTTTCCCTGCGGCCCTCTTTGATGTTAATGTCCCACTGAATTATTTATCTGTGTGTTCTCTTTGCCTTCTCCTCGTGCTCTCTGAAGAAATAAATCAAAAGAGCGAGGCTCACACAGAGAACAGACAGGAGAATTTATCACGGGGAGTATTGTTTACCACACTGACCTCCGGGCCCTGCAATATACACATATATTTTCTGCAATCCAACAACTGCCTCTTCCCATGGGCGTGAAACAGACATGAGAAGAGGCACAACTAAAAAATTATCTCACACTACAAAAAAATGATCTCTACCTCACTTATTTCCACATAAAGGATTTTTAAGAGGACATAACGAATCTCCTGTGTAATGAGTTTGGATTATGTGGAGAAGTTCTACTTTGTGTTCTGTGTGAATGTAATTTACTCTATAATTATCAATTTAGGGGGTATTATAATCACAGAGTCAAACATAGCTTTATTCTTTCCATAAGAGCAGCAGATTGGCATGCAAACATGTATGCTCACATTCTTCATACTTGACCTGTTCATATACCAAGCGCATCATCAGATAAGAAAAGTGCTTCCATTAGCCTTCAACTGCCTTTAACCAGTTGTATGTAAGATGTTCTCCGCACTAATAGTGTCCGCAGTTACATAAAAAAAAAGATTTTACAACCACTCTACTACAGAAAATGTTACATATATACCAGTGCACTTTATCAAGCAACAGTATTTTGTTGCTTGTCCATTTGAGATCTCATCCATCATAGCACAAACTGCAGTTTCCCTAATTTGCAGAATAAAAGCTTGTGTCATGGAGGTGGTGTGGGTTTGTGAGGGGAGAGGACCCAAATGCAGGCTAACAAGTACAAGCAGTTCCAAATTACATCAATTCAAAGGCCACAAACAGTGAGTGGCAGAACTTGACAAAAAGAGGTAATTACACAACTAAATAAAGAATAAACCCCTTGTGTTTTCACAATAAACTGTGGGAGGATGTCGAATACCAGAAAGCAAGGAAAAACTACAAAGCAGGCTCAACATATATGGGATTTCTTTAAGTGTGCTGGATTAACTAACTCTAAAAATGAACATCTTGCTGGTAAGTAACCCCATAAGTCAACCCAGGTTTTCTGATTCGGGATCTATGCACATTAATGTTAAACGGTTGGAAGCATCTGGCCAGTCAATCGTCATTTTTCTAACAGGCTGGACACAGCTGCTGCAGTCAAAGCAGGAGGGAAATATAACTAAAGAAGAGTGTCGACTATGTGAATGTGGAAATGAATAATTTGGTCAATGTCACGTCTACATCATTAAAGTACCAGTAAATCAACCCCTTGCAATTGTGTAGTTGATTAAATAAATGTGCTCCACCGGTTTTATTGACACATGGACTTTCAGCCTTTTTTCTGTCAGATGCGACACAGACTGTTTTGAATTATATTTTCATCAAATGAAGAACAAACAGAAGAAACATTCAAAACAGTCAGTGCTCACTGTAGCTGTCGAAGATAATATCCTCTCACCCAAGCTCTAAACAGAAGAACAAAAAAAGCCTATAAGAATGTGAACTTATACAAACATTTAGTGCAACTAGATGAGTTCACACTCTGCACAGTCAGTCTTCTTTACACATATTGAGTCGAGAAGAAATATTGGAATTGATAAAGAACTTGATGAGTAAACCACAACCATAATGGCAATGAAATCTCATAATTTTTTTTCTTTGAAATTTAAAATCTTATAAACGGCAGTGAAAATCTGTATCAACATTTTTAAAAAATCCCTATCATAGTATATTACATAAGTACACCGATATAACTGGTTGTACCAGGCCAGATATCAACCGTAGAGCAAATTTTAATCATGGATAACAAGAGATCAGATAAAAAATACATTGTGTTAAAAGTCACCACAGATAAAGAAGGACAAGGCATGGTTTTGAGAGTAGAAAGTTGATTACATACAACTGAAATATGGGATTTTTCCCAACTTGAGCTGCTTAGCAGACAATACACTGCACTTCTAAAACACCTCTGATGCAACATGAAGCCGCACGAAGGATAGAACAACATCAAATTTCAGAAGAGTCCTGTGGAATTCAATGGTGAGCATAAACATCATAGAAGAGTCTATAACTAGTCATTTATGTGATGTATTATAAGGAAAAACCTTTTCACTCTCAATGTAAGAGTTCACAAGCAGAGCACTGACAACATGTGCAGGGGAAAACAATTTCTCTTTGGTTTTTGAGAACAAGACAGCCATTGTGTGACTTGACAGGCCACTCATTAATGAATTGTAAATGCAGTTGTGACCCATAGTATATGACCAGAATAAGAGCCTTACACAAGAGAGAAGAAAAATCAAGAATGGAATAAGAACTGAAGTGCATGACTAAGCTAAAATTTGCCACAAAATCTTGGTGTCATTTATGAAAAAAGAGATAAAAAGTTTTTTGCTGAATAGTATAAAAATCATGGCATCACATATAGCTTTGTCTCTCATCACTGAGCAGGGACCTGAAAGTTGAGATTTAAAAGCTAGAAATACTGAAGCAAAAAAGCATTAGTATTGATCAGTTACCCACCATTTCAGTTATTTCACATTTTGTATTACAAAGAAAGGTGAGGCAGACCATTCTGCTACAGGGACCTTCCAGGCACCGCACATTATTAAGTGACATATCTAGAACAGGACTCTGTGGGGTGGTGAGAATTCCAGGTCTGTGGTTCTGATGTTACAGATATGCCAGACATGGTGAGTGCAGAAGAATAGCTGCTCATCCTGGCCTCCTTTCTACAACTTGAACTCAGACCAGCCCATCCCCACAGTCTAATTGGCCTACTTTAACTCTTACGTTCCTGGGATATCCACTGTGCTGCTGGGTGTGCAGCGTGGCTCCGGTGGGGAATTAGTCAGTGATGGGTGATCCTAAAATCAAGATTCCCAACTGCCAACACTCCACCCTAAAATGATCTGCCTAAATCATGTTACTTCTTCAGTGACTAGTGAATACATTGGTCTGCTTTTAAACAGCCACTGTCACTTGTTTCTGTCAAAAACTGTTTCCAAACAGTACTTTATTCTTGATATAAATACTCTGTGCTTGTTCATTTAACTGCAGACACAGAAAAGATTGTGCATGCTTGAGGATATTTTTAGTTGTAGTCTAGCATACTTCCAGCTGCAGCTCAAAATCAAGTAAACTCACGGCTTATAGGTAAACTAAAGTAATTGCTCAGATCCTGTTAAATCTGTGCTTTAAGTATCACACTTTTCTCCTTATTCTACTAAAGTCTCCTATCACAAATTTCTTTGAAAATGCATGTAATCAATGCATGATTTGTTCCATCAGACCACCTGACTTCTTTGGTGTCTCTTAGACATTTTTGTTTTTTGTGAAATCTTTGACAACATTAGATGGATTGATATGAAAATTGTTACAGATATTTAGAATCTACAAATGATGAATCCTAATTTAGTATTTAATTCTTTACCACTTTATATTTTAAAGTATATTTTTTTACTTTTTGGTTAAATGTGTAAAATCAGTTTCATGAGAGAATAATCAGATTTTTTGGCAGGATTTTTAGCTCTGAATATCAGAGGTTGACAGCATCTACTTTTTATGCACTATTTCCCAGACCAACAAACACAGGCAAAAAAATTAATCAACTAAATGAAGTGAAATCACAACATGCACAAGCTAACTGAACACAGAACTAAATAAATTTGCCTGCAAGTATTTGTGAAATAAAGTGTGACCATGTGTGCCAGCACGTCTGATGCACACTTCAGACAATGTGTTGATGTATTTGTGCTGTCTCTGTGTTTGTGTGTGTGGGCTTCACACGCTGTAGCTCAAGACAAGAACCATGTGAAAAGCGAAAGTATTTTTAAGTACCTCTCAATGTCTCCATGTAAGAACATCAACCCAACCAATAAAACATGATCTCAACCACAAAAACAAATTAAAGAAAAAAAGCAATACATCAATTTAAGTTTAGCAGCTCTAAGCTTAACTGTGTACACGCTTGCTATGCAATTGACAATTGTGTGTCAGATTACCACAACCCATGATATAAAGGATTGGTCCAGTTATTGGTGCACTGCAATGAATTTGATCTTTGCTGTAGAGTTAGCGCTGGTTGAAGGAATCCAGCTGCTCCTATGCCGTTCGTTTTGTTGTTCGAGTCAACTGGCAGGATCTTTGTTTTTGTGCAGGTGTTGAAACCCATTTATGCTAAGTTACCCAAGTATAATGGGCTACTGAAGAATCTAAGCAAGGCATCCTGTGTTTCTGCTGTAAGAGCAGTTCTCCATGTGTAACCTGTGCAGACCAGAACACGTTCACAAAAAACAGTTGAACCACACTCTCATGAGTTACACACATTAATCAAGCAATAACAACAAAACATGTTCAGTTTCCCCCAAAAAAGTACTCTGAAAGTAGGATGCAAATGGTTAATGAAATCCATCAGCACATAAGAAGACTCATGTAGATGAATCACTAACACCTACACCAACCCTAACATCTAGTAAAAATTGCATTTCATTTCTCAATATTTTACAAACTAGTATGTTCAAAACTTATGACATTCTCACTTGCAACATCTACTCTTTGTCATTTGTATATGAATGCATTAATACTAAACTACCATAGTGATGCACTGGACTTTAGTATATATACACACACATTGATTAGAAACACACATATTGGAAACAAAATTGGATTTTGGAAACTGTTTTAAGCCATGTAAAATGCAAAGCAAACTATGGCATCCATGTTTATACTAATCAAAGAAAATGTTGTATCAAACTTTAGCGATTCAGGCTCGGTACATCAGCACTGATTCATTGTTTAATCTAATTTCATGGGATTTATTGAGAAGACATGTGTTTTAAGAGTAAAAGCAATAAAAAAATGTTTCAGACTGACTTTGTTACATCCATCAGCAAATTATGAGAATATATAAACATACTAGGAAAATGACAATATGAGCAAAGAAACCTGTGGTTAATAATGACATGATATGAAGTAGTGGTGGGCATAAATTAATTTTTTTAATCTAGATTAATCTCACTGAAATCTTGAAATTAATCTAGATTAAAATGGCTCATTCAGGGGTCCGACAATCCGCGGGGTTCGCGGAAACAGACGTGTAAACTTTAGTTCCTATCCAAACAATAGTCGTTTAATCCTGAGACTGTTGCAATTGCCGTGTCGAGTGCTTCAATACAATAGTGTAGTAACCCCACGCATACCTTTCTCACTGCAATTAAGTTTTATTTCGGATTTATTTCGGATTTTATTTCGAATTTAGTTTATTTTTCACAGCTGCCTCTGCTATTCCTGCTCTTCTCAGGTGTACCTAATGTAGTTTTACATCATTTGTAACGTGATATCTTGTATAACAAATTGTAAATAACAACACGTTTATTCGTGTCCCTGCCCTCACTTTCCTCATGTTCTTTTCTCGCGGGGGTGCTGCACAGCCGCGGGGCCTTTAAGAATTGAACATTCTAAATGTGACGTCACGAGCGAACAAAGCTACCAAAGCAAATTCTCAAACGAAGCTTCTCCAGCGAGGTCGCTCTTGGTGTACACGCAGCAGGCAGGCCAGCTTATTCACATGCATGGCTCCAGCAGTTTCTCTAGCTCCGCCAACTTCTCATATTCAGCACTTGTTGGGAGGGCCAGGTGGTGCTGCTGTTGCGTTGTGTGCAGTGCGTCTCTGTTGCGCCACACGCGCAGTATCCTCCCTGCGGCCACCATATTAGGAGCGCTGTCTGTTCCAACAGAGCAGATTTTGTCAACTATCCCCCACAGATTAGCGACTTCCATAAACTGCCTAGCACAGGCTTCTGCAAAGTGGCGTTCTTCTGTTTTAATCACACCTAACGGCAGACAAAGTACATCAGCCCACACCCGAGCTAAAATATCAAGGTAAAAGTCATCAGTTTGCTTACCTATTTTGACCCAGTTCCCAACCCAACTTTGAGAATAGATTAACGGCGATATTTTTTATATCGCCCGATAAGACTCTCAAATTATCGCAGCACGTTAACGCCGATAACGGCCCACCACTAATATGAAGACATTTTCTATGTACAAAAAAGGAGCACTTGAGTTAAGTCAAAGACCATGCTTGGTGCCTAGAGCCAAATTGAATTACTCTGATTGCCTAGTCTTTTATAATTAATTTGCCAAGGGCTTTAGGGCCTTAATAGCTGTGAGGAACATAGGCTTGAAGGACAAACACTAATTAAAAGTTGCCAAGGATCAGGAGTATACCACAGTGCTGGATGACTTTTCTGTTAAAAAGAGCTGATTATAATTCTGCACTGGGCTTCCTCCGGTTTCTGCTATCATGAGAGTTCCCACTCCCCTCCATTGAGAGCTCTCTATGTATTATGAATCTGGATTAAAAGACAAAAAAATGGAAGGCTGATATACTTTCACCCACAGTGCTGCTATGGAAGAGGTTCCACTTAAGTGGAATGATGTGTGATGACCTCATACGGCAAGAACCTGAGAATGTGGCATTTAGCCACACAAATTTGTGTTTTAGATGAGGCTTTGTGCTACTGCAGTGAGCCCAGAAGAAGAATTAGCATAAATTCCAGGAACACACTGAAGCCAGCTAATTGTGAAAAGTGTTAAACAAGAGTGACTTTTGACTAAGATCCAGGTCCTGAATGATCACTTATGGAAGATACTAGAAATGGAGTGAAACAGCTCAGGTCTCAGGTTATGATGAGAATGACAAACTACAGTTTTCTCTGCCTTGCTTAATACAGTGCCCATAATCAGCAGCACCAAGCAAGAGACACAATGAAGAGTAGGGAGCTCTCCAAACAGGTAAGAGACAAAACAGAGCTAAAAAAAAAAAAGAAAGACAAAAGCTACCAAATCTTACAGACATGGGAAGAAGGGCATCAATCAGATAATCAGAAGTAACAGAGGTAGAATGTAATCCTTACAACAGATATAAGTGTGTCTGTCCGTTGGACCACTTTAAGCTGTACACTTCATGAAGCAGCTGAATTAAAGAAATAAATGGGTTTTTTATGTTTTCCATTTGACTAGGAGTCTGAGAAGAAACTGAGAGCAGTTTTGTCGTCAGAAATAAGCAAAAACTCTTATGGCTATGTGCCAAACTTACAGGGGCAAATTAAAAGAGACTTGAAGTCGTAGCTGCTCAGAAAAAGAAGGATTATGCTACTAAAGTTTAAAGTTCTTGTTTGTTGCTGTGTTGATCAAATTATGCTAACCCTGCAAAATAACAACTTTTTTTTACAACTTAATGAAGGGATTGTATATGGCTACCTTTATTTGTCTTACTTAAACAACAGCTCAGAACACAAGTTACTTTAGACAGCAATTCCCTTCCCTGGGACTGAGCAGCACTTTTTTTCTCAGGTCAGGAGGATGTTAAGATTTAGGAAAGTTGCTGGTATAGTGAAACATATCTATATTTATTCTTTGTGTCACTCGGAGTCCCAGAGCTCATAGTTATAAAACAGAACTTAGCGAACATGTTCACTGCAGGAACAGATTGCCGAGCTAATGAAAACTCCCTCAGCAGTCGAGATTAACTTCTTCCAGGGTTTTGTGGAAGTCAAGTCCTCAATTGCTTTTTTGCCTCTGGCTCTATCTTCTCTTTTCTTTTCTTTCTTTATCTATTTCCTCCTGCTTTCACCTGTAGAGCAGCTGCTCCAGTCTCCAAGAGGGGGAAAAGCTTTCAGAGTCAGTTGAAGCAAAGAGGAAATTAACAACTACTGGCTGGCTGGTTTTTATTGTTTTATCTAGAGACAAATGCGACTATATATTTGCTGATGATGGGAGGGAGGACTTTTGTCTGGCTCTGCTTTGTGTTTTAATACCAACATTGCTCCATTTGTTTATCTTTTTATTCTAATTCTTTTTTTTTTGTCCTTTTTTAGAAAAAACAGCTCAGACAACTTTTGTAATAGATATTATAATTATTTTTACCAAACACAAAAACTGGAGAAAAAAAATGGCTTAGTGTTTATGACAGAGGTGGAACTTGTGTTTTAGCCAAATTCACGTGACTGACTGCCATTTTACCAGATATGCTATAATATTCCAGATATTCATAGAGATTAAAGTCATCTCTGAAATAGAACTCTCTCCTCTTTCCTGTTGTAGATACTCACGGCAGTTGTTAGGTTCTTCCCCCTCAAGGTTCATTTTTGGTCAAAACAACAACTCCTGCTACTGAATTACAAGCAGCAATGGAGCCAAACTAAACAAGCAATGCCAACACTATGCAGCCTATTATTTACTTCAAACCAATAAATGGAAACAAATTTGGTTCACATTTAATTTCAAATGATCACTTCAGATCTACTTCACCACATAGAAACCTGGCTGTTTAAAATGAAACAGCAAAACTGAAGTATGCCATAGATTGTCCAATCAGTAACAAAAAGGAGAGAAGAGCATGAAAGCAGGTTAGTTTTGAGTTATTTAGCAAAAGATGGCTACAACTAAGATGTCCCACCTTCCCAAAATGTGCTGTGTTTTCATGCATATAGATATGATTTGCACTATTTACGTTCGAAAAATATGAGACACCTAGTGGTTTCATATGCTTTTTAGCCCTAACCATGAACTATTTCTAAGTAGTTTTGATTTCTAACGCTAACCAAGTTATTTCGCCGCCTAAAGCCTACTAGGAAGTGACAAAGTTTTGTCGTAACTAGCTGTGTTCACAAATAATCATGGCCTGGAACCTGTAAAACAGCATTCAGGAAGGTCACAAAAATATTCCAATGTTTTTGACTAAATCTAACCAGGAAGTGAGAAAAGTGTTTCAGTAAATTGTTGCTGTGCTACTGACAGAAAAAAATGTTGGTCTCAATTCCTCATCTCATAAAGGCCTATGGTTGAAAGCGCAGCACCTTGCTGTTCCATCCATCCACCCCACTTCCTCTTTTCACAGACTTTCTGAATTGTTAAACGATGGACTTCGCAATGATGTCAGTCTCATTGTGGAAGACCTTCAGTGTGGCACATTTCTCTCATGCCATTTGAAGGGGCAGTACTTTATATGATTTAATTATAAGTTGTATTTAAGGGTATGAACAAACATCAGAAATGACAGTTTCAGGCTTGTACAACTACATTTAAACAGTCTGAAACTAGCTGCATCGATGATCCTGAAACAAGTTAAGTTTGCGTTCTTGTGGAACAGCTTCTGCTTTTCTTTTTACAAAATATCTTGTCAAATTCTGTTGATCCTGATATCCGGACTCATATCCCATGGTCAGCAATAGTGTGGCATTTCCCATTTACTATTCTACTGCTGACATATTAATTGACATGTTTTTCATCAATATTTCTCATATGATGCTCCTTGTCATCACTGTCATCCTAACAAAGAGAGGCGTCAGCCTTAGGAAGGCTTATACACAGCCTAATTGAGTGAAGCCTGTTGAGATCATTTGAGGCAAACCACACTCTAACAATGAGCTCTTGATGAGCTCAAATCAATGGTGGGCATGGGGATGAGTCTTGTATGTATCGCTAATTAGCTCAATCTTTATACATCCCACATGTTCAAGTAAGAATGAGAAGACGACAGAGGCTATCGATCTTTTTCTGGCATTTGGCTAGACAACAAAGCATGTCTGAATTTCCAGTAAAAGTAAATGAATATATCATAATGACATCCAGTCTAAACAGTAACCTTTATCCAGTAAAAGTTTAATTTTTTTGTCCACTGGTCTTCACTGGATATAGCAACTGGCTACAAACTTGATACATACAATGAGATGATTACTGTACAATAGATTGATGGGCAGTTTGGAGGGACATACTTTAGATTATATTTTATTAGTTAAGTGGCACAGGGCCAAACTAGTAATGCACAAATACTTTTTTGTGACATTCCTAAAGAATCCTGCTTGTTTTTTGAAAGAGGTAAATATGGGTTCACATTTTTTTAATGTACATGTTTTTACCTGTTTACTTGAGTTAGCAAAGCCTTTGACCGTTCCTACACATTGTGTGGTTCAGAGCTGTAACATTACCACAAAATAAAAATCTTTCTCAAATTTCTGCACAATAACATGGCTGACAGACACATCCATTGGTCTGCTTGATACTGGCTCAGCAGGAGAAACGTAACCAGTAAATGAATACCAATTATTTCACAACTGTGTGTCTGCAGGAACCATTACATGGGGGGGTTTGTAGATATACCCCAATCAGCTCAGCCCCTGATCATCATGATCAACTCAGTTAGCCTTTCCACCTGCGACACAAATTTCATCAGTTTTGTTTTGTTTTGGATGTTTTGATTTAAAAATCTGCAAATCATTCAAAATCATCCTACACAATATGACTAGTGCCTTACTCTCCTTTGAAAAAGATTAAAGACTTGGAGCTGATCATTTTCCCTTTCAAGGGTTTATATTTTCTTTCTGCCCACAGTGAGGGCATCTTTTCGTTGTGTAATTTTATTCCACAAAGCTTTTCTTCTTAACACATCTGCACAAAACTGTGCAGCTGTAGAACTATTCAAATTTCTGCAGGCTGTAAGATAACATTTACATAAGCAGTGTTGAAAAAAAAAAAAAAACTTGCAAGCCCTAAGGTTATTAACAGCAATTATGCCTCATAAATCCCTGCCCTTCCTCTGCCAAACACACTTTTGGCCCTGCAGCACTTATTTGGAGTCAGCGTGCTTGATCACTGAAAAGGGAACCATGTAGATGTACAGATTAGCACGATCCACCCACTTACCAACTAAAAAGAGGATGGTGTAACTGGGTGTATTCAGGCACATCAAAGCCTGGTTGTATTATGAATGGAGTGATACATTGTCTGTGCGATGGGATGTGACAGCACAGATACAGGCTGTCGCTGACATGCCTTCCATCCTCGATTACCAGTGAGTCACCCTGCAAGGAGTTTGCTAGGCCTCTTGAAGGAAGCCTAGCTAAAATAAATTGTGTGCCCAAAATACTCAATACCCTTTAATCATACTTTTCTGCTTGATTTATTTGCTGTGGGGTTCATAACTTGGAGAGGGCTCTTTTTGAACTGCCTGTTTTTTTTTTTTTTTACAAAGGTTTTCTTGGGGAGAGTGAAAATTAGATCAGCGTTAGTCAGCAGCCTGGATTGCATCATTACTCTTTAATTCAGCATGGAAGAATGTACCTTTTCTGCGATAATCCCCAATTTCTTCCAGAGTGGAAAAAAGGGCAGAAAGTCGAATAATGACCCAGTGACTGAGCTCACAAAGCAGCAAAGGATATCTTCTTTTTAGGTTGAGAAATTTAACCTCTTTCACACATGTACTTCTTCCCATTCAATCCCTTCTCTTGATACTGATGATAATCCAGGCATGACAGAAACTTTGTGAGAATTTAGTTTGTCAAAATGTTGAAACTAAAGCTCTTAACAGCAGACTGAATCGATGTTTACGCTGCTATTTGTTGTTTTAGAGCAGAACACGGTATCTGTGCCCAGTGTCCAGTGTAGCTCCCTCCCAAAAGATCCAATCTCCCACAAAATACATTTCTGTGAGCTTTGATGCATTCATGATATCAAGCAGCAAGACAACTGTTTCAACACACACTGACTTCCTATACATTGATATTTAACAATTCAACACAATATGACACAATCATAAAGAAAAGCTCAAAATACAAATTATGTTTTTGCAAATATCCAAAAATGTTGCTACCACAAGCTCACATTGATTTTTACCTCCTACCATTACAAAGATAGTAAAGTAAGTAGGGAGAGAAATGGGAAACTGACATAGAGTAATTATTTCATAAGTCACTGTACTGATGTTCCTCTTAAGCATCAACTGATACATTAACATTATGCTTGCTGGCAAGCTAAAGTTCCAGTTAAATCGAGCATGATAGCATGATTTGAATAAGTCAGAACAATTCAGATTATGGGATGGCTTGTTAGTTAGCATGTTAGTTTGATAGTTGTCACTGCTAGCTCATTATTTGTAACGGATAAAGAAATATTTCATGATAATAAGCTGCACGGTTTGCCCCAAGGTATATTCAGAATGTTGCTGAAGGTTAGCAAATTAGAGCAGAGTTTTGCACAGTCTGTGAAATGACATCCATTTACTCACAATTTAACATCCTTTATCTGTTTTGTTTTTTTCAAGAATTAGGCCTTTGCATTAAGAAATGTCCCTGTTACTGTTAGTGATGCACACACAAGTGATTCCATGGAAACTCTGAAGCCCCCACCCTCTGGTGGATTTTATCAACACCCTCCTAAGAACAGTACATGTGGTCGTAGCCATATTCCTTAATAGCAAACCAAAAGTCACTAACTCTATTACCAGAGGATCTTTTATACTCCAAGTGTAAAGCCTTGAATTGAGAGCTGATGAAACGGAAGGGAAGGCTCTTATCAGGGGCAGCTGCAAGAGTCATTTATCAGTCGAGAATAATGGAAGTGAAAGGAGATGAGTGGGGCAGACGGCCTATTGCTCCACATTATAATAGCCCTACATATTCTCAGTGTCCTGGAATAACTCTGTATCTCCATTTCTCTCACTGTTGGCATTGTGCAACACTTGCTAAACAGGTATCAAGAGCCAAGAATTTATCGTATGACAAAAAGTCCAAAGGCAGTCTGTGAAAGGGGAAGTGATCTATCCTACACTGTGGCTGTTGATGTAAAAATCAAAAAGACTTATCGTATTTAGGCAGGAAATTATCTTTGTGACACTTTTGTCACAAAGAGCTTTATGCTATTGTGACATTGATAATACCTCTGTGTCCATAAAACATTGGCATGTAGTAACAGTATGAACTGCATTAAGACATTTTAGCTGTTTAGTAGCCTCTTACACTTCCAATGGCATTGTTTTCAAACTATTGGCTGAGGTAAAATTTGTACTCAGTGAAAATAATGGTTGCATGGAAATACTTGCCATGGAATTAAGAGTCCTTTTCAACACGTTTCTCTCAAAGGTGAGGTTTCTTCCAATTGTGATTGACACATGCAACAGCTTCTCTGTCCACAATGGGCCAGTGGTTGGCCAATAAACTTGCCCAAGATGATTTCTTACAGACTGTGTTACAAACATCAAAATCAAGATATTAAATGCAAATTAATCCAAAATTAACTCCAAATTAATTCAAAGTCCCAAACCCCTAAAACTCATTTGTGTACCTCAAAATGATATTCAAAATGTTTTTGCGATTAACAAATCTCTCATGGTCCCAAAGTGGCTGTGGTATTACAATACCTTTTTCCTCATTTAGTGAATGCGGATGTATGACTATGCCTATCTGACCTGGCCCAACCCATATCTGCTCTTACGTCCAAGCGCAATTCACTAAAATGGTTTTCTCCATCTGCTTCTGGGACAAGCCCAACCAAAACACATCAAGCAAGTTTTACATGCCTTCTCGGCTAGCTGCTCTTCTATAGCTCTTTGCAAAGTTTAAGCATGTCTCCTACAAAGTACATCATCTTATCTTCCAATTTGTTCTTTCACTTCAGGTGATGGCACATTTTAAATGGGGGTTGTTACACAGTTTCAGGCACACTGATTCATGACTGATGTGTCTTTTGAGACTGCTGCAGGTGATAATTTCAATCAAGCCCCACATGCAAGTACAGCAAGCAGGCGTGGCTGTCAAACCAAGCATTATATTAATCCAAATTGATTAATTTAGGTTGAAATAAACATTTCAGGGAGACATTGATAGCTTGTGTTCCAGGGACAATTAACTTCCAACGCCACAGGTGTGCAGCGCAAGGCTGCATATATTTCACCTTAGGAGCTTTACTCTGATTCACAGAGCAAAATAACTTATCTGTGACCATTCTGTCAGCCATATGTTATTGTCTACAGCAAGAACAGACACATCTCTTATAGAAACAATAGTTGACAATTAACAGATCATTGCTTCAGTCTTTTAATAACAAAGTATTCGCTAAGGATTGTTTACAAGTCAAGATGCACCACTAACCTCACGCAAAACAAGGGAAATACGCCAGAGGCTTATGTATTTGTTTTGTCTTCATTTGAAAATAGATTGAACAAGCACATTTCAGCCCAATGTAGTTGAACATTTTCTTCCTCAAGGTAATTCAAACCCAACATTCTTATATTTACCTTTCAATTATGAATATTAAATCTGCTTTGTCAGTACTTTCACCAAGGCAGCTTCAGGAAATAAAGCAGAACTATTGGACTTGTATTTTCTCCTTGCTTAATAAACTTACCTCTGGCACATGATGAAGTGGAGTAAACCCACCAAGGCAGTCTATCTAAACACCATTAATCAAATCCCCATGCACTGGCAAGACAGCTATAAGTGATCACTTAGGTCAACGAGGCAAAGAGGACTGGGAGCTGGTCTATTATGAAGAGAACGGTCAGCTGTAGCCTGAAGATGATCACACACACAAACATGAGCACAAACACTCAAACCTACCAAGGACAGTCATAAACACATTCACGGGCACAGATGCTCTCTCCCTTTGCAGATTTGTTCACACAACACCAGGTCTGTAATGGCTGCTGGCGGCTGGCGTCAGAGGCCTGCTGCTTCATCGCTGCAGCCTCAGCAACTCTTGCACGAGGCCCTTAAGAGGAGCACTATGTCTGAGAGGGACGGCTTACAGAAAGGTGAATGCTAATCAAGTATCATCGAGTTGATTAATCATATTCATTTTACAAATTGTTTAGGATTGTGAATGCTCCCAACTTGCACCTAAGTTCTTGAGCAGTATTTGATATGCTTTATACATGCGTCAGTATTTCTCGAAATGTTTTTCACTCTTACACTTCCTGTTCTGTTTATGCAGCAGATGCCAGTCTTTTTGTACTACAACCAAACTACATTTTTTAACTGAGAAGAGCATAAATGAATATTTTTTGTTGAAACAGTTTAGGACTTTATTCAAGAAGAAGCAACACTGTTGGTATTCTTTGTCTATAACAGACACTATATAGCACAGGCACTCACTCTGGTAAATGATAAAAGTCTGCAAACACATTTATCAGCTTCTGTATGCTGAGAGAAAAGTCACATTGACGTGAGTTGTCTTTTTATCGGCGCGTTCATCTCGTAGCTATGTCACTTTGAGATAGTTCTACAGTCCTTGGGGTTCCACTGGGTCCCTCCTTGGCCAACTGCAGCCCAAACTGCACAGACTGAACACAACAACTACACATGAGCTTGGATGATTCTTTATTTAAAAAAAATACAACATCCACACACAAGCACAAGCATATACATGCTTGATTCAAAAATAGACTTTACAGGAGGATTGCAGTTATTCACAGCTCTACCATTTGACGGACCCAAAAGCTTTATCAAAGCTTTTGGGTCAAATATCTGCAGAGACTGAATTGGTATGCACAGGCGGCTTCATAAATAATACATTTTGGGTCATCTTTACCAAAGCTTCCCATGCATGTACATGGAAACTATATACCCAGCCTTAAAACTACAAGCTGATTCTTTGTTAAAATAAAGATGTTTGTGGGTGTACAGGCTTTAGAGATGTGACAAAACATTATAGGGTAAGTGTAATCATCAATTTAGATATAATTTCAATGAAAAACAATCACATGATAATCATAACTGGCACGCTTGAAAAATCTGAGTCTTTGTTTTTGCGAGGTCGTGCCCATAAACTCACATACATATATATTTCTGGCAAGACATTCTTTTAAAAGCTTCTAAAATGTTTGCTATCTCCAAATGACGAGGTCATTACCGATACAGCTGCTTACAATGCCCGTCTGACTCGTGCATGGGCACTTCCCAGCCAATTCTCTGCCACGTCTGTGACTGAGATTGGCTGCAAACTGCCTGGGAGAGGCAACTCTAAGTGGTTGCATCTATTAAGAGGGATCACAAGGACAGAGCTTATCTTGAGATGGCAAGATAATTATGTTGTATTAAGTATTAGAGATATGAGATAAAGGAGTCTCAGAATATCTGTGCCTGTGGCAGCACTTGGCGACTTTGAAAGGTTTATTTACAAAAGAGGAGGACTTTGGATAATGGCAGAATTAAAAAGTTTAATTGTTCAAGTTAAAAAGAGATGGCTGAACATTGATAAGATATGTCATAAAGTGTAATTGTTGGATTGTGTATGCGTTCAAGTATTCATCATTATTACAAGGATTACCTGTTAAAAGTCACACTCATGCTGTGGTGTTGAGAATGAAGCCTGCACCACTCAAATCAAGTATAGTTCTGTTACTTTTTCCCTCAGTAAACGCTGAAGCCCCATATTTTTTTGATTACTGACATGCTTTCCATATCTCATTTCAAGGAAGCATATCCGCCATCCTGCTTTTTCTGTTATTTATCTGAGAAAAAGAACTCACATATTTGTCCAGACTTTCGCAGCTGCAAGCTTCTCAATGCAGCTTTGTTGAGTGTGGGTTATGTGTCTGGAGTTCCACAGTAGTTACTGAGCAAATAGTCAGCATTTTTATTTTTATTTTATCTATTTAAAGTTTGGATCCAGACAGCAGGATTAGATTGTTTGGCCACCCTTTCGGAGGGACTTTTGAAACCTGTCATACTTCAGACCCTTCAGCCCAGCCGTAATCTTATTGAATTGCATATCGCTTATCTGTCAAGTCTCCATGACATCTCACTTTATAGCACTGGTTATCACATGATGTTTTGCTTTTTTTCAATGTGAAGGGGCAACAGTGTCAAAGATTTTCTTTTAATACACAATTGTTACCTAATTCTTGAAAAGTTTAAACCAACCCAGTTGTAGCTGCAGTAACAGCTTACATGTGTTATGGAGACCAAAGACAATAGTTGAAATGTTTTTGTTTTGGGTTACTTGTACCCAGGTACTTGGGAGCCTGCATTCATTGATTCAACAATGAATTCTGCAACATACCAAAGAGTGTGTGAAGTCAAAAGCTAAAGCTGACCTTTCAAAAGTAACAGCATCTTTCAAAGTACACTAACAATCCACCAAGTGATCTCTCCAAAAGAAGAAAAAGGGTTATAAAATGGTCAAATTCGTCAAAGTCACGATTTAAATCAAAATATAATGTCAAAGTAGCATTTTAATATTACGTTTTTTTTCATATTTGTTCTGATATAAATCTGTCTATAAAGATATAGCTGGATTTTATGTGGGATAACTTAAAGATGTGTCAGCATTGGTATCTCTCTTCGCATGTTCACCACAATGAAACTGTGACATGCTGCAGTCTATTCAACATTTTTATAGTCATTTCAACATCACCAATTAAATCATTAGCCATTAAAACACAGTTCAATACTCTGCAGCAGCTGCGGGGGCTGGAGATCAGTTGAGTCGAGCAAATATTTCCAGTTTTTACAGTATGTCAGACTTCTCTATTGTTTTTCTCCATTGGACAGAATTTATTTGCAAATTTTCTTTGCTGTAAATGGTCTCTTATTAGCAGAAATCACAGTGGAAAATGGAGAGCTGTCCTGCTCAGTATATCACACATCCAGATCGTTCAAAGTATCTGGATGTAATTTGCAGTGTAAGCACATGCTCTCCCTAAAGATGCTATAAAGCATCTCTGTGGATATGTGTTAGAGATGACATCCAGCAAGTGATCACTTTGTAAAAGGTATATTTTAACAAAGACAACATCCTCTGCTAGTCAGTAGAATAAAACATGTAATTGCAGTAGATTTAAATTTTTAATTGATATCATGCATTTTACCTACTTGTTTTCTACCCTAGGTATTGTGGTTTTTTTCTGCTACTGGTACCCAATTTCCTATTTAGGAATACTCATGTTCAATATAAAAATTCATCCCCCATGGGGAATATTCAAATTTTCATGTTGCTCAATTAAAATATTTACAATAATTGTAAATTAGAACAAAAAATATAAATGAATAAATAAATAAATAATATGAGAAGAACATGTCAGCAGTCACTGTTAAAAAACCCAATGGCTATGGGGACAAAGGACCTCCTGAACCTCTCAGTCCTGCAGCGCAGTGGGATGAGCTTCTCTCTGCAGCTGCTCCTCTGTCCTGCCAGGATGCTCTGGAGGGGATGTTCATTGTTTACCATCAAAGAATATAACTGCTCCACCATAGTTCTGAGAGGGTCCAGAACGGGTCCAGCTCCCTGCCTATCACAGAACTAGCCATTTTCACCAGTTTGTCTAGGCACCTACTGTTTTTGTCTGTAGTGCAACTCCCCCAGCAGACAGCAGCATAGAACAGTGCACACTCAATGATATTGTGATAAAACATGCACCGCATATCACTGCAGACATTGAAGGACCTGAGCCATCTCAGGAAGAAGAGACGGCTCTGTCCTTCCTGTACACCGTATCTATGTTGGCAGACCATTCCAGTTTATTATCCAGCACCACCCCCAGGTATTTGCAGGTCTGAACAGTCTCTATCTCCCCTCCATCAATGCAGACTGACTGGTATGGAGTTTTAGATCTCCTGAAATCCACCACCAGCTCTTTGGTTTTGGTGGTGTTCAGGAGCAAACAGTTATTTTTGGTCCAGTCAGTAAAGGCCTCCACAAGGTCCCTGTACTCCTTCTCCTGTCCACCGCGCACACATGCCACAACAGCCGTGTCATCAGAATGCTTCTGTATGTGGCAGGACTCTGTGGTTGTATCTAAAGTTCGATTTGTAGAGGGTGAAAAGAAAAGGAGCCAAAACAGTACCCTGCGGAGCCCCAGGACTGCATTCCAGTGTTCCAGATACACATCTCCCCATCCTGTGTCAGGGAGGGGGCCACACCCATACCTAAAAGCTTGTCTCTCAGTATGGGAGGCTGTATGGTGTTGAAGACACTGGAGAAGTCAAAGAACATGACTCTCACATATGAACCAGGCACATATAACAATAATAATAATAATAATAATAATAATAGGTTATGCAGAACAAAAATGTTCAAATTGTTAAAAACATACTGACTAACTACAGGACTTTTCATATTTAATCTTCTCAGCAAACTTGATATATGTTTTAGCAACATACTTTAACTCAAAATATTCACTTACATTACAGCTAGAAAAGAGCCTTGTGGTTACAACTGTAAAGCCATGTAGTTGGTTAAGGAATACTTTGAGGAACTGGGTGTAATGGAAGAAAGGAGAAACTCAGCCCAGAGTTAAAAAGAGAATGGATTGCGATAGTTCTTGGATCTGCAAGAATAATAGATGTGCTAAACTCCTTTCTTGTCGCTCGCCCTCATGAAGTGCTCCGATTTATCATCTTAATCATCATCAAAGCTATCGTCTCTGCTTTGCTCTGACTGAGCTGAGAAAGATTCTTCATGGATTTCTTTTTCGTTCATGTTTTCAGAGTGCCACATAGCTGCAGCCTGAAGCTCTCCAGGTAATTACTGTTCAGAGGATTCCTGCTGTCCACATCTGTCAAGAAAGTTGAGATCCCCGCACACGCACTCCATGCATAAGAACTTTATATCATATCATAAGTACAGAGTCTATGTTATATGTTAACCATATCAGTCATGTATTAATGATCTTTACACACATTCTCCTTTGATTGAAGAATGAGAATGAGTATGTAAAAATAAGGTTGATCTGGGAAAAAGATCAACTGTTTTGTAAGAGCTGTGGCCAGAATGTTTTGTACACTGTATGAAATAAGTAATGGTCATCATCTTGTGACTTTCCAGTAGACAAAAAAACAGGATGTATTGAGCAAGGCATGATGTCTGGCCCTCTATGTAAAGTAATAACAGATGGCCTGACGAAAGTGATGAATAGGGTGGTAATAGAGAGGGAGAGAGAAGGGGGATAAAGAAAAGTTGGAAAGAGAAATAATGAGCGGAGATTTTTTTTTCCTCATGCCCCAGAAGTGTGAGCAACTCGGACCTGTTGGAGGACTTCAGAAGAAATTTGCAGTTTGATTATTCTATACCTGGAGTGAATGAAGGATTAACCATTTACAAACTAATTGTGGATTACAGTTGGATTTATCAGGAGCTTTTATACTCACTTTGCTGTTGTGGATATGGATAAGTCTTTGTTGAGGTGTTCTTATCCATGAAGAGGATATATATTCCAACAACATGAGGAGGACTTTGCAACCCTAGGCCAGGACTGTTCAGCACCCCTTACCCTTCATACAATCTGGACCAAATAGTCTCAGCTCTTAAGTGTATAGGAGAAGTGCAACGGGAGGTTATTAGAAAGTGAATTTGTGATTTTATATGAACAATATAAAACTGAATTTTTCAAATGACAAACTATTAAATATTATTCTAACTTTATGCTCTAACCCTGATAAAGTACTAAATATTGATCCTGCAGTTATAGTCTAAATTGGGGACCTTCATTCTTTGAATCTAGCAGAACAAAAAAAGGTAAAGTGGTATACAGTTAAATGTTTAGAATTTATGGTTCAAAAGAGGGTTAGGGTCCTTCGAGCCTCTATCTAGGCCATTAAATAATTCCTGGTAAATAAAAAGTGCTCAGACCAGTAAGAGGAGAGCGTCAGTCAATGGGTGTGGCTGTTGCCACTCCTTGCCACCGTCTTAGTTTTACTAATAGGGGGATGCTCTATGATAACTCAGACCATAGATGGAGAGCCGGTCCAGACCTCCTGTACAGGCATACATGGGATCTGTCAAGTCTTTTCCTCAATTTCAATCATTTCAAAATGTGCAGAATCTTACTGAAATAAGCTATATATTTATATGCTATCCCTTTGAAAAGGAAGCATTCCACATCCGAACAACAACAGGGTTAGATGTATAAACTACATCTGTGACTACAATGTGAAATTTTCATCTGCTGTCCCTTTGGAAGGACTTTCCTTGTGTATAAATATTTTTTTCTGCAATCTGAAGAAACAGGTTACGGATAGAATGGTACAAAAAATAAAAAAATAAAAATGTTCTTGCACAAGTTACCAAAGTGTCTTTTTAGGACAAGCAGGGGTTCAGAAACCAGTAAAGTATTCATTGTTGGATAAAAAGTTGCCAAAACTTTCCTCAATAAGTTATATATAAAATTTTATATTCCAAGTGTAATGTTCTCTTAACTTTAACCGATCGCTTTAAGTGCGTAAGTGCTTTTAATGCCGAGTAGAGCAAAACAAGACAAAACAAAGACTAACAGACATAAAAACAGGAATAAAGAAATGAGCAGGAAAAAGAGGAAGTGAAATATATCTCAAAGTTGAACTCTAATACGTGTCACCTGCTTTGGAGCACATTGTCTATCCCCCTTCTCCTGTCCAACTCCTCATGCAATCTGTATTAGTTCTTCATTAGTTTGCACTGTGTCATTGTCCTGTCTACTATTTGACTGGCACAGCTGGTTCCTAACCACTGCAGAATGATAACTGGCAATATGCAGTAGAGCAGTTTCCTATGTGGTAAAAATGGATGATAAAGGGATACCCCATGCGTTGAAAGCTGATGTGAAAGACTCTTGATAAAGAGACTATGTGATAAGTTGAGAATGAGAATGTGTTGGCACTTGCGCTTTTGAAATAAAGCTGTTTGATTTCAATTAAGATTCATGAAATTTGCAGTCATAAGTCACTCGTATACCAAACAGAAGTAGATCCCCCTCCCTTGCTCACCTCCACCACAGTCGAATAAACCCTGTGTGTTTTGCTAATGTCATCATTTGCTCTGATTAACATATCTCCCTGCAAGAGCACAGCTCTTTGATTTACACTTTATATTTCCTCCCTCTTCCTGATTCAGCTGTTGCACGTTCTGAGAGCATGGACGACAGAGCTGGTGTCATTCTGAGCTTTAATGGGGATCACAGGCCATGAAAAAGTGTGCACATTCCCTACCACACCAATTATACTGTCCAGGGGAATGAATGATGAAGCGCGTCGGGGGCTGTTTTCCAGTATTAAATTTAAGAAAGCATGAGAAAAGTGGTGAGGCAGACTCATGCTTTAACTCTGCACATTTAAGCACATGTTCCCTTTACGCAGTGAATTAAGATCAGGTTGGTCAGCCAGCCAGGCTGCATTTTAATGGATCTTTAGCTGACGTTTATTACAGTTCATATGCAATATGCCCAGTATGGCTGTAATTTTTCTACAGGGTGCTATTTTTCAGCACCAGTGGTGGTCTGAAATATATACATTGAGAGACTGTGTATTACATGATTCGAATAAGGGTATTTTTGGCCGGTAGTCACTCCTGCTGCTTTATTGATTGTTCACAATGAGACATTTAAAAGAAGTTCCCAATGGGCTTCACTTTCCAAGCGAAATATGTGAATTATTATTGGGTGGGACTCCATGAATGGTTAGCAATCCGAGTTTGCATCCGAGTAACAAGGTTCTGGTTTAATGCTCGGTGGCTGGCAGGGGCCTTTCTGTGTGGGGCGTTTTCTCTCTGGGGCTCTATGGGTAATCTATGGGTATTCCAGTTTTGTCCAAAAGTCGAAAGACATACATTCACTGGTGATTCTAAATTGACCCTAACTGTAAATATTCACATTACATGAAAACCGGTTTGATGTGTCTCATTATTTCAGATGTCACTTGCACTCTTTGGCTGCATGCTGGTTGGTTGTTTCATACTAGGGTTGGAAATCATAACATTTGAATGTAGCTGATATGCAGGTTTTCACATTTTGCAACATTCACAACATGTTGAGCCGCTAATTACACATATAATATAACCGTGAAGGTAACAATTTAATGGGTATTAACACTATATGCCAACACATAATGATAATGCTTAATTTTCCACTGTTAGGTTGCTTACTAGCTTTGATATCACAATTTGTGTGGAATAATTAAATGCCCCTTATTAGTTTAAAATAATTTATTCCCCTCTCTGTCAGGATCTGGATTTTAAGTTGTGTTCTTGTACTTGGTTATTGGTGTCTTTATTCAGTACTTTGTGTTTTCTGTATTTAGATTTAGTCTTTGTTTCATTCTAGTTCTGTTTATTCAGTTTTCAGTTATGTTTTATTTTCTCCTTGTGTATTCCCTTAGTGTGCTCTCTCTCGCCCCCTGTGTTCTGCCATCTCTCTCTCTCCTCAGTCTCTCTCCTGCCCTCTGCTCTCATTCACTCACCTGCAACCTGTTCCCAATCAACCACCAGTTCCTACTCCAGTAATCACCTCCCCAGTATATATGTCTGTCTAGTCCAACCACTCCTTGCCGGATCCTCTTCATTACCTTCACAACTTTGGTCTTCAATACTTTGGTCTTTAGTCTTGTCATGTCCCCTGGTCTGGTTTTGTCCCCCTGGTCTGTTATTTCTAGTCCGCCTTCCTCGTCTGTCCTTTTGGTAGCGTTTTGTTGTTTTCTAGTTTCATGTCCAGTTTAGTTTTTGATATTCCAGCTTTGCTGCGCTTTTGGTTTATATTCCTTTGTCAAATAAACTCTTTAACTTTATTTTGCCTCCCGTCGTGTCTGCACCTGGGTCCTCCCCGAAACACATCATGACAGTCTCATTTCTAGATAGCCAAAATATGGAAAGAAATGTATAGTGATTCTCACTCAACTATTTGACATTAATAATAAGTATTGTGTTTCTGTCAAATTGGAATTTGTGGAATAACCAGTTTCACATAAACATCAAATTGCATCCAACCACAGCAGGTAAAGCAAAATTCTTCAGAAAGCTTGAGCTGACTTCACAGTTAAGTTACAGAAGTATTAACAACAGCCAACATACAAGAACTCAAACAAACACAAACAAAAAAGAACACATCATCTCAAGTATGTGTTACAGCATCAGCAAACATTGCCACAATTGATTCCAGCAACTGAATTAATAGTAACTATTCTGATTTTCAGTGCACTGTTATAACCCTCTATTGATAATGTCTGTCTTTCTTGTTCTAACATTTGTGTGTTTATTGATTTTAGAAAGCTGGAATCCCCATTAAAAATGCTGTCTCACTCCAGAGCTATCTACAAATGAATAGGGAACAAAAATAGCTTCATTTACAGTCACCAAAGTTTATGTAAATCCACATTTATCTTTAAAATCGTAACATGCCTATGTCTTGTATTATGGCACTTTGTCACAAATGTTTCTGTCCTTTAGGTCCTTTGACTTTTCAACTTTGATATGACTTGTGATGGATCAGGTTTATAATGCTTTGGATTTTTTTTGTGATACCACCTAATTCCTGCCCGATAAGCAAGTATTGGTGTCACCCATTCTCAAGGGAGACTGGCTGCCAGTGATGTTTGAAGCCCCCATCTTGGGTTTTCCAATAACAAAATAAACATGAATCTCCCCCATCATTTTCATTCCCTCTCCTGTACCTTGCTGTAAACATCATCTACAGTTCGTACAACACTGCAGTGAAGAGCAATTTGTGTCACAACTGGTTACATTTTCCCTGCCACTGACAGTGTGAACTCAGCATTAGACAGTTATGAAAGAAAATTGCTTTTTGAACGCAGCTGTAGCCACTTCAGCCAACTTGGAGAGTTGGATGCTTCATTTAATGATTTTCCAGTCTCTGAAAAATGTAGTAACTATTTCATGAGCAACAGTATATTATCAGTGTGCTGAGTCCAAAAGCATTTACTGACAAATCTCTGCAGCAATCCACATTTACTGGAGAGCTGCTCCAGTGTTTCTGCAAGCATCATATCTCATCATTAGCTCATTATGTCCTCATGTAAGAAGAAATCTGTTTTTGAAACTCAATATAGAGTGGAGGGAGGCAAGGCTTTCTTTACTGTACCTACAACTCTCCAGCTTTAGTTTACAAAAAAAACTGCTATTTAAAACAGAGTTCTAATTATGTAGTTTCACAGCGCCAACAGCACTACTATCTGTAAAATTTCAGCTCATAGATCTTTGGAATATTTGCCAAAAACAAAACAGCTGATAGTAAAGTAAAGATAGCCTTTATGCAAATTGCTGGATGGAAGGCAGAGGTGTGATGTGTGCCCTAAGAATGGCTCTGGGTTTCATACATGTTTCTGGCACAGGGGACCACAGAGCTGCTGCCAAGTGCTCTGCGCTGGCCTCATTGTAAATATTAAGAGTTAATTCCCTCTGGTAAAGGCAGCTGTAAACCATGTGCACTGCTATTAATCACAGTGAAATCACCCCGCCAAGAATCCCCTCTTGCTTTATTCAAATTGCAGCACACAAGCCAAAAATATTCATAGATTGCAAGCTTTTATAAACATGGGATCAAAGTTCAGAGACAGCTCTTAGTGTCTTTGTAGACAACAGTAGGCATTGCTTCCAACTGCGTGGGGTGTATTTTTATGATATGTATACAGAGAGAAGCACATGAGTTAGTAGTCGTGTGTTTATGGTGAGTGAATATATTAGCTCTCTCCTAAAAGAAAGTAAATAATACTGGGGGTTGGACTGAGAGGAAGGAAGAGAGACACAGATACTCAGGGGGGTAGAAGTCTAATGTGTCAGCATTTTATCACGGTCGAATAGCTGGAGGTTCAAAGGTCAATCCCATTCTGTTTTCAGCCACAGTCACCTTGTCACACTGACAGAGCTCTCTGAAGCATTGACTAAATCAGCCATCAGCCAACACTGCTGAAGCTCTTAAATGGCTAATGGAGTTGCCAGGCCAGCTGGGAATACAAACCAATGGACTTATTGAACCTTCCCCAAACAAAGCTGCCAACAAAACAAACTTTACACACACGTTGTGGTTCTCATTTACCTGTCAATAGTTGAGAGTATTTTTACTCGTGCTTTATTGAAGCAGCCTGAGCTGTCTGATATACTGTGAACTTGAATACGCAGAGTCAGCACAAATTTGAAACAAAAAATGCTGTTCTCCTGACAAGAAAAAGAAATATATAAAACACACTCAAGGTTGAGTGCACTTTGAGGTTACAAAAAAAGCTCATTGCATGTATTGTTTTACAAAATGATGACAAGGTTAAGCAGGAAAGCAACCTGTTGACACAGACAGATGTAATCCCTGTTTTATGTCTCACTAGAAGAGTGTGGTGTTGTATTTCTCTGCAGTTATATCCCAACATTTGTATCACACCTGTTTATTTGTATTTAGCTGTGCGTGGGTAGATACCAGCCAATCAAAGCGCTGTCTCCCTCCTCCTTCTGGCTTTGTATGTGTGTGCTACACGCACACAAACCCTCACACCCCATCATCAGAACAGGTACATAAGCTTGAGAAAAATGTCACGATGTTGTAGGAAGGTGTGCCGAGGTGTCGACAAGTTCCTTTCTGCTTTAAAATCTAACTGCTGTGAAATAAAAAGTCAATTATGCTGTACTTTTTCTGTTCACAGTTTTGATGTGAGGGAGTCTGTCTTACTTTAACTCTCTGAAAAGGGCTGCTACTGTAACTTGTGAGCCAGGTGAGGAGGGGCAAACTCTGAATGCAGTGTTTGCAACGGAACTGAAAAAAGCTGTTTAGTCAACCTTTAACCTTTAAATGCAAGTACATTCAAAACCAGGCAAATGTTTGCTTCTGAGTGTTTTCTGCCATTTTATTAATAGATATTCTTATTTATCTTGTGTTTTCTGTTCTTTGGGTAAAATAATCTACTTGCACATGGACATGCGTTATAAAGTGAGTGCTTCTCATCTGTTTTATGTACCACAAGATCTGCAGCATTTAAGTCTACATGTTACACAAATTTTCTTTGAGCCTGTAAATATTGTACTACTGCATGGATTGTGACACTTTACTGTACATCCAGAGACAGTTACAATGAATCATCCAGACTAAACAGTAGATAATATTTTGATTTCATTTGTGCACTTTAAACATACAGAGAAGTAATACTCATAACAATGTACATCCCTCTGTGAGAAATATCTCTCGACTGATGCTCCCACTGTGACAAAACAACATGAAAATCAGCTGATGACAGGTTGCACATCTCATTCTCTACTGCACAGAGAAATTCCTCTGCATTCATTCTATAAGGGCTCCCGTGTTGATCATGGGAGGACCCTTGTTGCTTAGCTTAGGGGTCTGTGTTGTCTTCTGCAGTGTGGGACATACTCTGTAAAGTCCCTCCAGTCCTGCAGTTGAGCATGGGAATGGAAAACCCAGGAGTTGTCATGGCAGCTGAGCTGAGGAAGGAATGCACATTACCATACTAGAGAGACAATGAGATTGAGAGAAATGTTGTGAAATTATATCATTTTTTGCAAGTAAAGCTGCTTTGTGTTTTTTATCAGCATGACAAACAGTGACATTAGGGAGACTTAAGTGAATTAAGAACGGCAGAGAGAAGAGAGGGGATCAGTGTGAAACCCAAGAGTTCACCGAACGTTGAATAAAAATGTAAATATCATTTATGTATTTTGTTGAATATCCTGTTGTTTCAAATGCTGCTTCTTCTTGTGATACAATACATTGAGGTGATTTCACAATGAAACACAATTAAACACAAGCAAAATAACCTACATGGAGCAAGGCGGAAAAATGGAGGAAGGAGTGAGAGGAAGAGAGATGTGTGAGCACACTGAGAAGTCTGTTATGCTGAGGGCTTGTGCAGGGGAGGGCCCGGGCTGTGAATGCAATGGAATGACAGGCAGGGATTAAAAGGGAGGTGGTGCCATTGAAAAGGAAGCTGATCCAGGAAACTGAGCTGACACTTGAACACAGCTAGCTGACAAGTGCAGCCAACCCTGCTGCAGTCCTGGACTGGCTACACCCCCCCACCAACCGTACCCCTCCGGGGACCAGCAGAGGTCTGTGTTGGTTCGTTAGTCATGACTGTAGAGACAGACGATGCACTGAAACGTGATTAATGATCCATGCACAATTTCAGTAAAAAGTTATGAATCAGAATCCAAATGAGAAAAATGTAAATTTGGGTACTTAACTGTAAGATCTCTGTGGTGACATTTTTCATTTTAACACAATGAACCAATAACATGACAAAGACCAGAGTATGGTCCGTGCAGCAGCCTTCAACTGATCAGTGGAATCCATTTATTGAGAAAGAAATGTATTATAGATGTATGTAGGAATTGCACACTGTGATCATTAATCAATTTTAAAACATGATTATACAATATTAAATAAATGTTTCCACAAAAGATCAAATGAGGAGGCTAGGGATGGATTCAAGTTTATCGATCAAAGTTTCTCAGATGTGAAAGAAGCAAACAATGCACAGCCTTTGCACATGTCTAAGATTAGAGTCAACATAGCGGTTAATGCGTTTCCTGTTGAAACAGGATGTTGGGCTGCCATTTGCATGGAAGTAACTGATGATGTTCTTTGGTTTGTTTTGATTTTGTTACAACATAAAGAGTCATCAAGAGTCACAAAGTGAGATTAGATGGCCTAATAAAGCAAAAAAATATATAGCTATCGGTAAATTTGTTGATTTGAAATCAGACTCACTATATTCCCTAAACATGAATGCGGCACAGGCGTCTGAGGACTAAAACATCAAAAGCAGAAGACATAGAATAACCCTGTGTGAGTAGGCAACCCATTCACAAAACTGAGTGCTGACAAAGTGGTGTATCCTTATTTTTTGCTGCGTTATAAGAACATCACACTATTTCTAGAACTGGCACTCAGAGTTGAAACTGGATGTAGATCAAACACTGCAGTCGGTGAAGATAAATGTACTCCCCATGGAGCCAGTTTAGTGTCTTAAAGACTTATTGTACTCTGTTGTTCTCTTCTGTCTGAGCTAATCCTTGTATTTCGGTGGAGAACTGCAGTTTTATAGGTGGCATGATACAGTGTATTAGCGAATGGCAGGTAAGCAAGCTGTTTCAGATATGTGAGTTCTGTGATGTCAGCTGGAAAGTCTGTTTCTTCTGAGTGTTAATACAGACATAATTGGCTAACTGTCTGAACTTTGGGGGCATCAGCTCATAATCCCATCAGTATTTAAATCAGATATGCGACTCTTGAATACGACTCTTGAATACTCTTGAAAACTCCCCTCAACACTCACAGAAGACTCTGCTTTCTGGGAGTTCCTTTGATTAATAATCCTGACAAGTCAGCTCATTATTTTCAGTTAAAATGCCACAACTGCATGTTCATATTATCTCTGCCAGCAGAGGGGACAAAGCCACTGGCTTCTTGCACAGGGGGCTGATTAGGAAGCACAAGCACCAATCACCCCCTTCTGTGCTGCACTGGGGATAGGTTTGACACTTTGATCCAAGAGCTCTCTCATACACCTAACACATAAAAACCCACTCACAAGAGCATACACACATTTTGGTGTGGATGTCTTTGCGACAGACAGCCTCAACAATGCCGTTACATGCCGCTGTTTTTTTGTTTTTTAAATCATGCATTTACAAATGACTGGATGCTGGATGGAATGGATGAACTCGCAACACAATAACCACAGCCGCACATAACATAAAACAAGTGCAGCATACAGGAAGAAAAGAGCGCTTCCAATGATCCATTAATTCCCATTGGTTTGGTGAGGGGGGGATTTATCGACTGGCAGAGTAAATTCAAGGCTTACTCACTGTCAACACAACCCAGGAGGCAGTCTGCTGGAAAATCTAGTGCTGTGGTGCCAGGTCGCTCCACATAATTCCCCTGTAGGGCGGCTGTTTGTGATGAGCCATGCCCGTGTGGTTGTGTGGTTACTGAAAGGCCTGTCATTACAGCTGCACCCTGTGGCACGGCAGCCCGATCCAATCCAAACAAGATCCACTCCAACAACTACATCTCCCACCTTAAACCAGCTTATCATGATTCAGGATTTGGTTCATATGTTATATGTAAGGAGGAATTAAACAAGCAGTCAATCTATATGCAATAAATCAGCCTTTGCTAAGAATGCATTTACTACAAGTCAGTCAACATTGTTCTTTAGAAGTATATGTTTAGTTCCGTGATTTAATTAATCACTTACACTTTTTCTGAATGGTGGCTTATAATTTCTTTACTTTCCTATTAGTCTAAATTATGCACAATGGAGTGTTAAGCTATTATAGGTTAGCGTTCATTAGTCAGCGCACTGTCATTATTATAAGGTCACCATAGGTTAGCAGGATCCGAGGCTTAACCCAGTTATTTTCAGAACACTGAAGCATCATGAACATGTAGTTCCTTTTAGACATCATTTTCTGGACATTTATGAAGTAGCTTTGATGATTGTCCAGTAGATGTTTTTGTTCTTTTTGAGAGACTTGAATGACGCTCCTTCAAACCGTAAAGAAGATAATATTTAGTTAATATTAAGTTTAGCAGGACATATTGATTGACAGTTTACTATCACACAATCAATTTCCTGTTATTTTCTGATTAAAAAAAAAATGCTGTTTTTAAATTAGCTCATTAAAAAAATCAGCAAAGGGCTGCAACTCCAAAACTCCAATGGAGTTATTTGAATGCATCCCGCCTGCCTGAATAATTCTTCTTATTTTAGGAGAATCTTATTTTTTCCTTTTCATAATTTCTCATGCATACATTTCACCATGTGTATCAAAATGTGCCCCTTTCTTTTGATTTAGGTTGTTCTACAAATATGTTTGTGGAATGTAACTGCTGGGAGCATTTACATGAATAGTGTATGTGAAATTAAGTTTGATCTATCTTTACAATACTGAAGAAACTGAATCATCTTATACTTTCCACTTTGGCTCCTCAATGTTTTAGAGGAGATGGTGATACTATTTGTTTTGTACATATTGGTTGTTTATCTACATTATGAATCAACTCACAGATTGGGAAATGGTATATTTTGCTCCAGCTTCAAGTGATAGTGACAGCTTGTGTCAGTTACTGATTCATTAATGTTAAAGATGTTAAAGAATATTCCTGAAAAGGGTCAATCTGCATCACGAGCACTATAATACAGTTTATCTATATTTGAAGTTGTATTTTGGTTTCAGGACTAAACTTTCACCAGAACAGTCTTGCATTAACATAAGTAAGGCATTTAGATTCTTCTCCCACCATCGGTGTTCTTGTGATTTCTTTAAAATGGAAATGTGCCTATTCAGTCACCGGAGCTGTATCCCATGTGTTTTGCACACTGCAGTGTCAGATACCTCAGACATTCAACCCTGTTGCTCATGCAGCTTTTCACAGGCTTTTGCCCACTATTTACCTCACTTTGGTGCTTTTATGTAAATCTTTGTTATCTTTCACCGGATGTTCAGCATCTGAAGCTGCTGGGTTGAAGCATTACACTACTATTACACTAGGATGTTTAGGATACACAGGATGTACACATGTTTTAAATAAATCTGGTCAATCTATTTTTCTCCTTTCTCTCTCCCTCACACACACATTCTCTGAAATCAATCAGTGATGATTCCTTCGCCCCCTTTCACCCATAAATCTATTATTAATGACAGCCCTCAGCACTAAACTAAATTTAGTGCATAAAGTCCACTTGAAGAGGGGGGATCAATAAGGTTCCAGCAGTCACAGCATGAGTCTCATTAAGCTCTTTGGAAACGCAGGATGTGAAGAGGCTGACCCTAAGTGCAAATGGTCTTCCTAACTAAAAGAGAGCTCTAGAGAGGAAGCAATAAAGAGAGCAAGAGGTTCAGATGGTACATGGCAATTTTCAGTGGGCTGTTACTCTCCAATTGTTGCCTTGTAGCTAATCTTTATATGGGATCGTTGATGGGGTGACGTTTGGTGTAATTAGGTTTAAACAAGGTCTGTCTTATTGCCTTTGAGCATGCCACTTGTGTAGCATGAGTCACATCTGAATTTCCAGACCCCGTGACAAAGATACTTGGCTTCAGTCAGGATCATCATGGTTGTGATGAGGCTATTTCACTATCAGCATGTAGCTCAATATTTAATCATGGACCCATTTCTGTGGAAACAGTCAATTACCCATTCATAAATTTCTCTGTGCCAGCTGAGGAAGCATGCATATGTTGCCTGTAACATCGACACTTTGAAAATAGATGCATATCAAAGCACATGGGACAGAATGAATAACAGTAAATGGCTTCATTAAAGCTAACAAGTCGCAGTGTCTCATATCACACTGCGACTTATTAGCTTACGTGTCAATACACTTGTACAACAATGGTGCCATGCTACATGTAAATAAAGCAAAACTGCAGAAAAGCTCACCCTGACATGGGCATATGAGGTGACTCTGTTTTAGACAGCTCCTACATGCTGAAATTAGTAAGTACGAAGCACTGCATTGCTATGGAGATACTTGTGCATAATGTAAATGAGCTTGCGCAGTATGTTAGAAATCACTTGCGACATAAAGAGTTCAAAAGAAGTTGAAAAATATTTTTTGATAGGAAAAGCTTCATGGGATCTTTTATATCAGCAGAAGCAACACCAAGGTATTTTAAACATAAAATAAAACAAGGCAAAAATAAATTAAGAGGAAAAATTCCCCTTCAGATTGTTGTTTATGACAATGGCAGTTTTATGTGCAAAGCATATTGCATATTCAATTCAATTCGATTCATTTTGCATATACTATTACAAAGTATGAAAGAACCACACACATAACAAAATTCAACAGGAAAACCCATCACAGGCTCAGTAAAATAGCTACACTCACAAGAAAAAGCAGGATGAAAGGGCTTTTAGAATTCTGCAAGTAACATAAAACAGTTTTATGCAAACAGCAACCTACAGTTTATGAATGTATCTAGTCAGGCAATACTAAACTTGTGTTTTTATGCAAGATGGAAATAGCCTGCCAGCTGACTGAATACTTGAAAGACTACTGTTCTAAAGCTAATATGAAATGTAGGAAATGCTCACTTAGAGCAGGAATTAAACCAGTACTCAGACCTGGCCTATTGAGGCTGTATGCAATTAGAGACTTACTGATGCAACCCAGCACCTGGTCATGATTTGATCAAGAAACTTGAAATTAGTCCAGAGTGTCATAGATGTTCTTAATAAGATTTGCCACACACGTTTGCATAGTTTGACAGCTGCTGCCCTTCTGTACAGTAACATACTGTTAAGCTGTTTTCACACATGCAGCCCTAAAGCCCTGAAATTTCTTAATTTTCAAGTGTGACTGCACGAGGCGAACAGGACTCACTGGCAGTGGCAAGTATGAAAAAAAAACATGAATAAGTCCATGCGTGAGTAGCGCCTGTAATTCTGCTGGGGAATTCACGGCAAGCAGGTGTTTGGCTGATACACGTTGCAGCTTCATACTTTTGTCTCAAGGTGTTACATTTGATCAGACACAGACATTACGCAATTGCAAAGGAACTGCTTTATTTTGATCAATAAAATATTGTATTTCCTAATATTGTTCAAATATGATTTGTGTTTTCATGCTCATGAGTGGGGTCATCTATGGACAGCAAGCCCTGACAAAGGCCTCACTTGAAGTTGACAAAATCACACACAAGATGTCAAAGCAATATGTTGTTGGAAGGATAACGGATCTTTTTGTGATGGTATCATTTCAAATATTAACATGCATTTTGTGGAAATTTGCCATCTTCTCTACTAGCTCAATCGCAGCTACATTAGGAATGTGTCACAAAACAAAAAGTTATCTCATTATTTGGATAATTTGTTCTGCAAGTAAGACACTGCTTTCCCCCAGTAACTGACAATTGAATAAGACACGAAAAATTCATGCTGTGAGAACATCCGGGGAGGACGTCCAGCAGCTGTTGGCCACAGCTTGATCAGTCAATAATTATACACTTCATTCTTTATGCAAGTTTGTGACTGTACTTTGAAGGAGGCTTAACTTGAAGTGGCTGTAAACTGAGGTCTTGCAGGCTCCAGATGGGTCCTTTTGTTAATATCATACCACAACTGAAAATGAGTCAATATTTATTCAAAAACTGAACTTCGGCATGTCAGACTTTCTCAAAAGATGAAGGGATGGTTTGTACTGAATTGCACACCAAATATGAATTCCAACACACATTTCAACATGACACCATCCTTCAGTCTGAGTAAAATTTGAGATCTCAAATTGAGGAGGTTTGACAGATGCCTGCGGTCATTTTTTCATTTCTTCAGCTGCCTCTTTTTCTTCTATTGATCTGATATTATACAAAGATGTTAAGTTTTGACATGCAAGTTGGAATAATCAAAAATATTTTGGAAAAAAATCATGACAATCTGACTTAATCTGACAATGAAAACCAAAGTCTGTCATGTATCCTTAGATTTGGGCTTTGAAAGAAGTTCATGTCAAAACAAGCCTTGGGAAAGAGAGAAGGCAGAAGTGAGTGGGTTCAATTATATGTTAGTTCAGACAGACTCATACAAAGTGACTGAAAGCCAGTTTTGCCTTCTGCCCACAGGCCTGCCAGTAATTACAGATCATCAGTTACCTTTGGCCAACACCAAAGTGTGGAACAACAGTAAGCTTTACTGAAAGTCAGTGCCTGGGACACATAGTGACAAAGAGACAGGAGAAGACCGAGGGAGGTGTATGAGATGGTTGAGGTATACCATACCATACCATACCATACCAACTTTATTTATAAAGCACTTTATACACCCACAGGACCAAAGTGCTATACACAATCATAAAATACAATACAATCATAAAATAGAAGGGTCAAATATAAAAGCAATACTAAAGTAATTAAAATGTAAACACAATAAAACGAAGTCAAACATCTCAGATTGTGCCAAAAATTGTGAAGGTGGAAGATGGACAAGGGGCGAAGGAAATAGTATTCATTCAGACTGTGTATAAAACCCACACACAAGCACTGTTAATGACTGAAATATCAAAGCTACAAGTCTGCTGGGTAGGCTGGAAAGGGGCTGCTTCTGCTGTTTGATCCATCACGCAGCTGCTTGTTTTCTTACTAAAAGCTTTGGAGAAGCCTCTGGGTGCCAGGGAGAAGTGAAGCGAGGTTGGAGAATAAATCCAATCTGTCTCTGCCGCTCTCTCTCTCACTCTGTCAGTTTGCTGCTTCTTTTCCCTCCTTCTCTGCCTCTCATCTTGTACAAATTGTGAGAACCCCTTTAGGCACAGCGGGATGAGAAAGTATGCATTGCAGGGACAGCATGCGTGAAAGCGTTTGCTCTGCGTATGAATACATGCCTGCCTGTTTTCGCTTACGCTTGAATCAAAAGTTAGATCTTTGTCTCACAAGCACACAGGTGCTTCTTTTGAGGGGAAAAGGAGAAGAAGAAAGTGGAGAAAATTATTTCTCTGTCATCTCCAAGGCTGATCTCTTGCTTGGAGCTGAAATACATCTCAGGAGAGGGAGATCAGTGAGCAGAGCCTGCAGCGGAACAGCCCAGAACTGTCAGCCTGGCTACCACCTGGAAATCAACTGAATGGAAGCATCGCTAGAAACAGCCACGTCCTCATATTGCTGGAGTGGACTCGATGACTTATCATGAGGCTAGTTTTGTTTGGTGGTTTTATCGAGCAGCTACAAATATCTTTTGTGGGAACACATAAAAGAAGATCTCAACTTTTAGCCTTCAGGAGAGTTCAACATGGATTCCACAACAGGCAGTACATTCCTTGCATTTAGAAAATTCTTGTCAAAACAGTAACACTTCATGAGACACTTTGCTGCTGTGTGGGTAGTCTGTTCTTTTTTCTTTATTTTATTTAACCAGGTGAACCCCATTGAGATCGAAATCTCATTTTCAAGGGGGACCTGGGCAGTAATCTGCAGGACATATCAACCTGGTTACAAAAAGTCTGTAAGATACAGAGACAAAGATTTGAAGATTTATCATATGTCAGTCTGTCAGCAAATACTCAAAGGGATACACACACACTACAGGCATTATCGCTTAAGTCTGAGAAGTCTTGCAAGGGTTTTGGACATATGAGTGCTCCCTGGGGAGCCGTAGCAACAAAGATCTCGTTGGGCAGCAGTGAAGACTAACTTGATTTTTTTTGCTCTTCCTCCCCTCATCATTTCCTCCCACCAGAGATCTCTGACAGATTGACCACAGGAGACAGCACTGCGGAGACAGCAACTCACTAAATGACAATAAAAAAGGATACTATGGATCATGTGCACTGCATGTACAGCCACATTCAGCTGCTATAACTTCAAGTAATCCATTCCTGCATGATGTTATCAGTTATTGTCATTTTGGAGGAGTTTTGGCCCACTCTTCTCTACAATGCTGCTTCAGTTCATTGAAGTTTGCAAACATTTGGTTATGCACAGCTCTATTGAGGTCCTGGCAAAGCATTTCAGTCAGGCTGCCATCTGAACTTTAGTATGAGGTGTTTGCTACAGATGGGAATATTCATCATGACCATTTATATTCACTCTGGTCTCGGCTGCCCAAGTGACATTATGGCCCAACCATTCCAGAGGTTTTGTGGTTTGTTCAGATGATTAGAAGAAACAGTTGTTCTCTAAGATCATTGCTGATGTATTTCCACCTTGGCATTGTGTCATCACACACCTGAATGCACCATACAAGCAAACTGCCAACATTTTTTGCTTTTTATAGAAGTGCTCACATTTGTGTTAATGATCAATTAATCAAGTGCACTGGATTAGCACCACCTGCCTGTAAATGACTGTTTACAGTAAATTATATGTCTTAGAGTTTTAGTCAGCTTCCACATTTAGGCTTAATTTTCGTCAACCCTAACACAATTGATCAGGACACTGTCATATGCCATGTATTGTTGTTAATCTAAAGCTGTATTTACCTAGTTTTAAGACCTGATAAGTACTAGATTATTTTTCCAATGTCCTGATACATAAAATCATAGAGCTGAAAGAGTGTGTACTTTTACTTTGCGTATGTTTTATTGACTAGGTAACACTATGATAAGTACATTAACACACCAAATGGGCTTGGCAGATTTCTTGTTGTAAGTATAGAATACACATATAACTTCATATAACTTCATTTGCTATGCAGCTTTCATGATTCTGACTGCACAACATGACTCACATCTGTGTTATTAGATATTTAACTTGAATAAGTTTTTTTTCCCACATAAATGGGATGCTGTCATACCAGTCTTTTCTGAAAGATGTTGAAGCCCTGCTTTAATTTAGTCTCTGTCTTTCACAAAGTTCGAGTGGAGGTTCACTGCAGCTTCAGAGGGCTGCTCCACAGCCAGTCAATACATTATGCAACTTTCTGCCCAAACCTTGAGCTAAGACTCCTTAAATGCTTGGCAGAAGATGGATTTAGTGTGGTGTATAGAGAGAGTTAAACAAGAATGGAAAATGAATGAAAGCTTTTGATCATATTCCTTCCAGCATCAGGTTTTATTACAGAGTGACTTATACGTTGCTGCAGAGCTACAAATTGAGTACTCTTCACAAATGAGATTCAATCATCTGAAAAGAAGTGGCATTTACTCTTAAATGGAAGTAGAACAAAATCTGCTTATCTTCTACAGTCTGGATCCTCTATTTTTCACAGGGGATTAAGTGCTGGCCTTGAACTAATGATTTTAATGGATGCATGCATTGTGCTGCTGAAGAAAATCCCCCAGTGTTATGCCATCAAGCAAGGGGATAAACACTTTTTCATATTTGCCCAAATGCGCCTATATCAATTTACAAAAGAAAGCTGCTTAGCATAAACCGGCTGGTAGAAACTCCCTCCATCTGTAACGATGAAAATGTACTGTCACACATAATCAGAGATATTACATTTCGGACTTACATAATTAATCAGCACGTTGCTGAATAACTTATGATCCAAGTCATAAATTATGTTTAACTAACTCTTTACAAGGGATGAACTCCAGAAGCGACTGCTGTTCTCATATGAAAGTAATGTGCTGGGCTGCATGTCTTCATTTATAAACCAAATTATCCATATTTTCACTCGCAGTGCCTCACACTTTATGCAGATCTTTTTGACGTACTTCTTAAAAACCTTTTCATATACACATCTTGTCTGGTCACACACAGCAGTAAAGGCCATAGGGTAAAACTATGCATCCGCAGAACTGTATGTATTGCATGTTTCCCTAATTATCTTGTTCCAGCTTACAGACTAGGTTAAGTGCAATTCAACAGCATCGTGTACAGATACAAATCCAGCTTGTGTAAATTTACAAGCTCATTATAATACTTTGGATATTCTGCTTTGATAACATTTACTGTAGAAAATATATATGTATTCAAATTTAACTTGTCTTTGTGGATAGAAAGAAACTATTTGAGTTACTCATCCTACATAAAAAGCATGCAAAGTGTGCCTGTCAAACAAGAACCTGTAACACCACAAAAAAAATCACTCATAGTTGGATAACTTGGTAGTGGTGAAAACAAAAATCTAGTATCAAAGTGATCCATGATGAGACAAAAAACACAAGTGGGGAATCAGAAAACCTTCTTGCAAAAAGGAGCAGCATCTCAAACATCCTGCTCTCTCGTTTGCTGGATGTACATGCATGCATAAAAAGCTGCAAGCTGCTTTACATGCAAATCCCGCCTGTGTCTATGAGTGCGTTTTATCTCGGGGGCTGCTATTTGCTAATCAAGAGCCTTGTGAAGGCCAGGGGACCGCTATAAAAAGGGGAGTACAATGCACCCGCTCACAGCCTTTCTCTATGTGAACACAAGCTAATTTTACAGCCTTTTAACTTTCAATCTGCCACTCGTTGATTTTCTAGTCTCCCCCTGGTTTGTTATTCCACAAACCTCTCAGCTGCTGTTAAAATGTATGAGCCGTAATAAGACTGGAGATAGCGCATATCAGTGCAAATTATAGGAAACTATGGTAATCTTTTTTTTTTTAGTAAAGTTGCAGAGCAGCAGTTGTCTGTTGTACTCTACAGAGCATCAGTTACTGGCATCAAAGATTACAAGTAATATGTCATTGGTTACTTGTGTCTCGGACGCTTAGGATTGAATGCCTGCAAGTTTTACGGTGAAATTTTTTGACATGGTGTTAAATTATTTATTTCCTCTATGGACTTGTTTATATGAACTATGCTCAGAATTGAGGAATTTAACCGCTGCTCATCAGTTCTGTTGGTTAACTGTTAAAGTTGTGATATTTCACTTGAAACTCAACTATGCTGCAAAAAGTCTCGGCATCACCCTTGATCAAAATGTAACAAAAAAAAAGAAGCTTTTTCTTCAACTAAGAGATTTCCCCAAAATCAGATGTAACTTTTCATGTATTTCTCTGTCTAGATCATTAGATTTCCCTCTATATTAGCCTCAACCAACCGATTACCAACTGTGAGGAGACAAAAAAGATGCTGTTGGTCCAACACGATGCTCATTGCTTTGTTCTTCCTTGGTTTTCCTGTAGAACTTACCAATTTTACAAATATTTTTGTTCTCCTCGTTTAGTTTCTTGACCATTCCATCCCCCACTCCAACCACAAATCTAAGGTGATCGTGCCTGTGATGTGAGATTACAGTAATCCATTACTATTCATGTCTGTAAGCCTCTGATTTTCCAATCATATCTATGTATTGGGGAGCATCCAAACCAGGCGATTTGCACAAATTCCAGCTCTGTGTTTTAAACTCCTAACTTTAACCATTTGTAAGACAGAAGGGCAGAAAAGTGAAAAGATTGTTGAAACTTTGTGTCAGATGGGTCTTGAGCGTGATGATCCATTGTTCAAAAGTTACCATCCGCCATCCTAACTTCATACAAACAACCAAATTAACATTGTGTAATGGGCGTACATGTAGCAAAATGTCACTGGTAACTCACATCATACACAGAAACACAGTTGCAGTTGAAAGGCTTGACATATGCAGAATGTGGGTGGGTGTAAACGTTAGAAGTTGCATCTCCTCATGAACAAAATGAAATGAGTGTGTAAAAGTACAAGTGTTTAGCAGTGAGTGTGCACCATTTTGCGGTGTGAACTAAAATAGCTATTGTATTTCCTGCCATGAGTTTGGGTTGCTTGTTTGGACACGTCTGTCTTTCACTATTAAATATTTAATTTAGCATGAATTTGCCTAATTTCTTTGCACATTTCATTTGTATGTGTGCATCACTTTGTAACATTATAAGCTGAGATGGGATGAATTATCAAAACATCAAAACTGGCCACAACTTCTTGATCATACATGCCACGTAAATGGAAATGGTCTCATATCTCATATCTCAGTTCCTTCATTACACAAAACACAGACAGTTTTGACTGCTGCCTGCCATCTCACTCTTTATGCTGCTTTCAATGTTTATTCTCCCAAAACATTGTGCTCATTATACTGCAGAGTTGCAGATATGTGTGGGAAAGGAGCTGAGATGCGTCTCTCTCTTTCTCTCTTTTTGTTAGTCTGTTTTTTGGTCACTCACTGACTTATTCATGTGTTCCAAGAAGTGAAATTCTGGGTGGGGAAGGCCTCCGATGTGACAGTTTGTCATATCATGTCAGCCTGTTGAGTGCCACTGAGGAAACATTTCTCCTTGCTCGATATGGCATTTTGTTGGAGGTTGAAAAAAGGCCATTTGCGAACAGTTAAAGGGTGCAATACCACAGGGCTGTATGTTTGAGACGCCCAGAGTAAAACTGAAGCAGTGTTTAAAGAGGGGCAGAAAGGGCTTTGTGTACTAAGGAGGAGGTTTGGAGAGGAGGCTATTTGAGGACATGGTGCAAGTCATCACTGCAGTGGAGATTGGTGGCAAGGGTGCTAATTGCAGCGTAACCAGTGTGAACACTTCTCTGTGTTTCACAAAACACAAGAGAAAAGAAACGTTTTATGTATAAGAAAACACTTCTCAACTTTTCACTCTTTGTCTTTGCTCAAATAATTCACTAAGATATGAGTATGTCTGCTGGTGTCAGGCATTAAAGAAAAACAGTGATTGTTGCACAGATTGTTTTCAGCTACTCCAGTTGTGACACAGATGATCCACATGTTCCATAGCCATCTAATCACTGGAACAACCTGTCATGCATTTTGCAATTAATGTCTAAAACAACCAATTCTATTCTGTTCTGCTTAAATAAATGCAACATTTTAGAACATAATGTGAACTTTTGAAATTTCTAAATTTTGCTACCTTCTTTGGTGCATCATTTAGTTTTTGTGATTCTATGAACTGCAACAACTAAGGTCCAAGCAGATTGAGAGCATTTTAATTATTGACATTAGTTGACCTCAATGAGATCTTGAAAACAAATCTCATGCAGAAATTGCTACAATGATGGCAAGTAATACTTGGTCATCAGAAGAGTTGAATCCTGCATCAGTGGAAGTGACACATGGACTGCACCACTGGGGAGACACGGTTTGCCACACACACTTTCATAAACTTTAAAACTACATATAAAATGATTATGCCGGTGAAGTGGAGGTGCTAGAAGATGTGAGCAGAGTTGTCCTACTGATGAACTCAAATAAGATCTTAACTTTATCTTCATAGCAACTGACGGAAGATGAAGCGTGGATGTGCGGAAATATTGATTGGCTTTTGAGTCTTTCATGACAAATGTGCTGTCACAACATCTGCGATTGGTGATCTGGAAAGGGAGAGAGCTTTGTTGCTTGTGCAACAGAGAGGGCACTAGACATCAACGATCAATAAAAACCATTGTGGCATTTTGCTCAAAATGTTGAGCAATGCCTGCAACCAAAAGGAGGCAGTGGGAAATCTTAGCTGAGGGATTGTGAGTGTGAACAAAAAAAAAGGAAGCATAGTTTTTAATGGTGACATTTAACATGACATTTATCCACATCAATCTCTTAGCTCAATTTATTTCACTAAAATAGCTAGTCGCATTGCTAATTCCGCCTTGAATGATGCCTGTAATAAAAGCCATAGTGCCTGTTCAAGAGGTTCCAATAAATCCAGCTCTCTCACCCACACAGCTCAAGGCCAGCCGTTCTGTTTGATTAAACTTTGCTCCCCAGTGGTATGAAATATCCAAAGGCACTTAGATTTACAACTTTCTCAGTTAAATTATTGACACCTCTCTGCTTTTGCCATCAGTTTCTTGACTCAACTTGTGTTGTTGCCTGACTTATTGAAGTTGGTGACACCCATTTGACTTCCAGTGACAGACGACACTGTAAAGATATATTATTACTTGACGGCTTTGTCCATGTTTACTTTACACATGCAGTTCCTCACAGGCTGATGCTAAGTCTGCCAGTCTATAAATAAATGTCTGTGTTCAACATGAAACAAACAGCTGTTGTCTTTGAAGCAGAAATGTGGAGCAGTGGCTCTGTGATAGATCTGAGTAGCACAGGCTGTGCAGATAACATGAAAATAGGAGAGATGAAGAGGGCGAGAAAGAGAAATAGACAAGACACAAAGAAACAGTACGAGAGAACAAGAGGGGAAGATATGAAGAGAGTGTGGAACGAGGCTTTCTAGCAGGGAGGATGTGTAAGCTCTGTCTGGAGAGAGAGCAGGTAAATTTTTCATACAGTAGTTTGCAGGACCGGGCCTCAGCAATCCTACGGCCGGCCATGGTTTCTCGAGAGGGAGCTTGTTGCGCGAGGCCCCCAGGCGAGTTTCTTGTTGAGTCCGCTTGTAAATTGCCACCAAACTAGTGAATTACTCCATGATGTGTCACACAGGCAGTCGAAAGCCCTATAGGCATAAAACCACAGACTTATGTTTTCTCTCACAGTAATTCCTCACTGACAGCGAGGGCAGCAAACTGAGACGTCTCAGTTAGAATCCAACGGCTCCATATTCAAAACAGCTGGTGGTCACTGCAGCTAGAGTTTCTGATGAATTAAAAAGAAGTGCATGCTGTTTGCGGTTAAACAAACAATGGCAAGAAATTTAGGGGAAAATACTGGAATAAATTGTCAGGAAAACCGTGAATTTGAGACTTTCCTCTCAGTAACAAGAATGAGATTTTGTAGACGTCCTGGCTTCACTGCAAAGCTGTACTTATGTACATTCTTTCTTTGAGTTAGTAGTATTAACTAAAGTTGACATGCTAACCATTATAGTTTAGCATCCTGGCACAACATATGCTTATTAATCATACGTGACCAGGGTATAAGCTGGTATAAGCTGAATGTCTGTACAAAAAATATACTCAACAGTATAAATTTTGAGATATATCTTTTTCAGAAGCACAGTATAATCAATTTGAACTGCTTGTTGTGCTCGACGAAGAGTCACATAAAGGAATAAAAACTACTTTGCAGCCTGTATTTATGAGATTATGTGAATAGCTGAAAGTCACTTTCACAATCTTTAGTTTTAAAGCACTTTGAGTAGTCAAACAAGACAAGAAATGTGCATATAAATGCAGCTCATTTAGCTGAAAGCCAGAAATGTCCACTTGTTACCAATGTCAATGGGATTTTTCCAGAGTTCCTTGACATTCTGTTCTTAACTCCATAGCTATACATCGAGTAGTTTTTGTATCAGACTGTGGCAAGTATGCTTGTTTCCTCTCAAATGGTAAAAACAGAAATGTTCTATCAACAAGTCAACAAGGGTGTTTTTTAGTAAACATTCTTTCAACCTGTTCTCACTCTAAAGTTGTCATACGAATGCAAAGGACCCCTTTGTGTTCATTTGCAACACACAGGGTACACCTTTGTTGTTATTTTTTTTGACTTGGCAGTGTAGTGCAGAAAATCTCAAGGGATGTCCAAAATGTACAAAATAGATGCCATGAGATTGGAGCCGTACGGGGTCTTCAGATAATATCACTGTTGTTTAATGTGATTCTGTATAAACCCATGAAATGGAGAAGATACTTGTTGCAAAAGGCAATGGTGCTTTGTATAATATGATTATCATGTTAAAAATGCATTCTACACATTAGACAACTCTTGCACTCATGATACATATTAAATAAAACAAGTTTCAAAAAACACATTTGAAATGATAGGAAAAATGGTTAAGTTGAGAATTAAAAAAATGAAAGAGAATTCCCACCTATTCCAATGCATTCATGCTTGCTCACACATCAAACTGGAAGGAAAGATGGCACTGTGACTAATTACTTGTGTCATTAGGAAGAGGCAGATGGGTTCGCATGGGAAGAAATACCAATGAACACCTAATATCAGAGGCTTAAGGGTTATGATCTCATATGATGAAAAATTACTATATTTGGCCAGTGTGAAATATTGCTTTTAAGACTCCTCTTTTTTATTATATGATCTTCATAGTGCAAGAAGCAGTGAGGGGAAAGCAGGAGATGAGCCAGAATTAAATATTTTCAGTCAGTGTGGTGGTTCATTTGTAACAATTTTCTATTACGGCAGGAAATCTCTGCAAAGCAAAGCTTCTTTTATGCAAATACAGAGTTCTGTTAGGTTAATTATCCAGAGTACAGTGTACTGCTGTTGATTAAACCACAAACTGCATTAAGCAAGGGACTATATTGAAGTGTAAATGATATGCATAAGATGACACAAATTTGTGTATACAAAATATATAAAGATGTTAAACTTGGTGTTTCCTTACAGCTACTATGGAAGGATGCCAGTGCTGCCAAAGATAAAAATAACCAGGTGAATAGCACATACATATTTGACCTATCAGATGTTTCTGGAGCTGGAGACGGCATCATCTTTATGTGTTTTTAAAACACTGTAACCACTGTGAGTAAACCCTTCTCTGTTTGAGCAGCTTTGAAAGAACTAATTCAGTAAGGAGATTAAAAAATGAAGAACAGGTATGGGGAGAGGGCCGTGCAGTAGAGGAAAGAGATTACCTCTGTTTCTTCCATGCTACTATTTGCTGTGAGCCTAATCCATAGCTACAGACTCTGAGCTCCCACATCGCAGTCACTCAAACACTAGTCTCTTTGAAATGCTTAGCCCCGGCTGCTGTGAAAGCTGAGCAGAGAGGCTGTCATGCTTTTATGATGTATAAGTGGAAGAATTGTTTTTCTTTGGGTCAATGGCTGCGATAAGGATCCATTTAATGTCGCTGAGGTCAAGGTACTTCTTGCTTTAGGTTATTTTTCACTGAGATACAGTGTTTCTAAGAGTGGATGTGCTGTCGACTTGGAATTGAGAGCTGGGACATCTGAAGCAAGTAATAACACACAAATGGATTTGCTATTGCCACACAAACACACCATATCCTTTGTAAACTATAGCTCCACATAAATCAATACTCCTAGATTTCACACTAGAACATTAGACAGCTGTAAGATTTACAAATCCCTACACTGCTGAAATAAAAAGACATTCTCTTGGTGTCATTACTTTTTTTGTCCACATCCTGTTCATACATTGGGACCAGCTTTGGTTAACATTTATTTTTTGGATTGTACCGTATAATGCGATGAATGTGGTTATGGCAAACTAGGTAAAGTAAATGCACGATTAAGATCAGGCCTCTAAGTAAAACATTAGGTACAGTGCCTTACTGAAGTAGTCGCACTATTTTATATTATTCCTATTTCCTTACCCTGTCACATGCCTCCCACTTTAGAGTACTGAAATATCTTAGTCAACCAGGAGATAGGGGGAAAAAAAACTGGAAAGTATCTTTTTCAAGATATTCAAGATGTTTTAGAGCTATCTTTTGCAGCACAGCTGTGAGGATCTTGAGGTATGTCTAAAGGGTTGTGTTTCTAACCACTAGCATTAACATGGAACCAAACTGAATGGGTCCTGGTGTAGAGCAATAACAGGCACAACAAAGATTCCTAGTCAATTCGAGTTCTGTTTTTTTTTTTTTAAACATATTTCCCCTTAAACCGATTGAGTGTTGCTTTAGAGGTATGCTTAGGGCCATGCTGAAAGACGAACCTCTAGTCTCAGTTCTTTGAAAGACATACATTTGTGTCCTCTAGAATTTGCCTATATTCAAAGCTCCATCCACCATTCATTCAAATCTAATCCCACAGCATGATGCTCCTGCTGCCACCAAGTTTCACTGTGTGGTGATGGTGCCCTCTGGATAATGAGAGATGTTGGATTTGCACCATCTGCAGTATTTCCCTTCATGGCAATGGCAATTTAATTTATATAGCACATTTCATTACATGTAAACCCAATGTGCTGATCTAAGATAAAGTATTGGAGAACCACACTTATAAGAGAGCATAAGACCACACATAACAAATTTACACAGGAAAAATAAGGTTCAGGTTCACGTGAGAAATAATCACACACACAGTTATTGATTCTAGGCTTGTGCAAATGGGATGGTTTGGAGTTTAACTTTGAAAGTAGACCTAATGGACTTAATTTTGATGGCCAAAATATTCAGTGTTTGTCTCATCAGAACGGAGTACCTTCCTCCAAACTCCAAACAAAAAGCTTTGACTGCTTGTGTTGTTACCTCGGTGAATATTGGCCTCTGATTGATATCTGAATTGTCTTAACTACATGACAGTAACTTCATGAAGTTCAATTAACCATAGTAGCAGGCTTACTTTATCTACACACAAAGTAAGAGAAAAGACTTCCAGTTAAGCAAAGCATCATGCAAATAGTAACCAGGCATTTACAAAATAGGCACTACTTCCTCGACTACTAATAGAAGCATTGTCAACACATTTTCCTCTGAAAATCAGCTTGACCTGCAATCCTTCAGTTATTCTGTCTAAATGATCATTTGGTGGATTATAGATTTGCAAACTTAAACTTAACTTTAAGATTATCCTGCAGTCAATAATGACTTTTACATAATGAACAAGTTTTGTAAAAGTGTCTATAACACTGTAGGTGGAGTTAGAGTTCCAGTAGGGGCAGGGAAACCTGTAATGGAAATAATTGTTACACAATACAGTGATTATATAATGTCATTAGCCTAATTCCTACTGATGAAAGGCAGATAGATTAAGCTGTGCTTTACTTTACACAGGATTCCCTGGAATTCCCTGAGGGACCCCTTCAAGTCCCCATGCTGGTGACTGGGAAGCACACAAATCTACCTCCAAGCTTTAAAGATCTGGGGGCATGGTGGGCATGACATCCCATATTTCAACATATTTACAGTGTGCTCATGAAGTTTTAGACCTTTATGTTAGAATGAAATGCAGCGCTCCACAATTTGTGCTGTATGCTGGGGGATTTAGAGCAGATGATGGTCAGATCCGACAGGATGGAGAAGCTGTCAGAACATGACTGATGCATGGAAGTATGTCTGTGTGTGTCCTGGATTTTCCTGCAAGTGACAGCATATACTGTCACTGGGAAATCGTGATGTGGCATCAGCTCTGGCACTAAAAAAAAAAGGTGCCATGTGTGACAAAATATGCCCAACAGAAAGAGAGGATGACCCCCCCCCCCCCCCCCCCCCCCCCCCACCCCGTTTTTTCTTCTTTTTCTATTTTTTTTACACCGGCTTCCTTCCTTTGGTAAATTGTAGGGCAGAGGTGGCGGAAATACGTCAGTTATGTGGGTTCTCTGAAGCTTGACTGCGTCTCTTAATTTCGGATGAAGGGAACGTGAAAGGGGGGCGGAGGGGGAGAGGAGATTTTAATCACTCCTGTCGCTTTAAGGACACTTATCAAAGCCTTATTATGCGAATTGAAAATACCATGAGCCACTGAGCAACTGAGCAGTCAGGGGACGGACTGGAGTGGATTTATGGGAAACTCAACATTATCGGAGCTTGAGGAGACCGCTTCGTCGCCTTATGGAGTTTGATTACACACTGGATGGTTGGCTTATTCGGACGGTTCGGGTCATTTAGGAGATATTGCGCATAAGTAGCTCTCAGACTTGGGATCCTTTTGCCCCCGGAGCGCAGAGAGGAATATGGTTTAAAACTCAACGCGTTGCCTACGGGATTATTCACTCATCCTACAGCCAGAATCGATACTTGTACGTCCGTTTGGTTTCGGACGGATAGTATCCCGAGCTCTGTACATGACAGCCGTGGATCATGGATTGGGGTGGTGGAAAACAACAACGGCCAGCGACATGATTCCTCTGCGCTGTCTGCGGTATGCTGCGTGGTCAGGCTTTTGCATCGCCTGTTCTCATTCTCTTGCAACAAAAGTTACAAAGCGAGTGTAATGTGTGGATTTGAACTGTTTCGCCGTTTTGCACCTGCTTTAACGGACACCGCGTCGACGTAGCGCTGATTCGTGACAAAATAACGTGCGGGATCCGCGCCGCTTCGCTCTCTCTGCCGCCTGTGTGGGATACTTGAACATTTGCCTATCGTAATGGAGATCGGGGGGGTTTATAGTCAAGGTCACTGAGTGTGTAAAGGCTGTATTTGCGCCGCTATTTACACGCACACACACAGCGCTATCTCCGCGTTATAGCGCAGCCTACGATTCTCGTTCCAGCGTGTGTTATTTGTTATTACACGGTGCAGCAAGCGTGTAGGCGTGCACGTCCTGTGGAGTTACATTTTCAGTTTTTTTTTTTTGTTTGTTTGTTTGTTTGTTTGTTTGTTTTTTGACATTGCAAGCTTTCTACATGGATGCTAAACTGAAGCAGGGTCGGAGATGCCGGACCAAGCGGGAGAGGGTGCGGAGGTTGCGGGAGGCAGGGAGCAGAGACACCCGCAGCCCCGACCCCAACTCCTCCTGCTCCGACAGGGAGGGACACAGTCCGGGGAGAGACACCGCCTCCCTGCCCGGTAAAAAGGCGCCGCACCCCGCAGCCGCCACCAGAGCCCCGCGCCCCCCTCGGAGGAAGAGACGGGAGTCCAGCTCACAGGAGGAGGATATCATTGATGGATTTGCTATTGCCAGTTTCATCAGTCTGGAGCGTCTGGAGGTAAGTGGGAGCTGAATCATTACCTGTTATATTTGTGTGCCTGAATTCTTTATCAGTGGACAAAGTGTCAAAGTGGAGGTCTCTGAGGCCAGCAAGGAGAGGACTGGTCTAATTTGTCACTAATTTAGTTGAGATGATGCTAATTAGACTGAGTGTGGATGGCTCCTTTAATCAGCTGATAGTGGAGATTAGAGTGTCTTGGGTTCACTCCCTTTCAAGGTGTTCCTGGTCAATTATTGGCTTAATTCTCAGGGCTGTTGACAGCTGTGCAGCTCAGTATGTTTTTGTTTTTGTGGTGCCAAGTCTGCGTTATGTCTGCTTGGAGCCCCTGTCCTGGAAGTGTTTGGCAGCCACTGCAGCACACTGCTCTGATCATTTACTCTCGCAAGTTTTGTTTCTGAGAAGCTAATTATGGAGAGCATATGGTTTGTTGAGAAAAAATAAACAGGTGCTGTTGTGTCACTTGTGTCTGAGGCTTTTGCTGTTTCAAATTCTGATTCACTGTGAGTAATCAGTGTGCTCTTGACATTTTGCCCTTTGATAAACTGCCTACTGCTCCGTTCATCTGTTACAGGCTGATATGCCACATGTTGATATGTCTGTTCCTGTCATTACTTTGCGGCACGTTGGATGTCAGAGGATGATTTCAGGCAGAAAGGAGGTTCCCTTGTGACCTCCTCCTTTATTTGTCTCCTTTATCTCATTATGTTCCAAATGACAAATAAAACATTGCTCCCTGTGGGATAAAACAGGCAGACTGACAAGGAAGCCAAGCTTGATTTTTTTTCTTCCTTTTTCCAGTTGCTTATTCTGGGAATAGCACTGCTGTTGTTGATATAAATCACTGCTTTTACCAGACAGAACCAAGTCGTCCTCTGCAACCCCATTTGGAAGCCCATGGTTCATAATATGGCTGGTAATAACCAGCTATGATTGACTCCTGCCTCCCACAAGGTGCTTCGTCAGTATAAGTTTGGAATGCTGACCTGAAATATCACCTTTTACTACAAGATTTACTCACTCAAAGCTAAGAATCAGTTCTCTAGCTCCCATCTGTTCTGTTCCCGTCAACCTGTTTGGGACAGCTATGATTGTGATGCTATTTCATTTCTGTTAGCCTCTCATAGACCCTTTTTGTTGATTTAGTTGGAAATTGCTGGATCAAATGGAAGGATAATTCCACAAGTTAGTTCCACAGTTAGGCTACAGCAGTTTTTATCCATATTTAAACTAGTTACATGTTATTGAATATGTATAAAATGTGTGTGTTGGTTCCTGTTCTTGATTTGCCTGACTACACTGTCCTGTGTTGTTGCATGTGAACTGCATGAGTATTTCTGCTCTTTGTGCTACATGGCTGCCATTTCTGACAACTGCTGACCTGCTGACTGTGAAACACTTTGAAGCAAAGTGCCTCTTAACAGTTTCCCATGCCAGCACGCTGGTGTCTCCATTGCCATCAACTCAGTGTCCTAATGACTGGTTGCAATATTCTTGTGGGTGTTGTTATGCAGTTTAGTTCACAAGTTGCACATCAGTGATGCTGCTGTGGACCTTGTGTCTTTGAATGAATTTCACTAGCTTGTTCTATCAGAGTAAAAATGCTAAATTTTTGTGTAGGATTGGGAGGAGAAGCTGGATAATTATCCATTTTTTGTTTTACACATCTCCCAACAATAATAGTTGTCTTAGTCAAGTGCTAAATCCATGTTGAGTGAACACAGATAATAACAGTGTGCTCTGCATAGAAGCTTATGTTTCAAGGCTAAGCAAATGAGGCATGATATGGCTCTATGTGAAATGATAGTGGCATGCCAGCTACTTGCTGGTAATTGGTCTGATTTGCATGCAAATGGAGTGTGCTTGTTAAAGGATGTTGGTGGATTGGGTAGAATTGAAATAGGGGACGTGGACAGTTTTTGTGTGTGCTACCCTTTGATTTTTGTGCATACGGAAACTGAAGTGAGTGTGTTGACTTCATACAACTTTCATATTCTGTTTATTGGAAGTGACAACAATAATAACATTTGTTTCCAGTTAATAAGCTGCACCACTGAGAGTGAATGCCCTCTGAAAAGCCCGTACCCTCTGGAAACATCACATCATTGGCCATGACTCATGCTTTCACGACTCACTATGTGGTCGAGTGGCGCTCATGACCTACACTACCTGCGCTAATTACTCATCAATTATGAGGAGGACACAGCGGCCAGGGAATAACTCTGACCTGATGCATCATGCTCAGATAAGCCAGCACAGCCTCAAAGTATAGCTGGCATGTGGTCCTCTTAACCTCTTTGAAGTGTCTGATGGTCAGTGTCGTTACGTTTATGTCAGGCCATTTTGACATCTTTGCAAAATGCCAGTATTTACTCTTATATAATCTCTTTACATTATATTTTCCTTTTATTTTAAGCATTTCAGAATAAACATAGGCTATTTCATTTAAATCCATGTGACATTTGGGAAACTCATTTTTTGAATGTCTGCAACCTTTGCACAACTGTCTATTCATAACCTGAGGTTATAAGTTTCCTCCAGAGCACTATGACTCTAAACGCCCTCAGTTAGTTGGCATTGTTGATATGCCAGCTATGCACAGATAGGATCAAGCTCCCATGACGAAGGCTTAGTCTGTTAGCCTGCTCCCCGGAACCTGTTTCATTACAGCCGACAGCAATTTGCAGCCACGGCCGCATTTGATTATGCCGTGTTTATTTGCTTTGAATCCCCTGGTTTCTCATCGGAAAGCCGCTTACTTACCTGTGCAAATCTGCTGTACATACACAGCTGTGGTGATTTGTCGCAGGCACCTTATCATGATTAGAAAAATGTTCGGGATGATTTAGTGATGATTCACGCAGAGTCAGTCCGCTACTGTGGGCTTTTGGAGGGAAAACTGTAAAGCTACAGTAGTATGTTCAGTTTGTATGGAAAGTATTTTAGAAATTGCTTTTCTATTCTTTTAGCGATGCCTCAGTGGAAATGCCTGCAGAACAGACAATTGAAATAAATTTACATCAGAGGGTTGTATTCTAAAACGTGGGAACACATTTCTGGAAGACCAATCTTCTGGAAGTAAAATGTTTCCACCTGACAGCAGTGCTGTAAAAGAATTTACAGCCGAGGCTTAAATCCTCCAGAAGTCTCCCTGTAGGTATCAAACAAGTGAGCAGATAATAAAATGGCACAATTACCCATCTGCCACAGTATTAATAAGATGTTTGATTTGCCTCATTTGGTGTGTGAGTGACTTTAGAGTGGCAAATCCCTTCTTGTTAATCCACAATCCTTCTGTTCATCTGCTTTTACATGAATTTACAGATTTGTTTGGGTTTTTCATTCTGCAGCAGGAGTTTCTAAATTCACCCTAATAGGGATTTCGGTTTAGTTGATTTTGTGATATTACAACAGTGCCAGTGGCAAGAGGCCGATAGGTCAGGGATTTTGGAAAAAACAAGCTCATACATCAAAGTTGTTGATGGGGTGCACAGTCTGTCTTTTTTTTTTCCAGGGATTTGTCTTTTCTGGATGGCTGTTTTTTCCTGCACTTTAATACAGTAATCATCATCTGCCGTTGGCCATTGAAGCAGCTCAGCTGTGCATTATGGGTATAGAACGTCCCTTGCCCGAGGGGAGCTTGACAGTAATTGTTAGGGAAGCTTTGAGTTGGTGCTTAATTTTCTCAGCCTGTGAGTTGGCAACCAATGCATGTATATGTTGTTACATTTCATCAGGTGCTGTGATGAAGTCCTCAAATGGAGCAGCAGTTAGAAAAATAGTTGCCTAAAATAGCAACACTATTGTTAGCACTCAGACAACACCACTTTTCAACTATCATTAATCTTTAACAGCTTACACTCAAAGACAACAGTTAAGATAATAGGCAGGCACCCTGGTAGCTCTTCTGTTTAGATGCACTGTCACCCTGTGATCATCAGCTGAAGGTGATGGCTTCCTGACATTAACAGTTTAGAAAAGACTTAAAATAGGGTGAAAATCACACAATTTCCCATCTTTTTCTCGTGGTCAGCCTTGTGTTTCTGCTCTGTCGATTGCTACTTCAATAACACGCAGCAAACTGATACTGACACCTGAAGCCACAGCAGACTTTGCTTTAGTAAGATGTTTTGCCTCCGTGGTGAGGCAGCAGATTTATTGCAGAGGTTGCAGCAATCTTGCTTCGTGTTTTCACTCTCCCCCGACAGTGATAGCGCTGTGCATCATATGGCGGCACTGACAAACAACTCCGGCTTTAATTAACAAGGCAGCCCCCCGAGGCTCTGCTGCTCATTGGCTGACGCATCCCACGGAGAGAGCTTTCTTAATGCCAGTGGGATGTCCCCAGGCCCTGGCTCTCTCTAAGTATCACATGCTGTAGGCAACAGCATGGTTGATAAATGCACAGTCACACTCAGAAGCCCCCCCCCCCCCCCCCCCCCCCCCCCCCCTCACACACACTCAGCATTGAACCTCCACAACCTCCAGCATCTGTCAAAGCCATTGACCAGCGACCTAAAAATATCCACCCAGGGAAGGTTCTAGTGTGTTGTGAAAGTGTGATGATGTTGATCAGAAAGCTATCACTATCACTTTACAGCTAATCCGCACTTGTCTCAAGTATGGAGATTCACACACACACAAAAAAACATAATAGGAGAAAAAAATGCTTGATCCGTACTAGCTTAGACAACATGTAGCACATACAAAATGTGATGGAAATTGCAAGAAGTGAACATTTTTGTAACCAACTGAACTTCAGATTATTTCCTTAATTCACTGATTGTGTGCTTGGCCTATAAATTTAGTTAGAAATGACTGATGAAATTCAGTTTACTGTCAGTAAGAATTCCTACAAATTACTATGATTAAAACTGAACAGAAATGACTGAAAAGGTTCACTGATAAGCCATCTTTTATTAAGCTATGATAAACTGAGGTATCAGTTTGAGTGTCGTTTTACCTTTGAATATGCTAGGGAAGATTTGATAGCAAGATTTGGCACTGATCATCTTTTGCTGGCTTTTGTTAAATATTTTAAGAGTATAAACAGATTCTCAGTGTCAAACTCTCCAAATGTTGGATGTTTTTTGCCTTTTTAAGTTTTAAGAAGACACCCATCGGTGAGTCGAAAAGAAGTATTACGATGATAACAGATTTTGACCTTGTTATTGGAGTGTGTGAAAAACAAAGTACACTCCACGATTAAATAGCTCGAAGAAACCACCTTTAGCTGCAATAACTTGAACTTATCGTTCTCTTTGTGATGTTATCAGTTCCTCACATCATCGTGAAGCAGAAAGGGACCACTTTTCTTTACCCTGTTACTTCAGTTTATTGAGGTTTGCTGGGATGAATTTTTTTACCGCTCTCTTGAGGTCCCTATACAACATTTCAGTCAGGGTGAGGTCTTGACTTTGACTGGGTTATTGCAATACCTTGATTCTTTCATTTTCAGCAATTTTGTTGGAGATTTGCTGCTTTACCTGGTTGTATGAACCAGTTTGGGTCAAACTTTAGCTGTTTGACAAATGTTCTCACATTTGACTCTGCAGTGTTCTGGTATACAGGAGTTCATGGTCGACTCAGTGAATGAAATGTGCAGAGACAAGCCCAAATCATCAGCCCTCCACCACCATGCTTGACAGATGGCATTAGGTGTTTATGTTGATATGCTGTGTTTGGTTTTCTCCAAACACCAACTGTATTCTGGCAGTTTGAAGTCATTCCTCAGCTCAACAGCTGCTGGTGACACAGCATAGTCATGTGCCAGTGAAAGCAGAGATGAGCACACCAAGCTAGCAAGCAACATGCCAGCAATTCCTGATAGAAAATGTTCACAAAATCAGCTTGGGCATGACACAGTTCTTAAACTTAAAGGATGCACACATATTTCTTTATTAATAAACAATGCATTTACATCCATACAATTTAAAGGGACAATGTTTGTTGACTAGAAAACTCAGTACCATTAAATATCCCTCAGCTAAGATGTTTGTCGTTTGTAGGAGTCTCTGAGCACATTTTTTTGCCAACTTTTGGTACTTTGTAGTTTCATTATGATTATTCATCTGTGATTGAACAATCATAGATTTATTTGTGTTTTTCTCATTTCCAAAAGGGTGAGAAGTATTTAGGTTTATGCCTGATTTCTCTGTTGAATTGTTTCTTAAACACTGTCAGTTGTCTGTTTGGAGGAATCGTTCCACAGGCTGAATGCTGCCGCACGTTGAAATAAGAGCCTCTTTGTTTTCAGGTGCTGCTGAGGAGCAGCTGAGACATGGAGCCTCTACAATGTAGCTGACACATATTAAGTGGCACATAAAAGCACGTGGGTAGCTTGTTGTAGGCATATGTATCCATTTCCTGCCTGTCGTCCTGAGCCGTCTTCCATCTTCCTGTCTCAGTGTTTTCATTGCGGTGAATGACAGGATGTAATTATGCTGTGATTAAGATGCTGTCTCTGAGCCTGCAATGGATTAAGAGCTGCACTGTTTGAAGGTTTCCCCGGTAATTATCATCTACTGAGTTGTCCCCCATTTTTGCCTTTCGCAACCCCTCACCAGTTCCTCGCCTGCTTGATTTCCTTGCTTGATTTATGCGTGGAATAAAACAATGTTAACAAGACACATTTCTTTTTGAGTAGTTTGAGAAACAGAACTGATTTGGAGATAACCTCTCAGTAATCATATTTGTCATTCAGATTACGTATTTTCCAGCCCTATGATTTTGGTTGATATATGATGTAGTACTTGGCCGCAGACACCCTGAATGAATGACTAACAGATGAGGGCTGTGAAGGATTTACAATAAAAATAATGAAACCTAAATAGAGAGGGCACCCTTTAAGTGGCTCATTAAGTAATGGCTGTTTTCCTTTTCAGTCGTGTCCTACACTGACAGAGAGTGAAGAGAGAGCTCTGAAAGCCTAGCTTGCTTCAGCCTTCACATCACTTGAATCCCTTTTCAGCACTTTGTTTGTGTGCGAGGCGAGGTCATTTTTTCCAGCCTTGGAGACTTAGCACAAAGGTCTGTTGACTGGTCTTACTGAGTTGTGTGCATAGGGGGAGAAGTATTAATAGTGATTTCAGCAAAGCTCTCCTGCAAACCAAGGTTAACACTCATTAAGGAGGAAAAAAATCTTTTAACAGTAATTTAACAGTTCAGAGCCAGAGCAAACTGTTGTGACAGTAAAATGAGGACAGCCTCCCTGCTTCTGGGTTCCTATAACAAAACATCATAAATGCTGTCAGCAGGCTTCTCATTGTTACCTTCTTAACATTTTTTTTCTGTCGTGAAAGTTCAAGGAGTGAGATTGATTTAAATCAAAAATTTCAAACAAAAACAAATGTGCGGTACAGCTAATATAATATTTTGAATATGAATTTGTCCCTTTGTCCAAAAAATAGATCAAACAAAAAATAAAATGATTTATAATGTGCTGTATTAGGTTGTGACCTCACACCCACCTAACATGACATTTTTTGAGAAATTGAATGTTATCTTTATTGAACAGCTATATTAATGCGTCAGAATCATAGAAACATTAAGGTCAATAACACCTTTAACTTGTCATGCACTTTCCATTTATATTGTTTCTGATACTGCCAACTAGACACACAGTCCCGATCAAGTCTTTCAACTTCATTAGGATCAAGTTCGGCTCTCTCCTCTCAATTCTAAGTTTTTCAATTCTAAGACGCATCTCCATGCAGACTTGAACAATTTTGCAGTGATATGTTACAGTGATAAGGAACACATTCTCTATGGTTGGAGTACACCGGACGTGTCCATAGATCAAGCTGTTTAAAGTTCTTGGAGCCGCGGAGGGAACGGAATTTTCTCTACAGAAACAGCTCTACTTTCTCTCAAGAGCCAAAATAAAGTCTAAGTAAATTATTCTTTTATCAAATCAAATCAAATCAAATTTATTTGTATAGCACATTTCATGTACAAACAGTTCAAAGTGCTTTACATAAAATAAAAGCATTGCAGCAGGGAGTGTTTTAATTTTTATCTTTTAAATGCCTTGTCTTTATGTAAAGTACATTGAGTTGCCTGTGGTATGAAATGTGCTATATAAATAAAGATGCCTTGCATTGCCTTGCCTATTCGATGAGTGAAAATAGTAAATGATGCTAGGCACTGAAATTAAATTGACTTCTTTATTAAACCAAGGGAAAAAGGGGAATTAAATCTTTGCAGTGTTAATAAAAAGAGATCATGTATAAATGTATATATATAAAGATGAACAAATAAAAAGGTACATTATGTATTTCATCTGAAAGACGTTCCACTTCCTGCCACGGTCACTGTAAAAGGACATTGAGATGCATCTTTAGATGCATTGAAACTTAATAAGTAACCAAATCAACTCTTGAGGCATTTTTATGAGCTTGTGGGCTGAAGTTAAAAGGAGTATTTTGTTATTTTTTAAGTGGGTTTTATGAATTACTTATGAGCTATCAGTGTCTTACCTGCAACTGACTGTGGTCAGAGAGCTCTCAAAGCGGGCCGTGTTGCTACTGTTTTGAGAAGGTGTAAAAGGTTAAAAAAAAAAATAAGAATAACAAAGTAAGCAACTGTGTGGTGTAAGAGACGCACAATTTCCTCACCCTAGCATTCACTCAAACCGTAGTTCAATTTTGCAAAGGTTTTAAAGGGTTAAAGTCTGTGTAAAGTAGTAATAATTGTGTTCTCACACCATATAAAAACACATTAACAACTATCCACACAAACTTAAATTCTAAAAATAAAAAAAGAGAAAAACCCAAGCATAATGTTGTTGGCATGTCCACTGACATGACTTTACAGCGGTGGACTAATTTACTTACTATCACCATCTAAGCACACCAGGGAACTGTAAATCCCTTAATCACACAGAGATTGTGCTGTAATGCTTCAAAAGTAGATGAAAATGAGTTTTAGTTGGCTTAGTGACGATGTCATGGTGTTGGGGATGAAGTATTTTAGGTCCAGAAAGTACCTTGAAATTATTCTGTGAACAGCAAATGAAACCACGACAGGATGTGAAAAATCTCTACAACAGGTTAAATAACTCAATTTAAGGCTTTTAAAGGCCAAGGGATGACTCTGCAGCATGCTGGCACAAATCTCAGGCCTACAAAAAACAACATGCACATTACAAATCATCCTGCAGCTCATGTGGTCAGGCCTCATTTTAAATGCGTGACTCACACACTTGCAACATTGCACAAATTGTCTTTCTGCATGTTTTCCTAATGGCTCAGTCTTGGTAAGAAGGTAAATAGCGTTAGCAGTTCTCGACACGCGCTTCTGCAACCAAAATGCTACCAACACCAACTCTGAGGGTAATAGTCTGTATACTGTAGGCCAAGTGATGCTGACAACAGTTGCTCAGCACACAAATCCCCGTCTGAAATATTATGCAGTGATATGTTTGGCTGCATTATATTACAGCTCTTTGTTTGTTGGTATGTTGATTGTATTTACAGCATTTTCTGTGTGTCTGTGTGGGTGCAGGGAAGGCCAAATAAGGATTGCTGCTTCAGTGTTTTGTATGATAGCTTTGGCAGGCACAGCACAAGTCATGGCCAAGATAATAGAGCTTAGATAAGAGACTGGTTATGCAATGTGGAATTTCTCTCTTTCCCACTGCCACTTCTGCTCCATTCACTGTCTGGATGACATTTGCCTGACAACTCTGGGTTCAGCTGCCACACTTAGTTCCCCTGTCAGAATGAAGCACACTGTCAGCCATCCACACTTTGCTTGTGGAGTCTGAATAACTGCTTTGCAGGTGGAGTTGATGAGGGGTTTGTCATCGCTGACATTGTAAGAGACAGGAACAATAGTTTGTCACTGTATCTTGATGATTACTCTGACATCGCCGGTCATTGGAATCCACTTATGAAAAGACTTGTAAAGATTTTTTGGTCCTGATTGAATTATTCTTTTGAAAGCATATTATTGTTTTGCTTTGACAGTTTTGACACATCTGGGCTTTTTCAACATTATTCAATATGTATTTAGTTTCATCACTCTCACAGGACAGATTCTAATTTTTGAAGTCTGTTATGATGCAGCACTCTTCGGCTAATTGTATATTGAATTAACTGTGGCTGACTCAAGTAATTAATAGCTTCAATGCTGGTCATTAATCAATATTGCTGATAGCTTGAATCGTATATGATTGAGGACAACATCTACAGGAGTTGTTCAGTGCCAGAATGTACACTGTAAGTCCAGAAAAACATTCTCCTTTTTACTCCTTGGATAGAGTGGCGGAGCTTGAAGAAGTTTCCAAAAGTGTTGGACAACTTATGGTATGTGCACTTCTATAGCTCAGATGAGCCTGAAACTCACCATTGGTCTTCAGATTTAGATCAAAAAGTCAGGTATAAAGTAATAACATTATGTGTTGTGGATAGATCTGTCCAACCAAGAAGCTTGAAATTGTGTTTTGCGATCTACTAAGGTCACAGAGAAGTTAAAAAGGATGTTATGGAAATGAAGGGAGCTAACTTACTGTGTCCCCCTGAATGGCTATCTCTGCATGGCAATACTGACAACAGTTGTTTATAGCCCTTTTTACACTGGTTAAAAAACATGCTAACACCCTCAAACATCTGGTTCTTGAGCGCGATGTGAAAATTTTTAATTGGCATTCAGTCCTGCATCAAATGACTCAGCAGTAGACATGGGTTTAATTTGGTTCCAGCTTGGCTCGGCATCAGTTCAAACATAACACCCGGGTATACACACTAATTTTCTCTGAGGATGCGGCATCCAGGCTACAGAAAGGGGCCTTTCCATTACAGAAATACATGTTTACTGTCCATGATCACACACATGGAGGCTCTGAAACTAACAGCAATAACCCACTAACAAAAAGTGATGACAGTGACTGATGTTCTTTTCATTTCGTCAAATGTATTTCTTATATTTTTATCTGATGTCAAGACAAGTTGAAAGTCTGTTTCCCTTAGTGGGGCTGACATCCTAGGTCGTGTCAAACAGGAAAATAACCTGATTATCAGAGACACAGTAAGTTGGATCCAGTGCAATGTCATCAAATTCATTTTGTTGTAGTGACACGCCCGTCCTCATGTTTAAATAATTTGTTTGAATACATCACTCTTGGTGTAATGAACAGTCAATGTAAGCATCCACCATGACAGACTGTTTCACAAAAGTTGATAACTCAGAAGCTACGGGTGGTTAAAATATAAACTTGTCCTAAGGCCCTAATCCAGGCCTTATCCTGTGCTTCTTCTGTGAGGGAAGTTACTCTGAAAATATGAACAAATGATTGTATTGGTCTGCCAGTCGGGCAGCTGCCAATTCCTCTCAAGAAGAAGGCCTACAGAGATTTCAACCAAAAGAAACCAAAATATTAAAACGACTTCATACACGAGACTTGAAATCCATGGACTATCAGCAATACACCCACCTAAAGTGAAGTAGCTCTCATGAACAGTTGTTTGGAGGTATAAGATCTTATTAAACTTGGAATAATTCAGGTCCCTGCAGTGGCCATGTTGTAGTTATAATGCTTCTGTTGAAGTCATCACTATTTAACAGTCTCGACTTGACGCCAGCTCAGAGGTTCACTTTATGAATCCTCAGAATGTCTATGAAAGTCAATGCAAGAGCTTTGTGCTCAGCAGAGCATTTAGGAAGAATGCTTTTGAAATGTAATGGGATATATAGGAAGGCATATGTAACATAGACACTCCAGTAAAATCTGCAAGGACAAGTTAAGCTCTTTCACCCAGAGTGATATGGCTGGCAGATCTGCCAAAAAGAGCTACAGTTAGAATTTGATTTGTCCCCATCCCTGTCCAGAAGGAACATACATTTACTTCCTTTTTTTTCTTTTAATACGCAGGTTGTTTACCCATAGATCAAAGGCTATAAAAGGCATCTGCTTACCTTTTTTTCCACACAGGCTGTGCAGCTCATTTCAAAAGGGCCACTTTGTCAGTGCATCTGAAACGAGGACACGCACCTTAGAACCAGCAGGGCTTTACCAAAGGAGTGGAAAGAGATCAAAATGACACACTCTCACACTTGCACACACACTTGCACACATTCTCAGAGCCTGAGCACAAGGCCAGTTGTTGAGTCAATAAAGAAAACAGGCAGCGTGTGAGAGTGAGAGAACATAAACAGAGCTCTGCCAAGCTACCGTTTGCATTCCACATCTCCCGGCTTCGTAGCTCAGCAGCAGCTTTCGCCTCGAGTAGTTTAAATGCAACAGTAATCACCGACACACTTATAATACAATAATACAGATATGGCCTTTAAGTAAACATGCCAGTCAGTGTTATAAGGAAGTGTGCGTGAATGTTGTATTTCATTTAATCAAGTAAACCGTATCTACATTCTCTTAACTCACTGTGATGACAGAGTTTAATGCAATTATAAATATAGCTGTATTGTTAATAGAAGCTATTTATTAACAAGAAGATATTTTCCCAGCCTCAGAGTTTAGAAAAACATGAAACAATTGCACCTATCAGTAAAAGGAAGTCATTATTTTATTTAAAGTAAAACAAATCATGAAACTTATTAACAGAAGGACTGAAAAGTGAAAGCTTTTCAGAGTTTCGTTTTTCAATAAAAATAGAACATATTCAACTTAATTTCTATAATATGTTTCTTTATAAAAGAAAAAATCTGGATAAATGGTATGTAATGTCTAACCTACATTAAAGGTCTGCGTTGGATTCAAGAGGAGGGGCATGAAAATCATTGCTAGTCTTGGATGGATTTTTGTGGCAGTTGTGTACTACTCATCATCCAAGAATGTCATGATATCTCGAAAAATAAGGCCAGACCATACTATCAGCGAGAACTGCAAGAATACCACACAGTGTGTGACCTGGCAGGGTCACGTGCTAATAAGCTGTTTGAAATACGCTGCATGTGTTTTGGTGTAGATCTTGTAAACCCTGGCAAGTTCAGTCATAATAATAATGAATTACCAGTTCAGCATTGGAACAGTTTTTTTTTGTAGCCACAGGAGCCCCAATGCAACTTTTCACACGTTAAGTAGTGCCCCATCATGATGAGTGACGGGCATATATGTTTATTTGTCCAAGAAATGAGAACAAAATCGATCCTTACGTAACTTTTCAAAACTGAACCACACATCACTTTAGATTTCCACTTCTCCGAGGTATCAGCAGGCAGGGAGGACGAGCACTGTTAGTCTATCTGCAGATATGCGGGAGGTGAGCATCCATCCCTTGGCCCCCAACACAGAGTCAAATGAGATCACACCCCTTCCCAGACGCTTTGTTATCAGCTCCTTAATGAGACACATTGGGGGAATGAATACCTTCCTTCTCCTCTCGTTCGACCTACCCCAAGGTTCGCCATCAGATCTTCAAGTGTGGAGGTGTGAAAGGGGCAGCCAGAGCAGCCTCAGACACACAGACACATACACTATAAGGAAGGCAGAGGGTTATACGAGAAAGAAAGAGTGTCATATTCCAGCTTCCTGCTTAATTGTTTCCTGGCAGCAAAGGTAAGCTTGTTCTGGGAGCATAAATCCTCCTATTTTCATTTATCTGCTCCAGGTGCTGATGAAACAATTCCCTCTGCTGGATAATCATATTTCCCCTTCCTGCTTGCCAAGACAACGAAAGAGAGATGAAGGCAACCCCCTGCTCTCTACCCATGCACACACCTATGCTGGCAGTCCTGGTGTGTGTGCAAATGGCTCTCCTTGGCGTTTTCAATTTGCACAATAATGCAAAAGGTGGAAAACAGTTAGACTCACTGGCAGGTCACACCCACGTAGATGGTGTGTGCAAATATGCATGTTAGAGCTTGCTGCCACCCAGAGCAGATCAACTGTTAGCCGGCTGTACATTTAATCAGTAAGTCAGTCAATAAGCATGCATGCAAGCGTGTTGCTCTCAGTGCACAATGGTTAGAAAATCAGTTCAATCCGTATTGAGTATATCAGATATTCTTCAGTTAACACTGAATAAGTACAAATAGTATTTTGAGCATGAAATTCCTGATTGGTATCTTTATATCTTACCACCCTCATCAGCTTATCAGTTCTCTCCCACTGTTGAATAGACCATCATGAGGCAGTATTTTATGACTGTCAGAACAAGCCTTTATTCCAAATAGCTTCCAGTCATTAAGTGGCCTGTGGCATTGCTTTATTATTTATGAAGCCTATAAATGTAGTTAAGGGTCATATACCTTTAAAGACTAATTCAAGCCTCTACAGCTACAGGGACATTGAAGTCACTGCTGTCAGTACATGTTCATATTTGTGTTTCAAGATATTCCGGTTCATCGTTTTCGGTATTGGTGAACAATTAAAAGAAAAAATTATTTTTTGATTTCAGTCATAAGACCATCAATTTGTTAGATCAAGTGTTGACAGGAAATTCAAACTGTAGGCCAATACCACCCAAGCTGGAAGTGGGGCTATATCAGCTGCACAGCCTTCTCGGCTTCAAGTCATTAAGTAGTCCAGTCTGCTTTGCTTGCTTTGCAGCCAGATCCATGACAGGAATCCACACCAGACAAAAAGGGGAAAGTAAGCAAGTGTGTGTTTTTGACCCCCTTAAGCAAAACAGCTGGCATTGTTGGCAGTAGAAGGCACAATGGTGTCTCTGTTCAAAGCCAGCACAAGTGAAAGCTTGTCAGAGCTGAGGAAAGTGAGGGTGAAAAGACAGAGGGGGAGAGAGAAGCTCTTGCTCACAAGCAACCTGTTTGAATGCTGGTTGTGGTTATTTAATCTGTAGGTTACTGCTGTGACATGAGCAGCGTGGTGTACAGGTAGTCATCCTGTTTTTCTTAACTGTTCTTCATAGAAATCGTTGCTGTTAAAAATGTTAAACTTAGAGTAGCACCACTGTCTGTGAGATCTCCTAAATAGGATTATTTAGGACTATTATTTCTCTTCACCATTGCGCCTTGATCGCTGCACTCTCCAAATTTAGAAGGTCACGGAATACACCATGTTCTTGTTCGCATGTCTCTTTTTTTTCTGCTGGAGGTTTTACAGCCCATACAACATGTTGGAGTTCTTGTGGCACATAGGCAGACCGCATTCTAGCACCAGCCAACCATGGCAACTACATTGTTAGCACTGGATCATTCACCTGCTCATAACACAGCAGCATCTGTAGGAGACACCACCTGATGCACTAAATTTAAGTCAGGGAAAATGTTTAACTCTCACACAAAGTTCACATTCATTGTCCTATTATGAGTACAACCTAATGTCATATCTGGATATATTAAGTCAGGTTGCACGGTACTCAGAGATCCAGCTTTCCTTTGCTGCATGATATCCTTATCTGACTCCTTCCAACTTAAATTAGTATTGATGTAGATATGTTATTGCTGCTCTTCTGTAGAGTAGAATAACACATATATCAGCAGCCATTAATGTATGTTTATAAGTGCCACAAAGTAAACAACTTGCAGCGCTCTGTCTCTGGAGATTCCTGTAAAACCTAGCAGCAGATTTGGATTGTTTAAGCACATATTTGAAGGCGTAAGCATTACCATACACACTGTACATGCTTGGCTTGCAGCCACAGTTGTCTGTCAACTGTATTCTTAACCTGACATCTGGTATTTATTGTATCCAGACATGTCACAATAGCTGCAGGTGATTGATAAATTGCCCAACTGCACCTGCCCATTCCCTGCAAAGGCACATCTTAAGAACAGCTGAAGCACTTAAAGACACTGGGCAAAAAGTAAAAAAAAGCAGCAGACAAGTTCTACCTGTCTCTTAAGGGAGCTTGCATTCCTCAGCCCTAGAGATTTTATCTTATGCTGGATAGATTCATAAATGAGATGTCATGTTAAATTAAAATCTGGTTTTGGCCACCCAAAAGACCACAAAGCTGCCTGCAGGTTCCATTCCAATTGGTGTGAAAAGTACAAAAACTATGCAGATTCATCGTGCTGGATTTGGTGAGGAGATCCTGGATGTTTCAAAGGTTAGTGCAATGATTTTAGATTAGTTTTAAGGGGTTCGTGATCAGAAAGACCCACATCTGGTTCGGAACTCATGGAGGCTTCATGGGCAAACTCTCCTGCTTTGGACATGCCGCCTGGTTTCTTTACTGCTTGTGTTTGTGGTGGGTCTGAGAGGCAGCCTGTCAAAGCTAATCAGCCTGCAGCAGCTAGCTAAAAGCAGACATCCTGACTTCAGTGTTCACACTCATGCACTCATACACAAACACACGCATGCACGCACAAATAAAGGCAGACAAACAAACAAACAGCCTCTAAAATACATGTGTCTGCTCCTGTACTGCTTGTATTACGAGAGAAAAACAAGTTTTTAGCACATTTTTCCTCTGCTTTTAAGTCTGCAATCGAGGCTTGGTTCATGGTGACTGACTGAACCTGCAAAGATACTATACAGCGCTCTTGTCATTGAGCTTAGGCCTCTCTGGGACTGGATGCCTGAAGACATTAATTCAAACATGATGAACTGTTGATCCCGCTGCTTCCTCCCAGCTCCTATGTTGCAGTATTGCTACAAGAGGAGGAAAAGAGAAGGATAAATCTTTTTCTGTCTGCCTCGCTGAACACAAGTATATTTAAAGCTGGTGCAGAAGAGGAGCATAGCAGTAGATAAATCACTTGTAACAATTGTGTCCTCTTCAGCATAGTCAAGCTGCAAAGTTTACAGGAAATGTGAGCTAACAGCATATTGATGTTATTGTATCAGTCGGGAGGTAAATTGAGCTTATTCTATTGTCACGCTCTTGGTTGACACAAAAGGATGACTTCAGGGATTTATGGAAATGTTGTCAAAAAGCATACTACAAAAATAATTGTGTTATCTGTTCCAGTACCCCTAGCATACATATTACTGTAAAATGGCTAAGGAGTTTGTGAAAATAAAATACTTCCAACCTGAGGAGTGTGTTTATATAAGTACGGCTTTATGTGTTTGCACGTTATTTTGTGCTCTCACTATCAACATCCTTTCCTCTTCTGAAATGTATCCCTTACATTTTTGTTCATCATTCTCAAATTGGTTTGCTAGTTTGCTAGAAAAACTGGAATCAGCCCTCACTTATCAAGGATTATTCCCATATAGAAATCTTAGTTAAAGAGATTTGATGGACCTATATAATTTGGAGATGCAGAGCCAATAATAATGAAAACTGCAACAAGAAGCATTGTAATAACAGCTATCAGTTATCTGTGGACAACAAAACCTCTGCCAGAGGACTGAATAATTATACTGAGCTTGTTTATTGTTTGTCATTTGTGTCAAATTGTCCAACATTGGGCTGTATTAACACAATTTCTATTCTGCTAAGCATATGATTGGATACTAGACTCTTTCTAAAAAATAGAAAATGCAAATTAATTTAAAAAATCTTGACCACTATTAATCGGAGTCTGAGTTGTGGGGTTCAACAGCCAACTAACCAACTATTATCCTCACCTGCACTATTACTGACTCTGTTTTTTATGGATAGATGAATCAGGTCGTCTCCAGGATACAGTCTGCTATCATAACCCTCACACCTTTTTCATTAATTATTGGCTGTGTCTTTCCCTCTGATACAGCAAATGTATGTAAGAGAACTTCTTCTATGAGCTTATGTATAACAAGTTTTTCAAAAATGGGAATAACTGACTGAAATCTTAAATGCTAAAAAAGAGTTTCTTATGTCATAATATAAAGAAGCCATGATGATAGCTCACATAATAGGATCTCTTTATATTTGTAAAAGCTCTACTTTAAGCTAGAGCTACTTCTCTACTTCAGTCATGAATATTTTTGATCATATTTGTGCAATTTTGAATGATCTCTTGTGGCTTGTCTGACATTTGTCTGACCATCTCAGTGCAACTTATCAGGATCTACGTTTCAGGGAAGATTAACTTCTATGTGAGTTTGACTGACAATGACTTGAGGTTTTGGGATATAAAGTGTTGGACATATAGAGAATTTCAACTGATAATGTTCGTAATTCATTGTTTGCATATTGCAAAATTAAAGATTGATAATGCCAGCTGTACAAGCTTTAATGCAAGAACCATTTTCCATCTTTTCAGCATGTTGAAACATTATTAGAGAGTTGACAATCTTGAAAACATAGTCAGTTTAGCATAAAACTAACCCAGTTACCTACATAGAATGAAATGATTAATATTTTAGATTAAAACAATCTTTAATAATGCAAATGTGTGAGAATTGGATTACTGCACAATCAGAGAACAAAACACAAATGATAAGAAGAAAAAATGTAAAATATAGAAATTAAGCTGGAGACATTTGTGTACTGTGCCTAAACTTCCCTTTATTAAGAGGAGATTTATTGGTCATTCATACACACAGAATTTGTCCTCTGCTTTGAACCCATCCAGCTTGGCACCTGTTGACACACTCATGCTCATGCTCATGCACAGGGTCACACACTCAGACAGATGCCATACACTGGAGCAGTGGGCAGCCATTCACAGCACTGGGGAGCATGGGGGTATGGTGTCTTGGTTCTTTTTGAGTGGCGAGTGGGGAATTGAACCACTAACCTCCTGGTTATTTGACAACCAACTCTAACCACTGAGCCACAGCTGCCCTCATGCCCTTGCCCTTATTTGAGGAAGGCCTGCGGGATGTGATGTGGTGAAAGGGTCAGACTGCTCCATGCTGTTCGCCTCCTGCCTGTGGGAGGAACAGAGCAGCAGTGATAGCACAGAATAGCCTGGAGTAAATCTTTATTATCCCTGAAGGACAATTTGCTTCCCAGCAACCAGTCATTTACACTTAGCAGACATGGAGCAGGTGCAGAACACCTCATTACATAAACCCAGCAGCCAGTATGTTGCATTTAGTGTGTGGAAAAAAGAGTTTCATGCAATATCTTGAATTAAGCTCATTTAGGCTTTTTCTATGAGTTAAATGATGAGCACATTAGTATTAAGTGGCACTGGGAAACTTTGTTTTCTAGTTTTAACTGATTTATTTCATTCATCAAATTGAGACATTCAACCCGGATACTTCTTTTTTTATGCCATCTCTGTCTAAGCAAAGGATGATATTCAGGATAATTTGGGATTTATATGATCCTCATTTACCAAATTTCATGCTAGCATGTTTGGAATATTTGAAATAAATGGCACTTTGGTTGAATTTGTGTGTGTGTGTGCAGATTGCTGTACACAGCATTTGTTTTCTAGGTGTCGAGGTTTGGTTAATGTAAGGTTTTGGCTCCATTTGGTTTTATTGGTGGTGTTTGTCTTTGTAAGAGGTTGGCGAATCATAATGCTATTAGGAGGCTTATATTAGTAGAATAATATAACAATTATTTGTATGACAAATAATTGTCTTCTAAAATTTCATAATTGCGGCAGCCCTAATCACTTCTTTATTGTGCCTCTTGGTTACATTTTCATTATCGTTAGTGTTTTCTTGTTACCCAGCCCAGAGCACTGTTTTTAGTGAGGAGTGCTAGTTTGGAAGAAGAGCTAAACCAGTTTTGGATAAGTTTCCTTTTTGGTGGACGTTTAATGCAGTTGAACAGTCGCCCAACTGGGTTTTTGTCTGATTGACTGTTAATACTGAAAATGAATTGATTCACTCTAAAACGATACGAGTACATTATGTACGTAGCACGAACCGTTATGGAACAGTTCCCAAGCATGTTAGAGAGCTATTTTAAAGCCACATCTTTCTCTTTCCTGCACTTCAAGCTGCAGGTAAGCATTACTGTCTTTTTGTAAAATGATACATTACAAATTAAATTTCAAACAAGAAGAAAGTGACAAGTACTGGAGTTTGAACTTTTCGCTTGGATTTGACAGTATTTTCTATTTTCGTCACTGTTGGGGCATTTCTTCTTCTAAATTTGCAATGAGCAGATCTTTTGGTGGCTTAGTATTTTGATGAACTAGGGGAGAAAATGCACTGGCAGGTTATAATGACACAGTATATTTTACTGTTCTTTCGATAAGAGTTTTTATATCTTTCATAAGTACGTGTGCTTGATAAGCTGCAGATTGTGTCATAATCGGCAACTGCCGCACATCTGACCCACTTTTCCAATGCTGTTTCATTCAAAGTGGCGGGGGGTTGAACAGCGGAATTCAATTTAACTCATTCATATTTCTTTTCATGTCAACAGTCAAGATATGTGAAATCTTTGCACTGCAGCACTCAGAACTCTAAAATGTGAAAAGTGACTGAGCTGTCAGAAAGGAATCAAAATCTGGCACTGAGTACCAGACTCATAGCTGTGTTTAAGCACTCTATGATCCAGGATGTACTCAATGATGCCGTCTTTAACCTGAGCAGACAATATTTCATATTTCCATCCATCCACACATTTTCTATAGCTTTCCTATACCCGATAATCGGTCGCAGGGGGGCTGGAGCCTATCCCAGCTGTCATTGGGTGAGAGAGGTGAGAGATTGGGTGTCACAGGTCTCCAGTCCATCACAGGGCCACACAGAGACAAACAACCACGCACACTCATGCCTAAGGACAATTTTTAGAGACACCAATTAACCTAACATGCATGTTTTTGACAGTGGGAGGAAACCAGAGTACCCGGAGAGAACCCACGCATACATGGGGAGAACATGCAAACTCCACACAGAAAGGCCCCAGCCAGGAGTTGGAACCTGGAACCCTCTTAGTGTGAGGTGACAGTGCTAACCACCACACCACCGTGCAGCCACATATTTTATATTTGAGATCTTTAATTTCTTTTATACAATGGGGCAAACAAAACATTTTTTTTTTAGACTAATCACTTCACATCCAGGAAGTTTTGCCAAAGTCCTAACACGATCAAATTCTTTCCTCCAATTTGAGTGCCTTTGTGTTCATCCATTATCGGATATTGTCAGTCAAGACCTCTGTGAACTTCGTAGAAGCTTGAAACTATCCAATCATGTTCAGGTTGCAGGACACATTGAGTGCTCAGAATAACCATTCTCCCTATACTGTTCCCACAACAGGGAGGTGTTAAGAATATTATTCTTTCCTCATCTCTGCACTTGTTCTTTGGCACTTTCTCCCCTTTCATATACAATTACCCCTCTCCCTCCCCCCACTGTGCCATCTTGCATGCAGCGTCCTTGCCTGTGTTACAGTGAGTAGATGCTATTGAGAAAAGAGGAGAGGTCAATAGTTTGTCTCCCCACCTTATAAATAATGTGACTCAGAGGCTGACAGAATGAGTTTGGATGGCGGCAGCAGGCATGAAATGGCTAGAATATTATCTTAACTGCTGCCCCCTCGCTTTCCAGCTTGATTTGTTTAATCTAGGTGACAAACACTTGTCTGACCTTGTGCTTTGTCTCCTCTCTGTTTATTGTTCTTTAATGGAGTTTTTCTCTGTCTTTTCCTGCGTCACTGCTGGCGCTTTATCTGAACAGGAAAGTGTTTTCTTGTCAAAGAACCATGTAATCGCATTACCCTCCACATGTGTTTCAGCACAGAAGGTGTGCGTGTGTGTGTGTGTGTGTGTGTGTGTGTGTGCAATGTTGGCTGCAGTGCTGTAAGAGTAGACGCTCATGCGCAAACAAAGCAATGTGTTTTACATGTGTATTAAGCAGTCGCAGTATGGGAAATGTGCGCATGCTTACATGTTGATATTTTGTGCATAGAGGCATGAACTTGTCTGCAAATGTTTGTGTTCCCTGGTGCCATGGGGTGCACACACTCCATTGGGTTTTGAGCGTTACAGTTCACTGCTAGCTGCTACAGTGAGGGCTCAGGAGGGCTCTGCTGTGCTGTAACTGAGTAGCTCATGGGAGAGGCATGGTGGGGTATGGGGGGAGTGGAGATTTCCTGTGCTGCCCATGCTGCTCGGGGTGAACGGTAGTGTCAAGTGTTGGGTTACAGCTCAGTGTGAAGGACTGTGAATGCAGCTCTGCATATCCATCAGCAACAGTGATTCTGCCCTTACATTTGTGCTGAAAAGTTAGACTTTGCACGGGCTAACAGAGGTGTGCAGTCACCAGTGCACTAATTTGGTACTCTGATAAAGCAGAGAAAATCCTCACTTTCAAAGAGGTGAAAGCAGAAATGTTTGGATTATTAGTTTCAGTGTGTTTATTTGTCGTTTGAAGACAGCTAGACATGTTGAGGTGCAAAAAGTAGCACATGTATCTGTTAATGAATGAATGTGTAAATGGCGCATGCACACATAATTCAAACTCAGTGACTTACCAGTCTGAAAAATGCATTGGCAGTACTCACATACAATAACATTTCATCGAAGCATATCATCATTTTCAGCAGCTGAACGCTATCTCAGGAAAAGCTCCCTTGTTACTCTTTGGAAAAGGCTCTCAAAGCCTGGTTTGGTGTCTGATTGGATAACTTTTTTCTTCCTCTCTCTAACATTTTAGTAGCGTGGTTTGAAATGTCATTCCAGGTCTAAATTGACTCCTCAGCGTTCCTCCGCTTTTTCTATCTGTCATTCAGCATTAGGGGGGAAGCTGGAAGCCTTGCTCCTTGGAAATATAATGCTGTAGTTGAGATAGTCAGGCAAACTGTGTGTCTTATTGTCTTCTGTGCATGAAAAGCTTTATTCATAAAGTGAAATAATTGATAATGTTGTGTTTGATCTGTACAGTGTTCAGAAATGGAAGCAGACTCTGGTGCCCACAGTCTCTGTGGTTTTGGTGCAGCATTGCTGCACAAAGGATTTCCATAATGGTTATGGTATAACATATTGTACTTGTAACTGCTGGCTCCTCCTCTGGTTGCACAGTGTGTATCACATTGCATGATTCACACAGTGCCTCATTTGATTACAGGCGCCAGTGAAGGTGGTCAGAGGCAGATCTGATGACCATGCAGTTCACGAGGCTCCACCGCGGTTTGTAGGACATCCCACAAATTCTCTGTACAAGGCCTCGAGAATAATGAATGGTCCTAAGTGTGCTTTAAAAGGGCTATCCCTATCCCATCTAATTGCTCCCCCACTCAGTGTAATTACAACTTTGTGCATACTTTGCTTGGAACTTCACACTGGGAGAAGCCTCCAGCGTGGCTGTTTCAGCATTATCCTTATTTAGTAGTGAAAATTAGTAGTGGCGCAAATTGTTCCAAAGACTGTTTGAATGTGATTTTGGTGTGCTGTTGTCTTCATAGCAATTTAATATTGATTTTTTGAAGCCATTGGGTGTCATTTAAGAACGTATTTGCTGTTGTTTGCATCCTAGGCGGTGATAAAAAGTCTGGAAAGAGCACAGTTCCACTTCGCAGGCACGTGTGTTTTTAACATAATAGTTCTATTTTATATTGAATATCACAATTCTTGTCAATACAAAGATATTCAGTCCGTTTTGTAGTACCTCTAAATCACTACAAGGCTTCTTTGTCTACCCCAACAATTAGAAAATTCAAAAAACAATTTTAAAAGGCTTAAAATGAAGTTAGATGCTAAAAAAATCACCTTATTTTCAGTGTATGTGGCACTGCCAATGGGAATTTAAGTATATAGAAGTCTTTGGAACGTAATGAATTTGTAGTTGATAATTAGTACTAATTAAAGACCCCGTGGCTGATGCGGGATTGAGAGAACATATCCAGCAGCTGTTGAATTTTTGCTTTTTTCTCTAAGTATATGAAATAGTTTTTAACGTGTATGCATTGATATTTATATTGCATCTATTTTCTCTCAGATATTGTGTTTTTCTATTAGACTTGTAAATGCCTTTGTATGTCTGCTCCCTACAATGCTACTGCATTATAAGCATATGCACTTGTGAGTTGAGGTTCAGTTACTCTGCATCTGTGTGTGTGTGTGTGTGTGTGTTTATCCAGCTATGGATGAATGCTTCAACAAGCAGGTCACATGTGTATTGTCAGCAGCGTCCCTGTGGACTTGCTGCAGGAAGGCAGACCTAGTAATAGACATATTTACCTAAATACTGCTGCCTAAGATCCCTGCTGCTCCAGGGAGCTACTACTGCTTGGCTGACTGACTCACATTCACACAAACGCATACTGTACACGGTCTTCAACAAAGCAGGTGTTAAATACAAGTGGCATTGTTTGACTGTTCGTGTCACCCTCTGAATGCGGTGAGATACAAGGCGAGCGTTTAGCATATCTGAAGCACTGAAAGTGGTGTCATTTTGCAAATGAGTTTGAAACAAAAACAGGATAATGAGAATTAATTATTTTTCCGCACCACCTGTTTAAAGAATGTTTACAGAACCAAAGCCAAATGCCAGCCTGATGGTCTTTTTTTTCTGTAAAGATATGTGCTCAAATTAGGCTTTGAGCAGCTCACTGTTGCCTCATTCCTCTTTTTTCCAGACTTGATTCGCTTTATTTGAAGTCCCTGCACTCAGGGTGATGTTTGTTCCAAGATTAATGTGAGCCTGGTGGCTTCGAAGACAGTGTCAAATCATTAGCAAATACTGCGTCACATATTCACAGCAGGGTGGATAAGACATGTGTCTCAATTTGTCTTTGGGAGCCTGCAGCAGCTCTATCAAAGCAGCCTCTCATAGAGTGTGAATCAATCAGTCGGTGTTATCTGATGCCCCTTCTCCAAGAAATAAATCACCATTAAAACCCTTGGATAGATATGCTCAATACTTCATCCCATTCTTATCCCAATTATGATTAAAGAACTGAAGCAAGTGCATCAGTTACCTCATGATCTGGTCATTGTATGACAGTCTTTGGATAGCATAAACATGTGGCAACTATAGAATAGAAAAACAGGCTTTTTAGAGAGGAATAATGAATATAAACCATGGTTATTCTTAAGAGGTCAGTAAGTAAGGAAGGAAGTAGCCAAGTTACAATAGATATCAGAGTGTTCGGTGTGTTGGTATTTATCTTCTGAAGGACAGACCTGTGAACTTCACAGCTGATAGCATTTCAGCTACTGTTCCTGAAGTCATTTTTTTTCTCTAGCTTAGATGGTTTTTTTGTATTGCCGAAGTACAGAGGGCGCACAAGCTAATAGTGGATGTCAGGACATATTAATCTGCCAGCTCCATTATGGGTAGCCAGCCATGGCAGCTGACCTGTTACAGATAATATGGGTGCACATAGCAGGAGCTGGTAAGTCCCTAATGTTTGGAGGCTGCCGCGTGGGTAGATCTCTATTCCATTCAGCCAACACAAGCATCATTTTCAACAGCTTGAATGGAAATTAAGTTGAGCCTTCAGAAGGAGCACCAGCACTTGGCTGTGTTAGAAGATCATTACGTGAGTTCTGTTGTGGATCCTGTTGCCAGAATGGAGGTCACAGCAGCTCATAAAATTTGAGTGGCTGCAGTAAGTGGCTTTCATAGCTTATGTTGGCAGGTTTGTCATATTAGATGTTAGACTGTTAGTTAATGGAAAATTAGACTCAGTGCAATTTGTGGTGTGTTGATGAAATAATTTGTCTTTGCTATAGTTTAGCTGCATTTCTGAGCTGCTGCACATTGCAAATCAGTGTGTGGCAATACAGCAATGGTAACTCTATTTATAGCACGTTTCATAATGCATAAACCCATTATAATTGACGTATACAAAACATGACAAAGCAATACATAAATACATTCATGCATAAACATAGTCAAACATACATATATATACCTAACCGTAGACACAAATCCACACACACGCACACAACATCATATACACATTTGTAACTATCCAGACAGATTTATTAAGTGAAGGCTTGTGAATTAAAGACAGTTTTAGGTTTAGTTTTTAATGCAGACATACCTGTAACCAACCTCAGGTCAGTAGGCAGTCTGCTCCAGAGAATTAGACCACCGGAAACTCAAAGCAGCTTCAGCAGACTTCGATCCAATTGTGCGAACAGCAAGCGGTGGTTGAAAAAAAACTCTGCAATAAGCAATAAATCAGTGTTGATGATGGTAATGCGGAAAGAGATTACAGATGCATAGTATTATACTTTAAAGTACAGAGTACCACCCAGTCAGAGATGCAGGGGAATCAGCAGCCATGTCGTGCTCTGTGTGTGCAGCGTCAGGGAGCCCTGCTGCTCGGCTGCCTGCCCTGCAGCCCAACATCTGCTGAGCGCAGGAAGCATTTGAAGGATAATTAAAAGGACTGGCTTCCAACTCATTTCCCGCCTCCCATGGCTAAGCAGCAACATGCTGCTCAACAACAAGAACTGCAATTATTTTGTGAAATACGAAGAGAACACAAATATCAAACGTGAGCAACAAGCGGATGCCTTTGTCTTCTTGTTCAAGTAATAATAGAGGCTCTTTTTTTTTCATCTTTCTTGCTGGTGGGTCTGATTAGTCACTGATGTAAAAGCTGTGTTCTTTTGCATGGCGGGAGGAACACTGCTCTCTTGTTTAGTGCACTGCGAGCATGCATTTGATTTGTGAGCACAGCCTCAGTGGTCTGTGAAGCCAGCTGAAGCTCACTAAAGGCAGTAAATTTGTGCATTCTTCACCCCTCACTAAGTCCTTTCGAGGAGATACTCAATAAAGCTTCCCCTCACTTTAAAGGGATTGTTAGCACGTGTTAGGAGACAGTGAAGAGGTGAAATATCACATCACCTGTAATGAGAGCTGAGTTGCCTGGATGACATTAATGAGTTGGAGTGCTGGCTCAAACTGAGATGTTGATATAGTCTGGTTCAACAAAGGCCTCAAGGCTGTGCTTTGTCTCTGAGGAAAACAGTTAAAAGAAGACATAAAACCCGGATTTCAGTTTTAGAAGGAAGACTCCTGTAACACTTAACTTTGCGCAGTCATTCCATCATGTGCATTCACGTGGGTAGAGACGATGTAGGCTTTATTTCTGTTAGCCACCAGAGACTTGTTAACTGTGGTCTTAAAACTTAAGATCGTTCAGTTATTCCAAAACCCAGAGTCCAGGACTGTGAGTGAATTCTAGCCCAGACTCCCACCCCACAGCCGGCCTTCTTTGTGGGACACCAGTCATGTGAATAGGGACCAGAATGGAGAGCCAGCTGTCCTTTTCCTGCCAAGTCATATGCAAGTCACAAAGCAGTAGCACCACTTGAGAGAGAAAGCAATAATCAATTTTACAGAGTTAGTCGCTGAAAGGCTCATTTTGTTCTCTGGGCCTGATGATTTAGGGCCAAGAGGCCGGCAGTGGCATTTGTCTTTTTAATGGTAAACTCTGCAGTCTATTGTCCAAAAACCCCACACTGCCTTGCATAAAAGTCCATTTTTGTGTTTCTGAACAATCACAGTGCATCTATGGAGCTCTAAATTTGCGGTGGCATTACATCTTCTGCTTTTTGGGCTCTTCACGACAAAGGTTATTATTTTTCTTTTACCACCCACTCATCCAGGTTGAGACATTGGAGAAGAAAAACGCCTTCAACTGAGTGCACTCTCATAGAGCAGAGATTTTCAGCAGGGCAGCAGAAGCAAAAGCTCTTTTGTTAAGCTTGTATCTGTAAGTATTTATGGCCGCCTCAATTGGCTTTTGTTGGCAAACACAGGGAGGGGGGGTCGGAGTGATTTGCACACTTGCTTTAAAGTCTTTTGTCAGAGCCAGTAGAGAATCACTCAAGCACTGCGGTGACTGGCAGCAGTGAGTAAGATGGGGTGTAACACAGCTTTTCTGTTTCCCTTGGACGTTGTTTATAGGCTGAGGATAGTGTCTGAGAGCTAAGAGGAACTGTCTTGTGCTGCATTAGGCTGGTACACATACGGAGACATTTCCCTCCTCAGCCTCCTTTTATCTGTCTGCTGGTCTGTTTTTGCTATATAGCTTATTATGTTGTTATGCTTGATTTTTTTCTATTTAGTAATAAGATCAAATCAGTTTTACTTAGATTTTTTGGTATTATTAATATTTTTTAAAAAGAACATAGAAAATATACCTGATGTTGAAAGTTAGACATTTTACTATTTACTAAAAGCTAGCTCATCTTGAATTTAATGACAGCAGAATGTCTCAAAAAGGTTGGGATGGATGCCAAAACAGGGGGAAAAGAAGTGGTACTAAAGGCAACAGCTGGTAGCCTGGGAATTCCCATGCTGCTTTGCGCTCGATTTCATTCTCACTGCAAAGTCAGCCTGGAAACCACCGCCCTTATTTTTGCCAGAGTTTGGGAACCAGCAAGACGATGACGACGTCTATGCGCTACACCGAAGCTTGTACAGTGTTAATCCAACATGACAGCGGACACAACGTTACCGTTCAATGCAGCCTTAGAAAGTGTTTCGGAGTAGATTCACCCTAGGGTCATTTGAACCGTGACATCCAGCCAAGTAGCCCACCCGAAGTTTTTCCGATATTGGCTGAACACATCAGCTGAGTTACTGAGTTATCCCGAATAGCTTAGTACAAGCGCTAACGGACCCTGGCAGTATCTCCAAAATTACCACACTAGAATCACATGTCATGACACCAAACTTCTACAGTAGTACAAATATGGTCTGTACTCACAAAACGATGCATTTGGAAGTTTGTACATAGTCCAGGAGTTTATTATTATCAACACAAGCCTGATAGCTTTTCTGCTGCTAAAGCTGCGTCGACGTCACTTCTGGGAGCTTGGAGCTTCAAAGTAAGATGAGGGTTGATCTACTACTGTAGACAACAAAGCAAGGCTGCTCAATTTCTCCATTTTTTTAATAAATTCACAACTCTACAACATAAAAATTCATGTAGAATATAGCATATAGGCCTACTTTGTTGTCAATTTAAGTAGCTTAGAGCGCAAGTTTACTTTTATTTTCCATTTTTTTCTTCTTCCTCGTCGAATTTCTGTCGTCATCTGGTATAAGTGATACAATTGGCTATGAATCGCACGCAAAGCAGCATGGGAAGAACCTGACATCATTTGATAGACATTCGTAGCGCCCAATAAACGGCTCTAGACATTCGTAAACCACGCCTCAAATACGAGAAAATGCACACCTAGTTCCCAGACCACCATCTCATCGAGATGTGGACGGGTCAGCCAGGCTAAACAGCTGGAGGAAAATGTTACAACTAATTTGCTTAATTGGCAACAGGTCAGTTTTATGATAAAAAAGTGCACCTTAGAGAGGCAGAGTCTCTCAGACATAAAGATTAGCAGAGCTAAAAAATGCACCTACAAATTGTTGAACGTTCTCAGTATAAGGTTCAACAATATGAAACTGCAAAAACTTTGAATATTCCATCATATACAGAACATGATATCATCAACAGGTTCTGTGAAATCTGGAGACATTTCTGTGTGCAAAGGACCGTTTTGGATGCCTGGAGTCTTCAGGCCCTGAGGCAGAACTGCATTAAAAACAGGCATGATTCTGTCACGGAAAACACTGTATGGACTCAGGAGGACCTTTAGAAATCATTGTCATAGTTCAATCTGCCATCTGCCAGAAATTTGAAATTCTTTTGGGAAATAATGGCTGCAGCCTCAACTGGACTAAAGAGGAGAAGGGACCGTATTGCTCTTTATCAGTGCTCATTTCCAAAGCCTGTATCTCTGATAGTATGAAGGTGCATTAGTGCCTATGAAATGAGCAACTTGCACATCGGGAAAGGTGACATCATTGCTGGAAAACATTAACAGCTTTCAGAGCATTCACATGCTCCCATCAGTCTTTTTAAGGGAAGCAAGACAATGCTAAACCACATACTGCATCTATTACACCAGCATGGCTTCTTGGTAAAGATGAGTTTAGGAGTTGGACTATCCTGCCTGTCAGTCTGTTGGTCCGGACCTTTCGGCAGATGAAAATATTTGGTGTCTCATGAAATGCAACATACAGCAACTTAGACCCAGGACTGTTGAGCAGCTAGAATCCAATGTTGAGAGTGGGACAACATTCCTCTCTCAATGGTCCAGCAACTGGTCTCCTCAGTTCCCAGATGTTTACCGGCTGTTGTTAAAAGAAAAGATTATTAGATTTTTTTTTTCTCCCCCCAACTTTCGTTGTTATAGAAGTTGTGCATTACTTTACCATATCCACGTAGCATGTTGTCTCTCCCTCTCTATCTCCACACGTGGCTGTGAAGTGTTCACTGACCCATGACCAATTGCTTCTATTACTGTGATCACACATGCAGCGTGTCTTTGGCCAGATGACACTGTGCACCCCAGGGAGCGTGAACAGGGTCAGTGTCTTGTTGAAGGTTTTCTACCATCCTCCACTCCTCCAGACATGTGTTTTGCCCCTGGGCCAGCTGGGTTCTATGAAACCACAGACACATACCCCAAAACCACCTCAAATACCAATCTTCTCTGCTATATGTAAGCTTTCTCCACCGTTTCTCTTTTTCACCCTCCCTGTCTCAATAACACTCGCAACGGGTTCAATTAACACGCGGTCCGACCTCCTTGCCCCACTGCGGTCCCTCGAGAGATAGCAGGGATTGTGCTCTACTGCCTCAGCCCAGAAGATTTCCTTTTAGTTGGATGAAATGAGAATACGCCCAGCAGCCCACAATGGCTCCATTCCAGGCCGTGCCATGTACAATAAAGCTTGGCTCTGCTCAATATGATAGACTCTTAGGAAGCCTCTTTGGAATGTAGTAATTGAGGGGGAGGGGGTGGGTGGGTGGTTGTGGAAAATGTTGCCTTTGCAAAGCATGTTTTATTTCCTGTAGTGCACACTCCTTTTGAAAAATCGATCTGTTGATCTGCTAGTCACGAACAACTGTTGCCTTAAAAACAGCTTCCCTAGAAAAACGTATTTTTTTTTACTGAGATTCAGCATCAAACACCTCATCCAGACGTTTCATATGCTGTGTGTAAATATCATCTTTATTTTCATATTAGACATGAAAAATAGAGAACAAAGTAAAAAACAAAGCACATTAGGGAGGTATCTTTTCTTTACAAAGTAATCTCTGAATTGTGAAAATACACTCCAGTATGCGGGGTGTATGCAGTTAACTGATTTCTCCCAGCATGAAACAAATTCTTTCAGTTTATTATCGACAAAGGCAGTTCTCTTCTCCATTTTGTATATGTCCATTGTAATTTCCCCCTGTGCTCCCCAGTTAAATCCATTTCTTGGTATACCAGCCTTCAGCAATTTCCTTTAAATATTTATCTCTGTTTAACAATTCTTGTTTTTGTTTTTTTTTTTACCCGAGACACAAGTACGTGGTCATACTTTCTAAGAGCTTTTAACATTTTGAAAACACCTTGTCAGGCAGTGTTTATCCCTCTCCAATAGTGTCTGAGTACGGAGCAATCTCTTCATTTTCCACAGTTTCTCCAGCAAACAGAGAGATTGCAGTCAAAGTGGGATCTCTGAGAGAATGTGTTAAAATCCTTCTAGCCTTTTTCAGGTTTTTCCAGCTAAACCTCCCATATTTAACCAGGTGAACTTTTATTGATACCTCGATATCGCTCAGCAGTGACTCTCAGTTTTATGCTTTCTTGAAACAGGTCTATGTAGAATGGAAAAATACTTTATTCATCCCCCAGTGGGGGAAATTCAATCACTAGAATATGTAATTGACTATCTCCCCTTCTTTGAGTTAATTTGATGGATTTCTGCCTGTTCAATGTTTCCCTTTAAGCCACATTGTATAATTGTATCACAACCCCTACCTACACTACAAAATCTCTAAGCAACCCTTTATCATCTCTTCACTTCTGTGCACTTGATCAGGAAGCCTTAGTGAAACTTTAGTTGTTTGGATCTAACAGAAATTCATTTTTTTTTTCAGCCCTCTAGTCTGTCATGATCATTCAATACCCAGATGAACTTAAATAATTATCCTGTACATTAAAGGGATGCCCAGTACATTACAAAAAGAAACCAAGAGCCTCTGATCAAGTATGTGATCAATGTGTTGCTGTAACAGACGGCTGGCCACACCAAGAGAGATTTTTTTCAAAAGTGATCAAATGAAAGCTCAAGACTATTTTCTGCCTTACCTTCTCTTGCTCTTTAATATCCGTTATTGGCAGGCAGTCTCAGGCAGTTTCATTGAGCACACTGTTCTGGAGTATGGCAGCGTCTCATTTGACATGTAGGCGGACAGTTTTCCGTTGAATCACACAGTGCTGTTCACTTCCTCTGAGATACCTTTTCCAGTTACTTAAACATATTTAGTCTGCACTGCCTGGATTGTTAAGAGCGAGTCTCTTAATCTGCAAATATACGTCCTGTTTCTTTTGATTTGTTTTTCCTGCTGATTCAGTCAAATGCATATTTAATGTCGTGTGGTGAAAGGGTTTGCCATCCCTCATCAGGTTCAGAGGCTCAGGTCCTGCTCAGGGATTTCGCTAATCCCATGCCTGCTGAACTGACCTTTTTAAAAACCAAAGACCGCTTTGCTCAGGCTGGATCTAAATAAAAACAATTTCAACAAACCTCCTCGTTGGGAATAATTATGTGTGTCTGTGGAGTGCAACCAAATGCTATAAAAGAGTTTATTAAGCTTGCAGATTAAGCTTCTAAAATAGAAATTCGTTGCCACACATTCTGGAAGACTAAGAGCAAGGAGTTTTCCCTTTTGCAAGCAGCACTTCAGAATTCCCCTTCATCCAGCTGCATGACAATGCTTTTTTTGGTTTTATAATACAGTGCAGCGTCCTTGTCCTGCAGCTGTGAACGCCGGCAAATATACACTTACCTTTTGTGGGGAAATGCACTCAAACCACATGCTAGGGTCATCATTTTGGTTCATCAATAACCACCTTCCTTGCAGTAAATTTAGTCTTTAATGTCCCTTCTAACTGCAACCCATATATATGGTTTAAGTGTAAAGAGCTCCATCTCACTGTACATGGAAAATAACACAGGCTTTTATACATGTGGACAAATCATTAGCTTCAGTCTTTCTTAAATGAAAATGAAAATTATAGCATATGTAAAGTCATTTTATTTCAAATATGTATTACCATAAATCAGGGAAAATACATATTTAAAAAAATATATGGTGTGCAGAGATAAATTAGTTATTGTGCGGAACTGGTTTTCTAAGCTTGGATCTACAGGGTGCATAAATAAAGTCCTTCTGTTTTAAATGAAACATTCTCATTTGACTCACCAGTGAATAGATGGTCTCCTGATAGTTAATACAACAGCACTGCAACAAGATATGTCTTATGTTCAGTGTTTCTTCACACCGAAAGAGAACACAGCCCACGCTCTGAATGAATAACAACTGTTTTTATAACTTTTCTGGCCAAAAGAGAAGCATGTAACATTTGACTATGAGGCTGTAGTTCATGGTTCCAAAATGGACATTTTCTACATTTTGTCCTCCCCTCTCCTCAAACCAACCTGTCCAGCATGTGGTTGGTAATGTTTTCCCTCAGGATAAACTTACACTTGTAGCACATGAGCTGGTCCCAGTGTTCTTCCACAGCCTTTTAAAATGCCAAATTAGATTTTTAAATAGGTGCACAAGAAAGTCTTGTCCTAATACCTTGCTCTCTTTAGAATCAAATTTAAAATCCTTCTCACTGCATACAAAGCCCTTAATGGCCAAGCTACTACACATCTTAATGAGCTTATTATTGCCTATCACCCCACAAGACCAATTTGCTCTCAGCACTCTGGCCTACTTGTTGTTCCCAGAATTATTCGGACTAGAATGGGAGGCAGAGCGTTTAGTTTTCCGGCTCCCTTTCTGTGGAACCGGCTGTCTGCTTGGGTGCAGGACACTTTGGGTCACACTTTTGTTTGAAATGTGCTATATAAAAAATGTTGAGTTGAGTTGATGTTCAGATGAAAGTTAATCTTACCCCACAAGCGACATTCAGTGTTACTGTACATATTCAACTGTGCATGCATATACTGTATGCTTTATAACTAAATCGGCACTTGTTGTAGAGCTGGGGTGTCAAACTCATTTTCACCGAGGGCCAGATGTAACTTATAAATGTAACTACTCCTTAATGTTAAATAACTCTGAATTTATTACTTATTCAAGTTACAAATATTGCATGTACATTTGCATAGATTTAAAAAAAAATATGTTTGCTTGTTGCTCTGTTATTATATCATAAATCCTTTTAATTTGTCAGGTTATGAAACCCACATCACTCCATCCATCAACGATCAAACTATCCGAGTGAATAAAGAAAAATAACATCAAACACAAGTTGTGACATTTACTTTGTTAAAAACTTGAAATCTCAAACAAAGCTAGCTTTTACTGCCGCGTTGTTTTTGGTTGTGGCTTTCATGAACACATTCTGCTGCGATCGCAGTTTTCCTTTTAATTCTTGGGCAGTTTGCTGTTTTTCTTGATGCCTGATGTTGGCATACTGAGCTCTGTGTTTGGTCTCAGAATGTGGACGTAGATCGTACTCTTTGACCACTGCCATCGCCTCGTAACACAAAAGACATACCGTTTTTTCTCCTTGAAGCACAAACACGTATTCGCCTTCCAATTTTTATTGAAACAGAAAAATTGATGCAGATGGAAGGGCATCCACATCAATTTTTCTCTTCCTGGACATTTTGGGATCATTATTTGTATTTCTCAATTCCACTTGTTGGGAAGATCACATCGATTTGGAAACATTGCAGTCCAGTGTCGAGATGCCGTCACTTCGCGCGTTACATAATCGGGCCTTGAGTTTGACACATATGTTGTAGAGGGATCATAAAGCAGAATACCAAGCTTGCTTTGCTGTGAGACAGATGGTTATGTAGACTGTAGCAGCTTAATAGCACTCTCTGCTCAGATGAAGCTTCACATAAAGAAGAGTTGTGAAATTGAAAATTTGTGATGAGTTAGTCAGGAATGACTGTGTTTGCATGCAAAGCAATATCCTAAGGGAGTGAGAAACTGCATATAAATAGCATTTACAAGTGATCTAATTCCAAATTAGATCAAATTGGAGTTTGCAATATTTCAATTACGTAATGTGAAGTGTAGTATCTGTAGTATGACAATGTGATACTTTATCACGTTATGTTGCCTTCATATACCTTTGCTGCACTGTTATGTCCTGCTAGAGTTTTTGCAACATTTTACAACACACCCTTAGTGCTGCATTCAATGTTCTTTTAAAGTGGGAAGTTGGAACTCTCGGAACCTTGACCAGCTTGCATGTATTTGATAAAAGAAGTGGCTGTTGTCAGGTTTGATTTGCTGGTTCGCTATTAAAGACACAGTATTGTCAGAAGTTATGTTGTTTGGTTAAGAAAGAAATAATCTAAAAGTAAAAGTAAAAGTAGTTTTATGAGATGGAGGATTGGAAGTTATGGATGCAATTCAGGCTTTGGATGTAGGCAAATATCCCTGTAGCATAGTGGAACATAATGTGGGCAATTAACCATTAACCATTTAATGTTATCACTGAGGAAAAATGTTTCTTTACTTTTTTCACTTCATTGGGGTAGTAAAAACAAGAATTAATTTTCTTTTTTTTTTAAAAAAGGTTGAGTTGCTTCACGGTAAAAGTAAAAAGTAATGGCATGAAATATACTCATTTTAAGCATTACACACCTAAGCTGAGTGGAGGAGATGGCTCAGGCATATTCAATTCAATTCATTTTTATTTATATAGCGCCAAATACAACAAATGTCATCTCAAGGCACTTAGATAGTAAGTCCAATTCAAGCCAATTGGAATTCAATTAATTAATAATAATCATAATTCATAAAATAATCCAATTCGTTCATATAGAGCCAATTCAAAAACAATTTCCTAGCTAAGAAAACCAACAGATTGCACTGAAAACTTTTTGTTTTTCGGTCCAATCTCCCGTCCTGAGCGTGCCTGAGGCGACTGTGGAGAGAAACGACTCCCTTTTAACAGGAAGAAACCTCTGGCAGAACCAGACTCAGGAAGGGTGGCCATCCGCCTCGACCAGCTGGGGTTTGAGAAGACAGAAAGGGGGGGGGGGGCGGCGGCGGCACTGTAACACCATTCAAAGGATATCTGTTGGAACAGGGAAACACGAGTTAATGACCACAATAATGTCACATATACATAAAGAGAGTAAAGTGAGGAAAGGTGTGTCAGATGAGGCCCCCCAGCAGTCTAGGCCTATAGCAGCTTAACTATGGGATGTTTCAGGATCACCTGAGCCATCCCTATTCAAGGTAAACACAAGAAACTTGTGCTAACGAAAATAAATAAATAAATAAAGGACCAGACTCAGTGAGTAATTCCCTATACTCCCTATATAGATCCATATATAGAACCATCTTTTACAGCCACAAGCTACCTCAGCCTCTCACCAACTGCACACCAGTCACAGCGGGGTGGGGATGCAAATATGATATAATATAAAAATATGGTATAAAAAAGAGGTGGAAATGTCAATATGAATGGAATATCCAATATGCAACTCATATAAAACCTGTCCTGGAACGGAAATTTTATCTCTTTTAGAATAAAGTCGATAGCAGTAATATTGCCTCTTGTGTAAACTTGTCAGTGAGTGAACATGACATGAAACATTGCCATTCTGTCAGTGTATTTTTCTGTCAAACTCAAATTATCACACTGACTGTTGTAACAGTTCGTTTGTACAAGGTTTAACAACAAGTTTCAAATGGGTGCCAGAAGCATGACACAATTTATCATACAGCGTGTCATTTACCTGTTGAAGTATGCTCTGGCTTTAAGCGTGTGATAACTTGCAGTAACTAATGTTTTTGTACTGATGTAAAAAAAAAAACACGTTTGAGCGTTTTGCTTTTCTTTTAGGTCGGGATCAACTAGAGAGCTACAGCAGGGATTTATTTGCAGTAACTTTGATATTTAGCAGCTCGCGTCCAGGAGGAAACAGAGCAGGTAGAGTAGTAGGCTCATCCTAGGTTAAGATCCAGATTCAAATCTAATAGTAAGGTAAAATAATTTCAATTCAATTCAATTCAGTTTTATTTATATAGCGCCAAATTACAACAAATGTCATCCCAAGGCAATTCAATAATACAGTCCAATTCATACAATTGGACTGCTGTGATTATACAGACTGTACAGTTTAATAACCACATGCAAGAATGTTACATTTATGGCACAGAAAGTGTTGTGTTTTTTTGTGAATGAAGAAGTATGTTTTGCAACCTTTTTTATAAAATGACACATAGGGAGAATAATTCTATAGGACAGAAATCAAACTGGTTTAAAAATGCCAAAAAAGGAAGAGAAAAAGAACACAGCTGTTTGATGTGCAGTGTAAAGGGTTTTATCGTGGTTGTTGGGGGTGCAGAGGAGGGCGGAGGAGGTAAGGATTCTCCTTGGGGACTCTTGTGGTGGCTCTGATCTTGTCTTCAAGCTGGCTGTGCTGGGATAATAAAATCTTTCCAGCCATTAACTGAGTGTGTCACAGTGGGCTATTCTTAATGCCTGGCTTTTCTCAGGCTCTCCAAATACAATGAGGTGGACTGGGCTGGCTGCACTGCGGTACACAGACCCAACCACCAGCTGAGCCTCTGCAGCTGTCACTCATAGAAATGACTGTGATCTCTTGACCTCACGTATGCTGGTTTGTTGTATTTGCCAGAATGCTTGCCTTGCCATTTTGAAAGCTGTTAAGGACTGACAGGCTTTGCAGCACCAGTTGAGTTACATGCTCAACTGGCAGAGACAAAATATCAGACAGCATCGAGTTAGGAAGAACATTTTACAGCAAAGTTCAAAGTCTGAATGTAATTCATATGAAATTAGCATTATGTGTGCCTCAAAATAGTGAGAGGGAATACTTTCAACAACTTTCTAACACAGGAAAACGGATGGAGCCAGATCTTTACTGACTAATTATTTTAATAGCTTTACAATGTTGAAAATGATAACAAATTCGGCCTGAACTTCCATTTGATCAAAGTCACATAAGCTTGTGAAAGTCTTCCCCTTACTTCATTACCAAGTTCTGTGACTCATCTTTTCCCAGCTACACTGCTGTCATACATTTCATAAACCTGGCTTGTTTTTGGGCTTACCACCCAAAACCGCACATCTGTGCAAAGGTGGAATTCATATTACTTTGAAAGATGTAATGTTGGTAATTTTTTAACAAGTGGAAGCACTGATGTGTACCTAAATTCTAATGCAAACTATGGTTTTCTAAGGCTTTTTTTTTTTTTATCTTTGTTAGATTAAGTTTATGGTTCTCAAGTCCAGTCCAGTCTAACTATGATCTTTCCTATTTAATCTAATTAAGGCAGAAATTGTGCAGTTGAATAACACCCTAATTACATTGAGTCTACATTTATAAAGTTGAAGGGAATATATGCGGCACCGCAAAGTCAACAGTTCATAGCCAATGTCACCATGTGTATTTAGCGGGTAAAATATGCAGTAATTATTAAGTAATTATTAAGCACAGTGTAAGTAAAATGTTGAAGAAATGAGTCGTTAATTCTATTTTGAGTGAGATTTAGAGAAGAGCCTAACAGGAAGGAACATTTTCCATTTCATCATGACAAATAACGTTTTGTCAATACTTATTTTTCTTGGTGGGGTTACATCTCACAGACATTGCTGATACATTTGCTGAAATTTCACTCTGCATTCAAAGTCATGTTTTTACATTATCTCAGTGCTACGTGTGGCTTTGACAAGAAGACTAATGAGGGAGGACTTTTCCCTCTCTGGCACGTTGCCTTCTGAAATGCTTGCACAGTAGGTTTTGATAAGATCTGATCTGGTTCAGTTTCTTATCACTCTCATTGTACAGAAACTGATATTCATCAAATCCATCAGTTAGCTCTCTGTCGCTGTGCAGGGGTAACTCTGACAGGGCTTTATGTTGCGGTCCAAGAGAAGTGTTAAGACAGCTAAATTGTCATTCTTTTTTTGTTTTTTGTTGTTGTTTTTTTTAGGAACAGGAAGGGGCAGTTTGTCCATGGTGTTAAACGTGGGTGGTAAGATTTATGGCAACACTGTTTTGATGTTATTCATATTTTTCCAGCTGCTTAATCTTTGTAGTCCCTATTTTCAGATGTACAACAGAAACCAGACAGCAGGTTCTCAAGACATTTAAGATAACAGGTTACTGCACCTGTAATGTGTTCACAGAATATGTAATAAAAAGCTTTTTGAGGTTTTTGCCGCATTGTACTGCACATTTAACATCACATAAATGAATTTGAACTGTTAGCCTTGATTGCTTGCGTTGTAAATGGTATTGATTTCCTTCAGCAACATACCGGTAGGCATTGTCCAAGATATACATTGGTAGAATTAATCCAGATAAGAAAAAAGGATGTGGGTTGCAGAATTGTTAAGCTCAGAGTTCAGTTAATGAGAACAAAAAAAATGAAATATGACTAAAAAGCAGAGTATGATGGTATTTGAATATGAGTAAGAGCTCTCTAAGTGTAATCTCTTCTGTTTCCCAGCTTTCATCTGAAAGCACTTATTTAATTATTTCATTTAGAACATGACAAAAAAAAGGGATTTTTCTCTTTTTTATAGAGATTTTCTATACAATGAGTTCAGTAGGTATGATGTTATTTTTTTCTCGGTAAAGATCATTAACTTTGTCGAGATGTAATTACTTCTTCCACTTGCTGACTAACCACAAGAGCCACAGAGGCACCAGAGAGGTTAAAGCTGCAAACTTTAACCTGCAGAGCCTTTCTGTTTTCTCCCACTGTACAAACCAGCTGCTCATGTCTTGTCAGCTCTTTAGTTTCCCTCACTGAAATGTAGCACACAGTACTTCTTAAAGATTAATGACACTTAAAGACTGTGGAACCTTTTTCAAGTAATTTCCTTTTGTAGTTTTCTAGATTTACTGAAACTGTCAATTCAACATTCAAGTTCAAATGCAACTTGACTTCTTTTTCAAATTGTCTCTCAAATTCTTTATATCATATTGCATTTTTCATTTATAACATTTACAAATGATTAAAATCAACTTATGTTGGAATCAGAAGACACAGAATTAAAAAAAAAAAAAAATAAACCAGTTTAATAAAATCTTGCCTGAAATGTTGCTCAGATAAAAATCTGGAATGTGTAAATGAAATAAAGCAGACTTTATCTACTGGCTCTAGGTACTGGAGGTTCTGATAAGCTTCATGATATCTTAATTAATCTTTTTACCAGAGGGGACTCTCCACTCAATATACATTTCAATGTTGTCATAATGATGATTATGATATAAAAACATTAGAAGACTTTTAATACTGCCTTCATATCATATTTTTGGTTTTAGAGCAAAATATTTCTGCTTTATCTGTATTTTTAGAACAGCAGAGAATGGAAATGTATTGACATTAGGCCAGTTTCTGAATTTTCTTCTAAACTATATCTGACTTGGTGTTGGGCTACTACCAAAATTGCTTGAACAATGGGAGCAACTTGGCAGCAACCGTCTCACTTGCCCTCTGTCTCGCCTACTGTCTGTCCCTTTCTCCCAGCGGCTGACAAAGAAACCACAGGAAGCTGCTGTCAGCTGCCTTAGGAGCAGAGTGAGTGATGCAGGAAGTTACCATCAATCCCTCCTCATTTCCTCTGCTCTAGTCCCTGGTTGCTGGTTTTGGATGGTGCTCTCCCTGAGCCACACGCCATCAATATGCACTAACTATAGGAATTAGTAATAAACCACTGGACGCTGACATTTGGCAGATCAACAAGATGCTTGCTCTTCTTTTTTAACATGCTGCTCGAGCAAAGGAGCTGTACACTGCACAGATTAGGACCAGATTAAATTAGCTGTGGCTGGACAAATATGAGGGAAGACTTTAGTGGTTTGCATGGTATGAGAGTACATGTGGTAAGGCTTAGAGATTTGAGCAGCAAAGGAAACGGAACAGAGTTTACGGTGGATTGAAAAGCCCCAAGTGACCTGCAAAGCACTTTTTCCATGATCGTCTCTTTGTCCTGTAACAAAGACAGGAAACATAAGTAGATGTCTGGTATTTTACAGCAGTACAGAGTCGCCTACGTCTCAGCAGCTTTAGTTATACTACAGACTTATATGTGAGGATATTAGCTTTCTTTTGTTCATTTGAAAAGAAAAAAAAGAAAAATTCCTGCACAGGTCATCATATTACATAACACAGGAAACCATGAGAGAACATTGCAGAATAAAGTAGCATTAAAAGAAAATTCCAACTTAAACTTCCTAAACAACTTAGATATAATTTCCCTTTGGGATATATAAAGTATATTTCATTCATTCATTAATTCGTCTAATTTCCTTTTCTGGCCAAAAGGGAGCAGCAAAAACATTCTACAAACATAACACTGACATATTATCATCTTTTATGTTACCGTCATTGTTAAGCATACAAATTACTCAGAATGTGCGGAGCAACACCAGCATTTACTTGGTTTTATCTTATCTTAGCTTTTAGCTGCTAACTAACGAGCCATGTTTCCTAGCTAGCTAACTTTGCTCATTTGGTGTCAAAGTAGTGTACATTAGGTTTATCTCAGGGTCTGAGATACTGCAGTGCACAACTTTGGTTTCCAGAACCACACCATACCGTTTTGCTTTATGGTTGCTTGACATTTTTGTGGGTTTTTGATAGCATCTCTCTGGCCTTTTCAACAGGACAACAAATTCATGTGTATGGCTATAGATTTCCAGGGCTCACACAGACATTTGTTTTTATGGCAGTGGTGTTACATCTCAGTTTTCTATCAATTGTCAGTAAAAGGCACTGTACCCACATATTGGTTGGGCTGTAAAAAGTTTTTAGGTTTGGTAGAATTCTGTCACAGAGGAACGTTAAAAACGTTAATGAAAATTACCCTTTAAACTAGGGCTGTGACTCGATTAAAATTTTTAATCGCGTTAACTACAGGCTTTGAAATTAATTAATCGAAATTAATCGCATTTTAATACTCTATCCTTTAGAAAATGAACATTTTCAACAATATTTCAACAAACACAGAACTTATCCCTATTTGAAATCTGAATGTAGCATGCATGAAAACACAGTATATAGAATCTTGGATGTTAAGCTGCGTTGGGCCCCCGTTAGCTTCCACGCTAGCTGCTACATGTTTAGCGTATATTTGAGGCTTGATCAGCGGCGGCGCCAGCGATTTTTCGTTGTAGTTGCAATGCAGATGCTCCATGAATGTGAGGGGTTGCTAGTCAAAACAGCACCCCCAACAGTTGTAGGCGACAACTTTCAAGAGATAGTTCTACCCGGCTGGCTTCCAACAGTAGCCTCTTACAGTGCTAAATCACACAGGCACAACATTACGTTCAAACTTGTTGCTCACACCAGTCTGTCCGCTGCCACAGCGGACACATAGCCTACTCAAGCCAATCTACTCGCATCACATTATGGCAGAGGAAGCACGCTGGCAACCTAACATAAAGTAAAAAGTATGTCCGTTATTTTCAAAAGATGGTGCTAACTGCACTGACACTAGGCTACTTAGCAAGTAGCTCTAGATAGACTGCAAGCACCTAGAGTCGACTAACAAACCAAGTCACAAGAAGACTATTTGATAATAGTGTTTCGGCGAGCATATGAAAAAGAACTGGGATTTCCTACCTTATTTGTGTTACTTGAAGAAGGACATTCTCAAAATCGCCATATTCCAGTTAGAATCGCCAAATATCCATTTAGAATTGCAGTTTAGCTATGTTATGAGTGAATGGGTGCTAAAATGAGAGGAAAATTGTAACATATGACTATTCAAAAACGAATTAAACTGAGAATACAATTAAATAGGGTTTCTATTTATCTCATAAATCTGCTTTATGGAAATATTATTTTGAACCTCCGATTTCCCCGGGTAATTTAGAACAGACATGATTGGCTGACTGTAGAATGACATCACCACAGCTACTGTAGATCTAGGAACAATGTGGATAGCCGTTTCACCAGTAAAGCTGGTGTTTTATACCTTTCCATATGTATATTTATCAGCTAAAGAACGAAAAACGGGGATAGGCTACCACGCAGCAACATACGTGATTCTTTACTTCTTAATATTGTTGTCGTTGTTGCACTGCACTTCTGTTCTTTGTGAGCAGTAAACCTGCCTCTAGCCCCAAAGTTGGGGTAGCTATGGGGTTGCTGAGCACATTCTTGGGGTTGCTATAGCAACCGCAAGCAACCCCTTAGCGCCGCCTCTGGGCTTGATACGCTGCGGTGATACGCGAATTCCTTGTTGCATAATCTGCACACAACCACGCTCTTGTCGACGCTTCCATCCGTCTGTATTTAAAAATAAATAAATAAATAAATAAATTATAGGGTGCCATTAAAATGCGTTATTTTTTTAACGCGCAAATATGTGTGTAGTTAATTAATCGAAATTAACGCGCTAAAGTCCCAGCCCTACTTTAAACATTTTGTTGTCAAACTGTTAAGTTCAGTGTATTTATCAAAGTTCAAGTGTGGATTTTATATGAAGAGACGATTTGACTCCAGTTGATCATGTTAGCCGTCTGTCAGTCAGCGGCGTTGACCTCACCTTGACCTGTTGCCAAATAGGTTGTTGTTGCTTGAGGCAAAACACAACCGCTGTGATCACATTTTTCTGTTATTTATTTTTCTGTAGTTTATGGAGAGGTTTCAGTGTGGGGAAATGGCAGATGCCCTCAAGGCAAGCAGTAGAGAATGTGTGAGTATGAACCTTAGCTGCACTGGTGTGAGCTCGCCGTTTGTCAAGCATGAAGAGTTATATCATTGTTGTGTATGTAAAATTTTTTGCTCTACTTTTTCTTTTACCGTCATTTCGCTTTTGCTTTGAACAAAAAGTCCAGACCCTCTAGGAGGGGCCTCAGCAGCTGGAATTGATTTCTCTTGACCACAACGCTGTGTTATCCTTGTTCCCTCCTCCAGTACATTCTCATACTTGCAAGTTACTGTCTCACTGGCACTGAACGACCCCCTCTCCCTCTTCTGATAAATATTGCAGGCTTTTACCAGTTGAAGCCAGACATTGTCAGGATATTGCTCTGCTTTTAGCACCAGAAAGACTTCCGCTTCCCGGCTCTTTGAACCAGGCAGTGCAAGAGACAGGAGGCAAGAGTGTAATTGCCAGGGTGGAATGTGCTGTGCACCAATTAATGGCAGCCTTCTTTGAAAGAGGAGTATTGTAGGGGTGGGGATGACTTTCAGCTGCTATTGTTGCCTCTTGATTGAGGCCTCTTTGAGACAATGAGTTAGTCAGCTTGTTGAAACATCGTATAGCTAAGGCTCCACACGCTCTGAAAACACCAAGAGCTTTAAGCAATGGGAGAGAAGCACACTCAGTACATATTATTTTAATACTCCTGAAATGATTCAGCTCAAGCCTTTTGACATAATTTTGTTGTTATTCCGACAAGAAGTTATTCAGACTTCTTTGAAGCTTTTTTCGGTCAATGTCTATTCTTTGTACCCTACACAGCCGCTACATCACACACAGCTTGTGCTGTTGAGTTTTCATCTCAGACCTTCAAAGCTGGTGCAGCTCAATTTCCTGCCTTTCTCTAGTTCAAGAGAAGGCCTGACAGTTCTCTGTGCTGCAGGAGTCTCACGAAAGCCTCATGGCCCACATCAAACAGTTCGATAGCCACAGAAAATATGCAAGTTGCTTTATGAATTTGCTAGTTGCAACATGAATTGGCAGACTGCATTGTTTCCCATAATAGCAGAGATTTACAGCATGCAAATGCTGTAGTTTTCAAGCTTGCAATATTAAAAATCCCCCCAAAGAACCTTCTGTGGCACAGACAAACATGATTTGTTTTCTTTAGCCGAACTGAAAAGGGATGACTTATCTGTGATTCTTGCTCTATATTTGGTTTCATGTTGTTCAGACCAGCTTTGATAATTCAATGAATACACCAAACACATCTCAAACAGAAAACCCCCATTTGCCATCCCCTATTAAGTCCATCGTCTGTGAGCTAATGGGTTATGAGCTCAACAGCTGCTTACTGTATATCAACAAAACAAAATCTGAAAAAAAAGAGAATTAAAAAAAAAAAACTAACATTTTTTCTCCACTGAGGGAAACAGCTTCCTTTTCCAGGAAAGCAGGGGCACTTTCGGATTGTAACCAAATATTCAAGTTGATTAATCTGTCTGTTCAAAAAAATGAACAGTTATGAAGACAAACATGAAAATCAATTTTACTGTGCTTTCTCGTAAGAGGAATTTATGAACCCCACAAATAATTTTTGACATGGTCTCTCATTACCTAGCTTGCTGAAATAGAGGGAAATTGAAAGGTCTGCACAGGAAACTCAGCTGATAGAAGGCAAACTGCATGTCAAGTGAGCCACAGCAGTTTTCTGGGCCAGTTGATCTGTTCCTCACAGCCTCATGAATAACACTGACTTCCAGCTATGATTTTGAAGCAGACATGTATACACTTAAACAATGCTTATTTTCAAAAGTAACTTCAGGTTTCATTCTCATTTAACCCATAAAACCTGCTGTTCATCAAGATTACATATTGACTTAAGGTTGTCTTCATGAAAGTAATTCCTTCGTACCTAAAAATCTGATGTGTTTCCCCACATTTTTCCTTACCACTTGCCGAGCTGGCAGCTTCTTGCCCTCCACTCTATGCAAACACTCGTCTCTTTGGCTTGATTATGTTAACACACAGCTGATAATGTGTGGCTCATGTTAGATAAACCTTCCAAATTGTCAGCTCTTACAGTCAAGTGAAGAGATGCTTAGACCAATGACACTGCCCGCTAATTGCGCTTGTGCTGTCTATGACATATCCTGTGGACATATTAAAAGGTTAGAAAACTTGACTTTCACTATTGTGGGCATTTAAAGGTTAGGAGCATATTATTGTAGTACAGTTTTTACACCTAAAGCTTGTGTTTAAATGTTTTTTTTTTTTTTACGCAGGCACACCTGCCAGTGCCTTTGGAAGGCTACAACATGCAGAGAACGGGAATTACGTTCAGTCATTACTACCTTTCTGATGTCAAACCAGGAAAATATCACAACACAAAGGAATAGCATTCCACTCTTTACTGCAGACAGTATTGGAGCACAGCTCCTGAGATAATTAGGTCATTTTACAGTTTTTGACTGGATTACAGAGGTCAGACCCACAGGGCAGGACCAGCAATTTTGTCTCTTTTTGTCAGAGTTGTTGCTCCTAAATTGAGACACAGTTTCAGAGCTTCCGTGTAAGATGTTGCAGTTGGTAAAAAAGAAAAAGTGAGAGGTGCTTATTACAGCCCCAAGTGCAGCATCCTCGTTGAAAATTAGTTTGTGCACAGGATATTGAGTTCACTTCAGAGACAATTGAAGCTCGCATGGGACTGAATGTTGACGTGGCGCCAAATTGACATTTCCCATCGTACTGAAAATTTGCACGAGAGTGTAAATGTTTTTTCACCAGTGTGTAATTGGTTTAAGTCACACACATCTAGTTTACAATATTCCTGCTCATCACACTCTTTGAATTGCTTATGAAGGAGTTAGAACAGAGAAGCTGCAAATATTATTGAGGTGAGGGAATTATATATTTTACTCATCTCATTTATATGGGCAGCTATAAATAGACAGATGCGGCCGAGCAACAGACCGATGTTAGAGTGGTGCATCCTCTTTCACATCTGTCTATACAATGTGAAGCTGGCATTAGCAGGTTGTTGGATTAGCTTGGCTAAAACATTGGCTGAAAACAGAAATTTAATAACTATCCTACAATTTATTTTCACACCTAAAGCCCAATTCGCACGGGATAAGTATTACCTATGGACCCCCCGTAATTCGGAATAATTGCGGAGAATGTCTGAGTTCTTAGTCCTGTGCGAATGTGCCATGTCCGTGATTTGTGGGGTAATAATTCCGCCGCGAATTACCTACTGTATTTCGGCGAAACACAGACGTCCTGTGGTAATTTAAGTCCCGTCTGAACGCACACCTGTGTGTTCAACCTATGTGTACAACCAGGTACAACGGGGCAAAACAGGAAGTTACGACAATTACGGAATATCCGCTCACGATGTCTGTGATTTCAGTAAATTACAGACTTTTGCTTGTCCCGTCCGAATGCGCCACAAAAAATTACAGAGGTGCGGGGGTAGTTGCGAATTACCAGTGATCCATAGGTAATACTTATCCCGTGCGAATTGGGCTTAAGACAATCATTTTTATATGCCTCAGATCAGTTGTTTAAATGATATGAACCCCTGTTCACGCAGGTCATAACAAGCTAAAGCTGCCACATGCAATGGCACTGAGTAGTGAGGAATTGCAAAAGCATTGTGAGAAAGGCAGCAACACTGGAGGCAACCACAGTCCCAACACAGTGAGATTCAGTGACAGCACTGACAGGGATATAGCTAATTTTTCAAGTTTTTTGTGTGCCTTGGCTCACACTGCTGAGCTCAGGCAGGCACAGAGAGCACCAAACACCAGGCAACCAGAGACAAGGGCTTGTTCAGCAGCCCAGCTACACTAAATCTTCAAAGAGAGGATTTGTATGAAGACATCTGTTAGATATTTCAGAGGCGGTCCTTGATGTGACACCAGCAAAACCCGCAGTTTTTCTTTTTTTCCTCACCTCCCACCTCACTACTACTTTTATTTTGCTTTAATCATTGATGGAATTATGCAGGTATAATCTGCACACTGAATGTCTGTGCCACGTGCTTGCTCTTTAGAAACAAAAGATTACTTTATTTGTGACACAGAGAAAGCAAACTAATAGATTTTCACATTTTCTGTCTTGTTTGTCATAACACTGCTCACACGATGCCCTTGGGGGAAGCCATACAAAGTGTTGGCGTGAGCCATTATTTCCATGTGCTACATCTTCTGCCTGTATATGCATGACATTGGAGATGTTAAAGTTTGCTTTTTCTTACAAACTGCCACAGAAATTCAGATGCCAAAGATTTTTTTTTCCGGTCCCCTTACGGAATCTCTGAAGCTATTTAGACTGGAACACTAACAAAGCTATTTGAGATATGCCCCTGGACTCGACTAAATTCCCCATCATGATTGCGGAATTGCTTCTCTTATATAGAAATTCTAATTGCACCGATTAATCACATTAAATTACTGTCTGCTGCCAAGACTTAGAGTTTGTATACCAGCTCTGCGCTGGGAGTACTGTAATTAAATTATATTAAAGCTAGAATAGGTTGCTTTTTAAGTTGTATCAAATAAAGCATTTCAATAGTATTGCTGGATCTTAACAATGTTGACGCGACGCTGATTAGAGCCCACTCAGAGAGAGTTGTGCACTTTGTTCATTCCTTTTGTCGTCATTAAAAGCTGCGTTATTGCCTTGCTGCAGGAGGATTTTCATTTCCCTTCTCTTTTATGGACTGAAATGCCTGTGGCCTATTTTCAGCTAATGTACTCTTGGGTACTGGAGGCCTATTGTGTTTCCCTTAGATGATCTTTTCGGTTACACAGCCTTTTGCTCTGATTATTTTGCCTTTACTCTGTCTGTATGATCTGCTGTCATGGCAGACCGCTCTGCTTGATACCGACACAAAGAAAAGACCCACAATGCACCTGAACCTGGAGAGAGAAAACTCTTAAGGCTTGTTTGCTGCGCCAAGCTTTTCACGCCCCGTCGGTGTCTGAACCCGTCACTTAACATATTGGCTTTGCTTCTACCATTATGTGCCTGATGTAAACCGCCAGCCGTGTGCTGTTAGCTGTTGAAACACGTAAGAGGCTGGTTGATGGAGGAGTTGAGCATTCTAAACAGACTGCATTATTAGGTACACAGCTGGAAGCTTGCAAGCCTCTCATTTGTAGTGCCGCGACGGGAGCATAAACAACGGTGTAATCTCCCTACTTCAATGATGTAATCAGCGGTAAAACTGACGATAGTCTGCTCTGAATGAGCTAGCGGTGGTGCTGATGCAATGCAGCTTTTTTTTTATGATGATAGTGCAGCTCAGTATTGGGTGCTTTCTTTGTGTCTGCTGTCAACATTAGCGAAAAAGGCTCATTTTCTGCAGCCATGCGGGGCCACTTGAAGTCAGATAAATGGTTAAATGTGGATTAGTTTATTGATCTCCTGGAAATTGAATAATGCTTCATGGCAAGTGTGTGCTTTACTGTCGATCATAGGCCACAGTTATCCAATTTCACTTATTTCTTAGTGCAAGTTTATCTTCACACATTAGCCCCTGGGGATGGTCCAGATGTATGGACCTGGGAGAGGTAGCTAAGTAGAAATGAATGCTTACGGTGCATATATATTCTAGTAGAGGAGGTTATGATAAGAACTGCATATTTGTATTATACAGTAATGACTTTACGTGATTTTTATTCACTGAGAAAAGAGAGTCAACAGTAAGATTGAGAGTGGCTAAGAGTGGTAATGATGTGGGAGCTAAAGCTGCTGTAGCAAGTTTCTTTGTGTTGCTCTTATTAGTGTTACAGCATATATAGTATACATACCATGTGTCCTCAAAGCCAGGATTCTCCTCTCTCAGCACATCAGTTGAGGATGCTTTTGTCCATAAGCCAGAATTTATACTACTCTAGCTGTTACTGACGGATTTCAGACCCAATGAGCTGTGTGTACATCTGAGCCGAAGTCTCACATAAATCAAAAGGACACTTGTAAGGGTCATCCGCCAAAACGTTCAATGCCATGCCTCTTAATTTAAAAAAAGGGGATTCACATGCTCAGAGGTGAATGGCTTCTTTGTGTGTACATCCAGCCCCTCTTCACCAAGTTATAATGCTGCTGAGTTCAGTAGTTTTACCTTAAAAAGACAGACAGACATACAAATGGTATTAATCACATACCTCGTCTAGCTTTAGAGCAGAAGAAGAAGAGGGTGAACAGCAGTCTGCATAGTGATGAATCTCCTTTATTTTATTTATTTTTATTTATTTCCTCTATTGTAGACAGGTTTAAAGCCACTAGTTTCACAACCCAAGGTAGGGCAGTCGCCACAGTCAAATAAATGTGGTTAGAGTTAATTTTTATAGCAATGTCAGAATAAACATTAAAGACTCACCTGTGTTCATCAGTATCCCACAAATACAGCCATGTGATAAAGAAGTCAAACTGGCCCAGTTTGGTCCAACTATTCACTGTAGAACAGATGGTTGGTATGAGGTTTGTGCTGATATGTTGTGTTTGGTTTTCACCAAACACGCTGCTGTGAATTATTACAAAACCTCTCTACTTTGGTCTTATCTGCCTAAAGGACACTGTTCTAGAAGTCTTGTGGTTTGCTCAGATGTAACTTTGCAAACCTATGCTGTGCTGCCATGTTCTTTTTATTGAGAAGAGACTTTCTCCTGCAACCCTTCCAAACACATTCCACACTTGTTCAGTCTTTTTCTGACTGTACTGTCATGAAGATTTAACATGATAGCTGAAGCTTGTAGAGTCTGAGATGTAGCTCTTTGTTGTAGTTTTTTGCAGTTTTTCTGAGCATTACACAGTCTGACTTTGCGGTAAACTTGCTGGGATGTCCACTGATGGACTCCAAAGAATTTGGAAATGGCCTTATAACCCTTCCAAACCGGTTGCTTTTCATTGCTGATGTCTTTCCTCCTTGGCATTTTGTTAACACCCACCTGAATGCTCCAGACCAGCAAACTGCCAAAATTACAGGTTCCATAGAAGTGCTCACACTCTCTGATGATTAACTGATCAAGTGCATTTGATTTGTAATACCATGCTGCTACTTACCCTCTAAATTCTTATGGATGCAGTAAGAAGATACTTACTTGTAGTTTTTCACCCACCGCTGATATTAATATGTATGTTACTCTTATATACCATATGTTTTCTTTTCATTTGACCATGTGTTGACCTGATAAGGAATAGATAATTATTTTATTATATCTGGATGCACAAAGTTTCAGAATTGAAAGAGGATGTGCTTTCTATTTCACATCACTCTAAAATGCAGCTACCTACCATCAGGATATTTGTTTTCATCATGTATGCAGAGATTTGTACAGTATTCTCTGTGTTAAATGTTAATTAAAATGTGTCTATTAAAATCAGGAATAGCATTGTGGTCATGGAAAAACAATCACTGTAAAAGCATTCAGGATCATTCCACTCTTTACATGTTGTGAATTTGGTGTAGTGTTTGTTTTGTCAGTCTCTCAGATAAAGTAATGGGATTTAATGCTGACTTATTAGTGCAACAGCTTATTTCTCCATTGAATCGAATCGTGAGATATGTGAGTTTCTAACACGGCTGATCCATCCAGATTCATTTCACTGCTCTCTTTCTTTTTTGTTTATGCTTATTCAACATGAGTTGCAGACTGTCGTGAAATTTAAAGTTAAGGTGTATTTCTACATGACCATGTTAATGTTTTCTTATTGTTTAAGAATAAAAGTACAGAAAGCCTCTTTTTGCTTATGTACAAAAAGAACAGCTTGGCTGGCAGTGAGTAGTAGATGACTTAGATTTACCAATTAAATTGATATGCAAGAGAGAGAGATAATCCATTGGATTAGGTGTTAATTAGTCAATGAGCTGTGCTATAAAATGCCACTAAGGCCTTTGGCACTGAAGTGTCAATGGAAACATGTGTGCATCCGTGTTTCAGTGTAACATACAGTTAGTAAACTGTATCAACAACATCAACAGAGTTATGCAAGTGAAGGGATAAAAATGACATCTATGACAGTGATGGTCGTGTTGTAAAAAATGCTTTTTTTTTTCCTCAACCATGAATGTTTTCTAACCCGACACCAGTAGTTTTAAAGTTTTTTTGTTTTTTTTTTAAACTAACCAGAAAGAGATGTTTACTTGTAACATATTTCTACGTGAAGCGAAGGCAATCAGTAAAATGGCACCTGTGAGGATGAGGGCCAGTTTGTAAAATGAATGTATTTAAAGGGATAGTTCGGGATATTTGACATGGATCTGTATGGCATCACCATAACCAGTGTCGTGCATTCAAACTGACTTACCCCCGACAGTGTCCTGTGAGCCGAGTTTTTGTCCAGTGTTGGTCAAGGCGAAAGTAGTCCGGCTTGTTTGCTGGGGTCAAGAAATCAGCGCGTTTTTCTTCCCAAAACAGTACGTGTGCTAAAGAGTGATTTATTTCATCACAAAAACCGAAGCCGGCAAAAGTCACTCCTCGTTATCACTTGGGCCCTATACTGTCTCATTGTGTATCAGTGCGCACGTCATTCTGACCGCGAGCTGTGCGCACGAGTCTTTCTGTTCTTTGGCAGTGCTCAACACTTACTCTGCAGACAACTGGCCATCGGGTCCAGCTGGTCTGGGACGCCTCTTCCAGTTGATCTTGGGAACATGGAAAAAAGTTCTCAGACGCCTGCATTCAGGAGTGCAGGGAAGTCACCGTTATTTGTGATGCAGGCAGCAGCTGTCCCGCGGCCGCCGACATCCTCATCTATGGAAAGGTTTTGTATCTGGGGCATAACTAAATCCCACTCGTGGCAGCAGTAACATTCCACCTCTGTCTGCATTACTTCGCACTTCAAACAAGTGCACCAGGATTTGTCGGCCACCCTGGGTATCGCAGCTCCAGCAGTGGCTCCAGCTTCTGTTTCCATCACTTCTCTGTCCACCCTCTCTCTTTCTGCCCGATCTAAGTCCATTTGGCGAACTTCCTCCTCAGTATAAACGGGTTCATAAAGATACCCCCTTGGCTCTGAACGGAAGTCAATATGTTCCTCGTCGCTCTCGTTGTCAGACATCTTCCCGAGCAGTAAACAAAGTGAACTCGTGCGCACAGCTCGCGGTCAGAATGACGTGCGCACTGATACACAATAAGAGACAGTATAGGGCCCAAGTGATAACGAGGAGTGACTTTTGCCGGCTTCGGTTTTTGTGATGAAATAAATCACTCTTTAGCACACGTACTGTTTTGGGAAGAAAAACGCGCTAATTTCTTGACCCCAGCAAACAAGCCGGACTACTTTCGCCTTGACCAACACTGGACAAAAACTCGGCTCACAGGACACTGTCGGGGGTAAGTCAGTTTGAATGCACGACACTGGTTATGGTGATGCCATACAGATCCATGTCAAATATCCCGAACTATCCCTTTAAGACCTAGATATGCTAATATTGTAATCTTAACCGCATGATGTTACTGTCTAAATCTAACCAGGAAGTAAAAAAAAAAGATGTTTTAGAAAAGTTTTTTCGTGTTATTGACGAAAGGTATTTTGGTCTTGATCTAACGTTCCACAGACCCCTGACTGAAAGTGCTGAGCCTGAGTGCTCCATCCACCCCAACCCCTCCTCCCTCCTTAGGAGGAGTTTGTTGCTTTCTTTAAAGAAACACTTAAGACTAGCGTCTGGTCAAGTGTGGAAACACTCATATGAGTCATTTTTCCTCCTGCTGCTCCTAGGTGCAATAGTTTACAGGATCCTGTTATGAGCTGTGCTGAAGAGTTTGAACAAATGACCCGTATGACTGTTCCAGTTGGAGGACTTATTGCAATGTGCCCAATTGAAAGAAAAAATGGACCTCTCATTTTTCTCTGGTGTTTGGCTAAGGCAACTGGTTTGGTTTGTGTGTTATTCTTTGAGGTTTGGTTTCTGTTTAGTGTCCACTGTGCCTGTCTTAAGTTTGAATGTTTTTGTTCTCTCCAAATCCAAAGGAGCTGCACAGATCTTCTGCTTTTGCATATCGTTAGTTAAATCTAAAGATTTTGGCCCTCATTTATCAAACTTGCGTAAGACGAAAACCATGCGTAGGTCGTGTGTACGTTCTTTTCTGCGCAAAGGTTGGCATTTATCAAATCCATCGTGAGTGCAGGAAAGATGAAATCGCCACGACAGGTCTGAAGCCGTGTACGCACTTTTCCATTTTGACTTGCGGTGACTGCAATAGCATACATAAACAGCAGCGTCACTAGTGCGTGCCTCATGAGTCGCAACAAATCCCTAGGTTAAAATTACAGACGTATCACTTCAAAGAAGGCCCATGTTTTATTTGACTTCAACATAAATATAAACATAAACGCAAATTAAATAAATTAAACAAGTACAACTCCGTAATTGGAAGAGTGATGGCTCATTATTCAACCGCGCACCCTCACACCGAACAGGAGAGGCGCTTTAACACTGCGCACTGTGGAGAGGTTAGGGCACCTAAAGGGCAGGTGGATCTGTCTCTCGGCTGCGGGGGGAACCCTTCTATATACGCCCGAAAAGGTATGCAATATTATTATTGCATGCGGGGTTCTCCATAACATTGCCCAAAAAAATGGAGTGCCATTTCCAGATGTACATCCAGAGGACCCCGTACCCAGAGATCCCTACCACCAGCCTGCACAGCCAAGAGCGCTCAGAAGGAGAGAGGAACTTATTCAGCGATTCTGACTTTTGGTAAGCATTCTGTTATTCAAGGAAAAAAGACGTAGCTCCGATCAGGCCAGCCACCCTCTCCTCCAAGGCACTCAAATCCAAACCTGGATCGGAGCTCCCCCCCTCCGTTTGTGACAAGCTGTGTCGGAGAGCTGCGACCTTCTTTGGTGGCAAATTTCATATCGGACCACTTCTTCCTGATCTTATTGGAGAAAAAGTAAAACATCGTTCAATTTTAGATTTCATTTAATCTGGAGTTTATCACATTTTATTGACCATCACAGTAGGGGAAAATACATAACTCGTCCGGTCTGCGATTTACATCGCCAACGCTGTTGTCAACAGCGTTGACAGCGTTTCTTTGCCGCCTTTTCGTCTATCCATGTCGCAAATTCTAGAGATGCGGCCTCTCAACCCCCTTTTGTAGAAGGCGTGATTAGGATAATTACGATGGATTTCAGCCGCCGGATTTATCAACAGCCGCTCGGTCTTACGATGGGATTGGTGTGGTACGCATGTTCTGTAAATCTCACTTGAGCCTCTGCGTACGACGAGTTCTCCGCTCATATCTACGATGCTTTCTTGATAAATGAGGGCCACTGTTGTCTGCTGAGTGGATGAGCAACTTTACTCATTGCATATGCCATACAGCTGGTTTTTATTGTTGTTGCTACTGTAGTTCTCGCCCTAACACCAAGCTTTTGGGTACATTTTTAACATCACAAAGCTGTCGGAATAAGTATAGTGGGCTCATATTTTTAGACCTACGGAATTGAATAGAAAACAATACCAAAGACACAAACATGCAGACTTTGAACTTCAATACAAGCAATAGTTTTGTTCAGTACTCTGCTTAGGGAGCTAATTAACATTAAACCCACGTTGAACCAAACTCTTTTTTTTTTTTATTAAACTGGCTCGACCGGCAGGCAGCAAAGCTTAACTTGGTATTCTTCTTACTTCTCTCACAACACTTACCATTAAATTCATTTCTGTTTATAAAACACAAATGTTATTTTGTGAAATGTTGTTTTTGTTTTTTTTATGATGTCTGTTTTGCATTTAATCATGCTCATAGTTTACATTATACATGAATCACACTGTTGCTTGGAACACCATGATTACCCAGCTTTCTCTCTATTAAGTTTTCATGACAGTGGAATGTGCAGGCTGGGAAGGTCGTAGAAGAGATAACTACTACTTACCATATTCAGCATCGTTTGAACTAGGTAATTATATTCAGCCTGAGACGTTTCTTCCGCTTCATCCCCAGAGTTCCTCTCTCTCTCTGTTTCTTCACGGCTAGTTTAAGCGTTGGTGTTGAGCTTTGACAAGGCCACTTTTGTTCCAGATAAAGCTTCTAGACAGCGCTCATCAGTGCAGTGTAAGATCCATGCCTGTCAGAGCAGAGAGTGCCACCCCAGGGGGATCTTATCAGTCCACCAGCAATCGCAAATACCCACTGAGATAGATGGGCTTCTCACTTCTCTCTGTGGGGAGTCCTTCGGCTGACAAAGATGGCTTCTCTCTATCTGCACACACTTGTGACTGGCAGCTTGGCAGACAGACAAACATAAAAATACAGAGAGAAAAAGATATTGATGGGCAGATGCTTGCAACCCACACAAAGAGGCATTGGTCTCTTTCTACATAAGCACTGACTGACAGATTGGCAGGCAAGATGGAGATGAAGGCAGACGGAAAGCTGACATATGCATAAAGCACACATGAGGATACGTTTATGCAATTGTGCACACACACATGCATTCCACGCTCCCACACAACAACACTATGTCTGCATTCCTGCCATATTTTTCTTGGAGCCCATGAATGCCGAGCTCCACAAATGGATTTTTGTGCATTATGTTATTGAATTCAACACCAATCCCAAGTGGCGCTCTCACCTCTCTGGACTGCCAGTAATTTTCACTCAGCTGTTGTGCCACCCGGGCAAAATGACCACAGTGTTTCAGACAAGCAGCACATTCATGGAATTCATGAGCAGAGGAGGACCCGTCTATTAGAATGGAGTCAGGGAGCTGCTCCTATGATGGCTGCTATAGTAGATAGTGTTTGAGGAAGGGCAGTTTGGCTTCCTGTTAATGTGTTGTAAAGGCTATCTTGCATACTGACCCCCTACGGTTACGTCTACTTATTTAGAGACATCAATATCTATTTCATCTGTTAGTAAAACAACATGATGCTGGTTTTATTTAATTACATACACGCTCCCGGTATGACAAATGGTCTGTTATTATGCTGTCAATGTTTCAGGCACAACAGACAAGCCATTTGTCTCCATATTGTAATGAGTCAGTTTTTAGAAACAGTAATTACCTTTTAGACCGGTTGACAAATGACAAGAATAGTAGCGAACCCACACGAGCAAACACCTACGTGCGCTCAAACACAAACATGACTGAGTCAGGTTTGTGGTGACCTTCAACCCCTGCTGTCATATCACAGCTGATTTCCTCTTGGATTAGACCTTGTTAGGTGTGGGAGGGCCAGGAGAGTCTATATTGTGCCATGACACGTAAAATAAACATCGAGATCCCAGGGATATTTACAGAAAGCTGATGTGACCCTGTGAGACGTGCAATATTCACATCGGGATCAGGAATTTCATTTAATAACAGGATTTGTTTTTCTTTTATGTTGTATTTTTTTTTTTTTTTGCAGGATATCTGATTAAGTCCATTTGAACTAAGTGGTAGTATTTGAAAGGAGTGAATCTGCAGGATGGAAAAGTAGTTTATTAAAAGAAGACTCAAAATGCTACAATATTTTGTGGTGGATTTCACAATAATGTCAGCTGCTTCTGATCGTTTCAAAGAGGAGAGAAAGGTTTTTGCTGGACGAGTGCGAGTCACTGCACTATGCAGAAAAATCCCCTTTGAGCAGCAGTAGTTAGTTGTAAAAAGGAGCAGTAGCCTTGTTTCTTCACTTTTAGGAAGGTCAGACGTTTACACTTCTTGAATTGGCTGCATGACATCAGGTTCCTTTTGTTTTTTTCACTGATGGAATCCTGCGTTTCTCACGTGGCAGTTTTATGTCTCGGCAACTTCAGCAGCAAATCGGTCTCCGTTAACTTGTTATAATTAGTTTCAAGATTCTGTAAGACATGTGTTCACAGCTCTCACGGTGCTAGTATAAACAATACCTTAATGATATAAGTTTTCCACTTGAGGCTGCCATCAGTGATAAAACCAAATAAATCACTGTAACTGATGTGTTGAAACATGTGGAGAGATATTGACACATAACTTCACTGTGAGATACACATAGTTGCATCAGTTGCTTTATAAATGAGCCTCGCATTAAAGGCAGGCCTGTGAGTCCATGTGATGTTGAACACACCTATCATGTATACCCTTAGCAGTCTAAACTCTGTCAGAAGAAAGCACAGGCACATTCAGTACACCTAATCTGGATCCATCTGCGTAGCAAATGTCTGGCAAGAGTGGCCCATCCAAGTATTTATGATACAAGCCTCAGATTGCAATGAATGGGTGACTTCCTTGGCTGTAAGAGGGACTCTGGGAGTTGCATTACTCCATCAGAATTTAATACGGATAAAATTAGGTGCTAGTTGGCTGAAAGATCGGCATTCCTCGTTTATAGGGCCGTTTGAATATTAAGTCAGTGGACATGAGCGGAATAGACCTCTTAAAAGTCAACGCCCTCGTGTCATTAAGCAGGCCGAGGGAGGCTAGGAGTGACAGAATGGGCGAGGGTGAGAGCAGTCCGTTGGAGAGTCAGCAAAGATATATGTTGCTCTTCATTTAATGGTCTATGAACTTAACTGTGTGTGTGTGTGTGTGTGTGTGTGATATTACTGTTTTTATGGGGCCTGTAAAATGTTTTGTTGTGTAAAGACACACAAATCTGGGTCAGCTGAGGCCTAGGCTTGTATTGGCAGGCCCAGATACGCTGGAGCTGCCAGCTTTCCCTGTGAAAACGTAAACAGACAGTCACAACTAGCACACAGCACGCTGATCCCCGTAATGCCCTGTGGAAAGACTGAAGCGGAATCTGGCAAAGTGAGCCATTTGGAGGCTGAGGACGCATTTTTCTCCGATTAAAGAGATTCTGTGAAATGCCTTTTTGTGTGAAAGATCAAACTCCTGACAGCGGGTGTTGGAGTGATGGAGTTTATGTCACCAGATGGGTGTCATTTTTGGATAATGGCCGTCTCTTGAGGGATCTTGCCTGGTTTGTAAGATCTTGTAAGAATTTTGGGACTTTCGGACGGCCCTACACTTACTCTTGCTCCTGTGCTGTAAGCTACACAGAAAAAAAAAAAAAAGACTAAGTCTGTTTTTGCAACATAGCTGAATATATCCTCATTTTGCTCCAGACTTTTTACGTCAAACCTGAAAGCTGTTGTGTGATCTCTTTTGTGCTCTTTCCTTCCACTGATCTGCTCATTCAGACGCATCCAAATAAAAAATGTATTTCTTTTAGTTCATTTACTCACAGCATCTTTTCCCTCAGCTCCCTCAGAGTTGTGTGGCAGAGTCAGCTGTCAATTCCAGATTACAGCGTGTTGTTGTTGGAAAGAGGAGCCCATTGTGTTTATCTGCAGTGACAGCTGGCTGGAGGCAGCAGGGGAATAGAACTGTCACTGTGCCTAGTTTGCCAGTGATCTGGCATCTGCCCAGACACTCCACCTTTGGCTGGGTGGGCTCTCGTACATCTATCTCTACGCCGTCTTCACCTACTCTGCTTTGCCTTCACTGCCCTTCTCTTTCTATCTTTTCTTTCTCTGATCTCCCACTTCATGATTTTCTAGACATACTTTCCTTCAAAGCAGTAGTTGTGTGACCTTGTGACCTGCTATGACTTCAGTCAAGAGTGCTGTTGGGTGTTCACCGGGTTTTCTATCACACATCTTGTTAAATTTACATTTACTCATTGAGCACCAGGCTGTGGGGTCCGTTCTAACCCCACATGTACAGTGAGTGAGCAAATCTCACTTCCCTCTTGTGTTAGCTAATTACGTCTGCTGGCCATGCGCATGCAGATTGCCTGATGTCCCGCTGTGCAGGAGTGCCTTTTGACTATGATTATTTCATCATGCCTGGAGCATAGCTGGAATAGAAAGATGAATCACAGTCAGCCCCGTCTTCTGATTCTGCTCTTAATTTTCACAGAGGGGGGCTCTTGTAATGAATCGCTGCTCCTGCAACAAACCTGCTCACCTGTCACACGGGGCTTCACGGGTGCCTGATGAGCTGGCAGCTGCACCGTTTCTATAATTGTGAGGTGGTTTTTTTTGGTCTTTATTGAAAGGTGACGCAAAGCTCCGAAACACGTGGCAGAGCTGATACTAAAGAAGTGGCTTGATTCAGCATCCCAATTTCTAAAGGGCTGCAGGGCAGAAAAAAAATAGATCCTCCAAAGGAGCTGAACAAGGGTCAGCACAGAGGAAATTCTCTTATTTGTAAACTCAAAGGTTTGTTTGTTTTTGCCTGATTCACTAAGCGCTCGCCATCTGTTCACACTCTTCCTGCAGCATTTGATGTGTGTCTCTTTGCTACTTGTGCTGCGTAATGTTGACATTTGACCGGAGTGCTTCTGTAATCAGTTTTTCTCCTCACTGTCTGTGAGCAGGAGCTGTATAAACATGTCCTTCCTCCACGGGAGGTGAATGGATCACTCCTCATTACAGGAAAAGCAGGGAGACGAGAGGCGCGCAGCCTCTGCCGCTGTTTGATCCTGCGAGCAGCTCTGACAAAGGCTCACATCTAAATGTTGTTGATATGAGACACACTGAGACAAATTTGCACAACAACGAAGCCAGCGTGTGGTGTGGCACATAAACAAAGGTGGGACGGATTCCTGTGAATTAATTTTTCCTTCATCTTCAAACCCACAGGTGCAGGTAGATAGATTCCACTCTTCGCTTTTAATCCCGCACCTTGACAAAGCTATCATGCAAACAGTTCAGCCTTTTCACTACCAGCTGAGACACATGCTGCCATCTCTGCTCAGCAATGTAGCGCCTGACTGCCATGCTAACTCGTTGGCACCGCAGTTCTGATAACAGAGCAGCTGATGAGACGTCCTTGGGGCCCACCGGACTCTCCAGCCTCGGTCACCAATGCTGTATTTTTACGTGCCCCGCTGGATGACTGGCAGGTCAATGCCTGAAGGAAGGCAGCATGTGGAGGAGGACTGATGCACGTGTCACAGCAGCAGAGGGTTGGGGGGGCCTTCTCCACTGGCCTTAGCTGACCCAGGCACGTTTATTGCACTTGGTTGTACTTGGTTTTTGCATTTTTTTAATTCACTACTATGATTCCTCTCTCCCACCGACTTGTTGCTTTCGGGTTACTTCCATCCACCATCCTGCCATGGAGTTTTATTCATCACTTCAGTCACAATGTTATCTGACTATGCAGTTGTTCATAGTGTAATGACACCTGTATCATGTATGTTGTGAGGTTTATCATTTTTCTTACAACAAACACATAAGAAGGCAGCATATTACGTAGTTTAATAAAATTGTTGATAGGTTTTTTGGGACTAGGAGTTGAAAACAAGAATGTTTTAAATGCATCACAATACAACCCTTCATCACAAAACTTTCTAGTAATTGTTGCTAGACTTCAATGTAGATTGAGATGAATCCCTATCATTTTGATTCTACAGTGTGTTTTGCAAAGATTAAAGGGATAGTTTGCCTCTTTAGACATGAAGCTGTATGACATCCCATACTAGCAATATTATTTATGAACATTTTTTTACCCCCTGCTGCGTCCTGTGAGCCGAGTTCCAGCCTCGTTTTGGTGTTGATGAAGGTAGTCCGGATAGTTGGCTGGGGCCACAAAAATAAAGCGTTTTGCTTCTCAAAACAATATGCGTTCAAAAGAGTAATACATTTGCATCACAAAATCGTTCATCCAGAAAAAGTCAGACCTCACAATCGCTTGGCGCTATTTTCTTTCTACCTTCGAGTGATACAAGGGAGGGACTTTTTCCTGCACAACGAGAAAAAGATCAGTGATGCAAGAACCTTGCTGAATTTCCGTTCTAATAATTGAATTCAGACTATTTATGAAGCACCCGCCAGCTCACAACTTGTATCCTCTCAAGACATTTTAGAAAGTGAAAAACAAATCCAGTTAAGTCTAATTTATATCCAATTGAGTCCAATTTATTACAAACCATGTAAATCACAAATTAGTCAAATTGATTATGACTGTATTTTGTGTAATGCCAATAAGGAAACCAACAAACTGCATTAAATCTTCCTGAGCAAGCTCGGGACGACAGGCAAGAGTGGAGAGTAGAACTCGCTTTTAACAGGAAGAAAGCTCAAGCAGAACCAGACTCACAAAGGGTGGTCATCAGCCTCAACCGGTTGTGGGGGGAGGACAGGATCTGTTCTGCACAAACAAACAAAAGAAACCCTAGGCCGAGCATACCTGCTGTGGGATAGTAGAAAAAAAGAGAAAGAAACGAAGTCAATGACAGCAACAATGGCATAAGCATACATAGAAAGTAGAAATTATAGAGAGCAGGTGAGGAAAGATGCATGGGAGGAACTTAGCATTCTAGGCCTATTAGTCAAGGCATAATTAAAGGGATGGTTTGAGGTCCTACATTCTCATCTCATTTCCACAAACATTTAACAGCCTTCAGAAGTAAGTGGTCAGGCAGCACTGTACAGTAAGCCTTGACTGCAGGGAGATTTTTCTGCTTAAATCACTTCCATATCTCCTACTGTGTCTTCCTCTCGCTGAAGTGTTGTAAACACAAGACTGTAGACTGTAGGACTTAATGTCTCACTTCTTTCCTTCTGTTATCTTCAGTATGATTCTGTACCTGTTAAATGAAGGATTAAAGTGCACTCGGCAGGGTGCAATTATACAGTGAGCACAGTTACGTCCAGAGTAAAAAACAGCCCTCTCCTCCTGCTCACTTGACTGCTGCAGGCTGCTGCTGCCGGAGGATAATTGTATTGCTGTCAGCCTTTGGTTGATGAGTTGCCCATGTAATTGCTTTACGGTTTGACCTCTGGTTTTTCAAACAAGAGCCTTGGTCAAGGATCCGCACCGGGCAGATGAGGGATGAGAAGGAGGCTGGTGTAAGCATGTGTTCCTGCTCGAGTGTTTGTGTATGTTAATGGAAAGATGAATATGTTAGTCCTGTCGTGCTCCAAGTTTCCCCCGTGTTCTCTACTATTCTTTACTGCATATTTAAGTGCAGTTCCTAGCTTCAGCTTAAAATCGGCCTCTCAGTCAAAAGGACTGTTAGACATATACAATGATTTCTCTTGTCAACGCTGGTGCAGACCCAAAGCAGTACAAGGACAGCAAGCTGTAACAAACAGCCCAGCGACTGAAGGATGCTACACACAACAGTTTGACCCTGTCTTAATTTATTTTCATTCTTCATATTACCCAGGAACCTAAGAATATTTAAATAAATGGTCAATAAGCTAATTATTATGGTGGAGAAAAAAGGCTTGTCTACAAAGTCTGTTGTTTTAATCAAATATCAGGCAGGCATTTAGCTCGTTAGAGGTTGTTTATGTGCAAATGACCAATTTTAAACAACTAGTGGGACATGTTTTTTTTCTCATTTTGAATTTTTTTTCATCGTTTTATGATTGATAAAATGATGAATCATTTATCATTTTATCATGTTTAAAGCAGGCAGACAAGAATGAGTTCAAGGCAAACATGTTGTCAATTAGCTGCAGAACAGAACATTTATAGAACATATTTGTATGGAGAGACATTAGCATTAATTTGGAGTCATGTTTATAGATAGCTGATAAATTCACATTCAGACATTTATACTCTAATTAGCTCAAATGCATATGTAGTCTGTTAGCGACTAAATGTATGACTGCTGGCTAGTTTCTTTCTGTGAGATTTTGGTAAGACCAAGGATTTTTTTTTTCAGTTGGTAAATACAGCTGCTTGTTGTGGCTGAAGGAGGAAACTAAACTAAAACAGAGCAAGTTTACATTCATCACATTTTAAGAGCTCTAAAAAGTCATGTCTGCAAAGCTAACATTAGCTGAAGCAGTTAACCCATAAGAACACGGACCCAGGTTTCCTAAAAAAACAGACTAAATGGACCGCATAGATCACATTACTAAAAAAAAATGTTCAACTACCACCACCAAGTCTCAAAGATCTGTAACGTTACATATGTTACATTGTCCATTCTGATACATTTATTCTAGTTGTAATTATTTGTTACACCTGTATCACTATGGGTCCTTATGGGTTAAAGTGTACAGCTTTCAAAGTTAATTTTAGAGGTAATATTCACAACAGTTGTCATTATTGCATTTATGAATAGATGTTGATGCTGCAATATACCGGTCCCTCTGTAATGCCATGCCAGTGTGTGCATCTTCCCTCTCACTCCCACTGTACATATATACATATATATATACGTGTCTGTGTGTATATATATATGTGTATATATGCACTTAGCATCAAATGTAGCAACCTTTTTAACAAACTACAGGAACTTCCAATTAAATTGTCAGACACGTGTGGCTGTTTGTCCATGATAGGAAGAGAAAGCGCAGAAAAGAGAGAGCTTCATCCTGTATGTGTTCACAAATGAATAATTTGTTCACATTGTCTGTTCTGTGGAAAAATAATCAGACTGCTGCACTGTGCACTAATGTGAGTCTACAGGGTGGATGGAAAGAAAGAAGAGCAAGGGTTAAAGCAAAACCAGTGCAAGCACAAGCTCACATGTGCGATGTATTTCTCTAAAAGATGAGCATTAAAAAAAGTCAAATGAAAAGCAAGAAAGTAAACTGCTGAGATATGATTCCGCACGGTTATGGGGTAGGGAAAGGGAAATGAGTAGATATCATGAAGCCAGTAGTTCCTAATAAAAGCACCCTAATCAAATAATCTTTCCCTAAATGTGTGTTTGCACTCACTCTAAAATAATCGTGTGACAGCATCAGATCACAGCTGACTAAGTGGTTGGGGAGTGCTTATGGGCTGCTTTTAATATCACAAAGTAACACTTGTTTTTGTTGCTTCCAACATGTTGCCAAGACTCTCTAGATAGTTGCTCATCTTCTTCCCTGTCAAATAAAATCACCATGATTTCTCTTTTGACAGGAATCTGAAAAGTGACTCATTCTGTACATGTTCAGATGACAGCATGCATCACTTTTTCAACACGGACCATTTAACTTACTATGGTTAGATTGAACTCTGCCTCTAAGAGCCTACACAGTATATTCATAAGAACAAACAGTTTTGCTTGTAATTAGATTTGTTTGAAAGGGAGGGAAATAAGAGGTCTGTTCCCTCAGGAATTCATCTTGGTTTCGTTTGCTCACTTTTGCTCTCTGTCACATGATCGTGGCTCACTGGGACACTGCAGAATTAAGACATCATACTATAATTTGTAACATCTGTGCTTTTGCAACTTTGAAATGTCAAAATGTCTTGTGTAAAATGGCTTATTTTGATATGCCTAATGTTAATATCTGACTGAGGCCTATATTTTATTGTTGTTACTTAATTGTGCAGTTTATGTAAGGCTCACCAGACTTCATTCTTCAATGAATTACAACCACAGGAAAAACAATATAAACCCTTTTATTTGGTTTAGGTTTAAGAGACTGTTTTGGTCTCACTCCTGAGGGAAAACGCGGCTCTTAAGCTGATCTATTGTGTGCAACAGCTAAGTGTGTCTGACAGCTGTTTGTTGCATGGATGGCACTGTGGCTTTTCAGAGCTTTTCCCTGCTAAACAGGTACCTGCTGTGGCAAAAACCAAAAAGAAAAGATAAATCTAAGTGATCCAAAGCAGTCAAGTTTCAGACCAGGCATCTAAGTTTTGATTTGAACAGAATCCTTTCTGTTGGGTTCAGGCTTGGATTGGTTGGCATGTTTAGTTTCAGAACGATCCATCACCACTGTCTATAAATCAATTTGAAATGTGCGGTTACTATGTTTTAAAGGTGGGTATTACCTTTTGGAGATACGGTTCTGCTCTGACTGAAGTGATACTATATCGGGCTACTGGCAGATCTGAGGTTTTTTCCTCTCCTGTCAGTTGTGTCTTGCTGATTTTCCTCTGCTCTATCAGCCCCCTGCTGTGTAAATAAAGCCAAGTCCTCACACAGGTTCAGCTCACAGCAGGACATGATAAAAAAATTGAACTTGAGTCAAAACACTTCTGGTTTAGTCAACAGTAAGATGGGAACTCATTTTTTAAGCTGTGTAATAACTGTCAAAAGCCTGTCAGTAATGGGGACAGAAAAACATGTTTGTTAGAATTCAAAAGCTTGTTCTCTTCTCCTCCTGAAGAGGCTTGCCATTAACGTCCCTGGTGTGTTTTTAGCAGTTTCAACCATGAGGAACATACTCAACAGTTGGTGCAGAAAATATGTTTAGCCGATTTGTTGACAGTTTGAGCCCAGCATTACACGTTTACAGGAGTTTATCGGTTATTTTCTTCCACCAGTGGGAATATCTGTTGCCGAGGCAACCCTTCTCCTCTCTGGAGGGTTTGAGGAAAGGAAAAAACCTGGGGAATGACACCAGGCTGTATTTTGGGCTGAAATGTGTGGGCTGAGTTGCAGAAATCAGGGAGTTTCCTGTGACAATAAGTGGGAGGTTCACAGGACATATTAGCCTCCGTTAGAAAGCGTCTTCCTTGTTGAATGCTCAATTTATTTTGGTCGCTAGATTGACCCATGGGAAACAACTGCTTACGTGCAAAAGGAGTCTACCTTGAATGAGTGGTTAGGAAGTGGTAACACAGTCCAGTTAGATTTTTTTTTTTTTGGCTCAGATGTAAATGTAGGTTTTTTTGGGTTGATGGCCCGGCAACATTAGATATGAGTGTACAGAGACCAATACACCCAGCTGTAAGTAACCATGAAGATACAGAGCCCGTAGATGCATGATGTCTTGGCAGTGGAATGAGAAATGCATCAGCAGTAGCTGGAGGAACAGCAGTAAAGTGATCAGCAGCTGTGGCTGAGCAAGTGAGGTAGACAGCTGAAACAAACAGCTCAGTTGGTAGTAGCCAATTCTGCCGACACATCAGTATGATGCACGGCACAACATTAACATTTAAGTCTTCTGTGATGGAATGTAAACATGACATGGGTACTGGTCAAGTTTACATTCTTCTTTTAAATTGTTGTAAATAGCAAATGTCCTTTTAAAAAGCGATCTGCTTTAAACGATTAGCATTTTTTATAATCACTTCTGAGTGAGGAGTGACAACATCAGCACTGGAGCACATTGTTAACTAGACCAGTCTCTTCATAGGATCACAAATATCATATTTGATGATTAACTTTCCATTAATGAATTAGCAGTTAGAGAGAAAAGTTCTTGAATTGTATGACTGTGCGACTGTCATCCTGTGAAACACATGCACATTTGCAGTTTTAAATCTTTTGTTTTGAATCACTTCATCATGTTTAGAATGAACTTTTGTTGCAGTGTTAGTGTGAACATGAAATATATGTCAAGCAAGAATTAAGCATAAAGATTAAACTTTGTTTGGATAATTTCTTCACACTTTTATACTACTTACAAACTGTTATTTAAATCTGGAAAACATTTTTTTCAGTGTTAATGTAGTCATTATTTTTAGAGGAATACTTAAAGCAGTAAGTTCAGTATAAATAAATCACTTATTTGAAACAATCTTGAATCTTCTTGAATTTAACGAAAGTATCAGAAAGTATAGATAGTGTAGAAAAAATAGTGGCAATGATACAACTACGTGTAGTTGAATTACTGTGAGCAGTGAAAGTGATAAGAACTGAGAAAACATTTACCACATATATCACCTCAGCAAACATACCACATGATATATGAACATGTGCTACAGTGTGCGCAGATGTGAAGGAATATCAACCAGTTTCCCGGTTCCTGTGTTGTATCTTTAGTGTTTGTCAGAGCAGTTGAACAGATTCAAAGCTCGTGTTTATTGCCGTTCCTGCAGCACCCTGTAATCGCTGCATTCCTCCAGTTTGTCTCCTCACAGCACCTGCTGGCCAGATGGTGTCACACCAGAAGCTAATTCAGCCTTTGCACATGTGGGCCGACTGCATTAAAACTAAGTATTTGCCTTTTGGGGATTCTTTATCTGTGAACCTTTAGGTCTGTACTATAAACTTTTCACAGTGCCTGTTCATAGTGGTGATGTGTTTTTACCGTGAACTGCTGTTGTTTTTAAGGTACGGAGGCAGGATTGGGGTATATGTCTCAAAGCCAAATCAAGGTTTGTGTTGAGGTGATGGTCAGCATGGCGGAACACGCGGCACTAACAAGCAACACTGTTGTCACTCAGTTGACATGCAGCAATGCTGGCTTGCTAACTGAAAGCAAAAGCATTACGTTTGATCGGTATAAAAAGCAAAGGGTAACAATTGCGACTGAACAAATATGCCCTTTTTTTTTTCTTTTCTTTTTTTGCAACAGTGTAGTGCGACTGCTGTGTGAAAAGGGATTCTAAATTGTACCTGACTGACTTAGTCCATGTACAAAAAACTAGATTCAGCCATTTACATGTATTCTTTAAATCTATGTGTGGCAAAAGTAGATAAAGCAGTTTGTTGATGTTTGATTTTGTTTTCTCATTATTTGTGCATAAGTTTTATCCAATTGAGCACATCTGATTGTGGAGATGTTCAGTTATGCTATTGCATTTGTTCTGTGTTTATAGCAATATGTAGAATAAGTGATTAAAATCTTATACAGCAGATAGATGTCGTTTATGAAATATGATAATGAATAGAAAGAAAAACTAAATTCTTGTAAATATATTGTTGGCTCAAAGAACATTGCTCTCTTCATTCTTTAATCTGAAATACACCAGACTTACTTTCAGTTCCAGTATTTTGTGCACCGATGCAAAACAGAAAGCATGAAGATTGACAAGGTGACAAGAGTATGTTATACCAAGAGAGAAGGAAATGACAAAGTGAGATAGAAAGCCTGCTTGCAAGTTCGCTTCTGCAAGTGCAGCAGCAATCTGACCTGCTAACACCTCGCTTCTCTTACTCATTCCCCTTCTCCCCTGTAGCACTTAGACAATGGATTAAGCCTTTAGTGAAGTCAAATGAAGAGGAAAAAACACCACATCGACTAAGAAAGGTTAAAAGGATGCAGTTAATTTAATCTGTCTGCAAGCCAATTATGCAACATTGATCATTGTAGAAATGTGTTCTCCTTTTTGGTTCACATCATGACAAGCCCCTTGACACAATGTTTTCTCATTTCTGTTTTGTTCAGTGATTACATGCCTGGAAAAAAGCAGGCAGTCTGAGTCAAACAGTTTGTAGTGTAAGTTAATCCAAGTGGCATTTGATGTAGAGAAGCTGACAGCAGCAATGGACAGAAGGTGTTTACTCTGCTGCCTCTGTGGCACATCTCATGCACAACACAAAAATCTAGTGGGTGTCGCATGATTAAATCAATCGAGACGACACCATGACAAGTCAGGGTGAGTCATGAGCCGTGATAATGTGTACAGAATCAGTCCAACAACAGAGTTATAAATCTGCACAACCTCACCTCGGCAAGCTGAAAGGGAGCTTAACACTTTTGAAGTGGTGCGACAAATGGCTCTTTATAGCTGCTTACCTATAAAACGGAGGCGCGAAAGAGGTGAAATTTTGAGCCTTTTATCTTAGGGCTGCTAGACAGACACATGCATGACCTGAATATGATTAAAAAATACAGCTCAACGCAGAAAGATCCTTTCTGGAAAGTAGCTTTTCTGATAAACATCAGCTTCCTGAAAGTTGAACGGTTGCCCACAAGGACGTGCTGTGCACTGTTGAACTGGAAAAATTGTCATGTGCAGTCAAACCTCGCAGTGTGTTAAAATAATTTCTTCTCCAATGTTTTCATAGGTCCAATGAAATTTTTCCATTATTTTTTGTGATTTGTAGTTGATTTACTTTATTTGTGAAGGACATTCAGGGTCAAATCTTACTGTTGGATTATTTGGTGTGCACACACTTCGATTTGATAACACAAGAAGTGAGATTGTGAGAGATGACCTTTGTCTTTTGAGTGTTTTAACTTGTTTTTTTTTGTGAAGTTCACACAATATGTTGCATACAGGTATTTAATTTAGTTCTTTGGTTCTTATATCTAAATTTGCCAGCTTACAGTCTTCACTTCACTTGAAGAACGTTGCCATGTTTCTGGAAACATGTTTACGTCTTCTGTCTGTACTTTATTTATTTTTTTGATCGCTGTGGTCTCACAGCAAGAAGATTACTAGGTCGAATCTCAGCTGGGGCATTTCTGTGTGGAGTCTGCATGTTCCCCCTGTGCGTGTGTGGGTTCTCTCAGGCTACAGTCCAAGACATGCATGTTGGAGTGTCCATGTCCACGGAGTGAGTGTTAGCAAGCATGTGTCGTTTCTTTTATGTTGTCCCTTTAATAGATTGCCAACCTGTCTGTGGTGTAACTGCCACAGGCCATCGTGCTAGCTGACTATTTTTATTACAGAGGTGAAATACTCGTCTACTTTTTTGTTATCGCTTGATCTTCCCTCAGTGAAACTTTATTTGGAAATAGTCTGGTTGACAGGTTTGCTTCAGCTAACAGAGGGGAACTTTCAAGACAGCCCTGTAATCTCTCTGTGGCACTGCTTACTGTCAAGGGAGGTGTACCCTGCAGAGTTCTTTGTGTCTTCTGAATAATTACTGGCCTCGGAAAGAAGAGAGTGCAGTGAAGAAAGCATGATGATGTGCATTAGACACCACCATTTGTCTTTATCTGCCTCTCTCTTTCCACACCCTGTCTACTTTTCTGCACTCCAGGCTCCATTTATGAAACTTCTTTGCTCTCTGGTTTATGCATGTGTCATGAAGACCTCTTTACCCTTTGCAACAACCTCAGGAGTGCTGACATTCCTCTGTGCAGAAAGCATGAACCCTCCTTTGGGAAGTGAATATGCTTCCACGGTGGATCTCAAGGCCCCGGGACAATTACGTACAGCCATGCACTTAATTGTTGCCAGCAAGGAAACCTGTGTTGGATTTTATGCACTTGTACCTCCACACACACTCACACGCTTCACTCCCCATGTAGCCTGGAACAGCAACAAAGTTCTCTCATACTGTTGCCAGGGTAACGTGGTCGGGTCAAACTAGTCGAGCGGTCTCTCCTGTTCCAGGCTGAGACCACCCCCACCCCCCACCTCATCACTGCATTCTCTTTTTCTGCTTTTCCGTCCATCCTCTTTATCGTCTCCTCTTTTTCCATTTTCTGTTGTGTTTCCCCTGGCTCATCTTATTTGCGGCCACTTCCTAACTACTGCTTGGTCACTGTCACATTTCTGCCCCAGGCTGAACTGGATGAAATGGAAGAGAGTCACTGTTCGGCCACTTGGTGTTATTAAAAGCTGTCTGTACACAAAACAATTTTCTTTATGTTGGGCAAGAAATCAAACAGGACAGCAGCACAGAAATGAAAGATGACGCAGCATGCAGAGTAGGGATGGCAATCGAGAACCGGTTCTTGTTGAGAACCGGTTCCCAGTGTTTCAATTCCTTGGAATCGTTTGGTGATTTTGCAAACAATTCCCTTATCGATTCCAGTGACGTCACCATGCAACGTTGCGTGGCGAGTCCAGCGCAGCCAGCAATCAACAGTGAACATGGCGCCCAAGTGGAACAAACGCTCGAAAGTTTGGTTACACATCCATAAAAAAGACGACAACAGGGCAACTTGCAAAGTGAATATTTCACCAAAGGGAGAAAATACTACCAACATGCAATAACTATGAATGAATGATTAACGTCGGTGAATCTGAACCCAGCAATGTTAGCAACGTTAGCATGTCCTCGGCTAACACTAACTAACTAACTAACTAACAAACACTGCCTATCATGTTAGCGCCATTTGCCTCCTTGTAAAACCTGCTGTTAGTAACGGTTAAGGTTAAATGAATGCCTTCTCATGCATTACATTTAGATGAAATCATGAGAGCCAGAGCCTGACTGGCTCAGAGCCAGAGGCTGGTGGTACTACCCCCAGTTCACGTCTACCTCCAGCTTCTCCTTTCACCGAAGCAGGGAAGAGTAAAATGACCCAGGCCATGAAAGACCAACGTGGACCTCACCGTTGTTGGGTTTGTAAGGTCATGACTCGTGTTACTTCTAAACTAAACAAAGTTGATGCTAATCGACCGGTTTGTTGTCCTTTTTCTCCAAATGAGAATTGATAAGGGAACCGACAAAGAACCGAATCGTTAAGCAGAATCGAAAATGGAATTGGAATCGTAAAAATCTTATCAATTCCCATCCCTAATGCAGAGTGTTGGAGTGTTAACAGAAAGCATCAAATCCATCATAAACCCACTTCACCTATTTTAACCTGTGACATGGTTCTACGTTTAGGATTCACTGAAATTAAAGTTTTACACAATGTTTTGATATATTTGTTTCTTCTTTTGATTTATAAATAAATTCTAATAATACAAGCTGTGAGAAGGCTGCTCTCATATGTGTAGAAATAATTCAGCATCTTTTGATAAAAGGAAAAACTTCACTTCTGGACTTTGGCATCGAGAGATTCTATCACAAATAAGCTTTAGCTGGCAGAAACAGTGAGGAATTACCCTTCTTCTCCTGGGTCTGTTATAGATATGTTGCCTGAGTTATTGACTGTGCGTAAGTGGAAACAACGCATAAAAAGAATTCAGATCTGTTTAAATTCTGATAGAACAAAGCAGACTCCAGACAACAATGAGCACAGGTGCAAATGATTCTGAGATTGTTCTCTGAGGTGTTTGGGCTTTACCAAACATGAATTAGTTAAGATGCTTTTATAACTCTTTATTTATTTTCATATTATCAAATGAGTCTCTGGTTACAAGCGGTGTAACTCTTTAGAGGTGCAGCTGCTCCACATACCACCCTGGAGGCACCAACTCAAACTGCCACAATGCATTAGCCACAAACTGTGAGTTTCGAGCAGCTGATTTTCATTTATTTACTCCTGAGGCCCTTTAGAATACAAAAAGGCAAGAAAAACATGCCCTTATATATAAGGTCAGACACAAGGTAAAGCTATAATATGACAATGTGATGGCGCCTGATGGATTTAAATGGAAGTTAATTTACCGTACTGGCTTGACTCTATTTATATCTCCAAATATATCATTGTGTCAATAACATTTTTAAATGTATGTGTGCAAAATGCACCAGGGTCGGGAATACAATCGGATTAGCTGGACAATTATTGTAGCTTGTAGCTTTTCCAGGAAATGTATCCTTCCAGAATACTGAAAGATCACCAACTCACACTGGCGTAGCCAGGAAAAAGACAAATACTGGGTGTGCCAAAATAATTTTCAACAGAGTGTTATTCAAAAGAATGTATCTCTCAAAGACAACATTATTAATACAAAAGATATCCACACGTTGTGTGCGTTCTCATCAGTAATAGTCAACTGTAGTTCACAGCACTGTCTAAACATTTAAATAAATCAATATTGAAGTAATATAAAAAGAACACTGTGTTCTCAAAAAAAAAACTGCAAAAACTTAACACACACACAGACATTGTGTGCCCAATGAGATGAACATCATGAAATATAACACACTCGTGCGCGTACTCATGCACTCTCACAGAGCCGTAACGTATCCACATTACACATGATCAATAAAGCTATTTAACCATCTGAACACAACTATTGGGCTTAGCAGCAGAGTAAAGGACACAACGATATTGCTGCTTATTTGTGTGCACTGCGCACAACTTTTTGAACTTTTTGTCTCTAGAGATTTTAATTTGATTCTTCCAGGATATTTTCAGGCTATTGGTATAAAGCCTACTCCAAACTTACACAGTTTGTGATTAGGGATTTGGCACCACAATTAACATAAATGCATTATTAGAAGGTTTTAAGACACAAAAGAAAATCTACTTTTAGGTAGGCTATTTAAGTAATTTCCTCATTATGGATAATCCTAATCTCATAAGATTAATTCATCAAAAAGCATTGGCTGATCCACTACCTTCTAAACCCACAAAGATGATTTCAGGGCTCCTTTCAGTAAAATCAAAACTGAGTGTTTCAAATTGTCAGTGTGTTTCTTAGTCTCACTGTATGTTACTACCTCAGCGAATAAAAGAGATGACAACCATGTTCTACATTCACCATGTTCTACATAATGCTAGCAAGTAATATCTTTGAAAATTAAGGCTTAATTAATCCCACTACACATAGCTGGCTTGTTCACAAAAGCATGTTCCTGTTAATTCCAACAGGAAAATGCAATCCTTTCGCCTGCCTTAATGATTACTGATAGACAGTCACACTAGATGTTCAGCTCTGCCTGAAGGGAAGATGAAACCTTGTTTAGATATCCCCTGTTATAACAGCTCTTTAAGATGGTTCTCCAGGTAATAAATGGTGTAACATGTTGCCTATTGATACAATCTGGTCCCTGGTGAGAAATTATTTTGTTTCCGCATGATGTGAGAAATGCTGCTTTGTGCTGCTGTTTGAGGTCAGAGAGATCATGTTAAATCATGCTGGAAAAGTGGTGTCAAATTTTGAACAGAGTTTTCTTTTGTCATGTGTAAAAAGTGTGTTTCACAAGAATGATGTGACAAATAATATACTGGCCAGAACTGCTAAAGCAGGGAGTTGTTCCACAAAGTAAACAAATACACATTTCAGCTACCGTACAGAATCAAACAATTTTTTTTTCATTTGTGCTTTCAGTGTCTGAGACATGGAAACATTTTGTCACAGGAGGTGTCACTCATTAGCAGATACAGGGCTAATGCGCCACCCATCTGCCAACCTCAGAGCAGATCATTTGATTATTCATATGGAGCACAGAGCTGCATTATAGCTGAGTGCAGCTGGCTGTAAACAGATGTTGAATTGTAAACAAGTTGTCCTGTGGGTTCAAATCCACACAGCTTCAAGCCATGGTGTCAGAAGCTACACCATATCATGCTGGCTATACTTTGCCCTCTCTGCCTGTGCAAATTCACCTCACTTTGACCTCAACTCAGTGTTTAATTGTGTGTTCATATTGTGTTAAAAGCTCACAAAATAAAAGGAAGCACATTTTAGTTGTAATCAAAATAAGGTTTTCAGACACAGTATGAATAGTATTTCATCACAGAAGTTCAGAATGGAAGTGTTGACTTGATGCATTATGTCATCACTGTGCCCAAGCTGGCAGTGTTTACTGGGAGTCCACTCAGACAACTGATACCCACTTCAGACTCACTTGACATGCTGAAATCTTGCTGCTTTAACAATGATTTTAAGTTTTCTTTGAGCTCTGAAAGTTGAAAAAGAATCAGTTGTCGTGGTTTTGCTTATTCGTAGAAAGTTTTACAGCACTGAGGGGCAACATCTAACCTGGGTTATAGCTATCAGTCATTTTTATTCTTCACTGATTAAACTTGAGAGGTTTTTTCAAAGTTAACTTATCAATCAGTTGGTTTATAAAATATCTCAAACTGATTGAAAAAATGATTGTTCAGATGAGCAAAACACATAGACAGCATCTTCTCATGCATTGGTTTGTCCTGTTTATTGCCCTTTTTTGCTCAAAATATATCTTTTAACTAATAGTTGATGATGCAAAGAGTTTGAGAATCATTTTTTTATTATTGTGAAATCAAATAACCAGCTAATAGTCCTCACTCTCCTTTGAAAACCAGTGACTCATGTCTGCATTAGATAATTATATATACTGGTCATTTACAGGGGACTAACACTGCAGCATTTTGTGAGTAATTATTTATGGTTATGTCATAAAATTCCTAAATGAAGAATGTAATCTAACGTTGACAACAGTATTTCATCAGTATAGCATTAAATCCATTGACTTAACATGTTTGAAATCAGACTTTTGCTGATATGTGAGAGCAATGTAATGTTGCTTTTACAGTAGCTTTCAAAGAGTCCAAAATTGGATGTTTTGCTGCTTTAAGAAAAAAAGAATTTTTTTTGCTCATGGTTATGATTTGGATGCAGGTTTTCAGGGTATTCAAATGTCAGACAGTGGTAATTATGATAATCTATGTAATATGCACAAGGCATATTGCTGTTTTACAAGAAATGGTGAATCAAGGATTATTTGTTTGTTTGTTTGTCTGCCAGGCTCGAGGACCCGCTTAGTACCTTCCAGTAACTCAAAGTAAAAACATTTTTGTTTGTCTGTGTTATATTAGACAGGGGATGAATTTTAGAAAGAGGTGAATAATCTACTAAGATGCAAGGCACTTATAGATTATATTTGAATTCCAATAAACAAACACTTAGTAAATACAGGATGTAGATGAAGCGTGAAAGGAATGATTAGTTAAAGAGGGAAATTGCTTGGTCATAATATAAATGTAAAGGAACTATATTTTCTCCAGTGTGCGTTAAAGCAGCACTTCATATCATAAGCTCATTATATCTGAGCCATAAAGTGATTATGAGCTCCAGTAAAGCATTGTTCTCCCGTTGACAGGTTTAAAGATGACTTCAGAGGGGGAATGTTAGCATTACTGCTCTCTGCTTGAGTGTTTGCTTTCTTTTTGTGAGCTCGAAGCAATGGAAGCCGCACACTTGACTGTTTGCCAGCTGTGGCTTATCCTCCATCCTCTCTATACCACATTTATCTCCTGCCAGTCGATTTATCCATCAAGATCTGTCCGCTTTGTTTTTGTTTGAAGGCAGCGTGAAGTGTCGTTTTTCATGGATGTCATCACCTGGTGTACAATCATTTCAAGGTTTTTAAGAAAATCCTTAAGACGCTGAAGGCAGGAAATCTCTCATGAGTTTGGCATTGATCTGCCTGTCACTGGATGGGAGCTTTTTTATGTCAAAAGTAAGGACTGCATGTATCAAGTTAGATGATATCCATTAACAAGGACATGGTTTCTGTTCTGTGAGACTCATCATCACTGTGCACAGTTGTATTGTTCATTTATGTGTGCATCGACAGGCCTACTGTATGTATAATCTAGCTCATGAGCTCTCTTTCTCTGTCTGCAGAAGAAGTCAGCAGTTGTGAAGACACAGGAGAAGAAGGAGCGGTGGAAGGATAAAAAGGTGGCAAAGCGGCAAAAGAATGAAGACGAAGAGGTGCAGAAGGAAGAGGAGAATGTTCAGCCAGTGCTGGATCCCCTGGAGAATGGTTTCCTTCATCATGCTCAGCGAGAGCAGGAAAGAATGAATGAGAGGCTGCTTAAGAAGACTTACTCCAAGAAGAACAAAACGGTCAGTCATTGCATCCACAGTTTATGTGCAGCCCAAATGCCCTGCTCGATTGCAGTTTAGTATCCATTTTGATGACGAGCGTAGAGAGGCCTGACGTTGTAGTTACCGTGAAGGCAGAAGAGGAAACCATGCTTGTGTTTCTCATATTGTTGGTGATGATGAATATTGTCACTGACTTTTCTTTTGCTGCTGTCTCACGTGACTGTAGATAATACTGTTATAGTGATGGGAAATAACTGCATTAGACTATTGGTGCCAGAAGTTAGAACAAGTGAACAATTTTTTGCCTTATGAGGCATTAAGAGTCAGACCTCATCGCTTATCATAAACTACAGAGTAGTGTTTTTTTCATTCCCATGCTGCTGCTAAAGCTCTGTGAAATACCAATCACTGATATAGATATTGATGGCAATGATAATTGGCTATTTGCTACAGCAACTTTGTTCATCTTACATTTTTAAAGGTTTGAAGGGAGTTAAAAATCATTGGCACGGCAGTGACACTAGATACACCGCAGCCAAAATGGAGGTGAGGACACAGTGGCCTGACATAATGGAACTGTGGTGCTGTTTGTTTCACTTACTGAAACAAAGGAAGGAAACAGATTAGTTAGATGCATCATGTTGAAAGGTTAATGGAAAAGAAGTCAAACAGCATTTTTATCTCATGACAGGGCGTCATATCAAATTTTAAACACCAGTGGGCCATTAGTTTTAAAAACTGTTTGCATTTCATGGACAAATTTATAGTGCGCTGCCTTCAGGTAAGTATACACTCCCACCCTACTCTTGTTTTCCTTCATGACTACAGAAGTGGCTTTCTGTTTGTTTCGATAGGAGACTGCCAACATCCCAAGCTTAAAGCACAGTGCTGAGCCCAAGTCTGTCCCTCTGAGATAGCTCATCTATGTGTTAACAGTTTGTTTAAATGGGCGGATGTTTTTATGCTCCTGTCCAAAGCCAAGATCCACCATAGTGCTGTTGAGGATAAAAAGGGAAACATAGTCAGGAAGCCAAACTAAATAATGAAGCTATGTAGCCTGAAGGCCTCCTCCAAAGACAAAATTATCTCTCTCAGATAAGATTTCCTGAGGAAGTTAACATGGCTGAAAATGAGTTTGGCTGTGATTTTTAATTAGCTAAGAAATCGTTAGAAAATATGTATTCAACTGATGCTCTTATCCAGAGTGTAAGTGCAATAGGCTGCAATTACTGGATCTACCTTCCAGCACAGATAATAACTCCATGATGTCAGCATACTGCTGTGGTCACGTAGAAACCAAGATACATCACCTTTGCTGAATTTCTTGTTTTTCAATTTCTTGATCTAATGATTTACTACACATACTCCCAAGAAGACTAGAGAGAATATGAAAACAGCTCCAACACTCCCTGGAGAAAAAAACCCATCTGAATTAGTTTACATATGCACATGACTGTATCTAAAGAGAAACTCTGGATCCTTGTTCGTAAACTATAGGTTTTACAAAACATCAGCCATTTATTTTGTCATTGGCAGATGGTTTTTCTACTGTAAGTAGTTTGGTCTCTTTTCATGCAGATCAGAAGATATAGTCATAAATATGAGAGCAGAGTAAGAAAAGAGCAGAAAAGCAAAGAGGACAAGAAAGGGCTCCAGCTTATTGTGACATTACAGTCTGAGTGAGGCAGGAAGTATTATGTGTTCCCAGTTTGTCACTTCACGGAAACATTTGTTATTATTAACCCAGTCAAACATGAACCTTTAAAAACTGTTACTAAAGATATCAAATTAGGTTTCCCACTCTTGAGAAAATGAGCAAGGCTTTTTGTTCTGAGATGCTGGGAGCGTGTCCACTCAACCCCCGGATTTACAGATCTCAGATCAGCTCAAATGAACCGCACGACTGTGCAGCGTTTTCTATGTAAAGTGAGAAATAAACACTGCAATAGTTTGGTCACCTTTCAGCTGTGGACTAAGTTGTCAACATTGTTAAAATGTGCAACTTACATTCTAATGGCAGGGACGTCCTGGTGAGGGCTCAGCACACAGTATATGTTGTTGTGGTGTGAGCGAAATGGGTGGCAGGAGACGATCGGTCTGTCAGTCTCAGCGGTGTATCAGTGTACAACAAATGGTGTTATCTCAGTATAAATTATTGTTCTAATTTTATATATCATGAATGCATCCTAACTAGATTTTTATTTATTTTATACCACAACAAAGCTATGTTTGTTAAGCTCGAAGTTGTTCTCAGTACCCAAGTGTAGTTGGTTGGACATACCAGTGAATAATTCATGATGAATTGCAATCTTAATTAAACTACAGTACTTAATGTTTGGAAAAGTCAAGATAAGTTAGTAAGCTTAATTTTTCTTGTGATCCAGAAAGTGAGGACTCTTACTTAAAGCGCTTGATCGTTTTTCCTATGGGCCTCATGATAACCCCTGAAGTGTTATATTTAAGCTTTATTTTTTTCATCCTGCAGTGACAGTGTAATAGATGGTGCTTGAAATGTAAAAAAGAGAGACAAATGCTGCAATGTCCTCACCATCTGTAATGTTTGCATGAACCTATTGATATCACTGCTAGACGGAATTCAATCTATTGCAAACATTTCTGCTTCAGATGGACTAAACTTTAGTCAGGAGTCATTCCTGGATTTCTATCTGGAACGAAAACATATCTGTCAACAGTACCAATGAACTTTGTCACAGTCAATTGAATTTTTTGTTTTGGTTTTGACGCCACAGTCACATCTAAGGTCATTTATGTGGTTGAAGGAATGCAGTAAATCTTTCTATGCAGCAAAACAGATCTGCAGATACACTGGAACCTCGGTTTTTGTGATTAACACGTTCGAAAAAGAATTTACAAAAACGGCGGATGTACGAAAACTGGGACAAAATTTCGACGAAAAAAGTTATTGAAAACTGAGTTGTACGAGGGCATGCGAAAACCGAGGTTGCTATGGTTTAGAAATAGATGAGCATGAAGAAAAAGAAAGGCAGCATAGAGCATTCAGTCAGACTCTAAGGCAAGTGTGGTTGTGGCATTTCAACGAACCTTATTTAAAATGGCTATGAGTAGCTTTTTTAATCTTCGAGAGCTATGTATGCTTTTAGGATGCTGCCCACTGCAATGGCCAATACTAGAAGCTTCCTCTCTCTTGTCCCTCAGTCTACCTTCATCTCCAAGGGTTTGGATCCAAGTGTTGGAATCTTCTTCTTTTTTTTTTCCGTGCCCATATTTCTTTCTTTTTTGCTGTTTATCCAGTCAGTGAGTGATTCCTTTTGTAGGTCACTCTCGATGATCTTTCTCCAAGATGATGTGTCGATATCCTTGAGGCACCTGGTGTTCCAGAAGCTTGCCGGAGACAGAGGCCACAGTGTCAGAGTAGTTTGTCACAGTAGGGACAGTAGTGCTGGAGAATTGCATTTGTTCCAAACAGAGAACTTTTCAGGACCTCATGTCAGGTGTATGTGTGACTGCCACTTTGCTGGGCTCCCATTGGCAGGAGCCATTTTTGCTACTGTCACATGTTTTGGAGATTTTTGTCAAGGCCAGTTCCAGCATTCTTAGAATTTGATCATTTTGATCATTTTTCTTCTGACATGAGCAAAAAATGACATCACACTTCCATTATCTTCCTAATGTAGAAACTCTGTATATCCACAAATTAAATCAGTTTAACACGAAGAAACTGTAAATATTTGCTCAACCCGTCTGATCTAACTCTATACTCTGTTGAACAACCAAAATAACAAACCCAAACCCAATTCAGGATGTATGGAGACACATATACATACATACATACATACATGCATACATACTGTACATACATAAGGCAAATGTCACAAAGCACAGTCAAATGATGTAAATGTGCTTTTGTCATATATTTTCTGTTTATAGCCATGAATTAGGACACCAGTCCAGTGTTGCTCTTTTTTATTCTCTGCTGTAAGAGAACAGCTTGCAGCATATCCAACAACATGGCTTTGACCTTCACTATGCTTCAAATGGGGGTCATGAATAACGCATAATACTGACTCACTCAAGTGTCACACAGACAGCCAAGCAGAAGCACACATGTACATAACCATCATTGTCTACTGATGCTGAGTTACTCGGTTTACCTCACACCTCCATATCAGTGTCATATAAGAAAGCCCCCTGGACTCTAACAGTAGTTACCTCTCACTCAGCAGGGTCACATGTGCAGTTAACTTAGTCACAGTTTGATTGTACCATTTAACTGGACCACCGTATTCGTGGGAGTGTTGACTGTGTGAGTACATTTTCAAAACATGCTGTTGCTTTTAATTTTCTCTTTGGGAGATCATCGCACATTTAGAGTATAGCCGAATTCACTGCGCAGACGTCTTTAAGTGACTTGAATGGTGATTTTTTTTTTTTTTTTTTTTTTTCAGATAATGTTGTGGTTATTAAATCAGGATTATATTCGAGTAGTGTGGCAGTCTGGAAACCTTTTATGCAACCTCGACTCGACACTTAGTGTCAGTGGGCTGATTTTCAATCACATTATTTTATGTGTTTAGTTGTCTGACTAGAGAAACAGCAAGATATGTGAAAGAGAGTGGCTTTATTGGGAATTCAGAGAATTTATTATACACTTACAATTTACTGTTTTTACAAGAAGATGCAAAAAGGTTCAACTTACCAGCCTTGGTAGTCTAGGAGTCTAATTGAGTGCATACATGCAGGATTATTTTAATTATTTTCATTTTAGCTCAGTTTGAGAAGCTTAATCTCATCAGACTAACATGTTTACATCCATTTTAAGGTCCAGTTTCAGTTTTTTTCAATGTTTTTTTAATGTATTTATTCATTATGACTTTTATTTTTTTTAGCTTCCTATCAAGCCAGTGTGTGGTCATGAAGCTAGCATCCTGCATGTCCCTGTTATACTGTAGCCACTTTAGGATTTCTTCACCACTTAATATCTAGGTGTGTTTATAATCAGTAAGCCAGCTGGAGATGGATCAGATTAGCTGGGGCATTAACAGTGCACTGGAGCATAGCTCAGGGGCAACCTGAGAGCTGCAATAGGCGAAGAGCACAACTGTCCACCAGCAGTGATGCGATGATAATGGGTGGATGATTGGGATGACTGATATAAGCAGTGATTCTGAGTGGTAGCAGCTCAGGAGATACCCAACAGACGGCATGTGTTGGCTGTCCCTGCTTCCAGCCCATTGGAGATTGCACTGACCTGCAATATTTTGATATCGACAACGTAAATGTCACAGGACTTAATTTTTTTTTGGACAGGTAAGACTTCAGGATATATCGCAAACACTTTACACCAGTACGTCAAGTGTAGCTGAAGCTGCTGATATAAGCATGGGGACAAGGTACAAGGTTTTGCATTTGAATATGTCCAGTCCATTTGTCCTATTGAAGCTAACACCTTTTGTTTCCTTTAAAGTTGTGGAACTTTTGCTCTTTTAATGAAAGCAGCACAAAAGTACAAAATCATCGGTGTAATTATAGGGTTGGAAAGCTTGTAAATGGGAACTTGATAGAAAAGATCTTTACTGCTGTTACTGAGGTTAACACTGCAGTTTAACAAGGGGCATTATTAGATGAGCAGATAATGAGGTACGCTGCCGAGGTGTCTGCTGGCACATTGCTTTCAGGATCATATGTTTGCATGTGTGTGTGTGTGTCTGTGTGTGTCTATGTGTGCGCATATACACAGAAGAGAATAACAGACATGAGTGGGGGATCATGACTCATAACAGACCTTGATAGATGAATTATTTTGGTGCTTGTAACATGAAGAAGTATGCAACGTGACAAAGTGTGTATCTGTCTTTACCACATCAAAGGCAAGTTGGCAAAAGAGAGGTAAATAGGTATAATGAATTTCCTTTATTAATGAGATGTTTCATATTAAGAAAAATGAAAATAGACCTTCACATGTGAATAAACAGAATTGAAATTTAATTTGAGGTCTCAGCTACCTTACCTCTGGATTCCTAACATTCCAAATAATTAATCATGTGCCTTTTGAGCATTATCTTTTCTTATTGTGAAATAGGCTTTCTTGTATTAAACCTCTGAGTTCCCAGCGCCTGATAATGGATAAGATATTTTATGGCATGTTATACAAGCACTATAAAACCCAGAGAAAAGCAAAGCTGTGGGCATAGACTATCACTTTAGCAGGTTAATTGTTCTGTAGATTTTTCTTGCTCTGCCCCAACATTGTTAACATGTTTTTATTAACACAAGAAAGGTTATAGATTCTGCAGCCTTTTTCACACATCCAGTATAGCTACACATTCCCATTAAAGCACTTCAGTGATTTGCCGCAGGGTACCTCAGCAGCAGCAGCTGATGAAAAGGAGCTACTGCTGCAAAGCTACTCTCCAGCTGCGCCAGGGATTTGGACCATTACCTTTATTCAGACCAGAGTGAGTAATCACTTAACGGACCACATTTTGAAAAAGGAAATCTTATTTGTAATAGCATTGTTTCGAATAGAAATTACAAATTAGGAATGTTAAAACAATTTGATTTATATCCTCATTAAATTCAATACATGGCCATGTAATTGGATCAGGCAATCTTTAGTGCAGATGTAATACATTAAATAATAAATAATGTTCTAATAACACTGGACTATTGATTATATATTTGTAACCTTTATTTAGATTAAATATGTAGTTTTGCTTAAAAGGGCAAACACCTGCTTTGATAATCTAATCGATGTCTTTGCCTCACTGACACTGATAATGATAAGTGATATAAAAGAGTCAAGAGTTAGTGTACTGTAAATAAACAATAAAGTAAGTAACTGAAATTACTGATTGATTAGATTTTAGAAATGATATGTTATGAGTAAAAGTGGCATACAGATTTTTGGAAAAACTGAGTAAACTAGATGATTTACCTTTAGGACTAAGTATCTAAGAGTTCATTCCTTTCTCTGTGCATTTTTTCAAGTTTTCTCAATGCAATCTATTTCTGCTCAGTAGACAGCCTGACCACAGTGGATTTAGTGAGAGAAGCCAAACACATCTCAGTGGGTTTCCACTCGGGCTGGCTGTGTTGACTTTGCCTGGGATACTGGGGCGGGGGGGGGAGGCGGGGAAAGGAAAAGGGAACATTTCCATTGGTCTTGAAATGGAGGTAGTGAGAGGCCATAGAAGAATTTTGTGCCTGATACTCCGGTCCCAGGGGATGGTTTGGAGTTAAACTGGGTCCCAGTATGAACTGGCCCCAGATGGCTGAATTTGTAGAGTCAGTAAAACTCAGAGGTGGCAAACATTAATGTTGGACTGGTCTGTCAAGATGAATACAAGGTCCATAGATGGATGTGGACGTGATAAATGTAGCCTGTAGGAGCAATTTCAACAAACCGAAATTCATTAGTCACTTGAGCTGCTACCTCCAGGAATATTTAGCGCTCTCAGATGTTACTCAGCATCCATCAACCTCAAGTTCCCTCATCTGTAACTGCAGCCTTCTTACAACTAAGAGAAAGAGAGTGGTGGAGAGGAGAGAGATATAAAGTCTGAGAGAGCCTGAAAAATAACTTGAAATACAGGGAGAAAAATGAAGAAGAAGCACTGAACTCAAACAACCTATGTGCTCACTGTGCTTAGCCAGGTGAATATTGCGTGGGACAGTGCACAGTGATTAATGTCAGGCCATGTAAGGTGCTTGGTTGGATTAGCACACTGTGGGTATGTTCACACATGTACACACACATCCCATCACTTATAACAAGTCACTGAGACACAGCAGGGCTTCTTCTGCAACCATTCTGGGGACAATTAGACCTAGGAACAGTAAATTATCCAGGGTCTAAAGATGTGTTCTGTTGGAGCTGAGGCTGTTGCAAACTGGGATCATACTAGATAGGAAAGGCAAGGAGAAGCCCCCCCTGGATAGTTTGGGTTCTGTTTGATACTGCTATATGGGTTAAGAGCTATGTTTTGCAGTAATAGGTAATTTTGCATGGTGTTACAGCACTTTCTTTTCCCCTCAGTAGGTTATTAGGTATTATACTCAAGAGGCAGGTGATAGCCATAATGAATTTGTCAGGACATTATTTTCCTACACTTTGCCAGCTCACTGCTTGTGATTACTTTCTTTTTATGCAGTTTATTAAAGTGGGACCTCCCAGGCTACTTTATATTCAAGTTTTGCAACTACTGGAGAATCTGTAGCTATAGTAACACATATATTGCTCCTGGTAGATGTTTAACTAGAACATACAACAGGGAGATACACTTTATTAGATCTTGTGCTTTATGAGTTACAGCATCGTTAGGGTTTATATTACAGTAAAGATTAGTGAGAAGTTCAGAAATGTGTGCTCCTGTAAAGCTCAGGTGTTTAGGGTCATATTCCTCGAGCATAACTTTGTACAATGTAGCTTATAATAGTGTGAACTGCAGGGCATGGTTTATGAAATGCTCTAATCAAACAGGCTTATCACAAAGGTCTTATATATTTGTAACCAGGAGAAAAGATTTCAAACAATGTATTTGGCTGCCTGCATGTGTCAAATTGTGTGTGTGCAGTTTGCACACCTAAGATTCAATAGCAACAGAAAAAGTCTTTTCTATATCTACTAGCGACTTGGAGTGTCACAGGAAGCTTTGTGTTGCTTTGAACTTGAACAGTCTTTAACAGACTCTGAACTCTCAGGGGAAAAGGGAACAAAGTGTTTGAAATGAGGTCGCTCTGCGCAGATCCTCAGATTGTCTTGCCTTTCATGTAATCTCAGACCGAGATGTAGAAGTGGGCCAATATCTGCTTTTTAAAGGATATAAATGAAATATTCTTGTAATTATATTTGCTTTTGCTCACTTGATATTTCAACACATGTCTGAGTTTTTTTGGTTAGGTGTTTATGATCTCTGCTGTTGTGTTTTTTTTTTAACAGATTCTCATTTACATGGGCATGATTGTTGTTGTTTTTTCTTGCTCTGTTGTGCTTGGAGGTTTATGCACCTAGGAAAATTTTCTGTTTATTGTCAAAAATATGTCCCAAAACACTATCAGAAATTTGCACTGGTCTCAAAAGCACATAAAAGGAAGCCAGTTTAACAAATGAAGATAATATTTTCAGCCTTAATATATTAAAGGAAAGGATCCAGTGTTACATATCTGTTGCTGACAAAGTAACTGAATGCTATTATTATTGAATTTGAAGGTGAAATTAGAGTCAGTTGTGAGTTCTGAGTGTTTCATTACAGACTGCACTACCAATCCACAGTTAGTCAGAAACTTAAGGCCACTGTTACCCCTACCACAGAATGGTTACTGAAGAATTAAGCTGATATTTTGGGATGGCCTTGTCACATCCTTGACCTTAATCCAATGGGGAAATTCTGTGGAGGGACCTGAAGTTGTTGTGGGATGTAGATGTATTAGGTCATATTTATACACACACATATGTTCCTATATTACAGGAAATTTGTTGCAAATGTAAAAACTTCTATGAGATGTGTTGAATCACTGGTGTTAAGGACTAATAATAATCTGTCCCCATGCATAGATGTGACAGGTCACAAATGTTATTGCTGTGTTTAATGCAACACTATTGTGTAAAAGTTTATCAAAATTTGCTTCAATCTGAGCAAAAAAAAAAAAAAACAGCATTAGAATGATTTCGGCTTTCTCTGGACTGTAAACTCAGCACTCTCACATGTTAGGATTTCGAGCCCACGCTCCGTCCGCAGGTTGGCAGCCCTCTGCTGCGTGGTGCCAGGTTACAGTGGAGGCTTTAAGGACGGAGGAATCTAGTGTTTGCAAGAGAGAATGGATGTAGGTGGCAAACCTGTGCCCTGTAATACTGAAAGAGCAGCTTCCTGTAGTTGTTTGTCCTTTGTTTGGAGGTCTGTGTTTTGACAGGCCTGAAGGAGGTAAAGGCTGAGTTATACTTCTTTTAACTGCCCTTATGCTTGCGTCTTGCGCTTGTGTTAATGGCTCGAGACGTTTATGCTTCATTTAGCTTTGCCGGCGCTTGCGTGTGCTGCGTGGCGATTCACCGCCAGGACAGTAGGTGGAGCAGCGGGTTTTTTCAATGACAAGCCTACTACGATGAAAGGAAATTCACCGCCAGGACCTCTTCAGCAAGTCTCTCTTCGAGTGGATTCATCATAGACATAATATATATAATATATTATGTCTATGGGATTCATGCTTCTTCTTCTTCTTTTTCTTTTTCTTCTTCTTCTTCTTCTTCGTGTGAGAGGAGTGTGAGAGGAAGAGCAGAGAGAAAGGCTAAGTGTGAAAGTGGTTTTTCTAACTTTTTTTTCACTGCGTACTTTGTCTAGTGTGTTATCAGTTTAATTTAGTGTTTTGTCGTGTTTGTTGGGCGGGCTTCTCAGCATTGCTGGGAAGCCGCAATGGCGTCAGGCGGCTTCTCCGTGCTGACCAGGAAGCACGGCATCAGTGTTGGTGCCCGCTCCCGGTGCAACGTGGAGGAGGTTGCGCTGGCCGTAGGGCAGGTTATAGGGCACGGGTCGGTTAAGTCCGCCGCCCGCATGAACAGTGCGGTAGTCTTATTTCTGGCAAAGGTGGAGCAGGTGCACAGCCTGGTGGAGGCGGGCATTACAGTCAATGGGCAGTTTGAGCTGGTGATGCCACTAACGCAGCCGGCAACTAAGGTCACCCTGTCTAACGTGCCTCCCTTAATAAGTGACGAGTTCCTCATCAAAGAACTGTCTAAACATGGTAAGGTGGTGTCTCCCATTAGAAAAGTGCTGTCGGGCTGCAAGTCTCCGCTGCTGAGACACGTGGTGTCTCACCGCAGACAACTGTTTATCATTCTTAACAACAGAAATGAGGAGCTAGACTACCGCTTCCGTGTCCGTGTGGACGATTTTGACTACATTTTGTTTGCTTCATCATCCACTGCCAAGTGTTTCGGCTGTGGTATGGAGGGACATTTAATTAAGACCTGTCCCGGCCGCGCTGGGTCGGCCACGGGGCCGGCCACGGGGCCGGCTGCGGGGCCGCGGGGCCGGCTGCTCCCGCGGTGTCGTGGGCGGCGGTCGCTGCGGGCGGAGCCGGTGCGGCGGAGAAGGAGAGACACACAGGGGCTGCTGGGGAGTTGCGGGCTGATGAGGTGCAGAGCCAGGCTGAGGAGAGCAGTGAGATGAACGGTGAGAGAGAGGAGGTGGGAGGTGAGCCTGTAGGTGAGCTGGATAGAGCAGGTAAGGCGGCGGGTGGGCTCTGCAAGGAGTCTGAGGTCGCTGAGGGCCTGTGTGAAGTGGGTAAAGAGGGAGAAATGAGTGAGGTAAGTAAGACGGGTGAGGTAAAGTAAGACGGGTGAGGTAAGTGAAACAGGTGGGACAGGTAAGGTGTGTGGGACAGGTGAGGTAAGTAAGACAGGTAAGGTAAGTGAGACAGGGGAGGTTAGAAGTGAGGTAAGTAAGACAGGTGAGGTTAGGGGTGATGGTGAACAAAAGGGTGCTGACACTGAGGAAAAGATGGAGCTGGAGGCTTCAGGTCCGTTGGCCAGAAGAAGTAAAAGAAAGAACGCTGTAGCTGCTGCGCAGGTTGGCAAACACGTGGGAAAAGGACGCAGAGAGGGCCCTGAGAGCAGCGATAGCGAGAGCTACTTCTCAGATTTTAATGACATGTCGGTTTCTCAAGACACTAGTGTGGAACCAAGATACCCTGCAGAGTCTGTTCTCTCTTTCCTGCAGCAGACAAAGGGCCTGAGAGGGGTAAAGGTCGAGAGTTTTTTCCCCGATCTGAGGGTGTTTTATTTTTCGGCCAGTCACCACATAAGACACAAGGAAGAAGTGGGTTTCTCAGACCAACAGGTCTTTAGACTGAAAAAAATTATGAGTAAAGTAAGAAAACAATTCTGAGTCACATGACATGCACAAGCACTTTATTCTTTTATATAGTTTATTGGTATGTTGTTTTTAGCTTTTTACCCATTATGGATTCTTTTAAAATAGCGTCTTTAAATCTTAATGGGGCTAGAGAAGCTGTAAAACGTGCATTAATTTATGAAATGATGAATGGGAAAAGAATTGATGTGCTTTATGTGCAAGAAACTCACTGTGACCAGTTGACTGAAGTAGAGTGGAGGAAAGAATGGAATGGAGAAGTTGTGTTAAGCCACGGCACCTCCCAGAGTGCAGGGGTTGGTTTCCTCTTTTCTAGAGCGTTCACCCCAAACTCTTTTGAAACCGTGCACATCATTAAGGGGAGGTGTCTTCTGGTCAAAGCAAAGTTCGATCATTTTAGCGTGGTTTTTATTAATATTTATGCTCCTATTGCCAATGCAGAGAAAGAGCGTTTTTTTAGAACAGATTGGGGAAAAGGTGGGAGATTGTGGGGATGAGGATTATGTTTTTATAGGAGGGGATTTTAACTGCACAGAAAATGAGGTTTTAGACCGTAATCACAGAGAGCCGCATCCAGCAGCTCAGCGTGCTCTGCAGCGGCTGGTCTCGTCTCATGGCCTGGTGGATGTATGGAGGAGGATGCACGCAGGCTTCAGGCAGTACACATGGTCCCACGTGAAAGAAGGTCGCATTTCGTTAGCTCGTCTTGACCGGTTTTATTGTTTTAAACACAATTTTAACGTGTTTAAATCGTGCCAGATTTTACCTGTGGGTTTTACGGATCACTCGTTAGTTTTAGGTGGTGTTTTTATTAAAAACATTTTACCTAAAAGCGCATACTGGCATTTTAACTCAGTTTTAACTTATGACAGTAGTTTTAAGGAAACTCTGAGTTATTTTTGGACTGGTTTTAGACAACAAAAAGGCGAGTTTACTTGTCTGCAACAGTGGTGGGACTACGGTAAGGTTCAGATAAAACTGCTATGTCAGCAGCACACTCTCAATGCTACTCGTGACATTGCCGGGTCTATGAAAGATCTGGAGATGAATATTGTGGAGCTGGAATATCTGAGCGAAACCACAGGAGAACGAGAGCACTTAGAGGCTCTCAGATCTAAAAAGCTTGTATTAGCAAACCTGCTGGAAACCAAAGTGCAAGGCGCATTGGTCAGGTCCCGTTTCCTAAACATCAAGGACATGGATGCACCGGTAATCCACTCTGTGGTGTCGGACACGGGGCAGCAGCTGAGCGAACCGGGGCAGATCAGGAGGAGGGCTGTGGAGTTCTATTCCTCGTTATTCAGGAGTGAATACGAGAAGAAAGAAGAGTTGGCAAGGGAGTTCTACGATGAGCTTCCCACACTCTCTGATGGAGCGGGAGCACAGCTGGAGCACCCTCTGGGGCTGCAAGAGCTCCACACAGCCCTCCAAAGCATGCAGGGCCAAAAGGCCCCTGGACTCGACGGGCTCACCGTCGAGTTCTACAAAGCATACTGGGAGATTGTAGCAGGAGATCTGCTAGACGTCTACAACGAGAGTCTGACCTCTGGTTCGCTCCCGCTGTCCTGCCGCAGAGCGGTCGTTGCCCTTCTCCCGAAGAAGGGCAACTTGCAAGATCTGAAGAACTGGCGCCCCGTGTCCCTCTTCTGTACGGACTATAAGATCCTCTCCAAGGCCCTGGCGAACAAGATGAGAGGAGTAATGGAGCAGGTCATCCATAGGGATCAGACCTATTGCGTCCCCAGCAGCTCCATGGTGGATAATATCTACCTGATTCGGGATGTTTTGGAAGTCTCTGGTTCATTGGGTTTGAAAACAGCCTTGGTCGCATTAGATCAAGAAAAGGCATTTGACCGCGTCGAACACGGCTTCCTTTGGGAAACCATGGAGAGGTTTGGGTTCGGCGCTGGTTTTATTGCCAAGATCCAGGTATTGTACAGTGGTATTGAGAGTGTGCTGAAGATCAATGGTAGTCTGTGTGCTCCTTTTAGAGTGTGTAGAGGCGTCCAGCAGGGCTGTGCGCTCTCTGGGATGCTCTACGCACTCTCCCTGGAACCCCTCCTCCAGAAAATACGCTTGAGTGTTTGTGGTCTGGTTTTACCTGGTTTTAGTAACAATATGGTTTTATCTGCCTACGCTGACGATCTTGTTGTTTTTATAAAAGATCAGCAAGATGTCAATGTTTTAACCGAGATCACAGAGAAGTTCTCTGTCCTGTCTGCTGCGAGGGTGAACTGGGAGAAAAGGGAAGCCCTGGCTGTTGGCGAGTGGTCTGCAGGGCTCCCGGTTCTCCCTCAAGGCCTGGTAAGGAAAAGAGACAGTTTTAAATATCTTGGTGTGTTTTTAGGCAGTAAAGATATTGTAAACAAAAACTGGGAAAATGTCGAGCAGAAAATAACGAATAAATTATCGAAATGGAAGTGGCTGCAATCACAAATGTCTTATCGGGGCAGGGTGCTGGTTTTAAATAACCTGATTGCATCGCAGCTGTGGCACAAACTCTCTGTTATGGACCCACCATCTGGCTTACTCACCAAGATACAGTCAGACATGGTCAATTTTTTCTGGAACGGTCTACACTGGGTGCCACAGTCTGTATTGTTTTTACCAAGAGAGGAGGGAGTCCAAGGCCTCGTCCACCTGGCCAGTAAGACAGCAACTTTAAGGTTGCAATTTGTACAGAAATATCTGAATGGAGCTCTGGTGTGGAGGGACGTTGCCAGCTGCATTTTCAGACGTGTTAATTTTCTGGGGTTGGATGCTGCTCTGTTTTTAACTGATTTGAGTCTTTTAAAGTTAAAAGGGTTGCCTCAGTTCCATCAGGGTGTTTTTAAATCCTGTGCTCTTTTTAAGTTGCAAAGAGCAACAACGCGTAATTCTCTGCATTGGCTTTTAGAAGAACCATTGGTGTGTGGAGCCAGGCTGGATGTATGTGATAACAGTGTCCCGGGCCTGCATGGGGCCTTGGCTGGATCCAGGACGGTGACCCTGCGGCGGCTGGTTCGGGTGGCCGGACCGGACTTCTCTAATGTCCAGGAGGTCAGCTTGCTGCTCGGGGTCCGGTCCGCCAGACTGGTAAGGCGCTTCCTGGAGAGGGTGAGGGAGCGGCTGACGGCTGGGGAGAGGCGGCTCCTGCAGCAGCACGCCACAGAAAAGTGCCTGCCGGACGTGACTGACCCGTTCCCGGATGTTTTCCTGGACGTGGATTTTCAGGAGGAAAGTGGTCCTCTGCTGCATTGCACGAACCCAAGACTGGATTTATGTAAAACTGGTCCAAAAGTACTATACCAGCATTGTACAAAAATCCTGAACAAGAGAACACTCCATAACAGACCTAGCAGTGTCTGGAGTGACAAACTCAGAGGACAGAAACCACAGTGGCGGACTTTGTACAAGCCTCCAACCAAGAAACGGACTGGTGACCTTCAGTGGAGGATTCTTCACGGCGCCATCGCTACAAACTCGTTTTTATCGATCATCAGTCCTGGGGTTTTAAATGAGTGTCCTTTTTGTAGTCTGCCTGAGAGTGTTTTTCATGTGTTTCTAGAGTGTGTACGATTGACTGGGTTTTTAGTTTTTCTAATGAGAATTTTTAGCCTTTTTGGCGTAGTTTTTACCAATGCCATTTTTATCAACAGTATGCATTACAGTCGAGCCACCAGCGTGAGCCAGTGAGGCCATGCTCTATCTTCGTGTGTTTCTGCATTAGGCTGCCACACACAGCTTGCATTGGTGTCCTTCAACATTTACAAAGCTTCATTTTCTTCCTGTCACCTGTTTAATTAGTTTCCTTTTCATCTTGACTTGGTTGTACAATCTGATTTTGCATTTGTCTTCCAGTGTCCTTCATCCCGTTGGCCTCCTTTTGTTGTGTCTGTGTGTGTACTTCAGTGGGGTTTGGGTGCAAGGAAGTGTGTAAGAGTAGATTATTGCCTGTGTGCATTCCCACTTGGCTGTGATGAAGCATTTGCCTATGTGGTAGCAAGTAAGTGTCATCTTTCCTACTTTAGACTATTTGGGTTACTACATTAATGGGATTGGTTGAGGCCTCTGCCTCTGTTTTCATTGCCCTGTTCCCGAGATTGTGAGGTTGGTGGTGAGAGGGGGCAACAAAGCTGGACATTAACTCAAACCTATTAAAGGGGATTTGTGTTGTCACTGAGACACAAGTGATCTTTGCAATCATGGCTTTCCTTTCCTCTCTTTATTCAGTTATGCCATGATACAACACTGACCCCTGCTGCATCAGACAGTTATTGCACACATATATATATGAGGTGGTTGTAATGCTGTGTTAACCCATTGGAAGATTTCATTGTATCGTCCATTGGGGGTCACTGTTCCCATTTGAAAAAGAGGGTAGAAGTCCTCTCTTCTGTTCCTGCCATTTTGACTGCCTAATGTGAAATATATCAGGATTTGCAATATTGTAGTCTGGCAGTGGATCGTTTGCAGGTTCCATCAAAATCTCCTGCAGTGTCTTGTAATGTCTGCTTAATGTGGCTTCACAATATTGCCGTGAAAACAGCATCATCAGAGATAATGAAATGCAGCTGGAACATCCATGGTATGTGGGATGAATATGCCAGCCTGTCAGTCATTAAAACAGCAAGCAACACTGCTTCGCAAGGTCAAATGTATCCATATCAGTCAGAAATATCTTTGCGACAAGCACGTCCTTAAATTAGCATTACATAAACACAAAGAGAGTTGCTTAAACAAGAGTCTGTAAAATGTTCACTCTCAGAATGAGCCTATGTTCATTTATAAAACGGGTTGTGATTTAAGGGATATTGTTCAGAGTTATGTGCCTTCAAGCGGGCAGTATTTCTTTAGTTCCTTTTCTCCTCCTTTAAAGGCCATTCACACAGTAGCAATTGAACCAAGGGTTATAATTGTGTTTTCATGTACTATAGATCCTGTCATTAGGCCCCTGGGTCTGCAGGCAGTTATATGATGACAGCTGACAAGGGGGCGCGGCTCCTTTGAGGGAGAATGGGAGGGAGTTGAGGGGTGGGAGCGAGGAGGGGCGGACCACACGCACAAAAGCCACAATTACTTCCTGGACGGTCCCTAGAGCTCAGTGGTTGGAGTGTGTATGTAAAATGATGTGGGAGAGGCCATTTGCAAAACAAAGAGAGGGGAGGTTGGTTGGTGAGAAAGATTGCCTTTGTACGACAGTGTATGTATACCCTGAGGTGGGAGGGTTAAAGTGGCAGACGGGGGGGTTGGTCCTTGAGGAGCTGAATATAGATGAGGTAGTGGTTTATGTGGTTGAACTCATTGGCGCAAAGAAGGTTTGGGTTAGTCCCCTCTGCCCTGACGGGTAGAGCTGGCCCAAAGGGTAAAGCTATCTGCATACTGGCATCCAGTGGCCAGTATATAAAGTCTAAAGTCACATGTTCACTTTGATGAGAGACTACATATCTACTCCTATAATCAGATTCAGAATTTAGTCTAAGAAATTCAGCCCTGATGTTTTATTTAGGATTATTTTCATTAATCAGATTAGCTATGAAAACTTTGTTTGTTGGGCACATCTGGAGTGTTGGTGAACATCTTTCTTGCTTGTCAGTATTATTGGTTGTGTCTATGAGTGAGAGAGTTTCAGCTTTTTTGTATGTCGCTTTTTCTTTTTTGTCAGCATTTTGAATATGTCCAAATACACACAGTCTTGATGTCAACACAAAAACAGTCATCAAACACTTTAGCCACTCTTTAGCCACTCCCCCTATCCATGACATGTGCTACGAACAAAGCTCAACAGTTACCACTGCAGAGTATTTCACATGAACGGTTTACCGCTTTCCACTGCATGTGTGATGGAAAGACAATGTCCAAACCTTAATTTCTAGACATTCTCCACAGTTCATGTGTGGAGACTATTTGCAAAGTAGATCAGGGAAACTTTCTTCATTGTTTCCTTGCAAAAGAAGAAAATGTAGTATTTGAAATGTGTGAGAGCAGTTGCAAGTTTTTCAAAAACTTTATTATTCATTTTAGAATCAAACAAAATGACTCAGAATAAGTGTTCAAGAGTCTTTTCAAATGTTTTTAAGCATCTTTATATAATTAGACACTACATATTGGGAGACATCAGGAAGTAATTTGAACATGTGACATGTGATTTAAGTCAAAGGCCAGACTCGAACTGTGACACTAAAAATAGGCTTAACAACATCACTAATTAGTAGTGTGTCGTTGCAACACTGATTGGATAACATCTGAGTGGTGCAGCGAACTGTGAGAATGTTTTGCAGGGTCACAAAGCTGAATTAGCCTGGTTGTTTTCAGTATAATTAATGACCTGATGGTAGCAATATAATTGCTTTACAAAGTGGGGTCTCATCTGACACTGATATAGAGCAAAAAATGCAGATGATAGTCTAGCTTCGAATTTCCATGTCAGGTCCCACAGGTCCTGTATTTGCCGGCACTCGTCCAAACGTACAACTCCCAACCTCCATCACTGCTGCACTCACACAGGGATGGATATGAATAGTACTGGTATGCATTAAATATTCAGCAGCAATTTCCTCCATGTTTGAAATAATACCTTGAAATGTTAATGTGCTCTCACTGCTTGTTTTAAGTGGAAGGCATCCTGAGGTGGCTGTGTTTGGACCATGCTGGTGCAGGGAGATCTGTGCTTAAACTGTTCTTCTAGTGACAATAATATGCTTCCCTAAAAAAATTGGCCCAGCCAACGAGCTGGGTCAAGAAGAGGATTTTATTCTCTGTGCTGGTGTCCTCGTCTGCCCAACACTGCTAGACACACATACTAAGAAATCCTGACATAACACTCAAACATACATGTTTTAACAAATTCAAGTACACACGTGCCCATGTGAATGCATACACATAGAGCTGCAAAATGCATGTCACTTGACTTTCAATAGATTCATTGTTGTTGGCCTCTTGACAGTTTAACCAGCATTCTTCCTTCGAAATGTGTCTATATCTAGAGGATTACACAAGGCTCGGATTTATACAGCAACCCCGATCTGATATGTGCTGCCATTAGCCTGGCCTCACCAACTAGGCGCCTCTTCAACCTGATCCTGCCAGAGACATTGCAATGTCATCAGGCTTGATGATGCCTCAATCAACTGATACACCCCGTGGATTAGGAAGGGACTTGCCAACAGGTGTTCTGCAGTGAGAAAATATTGCAATTTGCCTGCAGAAGCTGACACGGCTCAATGAACATATTAATGCTCAGAGCTGAAAGAAAAAAAAAAAACTCTGGTGCTTCAGGCAGCACTAAAAAACGGACACAATTCTGTCATTGAAATCACTGCATTGACTTAGGAAAACTTTCAGAAATCACTGTCTGTGAAAACAGGTCATTATGCCATCCACCAATGCAGGTTAAAGCTCTATGATGGAAAGAAGATCCCTATCCAGACATGATCCTGAAAGAACACCATCTTCTCTGGGTGACAAGTTAATTTAAAATGGACTGAGGAAATCAGTTGAAACACCTACATCTCTGATAGTAGGGGGGGTGCATTTGTGCTTCTGGATCTGGCAGCTGACACATCTGGAAAGGTACCACCAATGCTGAATGGTATGTACAGATTTTAGAGCATGATGCCAACCTTTTCACTGTTGCTAGTTCAGCTGCTGGAACCAACTGCTCAGTCAGAGCAGATGTCAGCAAATATGGTCCCATAAACTTCAGCTATCCAGAAAAACCTTGATTAGATTACGGAGTACAGTTAATGACATTTTTTTATGCAGTTGAGCCAGCTAGCTCTTAACATTTACAATGTAGCTGCAGTTCAAATCTGTGTGCTGATCCAGCCAGCTAGCAGTGTCAGGCAGGAGGGATGTTTTCCCATTTTCTGATTAGAGCAGCCCTTACTGGTGGTCAGCAAACACCTTATCGGTCTTACCAACCAATAAGATACTAGTTCTTCAACCGTGGACCTACCTTATATCTCTCAACAGTTCAATTGCGTGTTCATCTTTTTTAATGCCTTATCTGTAACATAATTTAAGTGGAGAACAAGTACAGGAACAATTGATTTCCCAACGTATTATTAGAACATTTATTAGGTATCCGATAGCTTCTTGACTTCAGTCAACCACAGTCACAGATTGTATTTTTCAGGTTAGTCATTCTATGGAGATTTAGTAATCTTCAAGAAGTTGTGGGAAAAATTTTGGCCAGGACCTAATATGTTTGTCCAGAGAGCTTTGAAACCAAAGTGCTACCGTAATTAGTCTCTATCTGAAGTATATCAATTAACAATAGGCAGGAGGTGGCACCACAGGCAGAGGCAGCTGGGATATTAGCTATTCAGAAAGAACCCTTTGCATGTCTTTCTACATGACAACCTCACCGACACATTTGGCCTTTGGGTGGCGCAGAGGGGTTTGTCGCAGCAAATGACAATGACCTCCCCAGTGCTCCACTCCCCCACCACCTCCTGGTGGAATTGATTAGGCATAATTGGAGGGAGTCAGAAGCTGAGGCAAGTGGTGCTAAATAAATTTGGATAGTGTTAATTGCACATTCCACTGTGTCTGTGTGTGGTAGTGTGAGTGGTAGAGAAACACTTAGCCACTGGCTGACAATGGAGGATTAATTGGTCTCCTCCAATGAACATAATTAGACTGATTGTTGGGAGAGATAAAGCAAAGGTTTTATGAGTGCAGCAGCACTGTCAGTGCTAAGAATGTCATCCCTCCTCCTCCTTCTATCTAATCCCCCTTCTGTGCCATAGTCCCATGTACAAAGTTAACGCTTCTTATTTCTTTTCTGGCTGTAAGGGAGCTGAAATCCCTTCACACAGGGTAGGAGTAGATCACAGGGTCATGGTTGCTGAGCCTTACAGTTATAACATCTCTTTAGGGGAACAGTCCAATATCCTAGTTCCAGCTAGAGTACAGCTCATGTATCCATAGTCTTTGATTACACCAGTAATTGAGTTATAGATCATAGATACAAAGAGCAAGATAGTTCTCTGCCTGATGGTGGAGCTACTAGTCATCTAAATGATTAGAGGGGCTATTGTCAGCCATCCACACCATATGAGTCCAATTGTTGCAGGGGTTCATTCTTGCTCCAAGTGGAAATGATTTGGGAGCCCTCAAACATTACTCAGGCTTGGCCAAGACAAAAACAGCAGTGACTTATGAGACTCAAGGTCTCATCATCATCTCAGAAACTCAAAAGTAGATCTGGTCTGTACACAGCTGTGAGAGCTCCAGTGGATGGTGCCCAGGTCTCTTAAACAGGGAGGTGGCCTACGTAGACTGCCTCAAGGGGATGGGGCAGAGAGAATGATACACTTGAGCTATCTCAAGCTATCTGTTGATAGCTGCATGATATTTGTTTCTATAGATACATGAGAAGTTTTGAAGAAGAATAGCAAAGAGGGGAATCAAAGAACATGTCTGAGACTTTCAGAATCTATGCCTCACACTTAACTAGATCAGTATAACAAGGCACGTGCTGAACTACATAGAGAAAATAACAAGTTGAAGCTGAAAACAAAAACAAAGATTAAAGATGGTCTTGAAAATTAAAGGTACTCTTGAATTTTTTGATTACGTGGCTTGCCAGTATTTAAGTGATGTACAGTGAATGCCTTTATCAAGATATGTGAGGCATAATTTTCATATTATATTTTCCAGTATGTTTGCCATTGACTTTGAATTTTATTAATTTCACCCACCTTCCAAATGTTCATGCATTTCCTGTTTAACCATCTTTAATATATAGTTAAGTGTTCCTTGAATCATCTAATAAACTATTCTCCTTAACTGTGGCTAATACATTTTATCACTGCTTGAGTGTGATGTTAAATCTAGCTAATATAGTATATTTAGATAATAAAGTAGATATTCTTATGATTGCATCCACTGTTTGTCCTTACTCTTTCAAGAAGTCATCCAACCGAAATGGTCATAGAGGTCATTTGTTTATACCCCTAAATACATTTCATAACAATGTTTAGTAAAGTACTGCCTATTTAAGCACCAGAAGGGAAATACAACTCATATGACTGTTTACACACATTAGCAGAGTTCATTCTCAAGTCTTTTATTTAAGAAGCCACAAAGTCCTTATAAGGAGGAAAAAGGGATGGTTGGATGGAGCAGCTAAGCACTTTCAAAAAGGGCTTTTGTGTGATGTGAGATCGAGATCAATATATATATAACATTTTTCGGTTAGAATTAGAACACAGTTCATGGATATGTCGAAAATGAATTCTTAACAATGGTATCATAGGCATGTACAAAGGATGAGGAAGGTCTCCATTCTTCAATTGCTGCTTCTTAGTCCCTATTCCACCAAGTCATACTATAAGGCAGCACCGTGAAAAGTAACCTTACTTGTTAGAAACATCCTCTGAAATCTTCAAAGAAATGAAAACATCTGCTCTCATGTTGTTTCCATGGACACCTGTCATGTTTCTGCCTTGCTCTGAATGAGAAAATAATGTTAAGTTTCTGACCTGAGCTAAAGACTAAAAAAGTCTTTCCTGACTGACAAGCAGGCAGCCCGGGGGGTTGGCTGAGTTGAGCAGGGCTGCCGTGGGCCGCGGGTTGAAGACCTTGACTCCTGCACCCACGTTGTGATGGAGAGACTTGGCCTTCCAGCTACACAGAGGTTTCAGCTCAAAGCTGAGGTACCTCGGGGAGACATTGTGATGCATGATGGGTGGAATAAAATAAAATGAAATAAAGTGGGCTCATCCCTCGCTGCAGCAGTTATTGGTGCAGGGGGGCGGTGCTAAGTGTAGCCCTCTGGCAACACTCAACCTAAGGCTAGCTTTGCCTTCTATCATCCATGTTTTACTACATGGAACTCCCACTGGTGCCCTGAGAGAAAACAGCCTGTTTTAAGATGTTCAGAAGAAATACTTGCACATCGACATATCCGTTTTAACTCAGCTGGGCATAAAATTGGGAAGTGGCTCCCCTTTGATGAGAACTCACTGACCTTGGCAGGAACTCTGAAAGAATACAGCTAGATTCTTGGCTTTAGTATTTCCCTTTTGTGGCTTATTTTTAACATGCAAGTTGGGTTTTGTGATCATTGACTTCATCTTCTTATGAAATTGTATAAGCATATTCAAAGAAAGTTGTAGTTGGTCAGCATGCTTATGCTATAAACCTTACACTTTTTTATGTCTATCTTTTCTCTTTCTACTTTGTCTTAATCTGTTATGCTAATGGTAACAGCATGTGAACTCATTTCTCTGTTATGAGAGGGGTTTGAGTGCACTGTTATAGACTGCTTCTTTCATAGTTTATGCACTTGCTGGCCAGCAAGTATGAAGGAAATATGTTACTGCATTAGTTCAAACTGAGTCCGGTATTGGTCCTTTGTGGCTCTTTTTATCAGAGTAGATAGGCGGGAAAACCGAAGGTGATCCAAAACGTTCACTACAGAAGGCCATCTCATCATTTTGCCTCTCAAGTTGTTTTACCTTGGCCGCTGGGTGGCTCCCACATGGCCCCAGTGGGCCTGTGACTGTTGAGGGTTGGCCAAGAAGTCACGGCCACAGATTAACTCTGCTATTTATGGCTCAAGCCCGTCTAACTGCTGCCCCAGAGATGGGAAATATTGCTCACTTAGCAGGATTACTGGGTGCCGTAATGCCCCAAAGGCCTGGTTTATGGCAGGCCATAAATGTTCCCAGGGAGAGGCAGCGAGAGTCGGATTGATTAGCGCTCTGGTGGAAAGTCGATCTTTTACCCACGCCCCACTGGGGAACACTGTGATGGATGCTTCCGGGATGTGGAGAGAGCCACTGAAAGGGAGGAGAGGGCACTTTTCTCTGCATCACGCCAGTCCTAGACGTCCCCACAGTGACACAAGATGGAGGACTCCTATTGCTTACAGGGCCGCAGGAGGTTGTCAGGCAGTCACAGAGCTATAGCCACACTACAACATCCCTTTGCCTTCCCACTGGCAGACAAATGGAAAGGCGACCTTGTCACATGCTGTCATTTACCAAAGCCCCCCTTGATACCTTGCATCCCCCATACATCTGTCATTTCAAAGGATGGACCCCACCTACACTGCACAGCCCCTTTGGGTCAATCATTTGCTACAATCGAAGATCTAATGTACATGCTCCAACAGGCCCTTTTTACCTTCACTGGATGTCACTTCTGCCTTTGTTCACTATCAATGGTGAAACACATTATTTATGTGTATTTTCATGTCAGTCATTTAATATTGTAAGATTTCAAACAAGGCATAAAAAAAGCAAAGGGACATCTTAATATCATGCTAGTATTAATTGATCTGATATCTTTATTTCTGGATGTTAGACCTCTTGAGAAATCAGCTTTAATCCGAATGAATAAAGCAATGCTTGATGACATGAAGCTACATTTACAGGTGCATTGTTGCTGACATGAGGTCAAAGTGATGACCAACAAATGTTTTTACATTTTCTCAGCAAATGTATTTTGCTGAGAACCGCTACCCTGATGTTTACCTCACAGCGAAACTCAAGATGCCACATGGATGCTCTGATCTGTTCACATGGGACCCGAAAAGACAAATCCTCATGTTTCGCACACATAATGTGATGTGCATATTTCCTCCTATTTTGCCCTTAAAGGGATAGTTCGCCTCTTTTGACATGAAGCTGTATGACATCCCATATAGCAATATCATTTATGAACATTGACTTACCCCCCGCTGCGTCCTGTGAGCCGAATTCCAGCTGAGTTTTGCGTTCCACGAAGGTAGTCCGGCTAGTTGGCTGGGGTCAAAAAAATAAAGCTTTTTGCTTCTCAAAAAAATATCCGTTCAAAAGAGTAATACATTTGCATCACAAAATGTTGTCCAGGAAAAAGTCAGACCTCACTTCGCTTGGCGCTATTTTTGCCTCCCTTGATATCACTGCGTCCAATGTAAAACTGTGCAGACCGAAGAGCAGACCGAGCACTCCCCTGGTTCCGAGCAGTAAACACCGTAACAGGTGCAGCTATCGCTAGGTGGCTAGGGAGTGCTCGGTCTGTTCTTCGGTCTGCACAGTTTTACATTGGACGCATTGATATCAAGGGAGGCAAAAATAGCGCCAAGCGAAGTGAGGTCTGGCTTTTTCCTGGACAACATTTTGTGATGCAAATGTATTACTCTTTTGAACGGATATTTTTTTGAGAAGCAAAACGCTTTATTTTTTTGACCCCAGCCAACTAGCCGGACTACCTTCGTGGAACGCAAAACTCAGCTGGAATTCGGCTCACAGGACGCAGCGGGGGGTAAGTCAATGTTCATAAATGATATTGCTATATGGGATGTCATACAGCTTCATGTCAAAAGAGGCAAACTATCCCTTTAATGCACAACTAAATGGAATGGGGAAAAATACGAAACATTTAAAAACCTGCAGTTTAACACAGCACAATGCCAATGCCAATGCCAGATGCTTGATTTGGAATATTGGCTGCATGTGTGTATGATTTAGATGTTTGTGTTTTGCAAGCTTTGTACTCCAAGCAATTGGGCTTTGTGTGCAAGTTTGCATTTGCTTATATCGTATGCACTACAAAAATGAATATGCATATTTGTATGCAAGAGCCATAGCATTAACAATCAGTTGGTTTGTAGCATGATAAAAGAGATGAAATGACCTGCGGCTGAAGCTTTGCTCTTAAAATTTGTTTGCCTTATACTGCTGTTTCAACTAATGCAAAAGTATGATATGTTATTCAGAGACTGCAAACTCTAGGGAGCCTGCCTTTCATTCTTAAGCAAAGTCTCAATGATTTACATCTGCTGTTGTATTACTGAAAGAACTTGAGCAGGTGTTTTCATTTTGTGCTTGAATGTTGGCTTTTTTCCATACAGAAATGTCCTCTCCATTGCATGAGCCCTCTTAAATACACTGTTCTTTGCAAAGGTTCAACAGTAGTTGTTTTTACTAGCACAATCTGTGATCTTCCTTTGTCTCTGTAACTGAAAATCCAAGAGTTTTTACCACTGTGGGGTAGGACTTGCTTTACTTGTTTAACATGTTAAATCCCTAGCGAGAAGAAAAAACCCTGTCATCCAGATAAAGCTGATTACAGTGCTTATCAGATGCATGCAGATAATTATGGTCGTAATGCAAATGGAACAGCAGTCAAGATAACACAAAGCCTCTCCACCATCGAAAAGCATAGCAGGTGATGAAGAGATAGAGCATGGTAGAACAAATACCCGGCAACTGTTTTTGGTAAGACAAAGCAGGCATGGCATGAATTTACATAGCATGCCATTTACCAAAATTAGCTGGTCAATAAGCACAGAAATCCCCTGTTTGCAGAACTATCGCCAGTTGTGGAGGTTTTTTGTCTTATTGCTACTGGAAAAACTTGTCTGTTTCTTTATAAATTGCAATGGGTTTACTCTGCCTTTTACTCTATGTTTTAACTGATAACTTACAATTGTTACTTCTGTAAAACGGGGCCTATGGCCAGCAGCTGTAAGCCTGCTAGGGCCTCTGTAAGTTTTATCAAGCGTTTCTACTAAGCTCGTAGGCATGGTGCATTCTTTCTTAAAGCAATACTATGTAACATTTCTACCTTAAAATAACAGCTTGAAAAAATTTGTGCGGCTAGAATGAGTTTTAATATTATGATTGGCGTGTCTCCTATGCCCTTCGGGGGTCTGAGTTGGAAAAACTGCGCTATGTAACTTTGCTGGAGCGGCCCGGTAGCGGCCCGGGAGCTGAGCGGAAGTACTTCGACTTGCTTTCTGGCACACCTACCGCAAAAACAAATAGACCCCTCTCACGCTCCCAGGTACATTTGATTACTCTTACCTTCTCGGTCGACATAGCTTGCACCTTCTGACTCCTCGCCGGTTCGTCAACAAACGTGAAAAGTGAAAGTGAAAGGGTGTTGTATTTACGACAGTGTAACCGTACATTACCTCCAAGCCTGTAGGGGGAGCTCCAGAGTGGGCTTTTTGAGAAGTTACATTGTATCGCTTTAAGACTCTCAGCCTCTTTTTTACCGTTATTGTAATCTTATGAAGTAGTGCTGGGCGGTATACCGGTTCACACCGAATACCGGTTTATAATTTCGTTATGATATGAATTTTTAATATACCGCCATACCGGTGTATTTGATTACACAACGGGGGGAACGCTGCGTCGCGCGACATTGTTTGAGACGGGACCCTTTTCAGTGTTGCGCTTCTAAACACGCATGTTTACGGTCTATTTTTAACGCTATTTAAAAAAATACTGGTATTCGTTAAGCTGCATTTCCTTTCCTTGCTCTCCCCAGTGTTGCCAATTTAGCGACTTTGTCGCTAGATTTAGCGACTTTTGGCCATCTCTGGCGACAAAAAAAATAATCTAGCAACTTAGCGACTTTCGGGCTCAATTTGGCTGAATCTAGCGACAATTTAACTTGTTTTGTGAGTGACAAATCAGTTGCCCCGCGACACCATACAAGCCGAGACAGAAGCACTGCAGGAAGGCGGCAACCTGGCATACCGTCATTTCCTGTCAAAACGGCAGTTTCAAGCTAGCTACAACGAGGGTAGGTTCACTTCCTGTTTTCAAAACAAAAGCACCTTTTTTTTTATCGTAATGGCTTTCCCTGTGATAAAAGGCAACGGGTATTTTATTTTGTCAAAATAACCGGAAGTGCGTTGCTCACTGCGGCTAGCTTTAGTAGCGCCGAATTCGTCGGAACAAAATTGTAAATAGCCGGTATTTTGGCAGGTTTTTAACACGTTGGGGATCTAAACGACTACTTTCTGGCCTGAAAAGTTTCAAATGTTGCTAAAGTTTACAGAGTTTAGAGCTGAAATCAGCTTCAGGCCGGCTGATTTCGGCTCGGGTAGGAGCGAAAATATATAATATGGGCGTGGTTACGTCACTTATGACGTCATGACGCAATCTAGCGACTTCTAGCGACTTTTCAGAGAGCCAATAGCGACTTCTTGTGATTTTTTTTTGGCAACACTGGCTCTCCCTCCGTCTCTGTCAGTCATGCGTCTCTCTCACATAGCCTACTCACACACACACAGCCCCTCCCCTCCGTGCACACCGCGTGTGTCTCCATCAGCGAGATCATCCCTGGGAAGCATGGAAGCTTGCTAGCTTCAGCGCCGCGTTAGATTAGCTCCCATTAAAAAGTCCTATAAAAATATTTTATATTTTTAATACAATGTTGTCCCGTGCCGACCCGACCCGACCCATAGCAAACACGCGATTACGCCTTCTTTATAAAGTTAACTAGTCGCAAGTTTGCTGTTTAAAAAAAAAATATATATATATATAGTTGGGTTGCCGAGGTCTAAACACTGGCAGCTGTGAATCAAATAAAGTAGTTTTTTAAAACTCTTACACTGAATGTTTGCTGCTTCAATCCAGATGAGTATTGAAAAATATTTTCCGCGATTGAAAAAGAGACGTGCGTGTTGAGGATGAGGACCAGCCTGAACTGGAGGTATCAGTCTGAAACAGCTGAACAGTCCGACCAGTGTAATTAGCTATGTTATTCATTTGTTTACAATGAAGATGTTAATATTAATACAATAAAGTTCTGTGTGACCAATTATTAACGAAGGAATTATTTTGAAGAATTTTTATTTTAATTTTTAATTCTGTTCTCAATCTGTAGAAAATGCTGTGAACACCTAATTATGCATGAAAAAAAAATACCGTGATATACCGTGAAACCGTGATACCATGAAAAAATACCGTGATATGTATTTTTGGTCATACCGCCCAGCACTATTATGAAGTAATAGGCTGGTAATCCTACTGTAACTCATCACATGCCAAACAAGACTCAAAGCACAAAGATCATGATGGCACTGAATTGATTTTTATATGGTATAAGTAAAAGATATTTTCTAAAGCGATCAGACATTAGAAAATACTTTTACTTTGGTGTAGGTGTGGTTTGGCACAGATACCTGACACCTACTACATCAGGTCATCTGCAACCCTCATTTAGGGAAACCTGTATAGACCAGAAAGGATTAAGTCACATTCACATCAAATCAAACCATTAAGAAAAAATAAATTTAACAGATTTTATTGATTAAAGCTATTGTTTTTGTGGTATCGCTTGGGACGCTGGTCTCTCCAACAGTTGCCTATCAGATGAAGAAAGCATTCTTTCCTAGATATGGCAGCTATGTATATTGCAGGGAGTTGTAATAAAACAAACAGGTCCGGTAAGTTTGTAAATGCTACGGTTGCCTCAGTTCGGTAATTCCAGTGTCCCAAATCAAACAAACTTTGCTGAAATAGTTCAATAATCTCTTAGTCATCCTGTATCAGCCGATGTGTTTGCTGAACATGGTGACATTACACTTGTACTCTGCACAACAAGCCTACGCGCTTCACATATTCACCTACCAAGAAAACAGGATCAGTTTCTACTGAAGACAAGTATCCAGGTTTGAGAATATGTGATCTACATACTTCATGTGTCTGATGCTAAAATGATTTCCCAATTTTTATTCAAAGTATCTCTTAATGTACAATCAATAGGTAGGTTTACGTATACAGCAATATGCCTATACTTGACCTCCATAGGACTTTACTCTGAGTTAACTACTTTGGTTTAGACAGCATTTTTTGATCACCCTAACCTGAATAAGGTCATGTGTGATGTTAGTTATCAACAACATCAAAATAATCCTGTTAAGTTATGTTGTGATTTCTCATCTTAGCTGAGAACAATTTTAGAGAGCACACACTAGTGCTGCATTCACTAACTAATTGGGAACACTGAATATAACTAATGACAAGAAATAGTTGATAATAAATAATATTATAATATCATTGATTGATAATATAATAATATATAATTAATTAATAAAGCAAAAATAGAAGACATGTTTCTATTTGCACTTTGGGAGGGTTTGAAAATGACGTCATTCCAAAGTTTAGGCTTTCCATCTCTTAAGTACAGCGAATGCAGCATTAGTTCCAGGCAGTGCAAAATAGGATGGCGGCTGAAAAGAAAAAAGTGGAGAATAAGGCACACTTTTGCTGTAAGTGAGAAACCAGATTAAATCTCCATGTGTCCAGAGATGGGTGCTGTGTTTGAATGGGTGCAAATTTTTCATTGATGTAAAACTGGCAAATATTAGTAGAATATTACAATTGATATGTCAAATGATGCTATCACCATAAACAGAATATTTTCTCAACTGTTGTGGTAAGTAACAGGCTGGGACTTCAGGCTGGCTAGTTTAGCACCTTGACTCTTTCACAATGGAGCCATGTTGTTGCAATATATGCGGAATGCTTTTGGTCTTGCCTTGCTAGATTGAGAAAGGCCTTCCTTAAAAAAGACCTTGTTTGAATGGCAGCATGTGTTCCACTTGCTCCAAAACCTGTATTTATCATTCATCATTTATGACGCCTACACTGTGTGCACTAGTACAATATACCACAACAGATGTGTGCTTATAACAAGTTGCTTGTCGGAACGTGATTTTGAGAGAGTTTTTCAAATTTCATCTCACAGGGCAGTTTAATAATGCCTTCATTAGTTGCTCAGTCTTGTTTTTTTTTAAACAGCTGCTTGCAACATATTCAAAATGAATGTATTATGCATTGTGTTTATACTATTTTGTAATTGAAATATTGGCTTAAAAAGGATTTGCAAATAATTTCATCTTCTATTTATTTGCACTTCACACAGTTTGAACATTTAATATGTACCAAACCAAAATAGACTTTTATTTTTGTAATTGCTCATATAACAAAGACATGCATCAAATAGTTTTAGACAAAACCATCATTTATTCAGAAGTAAGACCAAAGTTTGGTTTACGGCACACTGGACAAAAACCTCATCAGAGAGCAGAGAAGGAGGTCTTTTGATATTTTGGCTCTCACTGCTGTGTTATCGCTACTAAGCGGGCCTTGGTGTGCCATTGATCTGACCCAGACAACCAAGCATTCATATCCCTGTAAAAACACACTAGGTATGGAGAGGTAGAGCAACGTGCCATGTTGTGTTTGCTTTCTGAGCTCCCTAAGGCTTGGCATCCCAGCTCCATTTATCAGTTGTGTTTGCACAAGGGGGTAATTTGTAATATTCGCAGAGGGCTTTGGAAATTGAGCAAAGGGACAAAGGGTAGAGAGCAAATCAGCAGTTTGTTTTCTTTGATCCAAACTGTAGTGGAAGTTTTATCTGAAGCATTACTTCATTTTTATTCCCATGTCCAGTTAAAGGAAAGAAAAGGACTGTGAAAAAAGTCAAATATAGATAGAACTTGCAGATGTTACAAACGTCCAGGATGAGGTGTAACACTGCCTGGACTTCAGTAAGATTGTTCTTGGTTTTTCATGTGGCACTTAACACTGTAGGGCTTGGTCACTTGTCCTTCAAGTTAGAATATTGATAGAATGCCCAAGCCTGGCTGACGCGTCCACAATCTCGATGAGATGGTGGTCTGGGAACTAGGTGTGCATTTTCTCGTATTCGAGGCGTGGTTTACGAATGCCTAGAGCCGTTTATTGGGCGCTACCTATCAAATGGTGTCTGGTTCTTCCCATGCTGCTTTGCGCACGATTCATAGCCAATTGTATCTTTTATACCAGATGACGACAGAAATTCGACTAGGAAGAAGAAGAACAAAAAGTAAAATAAAAGTAAACTTGCACTCTAAGCTACTTAAAAACACTTTCTAAGGCTGCATCGAACGGTAACGTTGTGTCCGCTGCCATGTTGGATTAACACTCTACAAGCTTCGGTGTAGCGCATAGACATCGTCATCGTCTTGCTGCCCCCCCCGTTCTGTGATTGGTTCCCAGACTCTGGCAAAAATAAAGGCGGTGGTTTCCAGGCTGACTTTGCAGTGAGAATGAAATCGCGCGCAAAGCAGCATGGGAATTCCCAGGCTAAGAATGCCCCATATTATTCACAGAATTCAAACTTGTGCAAACTTATATTCCTTAACTTCACTAGAGTGTTTACCCACAGCACAGCTGCTCTTCTGCTCAAAGCTGAAGTAAAAATGTTTCATTAGGCTGTTTCATTTTGCACCACTTCCTCTCAGAGAAAATGTCTGTAGGTTTCAGGCATTCCAGATTTGGATGTAAACCACTCTGTTTCACCACCACTAAGCACTGACGAAACAAAGCTGTGCAAAATTTAGATCAAAAAATGTTCTCAGCTTGATATCTGTGCATAGCATCAGCATTTACATGCGCTGTCAGATAAAAAAAGTGCTAATGATGATAATGATTTGAAATCTTTTATACCACCCGAAATATAAGTTATGCTATATAAAATACCCATAATACCCATAAAGTCTTGGGATGTTTTGATCAAAGTAACTTCACTCAATAGTGCAATGCAAGGTAAACATTGTTTCTGGCCTTGCAGCTGCTGCAATATTTAATAGAGAGAGTGAAACAGAGTTGACAATAAAAAGCCTTTCAGTCCATGGAAAGTCAAGAGTGACAATTGCTCCAGCTGAGATTCAGTGAACATTCCAGAACAGCAGAGGGATAAAAATCCCATACTGGTAATGGTGAGGTAGTGGAGGAGTGGAGTCTTATGGGAGTAGTTTTCCTCTCACCACTGCTGCCACTCCCTTTGATAAAATTTGGTACCTAGATTTATGGTAAAGTGGTTATAACCCTCATGACAATTGGTGGCTGTCCTTAAAAATGAGAACACTTAAACAGTCAAAGCGCACTCGTCCGTGTGATTTTACCACGAAGAGGGTAACATGCTGTCGATGTGTGTTTATGTATGTCATTAAAATTTCTTAAGAATGTCCTGATGCAGTTTTAACCATCAACAATTGGGCTTAAAAAAATACATGTCAAATTGTTATAATGAGGTGCGATTGTGACTTTGCCATGTCACAGCATAGTGTTGAGCACTTCAGAGTAGGGAGTATCAGAAGTTGCTTTTCTTATTCTGTTGATAAAGAAAAACTGAGGTAAATGTCAGGCTGAATCAGACTTGAGCGATGACAGCTCACTTCTTAACTCAATCCATTCCCCTCATTAATGCTTTAGTACTGTTTAGGCCAGTTGCTCTCTTTTTAGCTAGAAGATTAGGTTAGAAAGGATTTGAAAAAGAAAAGGGCATTGTTCGAGCAGCCAGAGAATAGCCTTGAGGGAAATTAGTCACGTTCCTGCATCAGACTCTTAAGACCTAAATGTCCGAAGCAATCGCAGAAAACTAAACCCAGGTGTTAAGTCACCAAAGAGCAGAGTAAATCATGCATACATTTAAAGACAAACCACACACATAATGTGATATTTTTTATGTGTATATGTACAGGAAAATATAAACAATGACGAAGGTCCTACGATATGTGTCTTGGTTTAATCGAGTACAAAGAAAGACAGACATCACTTAAATAATTTGGTGTTCCATGTATGGATGTGTGGAAGTGAAAGGCAGAGAGAAAGACACACTAGCCATGCTGGTTACTGTGGGTGTCTAGTTGACAGATGTTCCTCCTCAATCCTGCAGGCCTCTGTCCAGCTCTGTGTCCAGGCTAAGACTTTGAAAGCTAACTGTTGAGATTCAGCAGACAGGGGCCTCCTCTGGGGAGCTGACATCATTAAAGCTGAGAGCAGATCCCACCTCCTCTTCAGCTTCAGTGAGGGAATGAGAGACAAAAAGAAAAAGAGAGGAATGGGGAGAGGAGGAGAAAAGGGCAAGTTTAAGCAATGCAAGGTCAAGATTGCGGTACAATTACTCCGGCAGCATTGTGCCCTGGGAGGCCAAAGCCCCTGACTTCTCACCCTGTTAAGGTCGCCCAGGCCGCCCCCCAAGACAATTAGCCTCCCAATATCATCCTGTCATTTACTCATTCACCACTTACTTCCCTCTCTGTTCTCCAACCCCTGCTCTCTCTGTACTGATCAGAAGTTCATTTGCTCTGGGCTCATTGCTGTCAGTTCCTTGCTGTGTACTGTGTATTTACTACAACTCTACAAACACAAACAAAGTATTTTTTCAGATAATCTTTACAAGATGTTAAAAACTAGTGGCTATGAAAATATTTCCAAATACCATGTTGAGTTTTTGCAACCATCTAAACAGTCGACACATAACTAGAATACAAGAAAATTTGAATTATGTAGCCAAATATATGCACTGACTGGGTTTGATGTACAAGAAAATGAACAAAAGCCAAATCAAGCTTCTGACATCACTCAAACAACATAAAAGCTAAATCATTCCACTTAGCTATATCTGACTAATATGTCACCTTTTAATGTATTCCAATTAGTTTCCAACACTTTGTTGCACAAGGTAAAACTTGGACTCTGTTTTTCCCATAGACTGTTTCATGTGTTCTCAGTCATGGAGGACATGGTAGACAGCCTCATCTGAGGGGCCTTGCGAATTAGAATGCACAGTGAATCCCCTTGTAAGCTTACTAAATCGTTATTATCCCCATTAACACAATTGGACATGATCCTCTTCTTCCAAACTACAACTGCATTTTATGTAGTGCACAGGCACTGCAGCAATCAGTGGCTGTCAAATCATCTAATATCATGAACATGCTTGTACCGGCACACACAAACACACAAGGCACATACATTATGTGCGTAAGGATTTGCAGATAGATGCCAAAATCCCAGCACATGTCAGCGTTTTGAGGGATCATATAGATGGAAATGCAGCCATGTAATTGCAGAAGCAGTAGATCTGTGCTCTCAAGCCTGGATGCTGTCATGTCAACGGCTGATTCCATCTGCTTTTCATCATTTTTTTCCTCTCCAAGACCTGATTTCCATACCAATCCAAAGCTTTGGAATCCTCTCATCTTATCTGCTTCCCTCCCTTTTCCTCCTCCACCACCTCCTGCTGCTGTTCGAACTTCTTCAGCAACCTGTCTCTTGGTCCTAGCAGGAGTGATGGGTCTGACAGCAAAGAGCCAGATGTCACAGCCGAACACCAAAATGGCAGGGAGTAGGCCTCCTGCATAGTTTCTGTTCTTCTCACTCCTCTCCTCTCATCTCCTCTCCAAACTTCCAACTATGCTTGCTTCACTTCTCTCTCATCTGACATGTTCAAGCTCTTTTGATGAGTGCACACCGTACTCCCTCCAAACACAACCCTGCTCCTCTACCCCGAATTCAGTCTACTATTGTTCTCTCCACATTTTTCTTCTCCCAGAGAGGAGTTTGTCTTCTCCCCGACTCTTTTGACCTCCCATTATTATCAGCAGTTGTTACATTTTTACATGTCAGGTGAGTGAGCTGCATGCATCATGCCTCTGGGCTTATGGGGGCTTTAAACATCCCTTACTCAGACCTGCATATAGAGATAGATAAAAGCCAATGTGACAGGAGCCTGGTGTGTTCCTTATCTGCCAATTTACTGCAAGTCAAAGGAGTGATGAACATTTACTTGTTAGAAACAAGTTGGCAAAAATCGAATTTAAGGAGGAGAACTTTTCCATTTCTTTTTTTTTCTTTCAGTGTGCTTATTAATATACTATATGTCCCACCTTATTTCCATTTACAGTGCACTGAACAAAAGTTTGGCCACCCAAAATATTTGAGGTGTCACATAACTTTTAGCAAAGTCTCAGACCTTGATGAGCTTGTAAGGAATAAGACTTGTTCACAGTAATTGTTCTTGCTGCCTTTTTATAATATAATTCAGAAATGACAACAACAATAGAGTTAAATTAAGGTCTGAAAATCCAGCTGAGATAGAAAAATTGCTCATAGGATTGCCGTTAAGGCAAAATAAAGCCCCCATCCGACTGAAAGAGACCTTCAGGAAGATCTAGCAGACTTTGGAGTGATAGCGCTCAGGCAGACAGTTAAGCTGCCTGCACAGATATAACCTTCAAGTCAGTCATCAGAGGAACACATTTATTGCATTCTCGATACAAAATTTTGTGTCGGAAAAATGAGATGAAAGTCTAAAGTATGTTTTAAGAGTCCTGTGCACCACTAAAGCAAAAATCACACTTTTTTTTTGCTACATGAGAAAAGACTTGTTGAGAAGAAAAAACAGGGAAGAATTGAATGAAAAGCTCAACAGCTCAAAATAACGGGAGTCGATCTATCACTCTTTGGGGCTGTCTTACCTCAGTGGAATGGGGAATATTTCACTTAAAAAGAAAAGAAATAGTTCTGATGTGCTGATCATGAAGGTTGTCCACACTTTGGCTTGGAGACTTTTGCATTCTTGTTATTTTTAACTGTTAAAGATAAAAAGCATAAAAAGTCATATTTCTTGAAATATCCCAGTCACGTTTATTGACACGACACTTTCATTTTGACAGACAACTCCACCTCAACCTAAAAAGCAAATCTCAACTCTGAACAATCCTGAGCAGGAACTAAGCTGCCCAAGAAACTTTTAGGGACCAATTACTTTTGTACCCCTGCAGTTTGAGCGCTACACACTAAACAACCCCAATATTAAAACCACCTGTTTAATATTGTGTAGGACTCATGTATATTAAAGGACATTGTCTTTAATACAGCTCTTTCAAAACTGATGTAAATCTACTAGATGTACCGCTGAGACTTGGCACCGTATATTATTTTATTTCAAGTTGAGCGAAGCCAAAGAAAAAAAAAACTACCTGTCCAAATTATTATGGTATGGGTTGTGCAATTTAACTTCTAAGCGAATATACAAGCACACACTCCCACACACACAAAAACCCATATGAGTTTGACAGTACACATGCACAGATGAAACACACGCACACACACACACACACAGCTCCTTTCCTTCATCTAGCACATAGCATTTCCTCCAGAATTTACTGGTGGTGGGTGCTGTGCAGACATGAGATAACGTCCCAGAAGTTTTCCAAGGGCAGAACGTGTGCTCAGACATCAGAGGGAAGCCGCGCTGAGCCGAAGCTGATTCTCTACATGTGTTGCATCTGCTTCCCATTAAAAAGCCCAGAGCACTCCGTCTGTCTCTGCTGGTCTTGCGCTCTCACTCTCTGCCTGCAAACTACCTCCTGACTTACCAAGGCCTCCTCTTTATCTGTCTGTATGCCTCTCTCTAAACCTCTGTCATTTTATCTCTTTCCTGTAAACTTTCACTTCTCTTTGAAGACATGGTACCAGCTCCAATTTTGGCAGATTTGCTCTTGCACATGTTGTATTAATGCAAAGTTAAGTCACCAGGAGTGTATCATTCTGAGTATTTTGCTATTCTGTCCCTTAAGTGTAGATTGAACGTGGATTCGCCATTTCTTTTTCTTATTTAATTGTTTCACAATAAGTTCAGAGTTAAATATGCACATTTGGCGATCTTTCTTCTCTTTGCATCTTGTTTGTTTTGATGTGTTGTGATTTCTGAAGCTGCTGGCTTTAATTGGTGTTTTGAGAGCTGTCTTGGCTGTCGTTGCCTAGCCTAAGTAAAGCCTGATGATCTGGATATTCTTATGAGTGAGTTTTGTCTTTCCACATATATCAGTATTGGCACATGTCAGCTTACTGCTAAGTATGAGGATTGGGGGATGTCTACATGCATTAAAGCTACCTCTGAATTCCCATGCTCAAATTATATCTGATGGTTAATCGGACCTTTAATAAAACTAATACTGTCTCACTATGATGTGTAGCTAAGTTACCCTTAGCTTCCCTGTCGTTTGACTGCAGCTCTTTGGACTACTGAATCTGCATGATTCTTTCAAACTGCTCACATGAAGCAGTGCTTCTTGAGTACAACTTGTACTTCCTGCTGCTGTTGCCGTGCCAGCTGAGGTGTACATGCATATATGTAGTCACAGTGGTGTAAATGTGGATGTGTATGTTGCCCCTTTCGGCAAAGGACAATGCATCATCTATCTGCCCGAATCCATAACGTACAAAAAAATTACATTAAACTCAAGGCAGATGTGTAGAATCATTTGCAAAGAGTAACTTGTGCTATATATATCTTGGTCATGACTTTGTATCGATACTTATTGAATTACTCTTCATGTTAAAAGAATTATTTGCAATGACTTGTGTTTTCATTCAATCTTATTTCTACCAAATATACACATCCTGTATACGTGGTATACTGTCACAAAACATTTGTGACACTTATTCTGAACTGCACATCATCTGTTGGCTGTGGTGTAAAATGCTTCATTTCCTGTTTGTCACTAAGTGTTTCAGACAATGGAGCACATAAATCTGTTATCACTGGCACTGTTGTATCATTTATCGACCATATGGGCCCCAGAAACATAGACCCAAAGGACGTGCAGTTGTTGCCAATATTGCAACTTAGTGAAGCTGAAATAAACAATAATTTAATAAGAAACAGCATATCTGGATATGTGTTGTAATTCTGTTGCCAAATGTTGCCATCCCTGTGATGATTGAAACCTCATGTGGAATCAGATTACGGTAGAGTAGAGTAGTGAGTTTACTGTAAAGGTTTTTCCGTAGACAAATAGAGAAGAGTCAGTCATCTATTGTACTCAAATAGTTTGTTCAGTATTTGTGTTTTAAAAAGTTATACAAATGGACTGCACAGCTTTTTATCTGAAGCTTGATCAGAATTTCTGTGTATGAAATAAGAACAACATACACTGAAGGAAAGATGCTACAGGGAAAATTTGCACAAGTTTATGAAACAATTTTATTTCTTCTTTCTGGACCATGCAATACCATATTATACACCTAATATCTAAATATCCAGAGTAGAATCTTACATTCCACTTGCTGATGGTCATTAGTCTGCGCTGTGGTCAGCACTGAGGCAAGAGAAATTTGATAAGGAAACAGGATTTTTCCCACACGTCCACATTAATAGCCTGCTCCTTTACCTGATTGAAGAACACTGTCTAAAGACTGTTCATCAACTACCATTTTAATCACTTGCTCATTTCCTTTACTGCACAATCTCATCTTCAGTGTTTTAATTATGTTGTGGTGAATGATACCTAGTTTAAAGGTGTGTGTGTGTGTGTGTGTGTGTGTGTGTGTGTGTGTGTGTGTGTGTGTGTGTGTGTGTAGAGTGTGTGGGTGTGTGTGTGTGTGTGTGTGTGTGTGTGTGTGTGTTTGGTGGACGTGTTAAATTAAGCCTTTTGGCTGCGCTTATGTCTGCTTCAGCTGATAATTATTTCAGATTACATTAGAGGAAATTAAACATTTTTTAAAGTACGTGTGAGGGTGACAAAGTTATCAAGTGCATACAGAGGAGATAGTGTGAATGTAGCACATCCAGAATCGTAATTTTTTCGATTGCTAATAAGACCATTTTCATGTGTTAGAAAATAATTAGTAGTGTTAGAGCAGTTAAGAAAAATGGTCGTTTTTGTGCATTTATGGGATGTACACAGTTTCCAGTGATAAAAACTTATCAGAGCCAAAGTGAACATCATCGATAGAAACATGGAGCGGAGTGTTGGAATTCTAATTGCCAGAATCCAGGGTTATGCTGTATACTTTTTTAGTTACTTTTAGATAGCAGTTACCTTTGTTATCTACCGTATTTTCTGCACTATAGAGCGCACTGGGTTATAAGGCGCACTGTCAATGAATGGTCTATTTTCGAACTTTTTTCATATATAAAGCGCACCGGCCTATAAGGCGCATAAAGCTGTTACCTGGCAGTTCAGTGATGATTCGAAAACGAAACTTATAAAAAAAATCGGCTCGGCGCATGCGCAAAACCACAAAGTAGCAATTCTCGACAAGTAGCACTAATCGACTGAACACCGGCCTTCGTGAAAGCTCGGACCACAGTTGAGACTGATACCTTAGCCCAGGCATCCACGATCCATTGGCAGATAGTAGCGAAAGTCGCCCGGCGCTGTCTCCCTCCCTTGGTTAAAGTGTGATCGCCTTCTGTCATCCACTGCTCCCACGCAGCTCGCAGTTTAACTTTGAACGCCCTGTTGACACTGATATTCATGTCCCGTGCTAACGCTGTTGCCTTCAGTCGAATAGAGACTGTAGAGACGCTTCTACCCGCTGCTCTCTGTTCAATAATCCACTGTTCAATTTTGTTATTATTATGGTGAATCACAATATATATCACTCCGCTACGCTCATGACCACTGTAGCCGCAATGCTGCGGTGCGGCTTTGTAGTTTACCAAAGTCTTACTAAAACATTTTGACAGAGCGCCGTGTACCACACAAAATCGCTTCGGGGTCCGTAAGCTAACAAGAATAAATCCATATATAAAGCGCTCCGGGTTATAAGGCGCACTTTTGTTTTTTGAGAAAATTATAGGCTTTTAAGTGCGCCTTATGGTGCGGAAAATACGGTAATAATAATAATAATTATTATTATTATCATTATAATACTTATGAGTTTTTTTTAATGATGATCCAACATGACCTACATCTGGGCATGCTCATTATTCATAGAGAGCAAGGCCCTCTGTGATGTTAAGCCGTTTTGAGAGTTTAAGTTGTGAAAATCTATGTGTAGTCAGACATTCTGTCATTTCGACATCTGTCTGGACTGCTGATCAGCCCCACCGACAGACTGTTATCAGCTGATAAGAGTGTTTGCGCTAGTCTTATCTCTGTTCATTTAAGGGTTATAGAGTTGAGACTCATAAATGATAAATTCTTTCCACATGAAACTGTTACAGAATTTGAGCTAGACGTAGCATGCCTACAATGATTATGGTCACAGCGTCAAAACATGTTGACCTATATTTTGGAAGCAAACTTTCTAACCTTCAGACATTTGAGAGATAGAGAGATATAAAACTTAATATTATTCTTTAAGGCACACCTAATGTTTTGTTATATATATATTTTAAGACTTCACAATAAATATTTTATTGTCACCCACCATACTGTCACCAAGATTGCATTGTTATGTTTAGAATAGCACTCACTTGTATAAACCTTAAATGGTGCTCTTACTGCATACAAATATTTTTATTATAGAATAGAATAGAAAAATGCTTTATTCATCCCATCCATATGCACCAGCATTTAGTCATTTGATATTATTGTTACAGTTGACATCAGTGAGCCCCATTAGTTTGGGAGACCTGAACACAAACTAAGACTGAGAGAGTAAAATTGGGTGCGAACAGCATTTGTTCCAACAAAATCTTTGTGTTTGTAGTACAGAAAGAAGACTGTAAGAAGATTTGAATATTTTTGGCTTCTGAAATAAGGAGCAAAATCAGGTCCAAAGCATTGCCACAACTTTCTATCCAATAACATCATTAGCATTTTGACATCACTGGCTTCATGATTGTTGGTAATTTTTAGGGGTGCCCTTTAGGGGTGCCTTGGTGTGGGAGTGGAGTGGGAGAGGAGGGGTTTGTTGTCTGTTGTAAGGCCGTGTGCTTATCAGTGCAGGACAGATACTATTCCTATGGTCCCAGCTGACAGGTGAGGTTTGTGTGTTGGTTGCAGTTGTCAGTGAACCCTCGGGACAGGTGCTGAGGGATGGTTTTGTGTTTGGGAGCAGGTGCACCTCCCCTTTCCCCTTGTTCTCTCACTCCCCCAGGAGGCATATGGTGAGAGCGATTGGAGAGACCTGAGGCCCGCAGGGAGTGCTCCTCTTCCGCAGTTCATCTGTTCCAGACAGAGCCCTGTGGGACGCTCACGCTCTCCCAAGGTCCCTGTTGGCTGGGAAGCAGGCCGTTGCTTTCAGGTTGACTTCTTTGTTACAGTGATGGGCGGTCGCAGTAGCCGCCCCGTTAGCTTTACACACTGCAGCGTTCTATTACACAATTTTGTAAGGGGGACAAATGCCAAACGCCTTGTAGGTTACACCCTCTAATTTGTTTGCACTATACCTCATTTGTAATCAGTGTTGCTTTTAATCTGCTGACTCCTGTCCAATGTTGGTGTCATTGCCTGGAAGAGAAACACCATCTCACTGTGATTTCACTGCTTCATATTGTAAACCACCTTACAAATGGAATGTAGCTCTGAATGTAGAAGGGCAAAGAGTTACGTTGACATTTTGGGCCTTGTATAATAAGTGTATTCCTTTTTATGTGGTCATTTATTATAAGGAAAGCTCTATGAATAATGTATGATTAAAAGGCGCAATGGATACACTGGGACTCGTCAAAATAAAAGCAAAAATCCATTTGCTCTCCCTGTTGTAAATCCACTTGCTTGTCCTTGGGCTAATTTCCAACTTGGGACTTGGCGGGGGAGTAAGTGCGTGTTTTGATAGAGAATTCAAGAGAAGGAGGTGTTGTTTGTGGTGTAAAGTGATAGAGTTATAGAGAAACTGAGGGAGAGGAGGGAAAAGTGTAATGTAGCACAAATGAGGAACAAAGCAAGAAATACCTCTCTCATAATGCAACTTTTCTTCACCTTACTCTAGCCCTGACTCAATGGTGATGCTGTGTCTCTCTGTCATCTTATAGCTCCTTCCCCTTGCCTCCAAGCAGCTGCCACTTCTGAGCCTGAAGAAAATGAAGGCAGATGAATCAATTTGGCCTGTGGCCCTAAAGTGCACTTGCCTGTGCCCCAGCTTGGGCGTTGGGGATAATGAGCCGATAGATTGAGCTGGTGCTGCAGCCCGGCACTGAGGAATGAGGAACTCTCGCCTGCCATACCACTGGGCTGCTCTTACACACATAACATACACACACTGCTGATGCCTCCCTGAGCAGGGGTAGCAGCTTGTCGCTGGGTTAATAGGGGTGAGGGTCCTTTGCGCAGGACACTTTTCAGAACAAATTAGAGGAATGATCTGTATCCGTCATCTTCAGCCCTCCCTATATTGCCTTCACCTTGTGCCGTGCTTGGGAAGCACAGTGAAGAGCATCGTAGTGTGAAGCAGAAGAGCATCTAGACAGAAAGGAAGGAGCAGGTGGGGGGTAAGGTTCAAGATCTTAGAGTAATGAGAATTGACACTGGGACAAGACTGAGCTACAGTCTCCCTCTGCGTTAATGACAGGTGATGGCAGGCTAGGGAGAGACAAGGCAGAGCAAGAGGAGCTGGAGTAAAGAGGGGAAAAGTGAGGTCAGATCTAACAGCCTTTGATACAAGAAGGAAAAATGTGGGAGATCGCGCAACCATTTGATGCCCCCCCATCCCCAAACACCCTCTGCAAGGTGAAGGAGAAGTGAGGATCAAAGGAGCAAGACAACAAAGCATCATCCACTAGCCTCTAGCCAGCTTCCTGATGACAAGCCGCAGATTGATCAACACTGCAAGCGCCGTGAGGAAGAGTGAAAGGGAGAGTTAACCGAGCCTATGGTTTGACTAGCCCTTTTTACACAAGAGGTCCCTGTGACTTAACCCAGGGTTAAAGTAGTATAAATGAGCAGACCCCAGTCAGCATTACTCAACTAGAGGGGAAATTAAGATGCTGGAGGGTCCTTTGAAGATAATTAAAGAGCACAGAGCAGCAGCCTCCAGAGACAGACTGCAGACATGTTCAATACCGAGACTAATGGAGCTAATTTCCAGTACATTATTCATGTAAAATACAAGCCCTAACTTAACTGTGTTTTTTTCAGTTTGCCGTCTATCTTTAGACTTAACTTATACCCCCTGACTCATCGCTACCCCTGTCTGAAACAGACACACAAATGACTCACATCCCCTCATCACTTCAACCTTATTAACCTTGTCCCAATACTCCTTGGGCCGAAGCTCTAATGAAAACAAACACGCACACTTGCATAAAAAAAGAAGAAAAACAGTTCCTTAAATACTGCTCCAAAGAACAGCTGGTTGGCTTAAAACTGTTCTCACTCAGTGGGTCTACATGATGAGATTAATTCGATTACAGCTATAGTTGGACTATGCTTCTTATTTGAGCAAGGGTAATTATCCTTGGATATATAGTGGTGAATGAAACGAATCATTGGCACAAAGCCAATGTCATACCCCGGTACGATAGGTGGCGCTGTACCCATTTCAACTATTGCTAATAGAGCCACTTCCGGTTGACCGCTTCACCACCACCAACAACAACAAACTCAAACAACTCAAACTCAAAGGCATTCGAGAAAGATGTCGAACGAAGAGCAAGATGAAGCTACATCCCTCTACATTTCGTGTGTGATGAGCTGCTTGTTGCACAAACGTGATGCACAACGGCGCATTCTCCATCTCGTTGTTTGTTTCTGTCCGACGGCGGCGACAACAGCAGTTATATCGTCTCCTTTGACTTCCGGTTCACGACCCCGGGAAAAAATCTCGAGCATGCGCAGAACGCAAAGTCCAATTTGTGCCATGTAACCCCACTGAGTGTTACTATTATTAACTTTCAATGGACAGCTGTATGACTTTGGATCTATGTCACTATTTGCACCCAGTTGGTTTTCAGAGCAGACCTTTTTCCTCATCTTCATGCTTACAAACTTGTCCTTTAATGTTAATGAGTAGACAAAAAAGAAAAAAAACTGCAAATGAAAGCTGTACAGTTGGGAGCTTAGGGACAATTAAGCACCTCCCCAGACAGGAAATTAGTCCCTACCTTAATCACAGGCAGTCAGGGTTGCCAATCTTTTGTCAGAGTTGGTGAATTCCTGCCTAGATCAATTGCCATTCTCTCCCATTGAACAGCAGCTTGGGGAATGGTACTTGCACACTGCATCATTAACCTAGGTGCCTAATTAGACGCTGTGCTCTGATCAATTGCCAAATTGATTGCAGACTGGGTAATGTAGCCCTCGGGCCCTGGAGGAGATGGAAACACTTTGGGTGCCTTCAGGAATTTGTCAGCTGTACTGATGCTGGGTAAACAAAGTAATCAACAGCAGCACTTGACGGCAACGTGACACCGACTTTACCTCAACGCTCGGTCTCTGCTGCTGTGCCTGCCTGCCAAGGAGGATTGCTCTCTTTGTGCTCTCCTCGAGAGGAGGAAATCAAAAGGGCCACCTTCTATTTTGAGATTCAAGGAGTGATTAGGCTGACAGCTAGTCGAGAGAAAGCGAGAGAGGCAGAGGGAGAGGCTGGTAGAGGTGGAAGTCAAACCTGATTAAGCCCACCTGCCAGGTTTCTGTTCCCTCCATCACTACACCTAGTGATGATTGCTAGGTGGCAGCTCCTCACTCCATCCTGCCACAGTCACCCCACCCAGTCCCTATTCTGTCACTATTGACCTCAGCGCACTGTTAACACCCCTTACCCAATCAGCATGCTTGCCTTGGCAGTGGCAGGATAATTAAGAGGGAAATGTGTCTACTTGGCATTAGAGGAAATGGGCACAAGGGTAGACAAACACCCTCTGCCGCCTTCCTCCCTCCCTCTCTCCCAGCCAGGTGGTAGCGTACAGGACCTGTCAGATTAGCTGATGACCCTTTTAATTCTAGCCCAGCCGGGGGCCATAATTGATATTTACCAGGAAAGGTTAATTGTAGCAGTGATCTGCTTAAATTACAGTGGAGATCAGGAGACCAGGGCCAGACACCACACTTGCCACCAGGGGAGCTACTACAGGCACTCTGCTAGTCAAATGGATTACACCCTGCGGCCATCGCTGCTGTACTTCAAGGTGGGGAAGCAGCACGGGACATTTTGATTGGCTACTCCTGCACCGGCGCTGAGTCCTGCTTGTTGAGTTCGCCAACCTCCCATCTGGCAGGGAATTTGAATACACACCAACTGTGGGACTTGATGGCCTGCAATAAAACAAACCATCCATGTTAGCATTAGGGTTACCATGTCAGTCGCAGAGCATACAAACTATCACTTCTATATATAAACTGCAGGCAGAGGTTATTTTTTGTACAATAACAAAAGATGGCTACTTCTGTAATTCATTGTTTGGTGAAGGCAGACGTTTTGTGTAGTGCTTTCTACACATAATTTATTAATTTGTCTATTCTGTAATATGTAATTTGAGACTTTTTGAGTTTGAATAATAATAGTTTTATATATGCCTCCACTGAGGTATCAGTCTGCTTCACTCTCAGCCCCCAGAGACTGCCATGGTTTCAACACTGACAACGAATAGGTCCTGGGATGATGCTCACACATTGATTGAATTCTGACGGATTGAAAGTTAGCTTGAGCTGGCTGTAGGCTATACAACCCATTTCACAACAAAGAGGACGAAGCGCAAAAAAACACAAATAGCATAAAACCAAAGTTGAAAAGAGAAGACAACAGATGCAGGGAATCTCCATTATTTGATCCATGTTCAGCCCTTTAATTTGTCCACTGTCCAAACATAGTCAAGTAGATCATTTTATCTTACCTGAGCTGGCTAGAATAGTAAACTGTCTATTAAAGTTCAACACAATACAGCTGTATTTGCTCTTCTTTTCTGGATTAAGTTAAACAGGCTGGTATGTTTTGCTGTACATAATTTGCTCTGCTCTTTCCTTTTATCTTACGAGTATGACTGGCCCCGTTGGGTTGAGGTTTTTGGGTCCCAGGTGTTTTTGCTACAGTCAGTTCTACTTTGCATTTATCCAAAGTACAAACTGACACTGAGCTATGAGACAACTTTCTGTTTGCTGACAGGTGTGGAACAGGAGGACTATGGCTCATTTACAGTCAGTTGAAGCCATTGTGGTGTAGTTACGCTGTATTGTTATGAGTATTTTCCTAGTTTTAGATTGTAGTGAATCACACAAAATATGATCATAGGAATAAAGCAGTGAAAAACTTTTTCTGCAGAAGGTTTTGTTTGTACTGTGATTTATTGTTGGGAGTGATTGGATCTGAAGTTCTTTGTAATTTTTGCAATAAATAGAAACTTATTTAAGAGATCAGGTGAAGATCAATACATGATCAACTTTAACTGTTGACTTGGTATATACAGGATATGACTTGGTTAATGAATGGAATCATTTTTGATGATTTAGTTATCAAAATAGCTTTCAATTGTAGACATTGATGTCATTAGGAAAATATATTTTTTTGCATTTGAACTGCATGGAACTTAAGTAGCACTGTGTGGGAATCCTAGTTCTTTTTTTGTCTGGGCTGGAGGAAAGTTTTAACTACAGCCATACGTTTCTCTTCTTTTCAGTCAAAAATGGTGATGCATGGCAACTGAAACTGTTATTCTTTTTATTAAATACTGACACTGACATGCAATGATTTTAGTCTACCTCCTTGCCATTCTATTAAAGGGAGAAAAAAAACGCTTTGCAGTGATTTACAACTAGAGCAACTTTTAGGAATATACTTGATGCCTCGGAAATATAACTATAAATCATAGTCTCTCTGGTAATTTTATATTGTCCGATTATAGACCTTATGGCTTGGTTTGTCATGAGTACATTATTTAAAGATAGCCTCTTGTCTTGTGTGTCCTGCAGATCAAACCTTTGGCATTACGTCCGGTCAAAGTCAGCGAGGACGAGACGTTGCAGGAACTCATTCGACCGCACAGGAGCAACTCCAAGGAGCAGCTCAGTGAGGTGAAACTTCCCCCATTTAACAGACCCCCCCCCCCCACAGAGAGCCTGGATATCCATTTTCACAGACTCAGGCAAGGAGCTCCTTAGGTGGGAGGTAGAGAGTGGGCAGATGACAGCAGAACTGAAGCTGAGATCAGAGGGTAGCTAGGGCAGTGTAGCTCCTGCTGCTCTCTGCTCTCAGCTCACAAAGCCTCTGTGCATTGAGAAGAAGACTGGTTGGCAGGCAGCCCACAGACAGGAAAGGATTAGGTCAGTCACACAGCATCAACTAGTTGGCCTGGCATTACTTAAAGCATAGTGTGGTTAAATGCATACATGACATAGCGCAGATTAACCAGGTGTGGGCTGACCTTGCCAACCCCAGAATAGAATGAGTTTAAAAATTTTTTTCCAATTATCGCTTCACCGGCATCCATATGCCAGCCCATTTAGTTAGATGAGTAGGTTTCAAGGCAAAATGGAAGCCAGGCGTTGGTTCAGCATAAGGGATAAAATAATGCAATTTAGATACAGGGAGAGTAATGAGAATTTATGCAAAATCCCGAGCGGCTCATTTTAAATGAATGTAGAAATATGCTTCGTAACTAATGCCTGTCAAGCAGGCCTCCCAAACCTAACTAAATTCAATCAGACTGTTCATTTAGTTGACAAAAGCAGGAGGAGCGAGAGAAGGAAGAGGGAGGCAAATATGCCGCTTCTTTTTTTCCAGCAGGGGTGAAATAATGGAAATAAAAAAGATTTTAATGAACTTATTAAATTCATTGTTTTAAGCTATTCAGCATTCCAATTGAAAATCCAGCCTGCTGAATAGAAATCACCCAGCCTAATTTTTTTCCCATATTCATTCTCTTTTTTCTTAGCCTTGCTTCTCATCTCCTCTTGCACACTGTCCCCTCTCTACACCTCGAACCGTTTCCTCACTGAATTTGTGTAAAAGGCTGTCTTTTAACGAAAAAGTCAGGAGGAAAAGGCGGGTTGTCAGATAAAAGACCTACGCATGTTGACAGCTCTGACAGGGATATACGACAAGCACTAAGATGGAGGGGGCAAGAATGAAGGGATTGTTGGAAGCGGTGGTGGTTGCAGTGATAGCCGAGGGAGGAGGGGCAGTGTTGAAAATTGCACGGTGTAATCGCCAACGGTGTTACATGTGGCACGTCTCTCTAATCTGCTGCCAAATAAATGGTACACAGACGCTGATCATTGGAGCCGTGGCATCTATATCTATCCATCTCTCTCCTTCTGCCTGTCTTTACCTTTTTTTTCCTTGTCTGTCTTTCCATATGGATGCTTGTCCTCCTCTGTGCTCGCTGTATTCTACTCAGTGAAGGCCTGGACATGACACAAAGCTGCATTCTTCACCAACACCATGTCACCACCAGCTCTCCAATATTTCTTATTTTTTCACCTCCATAAAATCTCCACCAAAGCACTGAAAGCGCTGCTAATTTTCATAAAATGTGCTCCACATCATCAAAGTGGCTCCCCAGCTTTAAGAGCTCTCAACTAATGATGCCGCTTCAGCAATAAGTAAAATGGATTTCTCTTGTCTTACCACCAAAGGAAATAGAGACAAATGCGACATGCGGACGCACCCGCCTGCCTGCCTGTAAAAACAGTCATGCATCAATTTGGAAGCAGGGGGTAAAAAAAGAAATTGCAGGGGATGTTGTTTTTTCATTGCCATGGTAGGGTTTTTATCTGTTTATTTTGACTAGGTAATTGTGCCTGCAGTGCAGCAGGGCTCCAGCATTAAGCCACACAAGGATTAGGGAAATGTGAGGTGGTAAAGAGGGTGGGTCCCACTGCATCTGTGTCTTGTAGAGGAGAGGGTGGCAGCTGTGGTGCTGTAAGGGGTGTCCCAACACCATCACGTATTCACCAGTATCCACTCTCGCGTACCAAAACTCACCCACCTACCCGATCGTCCTTCCACAGAGAGCATACATATTCACATCCCTTTCCTCATCATGCTGCTAGAAGCTCTGATTGGCCCACCTCTTCGTTTTCCTCCAGTGATAAAAACCAATAGTCTGGGTTAGGAGAAGATGGACTGGGCCCTCCCCTCTTATCACCCTCTTATCGTAATGTTTTTCTTTTCTTCTTTTTTTTTCGTAAATGGAGTGGAGGAGGGGGCATGGAAATGGGGAGAGGATTAGGGGGTGGATTTAGCAACATTTCTCTTCTCTGGGGCTGTTTAGTTAACCCTTAAATGCCACCAGCATCCGCCCATCCCTCTTGCCACCAACCACTATAACCACCACACACATACACATGCTTGTCCACCACCCTCCCCCACACTCCCTCTCCCTCTCTGGGGCGGGTTCTTAAATCCTTTTGAAGTCCTAAGCACTGCAGAAATCCATTGAGAGCCATGTATAATGGCTTTTAAGAGAGAGTGTTTAGCTGTATGCCGACCCTATGGCTTATGAACCGCTGGCGTTTTAATGGATCCCCCTTTCCCTCTCCTCTTTTCCCCCCTTCACCAGCACTAAATCCAATGGATTGTCCCTCATTATCATTTAAATAAGCCTCTCTTTCTACTCAGAATGCTCCAAGTTGAATGAACTCTACATAGTAAGACTTATTCCAAATGGCCTTGGCCTCCCTCAACCTATGCACATATGCGTTCACATACACATATAAATGAATTCGTATGCACACATTTTAATACCTTTACAACATATACACACAGACAACAGACCACATTTTCCCGGGAACACACTTTTGGCTCTTTTGTATCCACAGATTTTTGCCTTATGTGTAGTTTTTGCTGCCCTCTCCTCTGGACTTCACTCTGGTCGTGGCAGTGAGGGGAGCAGAGAGGTTGAGGAGAGTGGGAATAGCCTTTTGATTCCCACAGAGCCTGCTTTCCGGTTCACGGCAGGACTCCTCCCTAATCGTCACCACAGGAGCCGTCCTGCGAATCAGAGGGGCACACAGGCGTTGATGAGGCCTGATGCCTAGAGCAGGTGTGGGAGAATGGATGAGGGGCACTGGGAGGGTGCAGAACAAGGAAAGCAGAGGCAGTGAAGGTGTGGGGGAGGTCATTTTGGATTGAAGGTGGACCTATGGATGAAATTGGTCTAGCAGAAAAGTCCCCTCCAGAGACCTGGGGGGAGAAATTGCCAATCTAGACAGAGGAATAAAAGCAGTGAAAAGTGGAAGTGGAGGGAGGGATTTGGAGATTGGTATTCGTGCTGTGCGCTGACACACGGAGCCAGAGAACAGAACAAAACCCAGCGTTTTCTGTCTCCATCTTGCCCTTGTTCAGTATTTAAAGGACTGCATTTGAAAACACAAGGGGAGTTTAATGTGCCAAAACACCCCCATAAATGGATGAAGAGATATGTATGCTGAGTACAATAGGGATAATGACAAAGTAGTTGAATAGTATTTAATGAATGGCTATGTGTATCACTTTTACAGTTTGGATTGTCTGTTATTAATAACTTTAAATGATGAACAAAATAAAACATCATTGTTCATTAGGGAAGTTAGGAAACAGTTTTTACTTATGAGAGATTTGCAGTATTTGCAGAGTATATATTTTCAAATATGTGCCCAGTTGATTCTAGTGAATCAACATAGGTAAGAGAAAATGATTAAACAAGATAAGAATGGAAGTGTGCTTCTTAAGCTAGTAGAGTATCTGAGCTATAAAAAATGCAAAACAACAACTCCTTTATCATTTAATTTTTTTTTTGTTGTTGTTTGTTTGTTTTAATCTACAAATGCAAATGATGGACTGACCCTAACCCACTTCATTATATTAATAAACAACCAGCTACTTAATAATTCATTTAGTTCCCAATGGGTAATAAATACCTCATTTCCTCATAAGGGCAGCTGTATCCCAGAATGTCAGCATTAGTTTGTAATGCATTTACAAATACTTTATTATATTATAAAGAATTATGAGTTTACCCTATCTGGTTTTGCAAATATAATTCTCACACAACTCAAATTCAGTCCATTTGCAAGATGTGAGTGATGGTTTTTAGACAGGGTGTCAATAAACTCTTCTCTTTTGTGCAAGATGGATAGAATGGGACTGATGTGTACAGGCATGGCGTACATGGCAGTGCGGGGAAAAGGTTAACGTGAATATTGATATTAAAGCAACGCTGCTTCATCATGTCTGTGTGAGCGAGTGAAACGCTCCTTAAAGGTCATCCTTGTTCTCCTCTCTCTCTCTCTCTCTCCTTACAGAGTTCCACTCACTCGCTGTCAGGCCACGGCTACTCGGTAAGTGACATTTTCATGCTTCATAGCTTTACGGCAGAATTACAATCTCCAACGACCCGCTTTATGGCCCCGGCGCTCGACATTTTAATTATGTTAAATAGAGTAATGGAGAAATCATGATATTAGGAACATTAATTCTGGCTGTCTCACTGATTAAATTGCGGGAAGGTGTCCTGCGCTACCTTGGCGAAAAGTGCCTAATTTTATTGGCATCGATCAGCACTGTTCACCAGCGCTGCAATTTGTCTGTCAGAGTTTTATATCTTTCCGCACTGACTGTCAGTAAACGATCATTTTGCTCACATATCTGACAATATGTCTAAAAGCCATTTGCTCTCTATACTATGAATTAAATTTTCCATGTTCATCGTAATGCTTGTGAATCAGCTGTAAACCTTTTGGAACAGCCAAAGTTCAAAGTGTCTCGTATTTTGTTAGAACTAACTGTCCATTTATATGAATGAGGTGTGTTTTCTCATTGTAAACACACTGTTCTTTTAAAGTATATGTGTCCTAGAAGAAAATTAAGTGATAACTTGGAAAAACCTCATCCCCATTCCTTTGGACATATGCTTGCTCAAACATTGTCAGCACAGGACTATTTTTATCCATTTGAAGCATCTATTGTGTTGCCCCAGTGGGCTCTCAAACTGTAAATATGTGATCCTCTTCACCCATTGTTTCAGTGATGTGTCTTGTGTAGTACACACAGCAGTTGTCCTTCACGTCCTTTGCTTAAAGGGAAACTAATAAGAGGAACATTCTTTAAAGTGTGCTACTTTTAGCTGATGAGTGGCATATGGCAGTTCTTATTGCAGCTCGGAAGCAATCATCCACACAAACAAAACAACTATAAATGGTTTGCCACTCTTAATCTGCCTCAAAGGATTTCAGTTAAAGCACTGAACAAAGCTTATCTTCAAAAGACATTGATCTCTGTGCTATCTTTTTTTTTTATGTTGTTTTAATAGAACATGTCACATTCCTATTCCCCAGCGGCCGTAAACTCACAGATGGATGAAAACAAACAAGACCTTCCAAAAAAGCTGGTGGAGCCCTTTGGCTCGAGCTGTCAGTTTGACTCGGCAGGGAACGATGCCTTCTCTTTATCCGAGAGGAGGAGGGAGGGATTCAGACAGAGAGACAGAGCAGAGATAGAGCTGGAGTTGGCTTGGAGGTGGTGGTGTGGGAGGAGGGAGCATTGTGCAAGCAGAGGAAAGTCTAGTAACAAGGGCAGGAAGTTTCATGTTGTCTGGCTCACCTCTCCAGCTATCTGATGGTGCTATCTGCAGTGTTTGAAGCCTCCAGGCACCTCCTGGGTACTGAGCTTTGACTCTCAATATGCTCTGCTGCGGGGTTTGCTTGATTTCTGGGGGCTGCTTATCTGCAAGTGCTTCAGGCTTTACAGTATGATGGTTTTGGGGGGGGGGGGGGTCAGGTGGGCTACAGGGAACTGCAGGGCAGAGGCTGAATGGATAAGGGAGTAGGAGGAGTAGGTCGAGGAGAAGACCAGGGGCTGGATAGGGCCGGTGGAAGAAGATGAGAGAGGCCATGTATGTGGGTGGAGGGCTGGTGTTAATGTTGGGGAGGCATTAGCGTTACAGTATTCAGGAATTCCATTGATAAGTAATCTGATGTTTAACAGCCGGGACTGAACACTATCTACTTATTTGTCTCTCCATAACTAATTAGAAAATCAAGCTAGACGCTGGGGTCTGGTTAACTGTCACAAGGCATGAGGAGAGTAAAAAAACATCTCTCCTGACAATTTGTTTTCTACCTCTGTAGAAGATAAAATCTCTGTCTGTTTATGCTTCCATATGTCTCCCTTCTTATGTTGTCATGTCCTCATTCAAATAGTTCCCACAAGACATCGAGGGCTGTCCCTGCAGTTCAGCAGCAGACTTCTGAACAAGGGAAATTCTAGCCACCGCAATGTTTTAGACATCGCTCTTACTTTTTTACTGAATTGAAATACCTTAGCTGTCGCATACAGAACTGCCCTCTTGTTAATTCCTTTAACAATGCAGAGCAACACACTACAAATACTTCCCGTGTTACAGTTAATGTATCTCATTTTGAGACAAACTAGAACTAAGAATGAATGAAGTGCCAATTTATACTTAATCTTTATATTACACAAAACTTGATTGTTTCTTATCAAAAACATGCTTTCAGCCATGAATAGTGTGTCCACATTATATCTTGTGGATTCTAAATAACTTAGAGTATTTTCTTCAGACTCGCAAGAAACTAAGCTGATAATAGCGGATTTTTTGTAGTCATATGTAATTGTAGTGACAATTTCAGAAATTCAAGAAGTTCATCAGTTTAATTTATTACATCTTCAGTCAATCTGGTGTAGCATCACTCACCAAGATACAGAATCTAACTAACGCACCACATTTTCTTCACTTATTGCTGTTTATGCAAGTATATAATTATATTTCTGATCAAAGGTCCATTCCACCTGCACTGGAAAAAATGCCCCTCCAAAAATAAGTGAAAAAACAACAAATACGAGACGTTTTTGCTTGAAATAAGCAAACAAATCTGCCAATGGAACTAGTGAAAATCGGCTTGTCAAGATTTCTTGAAATAAGATGTGATATTTAGGACTTTTGAGATAAAAGTGACCTTGAAAACCTCTTCAAATGTCAAAAAAAGCTTGTTTCTTATGAAATGTGACTCGAAACAATTTGTTTTCAAGACCTTTTCATTTAACAAGATATTCCAGATGTATTGTATTAAAACAAGTCCCTATATCTGGCTGAAATAGTACTTGTTAGGCAGTTGTGTCTTATATCAAGTGTAATGAGATATTTTGACTAGAAATGAGACAAATATACTTGGTAAGACTTTGATTTTTTCCAGTGTGATAGTGATTATCCACCACAGCATTGATTGTCAATATCTCACAAGGAAGGAGAAACTGTTCTGCACTCTTTGAATCAGTAACTTTAAATGTTATCAAAGGATATCCAGCTGATTAAATAACATTAACTTTTACACATCAAACATCAACAGTAATGCAAGACAGACTACACTCAGTACAACTCAGTGAAAACAATGTGTCAACCTCCAACAAACTGACAGTAGTGTTTCAGGTGCCTGATAGTAACTTTGTCTTAAACAGGTTTTATTTTAACTTCTGAGCCACTGAACAAAGTGTCAAACATTTTGACATTTTGTTGTTTTGGAGCATGGACCCATCTTAATGGTTGATTTTGATTAAACTCTCCACACATGCTTGCAGATTCAGCTCTGCTGTGTTCCTCTGCCAATGAATCACAAGCTATCCAAAATAATTTTATCACAACCAGGCTCAGCTGGTGATATGGTGCATAATAAGTGTTTAAAAACAGAATCAGAGATTATAACGTATATAAAAAAAATTATTTAAATTGAATTAATTATTCATGGATAGGTTTAGCCAAACTTTTGAAAGGTACTGTATATAATAAAAAAAAGACTTATAATGTTATAATTCAGTGCAAATATTCTTCTTCTTTAAGTTATTTCACTCTCTATGTTAATATGAACTACCTTGAGATGCTAACATGGTATGTGTATCCACATTGATGGCATTGTTAGACATGCAATCGCTTTCAGCCATCAGCCCCTCACCAACCTTCCACCTACTCATTCAGGGGTAAGGATTAATCTCTTAAGCATTGAGTCCAGTACTGATAGGCAGCAGCAGGACTGAGCCTCACTATCTAGCTCGCTGTGGAAGACTGGATATGGAATTGTTTATCAGGTCAGCTCACTCCTGTCTGCTTTGTGCAAGCTTCATTATAGTCACCGCTATGTTTGGGAGACAATATCTGTGCCTTGTTTCCTGCACTGCTACCTGTTTGTTGTTCCAGTGGAGATGGGTCTGGGCTCAGGCGATTTATCATCCTCTCAGGGGCTCCTTGATAAAGAACCCAACATCCCCCTCTGCGCCTGGGAGATACGTGCTGCAAGAGATGGGGAAAATGTCACAAAATCTCACTGCAACTATCTGCCCACCCCATTGCCACCCTTGGGCTGGATATATTATTGTGCAGAGGGGGAGACATTTTAGCTACGCAGAGACACACTTTTCTTTCATATGAAGTGGTTGTGCTTTAAGTCTCCCTTCCCCCATCTTTTGAAACCACCCAAGGCCAAGCTATGGCTCATGTTTTCATGGACGATAAAAGCATAGAGCTTTGTCTATGACAGTATAATCTGACCAGCCTGTTTTGGGAGGACTTATCTCTACAATGTCAGAGAGTAAACCGCTGGAGTGTTTTGGTTAGCAGGAGTGTTTTGAGCTCTCAGACACACCCGTTCTTCATTTTCCCCGCTCGGGCTGTTGTAATCTTGTTTAACGCTAAATGAGTCTACACTCTAAACAGAGCAGTCTCAGAGTCATGCGCTCATCCTTAAACAGCCTTGTTTAAATTGATTTGGCATTCACGACCTCCATGTTGTGATAAATACACTTCCTTGTCTGAGTGAGGAGGCTTTTCACAAGATCCTTATCAAATACAAGGATTATATCACTTAATTATGATAGAAACCATTTAAAGCTTCACACTGTTTTAACAAAGCGACACAGATACACTGGATTAAATGCTAAACTCAGCAACTGAAAGAAATTGAGTGTAAAATATATCTGACACGTAGATTCAGTCTTGCAGCAAGGTCTTTTGGTACAGCATCATGGTTTCTTCTCTTACACTAAATGAAATGTATTTACTGTCTCTTTGTATCTCTATGAGTGTCTCTCTGTGTATCTTTCTGTCTGCCTCTGCCTGTCTCCCTTGCTCTGCTTACTTTTCAGTAGAGCATGCAGGTGTCTCCATACCACTGGCTCTGCACATGGTGAAAATTAGTGAAGGAAGCCGAGAGCCCAGCAGGAGTGGGCTGGGGCCTTGACATTGTCCTGGCCTTGGGGTGGGACGCTGCTTGTCAGGGGCCTCTCTATGAGGGCTGTCTGCCTTAAAAAACCTATTTGTTTATCCCTGTGTGCGGTCCAGCTTCTGATCCTGGACCCTGCTGCTCTCTGCACACCAGGAAACTGAGCTGTTGCCGCTAGCAACAGATAAAAATTGCTGTTAACCACAGCAGGTCCCACAACACATCAATCAACGGGTCTGCAGATAAAGGCTGCAGGCTTCTGGGGCCCCGGCTGAATGGCGCAGTAGAAAATCCTTTTCCAGTGGCTGAGCACACAGAGCCCAGATGATAGAGGCCTGCTATCATTCAGAGCTGAGAAGGGAAACTTCATTTTCAGCAATGCAATTCAGATTTTGTTCTAATGGAGATGCATTAGAACAGCACCAAACACGAATGAGACGTCAGGAGAGGTTGTTTGAATAAAAAGACAAAGCTATGAATTAATGTTGACTGGGCCTTAAAATACCCCAGCTCTAGCATAGTTCACTTGTTCTAAATGAGCTCTTAATTGCTTTTGCCACTCGGCTTTGCTCTCAAGATTGCTTCAAAGCTGGTACATTCAGCTTCAGGGTGTTCATACACCACATTTTTTTCAGGTAAATTGAGATCTAACTAATGGAAATTACTGAACATTATATCCTGATGGCCCAAACACGCAATAGCACAAATGTTTGTCTCAGGAGACAATTTCTTTGTGGTTCATTGTAACCTTTTTCACTCTCTTACCACCACATTTGAATCAAATGCATAGTGATGACTTTGGTTTCTGGTATTAAAAAAGAACGGTAATAAACTTTTCTTATATTAGATCCAGTTAATGTATTCCCACACCAAGCTCTATGCTATGGCCCATGCTAGTTAGTCCAAATGAAATACAGGCTCTCATGGGTAAACGCATTACTTTTAGTCCCCTAAGCATAACCTTGATTATCATCTTTCTTGGTTTGTCCTGGATGCACTGTCCCCTAACTCACATTTGCCCCACTTTAAACAAATCGGCCTAATGTAACAATCAAACCATGCTCTGAGGATTTGTTTACTGCAGTTTTTCTCGCCATTAAGTTTCATGGACACTGTTGACAAATAAAGTGGTAATTCCACTTTATCATATGTTACATATACCACAATCAAGCAGCAATTACATGCTCCTTCCATTTGTAAAAGTTCCCAGTGCCGACACGGATGTTTTAATGAGGGCTGTAATGAACGCTCAGGGTGTTTGGCAAGTCTCCGAGATGTTGCCGGGGCTTTTATGGCTCCCCATTATAACGTACAATTTGCATCAGCAAATTACAATGCTCCATATCATTATCCTGCACCAAGGCCCGATCATAAATTAGAGCTCCAATTACAAACATCTATCTGGGAATGGGAAATGAATACAATGGCAGCCCCCCAGAAGGAGACAGGAGGGAGAGAAAGCCTCCTGTGGATTGTGGGATGAGACTTCCATAGAGGTGTGATATTGTCATAAACCGTCCTTGTGCAAGTTACTCAAAGAAATAGACCATTTTTTTGGAGGGGGGCACGTCTGCTGTATCTGTTTCAGCAGTTCCATATGTCGTATTTTACAGCACCGTGCACATTGAACTTTTCCATATTTTAATTGGTGTCCTTCTGCGAGACATAACTCCCACTGATTTCAGTAGCTGAGTCTTTCACACTTTAAAAGCTTCGTAAACCAGTCCATTCAGCTGTGCCGAGGACAGGCTTCGTCTATTGTGCCTCATTTCAGTACAAGCTATATCTGTCCCTTTCAATCTTCTTCTGCCTGATTCTGTCTATCTTTTCTACTCAATTTTATTATTCACTGGTGGGCACATAATTAATCATTGAGGTTTATCATGCTGCAGTTTAATAATTTTGCTCCAGAAGTGCAATAGTTGTCCAATTTAAAGAGACGGAATTCACCCAAGAGATTCAGAGGTAGTCATTTCACTTTTGGACTAAATTTAATTGAAATTCTTCATAATAATACAATTTTCTCTCCTTGGCTGAATCTGTGCCTGATTCTCTCCTGAGCGCAAACAGTTGTAGGGAATCAAACAGCGGTGTGCCTGTGATGGCTGTGTTGTCTATAATCTACAACCTGTGGCCAAAACTTGCATGGAGAGGTAGAACAAAAGGTCAACACCAACACATCGCCCCAAGCGCCAAGCAGTAACCACTTCTGCTGGAGAGACAAAAGGCCAGTGGGTCTCCCGCAAACCCACAACTGCTCCCAAAAGCTGCACAAACAAAGCCTGAAATTAAGAAGGGCTAGAGGCAGGCCCATTTCTACAGCAGAGCTAAAGTGTTCCTTTTTCATGGCCTTAATGCATTTCCACCATGGGGTTATAATTGTAAATGAGAAAGGAAACAGTTTGCCATATTTTCTTCCTCTTTTTAGCCTCTTCTCATCTCTGACTCTCTCTGCATTCATGCCGCTTACCACATTCTATGGACTAATTTAAACATCCCCAATTTTTCTTGTAGCCTTTAGAGGGTGATATAAGATGTATGATTCATATTTTGTTCTGGATTTTAAGCTTTTATGTCTGTGCAATCATATGCATCCATATTTGCTTTTTGTTTTTGGAACCAGAGCACAGAGAATAATTGCAAACCTTTGTTTAAATTTGTAAGGTCATGAGATGAGGGGGCTTTACTCCATATTCACAAACACCCCCTAAGCAGTTATTAAAGCTACTTTTTAACGTTGCCATGAATCCAACAGGGTTAACCCTCGCCTATTGCTACCCTCCTGAGTACCATTTTTGAAACCTGTACAAAAAAAGTTACAGTAAGTAGGTCATGTTTTGCTACTCATCATCTAATCGCTCAACGAAAAGGACATGATTTCCTCTGTGGGTGCCCCTCAGCCTTACTCCTGGGATTTTATTAAGCAACACACACTCATTTGATTTTCTGGCATGTGCTTTCTCCTTTTCCTGTCTTTTTCTGCGCCCCCTTTTTCACTTTGCTCAGCTTGTATCTGACAGTATGCAGGCAACACCTACCCTCCCCTTCTTCACCACAAACAAGTGCAGCACAGCTCCTCCCCCCACGTCTCTGACTCTCTCTCGCTGTCTCTCTGTCTTTCTCAGCGGAGAAGGTGTCTGACAGTAACAGCAGGTAACGTATAAGATTACAGAGAAGCAGGGGCAATTATACCTCCAGCTGATGCTGGTGTGTTTATGAGGAGAGTAACTGTTAATGACAGAGTTGTGGTTTCTCCAGTCCGGAGCACAGCTTTTAGGAAACAAGCTGTTTTTTTGTCAGCCCTGCTTCCTTCTGTGTTGCAGATTAGCTTTTCTCTGTCAGTCTATCTGATTTTTGTTCTTTCTCTTTGGCTCTCCCACTCCTTGGCAACACAGAGATCCTCCATTTTGGGCAGATAGACCTTTGTGTTACCCTGCCTATGTCATAGCACCAAGTAGGTACAGATTGTAAGATACTCAATTCACATTTGGTTGCTCACTAGATTGCACACAAAAATATTGCTTCTTAAGATCAGCTAGGCTTGGTAAATAATATTTGCAAACACTTGTACTCACACACACAGACACACGCACACACAGGCCTTTGTTAGCATTTGCAGGTCTGTCAACAGGGTTTTGGCTGGCTTGTCACTTCCCCCCTACGTGCTTTCACACACGGCAGGCAGATCACAGCGATTGGAGAGCAGTTTGTGTTTAGATAAAGGAGCTTAATCATAATTGCATGGGATTTCCAGTGTCTAACACTGGCACTTTCCCAGTTGCTTTTCTCCTTGGTTGATGCTCGGCTCACATCATGAGGTTTTAGCAGTCTTAGAGACACAAAAGAATATAGCACAAAATATTTTTAACAGTACAATGTTTTTACAGCACTGCAATTATTTTATTGTAAAAATGAATCAATTGGTTTGTTCACCAAATATATTTAAGTGTAGTGTTCAGTTGTTAAATTATGCAAGTCTTTTACAATATAAAGCTGTAATATACTTGTAAATGTGTTGTAAATGTAAACCCTTATGCCCTGCCAGATGGTGCTAATACACTATTTGTCTGTTGTTTCCTCTGAGGCAACTCCTGTTGGGATTGAATATACTTGTTTAACTAAAGTATCCAACTTATCATTGACAAAGTTGCACCTTCACTACATTAGGAAAGAAATTATTTTGACCTATTTTATCATCTTTGAAATCTTACAGAGGCTGTGGATCAGATAATAACTTGGGATTTCCATAGTTTCAGTATTTTAGGGAATACTCACGTGCAGTTGTTTTTAAGGTTATTCACCCCTGTATGTTCCCTTTGGCTGCCCACCACAAGTTCAGTTTATGTTGTAGAATTTGTAGCTGGAAGCCTTTGCTGACTTTTGATTAATTAATTCTACTTTTTAATGCTTTTCACAGTCTTTGCAATCAAGGATATTTTGTTCATTGCCACTTTGGTTCGAAGAGTCAGCAAAATGCCAGAAAATGTAAATGAATACCACAGTCACCCACTAGTCTTCTGCCCACAACCATCCACACTCCAGATCCCACCTCATGCTCTGTCCCCTCAGCGTGTGCTCTGCCTTGGCCCCGATCACACCGGGGCACATGGGAGATTAACTGGGCTGCCTTACTCACTCAGCAGGTTCTCCGACTCCCCTCCACTCATCCCGACCCAATCTGCCAGCTAACCTCCTGCTCCGCCGAGCCATGGCAGCAGGGCACCACCAGCCCGTCCCGCCTTCATTACGCCTGCCAGATGGGCTGAGAATTAGATTCGAACTCCCACTATGGAGGGAGGAAGGGAGGGAGTGGAGAGAGATTGAAGTGAAGTGGTGGAAGAAAAGGGAGGAGGGTGGAAAGTTGGGGGGTGGGGGGGTAATGGTTTTTGTTTTCATTTATGTTGCAAGTTATTACATTTTAATGTAACACCCCTGGGACCAGGCAGCATTAAATGCCTGTTCTTGAATAATCGACACTAACTGCAAGCAAATGCTGGGGAGAAATGAAATTAGCGAGCACAGCAATTTGGCATAGTGATTATCGGCTCCTTGGAGGCACTTCCTGATGATTTAAGAATGCTAACATTTAAGCAAGTCAGATCTCATTACTCTTCAAGGTTAAATCGAGCTGTGTCGGAGGGAAGGCAGATGCCTGATTGGAAATAGCGCTTCCTTGTCTCTGTGTCTCTCTTCATCTCTCTTTGTTCGTGCTGATGTTCTCACTTAAGCAGCAGCTCTCTGCAAGCAGAAATATTCTGGTCTGAAATCTGTCAGACCCCGATGATACATTTTACCAACTCTTAATTAGATAGCGATACACTCTTTCCAAGGTGTAATTTGTCCGTTACCAAGGATCATCTCTTGTGCACAATCATGCTAATGTCTTCGCCTTGTTCTGAATGTTGGTGTGCAACACACACCAACGGCTGGCTCTTGAATGAACTAAAAAAGACGAGCTTGAATCTACACCAAAGTGGAGGTGTTTATTACTTCTCAGGCTGTACTACAAATGTACTTGTATACTGTATCATTTTCCACTATTCTCACTCATTCTACGGGGGCAGAAACGATTTTCAAAGCAATTTCATCCTTGGCATCTTTTGGTCCAGTGTTTACCTCAACCAGCCCTACACATCTGTTCTCCCCACAAACTTGATCCAATTAGGTGACAGCAGACAATGGCTTACTCCTCCACAAGCTCAGCACAGCGCCGGAGCCCCTGAACAATACAGAAGTGTTTTTTCTTCCATTACGGGGCGTCAGATCCTTTTAAAGGTGTTTACCCGTCATCGAGGTGTCAGACCCTGTTTGCAAAGGGTGGGCTCAGCTCAGGGGAGTGGTCGGTGGGGGTTTGGGTGATGAGGATAATGATGCGAGTCGAAGTGAGATGGCTGATGCTAATGCACTTCAGCCAACACACTGCACCCCAAAATATTGAAGGACAGGTGTGTTAGACGTGAACTTTAGCCTTCTGAATTCCAATGAAATCAAAACATTCTTAACTATGGAGTTGAGATTTATTTACTGCAAGGCGTCGGTACCAAAGCGACTTGAATACATCTACTTGTTTTTTCAAGCTGTTGTTTTCTCATGCAGGAGGGGGAAATCATTGCAAGTCAAATGTAATCATTCCACCAGTGGGTTATGCTCCGTCTTGAATAATAATAATATTACTTTGGTCCCTGGCATTGCACACATCAGGCTTTAAAGTTTAATTTCTGGAACACGAGTACCAGGGCGGATGTTAATCACAGCCAATCACTAAAGTTATCGTTGTTGTCTTTTTTGTTTTTTTCTTCTCCATAACAGCTTTATCTTTTGGCACATCTTGAAATTTGGCAGCTTGCATTCATTATCTGCAGCATTTCATTTAGTCAACAAACATTCTAACTGCAGTCTGGGACTCTGCTTCCTCCTACTTACATGCTGTTTGCACTGTACTGCATCTGATGTCTGTGCATCACATTTCATCTTTCTTGTGGCCAAAAGGATTTCTGGATTGTAGCAGGGTTACACGAGGAATGAGGGAAAAGCCTTTAAATTGTAACCAGGCATTTCCACATGAAACATTCATGCTTAAGTAAGATTAGCAAAGATTAAGGTGGGTTTGTTTTGCCTCTTAGAAGGCCCCTTGACAATTTGGAAATGGATTGAGAGCAGCTTTTGCCAGCACAGCCTTCTTAATCCCGTGCCAAGAGTTCTCACCCATCTTTGCAGAATTATTTGCAGAAAAGTTCTCACGTCAGCTTTGGAGCCAAAGACCCAGAGGTACCATGTGTTAAACTGCCTAAACTTTGAAGCAATAGAAGGATGAAGAACACCATATTAAATGTTTATATTTGATATATATTTAATAAAGGCCTGTCATGGAACATGTCTTGCAAGGAAAGATTTGTCATTGCTTCTTAAACGGCTGTTCAGTATTAGTAGACAAAGAAATAATGTGTTGCATCACATTACTAGAGACTGTGTCTATAGCAGTATCTTGTAATTTTTTTTGCATTTGTGCTCCGATCAAATAGTGGACTGTTATCCCAGCCACTGATGTGAATCCATCTCTCCATTCAAGCTGTTCTGCTGCCATGTATCCCATTTCCATATCATCTCTGTATCATGTATATGAGATGAAGCCCTCCCATGTGCTGGATGATGTGATCCCCACATAGATTCATTCATACATAATGATAAAAGATGGGTTTGGACAGAGCTACTTATTTGACAATCATTGAAGTGCCACTGTGATGGATGGCAAGGAGAACTTCCACCCCTCTCTCCTCCCACCCCATAACCATGGCTCCCTGTTCTCATCTCACCTTATTTATTTTCCCTGGCTGAGCACAAGGTCCCGTCTCAATTTAAAAGAGAAATATCAAATTGAATTAAAATTGCTCACTCACCCAAAACAGAGGCCTGTGCACCTTAAAAATAAACCCCCACCCTCCTATGGGCACTTGGTAATGTGAGTTTTTCATGCCAGTGGGGCCACATCGTGCTTCATCATGTTAAAGTACCTATTACACTACTGATGGAGCCACCAACATCTCCACATGCTTAGTATGCTAACACATTCAGAAGGAAGAGAGAAGGCTTTTCAGTATTATGGATATCAGGTGGAAAAAAGTCAGAATTTGAAAGTCTTACTTCTCTGTTCTTATCACTGCTTCAATCTGCCAGCCTTTACAAGTAAAGTCATGAACAGAAATGCCAACCCTGTACCTTAGGGATGAGAATGATGACTACAAACTGCAATGCCCCAAATTTGAGTCTTACTGAGCACCATTGTTGCACCTCTTTCTCATTTCCTGCCATCTACAGTATATGGAGCTCAAATGTTTGAGAATGACAACAGGGCCAAAACAGGTTTCAGATTAACAACAGTTTCAGCCTCCCTAAAGAATGAAATTCACCTTTAATCTTTCAATAAACAAAGTTTTTGAGTTCTTAAAGAAACATTACTTGGAAAAGTATTTGAAATACTGTTTATTTCACCACAGATAGCTACAACCTTGTCATTTACACTTGGTGATACTTGCTGTATAGTAAAGTCAATGTCAAATGTCTTGAATGTAAGAGATTCAGTGTATTGTAGTGTGCTCTGCTAAAAGAAACCTTGTGAGTGAAGAAACCTGAGTGATTGATTTTTCTTTCAAGAATGTTTTCCAAAAACTCTGAATAAGATTTTTCTTTTTTCTTTTGGCTTTAAAAAATTAAACACAGCAGATGAGCAAGTGGATGAATTTCACTCATGCCCTTTCCCACCCACGTTTTGTTTGTTCACACTGAAATTCAAAGTTTTTTATCACACCCCATTGCTCAGCAGCATTACCTCTCTGCGCATCTCAGTAGCAGCAGGGGCTTATCTTGTCTTAGCGTGCATCCATGCTGGATGCCTTTTATCAGGACCTTGAAATTTAATATGTCAGCCCAAATGTAAGCACAAAGAATGAACTTTGATTGTGATATTGAATGAAAAGCATTAGTTTAGCTTATGAAAGAATATACTTTCAATGAATAGCATGAATAGCACTGTAGTACACACAATGTAGGCCCAGTGGGAGAGGCCATCATTCAGCCACACTTTTTGTCCTTTAGGTATCTGTATTCATGTCTGAGAATGGTTTGATTGATAGAGATTTCTAAGCTATCATATTATCACGTGTTGTATCTCCTCTACATATGTGGTCAGCAGATTCATACAAAAGGATGCCTTTCCTCTTCTTGTTGCAAATTGCAATGAACCAGTACAGTCTGACATTGTTGGTGTGCAAAGTAAACAAGAACAGACGGGAGAGAAACTAGAGAGAAAAGGTTGAAAGTATTTCCACTGACAGTTTGGGTTAAACCGGTCTCAGATATGCTCTTTGTCAAGCTTTTCTCGCCTTTTCAGAAACCACCCGCGCATCTGTAAAGGTGCTGGGCGAGATGAGCACAACTGATACTGTGGTTCCCACACGCTTTGCCGTCTGAAATTTCACAACCGGTAGTGGTTACTGACAGAGGGGCCCGATAAAATCTCACCTGATTAGAAAATAACAGTGCGCGAGAGGCAGTGTGAAAGAGTTGAGGCGATATGAGTAAGACTAGGGGAGATAGCAGACTTCACCAGGTCTCTGAGGTTGAGTCTAGGTTTCAGTTGGCACATATCTGACTGGCCCAGTTTGCACCACGCTCTCCACAAGTGAGTGGGTTGAGTCGAGAGTGACAGATCAGAAACCACACTGGCATTCCTTTTTCTTCTGATTGAAAATTTGACACAGAGATTGTTAGAGTATGGTGATTCTTTTGCTCTCAGATTTTTACAGAAACGTGTTAGCACTTTAAAATAAGCTATCTAATTTAAAACATTTTAAGTTATTATGATGCCAATACACTTAAAAAACTTAAATCGTGTTTTTTTTTTGTTTTTTTTCTTTTATGGTTACTATATGAAGCCTTCACACGTACGACTTAAACGGTCTATTTGGATACATAATGATGGATCACTGGCATTGGCCCAACTAAGGTCTGTCATGTGGGGTTTCTGAAAATGGCGAAAGATGAGCGCATCCCCACGTAGGCAGGACACTTAGCCTCAAAATAGCTAACTTGCCAGGCTCCTGGGAGCTGTTATACTGAAACTAAACTGCTGAGAGAGATACTATCACAGCCAACCGACCGGCAGCTCTTGCTGTTCAGAAGAGGAAGAAGGAAGGGAGGCGGTAGATGGCATCATCCTGTTTGTTCTTTTTCTTACACAGTCCATCATGATCATTCTCTTTATCTCTGATCATCTCTGAGTTAACGTTTTCCATTCTGCTGCTGTCATCCAAGCTAAGGTGGTCTCAGTTGTTAATGAATGATTAAAATGAATTGACTGTTCAACAACATATGAGACCAAGTGGCAACCTTCAGGCTTCGAGTGAAATTTGCTCCAAAACCGACCTCTCAACTTATAAACACACTTCCATTTCACAAGCGTTGTAGTTGGAAGAATTTTTGTTAGTATGAACCTTTCAAAGTTCAGTAAAATGACACGTCATAGAGGCAGTCCAACTTTCCTTCTTCCATTAGAGCTACTATAGACCATCACGGCTCATTCACATTCTGTTAGTCTGACTGGAAATGTATGTATCTTATAACTGTCACAAAATATTGGTTTTGCTGATAAATGCATTGAAAACACAACATTAATGGTGAGAAAAATAAACAGGAGGCTTGTCGGCAGGGTGTGGGTGGTTATCCCATGGGAGGGGAATCTCAAGCATATAGAAATAGTAACAGCATCACCCAATAGGGGTTCCACCACCTCCCAAGCACACTTTTTCATATATTCCCCTTGCCTTGCAGCTATTGAGGCACTTGTATGGCTGTAGTAAGGCAGCAAAGTTTTCATTTACCATCTACAGGGATCCAAATCCGAAAGCAAGCCTTCAGGGTAATGTTAGGTCTTTTCATAAGTTACAAAGATCTAATTAGACAAATTAGCTCAGCAGACACACGGGGGTTGCGTTTGTAATGGCGGGATGTTGCCTAGGTCGGTAATTAGCAAGCAGCCTCTGCTACATAATGACACATTGCACCCGAGGCCTTGCATCCGTAACCTGACAACCAGTTGCTGCACAGTAATGAATGCAATCCACCGGTTTGGTTTGTCTCACTTGCCAGGTAGGTTTGATGTTAAAATTCACACAGAGCCACCATGCAAACCGCTTGTTTATTCCTGGGTATCACTGTATTCCAGGTTGAGCATGTCGTCTTTTTAGCATGGTGATGTATTCAAATCAAACTGATGTGTTTTTGCCTACGAGGCACAGACTTTCATTTTAGCCAATCACCTTTATGACTCAATTCATCAGGACGGTGGTTGACATGTCCAGATCTCTTGTTGTGAGTAGCACCCGAGGAGCTGATCAGCCATTTTCATATAACCAGCTTTCTCACACTTTTAATTGCTTGCCGAGGGCGATTTTGACCAAGCGTCTACTTTTTTTTCTTTCTTTTTTTATTATCTTCGAATGAATTTCTCTCCTCTGTGACACTAGACATTCTCTTTAAATTGGATCAAGAGAGCTGAATACCAAATGGGAAATGACCAAGCAAAATGCAGATAAACTTGGAAGAAAAACTGATTTGCCTGTTTACTGTATGTGACCAAATTAAATTGGTGACACTGTTTATCACAAATGTGCCTTAGTTGCAAGCTTTTCACAGTGACAATGAGTGTTCATATGCAGGATGAAATTGATTTTCTTTCAGTTCTCATTTATTTGTATACAGCATCAAGATCTGAGGCATGTCCTTATCTGAATAGCCATCACATCCAGGTGCTTTCGGTCGGTGCACATTCAGTGTCATAGTTTACTTTCAGTGCCAATCCTCCATTTTTATTTTTTCAGTTATTTAATTCCTTTAACACACCATCCAAACTCATTGAAACTAAGCAATTTTTATGTGTTTGTGTTTGCAATTTTTATATATATATATATACATGCGTGTGTGTTGCTTTGTACTACATACTGTCTCTATCATATTCATGGGCACAAGTTGGCATAATACTCTGCCCTCACTGACGTGGTAAGGAGGTGATTGGAATAACATGCTGTGAGTGGATAGCAGCACACATCCACAGGAGATTTGTGGACCAAGGAGATAAGGCTGGAGCTTGCAGCATGACAGGGAGAACAGGACTAGGAAATGGAGGACAAGAGACTGCAGCCTTAAGGCCAAAAAACTCAGCAGAGAGTAATGAGGGGCAGCTCACACCAAGGAAACTGCCAGAGCAGGGGAGGATAAAAGAGGTGGTATAACAGCCTTGGAGGGTAAATTATCTGCCTCACCATAACTGCTGACATGGTATACTATGAAAAGAAAAAGTACAAATGACAAGGAACAAATTTCAGGGTATTTTTTATTCCAAATGCAAGAATCAGACCACTGTTGAGACAAGGCACATTTATACTAACACCAAATGGAAATGAATGAGCTTAACACTCTCCAATGTTTAGTCATGACTTCAGAACATGTTTGTATTTTCTGTTAGTTTAGTCACATATATTGTTACTTATTATTTTCCTAAATTACTACCATGCATCTTTGTTTTGTTGTGAATTTGGCACAGTGAATGTGACAATGAGTGAGATAATTAGGGAGATGTAACAATTATTTTTGCAAAACCTTCATTTGTGGTATTATCAATTTAAACCTCTCCTGTACAGCCTGCAACATGTGGTCCTCTTTCAGGTTATTTAAAGGGCATAAATGCTAACAAATCAGTTGTCAGAAATGAAGGCTGTAAAATGTTCAGAATGCTTGAATGTGTCCTTTTAGTTTTTCAAATACAACTGCTTTCACATCCCCTGTTAACAACATCTGACATGGCTTAAGATACTGTGATGTCTATCTTCAGTCTGACTTGTTTGTCTGGAGTAAACCCACACAGATACAGGGAAAATGTGAAACTCAACGCAGAAAGGTATTTATCAGATACTTTGGTTTCCGACCACAGACGTACTGGAAAGCTTGAGCTCTGCTTTATATTCAATGCAGATTAGCACGCAGTACTAAGATAGTTAACATGGTAAGCATTGTGCCATCAATGCATCGGCATATTAGCATTCCCGTTGTGACCATGTTAGCATTTCACTCAGAGTACTGCTGTGAATATTCACATGCACGAGCACTTCCTCACAAACTGAAGCTATGCTGTTAGACCTTCCTTTGGTCGGCCTGTGTATGTGCTTGGGTGTTGTTATTGTAACCGACATTGCTGTAAAATGTCCTAAAAGTTCGTAAATTTTCTTTGATTTGACATATTTTTGTAATGTCCGTCAAACCTACGCAACAGTAAAGTTTTTAGAGAGTTTAGTGTGGGTGCTACTCAGGTCAGCCACGACGTCACTATGTTAAAAAGGAAACGTTTTTTATCCGACTGGAGCCATGTGATGATTCTGGGGTGCCGTCTGAGTTGAAAAATACTTTTAATTTTGAGTGTCAAAGATTCTCAGGTGTGGCTTGTGACCCATCAATTCTTTATTATATCGTTATATGCCACTAATGGAATTTGTTGTTCTGTTGTGCTCTCTTTTGTCTTTTGCTTTTCCTCCTACCTTCACTTTTTCTCATGATATCCACATACACACACTTGGCTTCTCTGTGCTGGGCCTGCCCGTGGCACAAGACATGTTGGATCCTTTGATTCTAGCTAATAACCAGCGTTAGCCCAGAGAAAGGCATAAATGACTTGTGGCCTTCCTGAATTCCTCCTGCTGCCTGTTTTAAGTGTGAGATGACCGGAGGCTTTAAGCCAGTCAGCACACTGAATCAGGGCTGATTGTATCACTAGGGGCCACATATATTCTCCTAAAGGATATTGGTGAGACAAGGAAACTATGTATTATTTTAGGTGTTAGCTGCTGTTTTAATGTGTTGTCATCATAAGTTCAGTTTTTCATCTTTTACCAAATTAACCAACCTGCTGAAGGGTCTATAGGCACAATAATGGCAAGTTCATTACCATGCATAGTCAACATTTTCACACACAGTTACACACATACATGTACTAATATAACAGCATATCCTACTCCTTCCTTAACACAAACACATACAAGAATATATTCTCGGTAAAAAAAAAAATGAAAACACTTCCTTGTTGACACGTTTTAGTGCTTTGCGGTTTGATTAACGAGAGAAAGGAAGTGGTAATGAACTGTGAACATGCTGTTTCCTTTCATTTGGAAACCAAGCATCAGCTCATTCCTCTACTCTCCCCCTTAAAAGCTGTATTACTGCTCTGTCCTTACAGCACTCCCAATTAACTCTGGCACCCCTCATAACCCCCACCCCCCACATTTTTTTTATATTCAGTGTCAGAATGGAAATTTCTTCCATTTCTTGCCACATTGGAGATAATGACAGATTTGATAGATAGATGGATGGATGGATGGATGGATAGATAGATAGATAGATAGATAGATAGATAGATAGATAGATAGATAGATAGATAGATAGATAGATAGATAGATAGATAGATCACATTTCCCACCTATTCCGCTACTATAACAATCTTACATACATATGTTTCATGGATGTGTGGGCTGGAGTTGTGTATGTGAGTGAAAAAGTGGGTATCAATATTTTGTCATTTTAATACTGCGGACCTATCGGAAGTTAGGATAACCTCTAATGAGCCTTCGTGGCAATTACTGCTATACAAATAAATCTCAGTGAGTACTTGAGTACGTGTGGATGTGTGTGGGTGAGTGTGTCAGGGTTGGGACTATTTAGAAGACAGACTGGTAAGACATCCCCCTGTTGTCTTCATCATCCTTCATCCCCATTTGTATCCTTCCACACCCATTTACACTCATATAGAGTCATTGTGCGACTGCTTAGAGCAAGTCAAAAAGTGGATGAACCAAAATTTCCTTCAGTTAAATCAAGAAAAAAACTGAGGTCATTGTGTTTGGCAACAAAGAGAAGAGGTTTGCTGTCAGTAAACATCTTGAGTCACTGTCTCTAGAAACAAAAGACCAAGTCCGGAACCTCGGCGTGCTGATAGACTCAGACCTGACCTTCAACAATCATATCAAATCAATCACCAAATCAGCCTTTTATCAACTTAAGAACATATCCAGAATTAAGGGTTTCATGTCCCAAACAGATCAGGAGAAGCTGATTCATGCTTTCATCTCCAGCAGACTTGACTACTGTAACGGTCTTCTGACTGGACTCCCCCAAAAGAGTCTCAAACAGCTGCAGCTCATTCAGAACGCTGCAGCCCGAGTTTTAACCAGAACAAAGAGATCAGATCACATCACCCCATTTCTCAAGTCTTTACATTGGCTCCCGGTCAGATACAGAATAGATTTTAAAGTTCTGCTGCTCGTCTACAAATCACAGAATGGTTTAGGTCCAGAATACATCAATGACATGCTAGGAGAGTATAAACCCAGTAGAGCTCTGAGATCTGCTGACTCAGGTCAGATAGTGGAGCCCGGAGTTCAAACTAGACACGGTGAAGCAGCTTTTAGCGTTTATGCTGCACACAACTGGAACAAACTACCAGCAGAACTGAAATCAGCCCCAACTGTAAGCACTTTTAAATCCAGGTTAAAAACATTTCTCTTTCGGTGTGCTTATGGTTGAGTTTATATCTTTCTTTTTCCCCTCTTCTTTGATTGCTTTTAACTGTGTTTTTAATTTTTATTCTATTTTTTTTTTCTCTTTAAATTGCTGCTTTATGCTGTTCTTTTAAATGCCTTGTCTTTATGTAAAGCACATTGAGTTGCCTGTGGTATGAAATGCGCTATATAAATAAAGATGCCTTGCCTTGCCTTACACACGACACACCAGGAAATCTGTAATCAGGTGTCACAGAAACAAACTCTTACAGTGTTTTCTGTAGGTTTTCTTAATGGAAGCATTAACAGCAAATCAAGGCATAGACTGCAAAGTTACATCATTAAAAAAAGTCACTCACCAAGTAATATCTGTTTTGACATTTACATGTAGCAAACACTGGATAAACATGTTTGCAATAGCTTAAAGTCGCTGAAGGGTACATACATTTAGTTTCTTACACACCAATAGGTTTATCGTCTATATCCTCTAGAAACACCGACAAACACATACTCAGTGAGAAAAACCAAAACATGCAGAGAGATGAGCAAGTCTCAAACACTGAAGTGTCTAAGAGTGCCCGCTCACTATCCCAATCCTTTCCTCATTTTCAGTGTGTATGTGTGGAGAGCAGTGGAGTGTGCACTGTGTGACCGTGAGCATCTGTCACCTCTAAACAGTAAAGTTTTAAAACGACAGGGCCAAGCGATGACAGTTCAACTACCCCTGGGCAGGTTAGAGACCAGGGGCTCCCTCCTTCTAACAGCCCCCCACCTCCATCAGCACCTCCTCACTCACTCTGTCACTCTCCCTCTTTGTGACTCTCAGTTCTGTGTTGTGGCTGCATGTTACAGGACTGACAGGCTTCTTGCTGTTTATTCCATGTGGTTTTCTGTCCCAACATGTCTGAGTTGTGCATTTTGTCCCTGCTTAGTTTGGCGCTAAGCTGTTTGTGGATGTGTGGACAGATGTACTTTTGTAAAGATCAGATATCTGAATCTACACCGCACTGATGGTTGTTACATGCAAATATGTAATCAGCTACGTGGTAACCTAAACGCAACTAATGTATTGCAACCAAGAGTGAGAAAATATCTCCATTAATCACAAAGCATTGGTCAGATATTTGACCAAAGCCCAACCTTAACAACAGCCTTTTCAATATATCTAAATATATTTTGCTTTTAGAGATTTCTGTACAGATGAAGCCAGAATGCATGAATGCAGATGAAGAACTGCCTCTCCAAGTCAAAAGCCACCCTGTTTCCAGCAAATTTCATCCAAAGACCTTGGTTGGGCATGAATGGTCCATGCATAAAGCAATCAAGAAAAGGCTGAATCTAAATGCATGTTCTTCATGAACATGCCAGAAAACAAGAGGGCAACCTCATGGCAGAAAGAGCTATATTAATCATTGTGTTTTGCTGGTTAACTGGATAAAGTTAAAAATGAAAGAAAAGAAATGTGTACACAGCCACTCTTTAAGAAAAGGACTAGGGATATGGAACTGTAATGGTGGACGTGATAAAGTCTCAAGTGCTGGGATCAGAGCAGATGTGAGAAACAGTCAGCTTTATTGGTAGAGCAGGGGTGAAAACTAGGAGGACAGCCAGAGTAGCAAACTTCACAGACAGGGGTTTAGCAAAACAGAGTATAGGTACAAAAACAAGGTCAAAGGTCAAATCAGGACTGTCATAGGCAATACAAAATGTAAAAACCAAGAACATGCTAAGTTTTAAAAAAAAGCTTTCTAAAGACACCTCAGGGGAAAAGGAAGGAAAGTAAACAAACAATGTGGGCAGGGCTGACAGAAACCAAGGGAGAATATATACAAGGCAAGTATATAGTTGTGTGTATTCAGGAAAAGAATAATTGCTATGTTTGTCCACTCGTTCAATCACTCAATCACTTGCTCCCTATATATATTTATAAAGTAGTGGGTAGGGCTGGACAGCTTCTGAGACATTTGGGACACAACTCTAACGCGGCGGTATTTCACAATTATGTGCCGTTCATTCACAGTTACGTGTCATGAATGAATGGCGGCAGGATACATACACGCCAAATCTGAAGTCACGGGCAGCACAATGTTTTGTTTTTGGTTCCTGGCATCTTTCTGTATAACCCTGACATAAAACTGCAATCTAACATATTTAGTTAGATTCAGAAATTATGATGCAATGAGTATGTTCTGCCTATGATGGGATTTTTTTCACTCAAACCCTTTGTACAAGTGATGCAAAGTAAAATTCTTTGTTTTTTACTTTTGATGAAAAAATCAGAGTATGTTAAGAAGCAAATATTATTTATATCAAGACTTCTGTACAGATCCAAATATTTTCTTTTTTGTTGACAAGTCCATTGCGAATCAGTGGAAGTTTATTGGTCCATATCACCATATGTGTAAGCTTCAGCCAGAGATTGTTGAAACAGCCTTGAAGTGTCAAACTCTGCACACATCATACTTCACTGTGAAGTGTGGTAGTCTAGTCAGACATCGAGGTGCAGGATTAATAAGTAAAACAAATTTTTAAATGTGGAAGAGGACTGTCAAAACCACTGGGAAAATCAAATGATTTTGTCAAGCCTTATTGTCCAGTTAGTATTATAGCAGTGTTCTATAGAAACTCAGCTGTGGTGCTCCTAGTCCATATGCTATATATTCTTACACTGGAAGCTTTTCAAATCAGTATAACACAACTGCTTACTCTGCTATCACAACATAAACTCTCTGTATTACTATTTCCTAATATTGACCTCTCATATACAAGTTTGAGATTGTGTTTTTAAAATGTGCCTTCTAGTAGTTTAAAGTAATTTAAAGCTGTGACTTTCTGAACTAGTCCTGTGATATGTCATTTTGCATTGAAGGAGCAATCCGTCTCATGTGGACAGGGCTCCATTTAATTTAACAGCCTGCTACAGCTCATTGTTAGTTTTTCCTATGGCACAAAGAGATTAAATCTCTGTTAGTTACATCTTTACCAACCGGCCTCACACTAGCAGAGATTAAAATTCATTTCATCTGGAACAAAGCTGAGAGAAATCCATTTGTGTTGTGTAAAGGTGGCAAGTTGACTACATTTTAAAGTTTATGATGACCTCAGAGTTAGTTTCAACTGTGTTTGTCTTAAGAAGTCATTTAAAGAAAAAAATGGAAAAACATTCTGTGGAAAGCTATTTATGGCTTCTTATTGGAGCACATGTAGATGGTGGAAGGTATACACAGCTAAATAGGTACCAGAGGTGAGACAAGGTCATTATTTTGCACGTCACAAGTAAATCTTTCTATTATGTTCCTAGTCAAGTTCCAATCCTAAACTCTGAATTTCAAGTCCTTGACAAGTCATAATCAGTCATGAAAGTTGTCTAATTCAACAGCTTCAAATTCAAAAACAAACGTGAAAAATTTGATTTAAAAAGACTATGGGGAACGAAATTTTGGTTGGTTCTCAGGCTGGTTGCTGCTCTCGGATGTAACACAGATTAGAGAATTAATTAGACTAAGTCTATTCATTAATGAAGATTCAGTCAATAAAAATTTACTTTGATTTGGTCAATGACTTCCGTGATTTCAATGTAATTAGGGGACAGTGCTAAATGTACTTCCTATAAAGACCTTTATGTGCGGCTATCATGATATAAACAACAGGCAGATGTAGTATACTAATATGCACAACTTACATCAGTCTCTGTTCCATATCCATGATGATATATTTTTCAAGCCTTTATTTCATTCATACAACTTACTCTTCTTATGAGTGAATTATCAGGAGATCAGTGCATTTTGTGTCGAGAGTGACCTGTAAAATGCCCATTTCATGTGAGTATGCACAGAACCTGAAGAGGAAAGCCTGAGTCAATGAAAGATCATAGCGCCCATTTTCTCTTAGAGAAAGTTTAGGTTTTGTTGAGCCAGCTAACACAAAGAAAGCCTGGCCATGACTAACTTGGTTCATTGTACACCCCTCTGTGTAAACAGGGTGTAAACATTCTAAAACTAAAGTATTGTTTAAAGTAAAACAAATAAAACCTGGAGGTTTTCTGAAAATCTTGACAGGATCATTGATGTGCACTACAACCTTTGCTTCACAGCCTCTGATACAGGTAGAAACATGAAAAAATAAAAGAATTGGCAGCATCGACCAATTGTGTCCTCATGTTCATCAACAGTTTAAAAAAGTAGTGGTTACATAAATTGAAATAAATAATGTCATACATAGCCTTTAAAATTTATACATCAATTCTGAAAGATAAATGCACCGATATCACATCACACAACATGCCTACACTGCATGCAGTGCTGTTTTTGCTTCGATTAGCTTTGGTAGAATTCTTTTTCCCTACTGTTGCTCAGTAACATGTCGTTCTGATTGGACGCTTTAAGTTGTCGGAATTAAATACAAACCTGTTGACAATCAGCTTTTAAAAAAGTTTGGTTTTAGGAATAATTAAAATCGTAGCGCACTTTTTAAATAACATGTTGAGAATGAGCTTGGGCAGGGGTCTTTTATCTGCTCAGCAGAGGCAGCTGCTCCATGTAGCAATCAATGTAAGGTAATTAGCACAGTTATATATTGATATAGACAATTAATATGTGAATAATCATCACAACACTGAAGAAGTGTTTGATGACATAGAAGCAGCATATATTTTCCTCACGCAAATGAAAACCCATCAGCTGACCAATGTCAAGTAAGAGCACTGAGCACGTTTCCCTCCACCAAGGTACCAGCAACACTATCTCATGTTCCATTTGTCCAGTCTATTAGGCGCTATAGTTTCAGCTTGTTTGAAATGGAAGCTGTTTTCAGGGCTCCTGTATCTCGATATTCAGAGTTGACTTGGCTCCAGAATGCTGGTAGAGACATTTCAAACAAATTATCAAGTCATCCAGCAGTTTTGATGGATTGCATGAGGTGAAGTTAACAAGTAAAGGAAGGAAGAAAGGATGATATAACTCAAGCTTTCCATCACATGTACACCAGAGGATAACGAGAAAAAGACCCCAATAAAATGATAAAAAGTGTGGCCGCCAAAAGTTCCAACTGTCTAATGAGTCAGGGCTGTGCTCACATATACTGTGAGCTGCTGCTTAGTGGATTATATACTAAAATTTCATGAATTATTGCAATTTTCCTTTCTAAAGTTTAAATCAAATAAAAGATGTTGGAACAAACTTGTCAGTGCAAAACTATAATTTTGATAAGGGTCTTCCTTACCATAATTTTGCTGACAAATACAGCTTGTTAAGTATGACCAGCAATCCAAACTCTAATACGCTTTCAGGTTTGCTTTGAGAAATAGAAAAGAGGTACATATGAACATCAAACCCATACGTTTATGTACATGATCCACAGATTCATGGAAGTTTGCAAAGATCCTGGTCAAGACCAACATTCTTAAATTTCAGATTATAGTAACTACAAAGTAACTACTTCCAAGCTCTTATGTAACAGCAGAAGCCATGTTGAATTTTTTGCCACTCAGAGGCTATCAATTCAAGCGTTCTGGGCATGTCTAAATACATTATTACTTACCTTCTATACACTGAAATAAAAACAGCAGCATCATATCACTGCACACAGATGGAAACTATCATTTGATTTTTAACTTGTAAGGAATCTGTTCCGTATCACAAAAAACAAAACAAATTACCAGTCATCCAAATATTTACAAATTTAGAGGAATTGAGGGCTCTTTTTATACCTTGGCTTCCTATATGGAAATTTTTATTCAGGATTTAAACAAAGCTGGAAAAGGAAAATAAATAAGTGGCAGAGGAGAGGCAGCCCTCTGAGTAGTTGACCTCAGTGACTCGACAGGCACAACAGCAGAAGCGATTATGAGCGTGTTTCTTTGATTTTAGAGTTGGGCTGGCTCTCTGCACAGGATGCCATGTGTCAAACAAAGATCTATGTAGGGCCTCAAAGAGGAGGAAGTGTTTCCTTTATGGCTCTATGCAGTGCAACTGTCAATATGGTATTTGCCAGATGGCTTTTGATGGATAGGTAAGCAATCAAGTATACGTCATTTTGTGTTCCTCTTGTGTTCCTAATCATGGCTTGATAGATTATTAACTTTAACGTGAGGCCCAATCTCTTTGCCAAAGTTGGTGATATTGACATCATTACAATGTTGATGATAGACTGAGTTAATTAAACTGCCTAAAACAGAAATCCAATATTAAGAGCATAATACTCGCGGAGAATACATCTTTACAAGTTATCTTTAAAAGTTATCTTTACAAGTTATCTGCTTTTGTAAAGTTTTCAAAAAAACTGTACGGATCCCGAAGCTATGCCAACTTTCTATGTAATGCAATTTTTTTTTTCTGAATTATGCAACTTTACTGCGACTCTACAGTAAATCAGAAATTGCAGAATAGTCAACCCTATTCTCCTCAAATTGGACTGAATGTACATAAGTTGTGCTGTAAATCTTAAGGACCCCTAAAGGTTAACTCTCAACTTACAGCCAAGGTGTCAAGAAGTACATTTATTCATTGCTATGGACCACTTATTTCCCACATTTTACCTGTGCAATAGAGAAACATTTATTGTGGACCTGGTTGTACCTCCCTTGGTCTTCTTTCTATCTTTTGACCTAACCCGTCTTTGATTATCCCTGAGAAAAATGGATCCTTTGACTCAAGGAGCGCAGGGACGAAAAGTGTCCTTGAGCTATTTTTCTTGACACTTTTGTTCCCCAACACTTGTACACTAATAACTGTCAGCCAATTCTTTCTTTCCATCCTTCCTTCCTTCTTTCCCATTATGCTATACCTCCTCCTCATGCATCGCATTAAAACAGCTGGATGTCTGGATAATTAGGAGCTGTCTGTAAAATGATATCTTTGTCAGGCGTGTTGGTTGTTACCTAACAAGGCAGCCTACAAAGGTGTTAGCATACCACATTCATCATTGTCATCTGGGGCTAATTACCAGCCTATAAATCACCAAACTGACCTGGACCAGCCACAGCTGAAAGGTTCTACGCACTGTTAAGGTGGATCATAACTTCAGTCTTGTCTTAACTAGTTTGATCAATTTCATATGTTTGCTATACATTTAATTTATTAACGGCATTGCAAGATCCCTTTGTTTTTCATGTTGTTAAACTACCTTTAAAGCTGCAATAGGCTGAGAGGGATAACATCGTCTGCAGCAGACAGGGCTTTAAATGTCCTCATCGTGACTTTTACAATGATAGGAAGGTTAAGTTAGCACTGTGTAAGATTTATTCTGCCTTTCAAGCATCCTTCATTTCCACTTACTTACCAGATCAGGCAATCCCTGGCCAGTCTATAAAATCCCATAGCTTACTTTTCTTTAATTAAATGCCACTTGTAATGCTCCCTGGTGCACCCCGTATATCTGCAGCCATAGCTGATTCTTTAAAAAGCAAGGAGCCACCTTTAAAGCAGTGTGCTGTCTGCAGCTCAGCTGCGCCAAGGGGACAGAGCTACCAGACATTCATCTTAACAAGGTCACACCGTTTGATTTTTAATATAACGGTCACTGCTCGGGCCCTGCGTCCTCCTTTGAAATATTAGTGCTCATTAATGATGTGGAAGCGGCCCCGCCCCTCCCCTCCTCACGAAAACCCATCAGCAATCATTCTCCACACGAGGGTGAGCACAGTCAGATCTGGGCTTTAGACCTGCTCCCACTTACTGCCAGAGGCTGGCCAAAAGCCTTCTTTATAGGCCAGCTTTATGGCATTCATTATGCACACTTAACAGCCACTGTAATTCTCTCAGATGGGAAGGGGAAGTGAGGCGATTAGCTGTTGCATCTAACGTGGGCTGGGACTTTGACCTTTTGTTTTGGACATGAAAGATGATGTATCTGGTTCTTCCAGGAAGATTTAGGTTTTTTTCTATGTCGGCTGTATTATTTTTTCTCGTTCATTTTTGTAAGTCTGCTTTGAAAAATTACATCTAATGTACATCTACATTTTTTTACTGTTGGGGACCTATCTGTGGGGTTGGCCGTACAACAACTAAGTTAAAGTGACTGGAACTTGTATTCACTGCTGCATGTAAGATATAAAAATGAAGCTCAGAGAGTCAGAGTCGAAGACATCTCATACTCCTACACAAATGGTTTATTCATGCCAAGCTTTGCTGGAGTGGTCCACCTTCTTTGTGCTTGTTTTTTTGCATCCCACTCACTTAATGTTGTTAAGTGAATAAAGGGACAAACATTAACACCAGTGCTGTACAGTTACCTACAGCAGATTGCATTTGTTGTTCTATTTCAGAGCTTTGAATCATTTCTTTAGAGACAGCACTTAATCATGCCCTGATCAGTCTCCCTGATGACATGTTTGTCTTACTCAGTCTGTCTTTATTGCTGGATCAGCCGCATGAAGAACAGCTTACATACGCACAACACCCATAACAAATTAACACCTCCTCTCAACATGACTTATCCTCCTGTATAGATGGAGATGCAAGACTTTCCATAAGTTATTGTGCAGTGTGTCCTTGGAGCTGGTGGCATGTTTACACAGCCATATTCCTTTCTGCCTCCGCCTTGGCTCTCTCCTCAGAGACAGATTTCCTGGTCGTAATCCAACCAAACCATAAGAATGCATTTCTCTGTGCATCCATGTTTAGACGCACCAAGTATTGGCGGCTGTCAAGAGAAATTTAGGTAATAAATCTGCAGACGGTGACCTCATAAAGTGTGCTTGACCTCTTAGATGAAGTGCCTGGATGGGCTATGCTCCATTAAATTCACACATGCCATCCAGATTAGATTTCAGTGCTCAAAATGTATGCAGTCAGACCCAGTGGTACTTTGAAAAGTCCCCAAATCAGTGACCTGCACCACCAACCGAAGGGATCTGGAATTAATATTTGGCCACGGTTTTTATTGACATTGTTTCCTCCAGAAACAAGAGCAAAACTTGCTAACTCACCCGTGATGAATGCACAGCAAATTGCACGGATGCCAAAGAAGGTAAATGACCAGCCACCATTTTGCATACATTTCCCCAATAATAGTATTGCAGAATATTCCAAGCTGTTTTATTGTCACTCATCACACTCTACTGGTTTTATGTGTAGATTCACTACCCACTTTGTTAACAGATGGTCTCCAATAAATGAAAAAAAAATAAACATGCATCTGTAGAAGCTTTTTGGTCAGTTTCACTATTGTTGCACTGAACCAAAATAATATTGGATTATTTTTTATTCAACATATGCAAATTGTGAACAAAGCCTTAGAAACATTTCAAATTTATATATATTTTTTTTTGTTGTCGTTCTGGTTGGAGCACAACAAGAAGAGCTGGCTTGAGTCTGCTTTGGCGGATCTTTCTAAGAGCTTTACTTCAGGTCTCCAGATATTTTCTGTTGTTATTTATTTTTAATTGTAGAAAGGCTGACAAAAAGCAGCAGGCATAATTATGGAGAGGGAGAACCATAATAACATTGTTGCATGGCCTTACAAAAGATAGCTCTGTGCTTAATTTGATTTGGAGCTGAGGCCGTGGCGGGGGACTTTATCACCTTTGAGAGGGAGGTTACCAAATTGAAATGCAAATCTTAACATTTTGGAATTCATTTGGGTTAACACAGCCCCGTGGAACACAAAGAACAAAAAATGAACACGCCTTGTGCAGGGAGGTTGGGGGAGTCCTTATTTCTTGCAAATTTCCGTTAAAGTGAAATGGATAGAATGAGTGTGACCCTGTGACTTTGTTCTTTCAGTGCAGTGTCGTCCCTCTTGTGAAGAAAGCTACCATTGAAAGGCTTGCTAGCAGCAAAGCCCCCATAGAGAGCAGGTGGATTGTTGCCTGCTGTACCAATTCTATCCTCCACATAGTCAATTTGTGAGAAACAGACATTGGAATTGGACTGGATGAAAAAAGCGTTTTTCATAATTATCTCATATAAATGTTGTTTGCTGCCAACTTTTACCTGTGCTTGGCTCCAACCTTGATCTCCAAGATGCATTAAAACTGGTATGAACTTTAGCTTTTGAAAAATTAAAAAGTGAAGGAATTCGATGGTGGGGGGAGTTCTTTTTTTTTTTTAGATGAGTGCTGTTAGAAAATGCTTTCATGCTTTCACATTCCTTGACAGTTTTCACCCACTTATTCAGACATTTTCACAAACATGCCTGTGCGCAAGCAACAAACACACATATGCACACACACACGCACACACAGACACGCATTTTTTTACTTGACGTATGGCAAGTCCTGATCTGTATCTCCCACACACACTTCCCCAGAGAATTGATTAAAATCAGACAGAGACAGGCCTTGAACATAGCTGCTTTTGTGTGAACAAACAAAGGCTGCTGGTAATTGGATTCGCATTGAGAGAGGTATTTAAAACAGTCTGATAACTAACACAAGCTGCTGGCTTTTGCAAGGCATTTTGTGACCCTGCCACCCTCACCGGTCTCGCTTTGTTACAGGAAGGCACTCCACTGTGAGGCCGCTCCTTTTCAACTGTGAGGAATACTGTTGCAAGAAATCTATAACTGCACAGCCTCAGAGGTTGCTTTTCTTCGTTCCTGCTATTTTTTCTCCTTTTGGGGTGTGTAAAGGCCTTTGATAAGTTACTTCAGTTGGAAAGATGCAAATAGCATTTTCTCAATACATTTAGGATAAAAGTTCCCCTTCTGTGTTTGATGTTTAGTGATTAAATGCAACTTGAAGATAAAGAGGTCCTGCAGGAGGCTGGCGTGACCTATGAGAGTGTAATCCAAGCAGGGCAAATACCACAAGTTACAGATAATTAAACCAGTGAAGGGCTGATTAGAGACAGCAAGACAAGAAATCAATGAAACATGGCCAGACAAAGTGTGTCTGATTGTTTACATACCTGGAACAAGGAGGGAGAAAAGGAAGGAGATAGAGAGAAATGATGGCCATTTTATGTCAGGGTTTGAGGTGAACAAGATAGAAATCAACTCCAGATGGCTGCAGTCAGAGGGCTTCAGGCTCCGGGGACACCACTGCCTCTCAATTCATTGCTCACCCCGGCACAGACACTCCATTACGCTGGCTCTGAACCTGGATTAAATCCCATCCCAACCCTGATTGTCTTTCCACCTCTACTCCATTGTGTTGACATTGGCCTCCCTTGGCTGGGTGGGCAGTTCAGCTTGCTGGGTCCTGGGAGATTAGCCCAAAAGATCCAAAAGTGATCGAAGGAGTAGATGATTACACAAAACCAAAGAGATGTCTGGGTGTTTTAAGTGTATTTACACAGAAGGTCCAAACAAAGTGATAAGCATAGTGAGGGCTTATAATAAGCCTAAGGATGTTGAGTAACACTTTGCTTATATGGGTGTCTTATCTGAGTTTGGCTACACATTATACCATTGTGTGTTTACATTTTAATGTTGAAGTGTGTGTTCTATCAATATTAACCCTTGGTGTTGGTAGTTCAAGGGCAATGAGAGTTCAGCATTGTTGCAGTTTCACCTGAGGGGTGGCCAGCATTTGAGCTATATAGAAAAGAAGAGTTGATACCCAGTTTGTTTTAGAAAATTGGTTTGATTGTAGGATAACCGGGAGGTTTTCATTTGCAGAAGCAAATGTATGTGATCTGTAGGGACTATAAGAATCATCTCTGACATTCAGTGAAGAATATGATTGTATGTTTGCTGAAGAACTGTCTCAGGGAAGGTACAGCTACGCACAGCAAATCTCTGCTTTGTCAGGGCAGTAAGAAATAATATCAATAATGTTAGATTTATCAGGAAGTGTCTGACAGGAAATTTGGTTTCACACATAACATCATCTCAGTTCATGGAAGAATTGGTCACATTAAGTGTGCTGGATCAGACTAACACTCATGTAGAAACATGTCCGAAATGCCTATCCCAGAAAACATCAATCTTTCAGTCCCTTAGTCATTTATGAAATGTATTATGCCAAATCAAAGTTAATATTTTTTTTGTGAATAACAACGTTAGTAAAACAAATACATTTGTCAACAGAAGGTATTGTTTTGACTGAAGTTAAAATAAGGTGAATAAAGGTGAATGGTTTCCTTACCAATCAATGGGACAGCGCATGTCAGCCAGCTGTATAACCTAGTATTGCTGCTGTGCACACATCAACCACGTGTACCTGACACTGAAAAGATGCATAAAAGTATGTAATTCAAAAATTTGTACGAAATTCAACTTCTCAAAACATAACGCTTCGGTTTGAATCACTTCTGTGTTTACATGCGTAAGTAGAGAGGAATAAGCATAGACATTCTCTTCATGCTTCAAAGTTGAATCTTTTTGCAACTTTTTTCAACTGTAAACAGTAACAGTAAAGTGTAACTGCATATTAATACCACCAAACTCCCAGTAAAGCTGCTCTAAAGTTTCTTTTTTCTGATGTTTTTTCTGACAGTCAGCCCATTCAGACTGTGTGTCAGCTTGTGTTTGCTTAAAGCTTCTCCTCAAAAAAGTCATCATCTGACAAAATCACCTTTCCAGTAGACAAGATCTGTCCAGTACATTTAGCTGTACTTACATCTGCAATGATTTCCACAAAAAAGTTTGAGTTTTTTAGGATGGAGAAGTACATTCAAGGTACTATACATATTTATGTCAGTCCCAGAATTTTATCTGGAGTTTAGTACTTCTAAAACCAGCTTCTGTTGTACTCACCGCACACTAAATGTTCAAATTTATAAATATGTATGAGTGTATTTATTCTGTGTGTATTATTAATTGTACCAAAAAAGCCCTCCAAGAGGATCTCATTAGGGTGGGAAATTAGTCAAAGCTAATAACGCTCATAGTTTAAAAAGCACGTTTGAACATCATTCCACATTTCCTCTCTCATTTCACCAGTGCTGAAGTTCATAAACAGCAATGTGCTTACATTCATTAGAATTTCTTCAGTCTGAGTTTAGTGGAGAAATTGTCTGTGATTAAATATTAGTTTGAATATAATTAGCATTTATTAGCAACTCTGCTATGGCGGATAATGAAAATCATAATGAAATGCTTTGTTGAATTTTGTATCTGGAGGGGGTTGACTTTTTTTCCCCCAGATTTGCAGTCAACATGCCTGAGCACAAAGTACAAGATACTGATTTTTGTGTGTGTGTGTGTGTGTGTGTGTTGTATTGAGTTAAAATGTAGATAGCTGCTGTAATTGTAACATCCAACTATTAGGACCTTCATTGATACTATGTTTTGAGTCGGTCGGTTCCGTTCTGCAGCCTACAGTTACTTTAATAGGCTCCTCTGTCTATGGTAGAACCATTACCAAATCCAGCATAGACCATTAGGCCACATGGGCTTAATTGCACATTAATTGGCTAATTAGTCCTGCACTTTGTTTTTCTCTCATTTTCTCAAATCTTCTCCCTCATTTTGGCAAGCAGTTGGTCATTTATTAGATTTGCATTTTTTCATTATGTTTTTCATCACAGTGAGACAGTATAGTAGTCGACTATAAATTTGCCGTGGGGAGCGGTTTCTCCATGTGGGTGGGAGGCCATGGCTGAGAGGACTGACAGAGCCCCAGGTTGTCTTCATCCTGTGTTGTCATGTTGATCCACAATACATGCTGTGTTAGTATCTGTGCCAGCACAGAAACAAGGCAGAGGCATGCATAGTTAAATAGGCAACAACGCTCTAGTCCGCAAGGTGCATTATTTATGAACTTTTTAAAGTGATTTTATTCACCCTGTTCTCAAATTTCTCCCCACCATTATCGTCTGCGCTTTAGGCATGTGCCTCAGCACTCTCAGATTGCTGCCATTAAACCCAGGGAGCCATCTGATGGAGTTATCAAAGTAAATGTTTGGTGCATTTGATAGCGTTTGAAATATCCTCCTGTAATAAAGCTCTCCGGGGAGGAAAAGGGACAGGCTTTTCATGCAAATAGCTGGGTATCTGAAATCACGCAGTGTCGAAATATCCACATTTATCTCAGTGCTGTCAACAAATACACGGAGCACCTCCTGATATGGAGGTTGATGTTTGGCTGCATGGGAAATGAAGGAATAGTGTTCACTATATGACGCTGGGCCAGACAGCATATAATGAAGTCATAATCTTAAATTTGCAAGCAGTGTATCTACCAAGCTGCAGTGTGACTTTAGGATGATTTGTGTGTTTGGTAAACAAATGGATTACAGACAATTAGACAGTAGAAGATGTAAATGAACACATATTAAATGATATATTAGATTTGGACTGATAACTGTATGAATGCTACTGTGTATTGTTTTTATGTCTAGTTTGTTGAACTGTATAATTGACTTTGGGGAACAGAGATGAAATCAGTGAAGATGTAAGTGTAGCAATGGACTGTAAACTGCTCTGCTCTTTGTAAGCAAAGCATTGGCATCCTCTGCCAGACCCAGATAGGTCCCCTACTGATTAAAGAAGTTAAAGCTGCAGTCTGCAAGATTTGTTGTTGTCATACGTAAAGTCCTACTTTTTGGCATTTTAAGAGTTTACATGATCTATCAGAACGCTTGAAGTTGAAAACGGTGACCTCCGTAGTCGCAAAATGCAAGAAATGCTTATTTTTTAACCGAAAAATAAAAAGTTATTCAACTTCCTGTCCCGCCCCTTCAAAACACATGAGAACTCGTGCACGTAGACGTGCACGCCAGATGCGCCTACACGACTCCTCATTCATCAACTCACCTGTCATTTGCGATCATGGAAGACACAGTAAGTAGACTAGCCCGTAATGAAGTTCAATAGTCCAGATAAATAAGCGTGGGGACGAGCCTACCTTGTATCGCGCGTGCACAATCGGTGATTGACAGGCAGCAGAGCCCAGCTCGTAAACCTGATTGGTTACCTTTTACCGGTCCGGTCTGCAATTTTGTAAACAAACCTGCTGGCTTTGGAGGGACCTAGCGGGACATATAGGGGACCTCTTTTTTTTTTTGTATTGGGGTATTTAATGTACTACTTTCAGAATCCCCGGACAGTTCCAGGCATTATGCTTGAAAAAGAGTTGCAGACTGCAGCTTTAAAGCTCATTTGTGTATTATTCCTTTAAGAAACAGTACTTACTTTTGTCTCTCAGCTAATAATAGCAATAAAGTGCGATCACTCAAAGTGTTAAAATGCTCCCAATAAACATTGGTCTGTTTTTGTTTTGTTTATTATTTATCTCATCCAATTACCATTCTAAAGAGGGAGCATTTCTTTCCAGGCGCTGAGGGAATAGTAGATTAAAAGGCAATGAGGAAACATCTGTGTCTCTGCTTTGCCACAAATCTGCATTGCTTTCCTACCACTGGCATTCAAATAGACAGTGCCTACAATGCAGAGAAAAAAGTAAAACGCCAAGCCTCACAGGGGCTAGCGAATAGAGGGAAGGGTTACCATAGAAACACATACCTCACATGGGTTTATGGGCAGCATCCTATCACACGCTATCAGGAATTACCATAAATCTTCTGGCAGCGAGGGCGGTGGTTAAGGTGCACCTCAGCAGTGAATGACAATGTGTTGATCCCAACATATCTGGAGAGATGTATTCAGGCTCTTTAAATCAAGAGGAAAAATTGCATCAGATTTAGCTTGTGACAATAGAAAAATGGAGCGTGCCTCTAATACATTTTCTTCCTTGAGCCTGTGTGCAAACAGATATTGAAAATCACAGTTGCCGATTTTTCCCTTATATTCATGTCATTGTAGAGATAAATGACTGTGAAATCAAGACTTTGCGGGAAGCATGATGCTCTATAGAGCCATACCTTTCTGTCTGATATTCTTTGACTAGGTTTCATCATGCTCGTTGTACAGCTGTCTGCACAGAGCCAAAGCCAGGAGTGAGAATTGTGTCAGAGCACAGCATCACATCAGTGCAATTTCCACAAATGGCATCTTTCCCCAAGCTCCCATCCTCTCGACCTCTGGCGCTGAGCGACGACGCTGAGAGCATTATCAGATGTGTTTGAGCAGCTCCCGTCAGCACGACCCTGGTGGGCGGTACAGATATCGAGTGACCTTTTCTGCATGGCTCCGTGATATTAACGCAATCTCCCCGCCCTATTACCATGGGAACATTTCACAGAGTATTAGACTTAATAAATTACTTTTTACTGGGTTTCAATCTCTCCTCTCCCTTCGTCATTTTTCTCCCCATTCTCTCCTGTCTTACTGCTTTGCTCCCCTCGTCCTCCGTGCTCCTGAGCCGATAACCCGACCTCCCCAGGGGCCCGCCCTCTATAATCGCGTCAGTTCATGGCCCTCTTATTCCAGCAGAATTGCTTAATTGGTATGTGTTCTACATAACTGTTGGAGTATTAGACTCACAAATGAAGGTTAGAACCTCAGTGCTTGTAATCGACTGAGAGAAATTGATTTGTGCTCAGCTGCCCTTCTGGGACGAGACTTTATGGTTCTCTGAAGAAATGAAGCTTTTATAATTGTGTGTTCTTTCCTCTTCTCCTCGGCTGTTCTCTCTCTTTTTCTCATTTCCTCCCAGCTTACTGCTTTGTTGGCATTCATCAAACAGCAAGATGGCAGCAAGTTAGAGATGATATGATGTTACAGTGCATTTGGTGTTTGCAGTATCGCTCAACCCAGTGCAGAGTGCTAAATGGGGAATACTAAGATGTCCTTTTTCTCATCGCGGTTTAGATGCTCAGTCAGTAAGTTTGCAAGACAACCCTCTTTTTGGGAAGTCATCGTATAATGTCTGTATAGCTAAAATAACAATGTGCCATGTAAGTACAGCTAAAATCACAGCACTGATATTATCTATAAGTTACTTGGGAGGGGATTTTGTCAGATGACGCTGCACTTAAAAAATCTGGATTTTATGTGAGCAGAGCAATAGTCTAGAAATGCTTCCAGTGACCACAAGTTTGACGAGCTTTGATTTTGTATTATTTTGGTCAGACTTACATGTTTCCATGCATTTTAAAAGTTTGATTTTTATTGACTAACACAACACTTTGTTATTTTCAAATGTCTTTTAAATGCATGAAGCATGAAATGGCCAATTTAAACCAGACCTGACCAGCAAGTATGAATTGTGTGGTGTTTTAATGTTTTCAAGTAAGTAGCTCAATGTGAGTGATCAACAAGTGCCTAAAACACACAACTCTGTAACTCTAAGTGGTTTGGATTTTCTCTGTCCAGTTATACTTTTACTAACAATTCACGTTTCCTTTTAGTTTCTACTGGAACTGCTGATGTAGTTCAGGAAAGAGGGAAACCAGGACATTTACATCATCACGTATGGCAGAAACGCAGACAATTACCTGGAGAAAAACAAATTTTTTATTTTGTTTGTTTTTCAGTTATGAGTAGCATGTTCACTACACATTATTAACTTGTGCCACTACTCTATAACTATATCTCATGTGAGAAGAAAAACAGTGAATAAGTCAGGAAAATATGAAATGCAGGACCGTATTACTGCAGCTGTCTGGCAAGTGTCTTTTGCATGACAATTCCCCCTGATGTAGGTGACCGTAGATTATTTATGCCTGCTATCCAGGTGGGAGGCTCAGATGTACTCTGTGCAAAGGTTTGTAAAACGCAAAATACATTACATTTCACGCTAGCACTAATGTCACCCGGCAAGTGAAGAGGAGTGAGAACTGGCAGGTGGTGTTTACAAATGAGAGCACCCAGAACCACAAGCCACCCTGACACCAGATGCTGATTTGATTATGCGGTGGCATGTAAGAATGTATTAATGTATGTAGCAGGCGAGATGCAACATTCAAAGTGGATTAAGTGAAACAGAAATGACTGTCGCATTTATTTATCCTATTTTACCCAAACGTAGGTGTCATGTTTGAGATTGATTAATGCCTGTCATGGCATGGGAGCGGTTTCAGGAGGAGATGAAGTGTGTTTCTCAGTTTGAAATGATATTTTAAAGATTAGACCCTGTTTGTGGCACTTTGTTGTGAATGTGCTTTTTTCTGCATGTTTAAGGAGTGCTTTGCTGTAGGTTCAGTTTGCATTTGGTAAATTTAGCTGGGAATTAGCACATTCACTAGTTCAGTTTTATGATTTATCTACCCTCAAACTTTCTTTAAAACCCAAATTCTACTCATGTTCAACCAAAAGGATTGTGTTATGTGAGTCTGTTTTCAGTGGCTTTAGTCATGTAAAAATATTTAATGTATACAGTCATTTTCATTTCAATGGTGGACGGTGGAGTTCAGTTTAAAGTCGTAAAGTGTATATCTAATGCATGCAATGGAACATTACTTTTTAAGTTAATCATTTCTTTGTCACACATTCACAGTTAATGTGTATATACATTAATGTGTACATACATTTTATAGATAGACTGAATGCTTTCTCTGTATTTGGAGGCTCTATATTCTCCGATCCTCCTGTAATTACTAACAGATGCAAATAGAGCTTTGACAGCCCATAGCAGTTGCACCACTCAAATCAAAGCTCCTAATCAACTTTGTATAATTTAACACTGCATCCTAAGCATTAGTATTCCAGATACTGAGCCCTTTTGGATTCAGGCTAGGATTATCCAAGCTCTTAACATCTTAACTAAGCTGGTTAACACCTGTTTTATTGATATCTGAACACCATCCTAGGCACCATGTCTTCTGGGGTTCTCTTCTTGCTGTTTCCTGTGGGCAAGTCACTCTCCATCGTTTAGCTTATAACCTATAGTTATGTCTGTTTTTCCCACCACAGTAGTGGTTGCAATTTTGCAGCTTCACTAAGGATTAGGAGTTACGACAGTAATGATTGCAAGCTCTCTTATTTCAATCTGATTTGTAATATGATTACATTAGAAAAAAGTTGTAAGAAAACTTAAGATGCATTTAGTTTTTTTCAGGCCAAAATCTAGTAATGAGCAGCATATTTAAGAATCCTATTCTTAAATTTGCATTCTTGTTCAAATGTGTTTAAGTAATTTGCCAGGGAGAGAAGAAAGCAGGCTCTCATTATTCGTTATTAGACTTAATGTTTTCAGTGGTACCCAATAGAAGTGATTCTTAAAAAAAGCATTTAGTCTGTTGATACAATCTTAGATGTTATATGGTTCTATTTGGCTTTACAACCAAAAAAATAAACGGACCTCTGTGTTTGTCTTTTTCAAAGTGTCTTGCTGAGGTCAGTGGGGGAAACTTTGAAGAATGGCTCAGGATTTGTCTAAATCATGAGGTATGGATCCTCTTAAGCATTACAGGCATTATAGCTGAGCTCTATCAATGATTCCATTAACCTAAATTCTAAACCAGGCTCCACATCATGGCCATATTAACCTTGCGGATTTTACCAAGCTCTTGATCCGTTGCTATTTAGATTGACAGAAAAATGAATGGTTGCTCACATTTATCTGGTTACTGGCTGTTTCCTGCCTCAGTCTGGAAATTATCTGGATATGACCCAGTGTTTATCTTGGGCCTTCATGTGTCCAGATGCTTTCTGATTATTTTTTTTCCATCCTTGTAACTGTAGCAGGAGCTGATTTGGAGATAAGGTAGGTTGTATGGGGATAGAATCGCAATCTGGTGTTTCTTAACTTTCCTAGATGAATAATGATCCTTTCAGCCTAACAGTGCGGAAACAAGCAGAGAAGAGAAAGAAACGAGTGTCTGCCTTCATTAGGACAAAGGGAGGGTGAGCAGGAGAGCGTCTGACAAGTCAGTAACGCCTCATTGTCCCTGATCTCAAGTTTCATAAATTTCCACGGCTCTCGTTAAAGGACGTGTCGCTGCTGTCACCAGGCGCTAACTCGTTATCTCCTCAATGCCGTAAAACGCTGTAATTAACATTCAACAACTGTAACCGATCCAGCATTGCTCCTCTCTAGCCGATAATTGCCACACTGTTGTGTTTGCACATAAGTGGGCCTTTTGTGTGTGTGCTTGGGGGTACACATTTATATGGTTCATTCTGATTGTAAATAGAGGTGAGCAAGCTGTTCATCTGAGCTTAAAGGTGAACCGTTTTCTCTGGGGGTTTTTTTCAGCAGTCATTGTGTTGAAATCTCTGTTGAAGCCTCCTCTACGGTTCTTTTCAGAATATTTTTGCAGACATTTTGACATTTTAAACGTCTTCCGTCCAAGAGCAAAATTTAGGCTTTTTAATGTTAAAGACCAATGCTGGTGACATCACAAATTTCTAAGCAATGCCTTTCTTTGTTTTTTCACATATCGGTTGTGGCTTATTGGTGCAAAAAAAGACGTCCCTGTTAAAGCAATACTATGAAACTTCTCAAAAAGCCCATTATGGAGCTCCCCCTACAGGCTTGGAGGTAATGTACGGTTACGACACTCTAGTCCGGTCTCTTGCTTTGTCGGCCTCTCTCTTTCTCTTCCTTGCTTCATCAGTCAACGTCTTCTTCTGTTTCTTCGGTGCCTCTGCCATGATGATCGTACTGACAATGTTGCGCTAGCTTAGCCTTATACCTGGGACTGTGAGAGGGGTCTATTTGTTTTTGCGGTAGGTGTGCCAGAAAGCAAGTGGAAGTACTTCCGCTCAGCTCCCGGGCCGGTCCAGCAAAGTTACATAGCGCAGTTATTCCAACTCAGACCCCCGAAGGGCATAGGAGACAGGCCAATTGTAATATTAAAACTCATTCTAGCCGCACAATTTTTTTCAAACTGTTGTTTTAAGGTAGAAATGTTACATAGTATTACTTTAACTCGCCGTTGTCCTTTTTCGATAATTCACACATGCCAGACAGAGGTGGCTTAAGCCTCTAGCATGGTTGCCGCGTCTGCTAGCGCAAGCGGTGTTGATGACGTCACGATTTCGTGCCGGCTATATACGGTGGCGCAAGTCGATGCGCCAGTAGTTGCAATTTTCTCCGTCACAGAGGTGTCGCTGCTACGTGAAGGTTACCGCTACTCTACAACCACGAAAGTGTAGAAGAAAATAATGCCACTGTCAAGAGCAAGAATACTGCCATCAATGATACTGCTGAGGAGAAGGTCTGAAGCCCCCGGCATCACCACTTGGAGTCTCTGCCCTCTTCTTTGCCTTCACGTATCTGTACCGTAGCTTCTTCCACACATTCTTACAGAACTCTCCTTCTTTCCCCAAAATTCTGGCAATCTCTGTCCACCAGTTTTGGGAGTTTACGTGCTCCCTGTGCTGTTTCACTGCAGTTTCGTACAGGTGCCTGTACAAACGCACCTCCTGACTGAGCCTGGTCTCACATTGGTCCATCCGGTTTGTCGTTCTCGGCGCAGCTAACTGGTCTCGACTGGTGCATGACACCGCGCTGCGCCGTCTTTTCAAGGCAAGCGCCAGGGCTGCACGGTGGTGTAGTGGTTAGCACTGTCACCTCACAGCAAGAAGGTTCCAGATTCAACTCCCAGCTGGGGCCTTTCTGTGTGGAGTTTGCATGTTCTCCCCGTGTATGCGTGGGTTCTCTCCGGGTACTCCGGCTTCCTCCCACCGTCCAAAAAACATGCATGTTAGGTTAATTGGTGTCTCTAAAATTGTCCTTAGGAGTGAGCTTGTGTGGTTGTTTGTCTGGTTTGTCTCTGTGTGGCCCTGCGATGGACTGGCAGCCTGTCCAGGGTGTACCCCACCTCTCGCCCATTGACTGCTGGGATAGGCTCCAGCCCCCCCGCGACCCGACTGACGGATTCAGCGGTATAGATAATGGATGGATGAATTGGTCGGCTGCGCCATGAGCTACGCGTCAACTGTAAATCCAGCTTTAGTCCCGCATCAGTGTGTGCATACACAAATCAAGCCAACAACGTGGAATCTACTGAGTGACAACAGTGTTTTAAGTTAGATGTGCATGTTCATCAATGCTGGCTTGCCATTTTACACATAGCCCGTTTCACTTTTGTTACTAACTCCCTTGCCGACTCAGAGGCTTATCAAGCACAGATCAGCTTTAAGCACTCTTATCACCTCTATACTCTCCCACGACACTGAAGCGCCAAAAAGGCGCATCAGCCCAGCTTGAAAGGCATGTGTAAAATAGACTGTTGGCTGTGAGGATACTGTCTCTACTATAATTTTTATTTTTTACCCTCCTTCTGTTAGCATTGCATAAGCACCCCTCTTAAAGCATATCCTCCACTCCATCAAATTCAACCCCCAGTTGGGAATATGTGGCTTTCACACCAGTATCCACTGCTATCCAAGACACATTGGCATAGCCTCCTGCTCTTTGTGATATTTTCTTACATTATTTATAATTTTAGGGATCAGATTTTATGTCATACTTTTTGAAGATTTTCAAAGGTGTCAGCTCTGTTTTTGAATGTAATGTGTTTGTTTTCACCTCAGCTGCTCCTGCCTGACCTTACTGCAGCAGCAGCCATCACAATAAGCCCTCATGAATAATTGGTCTGGGTCAACTGATACTCTCTGGCTCCTCACTCAACTGTCATCTACTTTGTCTGCACCAGCCAAAAGCCAACGATCTGTTTGCGATTCTGCTCAATTGAATCAGTTGAAGTTGATACAGCTCTTATTATTTGAAAGTAACCAGCTAGATGTAAGTTAATACAAGCTACTCTTGCGGCCAACTGCAGAACAGGAGAAGGGATGTCAAATTAGCTGTGTCACAGGGGCTACATTTAGGGGCAACTGCTGTGGTTTGTCAGAGATATGCAATCACCTGGTGCTTTATCTGTATGCTGCTGGCCTTGTATTCATTCTCTAGGGATTAGAGTGAATGCCAGGATAAGGTTTCTGAGAGCCAAGACAGCCCCAGGAGGACAAACAAAACCAAATGGTTGCATACTGTTTCTTGTCCTGGTTTCATGTTCAGGTCAGAGGAGATGAAGTGCAGGTGTCTGGGGACTCAGGTGAGTATCTACGTGATGGGCCAACAGCTTTATCTTCAAACACACAATAGTCTTATTGTCTCACAGATTGTTTCTTTTTGGGCTCATAAAGAAACATTTTACATAACAGGAAGTGTCATATTAGGGCTGTTTCTGCCAAAGCAATTCCAGTGCTGCCTCTGAGCCAGAGCCTAATTTAGAACCAGGCCTTTATGTTTCATCTACCAAAGTTGCTGGCCCCAGCACCAATAAACCAATGCCATGCTAGTACCAACTGTTTGCTGAGCCAGAGCACAGAACAGTAGATATCAGGAGCCAGAGGCAAGGTTATGAAGACCAACCAGGCCAACTGGAATGTTTTGGGCTTGTTTGAAAATTAAGATCCAGTGTCACATTAATCTGCTTAATTCAAAAGGAAGTAGTGAAGAACTGATGTCAACAGCAGTTGAACCCATGAGCTCAGTGTTCCTATCACTTTTCTTCATTAATTTCTCACAAAACCATTTGCATCTGCGAACACTACCCAATGTGCCCTAAAGAGCTGCATTCCCACTTACCATTTGCAGCTACGTTTTTAAACTATATTCACAGCTACATTTGTTAACATTGTTTGGTATTTTGATCAAATCAGCTGTCATTTCTAGATCCTGCTCTTAACAGTGCGTATGAATCCGTTTTTTGTCGCAATTCACAAATACTGGTTAGTTTTTGGAAACACTGCTATTGATTTACATTTCTTTTTTTTAGGTGCTTCAAATAATTTCATTTTGTGTCCTTCTTTTTGGTAAGGGTTAGGGTTAGTAGAGATGTAGAAGCATCTGCCTTCATTAGGTTTGTTCTCTCATTGATCAAGTTTTTCCACTGTGTATGTGCCACTGTCGGATGCTAGAAAACTAAACTTGTATCTTTATTTCACAGGACTAAGATTCCGTTTGTGTCGGGCTGTGGCTTAACCCCATATATAGATAACCTGTTCTTTTAGCAACTCACAGCACCCTTTGTGGTTTTAAATGTTTGCACAATAGGCACACAGGTTGTGGTTTTTCTCACATTTTCACAATGGATTACCACCAACGACACTGCTGTCACTGCAAAGTGCGAACTCTCACTGCTTCCTCTCCTTCCTTCCTGTTAGAGATATATGGGGATTGAAGCAATATCATTATTCCCCAGATAGATGATATCAAGCCAATGAGACTTTTGACATGCATCTTACCGTCATTACATTTCTTGATTCTCTTGTTGCTCTCAGAACTTTGGGAAAAAAACCTGTTTAGTTGTTCACTCAGTGGTAAAAGATTCCATGCTTCTGCTCATTAGAAAACTCAGGCCATAGAGGAACTCAGCCTCCTTTTAAGTTTGTTTTTAGTGTAATATACTCAGGCTCAATAAAGTATCAATGTCAGCTGATGCGTGGTGGAGACACAAAGACACGCTTTCAGCTAGAGTGCTAAATTATGTGCTTAATTCATTTTCATGCTTGTATTGGTTCTAATTTGACCTACAACTTCAACAAGGCTGTCTGAAGCCTTTACACTTCCTTGATTAGACATAGATATGGGAAATTGTGTCTATGACTTTGAGGACATTTTGTAGATCGTATGGAAGTTTGCTCACAACTGAAACAAAAAAAGGTCCCGTACAAACCAGATGAACAAAGGAGAATTTACTCTTTTCAGGGGTTTGCAGAAAAGATGATGGAAAGCATAAATGAGGGAAAGTGTCATCATATGGCATCTTTTTATTAGATTGTTAAAGATAGATCTAATTTTGATTTGGGCTAATGCGAGGAACACTATCACCCATTGACTATGGGTGTCTTATGACTTACTTGACGTACTTCGCTCAACAGTCTTGTGCTTTTACTTGCAGTTTCAGTTCAGAGACTGGGCCAACTGCAAAGACAGGGTCATTTTAAAAGCTTCTGCATTCCCTGTTCAGTTCATGAATTCCAGCGCCCCACCTCCATCCATTCTTTTGACCCCTGGAGGTATAACTATATTAGGGTCTTTGAGAGAGCATTAAACAAATCTGCTGCTGTTGTTTACAAGGTATTCAGCCATTCTAAGTACAAGTGACAGACTAATTTACCTGGAAACACATTTGCCACAGCACTTCCTGGTTCTTTACACGCATGGTATTTATCAAACAAGAATTTGGAACTGTCTGACTTGCCTGTTTTACTATCTTTGTCCTAGAGCTGGGACTGGTAAAACACAGTGAAATGTGTGCTGCAGTCAAAATAGAACATAAAAATATCCCAGACTAGAGCCAGATTTACACCCTGTCAGAGGGAAGTGGTTACTTTTATAACACAATTCCACTGGAGATAACATCTCATGGCTTTCATAAAGTCATCGTGTGAAAACGGGGCATTTGTTTTTATTTGTTTTATTTGTCTTTTTGTTCTTTTCACACACAGAACATTGTTGTGCACTTCAAGCAACACCCCAGATGAAAAAAGTAGCTGAAGAGTCACTTTATTATTCAACATAAAGTACATAGCTGGAAATGCTGCAGTGAGGGTTGATATGCATGTGTGCCCATGTATGAACGCTCTAGTGACCTCAAACCTGGCAACAGCCCCTATTAATAGCTGGTATTCTGACAGTTTTTCTACAAAGCCAAGACAAAATTAGCTGAGCTGTGTGCTGGCTTGTAGCACCCTAATATAACATGGAGCCTGCTGACTGAGCTCTGCCGAGACTGATCACTGTTGTCTATCCAACTGTGCTTTGCATCTTTAGCATGAGACACTTTGTTGCACTTCACAGGTCATGATAAACTGACATGTGTGTAGCTGTTATCAGAGCCCAGTTTGTTCATTCCCTTTGATTAAATTTACAGTAAGACATTTCTGATAACAATGCCATGAACAGTGTAGTACAGACATCTGGAGAAACAATTTAGAAATATAATATACATTTATGCTCTCCAGCATCATTATGGATTTATATTCTAAATGTCTGTCAAAGTCATATATATGTAAAGGAAGTGAGTATAAGAACTCTAATGTCAGTTTGTGTAAGCCTCCCGACATCCCTGTTTTAAACAGGTGTGTGCTAGTTTTTAATCATATCTGTGCAGTCCACACCTCGTTTGGGCTTTGCTCTTTTCCCCCTTTTCTACCTCCCCCTGACCTGACTATTTACCCAGCATCTCCCTCCTTAATGAGGAGCGTTCCTTCATCAGCCATGTTTAAACTGCAGACAGGATTAACTCAGCTAAAGACTTTATGCACACGCACAGTCACTCCATGGTCTGTTTGCTGTTTCCAGGCTGAAGATTGACATGCTGCTCTGTTAGACTTTCCTCTCGCGCTCGTTTTCTGCCTCTCTGGGCTCCCCTTGCCTCCTCCCTCGTTCTCATTTTGCCTGAATTAATTGAGTTCTCATTTTTGTGAGAAAGCTCACAGGAGGGCTGTGCGAGGATAGAGAAGAGTGATAGAGAGAATGAGAAAGACAGAAGAAGATCAGTGGCAGAAGCCTAAGGGATATAGTTCTCCCATAGGTAGACAGTCACCCGTTTCCTTGGGGATGCAGAGGCCCTTCCACTGTGACTTATATCTTTATCCTCTCAACAGTCATCTCTTAGCACTTAAGGGAAAAGACCCATTGGCTGGTGATCAGGGTCAAGCAGATGTGTTTCTTCATGCCCCGTCTCAAGGGAGTTATCCACCTAATTGGAGCTCTTTGTATCTAGAAAGCTAAAAAGTGCACAAAGTGGAAAAGTGTTGAAATATTTTACTTCAGAAAAGACAAGCTACACACGACTTACAATAAATCATGTAATAACTAACCAGCAAGCTCAGCAACTGCAAGACAGTAGGTGACACACAAAACAACCGAACAAAAACGTTTTCAAAGTGAAAGTAAATTTTGGAAATCACCATTCTGACCAAAGCACCAAATATGTGACCAAAGGGCTGAGAGGGCCATTGCTATGGAAACGAACCACAGGCAGGATGTGACCCTGTATTTTCCCTTGGCTGCAGTCGTTACAAATACTAGATATTGAAACAGCAGGCATGATGTGCACACATGGACTCCACCTTGGCCTGAACCCTTTCAATTATAAACCATTACAACTTCTTCCTTTGCAATATTCATGCAGATGGAGATAACTCAATCAGAAGTCTTAGGTTTCTGTAAGTTGAGATAAACACTTGCAGAGTCGTAACAGCCAATCGCCCGCCTCTATTCCTCAATGTGACTGCCTTAGCACTCAATAATTCAAAGCTTGGCGGTAATGAGCTCCCCGCAGGCCCTGTCCCCAAGGAGCCTCCCCACTGTGCCTCTACTGTAATGTAGTTATATCTCATGTCAGCTTTCAAATCAATTACATTTCTATCTGATGGCTAAGTAATTGCTCTTGATTGAGTTTTTAGCACGCCAGCCAAGTGTGTGGTTTCCAAATTCAAGACAGACAAAACAGGAAGCTTCATCAAATGAAACTGTATTTCATCCTGATTGAGGCTGCTTGCACGATAAGCACAACTGTAATTATGATAATAATAGCAATAACAATCTGTGTTTTCTCAGCTTTGTTTTTTCTCTCTATGCTTACCAGATGAATTTTTACCCCAAAGACAATGAACAATGTTTATTTTACTCAAGATGCAAAGGCTGATTTGATTGTTTGTAGCTTGTACAATTTAGTAGATTACATGCAAACCATAAAACATTGATGTAAGGGTCTTGAGTTAGAGCTGTGGCAGACTATTTCTGCAGGGGTCCGTTTCACAAAGCAGGTTCAACAAACTCTGAGTCTATTCCTGAACTCTGAGTTCATCTACTCTGAGATAGAGAACTCTGGGTTTTCGGTTCCAGAAACGCTGATTTGAGTGAGTTTAGTCAACTCTGAGAAGGTTCACCTTGAGTTTAGCTCGTGCACCACAACTTTAAAAAGCCAGCATCAATGGAGCCCTGATTCAACGAGTCACCATGGCAACGGGGAAGAGGAGGGGCTACGTTTTTCACCAACCTCGAATTGGAAATCTTAATGCGCTCATACGGCGAGTTTCAATACGTTTTTAGAAATAAGTGCAACACCGCTGCAGCAGCAAAAGTGTAAGTTTAAATGTAGTCCTTTGCAATCACAATATTACAGGGGAAAACTGCTAAATGGTAACCCATTCATTTATTTCATTTAGGTGCAATCCTGCGGTGGAGAAGCGCACTTGGCAGCAGTTTAAAATGATATATAAAAACATTGGGCCTCATGCAAGAAAATGTTCGTATTTTTATTCTAAATTTCTCTCACTTTTTTCGTACGAAGGTCTCGTACGAACACGCCACGTCAGATTCAACAAACGCTCTTAACTTCGGAAAATGTGTGTAAACGACCTGCGTAAATGATGAATCCCACCTGTGCGTATCTGAGTGCACGTGCACGAGGATAGTAGATTTGCATAATCCACGCCCAAAATGATACCATATAAGGCTGTGCTTCCTCGCTCCTGTGCCAGGATATTTTGAGTGTTGAGTCATGAGAATGGCATCAAGGCCATAAAGAACAACTTTACGGGCTCTGAGATTGAAGTTCTGCTTTCAGAGATCCAAAAAGGAAAATCTGTCATTTTTAGCAGTGTCAGCAGTGGAATTACGGGACCTGCTAAAGCGAAGAAATGGGAAGCAATTAGGAGTGCTGTTAATACCGTGCCACCTGTAGTTTGTAATGTTGCCGAAATAAAAAATAAATGGTTTGATATGAAAATGGTTTAAAAAAAAACGTCTCGCACTTTGATGGGTTGGTCCATGAGGGGGGTCTTCTGACACCACACCTTCTGGTCTGCCTGGGCTGGTTCAGGTTGTAGGAGACCCTCGTTCACGGCAATATTGTGCAAATCTGGCATGCCTTCTCTGGGCTATAGAGCAGTTTGCCCCCCGCTATATGGAGACACACCCACCTGGCCTTCAGCTCAGTGCGCTCCACAAAGGCACGGGGGCTTTGATGCGTATATGTGTCTCGTGCTCCAATTATGTTTGGCAGTCCAGCCACGGCATGAAAGTCCCTCTTAATTTGTACTTGTTGGACAGCGGTGTATGGGAATTTGATGTACCATGGGTGATAAACTGATGAGAGTTTTGATGACCAAGGGGAGCGCAGAGAGAACTGGGACACCCCCGATCCGTCTCCAATCTCGCTCTGAAAGGTTCCAGTGGCCAAAAATCCAAGGGTGGTGAGGACCTGGGCGTGTGGTGGAATTGGGTTTGATCGGTGTGTTTTTCTCTAGAGTTGTGGCTCTAGCAAGCTGCATATTTGTAGCAGCACAGTCCTTGGCAGTCTTAATCGCGATGTCAGCCATTCGTCTGTCTACACGGTCTCTTCCAAGAGCCTGACGCACTAAGGCATCCAAAAGTAGCAAGACAGCCGCTGGTTACGCTTCCCATTGACCTTGTTATATACAGATTCAAATCAACCTTCAATTAGAGCACAATTTAAGTCAAACAGAATAATGTCAGCATAATTATGGGGTATAATGTATATTTATTTGTGTTTTCTTCAAAGTAATTAAATATACAATCCATTAGTCAAGCAAACTTGATTGGAATAACAGCGGACTATTTTACGAAACTCCTACGACAGCTCTGGATCACTCGTAAATTCTGTTCGTACCTGAAAGAAAACGTAAAATACGAAAAGATTGGTGAATGCGCAAATTCTCTTAAATCACTCGTACGGACGATTTAAGAACAAATCTGTGCGTACGAACGGTTCTTGCATGAGGCCCATTGTTCAAACAGGTGAGACCTCGGCATGGAGGTACCTCATTTTGATCATGTTTTACACTGTAAGGTAAATATTAAGTGGCTATTTGACTGTGCAGTTATTTTATCCCCAACATAATGCTGTTTTCACACACATAAACTATGTCTTCTCATTTATATCAAGTTCTGTTAAATAATTAAGCCTATTTAAACTAACACAGACTTCTACTCAGCCAACAGAAAGAAGGCAGATGCCCGTAAAATGGGTGGTGGCCCAGCACCGCCACCTCTAACGGAGGCAGAGGAGCTGGCCCTAAGCCAGAATATTGGAGGGCCAGTGGCTGAGGGAATCCCTGGACACCCCAAGACACAATTGTCTTTATAAAATATGATAGGCCTATAAGATATCTTGTTAAGCCTATTCATACAAATATTTATTTGTCTTTTATGTCTTTTTTTCTTTTGTCCCAACAAAATTCTGATGGTGCCGCTCAAAACGATAATTGTCTGGAAATGCTAAAACATCTATGCGCGGTCTGATAACCATCTCCAGATAAATATTTATTTCTCTGCGCAATAATGCTGCATCTTCATCCACGGGATCGTTGTCAAAAGGACATGCCATGTCCGTGAAAAAAGTCGCCTCCTTCTGTGCCTAATGGACTTCGAGAACTAGAAAAACTCACTCTGCTGACTGAATGAATGAGGAAATCAAATGGTGTGTGTGGCTGAAAGAGGGCGGAGACGGAAATAAACTCGAGGTTCATTGAGTAAAACCTGGTCCCTACCAGGTTAGGTTCATAGAGTCTGTTACTACGGTAACTGACCGAGAGCTTAAGTTACCTCTCTTTGTGAAACAGGCTAGAGTTACCCCTCTTTCTCGGGGTTGAGTTACCTCCCTTTGTGAAACGGAAAACTCAGAGTTTCCCTCATTTCAGGGTTAATAAACTCAGAGTTTTCACTAAACCTGCTTTGTGAAACGGACCTCAGAATTACACACTGCTCTATACCCTGTAATGTTTACATCTTCTTAGGTTTTTGTTTAGGATAAATAGTTTCTTGGCATAGTGTCAAGAAAAAACACGATAACAAGTACAGTCTGTTGTATACAACATCTAGCCAACAACAAAGGTCAGAACAGTACTATTTCAGATCATTCTGGGTTGAGTTTAATTCACACGGATTGGATGCATGGATAGATTGATGGACAGAGGGATGGATGATCAACAAACAGAAAAAGAATGAAGACAGAAAATGAATGGGTGTATGAGGAAAGATAGATGAATATACACATGAATGGATGGATGACTGGACACAAGTATGGAAAGATGGATCAACACAATGCATGCCTGGGTGGACTATGGAATTCTTTAATGGAGAGGTATTGGGATGGATGAGGAGGAAGGTGCCATGGTTAGGTGCATCAGCAACTAAATAGTGATAAATTGTGGCTGCTGTCAGCAGCACTGAGTATAACAGACATAGTAAAGCAACCCGGCACATCCATAATCAGCAGACACGAATGATTGTCTTCATGCCGGAGGAGAACTTCTCCAGAAATAAAGCACTGAGAGTATCTGCCAACCTGTCTCTCTATCCTCACTTCATCATCCCTTTTCCTTTTTATATCCCTTTGCCATTGGTGTTCTTGCCCTTTAACTCTCTTCACTTGTTTTATTCTCCTCATTTCTCTTCTTAAGGCCGCACGTCTCTTGTCTGTCTCTCTTGCTCCCTCTAACACTGTCTTTTGTGTTAACAGCCTTCCATTTTTTGCACTGGGGGAGCCACTGGGTGCACATCTACAATCTCGCCTTTCATTTCATGGCTTCTGGAAATGGATGTTTTACTGCCTTCATTAAGGCATGCAGCAGTCAGCGCTGTGTTTTCCCTCTGAAGTTTAGCTCCATGAACCTCGCCATTAGAGGACATTATAGCCCAAGATTTCAGGGCACAGTGGAACACTGTATAATTTGATTAGTGTTATTAATCAAGTGGAATACTGCTCCTTTTGCCCCCATCTATCTCCCCTCCTCCCCCGTTTTTACCATTCCACTTGTGCTTTTAAACACTTCAAACAACCCCCCCCCATCCATGCATTTCTCTAACGCTTGCACTACAAAACACATGCAGTGAAACTGACAAAAAGTCCTACACCTTTCGTTTTAAAAACAATGATTTACCACTTGTTTCTTGTTTTTCCCTCCCTCCCTCTACAGCTCTTTCTCCACACCCCTTGAGCCATGCCCCCCTCTCTTTACCCAGGACATAAATCAATTGAGATGAAAGTTCCATAATTGTGCTTGCTGGGAGGGATTTTGAGCAAAATTGCACTATGAATTTTTTAAAGGGAATTTTTACTAGCTGTTCAGCGAGACTTGGGCGGCGAAGGAAGGTGAGGCCACGAGGATTTATGGGCCTGGATTCGTCATTACTGAAGTAATTTTCCTGCAAATGATAGTGCAGCACCCTAGAGGGGGGAGCACTGCCCGCCTGGGAGAGTACAAACCTGCTTAATCTCTTGTGGAGAGAGAGCAGCTCAGAGCACTAATATCATCTGTAAGGGACTGAGGCTCCATTTGTTCATATCTAAACCACAGCCAGTGTCTTTGTGATTCCTAGTAAGTGATTGCTCAGATTTAGTTCCAAGTGAAGTGATACAAGTTGATTTCATTAAAGATAATAGTTGTTTCAAATTGCTATAAGAAGCAGGTATTTATGATGCCGTATATTCACAGAATATCTACATTTTGCCATATAACTTTTCAATGAACTCAGTGTAATTGCAAAGGTTGATGTAGGCACTGTGCTAGCTGTGCATTAGCACTGCAGAAGCTAAGGTTTGCTAAAATGCCTTCTCCTTATTTTCTTTCTGTGGTTTCCATTCTGTTTGTAGAATCTGTTTGTAGAATGTATGTACACCTCATGCTGATTTCTACCTACTTTACCAAGCTGCCGTATTGTTTCTTTATGAAGGGTCTCTACCTGTCTCTCTACCTTTGGTCTCTCCTTCCTCCTCATTTAACCTTTTTTCAGTCCAATATGGCTGACGTTGTGTCTCCATCTCTTTAGGTGCAGCCAGCAGCAGTGGCCCTCCTCAAGGTTAGTGCGTCCATGATGCCAGGTCTTATTCTGTATACTGCCTGCTGTCCAGTCAATTTTACAGTTCAGTAGCTTGAGAAGCAGAGGAGTTAAATCTGCCGCAAGTAGGAGAAAGAAAGAGAGGGTAGGAGGAAAGGAGAAACAAAATTATTGTGCACCCTGTCACTGACTGAAGTGGATCTCATTCCAGGCACACTAACAACTCAAGACAATTAGTCACTTTTCACTAGGCTAGACCTAAAACTCACTTGAGTGCCAAAAAGAGGCAGGGAGTAAAGAACACACTAGCATTTATAAGCACTGCAACTACAGGAGCAACTCAGTGGAGAGAGCATACTTATAGCTGAAAATGTTTTGCTCAGACGTTCCCTTTCTTGGTGCCTTTTTTATACAGACATAACAATAGGATTTTGATTAATATACTGATAAAATGATAAAATACTGTATAAAATTACTACACTACACTACTCTTTTTCAAGATGAATTATTCTCCTTATGGGAGCGGGCAGAATTTACTGTATGTTCATAGATATTGTCTGTATGAGCTGTTAATATCCATCTTGATCTAGAGCATAAATTTCATAGCATTATTCAAGATAAACAGATCAGCAGTCCTTTACATTCCATCTAATGGTCCGTCTAAGATGAGGAGGAGATGAGCCCTGTAGTCTCAGCCACCAAATGCTCCTGAACAAAAGTGAAGCATGACTAAGGTGGGTGGTGCGTGGAAGATCAGGGAGTGGAAAGAGAGAAAAGTTTGTCCTCGGCCCTTTGCAGAGACGCAGCATGACCAATTGAGGTGAAGGGGATGAATAAGGCCATTCACTGGGCCTAATGAAAGAGCTCCTGCCGGGCGATGAATGAGGGTGGGCCCATCTGCACCACATAGGCGTGCACAAACCAGTGACCTCGAAAATTACCCAGGAAGCACTTCAGGACAGTCGCCCCAGCAACAGGCTGGGGTTTGCATGGTAACCAGCCGCTTCAATCAGTGCCTGGCAGCATCTCACACAGAGTAAATTTCTCTTTCAGTATTGAAAGAAGTCCGTGTGAAATCAACTTCACGGGACATCCCCCATTTTTTTTCTTCAGGAGGGAGCTGCCAATGATTGTCCCTTGTGAAAACGTTGTACGAGATGTTCCCCTTCGGATTTTTCATCGGAAACCTATATGCAGTGTTATAAATAGATCAATCAGGGTTACTGTATATATATATATATATATATATATGAAAACATTTGGGAGGATTTGAAATAGATCCTGTTACAAAGATTACAGATGAGTAGAAAGATACTTTAAATACCCCTGGAGACTGGACATTAAGTTTACAAGCCTCTCTGAGGATCTGGTTCATTGGGCCTTATCTGTGATATTTGGTTTAATATATTCAGTGTTGATGAGCCAGAGCCATGCAGGTCATTGAAGTTTCATTCCCCCTCCGTTCCCCTATGGAACTTTTGACAGCGTGAAATGACAATCCGCCCCTGCACGCATCTCCCACGTCAAAAAGTAATGAGATTGTGCTGCTGGAAATATCACTACAAAGCATCAGGCCTGCACTCGGGTCTGACTACACCTTCAAACAGTGCTGCCTGCCAGCTCGCCTGCCTGCTGCAAAAGAAACGAACAAAAACAATCAGAATCAGAGACAGAGGAATGGCAAGGGAAGCTCCCCACGCTGAGACAAACGAACAAGCCAGGGCCTTTTATCCTGAGAGTGATTAGCCATCCGAAACGTTTTAGAACCCCACTTTGAGTGTGTTCCTCAAACGAAAGAGTTCCATTGAGGAGTGGTGGTGAGATGTTTCTCGCTGGGAAGCGCCAGTGATCTAGTCTCTAATTGTGGCACCACTGACAAGGCTTGTGTGTCTCTGAGCTTTTTAAGCGAGGCTTTTTGCTACACTCTTGTTCCCTTCCTGTCAGATCCACCACCAAAGGCACCAGTGAAGAAAGGAGCCTAGCAGATTCTGCTCTCACATCCATCTGCCTATTGCTTTGTGCATAAATACAGGCCTAATTTAACACACTAATAGTCCCTGATCCTAATATGACCAGAACTAGTTGCTGTAAATGCAGTGTTTGGTTTCTGATATGCAGTAAAGTGAAACATAGTTGTCACTCTGTATAATTCGTGTCTTTGCCTCTTTTGTGTTCTTTCATGTCACTGGTGAAATTCTCAGCTTCACAAAAATGTGAAACTTGCGACAAACTGATAAAAGCATTACCTCTTCTTCTGCAGCAGAGCAAGAACATAGTTTTGTTTCACATCTTTAGCAGCATTCAGTATCTGAATGTGAAGCTGTTCTAAAGCTAGATTGTTGAAGGTTTTAGCAACAGGCAGTTTGAAGAATCAAACAATCACTGATGGTGGGGGGAGCAAAGAGGACGAGTTGGACGGGTAGAAAAAAAGGAAAGGAACGAGGCTTGAGCTCATAAAAATCAGTATTATAACAACATTAATTGATGCTGCTGAGTACCATATGTGACACCATATGGAATAGCTGCCCCAGAGGCCTGCTATAATAGACAGCCTGCAGTGGTGCTCACAACTTGGCACATTTACAAACAAGGGACGTCCCATTAATATCAGCCACACAGACTGAGCAGGAGACAGCGAGAAAGGGAGTGAGAGTGTTAGAATGAAGGGGGGGGGATAGAATGATAAGACAAAACCAAGCCAATTCTTATTTTCTTTTAATCCCATCTTTAGACATTTTTCTACCACTTGCATTATGTTACCACTTCTGCCTAATAAAGGTTTACTTTACAAGCATTTCAACATGCATCAGCTTCTCTACTCCCACAGTTCCTTAATTACAGTAATAAATGGCCCCTCCCTTCTGGGTTGATCATACCGCCCTCAGTCTGCCCACCTGCCACTCCCTGCACAGATGTCCAGTAGTCCTTTCATCATACACACATACACACACTTCGGCAGGTGAGGTGATTCATGGCAGTTTGATAAAGGTGGCGTGAACAAGCTCTGTTTAACCTCTCTGCGCCTAATCATAGAGCAGCTGTTATTTACTGCTGCTGTCTTATGTTTCCCGTCCTTGTTTCTCACAACACTGCTCTTGTCTTAGACTACCTTATCTGTTTGTCTCTTGACATAAATGGTGTTCCGATGGGCAAGGTTGTAGATTCCTTTCAAATAGAATTAAATGGATTAATTCTGCATCTTCTCGGGCTGGATTTTGCCACTAATTTCCTGAATTGATTAAATTTCAATTCAGAAGGTTACAATCCAGTTTGAGTTTCCGATTCGATTCAGTATCAATTCAAGTAAATTACTTTAAGTACAAATATGGCTTGGTTACAAAAGAGGTTTATACAAAAGTAATTGCAAAAACATAAGTTTTTTAAATGAATGAAATACACTTTTTTGTTAGGTATATCATTAAAATGTTGCTCGCTCTTGTCAAACTTCTCTCGGTTTCTATATCCAAAATGCAGCCACACATCTGCCTTCAGAAACGACAGTGTGATGTTGGTGTTGCTGTTTCTGTCATGATTTCCCTGTACACGTTCTGTCTAACACGTGCATGGATCTAATTGCTCAATGTTGCGCGACTAGTCATTTGAAGCTAGTCTTGTGGGATTAAGCAACAAAATTCCTAACACAAAGGATACCAGAGATGGCCCATAATAAAAAATCGATTCAAGGATTTCATAAATCAGTATTGGATTTTTCAAATGAAAATCGATTCGAATTGGAAAAAAAAAAATATATATATATATATATATTTTTACCCAGCCCTGGTTTCTTATAAGATCAAAGCTCTTGAAAATGCACTGGGCACAATCTTTGAATGACAGTATATTGTCAACAGAAATGTATTATTAGACCTGAGTGCGGAATCTGCAGACAAACCTGCTTCCACTTTTATTGCTGGAATGGATATATATCCTTTTTGACAGAGGCTCTACTGTTTCTCCATAGAAGCTCAGAGCACAGAGGGAAAGATATCCTTCTGAAACAGTTGTCAGCCATTCTGTTGAGTTTCATAGAATGTGAGGTGAAACAAGAATATTGTACAGCTGTTTCCTCTCTGAGACAGAGGGAGGCATACGAAGAGCAAAAGGGAGAAAAGAGAAAGTGGGGAGGAGGAAAGGGGAGAGCAAAATAGAACTCTATGTTCTGTGATGTGCTGTGATGTAGCTGAAGCTTTAGGTCAAATGCTGCCAGTGTTTTGTGTTCATCTTCGTCTTGTCTTCCCAGTGCTCCTTTAAATTATTCACTGCCTGAAGTGTGCGATGTAGCTGCCTCCTTCTTCCCTCTTTCCTCCTTCTCTCTTCATTGCTCTGTTTCCTCCTTTCCTCTCTCATGTGACAGCTTGTTTCAATTCCACATGCACACATTTACCATCACCCACCCAGCTTTCATTACAGACTCCATCTCTCACACGCTTCCTTTCATCCTTGCTCGTCTCTCTCTAGATCCTCCTGACTGCCAGACTAGAGGGAGTCATGTCATTTTTAGGGGAGAAGCTACCAGCTGTTAGCATCAGCTCAGTGATCTCTCCAGCTTTCTTTGTGCATCTTTCTACCTCCCTCACACTCTTCAATTTTTGCCCATCCAAGATGGGCTGCCTGACAATGTTTTTAGTCCCTCTTTCATTTTGTTTTCTCATTTCACTTCTTTATTTACTGTAACTTTGCTCATTTTGCCAGGGTGAATTGTGAGATAAACCCTAAGTGAACACCTAGTCATCTGGCCATTTAGTTCTTCAGTTTAAAGATGTGTCCATCAGTGATTTCCCAAATGCCGTTCCTGTACAGAAAACCAAGGGCATGGTTGGACTTTGCTCAATCATTATATGTATTTACTATCACAAAGTTCCATCCATCCATTCTCTATAGCCGCTGAATCCGTCGGTCGGGTCGCAGGTGGGCTGGAGCCTATCCCAGCTGTCATTGGGAGAGAGGCAGGGTACACCCTGGACAGGCCGTATCACAAAGTTTTTAGCCATAATACATACCTGAGGTAGCATGCAAATGAGTGCACATGCTGGGCATCTCGATGTCTCGAAGTTTTCTTTGCAAGAAAAATGCATTTTTTGGAAAAATGTATTTGTCATTTTAATTAGCAAGATGCAAACCCCAGTGTTAAGTCATTTTTGGACAGCAAAGGTATGAGGATAACCGATGCCTCTTATGGCCACCTGAGGAGAGAGCAGAGTGAAGAGAGTAATTCATTCCCAGCTCTGGCCATTGCCACAGGACCCTCATTTGTAATTCTTACCCTGCCTACAATAACGTTTGATCATTGCAGAAGGGGAATAGGAGGAACAGGGAGGGGCAAGGGAGTCGAAGCTTTCACCCTCTCTCTTTGCTCCCCCTCCCCAGACTCCTTACCCTCCCTCTCGCAATTGCTGTCACCCCGTATGAATGCACCCTCTGGCCCAATGACAAGTCTAGCGTGAAACGCTTGGCTGCCCCCTGAAATTAGCAGTAGAGCCCCCCGGCGGCACATGCTTCTCATGACCAGCACACAGTGGGCTGCCGCCAGATTCTTTTTATTATGGCTGTGGCCTGCCAGCCCCCTGACTCTACTCCTTCTGCCTCTTCCTCCATCCCACCTCCTTCTGTTCCCTCTTCCCCCTGTGCATCGGCCAGAGCTCAGTAAACAGCATCTGTAGTGCTCATCACATTACTGTCATAGGGAGGAAAAGGAAGCAGGGAGCTGTGCTCTCTGAGGGTGTTGCTGTTATCTCTGTGTAATCTAAATGCTTTATGTGTGAACACCGATAGTATGTATATGCATATGCGCTGTGTGTACATGTCTCTGTGTGTTGGCTTGACTGGATTAGTGAGGAGAGAGAGTGAGCAGTTGCAGTACAGAGTGTGAAAGAGAGAGAAGCAGAGTAGCAGTACAAAACAACGCCTGGAGGCTCAATCTGTTCCTCACTGAGCTACATCAGTGTTAGAAACGGCGGCCCGGCCCGTGGGGAAGCCTCCATTCGCTCCATCAAACTGTCAGGCAGCCAGCAGAGCTGCACAGGGAGACTCTCAGCTGCCCCCAGGGCCAGTTCAAGTCAACATCCCATTTCCTTGCCTCCTCGCCTAATTTCTCCTATGCCCCGACTTAAATTTCCAATGCCCAGTGTCTGCCGCTGCAACTCAGCAGCACCAGGCCCAGGGCCATGTCAAAACACAGTGAGGTGCTCAGGGTTGTGCATGTGGATACGCACAAATCAGCTAAAGTCACACAATCAGCAGAGACCGGAGGAAGCAGGGGGATTTTATGAAAGACGGCACAAAAAAGAAATCTGTGGCTTTTTTTTCTCAAATATACTCGTAGCACAGTTGTGCATTCCCCTGTCCCTTCAGGTTTCTGGCAGTCTTCGTCTTTCTCTCTGAGCTGAATAAATGCTCCCTGTTCCTTCATACATCTGCCATTAGTGTCTGTTTTTCCCCTGCCAAACTACTCCAAGGATCACACAAGCAGCTCAGCCAGTTCTGTCACTCTCCCAGGGTTCTGCTGAAAGCAGAGGTTGGGGGATTTGGAGAGGACAAGCCAGTCATTTAATTTAGTGAAGAAGGGGGACTACTCTTCAAGTTTATCCACACTGCTATCACCATCAATCTGTCCATGTACCGCACCCCTGCATCCCCCTCTTCCTCCTTGACTTTACCACATACTTTGCATGGAAGTGAGGTAGAGCACTGCCAGGTCTCAGTGCTGTTTACATGGACTCTGGGTAATGTTAAAGTCTGCTTAGTTTGGCCCGAGGTCAGAACTATATCTTTCCTCACCCTGTCTTGATTTACATGGCCCCGCTGACTCTTTCCTTAAGTGTGTCAGCTCTAAACCAGAGGCCTCTGTGTATCTGGCTAATGCAAAGATCTTCCCAAGCTTGTCTTCTTCAATCCTCCCTCTCTCTCATTATCTCTGTCCTCTCTCAATAGGCCTCTGTGAAAGGAGCTTTTGCTGAAGCTGTTGCTGTTTGCACAGCCACCTCCCAGGTCCCAGGCTCAAATATGGTTTTGTGTGAGAGCCTGTCTTTGTCTGCTGGTCGATATCATTTCTGCTCAGCAGAGCTTTTTCCCTCCATCTCATTCCCTGTGGACCCTACATCTTCACTGGAATCAATTCTTTCCTAATCCAGAGCTCCCAGGCTGAACCCGGGTAATCAGCTGACTTCCGATGCCGCCTGCTGGGGAGGTCAAGGGTCAAATGGCTGTATGTATTTGATCCTGTGATCAGATCACTCAGCTAGGTTGTGCTTTAAGATACAGCTTTTGGAGTCAAGAGGAATCTCTTGTTTTTTTTTCTGTGGTATTGAGAGTTAAATGTAGTCATCCATTTGTTATTATATGAGCCAAAAAAACACAAGAATAAACAGCAAGTTCCCTGAAGTCTTTTTATTTTATTTCAATTTATTTTGTTCAATTTCATTTTATTTTTTCTCCATTTAGTTGCACAGCCATGATAAAATCCAGATTGAAGGATAATTTCCAAAAATTTCAAAGAATCCTTTTTTTGTCAGAAGGCCAGTGAGACTTTTAGATATCCCGCTAATGTTTCAGGCCCAGAAGGAGGTCCCTCGGTGGATTTAAAGTTCCACATCTATACCCCATCAGAATTTCCACAGATCCTGCATCCCAACACATCATCCAAGCATCTGCAGGAGGGAAATTGCAGGAAAAAATTGGTGTTGTTCCACCAGTATCTGCCACAGTTTTGGTCCTCATCTATCTAAATGGGCCATTACCCCCTCTGTGTGCTTTCACTGCAGGAGGTCTGCGTTTGCCAGAACTCTTCTTTTACAATCAGGGGTCTCTATGGCTTGTCCCTGGCGAAAAGTCCTCTAAGTTGATGTAATTTCTCCCACCACCATGAAGATTTATGCATTTTTGGATTGTTGGCCTATCTTTTTATTCACTTTAATAAGGGATATATTAAGCAGTTTTTGCCTCATGACATTTTTCCATTACATGGTACAGTACAGTACTGTGGGGTAAGGGACGGTGTCGTTCAAACCAGCACAGCTGTTGAAAATAGACAGTATCCCTTCGCTGTGGACAGGGTCAGCTGTTTATCGTCGCAGTGTGTATGACTGCAGCGACACAGACGAGACACACATCTTTGCTGTGTGTGTGTTTATTGCATTACACTAATTTAGCAGATGCTTTCATCAAAGCTACTTACAAGTGAAGAAGTATGAAAGAGTAAAGAGGAATTGATATGAATTGCATTTAATATGTTTACGACATGTTTTTGCTTCAGAATGGTTTGAATGTCTTTTGGAAGTGATCAAAATAAATGTGCGTTACAGAGCTTGTTGCAGACTGCAGAGAAACAGATAACATCATAGAACAAGGTAGTCTGACGTCTGCATCAACTGCTGCAGAGAGTTGTTTACACCATTTTTTCTGAACCGAACTTTGACTGGAGTTGTACCAAAAAGTACAAGTTACTTGATACTACCTGTAATGAAAAAAAAAAAAAAGGTACTGCACCATGGAATAGAAAATCACCATTACTGTTGTCAAGGTGTGAAAGTAAAATCGCAGTTACTAACGATTGAGAACTTTCTCAATTTACGTACAACTCGTCTTACAAACTTGAGATGACAGTGAGGCTTAAATGCCAGCAGCTATGGCAGCCCTTGTGTTGCTTATTTTCTCCACATTTCCTGCAGCAAGTAATGGGTGGCGATCAGTATTCAGGAAGACAGGGGCTGACGCCGTGCCAGCATATGCGTAGCCAGGCAAGTTCTTCCTCTGTTCCTCCCTCTATCTCTGAGGCAGAATTCATGGCAGACTGTCCTCTGAGTGTGACAAGTGGAGCTGTGTGATTAATTTGGCTAGTCGTTTTATTGTGCTCCGGGAGCCGCAGCACTTATTGTCTTTCCCTTGCACGTCTATCGGAATGTGCCAGAGAAAATGTCCAGGAGAAGCCAGACATCCATCCCACCCTCTCTCTTTTTTTTTTTCCCTGCTTCTTTTCTCACAGCCCTGCTTCATTTCAGGACTGAGCTACAGGGTCATCATGGGAGCCAACTCAGGTCGAGGCCTGGCTCAATCCAGGGCTGCTGGTGGAATGAATCTCCTGCCTCTGAAGTGTTGAAAGCTGTGCAAATGTCAAACGTGTCTGTCTGATGTGCTGGCTGAGGAGAGGAGGGCTGGGAGAGGAGGTGGGAAGCGAGGAGGGTGGGCTGTGGATGAGGCTGAAGCTGGTCCCCTGTTACACGCTGTAGATGGCTGCTGCCAGGTGCAGATTTTGCTGCTCGCTCCCTGCCTCAGAGTAGCTGGCCTTTTTTTCTTTATTCTTCCATTTCCTTGGTAGAGGCTTGGTTTGTCAACACAAACCACTGGGGGCCTCGCTCCTGTCAGGCAGCTTAGTGAGCAGCACATCTCTCAGATTTTAACAACGTCCCCTCTGACCGCCAAACGTGCTGTTTAGGGAGGCTTCGCTTTGGGTTTGTGGTTTTGCATTTTCACCATTTGGCTTTCTTGTACAGTCTTACTGAAGATTGCTTTCCGAGAGCAGATAGTTAAAGGAGCATTGGATGCTTGTCTTTTTGTCAGTACACGTAGACTCATACAAACATAAACCAATGCTGTATCTTTAATGTATTCCTTTCTTTGACTGGACTAAATATAATAGCCCAATAGGACAATCATATACAGTACTGACAAAATTGCTCTAACATCACTTCCATCCGCCCATGCCTTCATCTCTGTAGCATCCCGCCAGCCTGTTGTTATGGTTTTCCTCCCCATTTCCACCTGCCTTTTTTTTCCCCTGCTGTGCTGTGTCTCCGTCTCTGTCTGAGCCGTAGCTGGTATTCCTCTTAACGCTCTGCTGCAGTGCATGCTTCTTGTAAAAGGATAAGCACCATGCTGTGCTCTTTTGATATTATTTTCCTCCTCGCCAGCTCCAGCCTTATGAGGCCTCATCTCTAGTGTCATGGCTACTTCAGTAACGACAAGGCCAAGCATGTACCTAGGGAATAGACATAGCCATTTGTTCATCGCCTGGGGTTTAAACTCATCTTTAGTAACAGAGTGGAGCCCACAACCACTGTGAGTTGGAAGTCATCCTTTCAGATGCATACCAAGAATATATTAACACGGATTTTCTGACAACAGGGTTACGATGGAGTTTCTATCAGCTCTTTTCAATGTATTTCTTAGTTAGGTTGCAATTTGAGCCCAACTAGCAGTATAGAAATGGCTGGAAATGAATTTGTCTGGAATTCACAGCCTGAATGGGGAACTGATTGAAAAGAATACCACCACTTTCTTTCTTGATTTCTCGCACTCTGTCTTTTGACACTCAGTCCAAAAGTTTCTGAAGGTAGAAGAGGACATGTATAGAAATGCAAAGAATATGTTTGGTTCCCATTGTCTCATATGTGTTGGTATGCATTTAGGAGTTAACACTAAAGAGTCTTTCTCATTTTTTAATTTGCGGTCTTAAGTTGTTAACATGAGTAAACATTAACTATTTAAACGAGGAATAAAGAAAACACTTCTTTTCCATATTCCTTTATACACTCATTTTGTCAACTTGTCTGAGGCACTTGGACCAGCAAATATTTGATCTTCTCCATCTTTTTTTAGTATTTAAGAAATAGAAGAAAAAATGGAAAAAGTAAATACACCTGTGCATTTATCACCACTTATAATCCGTAGAGATACAATCAGGTCTTACAAACAGGCCAACAGAGAACTAAGAAGAGGATTACATCTTCTATTTTTTTTTTATTAAATTGATTATCCAATAATTTATTTTCCTTCTGAAGATGTTTTGCATGAGCAAATATGCCAGGGACAACCACAAATTTACACACAAAATACTTTCACAACACTTCCATCTTCCACCCATGGATAGAATCAAATAGATTTTCTTGCTTTTGGTCTTTTTTAAGAATACCTGTGTATGGTTAAGAGGAGCTCAGACATCTCTTTGAGTTATTGAGCTTCTGCTAGTGATGTAAACCCGACAGTAGACCCTCCCAAGCAGTTGAGTCACATTGTTTTTCACTTATTTCTTCTAGCAGCAAGGACTCCTGCTGTATCCCTTGTCTTGGAATAGTAGGATGAATCATGGTGCATGGACCCCCCACACACACTTGCCCCCGTTCATGTCTCCTGAGAGATCTTGACCACTGAGCCCTTGTTCTGATTACTCTCGTTACTTAATTATACGTTTGGACCCACTGCGCTCACAACAAAGGGCCGCTGTGCCTCTATTGACCCAGCTCCCGTTTCATTGTCCGCTGCTCTGACAGGGAGTCAAACAAAATAAAGAGGGTCCACTTAAATATGTTGCCACAGGGACTTAATTGACAGATTGAAGGCCGATTGTCACAAGGGACAGTCTGTCTCCCTCTGTGTGGCTCTTCGCTTGAATTGCTCCATTCCTCGTGCATGCTGCTGTGAGGTCCAGTGGGACTGTCCTGCTGCTCGACCACTTCTATTTCCACAACTTTACTATCTATTGTCTGGGGGGGAGAGAGTTAGCAGCCAAAAGCATTTAGTGATAAATGAATGTGAGAAACAGAGGCAAAGGAGCTGGATTTAAGTTGAAGAATGTGGTACTGAAAGTCGAACAAGCAGAGTCACAGAGAGTTATTGACTTTACCTTCACATAAGATGAATGTAATTCCTAGAATTTGTGTGAATTTGATTTAATTTTAATTTTTTGTTATTTTCTTAAAAGGATTTCTTAGGGTCAACATTCCAGAAATGAAGGATTTGGGCCCTACAGTGTTCTCATTATCTGTTTGTCAGTGACATGGTCTGACTTTTTTTCCCCATCTTCTCAAGATATTAAGCCTGTTTAACACACTGTTTAACAGAAATTTCAAGTGTCAAAGCCAAACCACTTCACTTTTTGACGAACTAGAAAGTAGTTTGGCTTTTGACCATGCTAGTCAAGGCACATATCAGAAAACAGTTTTTACTTCGAAAACTCTTTTTACTCAGTTCCTTCATCCCTGTTGGAATCTTACATACAAATTAAAGACTGGCTTGTCACAAGACAGATTTGAAATACCACTCTTAATAGGCAGTGTGCTGGAGAATTCAAAGAACCTTAGCTCTCTGTGTCCTTGAGATGCTATCGTCCAATTTTAAAGTACACTCAAAGGGCTAAATGACAAGCCACAGCTGAATGCAAAATCGCTTAACAGGCTCTTTATAATAGCACCTTGTGTATAATAGTCTTCGTTTTTTCATCTTCTGCAAATTTACAGCATTGAATTCGTGACAAAAACACCAGAATGGTTTTCTGTGCGGCTGTGCCTCTTTTGAAACTTGAAAAACTCTCTTTGACTACCACACTCTCTTTTCCCTCTTCATCCTGTGCTGTTTGTACTGAGAGCTGACAGTGAGTGAGAGGTTGCACACAAAAATAACATCTGCAGTGATTATGCTATGTGGGGGAGCCAAATGAATACTTCTTTACGTTCCCTGTGTCTGTCTGTTTTCTATTACAGTGTGACAGCGAGAGTGACATTGACGACAAGGTAAGACCGCTTTTTCTGTGTTTATTCACAAACTATATGTGGGCTGGGAGCTGTGAATAGCAACATTTGAGCTCTCAAGTAAAGAAGGAAGACAGTCAAAGTGTGTTGTTAGCAAAAAAAAAAAGAAAACGAGGGGAGGAGAGGGGTTGGTGCTCCGATCGCTGTTGATCATCCACATTTCACACAAAAATGCTAAATGTGGCTCACAATGAAGCTAACTTTCTTTTTTGTGTAAAAAGTTTTTTTTTTTGGCATATTTGGCCTGCATATATATTACATCAACATGGTCGCCAGGAAAATACATGTTATTTTACATTCCTTGGAACCAGAAATGCTTACAGTATCCATGTCTAATCTGTAGGTATTTTACTTTGTTTGCTTTTATTCCCCGCACGTGTATAGTGTCTACATCTATTTTACTCTTTTCATAAATTACTTTTAGTTCTTGCGTGAATATCAGCTTTATTGATCAAGAAATAAGGACCTATTGGGAAATAGCATGGGTAGGTGAATGGCTCTAACACATAGGCTTTCAGCTGACATACCCATGTTTGACTTAAGCAGGAAACTGTTATTCTTTATTAACCTGTGGTAAGTGCTATTTTCCCCACCTCTTGATTAAGTTCCTAAAATATAATAACTTCTCAAGATCAGGAAACAAAATATCTGGTTATGGTTCACTTAAATACTCGCAGAGTTGTAGGCTTGTAGACATGCATTGCTAATTGTCGAATACCTTTGTAGGTAGTGAACGTATTCCTGCTTTCCAGAAACATACAGTGACACTGTATTTTCCTTGAGATTTGTTTGGTTACATATGTTCTTTAGCAAATGGCACATAAAGTGTATGTGTCTCTACATTTATTCTTATCCAGCAGCTCTCATCACCTCTATCTGCTTGTTTTCCTAAGATGCTAGATAGGAATATCTTGAGTTTGTGCTTCATAAGTTGTCATTTCAGTTAAACATTTAATGGTCAAGGAGTTAACCATTCTAAAAATAGAGAAGGTTGTTTCATAGAGTGAATTAGATTATGTGTGTCTCTCTTTTTAACCTAATTAAAGATGGGAGGGAAAATGTCATTTTTGCACGAGTGAAGTAAAAAGGAATTTCCACATGCAACAGTCTGCAAACTAACTTTCCCGATATCTGGGTGTGCATAGAAACGTCAATACTATTTTAGCAGTGACGTTACTATTCGGCAACTTGCCAGATGAAATCTATAAGTTTCAGCTTTGTGTATTTGTTTGTTGCAGACTTAGAGGTGGTAGGCTGATGGCAGCCACCTGTTTACAAGATGAAACACCTTTGGGGAACCTCACACATTCTAATTCCTCTACAGATTAGTAATTACCCCCTGGTAAATGAATAAGATAGCATGCCTAATCTTCTGTAAGCTTAGCTTCCAGTACTGTGGAAATGTGTGCAACTCTCACCCTATAAATAATACATTGATAACAGGTACAATTTGCATTAACTGTAGGTTGGCAAGTCAATGGGCTTTTATCTCTACGTAGAAACGACAGGAAACCAAGAGTGCTTGCCAGTTGACGCGATGGAGGGACATAGTAGCCTTGTCAGCTTCCATAGAGCTACGCGGCATCACTGTCTGGGGTTAGAGAGGGAAATAAAATGGGAGAAATGGTTTAAGATTATTTCCTTTATTAGGATTTGTTTTCCTTCAGTTACTTCAGACGTATAATAGTTCTTAACGGTTTCACAAATTTGATGTTTATTAGTATAAAGGTTGAATTGTCCTAATTAACATAATTCTACCTAAGGAAAGAGAACAGAAATAAAAACAAACTAATCTGGCAGGTTTGCAGAAACTCAGCTGTGTTTCTTATGGTTGGTGAGTTGTCAGACTGTTCAGAAAAAGAGCTTTCTTTTTCATGGGATATTGAATAAACATTTCTAAATAACACTTCTGCTTTTAAACACTCTTGACTGCATCAGTATTGCCTTTATATTAGCCTAGTTGCTATACAGTACATGAACCTTGCCTTGAGTGGGCTAACTGCAAGGTAACTTTAAGCTCTGTTATTATTTAAATGTAACAGCTGAATCATTGCTAGATAAGAGACTGTTTACAATCAGTATATGTGTGATGTGAAAATGTTCTTTGTTGTGGCACTTGCTTCATTTCAAGATTGCGGTTCATTTTCAGTCAACAAACTCCTTTTGGCAGTAGCTTATTGTATTTTGGCTTGTGAAACATCTATAAGGAATAGTAATGTACAAATGTCTCAATAATTACAAGTTACTTTACACTCACACATTGAGACACAATACTTAAAGCATTGTGCTGTCTGAGAAAAAAATAACTACTCTCTTAACACGAAATCAAGACTACAAATAAGAACTCTAAACTATTAGCAGTGAAACAGTATTGCAAGTGAAAAACGTAAATGAAAGTTACCATTAACCATGTTAATTCCAATCTGCTTCAGCGATATTTACTCTCTCTTCAAGCGTTGCTCTCATTTCTTACTCTCTATTCTCGTTCCAAAAGTTGTCATTCTTGTTACTTAAAACATAGGTTGGCAAAGCTATGTGGGGTTCATTATTGCTTTAATGTATAATTTTTTGAAACTACACCAATGAGGTGAATGTATTTTACAAGAGGGCTAAATAAAAAAAGAACATCTGGAAAAGGAGTATAGCAGGAATGACATTTTCATTCCCTCAGCAACACATATTATCATAATTAAAGTGATGAGAATTGCGAGTCACCCATATCAAATTACTGAGGAGAGAAGAATGGGCAAAAATGATTTGACAGGCCATCACCAAAAGCAGAAAAAAAATTAGGGAAAAAAAGGGTTTCATGAGGAGAGAGACAAACACTGTCATTTGTAATTCCGTGTACTCAGGATAGCTTGACAGTGATAATTTCCCACAACCTTTTGCTATAACAGGTGCCAGCTCTCCTGTATCTATCCAGTGAAAATAAAGACTCCTTTCATATCAGATTACCAGCCACCTGAACACCCACATTTGTCAGGATTTCACAGATTAAGTTAATTAGAATATTGCTTCCAGGTGTGCCTCCGGGGTGCAATCAGTTACAGTGTATTTGAATAACAGTGATGAGTTGCTACAGCAAAGTCAGTTTAGATTGCTGCACGTTGAGAAGCTTGCTTATTTCAAACCAACGCTTGAGACAGCGTGCATTGATGTGTTTCCAGCACATGTCAGACTTGAATTCTTTGGAGTTTGCCAGGTCACCTCCAGTTTTGTGTGAATAGGAACACAGCCTTGAGAATACAAGCAATCATGTCTTTCACTTGTTTGGTTCCTCATCATTGTTACTCTTGACAGACCTGCGATCTCATGTCCACTATTACATGATTATGGACAATAAGAGCCATTCACGATACATTTAAAAGAAATAGCCTTGACTTTGGATTTCCTTTATATTTGTACCCTGCAAGAAAACACGCAAAAAAAAGGATTTATTCTGGAGAATAATCTTTTTTTGTTGTTGTTATTGAAGCAACAGTAATGTTTTTGTATAGAGCAGTGGAAATGTAAATGGTTAGTTCCTTTGCTATAAAGAAATTCAGTGTTTTTAGTCATGCCATGTAATGGAAGTATGTTAATCAACTACATTTTAACTTTGATCAAATACTTTAAGAAACTGAAAGGTGCAATATATAATTTTTTTTTTCTTTCACTGTCTGTTAGTTGTTATGTCTGTTATTGCTGGTGCAAGTTGTTCATTGGCATCAGTTGCTACTTCCTGTTAGCATCTAGTGGGACTTAAAAAAAATATATTTTTCAAAAATGTCATCTGCAGAATGACACAGGAGGAACCTAACTATGACATAGGCTGATGAAACGTCTCCCAAAACTGAGTGAGTTCTTACTCGTAAGACAGGCATGTGTAATGCAGACAGATCAAGATGTGTGTTTGAATGAACTTATGTATGAAGTCATTTGCTATGACTGAGCAGAGGAGTGTTTAAAATCAATATTGATCCATAGAATCATGGGTTCTGCAGCGGTTTGCAGCTTGAGTGTTGCCTCTGTGAAAGAGATTAGTACAGAAGTAGTGTTTATACTTCCACATTTTCAAGGTGTCACCAGGAACTAAGGTTTGCACGGATAGAGATTAAGTAATGTAGCCCTCGTAAAAAAAAAAATGTCTCAAAACTGACCACAAACACAGCAACAGAATGATAATCAGGGAAGCATCTGAATCCCTTTCTTTCTTTAACAACTGTGGCTTCATAGATAACATTGGAAACTAATCGAGGACAGCATCAACAGGACACTTTATGTTGTATTACATGGATGAGGTGAAAAAACAACATTTGATTCAGGGTTTTGTGTTTTGTAGTTCGTTGCATTTTTGCAGCAAAACCTTTCTTCCCAGTGGTGGTGTGGACAATATTCTGATGTGTTTGCATGAAAAATAAGACCAAGGCTTATGTGTAGACTTTATCAGGACATTCCAGTGAAATTATTATTTTTTCTGTAATTTGTTAATATCTGGACAAAACAATTACAGTGGGCTAATTGTTTTGAAAGTTGGTTATGTGCATCAGAGCACTGAAGAAAAATAACAAGTTGTCGATTCCAACTCTAGCAATATTCTAAAGCCATTTTGTCTTCCATAAGAAAATCAAGCCATGTAAGTAATGGTGGTTTATCTCTATAATATGAGCAGGCCAAAGTAACCGGTTCTATCAGTGCCACTGTATGTGCACGTGGTTCTGATATCACAAAGCCATGCTGTGTTGTTCATGTTTCAGCTATGAGGTTGGCTACATGTTCTACAAAGTAAACTCTGTGAGTAAGATCACATATGATAGCTGGAAATGGTGGCTTATAACAAAAAGTACAGAATTTTAAAATCTAAATCTTTAAAGACGTTTTTTTTTCTCATACTAAATAACATTTAATCATCAAAACAAGGTAAAAATAATTTATGTATTTTGAGCTGTTGACAGCATATTTTTAGATGTATGATGTAATGTAGAGATTTCTTTCGGAATTGTATGCAAATTAGCATAATTATTGATATATCTAATGTTATTATTATTATTATTGAATTGTATGTTATTTGTATATATTAAACATACAATTTTAGAAAAATTGCAATACAAAAAAGTAATAAACTGGGAGATTTTCATGGTGATACCATCTATCAATTTTCTATATCCATTTTATCCAATTAGGGTCGCTGGAGCCTATCCCAGCTGCAAAAACCAGGATACTCCCTGGATAAGTCCTCAGACATTCATTAGGCCAACACTGAGACAAACAAGACAAACTATGTACTCTCACAATTTAGAATCATCATCCACAAGTTCCATGACATTCATAACATTTCCCTGCTTGCTGTCATGTTGTCTCTGTTAGAATTAATGAATGTAAAGACTGAAGTACTAGAAGAGCAGTGGTGGTGTGAGTAAAAGAGAAAATCAATTTTCTTAAAAGAAAAGTCCTAAACCACAAAGCAAAAGTAAGCTTGAACGTAGATGGATGCCTTTTTTTTCTTCCTGTTGAGGATTCATTGATGAATGCTAGTAAAGAATAGTTGCTAGCTATGATGTGTGCTGGGCAACTTTTTCATTTCTGGCCATATGTATTTATATTGAAAAAGAAGGAGAAAACTTGTCTTTAATTGTGCTGGACAAATAGTGCCTGATTTCAGTTGAAATGTACAGGAACTGCCCCACTAGCAAAAGCCCTCCTGTTACCTGATAACAGATGACATGCAATTCAATAACCAATAACCAAAAACCAATGAATAGTTTATAATTTATTTATTTTCTGAGACTCTCTTTTGACTATTTAGCATGAAAAATACTTTTCCCTTATTACTTTGTAATAAGGGAAAAGTATTTTTCATGCGGTTACTCATTTAATTGATTAAATAATCAATAGAATATCTGAATACCAAAATAGTCGTTTGCTGCAGCCCTACTGGCAATTTTGCTGACTTGTTGTAGCAGGAGCCTTTTCTAAATTGTCACCTCTGACAGAGTCTGACTTGTGGTTTCCTTCTATGTAGCTTATTGCTAGCTTTGATGTTAGCTGTAATTTTATATCCTCATTTGTAAGTCGCTTTGGATAAAAGCGTCTGCTAAATGCATAAACATAAACATAAATGATGTGTCCTCCAGACACGCAGCATTGAGAGAAATAACTTCTATGCAAGCTGCAAACCATTGCATATACATATATGTATACACTGCAGGGCAGTTATATTTCTATCCATAAGCTAAAGCATACTTTACATAATGTCATGCTTAGCATCTGTGTTCCTCTTCACAGTTTCAGCCTACTACAACTAAGCAAGTATCGTCATTGTACATTCTGCACACACATCAAACATAATGTTTTAGCCAAGATCATTAGATGCTTGTAGGGCAGTGAGGCTTGCAGTAGACTTATAAGACAGCCAAGAGTGTGAGTCTGCCTTTTGTCAGTGAAAAAAAAGGTAAACACAGCTATGGCTGAAGCTCTTGGAAAGTAAACATCAGGAGCCACTGTTAAAACAGAAATATATGTATGTATTGATAAAAGTGATTTCAGAATATCAGGCATATATAGAAGAAACAACAGCGACCTTTCTTCTGCACTATTTTCATTTGTACCTTGAGTGTGTCCACGCACCCTTTAATTAACGTGCAATTACATGATCCCAATATTGCTTCTTAAAAAAAGATTTATGAAACGGTTTGATTGTGTAATGGTGATATATGCATGGTGTCACAATGTGATTGAATAGTATGATATGTATCATTTATCATGTATTATGGATATGTGTTTGATATATCATGTTCATTTCTCTTTTGAATATTCAACAGGATTGGTTAAATGGTTTCAATTGGCAAGAAAGGATCGTGTCGACAATTGATTTTTTTCTTCTTCATATTCTCCTGTTTGACACGACATCAGGAACCTCATAAAGCTTAGCTAAAGATTTCACCATCAGTGTCATAACAGCAGATATTATTCAAACAGTTTTTTCCACAACTAAATTGAAAACCTTTTTCCATCCCACCTATAATCAATAAGTCAGCCAATTTTGCCAACCTTTGCTTCAAATAAAGACAGTGGTTTTCTTTCATTGATGAGGCAGAGAAAGAAATAAAGTGGGATTTATTCCCTCTCAGTTTGTTCATGCACTCTTGTGCACTGTCATTCTATCTCCATTAGATCCCACTTCTCCATTCTAGCTGGCTTCTCCATTTCCTCTATATTCTTTCTCCTATGTGAATATTACCGTGGCTATCTGTCTGGATGTGAAATGGCAGCGCCCCAGTGTCAGGTGAATTACCATCGACACCACAGCATCAATATAGCCACGGCAGAGGACACCCAGGTCGACTAATTCTATTTGGTCCTATTTGCCGAGCAGTCACTCAACAGAAAGTGTATCTGTCTCTGAGGGAGTCTCCGACGACCATCGCCACATCCTGTCTGTGAGCTCCTTTATAGCTCTGGTGTACACGTCTGCCATGGCAGCACACAGGCCTTGATTGACATATTAATTCCTCTTTTACCTCCTTATCTTCCTCCAGTTTGCCGAATGAATGCCGTATCACCACATCCAAGCGTCTTTACTGGCTTATCCGTAATGGCTTGTCAGCTAGTGGCATCCTCCCAATTGATATATTGGGGGTATGCCTTGTATAGCTAGCTGTGCGCCAGCAAAGAAAAAAATCAAGAAGTTGCTGTTGGGATTTTAATATATCCCTTAACACTTCGACAGCAATCACCTATCCATTTTTTTTCTTTTAAAATTTTTTCCTCATTTTGTATCTGCTCCTTTTAATTTACGGCCTGCTCCATAGATGGCATTGCCAGTGTTCTTTACCACTTCGCCTCCATTGCCATCCTCTGAAAGGGAAACATTAATATATATATAAGGGGAACACTAATATATATTCATGTAGTGAAGGTTTGTGCCCCCTCCTACATACTCTTCCCCAACCCATGCGGCTTTGTGGGATCCAGACTGGTCTCTTAGAGTCATCATATTCTATAACAAACAGGCCACCCACCAGGCCACTGACAACCTTAACATGTTTTTTACAGACAGAAAAAATGGATCAGCTTAATGTTTCGACACAAGTGATCATCCGTCCTCATCTCTTTAATGAAATTAGATTAAGTGCACCTGGGAAAGAGCTGAGAAAGCAGAATGCCTCAACACCTCCTTTAATCTAAAACCAATTTGCCAGTAATATTCCTTTCCCCCCAGCTTGGGATTCGTCTGCCCTGATTCAAAATGGAGGAAGAACGAGATGAGACCAGAGCTGACTGGTTGCATTCAGCTCCCCACAGGCTCTGTGAAATTAGAACTGACACCAGCAACACAGACCTTAATATGGAGATGTCATTTTTCTCCTCTTGCCTTTGTCTTTTTTTTCTCACTGTTTCCTTCTCTCATTCTTTTTTCTCCTTACTTCCTCCCATAGAAAAAGGGCGGAATACCAAATGTCTTACAACTGTAAGCATTAATCATTACCCCCTAACATCACTTATGTTTAGAGGTAAATATTAAGATTAGAGTTATGGAGCAAATAATGAAGACTTCAAACTTTGCAGATTGGCCAAATGAAGTATGCTATCCATTAGGTGGTCTTATGACATTCCTCCCATCAAGATTACAATAAACCTGGAAACACTTACCTCTTTGATTTATATTGGGCTGTTTGCAACATGGTCTCATTTATGGTCAGCTCCAACTCTTGTGTGCTCAACTGGCTAATGTTTTTTTTTTTTTTTTTTGAATATGTGTAGTTGTCAAGCAGTGCATCTGTTGTAGATTTAGCGCACAAGCATGTGGAGATCAGGGAGTGCATTTGATTTTGCCTCTGAAGTAAAGAAGGGCGTCCTTCGTCTCAGCAGTATGTGATCTGTATATGCGTTAGTAGGTGTGTGTGTGTGTGCGTGTGCACACGCTTGGAGGCAAGTGAGTATAAGGCCATGCATAGCTGTGAAAACCAGCCCCAGTGAATGTTGGGAAGAAGAGGCGTGATGACAGAAAAAGACTTGAAGCTTCTGCAGGGCCAGCCAGCAGACACAGTCAACTGACATCAGCAAAGACAGCTTGTCAGTAACAATGCATGTCATACAGCAATGCAGGGACAGTCAACATAGCCGTGGCGTCATTGATGTGGCATCCAGTACCCCGGTCCAGATTCTCTCTTAAAGGTTAGCACCGATGTTGGCATTGCAGATGAAAATAGAAAGATTGTGGCAAACAAAACTACCCCAGCCACTCAGAACAAGAGAGGTGTGAAAATACAACGTGGCATCAGCACTCAATGCACAATCTTCTTTCACTTACTGCCTTTGCTCAGGGAGTGTTTATGTTGGCATTGTTAATGGAACATCCCTTTGTTCTGTTAAAGTCAAAATGCAGACTCCATTCTGTCTTTACCCTGCTAACTGAGAAAATCCTCTCACCACTCAGCCACGTTCAAAAGCTTGTGATCATTGTTATTGAGGGAGTTATTGTTGCCTCAATGAACACCAGGTGTAGGTTTTTTCTCACTGTGAAGTAGATCCATTTTAAGGGTGGTTTTCTTCAAACACTGTTTTTTTCCCACCTAAGAGTCCTGGTTCTGTAATAGAAGAGTTTTCAGCAATGGCCAGGTGAAACGCTTGATTGAACAATTTTCTGCTAGAGATCTCCTTAGTTCAATGATACGGCGATGAAGAAAACACGGCACACCATATCAAACAAGACAAGCTGTGAGGTTTTACACAAGCTGTGTGTCACACTGCATCTAACTGTTAATGTATCTGTCGAACATTACTTGTACTTTGGAAATGAATGATACGCATATACTGCACTATTTTCGGTCACAAAGTCATTTTTTATGTCCCTGCTTTTAATGACTTTAAAAGTTAAAATAAAAAGTGCACATCTGCTGTCATTAATAAAATGCACGTATGTAAGTTTAGAATGCAAAGTAGAAATAAAATGACTAATCTGTAGAGGGTTGTAGCTTTTATTGGTAGCATAACTTAATTTTCCTTTCAAAATAATCAGATTACAAACATAAAACTTGCGTGATATAGTTAATTTAGGTAAAAATCTTTTTGTGGATACTAAGCCTTGAATGAAGCTCTATTACAGACATTAATCCACACCCACTTAATAACGAGTGAAGCATAACAAGTCATGATGGCAGGAATCTCAATGCATTTGTGTTGTACAATGTTCAGCATGCAGCTAAACTGACTTACTTAATTCTAAATGTCCATCCACTGCTCTTGAAACCAGCATGGCACAATATTCATTGTTTTTCAAATGGCCTGTGTTTGACTAACAATCCAAAGACTATATACATTTTTCCACATGAGTGATAAAAGTAAAATTGACTCCATATTGGGTACAGATGGTCTGTGGAAGGAGGAAAAGACACAAATGTTTTTGTGTGTGCGGATGTAAGATTTGAGCGTTTCTGATCGTGCATAAACACAATGCCTAAGTGGGTTTTTATTCAATAAACATGGCTGGACTGTAATTACTTACACATTTCTTCTGGCTGGAAAGCCAAGACAGACTTTGTGCACATTAGAGTTGGCGCGCTGAGACTCATGTCTGTCCCTGCCTTGGCTTGTCTGCAGAAGACTTCTTAATGCAAGAGGACTGGCTTTTCCTCCAAAACAAATGGCATATGCAATCAGGGATAAATTTAGAATTCCCTTGTTGTAATTAGGAATCTGTGCCATTGTGGATAATATTTCCCTGAAGAAGTGTTGCTTCCTCTTTGGCCAGGAATATATAAGTAAATGGAGTTTAGGTCCACTGTGGCTAAGAAAAGAATGTTTAGTGAGCCTCAATTCACTTTTCAGACAAAGAGTCCAGTCAACATTGGGTTAGCCATATTTTTTGTAGAAATCTTATAAGAAATATCAACACACATTAATCAACAAGTCACAGGTGAAAGATTTCTGCTGAGGCCAAACTTCATAACCTTGCGTCTTTATGTTTAGGATCATCTGCAGCTCTCATAATGGTGATGATGGACAATAAAAGAAGTGAGCAATGAGCCGCTCTCCCACCCACTAAGAGAAACATAGTCCATCTTTCTTTTGCTAACCACTTGAGCATCTCCAAGTCAATCTAAACACTCAGATGCCTGTGGCTGTGTTGGTGACTGCCAGACCTCAAGCCCTGCAGGTCCTCACGTCACTTGGGCTCTGGAGGGAACTTTCGGTGGGCAAACGTGCATGTGATGTGGAAAGTCGAGAACCCCAGAGAGTACACTGAGATCAGGCCCAAACACACACAGGGGCCAGCTGCTTTCAATTAAACCAGAAACCCCAACCATGGCAGTCCCTGATGCGCACAACCAGGCTACTTTGATCTGCACCAGCGAGGGGAGAAGGTACAGAGGCTACAAGGATTACAGAAAAAAAAAGATTATTACATTCTGCATAAAAGCTAGGATGGACATCATGGGCTGAAGCGAGGACTGCAGCAGCTGACCAGGAGAAGTGGAAGTGCTCTGTGAAGGCCTTATGTGCCACAAGGCACGAAGTGGATAGGTAACAGGTAACAGCATAAAAGTTAACAGCCATTTTTAGGTTTGAGGGCAGAAGGAGCAAGATGTTAATGACCGCTGTCAATCATGTCCTTTTGACAGTTATTTTCCCTTCTCCCTATAATTTTGGTTTGTTTTAATTAGTGAGCACACCTGCCCTCTCTCCCAAATTAACTGTGGAACACTACTGTTGCAGTTTATTTGGGCACTGAAGGCCATTTTTTAATCATTCAGGGCACATGGGTACAAGTAAAGCTGATGTGCTTGTCAGTTTTACTGTGACACACAGAAGAGGTCTAACAGCTCTTGCATATGTGTGGGGTTTGGAGACCAAACCAGACAGAGGACCCCCACCCCCAAAGCACATCAGACACAGGCAGCATGGGCATCCATTAAATTAATTTGACTTCATTAGTGCAGACCTGCTAGGCCTGGAGTGCCCACGGAGATATCAGAGGATGGGAGGTAGGGGGTTGCTGGGTGAGTGGCATCATCCGCTGTGCTCTGAAGAGAGTGAACACATGGCACTGACAGTCGGAATATGGCCCCAGTTCTTACACCGGGACGACTGCCAAACAAAGGCAACATGCGTCACTGGCTTTAGGGGAGCTCAATCAACACCCGGTCAGAGCATTGACGCCATGCGCACCATGCCACATCGGTGAGGAGGCCGCGGGTCGCTGGGCAGCCTGCAAGTCAAGCATGTGCACAAAATGAATGTTGTAGAGAGATATGATACAGAGACACTGGCAATGCTGCTGCCATTACCTCTGTCTGCTTACAAAAACTCTCATTATAGTGGTATGAAGTTAACCTTTATCTTCTGTTCAGAAGGCAGTATTTTTTCATATTTTTTTTAATTACTTTTAGCAAGCAATTGTTGCATTTCTGTTGTTTACTGTAAACTCGCATGCAGTTGTACAATGTTGCTGTGTTTGAGTGACATTGGTCTTTTTATTGGCAGGACTGCAATCATGCACACATGGAGTATGCATTGCACCAACAAGAAATTTAATTCCTAACGGGCATGATTGACAGAGAAATACTCATATTTGAGCTGATGGGACGGGTATTGAAAGTAAAGGGCTACTTTTGACGTAAACATTGATTTTAATTTGTGTTGTTGGATTTCGATCTTAAAAAGCCATTATTTTTCATGCAGCTGCCAAAAACACAACCACAATAGTGATGTTAAGACAGGCTATATAGTTACATGCTTTTATTAACAGTACCCCAGTAGCATTTCTTCAGTGTAAGCCCAATCCTTCTCTGTAACCTCTAGGCAACCAGCGCAGCTTCTTGGTCTGACCTGAGCTCTTCTGGGAGTGGTGCACCTGATAAATACATAAGTGTGTAAATAAATAAATAATGGGAAGCATTAAGTCCAGATAAGACTTGAAGGTAGCCTGAGGGTGGTAAATGTTCTGCCTGACAGCAGCAAACACTTTGATCAGAGGGCCCCTTCTGAAGATCGCTTCCACATCTGCACACGGGGAACGAGCTGTAAACTGCCAAGAAGCATTTTAATGACAGTTGGATTATAAAATGAAAGAGGGCTCCAGATGGCAGGCAGTGCAGCGGCTGCGGTTCAGGGGCAGGCTGTTTAAACTGCTTTTTTATTGATAAAATATGGGGTGAAAAATTGCGCAAGGCTTATTAGGCATCCCGCTGTGATGTTGCTCAGCTGGCCAAGCTGTTCACCGTGGCCCCTATCCAAACGTGCCTCCATAAATTTTTTGCAGTACCTTTAAATCTGTAAGTTCCCTGCTTGTTAAGTTTACCCTAGTCCCCGAAGCCACCACACCGTATTTGTCTTGCTTGTGTCCTTTGTTTTCAGACTAGCAAGATGAAAGCAACGTTAATAGCTTAAGATAGACTGAGGAGGTTGGAGGGGAGTTCCCAAATAGCATGCTCATTATCGTCTACCAAGAACCAGAGCTTTGTCCTTAAACAACTTAATTTCTGCATGATTGCATTAGCTTTGCTGTCCCAGTGATAAAATGAGGCCGACTTTATTAATTCAACACACTATCGTCGTGTTTTCACCAATATTCAGGGTATTGGCAATTGACATTTAGTAACTGGCTTAACCAAGTTAAAGCCCAAACTGGATGAATAGTAATCTGCATCAGGGTATTGTGACAAGAGCAATCTTTTCAGTGGAAAGGGAAGGGGTTGTCCAATGATGAACTCCCTTTTAGAGAAAGCAGCCTGATGCTTAATAAATGCACATGGACAAGAGAAGTCATCATGATTCATTTGGGAAAAATACATAATAATGACATTGTTATTTGATTAGAGGTGATGGTGTCACCTTTTGAATAAGTGTCCCTAAGTTATTAATACCTCACAGTAACCTGGTCTCCTCCTAATTCTTGAGCTCAAGTTGAATTTGTTTGAAATGTGAAAAGCCCTGATTTAAAAGCTGATAAAATGCATGAAACACATAAAAGGGGATTGGTAAAAGCCAGCTTTACTCCACTGGAATCCATACATGTCATATTTATGACTTTCACTCAGCGGAGTGGGCTCCGTTTAACTGAGATGTGTTCTTTCCATCCTGTCACGTCTAATTGGAAATCCATTTAAGCTGATAGTGTGGTAGACTAAAACAGTTGCCACATTTATTATTAGTTATTTTTTTCTTATTTCCGAAAACAATAAGCCCCAATTTATATTCCGAAAGTACCACTTCAAAGCTAACCTTGCGCACCTCTATTCCACCCTTATGCCTACCTTTTAACATCCAAGACAATTTCTGTCAACATCATATTGTTTGTTTGGATTGTTATGTGACTTGAAAATTGCTTCTCCACCAATGGAAGGTCCCTTCCCATCTGCTCACCTCGCTGTGCCTATCCTTATGGGCCTAAACACAGCCACACACATAAATACCATCCCAGTGCATAGAGGAAAGAGGACAGTCCCCCAACAGCCTAATGGACTCATTTGTAATTGTGAATGAGAAAAAACTGCGTCGTTGGATGTGTGATAATTTGACAGAGAGTGGCAGCTCTGTGGCGGACCATGAGGCTTCAACCATAAATCTTTCTCTCCCTCCTCCCCTTTCTCCTCCCCTCCTATCCTTTCTTTATTTTCCCTTTCCTCTATGGAGATTAGCATTAGTCAGAAAAGAAGGTGATGGCAGAGATGCTTTCAGCACATTCTGCTGCTCAAAGCTCCTGGCTCTGTCATATTCTTTTCTTTTCCACCCAGCCCCCACCACCATCCCTACCTCAACATGGATCCCCAAGGATAGAATAGGAAAAGTATCTCAGAGCATTCAGATGTGTTTGAAGTCCAGGACAGACAGGAGGCTCGAGGGACTGTAAAAATTGAATCGAGGCAAGTAATCGGAGAGCTGTTTTGAATCCACACCCCCATAAGTTATTTATCAGGGGCCCTTAGTGGTGGTGGAAGACTTCAGAGTGCTCCCTTAATGTAGCATCTGATGACTAGTAGGGGGGCTGTTCCAGGAAGTACTGTTGTAAAACAGGAGGAGAACATTAGCAAAAAGGTCTCTCAGGGGCCCAGAAAAGAAGAGGAACAACACAGAGGGCGGCTCTTTCCCAGCATGCAACACAGGTCATAGAAAAGAGGTGAAGAAGAAGATGTCCCAGAGCCCCCCACCAGACAGTGATATCAGACAAGGTACAGAGCAAGATGTTCTGTACTACGATTCCCATCAGGTTATGCTCGTTTGAGTAGACAAGATACATTTTACATCAAATAGTTGTGCCAATAACACAAAGCAGAACAAAAAGCTAAAGTAGTGACTGTTATTGCAGTTGTTCCAGTAAACTTTTTTTTTTTTTTTTACATTTTTGTGTGTCGAAGTAAAAGGTTAAGTGGTAAACAAGTTAACTTAGCATATGATTAAATTAACTTAGCAGATGATTAAAGCTAAGTTATTTTAAGCACAATAGCTAATCTCTGCAGACACGCTGACATCAATTTTGAACCATAGACTTGGGAAGATGTGATTTTTAATACGACTAACATGATTGATGTTGATATATTAAAACTAGAAATTAGATAATTCTGTGTGTGTCTGCCTGATTAGTTTGTTCAAATTGACACGTTCGTTCTAAAACTGTCAGTCCAAACACAAAACAATAGCACTGATTCATTAAAAGTCATAACCGATCCAATCAACACCTATGAAGTAAGCCATTAATTTTTTTTAATTTGTTGATTCAGTTGGACCTTTAATTATTTTCAGCTTCTTCACTGACTATCTTTGCTGTATTTGGGGAAAAAAAAAAATCTAACATTTAATGTTGTGACAGCGAAAGACAATTTGAAGACCGCAATAAATCTACAAGTAAGTTGTGCAATCAGCATGTTGATTTGTGACAGGTGAGGGTGTCAGGATTGAGTATAAAAGGAACATCCACCATGGGCTGAGTCCAAGGAAAGATGGGTGGAAAGATGTGTTGTAGCTCACAACTTTATGTCAGAAAAAACATCAGTAAGTTAAGAAATAAGATGTATATCTCAATACAAGATTGCAAAGAACTTTGGTCTTTCAACATTTACTTTGGATGATATTGTGAAAAAAAAAAAAAAGATTCAGGGAGTCTGAGAAAATCTGAGTGCAACGTTATTGGATGTTTTAGACATTTATGCCCTCAGGCGCCAATGCATGAGAAATGCCAGCATTATTAGTAAAGACACGTAGGCTCAGGAGTGCCTCGGAAAACCATCTTTATTTAACACAGTCCACCACCGCATCCAGAAATGTAACCTGAAACTGTATCACACAAGAAGAAAGTCATATATCAACTACTTGTGGAAAATGATGTTGGACTTCATGTACCAAAGATAAATAAGATAATTCAGGTTATTATAAGAGAAAGGCGCAAAAGTCATGGTTAGTGCTCATGTCATGGGCAACTTGCATACATATGAAGGTACCATTGATGCAGAGCCATATGAATTTATCCATTGTTATTTCAGCAGGGCAATGCCAGACCTCATTCTGAATGACTACAACAACACATCCTGATAGACAAAGTATCTGTTCTTGACTGGCTTGCCTGTTGTCCAGTTTGGTACATTATAAAGAGGAGAACCAAAAAACAGCCACCATAGACTAAACAGCTGCTGAAATATTCTATTCGGTAAGAATGGATACAGATTGTTCTTGCTAAACTGAGACAATTAGTCTCCTCAGTTCCCAAGCAATGGGAAGTGTAATTAAAATAAAGGCTGATCTAAATCAATGGTAAACATGCCCGTCTGACTTTTTTTTAGTGTGTCGCTGGCATCCAATTGTAGATTTATTTACATTTTCTAAATACAAGTTAGTCTGTAAAAATGTTCAAATGAATTAACAAGTGAAAAGCTTGAGTTTTTGTTGTATTTTAGAAAACTTCCCAACTTTTCTGGAAATCTGGTTTTGTCAATAACAAATCTGAAAGAACATCAACTATTTAAAATGCAAAAAGTAACGATCACTCTCCAATTGAATCTCACTCATTATTAAGCTGTTCTGTTACATGTCAGCAACAAAGTGTACCACATTCTTTACTAACAAGAAAACAATGCTAAAGTCTCACCGTAGTTAAACACTTCATGTCACAAACAGTGCATTATGTAGTAATAGTTCAAGCCAACCAGGGTAGTTTATGATCACCAGAGACTAATGGCCTCTGAACTGATCACTGAGGCTAATAAAGACCAACTAATGGCATAGCTGCTTCGTTTGTGCAAATTGCTCTCTATGGACTTCGTTTTGGCCTGTTTCTCTGAGCATCTGTCATGAGGCATATTCTCCAACACAGCTCAGACCCTGGCCTCGGCCTCAAAGTCAGGCTCCCTGCCAGAAACAATTGTCCTCTGGTGTCCTTTTACCGTACAATGGTGAGGTGTGAAAAAGCATTAAGGGTGTTTACATGACACTAGATAAAAATGTATTGTGTTAATTCAAACAAAACAAGACTCTTAAAAGGCATGTAAATATGTATGATCAAAATCGTGCAAAGTCGAGTTTTACAAAACTGCACTAACTCACCTACCTAATGCGGATCAAAATACTTCTACATGTATATGGTTAACTATACTCAAATGGCCTTGGCACCGGGCATATGCTCCAAAGTGCCCTTTTTTAACATTTGGTTTGTAAAAACAGTTGAGCTTAAGTGTATACAACCGAATTCCCAGTTAAGCTTCTCATTCACATTTTTTTCTGTTTCTTTTGCTAGACAGCTAAACACATCAGAAATTAGTACTTGAAATTAACCCAGGAAGACAAAAGCCTGATTCTTACTCGGCGCAACCTCGCTTTGACCCATTCTTAATAGCTGGTCGCAAATGGCGCAAACGGTCACGTGACCCAAAATTCCGCCATGCCCCCCGTCGCAAGCTAAAAAATCCTCGCGCGTCGCAAGGTCGCGCACACAACTTTTTTTCTGACTTCGCGCGAGCTCAACCGGAAACAGCTGACCAAGAGAAAGGAAACATGAACACTGCAGAGACCGCGGTGACCGAGAGGGTGCGCCTCTACAAACATCTGTACGACACATCTATGAAGTTACACTGGGACAACACGGCAGTGTCGAATTCCTGGGGGGAAATCGGCAGGCATCTGGGGCAGTCGGTGGTGGAGGTGAAGAAAGCATGGAAATGCATCCGTGACCGATTCGTGAAGGCGAAGAAGAAGGTTGCGCTTAGCTCTGAGATACATATACAGTTCTACACCCAGAGTAAATTCATTCCGCATCCGCATCAGATGTGCCAGCCTCTGCTGACGTGACACCACAGGTGGCATTGTGTATGCTTTTTTCGTATGCTTTTCAGCTTGTTTCCTCAACAGTGACGTCCGCTGGTCTGGAGAGAACTGCAAATGTGACGCATACTCGGCGCAAACTGCGCTTATGAGCTGAAGGAACTGTGAAGGGGCTGGCGCTTTCGATGACGTCATTAATGGTTCTCGAGCCAGAACAGTTGCGCGGTTGCGCCGAGTAAGAATCAGGCTTAAGTCCCAACTGGTGGTCACTTAAAGTATTTCAAGACTGTGTTTAATCCAAAATTTATAATCTTTAAATGACCTGGGTGGGACTTATCAGTATCAGCATAATACATTTTACAAGTCACTAGTCGCCTTTGGAATGATTTATTATCAACAAGACATCAGAGGACACATTTTGATCAGGTAATCAGATCAAATATAATAACACTAATGTCTTCATATTTTCCATCTCATAACTTTGCAAATGACAATCAGCTCAGGGCAGATGCATTATAATGTAATGTAAATCTTAATGTTGAACGTATAAAAAAAAAATTAAGATTATTTATGTTTGCTTTGTATATATGTAAAGTAATACGGGCAATTTAAGATCAGCTATATGTGGAGACAAGGTAGGCCAGGTGCATTTTTTTCTTTGTGGTGAACTTGTGATGTGGCAGTGGCCATTTTGACGCTTGGTGAAGCATTACAATGGGCCCAATTTGAATATAATTTCATGTAAGGGATATTAGATTAATGGCTTGTGACTAGTGTGATGAATACTAATTTAGCCTTAAATCATGTCAGTGTTAGACATCAACAGCTTGCCGAGCAGGCAAGTTCGTCTGTTTGCCAAGCAGCTCAGCAGCTAGACATTTTTATAAGGTCAGCTAACCTCTTTGGCCAAATTCTTCCTGTTCTTTATTTGCTCTAACCTTTTATGGTACTTGTAAATGTGTGCTATCGCAGGGAAGGTTGCCTTTGGTGTTGAGACCATACGGGCTCACCACAAGGGTTAATGCCATCTCCATTTACCCCTGCAGACAGTAAAACCTCCTGATAGAGTCAGACCAGCAGTGATGACAAAACTGTGTCTGATGAAAATCATAAATGTTGTTGTACTCTAACCCCTCCCCCCACTGGCCCCAATTTGACTCTCAGCATGTTGGTCCCTGGTATAGGCAGCTTTGTGGCCACAAGGCGCAATGATGTTAATGTTGTGTGAAAAGGCTACAGAGATAGGTAGGAGAGCAATGCATCACACAGTGTTTTAATTTCATCACAGACTGTTTTGACACATTCCAACAGGTTACACAGTAAAACAACATGTAGGATGTGGATCCCAGCCAGCAGTACTGACTGTCCATGAAGTTCTGCATTACTGATTGTTACTTTGGACTGGTTTTGGATTAAATTTGTATCAGATGGACTTAACTAAACTGAAATTATAGCTAACCCATTTTTAATATTTTGGTTGTGATGTTATTGATACTTACATAGAAGAATAAAACATATATTGAATACTGAAGTAACAACTAATAATAATAATGACTACTGATAACATAATAGAACATACATAATAAAACATGATAGATTAAAAAAAACATATACAGGGCCTTTTGCGAGACAATATAGTTGAAATATAATGATGTAAAAAGATAGTCCAGAATGAGCACAAACTGACGAATATCCACGATAGCCTTAATACATTTCTATAAGATATTGTTATTAAACTACCCATTGTATGAGTCTCAGTGTGGCAGTAAAGCTTGACTGTAGACTCAAATATATAATAATACTTTTATTTCTTTATTAACCTAACTGCATTTGCCATCAAATCCATTAAGCATGAATTTCAAAACGTGCTAAACCATTCTTTATGTGATTTTTTTTTTTCCTCACTGACATGTGTTTGTGTGTATGTGTTACTTCATATGTTCTCCTGAGAGTAGATGGCTAGCCAGGAGTATGTGGGGAAGAGATGGGAGGATGTCCAGAGGGAGCTGTTTGATTGATGTGTTTTGGGGTAGAGGAGGTTGGGGGGGGCTTGATGGGGCTCTGCTCTGAGAGGGAGGCACGGCTCTTAAGTGGGGGAGGAGGGAGCTCGAACAAGCTCTAGATTGTTAGTGACAGGCAGATACTTCAACACTTAAAGTAGAAGGTTTGATTTAATCACAGAGCTGTCATTTGTTATTTGTCTGGCTTGCTCCACCGGGGCCATGGCTGATCAACTGCCTGGTCCCAAGAGAGCCCCTTTTCCCCCTGTAATGTCTAAATCCCCTGCACAAATTACAGCCTACACCTCCCATCCCCAGCCCCCTCTTCCCTCCTTGCTTCACTGCTGCCATGTTAAGAGATGAGGGCCAGAATGAGGAAATCACAAAGAGGGGGAGCGAGTCGGCAAGATGTGAGCAGAAGAGGAAGCTAGGTACAGGAACAAGAAAGAGGGTGATGGAATGGCCTGAGGGGCTCTAAGGATCATTAATAGGATTGTCAGGGAGGTTGCCAGTTGGTTATCTTCTCATAAATAAGAGATGAGCTCCTACCTCCTCACTCATTCTAGGTCATTAATAATGCCTGCTGTGGCTATTTTACAGCATCATACTTTGAAGAGGAGAGAGACAGAGAGATGGAAGCATTATGAAGGGAAATGTAGGAATTAACTGGCTACTCATTCCTCTTTCCTGTTATGTGAGGACAGTTTTGCACTCAGCCCAAGTACTTCAGTGCAGAGTCAATGAATCCCACAACCAGTTGGACTATCAAAAGCAGTGAAGGATTGGTGACAACAGAAGGGGGAGGATGAGACAGACTTATCCAAAAGCTTTATTTACTCTCTGTCACTGCTTTTCATTATTCTTTGCAACCTCTGTTACTCTGTTAATGAAGAAATATAGTTAACACTTGTTCCTGCTCATCATTCTCTTTGGATATGGACAAAGAGAAAAGGAAATCACGTGATGGATAGATCTGTCAGCAAGTCAGCAAGCAAGTTCAGTGATTAGGATGAAAGAATATGATTCTTTTATAAAGACCAGGGGCTTGGGTACTGTAGAGGTTGGTAGCAGTCAATGCTGTTCATTAACCTCTTATTCCCTTTTAACATGACTCAATTTGAAAATGCAGATAAAAGGCCCAATTAAGCTACAAATGACTGGAGGGTGTTTGAGTTTATTTTCTATCTATCCCTCTCTTTTCTTTAACTTCTGCCATGTTGTCTTTCCTCTTGTTTACCCTTCTTTTTTTGATGCACACAAGATGAATCACATTGCGGAAGTGGGGTTGTGTTACATTTGGCATTGTCCTGCTGTAATTGTGATTTTGTTATGAGGAGATTGGTTTTGTCATGTTTTTGTTTGTTGCATACAGAAGCTCAGATGTCATTCATCTTACTGATAAAAATAGCAAGAATATATGTCACTTCTGCTTTTACGTATTCTGAAAAGTACACCAGTTCACCAAAGATGGCCATACAATAGGTTAAAAGAACACGCTAAATTGTTTGTTTTTTTGTTTTTATCCCAATATCTTCCCCCCTTTGTTATATCTAGATATGAAACAGTCACGAGTGAAGCAAGGGAAAGAGAATAGCAGTAGGCCAACAGCAAGGAAACCATGATGTACGATTTTATACATTATTCCTTTCTGACTCTGATTAGGGGCCTTTAGACCTTGATCGACTGACCTCAGACCAGCTTCAAATCAAAGGCACAGTGAGAGGGATTCACATGGAGGTATTACAGATGTGTGTCTCTGAAGTGCACAGCCAGAGGTTGATTCCACTTTTTGCAGGCCAACTATGGAACAGGATGATCAGAATGAGGATGTGGCTCAATGAAAGACATTGGCATACACTGCTGGCTGGTAAAAGATGTATGTCTGTATTGCCTGTCATTACATATAAAGCTGTAGACGCATATTAGCTTGATCTCCAATCTAGTTTGTTTGAAGTAAGAGTGGTCACGCCGCTAAATAAAGAATAAAAACTTGAAACAGGCTCATTTACTTTATTCCAGATGCTTAAATTCCCCATCATTTAGTCAACCATGTTCACATCTTACTTGAGCTCATCTGGTCCCTCTGCCTTTTCTCCAACACCTCCTCTAATCACACCCTTAATCCGCTTGAGATGAGTCTTCAGTGGATGAACATACAGCCGACCATTAATGATGCCTTGCTAAAGAAGTTAAATCTGGCCCCCATACCTTGGGAATTGTTTTCTTTTTTTCCTCCTCCTCTTTTTTGCAGTGTTGCCAAGAGAACATTCTGATATGTAATCTTTGGCTGGAGGAATGGCAGACAGACAGACACATGTGCACAGTGCACATTTGTTTTCCTCCTCTTGACCTACGATCGACTGTAGAGCTGCAGAGAGAGAGTGAAAGAAAGACTGCCTCACAACACGTGGTTCTCCTTAAGGAGCTGAGATGAAACTCTTTGTGTTACAAGTGCTCTTTGGTCTTTTTTGAGACTCCAATCGGTTCAGGCCTCCCTGCTGGGCTTCATTCCAATGTGTTGAGGCCAAATGAGTACATAGGCATGCATACACACATACACTCTTGGGTGTATGGTCTCACCTGTCTTCACACTTTGAGTTACTTTACTAACAGAGTTCCAGTCGAGGCTAATAAATTGTCAGAGGAACTGATTTGAAACTTAAGATTACAGGTCTTGTTATTTAACATTTTGAACGAGTGCACTGAGAATATGAATTTTCCTTAATAATTCATTATGAGACAAAATGTATAAGGTTGTATGGCTGGGTGTACTGGAAAACACACAATACTTACAACCAGGTATTATATCATATGCATCCAAGTAATCCTCATTGCCCTTTGAAAGCAGATATGTTAAGAGATGTGCCACTGAGGAACCCGTGCACTGTTGTTATTTTGGAGGCTTTAATGAATTATCACTGCACATGTTCTCACCCAGCAGCATGTTACGATTGATATCTGGAGCCTCCAACAGATTGATGTTGAATCTGAATAGGAAATGGAGTGCATCTAGCAGCCGAGACACGTCTCAGAAGGAGGTGGGGAGAGTGTCTGTGTGTTGTGGGGGGTTTGCATTCTAGCCAGCATGATGGCATCACTTCTCAAAGCGCACACGCTCGTGACAAGTAAACTGAAATCATCATTGATGTTATTTATTTTCAAATGCTCCCCGCTTGACAGGCGACATCTTGTTCGGCACACATCCCAAGGGAGAGCTCGGTGCTCAGCGTTTCTCGGCTCCATCATGTGCAGACAGCCAGTCGGTGCTGACACCAAAGCAGTGGGACTCACTAGAGACTTGCTCTGGAATTTGTCACAATCCTGCACCACATGAAGAAAACACAAAAGCACTCAGCTTTTTGTTTACACACATACCGATCTGTTGTAATACTTTGTCTCTCACCTCAGCATCTGCCACCAACTAGAAAACAAGAAATAGCTTGTCAGAAAAAAGGCAAATCAGCTTAAAATTGATTTTTTTTTTTGTGCTGGATAAATGTCAAAAAAAGTTTAATTTGAGGAGAAGTGTGATTAAAATGTTACAGCCTTGAGTTCTTGTTTCTGTCTGATTAAGACATGACACTTAGAATTCGCAAAATAAATTAACATCTGTCAAAACAAAATGTCTCTTTATGTTGCCGTTTTTTTTGTCTGGCTCAATCAAATATTTTGCCAAATAATAAGTAAAGACCATTGCTAATCACTGTAAATTACATCAAGCTCCATTTGTCATCCTATTTTTCCAAAAATAGTGCAAGCTTTTCTTTGCCAGTATTCCACCATAATCCATGACAGACATCATAGCAGTAGCTTCAAGTACACAATTCCAAATTAACCTGCCAACAATACCTATCTCAGTACAGTCAGGCTCAGTGGTTGTGTGTATGTACGCATGCTTGCACAGTTTTGCGTTTTTGGTAGTATGGCCCATCCATTCATGTGTACATGGCCTCATTATCAGTTGCTGTCAGAGCTCAAGGGAAATGGTGCAAATGAAGAAGTGAGCAGGGCGGTGGGCAGGTAAACCAGCCATGAGCCAACAACAGAGCCCAGATACCCTCAGCACAGCTCCTCTAAAGAAGTCCATTTGTCAAATGTGCCTCCACCGGAGCCCGCCAGGGAGTACATTAGTGGCTGAGGCCCCTGCAGGGATTGGTCCTCTGACTCCCAGCCACTCTCACTCACCACACTGGCCGCCCAAGGTGCTTCCTGCAGTCAGCAGTGACCAGCCCCCAGCCGGTGTTCATTCGATTGGCTCATTAATAAAACAGACCCAACCTGAGAGCAGGGGACATGCTCCAATGCTCTGGACATCACTCTCTCCAGCTAATGGGACCAGCTGGGAGAGGCTTTTGTCTGCATTTGACTCCCTCACATCCTTCAACGTGTCAGACAAGACAATGCAAGGAAGGATGGAGGGCTTTCACGGTGTGAAGCCCAGATCATGTTGTATGTGAGCCCAGACTGAGGCTCAGTATTCACCTTAATGTGTCTTAAGTCTGGACAAATGCCTGAGCTTTCCCTCATCAGTTTCACTTTGTCTCACTTGACCAAACCTCCTGATTTGGGTTTCCTCTCAAAATAATCAAGGACACCCTTGCACGTGTGAGCAACATATAACTCAGTTTCTTGGCTGTGTCTTCCAGCAGCCTGCCACCAACTCTTGCACCTCTTTCCTAGATTGTTTAGCCTAGACAGTGGGATTTTAGCTACTTTTTACTTTTTCCTCCCTCCTCCTGTTTTGCATGTTGAGCTGTGATAGAAGCTGCTCTGATTCACAGCTGGGCTCCTGAGGGAGAAACAAGAGTTTTGTTTGTGTTGTTGTAGGGTGTAAATCTTAACAAGAGAGGTGGAGATGGAGCACTGAGGCTTATGGATCCCTCAGGGGTCTTACTGAACCCCTCACTAAATAAATCTGAATCGAAAATACATATGGAGCTGTAAACTGTTCGCATAAAGGAGCGCTTGTTCTCCTCGAGGAGTATCAAATTTACTGGCTCCACAGTCTGTCTACTGGATCCCACCCTTAGAACTTAAACACAGAAAAGACATGCAAAAGAGAGACGGATGATCGGTGTACACAAAATTCATTGCCCAGAATTTTTTTGTAATGTATCAAGATAAAACCCAGGGGACGAAGCTGTAAAGGAGAAGTTACATCCATTGTCATAATGCAGAGGCATTAGGTATTTGTCTGCAGTTACTGGAACTCAATAGCCTGCTTTCCCCTACACCTCTAAAATTAAATTTAGTGAGCTATTGTGTTGCTGCTATTAGCATAGATATCCACTTCCTGTTTGGCGAGAGAGAACTGCAGCATGTTGAAAGTGTAAAATCTGTGCTATAATCTTCCCAGACAGAGCTCACAGGGAGAGAGGGCTCTCACCAATTGTTAGCTTATGGAAGCAGACTAGAGATTTATGAATATCCCCAGTTGACTTTGAACAGCTCTAGTCACTTCCATATGTGACCCTGAGGCCGAGTGGTTGACAGGGCCCTTCCAGGCCGATTAGACCTTGCTGAGAGGCCTGCCTTGTTGGCAGCTTGGAGCCAGGGGAGCATAGCCTCTTGAGTTCAATTGGTAAAGATCACAGATGTAGAGGCCCAATGAGGGCAGCCAGTTACTGGGTCACCACAGCCAGTGAGGCCCTTTACTTGACACTGAGTTTACTGTTACCCTCGGTCCCTTGAAGAGGAAATAACAGAGGCGCCAATTAAAGCTTTAAGACATTAAATAAAAACCCTCTGTTGTTGCCTTTAAAACATCCCAGTTAATGCTTGTTTGTCTTTACGATGGAACCCCAGTCAGCTGCCATCACTCTGTTTTCGATTAAAGTGGGATCAAGTTGTTGAGCGCCCCCATCCACTCCCCCTTGCAATCTTACCATTGCGTTCCAGCTTGTGGCTTGATTGCTATATAAACAACCATTTTTATTGCTGAAATACATACTGTTAGATAGGAGGACTCACAGGTTTTGTAGACTTTTGAGGTATAGTAAACCGTGTACCCTTGAACATCTGCAGGCTATAATAAGTACATCGTTCTTAATGTGATAGTAAAGTGATTTTGCCAATCAGAATACATTTGCAAGGCAAAAGGCCTCCCTGATAAGGGTCTCATGATGAGCCATGAGACATCCTGATGTTTGAAGGTTTTGTTTAATGAATTTAGTCATTTCAGGAATCTGAAGAATTTTAAAGCTTTCTTTAGTTTAAACAGACTTTAAGGCAGAGAGGAGTAAAGAACTTGAACTTGAAGGAAAATTATATACTAGCTGGTACACCAAAAGTTTCTCACAGTCCAAATGATCTTGGTCCTTCAATGAAGTTAAGGTGGATTAATATATTAGTTTGTTTTCTGTCCTTGATTGTCTCTGCATATTAAGATCTCTGCTTGTGTGTTTTTCTCCTTTTCTGTTTAAGTTTCTTCACTTTAATGCAGCACAGCATTCATGAATTTAGTTTCGGGATTTCTGTTGAATTAAGAAAACCTGGAATGTGAGTGGTCTTACTGGACAGTTTTCATTGTAATGTTCTTCTTGTAAAATAATTGTCTAAAAATGTTTTACATTTCTCCTATTTGAACACGAAACACAATGTAATTCTTTGCATCTGAAAATGAGGAGCTTTCAGTAACTTTTCAGTGTTGAATGAAGCTTATGCAAGCTGGAAGTTATCTAGACTCCTGGAGTTAGCTGACAAAGGCACAATGAAAAAAGGGAACAAAAGACCAATATGAAATGATGTCAGAGGCTCAGTTTCAGTTTCTGAAGCTGGATTGATGTAATTAGTGAAGAAGGTCCTTGCCCTTGCACCGGTCTTTTGTCAGCCCTACCCCCATTTCACTTGGCTCAGGCATGAGTGTGGTCAGAGCAGTTTACTTGGGAGAATGGAAGGAATGGTCATGTGGGGTATGTCCCAAGAGAGCACAAGGTTAGAAGTCATGGCAGGCCTGGGGCCAGATGAACGAGGAAGCTGTGATGCAAAGAGGCTTTCTGGCATCGTGGCTGAGCTCCCCGGCAGCTAAGTGCCTGATCCATATTGCATGTACAAAGGCCTTACAGATTAACAGACATTCTCACAAAAATGAATTAAAACGTATCAATTCTGAGGGGACATAAGGACACATAAGAGGGATTTTTTTATCAAGAACTGCTGAGAAGACAAGTTTTTTTATAGGTTCAAGTATTCAGGTTTAAAATCTTAACCTCTGATGTGGAAGCCATTACTTTGGAGGGCAAAGGTCGTCTGGATAAGAATATAGGATTTACGGAACTGACACACAATTGTAGGCTAAAATGGAAACCATCTGACTGGTATTAATGTCTTAACTCATTTACAGTGACTCTTTTCCATACAGGCTGTGGTTTGAAAACTAGACAAGCAGTAAAATGTGTTTCTTGTCTCACTGTTGGTTCCCAAAGTCCTCACATACGAACTTAATATTGAGTAATAACATGGCCTGCATGGCCTCAGTTGGACTGTGCATTACACAATAATGAGATGTGATTGAATAAAGGCAATTTTCTATTAATGTGCTATAAGTGGTTGAAATCTAATTTCAGTAATTTTCTCAGTCTCTTCATCATTATTTTGTCAATAGCTGCATAATATTTCACAGGACTTCACATGCTTACAGTATAAAGTGGGCCTTGTTCAGTAAACTTCCAAACACAAGTATGGTTGATATTGTGATATTATATCAAGACAAAGAGGGATTCACAAGCTTGATTGTTGACTTAGGTGTTAATTTGTGTGCTGTCGGGCATATTCTGGTCGAGCTGGCTTCCATCTCCAGTTTATGGTGTGATGGTGTTAGGATCTGTTGTTCACCTGACTGTTATTAGCTGACTCGTCCTTTGTTTACTTTTAGTTTTTCTAGTAGACTTTTTAGAGCAGCAGTGAAGTTTGTCACCAGTTCATTGAAGAGTGTAAACAGCTGGCTTCTTAGTCCCTGATTAAATTTGGAATACTGTTGGAAATTTAATTTTGGATGATAATTTGATACTCCTAACTTAATTTAAACAAATAACTTGCTGTTGATTTGTATTTTGCAGGGGGATTTTTTTTTTTTACTATTTTCCAATTTAACGGATACTTTTTTCTGCCCTGACATGAGTTGATATTAAATTACTTGGCCTCTCGTCGTGTTGGCCACGGCACAGTCAGAGACTCAGCTTATGCGGACTCTATCATGAGGAAGTCATTTAAACACAGTTATTGGGGCAACAGTCAGCACGCGCTATAATAGGTTGAAAACATTTGTAATCACATTATAAAACTTGCTAACTTGTCTTTGAGCTTCTTCATCCATGGTCACAGATATCCACAGAAACCCACAGCAAGCGGATATTTTTTCTTTTTTTTCTTGTTTGAGGAAGGATATACAGAGTGAAAAGCACACTATTCCCACTCCATATCCTCTCTAACACAAAATTGTGAATCAGTAAAACTATACAGGACATAGTTATTTTACCCACCACCATCTTAGCCTCTATGTTGAGTATAAAGGAAGCTGGCAGCCATTTTGTTTCCCTGTTCTGGTGAACAGCTCTTGTCAAAAGCAGCCGCCTGTGCATGGAGTTAATTAAGCCATAGTTTTAGAGCCATAATTGATTGAATCATAAAGTCATAATAGAAATTGCGGGGCCTCAGCAGCTGTGTCTTACTGAATTAAAACCAGTGGCATCCTCTGCTGGTGAAAGGATATGTTAATAAGGACTTAAATGCAATCAGATTTTGTTGTTTTTGTCCTTTTTGAAGCTTGGTGCTTCTTTTTTCCCGAACACTTTTCCTCAAGGGGACTTATTATACACTTCTGTAACACTAGAGAGTTTGTCTGCATCGCAGCGGGAAGCCAGAAGACCCTCCCCCAGCTCCCTTAAATCTGTCAAAGCATCTGCTTCATCCACCCTGACAAATCCTTTGACGAGTGGGGCTAAAGAGCAGGCCTTGTATCATTCATGAATACTGGTGGATTTCCATATCTGACACTATGCTGACTTACTGCTGGGAGCACTTGTGTCCACATTCAATCCTCCACCAAAATGTGGCAGTGTATAGTGACCATGGAGATGTTGCATGTGCACAACTGTGCAACAGTAAACGTGATCATCCGCAGCCATTGTGTTGTACAAAGTCATGATTTGTTTTTTTGTTTTTTTTATCTGAAGACATTAACTTTCCTGCACACACAAGATAGAAAATAAGAAAGTGCTGACGATATTTACATACCTGTATAAAATGTGTTCTGCATGTCCTCTGTGGTTTCCATCTCCTCTCTTATTTGCACTCCATCTTGCACCTACTCTCTCCACTATTTTCCCTGGCTGACCCTATCTCTCCAGTGCTATAGTACAGGGAGGTAATGATGAGAAATGGAGTTATACTGCTAGTTGTTAAACCTCAGGCCGCACAACAAATGTGCTTCTGAGACCCTACATTTGTCTCTGAATGGATTAGGTCTTTGCTCTGTTAACCCTATATTTAATCTCACTCGAGTCTATTCTAGCAACTGTGAGTTTCTCATAGTAACAAATATTCTGTCATTTTTTTCTTCCAATGTCTTTAAACATTGTTGCACCTGAACCGCTGCAGTCTTTGTTAGCTCTGTGGTATTTCCTATTTTCTGACACAAGAATAGATAGTGAAAAACTCATATTTGAGTGTCTGTTATTCGTGTAAGTTAGTCTTGAATGTCCGACTTGCACTGAAAACAGATTGTCTAGCTGTGTAGGTTGTTCTTTGCCAGCATCTGATTGCCATTATCCACCTTGGTTAGCCTTAAGGCCTTTTAAGTCTTCTCCTGGCTCAGACATGCATTTTTCCCTAAAGCTCACTATCTATTTATTATTTCTGCACATTCCCATGTGGTGCTTAAGTTTTGAACTCCATTATGTAGACCAAGGGAAGCACTCACAATGGGTACGTTTTTGTACACTTATAATTTATATATTTTCAGTGGTTTTATGATGATATCAGATTCAATTACAGTCATCTTGACTGAGTATTTCCTTTGGATGCAACAACTTTTGATCACTTGATAAGGAAGTAATGATGATTTTCCACACATTATGTAGACATTCTCAGAGAGGAAGATGAACCATAGAATGTTAATCTACTGGTGCCAGTGTGTATTGAATAATCAATGTGCATGAAAAATTCATCCCCAAATGTCTTTCGCACTCTTTGAGACAGAGCACAATTCACTTTTATCTTGTTAAAGGAAAGGAAATTTTATTACAAGGGAAAATAACGCCACTTGTTTTTCATTTTCCGTTTTATATCCCAAGCAGGGGGTTTGATGTGAAATAGCTCAAGATTACCATGAATATTTTCAATATTCATACAAAATTTGATATGTTTTGGTTTTCTTGTATGTGTTGTAGGCTTAACAGTTTGGAAGCAAATGTCCATACAGTCCATTCAGAATTCAATGCTTTAGTGATTTGTATGAAATGTTGTTATTGCAGCCAAATTGCTAGGTGACAATGAATTACCTGCTAATCTCACTTTTCCAATTTCCATCTTCTCTCTTTATGTAAATTATGCCATGTTGGAGACAATTCAGCAGCAAGACTGTGTGAGACTTTGCTTATTGCTTTCGTGTTTTCTAGAAAAAAAATGAAAGTTGAGAGTTGAGAGAATTGTTTTGCTTCTGTCAATCCACCAAACATTTCGGGAGGAGGGACAATGAAAGCTGTGGGCCCATAAGCAATTGTGTATCAAATGCTAGATCTAGTTTGTGTGTTTTTTCCTACCAGCACTGAGAAGAAGATAAAGAATGTCAAGGTGACATGTGCATGCTTTTGGAGAGAGAATAAAGACAGCAATGTCCTTGCTGATTCTATCGGTGGGAGTCCTTCTTTACCTTGTTCACTGAAAGAAGAAGGAGTAGGGGTGAAGGTTTTGAGAGGGTGGGGATTTGGGAGAATAAAAGACAGAGAGAGCATAACATTCCTCCCAGAAATACTCATCTAACGAATACTGTTATCAGCTCCCAACCACTTTTCCTCCTGATCGATCTGTGGTGTTGGGCAATGCAAATGGCTACAGCTAGCCCTGGGTGTTCTACCATCAATGGAGAGTAATTATCTTCGGCAACAACCAATATTGGATTGTTAAGCCTCAGGATAAGGTAGCCAGCAGAGCCTTCAAACAGTCACTCACCTCTATGGGCTTGAAGGCTGATGGATGGATCAGCTGGGACTAGCTGCTACAGGGGTTCCCGAGGCAAACTAGCAGAGTTACCAGCTCTCATCTCCCTCTGCCCTAACAGCTCAGCCTTTTAAATCCCTGAGAAAATTCATTTTTAATGTGCCTGGCGGAGGGCACTTTTTGTTCTACATCGCTTCGATCAATCAGTAGGACTTTTCATGCTGAACAAGAACCTCCAGAAACATTTTCCTACAGGGCTTTGATGAGAATTTAAGAAAAAACTTGAAAACAAGCCGCTTGACAGGAGCTATGCCTATAGTAACTATGACAGCAGAGCGATGCGCGCTACATATAAGTGAAACTCCATTACCAATTCAAGAATTAAATACTACATGAAATCCTTCGCCAAGTGTTGCCTGACTGAATCATTCAGTCAGTTGTGCTTCTACAGAGCTTCTCCATTACGGTAAAGTCCTTTACTTTTACTTTATTCTCTTAAGAGTCATGCAAAGTGTCTGACATTCTGTGGTCTCTGCTCTCAGGAACACTACTTGTGTTTTGGAGTACACTGGTGCTCAAAATGGATGACCTAGAAAGTCTGTCCATATTGAAAGATGGGAGTCATTGAACAAGGTGCTCATTCTCAAATCGTTGGTCTATGCTACTCGAGCCCCCATAATGAATAAATCATGGATTCTGCAAGGCACTCTCCAGACAAAAATTACAATGTACAGCTGCAGAAATAAAATGGAATAAAACATGACTAGTTTCCGTTTTGATGGTGACAGCCTATGTTGGGCCCCTCCACCATTATTACTAGTAATGGGGAGTATTCGCTGCAGAGATAGCTGGGATTCAAATTTACAGTGCTTTTCTGAAACTCTAGTAAGACCGACGACAAATGATTTTTTATAACCAAGATTATCTAAGACTTTAAATACTTTGTCATATGTGAAATTCGTCAGTTCAGTGAATATTCAATGCTTGTGTCACTGCCTCTATGAAAACATTAACATCTGTCAATTACAGGGACTGGAACCTGCCACAGATAATTTGGATTTTGTCTTTTAGTTTGGCTTGTCGAATCATTCACTTTTAGGAATGATATTTTCTCTTTTTCAAAATCTTAGAACATGAAGAATAATGAAATATTTCCCTAATATCCTCATATTAAATATGCTTTTTGAAGTCATACTAGTATTTCCTGTCAACGTCTGATCTACAATCAACATATTACTGTTCTCTCTCCTGCCTTCTCCCTTTGCATAGCAGCTTTCATACTACATGCACCTATTTTAGGAAACTTTTGAGGAGGGAGGTATTGTTGTATTATTGCCAGATGCTATTTCCACAAGGTAGATATTTGCACCAGGCCCGTAGATCCATTCAGTCAGTGCAGGATTACCTGAGATTAACTGTTCTTCTGGCTGAAGCTGACAGCCTTAGTGGCCCATGGCTGAATGGACGTGAAGCTGAAAGCTGGTTGTTAAAGTGCTGAAGGTCAGAAAATACACCCAAGCTTTCTCCCAGAGGAAATGTAGTGGTTAAACACCTACCTTTGGAACTGTATGTGGATTTGCTCTTGCTAGACTAAATCCTACAGCTCTTCATAGGTGAGCAGCTCTCTATCAATCAAAAACCATTAAGCACATGAATATCTTCTTTTAGCATAAAAAAATGTAATTTGTATGTTGTATCTTTTGTTTATCTGTATTTCAGAGGCATGCAAACTGACAACAAAACATTGCAGTTTAATGAGAAAAAAAGGATTTGCTTTAGAAATATGTACTGAGCAACTGCAGCTTTGCTGAGTTACTGCATGCTGCATCAGAAGTCCTGGACACATCATGAATTTTCAGCTTTGCACAATGTTGCAACTCCCAAAAACCCCAGTGAATGTAGATGTAATTGGTGACTGCTGTTGTTTTGGCAGGAATAACCGCAGAGTCCTGCAGGATTTTTTTTTTTATTATTATTATTTTTATTACTAGAAGATTTGTATTAGTGTTACTCTTGAGGGGAAAAGACTGAATACTATTCTTACAAAACATCTAGAGTTCCCCAAATTTCAATGTTTTCTTCTGCAATAACAGAGGTGGGAGAAGTAGATACAATATGACCCTCAAGAGTTATTAAGCCTTTTGGCTTAAAAAGAGATTCTTTTCCCCTCATAGTATCTACTATATGAGGCCAGTTTTTCATGACACCTCGCTCATCCATCAACAGCTTTTTGGCCCATGCCTGGAATGTTTTGTAGGTGTATCATCACATATATTTCTTTTACTGCTTTTGGTGAACTGTTATTTTCTAAGATAAACAGAGTTGCAATCAGTTGCTTAAATCTTTTACTTTTACCTGTTTGGGTGGGGTGGCGGGTTGATGTTTTTTTGTATGTTTTTAAAAGAAGTCTTTAGGGTTGGATACCATCCTTAACAGCAGTCAGCTGGGAAACAATTACAAGTCTTGCATTCATCACACAAACCTGCAATGTAGGCCATAACTTGGGCTAATGTTGCATATATAAGCAGTGCCTCGCCTGAAAATGATGGGGGGAAAAATCTGTAAATGCCCGGTTTGGATGGATATCACAGTGTGTTATTTATAAATCCACTATTCTGTGTTTAAAGAGGATTTGTTTCACATAACAAAGCTACCATTCTCTCAGGGATATCTGTGGAGTGTAACACAGCATGGCAGAAAGTAAACACCAATGTTAAACTTGTCTCCAGAAAACTCCACAGGGGGGTTGTAAAGGAGCCCCCTACTCTGCGTTGGCATTTTGCAAGCATAAGCCTCTTTCAACCTGACTTCAGTCATGGCTAAGTTAAGCAGGTCATAAGAGTGAACAGAATAACCACAGGGCTAACTTTGTTGGAGATGTCAAAACTCTATCCTCCTCCTCTTTAGCCTCAGAGAGTTTTCTTCTAAAGTACATTTTAAGACTAACATCTTCACTGTGGAAAAGAAGTAGATAGAAAGGCATGCTCTGTCAGGACTGATGCCAATCCATACTCCCCATGGCTAGAGAGTTTTAGGGAATTGTTCCACACTGGAGGGGTCAACAGGGAGGATTTATTTTCCTTTTTTCTTTTGTTCCCCACAGTACAAATCAGGTAGATTGCTCTATCCATGGTTGATCAATATTATGTAATGTGTACAGTTTAACACATGCTCCACCAACATATTGTTCTTTTCCCAAACATATTCTGTCGAAATGCAGTTAGTTAAATAAGTTCCTTCAAAGGTAGAAAAACGCATTTTTGTTTTGATACTTTAATGAATATTCACTACCACAAACCGTTCTGCATTCAAGATGAAACATATTCAGTGAAATAAACTACTGCTGTATATTTTTGCTGTATGAAACTATTGCTGTATAAAATGAATAGAATCTGTTCAACTTTGCAAAAATGAATGCTTATAATGATAATAATAACAAGATTAAAAACAACTGCCGTCTACAAATGTGCAGGAAAATGGATGAAAAGGAAGAAAAAAATCCCCGGTCCATTATTGGCAATAGTGTTAACAAATCAGATCAAGCCCTCGTACATTGATTGCTCTGGTCTCGTTCTGTCCTCATTTTCAACAGCTGCTGCCACACACGCACACAGACACGCACACACCCTGGCTGTCGCGCAGCGCACCACAGTCTCTCGCTCTGTTGCGCGCAGAGAGCAGGTCGGAGAGGAGCAGAGCTCACTGCGATTTTCTTGCTCTTTCTTTTTACGTGATGCGCCGGGATTTTGAGGATAACCGTCAACTGATTTATCCCATGCACTACAAAGCACCCGCACGGCTGTTGGATATATGTTTTGTCGTCTTTTCTGTTTAAGAGCGACAGATACTTTGGGGAATCTACTGTGGACGATCTGTCATCGGCGCTTTCACCGTCCGATTTGGAACCCTGTGGACGGTGCGAAGCTCTGGCTCGACAAAGATTCAGTGTGTTCTCTCAAGGAGCTCAAATAATTGCCTACAGAACTTTAGCGAAGTATTTAAAAAGGACTGCATATCTCACTGTTTCCTGAAGGTCTCGACGCTTTTTGTTTCGAGAGTCGGAGGGTAAAAATCCCCTCCGCGAAGATATTCCGGCAGGTTATTCTGCGTTCTGATAGTTTCCATCGTCTAACATTTGAACAATCATTTTTGCCTTCGGTTGGATTTAACCTTAATAAGGCTTGATCAAATATATTTTTATGAATGCGTGTTGTTTTCTCCAGCCTGGCTGAATTGGATACCATCCGCGACTGATCTCAGCGCATTTGGAATCGGTAAGACTGAACGCAATTCAGCCGTTTTTGGTCGTTTTTTATTGCTTTTCGGGTGATGGACGGGCTTATTGTGCTTTAGTGTATATAACATGTACAGTTTTGCTCGAAATGATTCAGTGAAATGTGTGAATAAGCTGGTAACTGTTGGGGGTTTTTTTCTCTTGTACGCCGTCTCCGCCGGCAGGCGCATTTTCCTCTCCAATGAGGCACCCCGCACACATTCCAACAAAGGGCGACAAGGTGTAGATGAATAACATCCAAACTTCCTTTTATTTTTTAAATACATAGCCTACTTGCAAAGGTTATCTTAATTCCGAGAAAACTTCTTAGACTAATGATCGACAGAAACTGATGAAAGTTAGGCTATAAGGAAGGATGATTGTTTTTCAGAATGTCGCTTAAACGGAATATAAATAGATGTTTAATTCACTACAGATAGTTGCATTTGTTTGCCCGTTAGGTTATTATACATACAGAGATGGGTTGTAGCTGTAAAAAGTAGTATTATGGGATAAAGAAAAGGCGATTATAGTTTGTTGTTTTTTTTTGTTTTGTTTTTTATACTTGGGTTATAGTTGTGTTGTTACCTGACGGTCGCTGGCTGTAAAGTCGGGTCTTTTAACAGTCTTAGCCTACAGGGTAGCCGCTTGTTATTGCAGTACAATATAGTCACGCATTCTTAAATCCACCACGCGGGACATGAGCACAAAATGAGTCTGTCCCGTGCCTGTCTTATACAACCACGAGAGGAGCTGTTTAATTAGGTTTTCTTCCCCCATCGCCCTCAAGAATCTCAACCATCAAGGTCAGGCTGACTCACATGTCGCCTGTTAATATTAGTTCCACACGTCGGCCTCATATCACACATGTCCGTTGGTTTGTCAACTAGGACCCAGAAATCATAGTTGGAAATATTTGTAGTGGCCTCACGTTTTTAAGTAGTCTTTAGCCTATTATTCACATCATGTTTTTCATAATAATCCTAAACGGGTTTAAACGCGCGTCCCAATTGTGAGCTTTTAGTGGTTTGCCCCACTTTATTCCCTCCTATAGTATTGCTATTTCCTACGGGGACCAGAGTGTGTTATGTTCAACAAAGACGCAGTCTTCTCTTAATCTATGCTTTATATTTATCTTAGGCAAAATCACATTACTGCTCCAAATGTCTTAAATAACCTGTAAAAAAAACTTATGCCAACTTGCATATTGGGGCATTTTTTTGTTCTTCCGGTATCCTCTCAGTGGTTCCTAATTACCTTTGTTTACAGTTGTTGGAAATGTTGTCAAATTTGACAAATATACCGAATTAAAGCACAGCCACTGGTTGATAGGCACTGACTTGTACCGGCAGTGTTCGAAAATCTACCCTCATTGGTATAGCACAAAGTTACAAAATATGGTTTTGAAATTGTATTTAAAAATTTTTTCTAATTTATAGTTTCACTGATGAAAACAGTATTCCATTCATATATTATTTTATTTAAGAGGGCAACAGTGACGAAAGAAGTAATTAATTGATGAGTTGAAATGTTAATTGTCACTGAGACAGACTGAGGCAGCTTTAGTCCAAAACCAACGGATATATGGGTGGGAAATATGACCAAATTAAAAAAAAAAATTGTCTGTTTGCTAAATTGATCAAAGCAAACTTCTCAGTCCGTGTCTTTTACTTTGCTGCTGGCTCCAAATAAGCGATGCCACTTTGCTCGCGTCAGGGCTGGTGCAAAACCAACTCTGTAACTGATGCAGTGAATGATGAAGTTTTCATTGAATATTCTTGTTAATTGTCTTCTCTTGTTGCCTGTTAGTTCTGTATGTCCTTTGGTTTGGAGAGCATATGACAGTAGAATACCATTTGCTTTTGAAGCTGATACTTTTTGCCACCTTCATCTGAAAATATGAATCTTTCTCTGCTCCCTGGCACCTATCTGTAATCTACTGCAGATGGGTCTCTGGAATTAGCTTGCAAAAACCTCTCTTATTCCTATCTTCAAAAGCCCATTTATCTCTAGCGGAAAGCTGATAAGAGACAGGCCTGCTTGGCAAATGTGATAAGAGGGTGAAAAATCCTCCAGCTATTTGTAATGTAAGAGTTCAGGCAGATCACAGCAGGGGAAGACATGACAAACGCAGCATCATGAGACTAATGCCTTGTGCCCCCTGAAGCCTGGATAGGAGATAGAAAAAGAAATGGAGATTTATTCTGGATCTGTACATGAACTCAGAGGTGAAAAATGAGCTTAAGAGACGTTCAAGAAAATAGTACAATCATTTGAATGCAACACCATGTTCTCAGTAGTGACGACAATGCTCAAAAATTCAGAGCGATATCAGTCCGTTCAGTATTAGAAAGCAATGTTCCAGCCGTGTGTGTGTAATGCTTTGAATATACAAATGTTCTGAGTAATAACTTAGAAAAAAGAAAAAAAAATCTTGTCAGTTAAGTATGTTGTTGATGCATTTAGCATTAAAGCAGTGCTTAGGGAGGAACGTGCTCTAAAAGTATTGTAAATCCCAACTGGAACCTGTCTAAAATGTGGAGCTAATCCAAATTGGTTTATACTCCAAGACTTAAGCTGCCCTCTGTGAGAAACTCCAGGAAATATACAAGTGTGGTTGTGCTGTAGATGTACTAAACAGCATTCCATGGCTTTTGCAGGCCAGTGAAGGCCAGCAACACTGGGGATGTATACAGACAGTGTTTTATCCATCTTAGTGCTCTTTCTTTATAATTTACTGGACAGACAGCGGGTTTATCCCTAGTCTTTTACTGGAGCCGCTCCACTGCATTAAAACTGATGAATGGTCCCCCGGTGCTGAATCTGAAGTCTGTAAATCCACTGACTTAGCTTCATGTATATTTCGTCAAGCGTTAATGTTTTTGGCACAATGCGTGATCATATCAAAAACAGAATGATGCATTAACTGTATTTGTTAAAAGATGTATAATAAGTACAGAATTAAAAAAAAAAATCATTGACAGGTGAGTGAGTAGTTCTCTCATTCTCAGGCTTATGGGCCACAGGAGATGTGGATTGTTTTGAAGACATGTCATTACTGTATAATAGATGACACATAGCATGTGACGTTATTCACGCTTCGAGGGCACTCCCAGAGCTCCGCCACTTGTTGGTCCACAGTGGGAGATGGAGAATTTATGCTTGTCCCTGTGGCACTTGGATCTACATCTTGATCCTGACAAGGGACTTGCCATAAAACACTCTCTCTGCACCAAAAGCAGAGGGAGACTTTACATGAGAGGAAGCTTGTGTGGAGGGAGGTGATTGGCAGACTTGTTTTTTAATGCACACCGCAGAGATGTTTCTGCTTTTAACATTTAAGCTATAAATAACATGAGATGCTACACAACGCCAGTGGCTGTGAAGCGACAGAGAGGTGTTGGCAAAACAAAATCCATTTTTTCTCCCTTTTTATTGCATTGCAGCTTTTTCAGAACTCGCTGTGTAACTGCACCGGACAGCAGGGGATTTATGTGCAGGTCCAAATGGAAGTGACCAGTGACCTTTCCTGTGGCGTAAACTAGCTCTTAAACTGCCACACAATTGACTGCTTTGACAATGAGCTGTGGCTCTTTGTCCTCATCTCTTCCTATCTGATACTATTTCCTAAATGTGGGCATCTGCTCGCTGAGGGACCTGGGGCTTGTATGTGTTCTTTTCTCTTTTTTAATTTGTTTTTCCATCTCAGCCTAAAATGTCAGCTGCATGCAGCACAAAAAGCCATTCAAGGTCTTTTGAATGCCTCCAGGTACTGTTGAAGTCATAGGTCAGCCAGTCACTCAGTCGGGGGGTAATGTGTGTTTCATGCTCTTGGCTGAATGTGGTGAGCTCTTTGCATGGTCTAATAAGCAACACAGTGCTGGAAAGGCAAGGTGAAAGTGTAACATTTGGCCACAGCATAGTTATATGAATTCTCTTGTGATGTTGTTGTTGTTGTTTTCTCTGTACCCCTGACAAAGAGGCCCCTCTTCACTTCAAACAGCTACTAAATCCAAAACATATTTCAAAGGAGCTCTCCCTTTAATCCCCCTAGTCCTACCGCAATTAGCCATTAATAAGAGCACCCAGTGCGGGTCGCCACCTACAGAAGAACAGGAGACAAATAGAAGTCCTTTGATTCTGAACTACTAAGCATCTCCTGCTCTCAGTCTGCTCAATGCAACTCATCTCAAGGAGAGGTGGAAACACTTGAATGAATTCCCCTTATTTGATGCTGCCGACCTGGGTCAACCTGTAATTCTGGCAGCTGGCCAGCTTCCCCTCTCGCTGTCTCCATCTTCTTTCCCATTTTCCGAACGGTGCTTCCCCCAGAGCAGGCTGTGTCTTTTGTTACCTTTATGAGGCGTAATTAAATGTGCACGGCGTGGCATAGTGTTTGAGTAGGAACCCCAGGCGTGCCATTAGCCAGATGTGGCTGCTCAATCCTTAATGATAGAGGAACAGAGGCGGAGGAGACAAGCCCAGGAGTCCTTCATCACGCCATCCCGAGGTGTCGTGTGGGCCTAATTGCCCCATCGTTTTGTGCACCATACAAGCCCCCATGACACAGAGCTTCGTGCATTCATTATGCCGTCTCCCAATGCTACTTTAGGCTGTGGTGTTCAAGTATAACTGGAGGTGGGTGGTACACTTCAACTAGGCTTTTAGCTAACAAGTATGATTCATAAGGGGAGTTCTTAACGCCTTTGTTTTGAATATTGCATGTAAGAAGTGAGTGATGTGTTTTATAATGTAGTACATTAACAGATTACAGTGTCTGCTGGACACGACTATTGTTATGCGCTGTCATTGTGGAAGACTGGAATAGAGAGCGCATTTTTATGTATATACAAAAGAGACATAGTCAGAATCATTCATTATTATTTGAACTCACTTTTGCCGGAGTTCTCTGAGTTTATGTGCTTGTAGGAAAGAATTGATGTACATGTGAAAGAGAGGGCAACCAGAAGTGTTAAGAAGCCACTTCTCTAGAAAACAACCTTCTTGTCTGTCTCTGCCTCGGGGCTTTGGAATTGCTAAGGGATCAGACTGACAAACGCTGACTGATCGGCTCACATTCACACAGTGTTTCCTTCCAGCTTTGCCTGAGATCTTACCATGGAGAGTTCTCATATTTCCTCCTAAGCCCTTTCACTTGCAGTGTATTAAAGCCCCCCTATCCCACTTCACTGCTCTCTCCGTCTTTTAATCCAGCCCGTGTGGTTTTCCCCCATAGTAAGCAGATTTGAGTCGGGAGCTTTAATTAGATGCGTCTTCTCCGGGATGCGGATGTGTCGGGTGGTCCATATACAGCCTAGGGAGAATTGGGTGGAAATGGGCCTACATACCAAACATACGGCACCCTCACTGAAAAGCAGGCCTCTTCGTTAGTGAGGAACTGACGAGCTGCCGCTCACATTTGGGTAATTAACACTGCCACAGATTGTGGAACAGCTGTGCAATTTAGCACTGTGGCAACACCAGCTAGTCAAGAGAGACTCTGCAAACAGAGCACGGCAATGAAGAAGATTCATAGAGCACCTCACTCAGGCCCTATCCAAGCTCTCTCCAGTGGCCTAACATAATGCATATCGAGCTTCTTGGCAGGATGGCAGGATGGTATGACAAATTATAAAAATCATATTGGTTGAGGGAATTCTAGATGAAGAATACATGACAAAAACTATCACTATAATTTGTATGCTCAGACTATGTGTGCCATAGTCACACATAGTCTTTTTTTTTGCTTTGTTTTTTTTTTTGTCAGTTTGCAGTATATGTCAGCATCTTTCTTGTTGTCACTGCCATGCAGAAAAAGTTAGATCCAGCATTGCCAAGTTCTGTATGCATGGACAATTGACAGATTTTGAGGCAACCTTGCCTACAGTTATGAAGGATGGATGCACTGCACACTTTCTTTCCATGTAATTTGAGTTCCCTTTTATCTTTCATTTTTTGTGAAGCTTTTCTTGTCCCCACAAAACAAAATTATATGTGAAAAGTAATTAAAGCATCCCAGTCTGCTTTGTGTTTCTTTTTGATTATAGTTAATGTATACCATTCCGTCCTCAGCTTTTATTTGCCTTGTATTTTATCCCCACTTATCCGCAACATCTGGTTTTTGGTTCAACCATCAGGGAGTGGTGAGAGTGTTAGGGGGAAAAAATGCTTGTACACATGCAGTTTAAGCCTGACTGTGTCTCTGTTGGCTTCTACCTGATTATTACTGAAAAAAAACATCCTGGGATTTTTTGCTCTCTCTTAAGATCCAAGCATTTTACAATGACAGCCCAAAGATGGTATTTTTTTAATATTGAAGACTGTCAGATAAAGTCACATTTAAACTGCTAATTGTTTCAGTGTCTAAAGCAAAAGAGCAATAAAAGATGTGTAGTTAAGTGTGAGTGTTTTAGGGTTGAGCCCTCTTGCCTCTCCTCTCTCCTACCCTCTCCTTCCTATCAAGTGACAGTGACAGTGACATGACCAGGGCTGTCAGAAGGCCATGTCCTGGCACAGTGCTCCGTCAGACAGTGAATGGAGAGAGCCCAGGGAACTTGTTAAATTTCTGCAGAGCTAGGCTATGCTGACTTTGACAAGAGACATTTCCTCCCAATCTCCTCAGGTCCTCTGCCAACATCATCAGCCACAACTCAGTGAGTGAACAGAGCAACAGAGACAATGCAACGATAATAATGTGAAAAATGTCTATCTGCAGTAATGCCATGTGAAGGCAAACGGACAAGCAGGCAGCCAGCCTGTGCAATGTATTTTAGGAGGCTGGACCAAGCCCCAGTGAGGCTGTCATTTATTTATCTATGTGAAGTGTCTTGAGAGGTGAGGAGAGGAGAGATAGCAGAAGCTTCTTTCTACCAGTGGGGGCTGACTGACTCTTGAGGAAGAGGGAATATAATTGGTCTGCTCTCACTCTTGGCTATGGCAATCAGGCAATTCTCCCCCTATCTCTCACCCATCCACCTTGCTTCCAGACATAGCTGAGGAGATGAGGCAGTATTGGCCTTTAAGGCCCCAAGCAGGGAGGACCCCAAACAAGACTTGCCACTTGTGCTTACAGTGGCATTTATTTGACTGGCGTAGTTTTTTCTTCCTTCCCTCCCCTTTGTTTTTTCCTCCACATTCTGCCACTGCATCTCTCTGGCTTGAGCTCTAAAAGTTGAAACGAGAATGCAGCTTGGCTAGGACTACCCATGGCTACTGGTGTGCAAGGCAAATGACTTTGCTGTGAGGGACAGGCCACCTGTTAGGGACAAGGTGGGGCCTGTGCTGATAGAACAAGTGTAAATGTCACAAAAGCAGGTTAGGAGAGGGAGTTGGAGGAGTAGTTTCCAGTGACCCATCAATCATCACATTTGGTAGGCCCACACTGTTTTCCTATATCAGTCTGAAATTATTGTCATGCTAACATAAACAACTCAAAGAATAATTTGTCTGGATAATTTGTCGAAGAATTGAAAGTTTCCCTGCTTGCCTGTTTTGTGTGTCTGCTTGCCAGCATACATGCTTGTATGTGTGTGTTGTGTTTTTCTTAGATGAGATGTAAAGGCTGTCACAGTGGTTGGTAATGGAGATAGTAGAACTCTGAACTCTGTGAGTGCATCTGTTTCTGCTTCTGTTTGTGTATGGAGGTGTTGATCTGTGGTGGTTGCATGGGTAACGTACCAAAATAATTTGCCTCCCTACATTGGTATACTGCTAGGGCTATGTTAACAATGGACGTGTAAGGTGGCCAGGGCAAGTATCTGACTTTATAGCACACTTACAGGGATCTCCAATTACATATTGTTTGGTGACATAGTGTGGAAAGCTATGCTGCTTCATAAGGCTAGCCGCAAGCCCCTGCTGCAATGCACTTGAATATGGTTTTTTTTTTAAGTCCTGCAGAAAGTATAAATGTTGCCTATAAATGGCACTAGCATGTAACTGCAACAGCCCATGTTTCTCAAGCAGTGGCTGTGAATCCTTCATTGACGGTGCATCTATCAATGTGTTACCAAGGAATATCGAGAACAGCATGAGTAGAACTTGATTTGACATAACGCTCTACACCCCTCTCTACCCTACTGTGTCCAACCTCATAGCATTTAGCACTTGATTAAACCCCTCTCTATCCACTAAATCCTTAATTGTACTGACAGAAAACGCATAAAGGAAGACTCTGATGGTTTTTCCTGTCACCCTTACATGGTGAGTCATATGAGTTCTGCCAACTTTTATGTGCATCCTTTGCAGTCATGACTTGGTTTAGATTGGCTTCTTCAGTTCAGCCATATGCATTTTTACTCCTGACAGACATGGAATGCAAACACACTTTTTCCTTCTTTGCTGAATGAATGAATGCAGTATGAAGGTTATGGAACGTGGACCAATGAATCCAAGGACTCTCTCAGATGTGAGAAAAGGCTGCTTGAGCACACAAGCTGCTACCTTGACTTCATCTGTTTGCATATCTCTTATTCAAATAGATGCAGGAGCCACCTGAGTCAAGCTGGAATGGTCTGGATGTGTGGATGATGAAATGATGTTGACCGAAGTAGACACTGCCATAGAAAAACAAGCACAAGTTTTAGCATAGCTCAGATAATCAGTGACAAGAGCAAGCTTCTTGTAGAAAATGCAGAAAACAGAACATTCCAGAGGTAGTTTATCAACGTCATTACCAGGTTTGCTTTATGAACTGGGAACCCGTTTGTTATGGCAGTCCTGCACTGTGGTATCAAGCTGTGAAACCTTGCTTTCTTTATTAAGCTTCCAAACAAAAGGGAATAAATTAGATCAAATCTAGTGTAATATGTACACATACTCCAATAATGTCACTGAAGCCAAAGTCCTTGAAATGAAAATGACTGGCCTCTGCATGTGTGCATCCCCTTTGCTAATTTATTCTGCTCTGACAAAGAGACTCACAAGGAAAAACAAAGCTTTTAACAAGCATTAAGATATTCATTGTTGCCATCATGAACAAGCTCAGGAAAGGGTATTAGTGCTCCTGGGAAAATTCTTTGCTTGTTGTTTTTTTCCTTACACTTAAATAATTTAAGCTGTTGCATGTAAGACAAAGTTACATTCACTTACTTCATTATATTTTAATCCAGAGCAAATGATGCCTCGCATATGCTTGGCATGGCCAACTGTGTGTAATTGTCATCTCTGCAGCGATTGCTCATCCAGCCACATTAAAGGATAAGACCGTTTTTTTGACATTGGGCCCTTGATTTCACATTATAACATGATGTTCTACTCACCCCTGCTTGTTGTTGGTCATTTGGAGCTGTTCCGAAGATATTCGAGAGGCGTCTGGCTGCTCTCTTGAGATATTCGGCCATGAAACGGTTTCCTATGGGCAAGTTTATACAGGCACAAACTATGCTGTTTATAATTTATTAATTACTCTACACTAGCACTGATAACGTGGAGGTGCGTCGCTTACTTAAAAAAATCCGGGTTACTGTAATTTTGAATTTTTGTCGTAAAGTGGGTGTTACTGACGTCATCGTCGTGCTACTACCACAGACAGCCCACAGACCTGCCGCCTATTTATTCATTCGGCTAAAATTCAAAATTAGTAACCCGGATTTTTTTAAGTAAGCGACGCACCTCCACGTTATCAGTGCTAGTGTACAGTAATTAATAAATTATAAACAGCATAGTTTGTGCCTGTATAAACTTGCCCATAGGAAACCGTTTCATGGCCGAATATCTCAAGAGAGCAGCCAGACGCCTCTCGAATATCTTCGGAACAGCTCCAAATGACCAACAACAAGCAGGGGTGAGTAGAACATCATGTTATAATGTGAAATCAAGGGCCCAATGTCAAAAAAACGGTCTTATCCTTGAAATGTGTCCCTCTTACTGTGCCTTTCTCCTCTGTCCAGGAGTTTGTGTTCAAAGAGATGCCTGATCAGATTCCTTCAAAGGTGCTGTGTTATTATCAAAGTTAACAATTTGTAGGTTTTTAGAGTCCAACTGGGCCAATAAGAGAAATAAAACACTCAAAAGAGACCATTACAAAACAGATATGACGAAGTATTTTATCATTGTACCTAGAAATGTAGTTTGCTGTGTTTTCAATAATGTAATAATGTAATTTGAATAAACTGACCTTCAGTCAAGTATTGATGGGATGTAATTATTTTATAGTATAGTTGCTATAACAACAAATATCATAGGCACTGGTAGTAAGTAGAAGTCACTAAAAATGAAAACCACCACAAACATGGTCAAAGTCAGGTCACAGTGCAGTATTACTAGAATGATTTTACATATTAAAGCCATAGGCTCTCTCTCTCTGCAGCTGTCTCATTAAAGTGACTGGATTCACAAATGGTGGACAGTTAGCTCCACACCTCCTCCATCATTAGATCCCTTATAAAGCTAAATTGGTGATATTTCGTCATGGTTAAAAGTAGAGAGGAGGAAGTAGTCGGAAGTAAGCGTTGTGTAACAGAGCAGTGGACATATTGTGTGATGATAGAAACCAAATACTTTACAAAAAGTTCACCATCAACCTCACCTCTATGTGTTTGATTGTAAAATGTAACTCTGCCTTTGAACCCTCGACAACTACCTCCATTTTGCACCTATTATAATGGCATCTAAGCAGTGAAGGCATTTCTAAAGGTGACTGCACGGCATATGGTGTCCTGTCCAACCCTGCAGTGAGCCCCTAGGGAGAAGCTTGGGTTACAGCTGCCGGAAACTTGAAGCCCGATGTCTGCATCAAAAGTAAATTCCATTTAACGTGCCACATCCTTTTCCAGCATGTCCTGGGGGCTTTAGAGGCCTTAGACTCCTTTATATAGTGCATACCGTGTTTGTTTGTGCTAGCAGAGAGGATAGTGTGCCTTGCTGGTGGTGTGAGAGCAATGGGATGTTTGGCAGTATCCCCTATCTAGTTTTCCACTCCACCCTTGTCATTCACCCCTTCACATGTGCAGCTCACACGAGTAAGATATTGAGATGAATACCTAAATAGTCCTTACCTCATTTGTTGTCATTTTTATCAATTAAGAGATACTTTTTTACTCACTGGATAATCCCAACCCATCAAACTGATCATTTGTCTGCTCAGCAGTTCACCAAGCTGAAAGGTCAGGGGTCACAGAAATCTTGTCGATACATGGTGTAGAGTTAAGGAAGCTGTGGGATGCAAAATGACTGGAGTGGAGACTGGAGACTGGTATTTTGAGCTTGGATCCCCCATAGTTTTGCTAGTCCTGAGTCAGCAATAAACTCCCACTAGTATTAGAACAATATTTATTTGTGTTAGAGGGGAGGTGATTCATTTTACTCAAAATCCCTGGCGTTGTACGGGGGAGATCTGCCTTTTGCTGTGCATTTTTTTCCTCTCATTAAAGGTGTCCGCGCCCAGAGGAGTAAACCGATGCCTACCACATATTTTCATGTCGTGCCAGCTCTGCCTTTTCTTCTCTTTGTGCACTTTCTTTTGCTGCAGAAGAAATTCACCATGTGTGGGTTGAGGCAAGGGAAAGGGTCACCGCTTTTTTATCGCTGTATTATTTAACATCCTGCCAAGTTTGTTTTTCCCCCCCTCTTAGCAAATTCATCCAAGTCAAAAGTACAGTGGAATGTTATGAGAGAAGAAGAAAGGAAAAATGTAACTTGTGTAGCCTAAGGAAGGCTATGACTCACCTCGACATTGTTCAGATGGACTGAAAAAAAACAAGTTCAATAGGAGTTTTTATTGAGCAGTGCTTAAAGCCACCTTTCTCTTAACAAGCTGCAGTGAGAGGTGGTTTGCCTACCAAGCTTGCCTGCAGCTCTCTGCAGGGTGATTATGTCACACCGGGCCAGTCAGAATGATGTGTATCTCCCTGTTAGAAGGCAGCTCGAATGCTGCAAAAGCTCTGACTAGGAATATTATTATTATCTCCTCCAGGATCCTCTCCACAGCAACAACGGTGCCGCATTGTGAGAGCTCTGGAGAAAGCTGTTTTTTTTTTGTTTTTTTTTTAAATAATCCGCCTGTCTGTTATCCTGCCTCTCAGACAATAACATCCAGAAAGGCTTTTTTACTTCCTACCACCCACGCTGACAATAGTGTAAAGGCTTTACAACAAAAGGATGATGTGGATATGGGGAGAGTGGGTTTCTGTTTCCTATCCTATCATACCTTCTCACACCGGCCCAAAGGGACCCAGGATTTGGTTGTTGCTGTTGACCAGCCATTCAGGGAGCAGTGAGCCATGTCTTAAAGGGCTATCTGCCATCTCTGCTGGTGAGAAGCCTGGAGAGCCGAGTGAGGCCATCGGTACTCAGATCTATATTAGGGCCAGGGAGTAATGATGAACAGCCCTCTGATTCCACTGAGAGATTACCTGAGGTTCTTATCGCTGCTGGCATACATTGCGACATTAATAAGGGAAGGAGGCCAAGTCCCTTTCACAGTCAGCTGTCCTTCACTGAACAGAACTAGTACCATTCCTGCTTTTGTTTTTTCAGTCTTCCATTGCCCTTATTTCCATGCTTTAAACCTCCTCCGGACTGACCAATGAGGAGAGCCACACATGCTTTTAAACCACTGAACTCAGTTCCAGTGTTTCATTAATTGAGTTAAATGAATTGCAATGGTCTAGATGATTTGTCTGTCAGCTTTTATTACTGCAATTTAGTCTGTGCCTCATTGCATTATGCCACTTAATGAGAGCCCTTAGCAGATGTTTTGTCTCTGTTGGTATTAACATGCACAGGTTCACTGTAGGAGGAGAAAGTAGGGATGTGCATGATATTTTTGCCAATTTTTAGTTGTTAATCTACTGAGGACACTTTCATTAATGGAATTTATCTGCCTTTTATTCCAGACCTGTTGTCCATGTAGTTTTTTTTTCTTCTTTTCTTTTTCTTTATTCTTTTGTCAGATCCATTTGCCCGATATTGTGATTTGTGACCTCCCCAGTTCTTATACCACAACTCCATCTTTTACTCTGGGCCCTTGCAGGGAGTTTGAGCAGGTCTGGATTCTCTCTAGTGAAATATGTCTCGTCCCTTTTGCTTCATTTCTCCTTATCTGGTTAGTGCTGGCTGTGGGCCTGCTGCGGCGTTGATTTGTGACCCTCTCTGTCTGCAGCAGCAAGAGGGTTTAATGCAATGCATGCCTCTGCCCTTCTCCCTACTGATGAAACAGGCCCCTGCATTCCCCTGATAGACTGCTAATTTGTATACTAAACTGACAGGCAGCCATGATAAGGGCTAGCAACTGCTGTGCAGCCAGGGAGGGAAGGCAGGGAGGAGGGATAGTGTGGGGTGCAGTAAGCGAGACGAAGGGTAATATTTTACACAAAGCTCAAGCCACCCTGCTCTTCTATCGGCATTCATTTCCTTGCGTCTGTTGCTAGGGTGAGAGGGAACAGGAGTCTCCAGCCCTGGTGCTCCGTCATACACGTACACACAGACACACACACACATATTTTTACACGGTTATGAAAATGGCACTAGGGGCTAAATATAAAAGAGGTTTGTGTGTTTTGCAAGTGTGCAAGGGGAGACCACTCCATTCTACACAGTCACCCAGGAATTCATTATCATCTTAATGATGCTCCAGTTGAGGCGAATATCTGCTGGTTGACAGTTGCGTGGGATGCTTCCGTTCTCTTCGCTGTATATCTCATCATGCTTGCTGGGAGTTAGCAGTCTTGCTGGCCCACACCTGCTCTGACAAGCAGGCAGCGGCGGCTGTGGAGAGAGTAGAAGGTGGGAATTGAAAACAAGGTAGTTCGTGCTTGTTCCCTGGGAATGCATAGCACTGCTGCGCCTTATAATAAACGACCGCTCGGGAGGTCATTAAGTTTCTGGAACGGCATGAGGACAAATGCTGGGGAGATAATTAATTTGGTGTCTCCCATTGCAGCCGGGGAGCTGGAGGCCCACTGTGCCTGTCTAATGCGGCATTTATTGCAAAAGTAGTATGCACAGACATCTAGGGGAGAAAAGGTGACGGTGTTTGAGGATGTTGAGTGGGTGCTGATAGAGGTCTGTATTGATGCACCATGACCATGTTGCTCCAAAAACAAAACAAGATAACAATCAAAGAAAACTAACAAATCAGTTGATCAAATCATATGAAATAATACAATCCACTGCAGCAGACAGGAACATTGAAAGAAAAAAAAAGTGATCGGTAGATCAAGTAAAATCAAGAAAAGGCTCTCCAGTTAAAGTATGTTCTAAGGAGATATAAGAGGTCACTGACTCTGCTGACCTGATTTCCTCTGGCAGTTTCTTCTATATCTTTAGGGCTCTGTCCACGAATGCTCTGTCACCTCTAGTTTTTAGCAGGAGTATGACTCAGTATGACTGAAAAAAAGAGGAGAATCAGGATTTCAGGTGACAGTGAATGGAAAATTGAAAGAGAGGGCAGTAAAGGAGGAAGTTGACAGTGATGAAGCACCGAGAGGGAAAACAAATTTTCACTGTGTTTGTGAACACCTGTGCATGCACGAGTGCATGTGTGTGTGTGTGTGTGTGTGTGTGTGTGTGTGTGTGTGTGTGTGTGTGTGTGTGTGTGTGTGTGTGTGTGTGTGTGTGTGTGTGTGTGTGTGTGTGTGTGTGTGTGTTGGTCGGTAGGACACTTGGACAGACAGGTTCTGTCTGGGTAATTGAGAGCCTGATTGTCCATGCCAGGTTATGTGTCTATTCGCTCCCTTCCCTTATTTTCTTTTTCACTCTCATTTTCTTTTGTCATGTTTGTGAGTACATTTTTTTGTGTCATGTCACATAAATACATGTTCAAAAGGTATAAAAGTAGCTGTGTTTTTATAAACTGGACCATCAAGCCAAGACATTTGGACATCTAATCTCCAGTAGGTAGACAGGGAAGCATGAACAACAATATATCTTGCTTGTTTCCTGTGCCTTTCATATGTCTGTATCATTTTGCAGAAGCAAAAATATTTTGTTCTGCCCATCAAATTTGTTTTGGTGGTGTCATTTCTCGACAGTTGCCTTTTCAAGTGAGGGGAATGACATTTTGAAAACTTGCTGGCTCAAATTTAGTTTGTAGTATATACTTGTTAAGATTAGCCACCTTACCACTTGTCCTACAGCAGTCTGTCAAGAACATAGCATGTGCCAAATGACTCAGAACTAAAATGTAATTATAGCCTTTACAGGCATGAGCCCACAACAAAGTCTACTAACAAGTTTCTTTGTTTTCACACCGCAGCTGTTGTGATAGCACTGCCAGGTTGTTTAAATGTTATAACGGGAAGGTCTGTACCTTCTTTTACAAGGATGGAAGGAGACTGTATTAGGAATTTGCTTGTATTTAGTCTACGTTTACCCAACCTCTGGCTACAAGATTTCTCCCTGCTAGGATATACATTGCTCAGCTACATGGTATGCAGGCCATGCAATAGGAGCTTTCAGATCAAAGGTAGATTTTAGAAAGGCCTGGGGACCATTTGATATAATGCAGGGAGAGACTGCTGTGTGGTGGGTTGTGGGGAGAGAAAATGGTCTCTCAGCAGTCTTTACTAAATGAGGTTAATTGAATCTGGGTAATTGCTGACCTTCCTGTCTGAGTGAAATCACAGCCTTAACTGATCAATGCTTTTCATAAATGTATGCTTCAAGGTCATTCAGTTGATTATACTGCCCTCCCTTTCTGTCTGCATTGCCTTGTTCTGGTGGCCCATTGTGTCAAAATGAAGCATGGAGGCTAGTGTTATTTTAACACTAAAATAATGCAATTAAGCTTGTCTCAGATTTTCAGAATTAAACAGCTTGCTGTGTTTTTAAGTAAGATTTTTCAACATGCTCCTTTTCAGAGAAAGCAAATGTATTTGGCCTCACAGTAAATGTCTCACTTATTACAAGCAAGTTTTTTTGCCTCTGCACTCTCCCTCTGCAACTCTGCTATCATCTGGAGATTTATGCAGCCAACAAGTCATTGGTGTTCAGGGAAATTGAGGACTTTTTAAAACAAACAGCAGTGTAATTTGTAATTTGGCATTCCCTAAATCTGGGAATTATGGTTCTGTGTGTGGTGCTTTAGGGAGTTAGCAGTCTGATGGTGGGTTTACTGGCCCGGCTCCCTCCCTGGACTACCTCTTTTTCTTTCTCCCCCCTGTTCCTTTTACGCCTGCCGAGGAAACAGGAGGATTTCACAGCTGCTGGGAGCTGAGCTCCGGCTGGGCCCTGTGACCTCCTTCTTTCTTTTCCCCCCTCCTTTAGTCTCACTCCCTTTTTTCTCCCTCTATCCAGCAGTCTCTTTCCTCAGGGAGCTCTTGTGTGGCTCAGAGGAAGCTGAATCATAAAGCATGGCTAATGAATAGAATAGGGAAGGAAAGCTGAGGCCTGCTGACGGCCCTCCAGAGAGGAGGCCAGGCCCCCGAAGCCCCAGGCTCAAATAGCAGACGGCCCTCACAAAGGTCAGGCTTCCTGCGGCCCGCTCCAAGGGCTTTTGGCTCCCAGGCAATGTGTTTTAAATTTCCCCCATTATTTTTTTAAATGGTTAAATTTCCCTGTTTCCTTTGGAAAACTTGGCCTTTGCTCCTTTTTTTCATTGTCTTTCTGTTTCTCTCTATTTATATTTCCCCTTTGTCTCATCTTTCTCTGTCTGTTTTTAATGGCAGCCAGGGTTGCCTCAACAAAGAGAGTGTGAAGAATTTGTTATACATGACCTCTGCACACCACAACCGCAGGCAGTTCAGACTGCCAGCAGCACAGCCCAGTGAAAAAATGTCAACTTGACCAACAAAACCCAGAAAGTTCTACAAAAACAACAGCTCGCCAAATCAGGGCTCTGCTTTGACATGCCTTTTTAAGAAGTGCTTTTGCAAGCCGGCCTTGTAATTGTGGATTATGTGACTGACTCATACAGACTTGGCAGGTGCAAAACACAGTATTAAAACCTAAATATTGGTTGTTGATGTTTCTTTGGAATATATTTGAAATATAAAACAGCTCACTGCACACGAAAAAATGGCCAAAGTAGGAATAAGGAGATCTGGGTCGTCTTGGCACAGGGTAAACACAGGTTTTCTGTTCTCTTTCTCAGGAACATGTTATGTCTGCCTTGCTCTCTGGATAACCACTCTGGTCATAACAACTGTTTTCACTGTTACAGTGAGTTATAGCATTACAGACCCTGTCTTTTCTGGTTTTGTGACCCCATGCCACTCTAAGCAAGACCCTGAGCCAGCTCCCGTGTCCATTTGACAAGCTTCATTTCAGTCTGAGCTCATATTTTTCTTCCAGGGCCTGCAGGGCCGTGATTCAAGGCTAAAGTTGTGCTGTTGCAGTGCTGAGGCTTGGTACTGGAGCGTTTAATGTTGTCCAAAGCTAACAAAGAGCCTGTGTTGTATCCTGGCGCCCCGGTTCTGGGAGACTGAAAGAGGGCAATGCACAACATTCTGTCTTTGCTCTATAGTCTTTCACTTTATCTATGGTAGGAGGAAACCGAAAGTATTTCTGTTTGTCCTTCTATGAATTATCCACTTACCAAGACCAAAGTTATTGTCTTACTCTACAGCATTTGCCATAAGTTATTGATCTACCTTGTAACACTACCTTGCTGGCAAGTCTTTCAGTACATTCTGTTCATTAATCATTCTGTCTCATAACTTCCATGGTTGCAACGGCAAGCAACAGCTAATTTTCACTCTTGAGAAAAATTATTATGTTAGATAATTTTGTAATGTTGTACATAATATGTCCAGACCTAAATTCTCTAAGGTCTCTTATATTTCAGAAGCTTAGAGCAACAGACTCTTTAATGATTTATTTTACCATCATTTAGTTTACTTGAGGTCAGTATTTTTCTGTACATAACAATAGCTATTTTATTTGACTGTTTTTGTAGTTGCAACGTTTAACATGAACATCATGCCATTAAGGTTTCATACCTGTATTTTCTAAGGCTTATATGTTGGTACAGCAGATTAGTGAGTGAATCTACACTTTCCTTGAGCTCTGTTTTGTTTGGCGCTGAAACAAGACATGAAGAACAGACATAGAAGTGTACAGAACAGCAACACAGTGGTAGTGAAGGAGAAATTGGGAGGTCTTTGAGAGAAGAGGATGTCCTCAAAACACTTGTGAAGAACTAACAAAGATGCCAAGGACAGCCATCTGTGTTTACAAAATCATTTGCTTTCTTTTTCTGTCTTTCTTGTACTCACTGTTCATTCATTACATATGCTCCCTTTGTGCAGCATGAAATACAAGCATGGCAGTTAAGGACACTCAGGCCCTTTGGGTAGAACATATGTTCAGCTTTCGCAGATTTTTACAAGTCCATAGATCTCAAATGAGAGGAACTAAAGCAAAAGTAAACCATAGATTTAAACAAAGCCCCTTATATTACAGGCTGAGGAGGATTTTTATTGTTAATATTATATTACAAGCATGCATACGATTTGCTGTGCTGCAGTTTCTTTTTTCTTTTTTTTTTCTTTTACATGCCACGCTTTGTATGGATTTACTGCTTTTCAGTCATGGTTTCCTGTATGGTCAGTGAGCATGTACTTTTGTAAAGATATATGGTACCTTTTTATTTAGTTGATGCTTGCCAACATATACAAAACCATCAAAAGTAGTTAGAGAAATACATTGCAGTGTTTAGTCTGTAGCTCTATCACTTCATAGTAAGATGCCAGTCTGCTTTATATAGACATAACCAACATTTGATTATAGTCTTCCAGGTTTCCACTGCTCACTGTCATTCACCTCAGCTACCTCTTCCAGTAACCAATCATCAATTGATGTTGAATTTTTTTAATGAAGACTTTTAGACTGCAGTCATATTTGGTTAATTTCCTACAATGTCTCTTCCAAAAATATTGCAGTGTGCATTGGGATTTCTTGACAGCAGTGTGTTTTCAAAAGCCTTTGTGCTCTAATGCTTCATAGCCATCTTATGAGCTTCCTCTGCCCTTGACAGCATATCTTCTTAGGGTTTTCAGGTGGCCCAACAGTGCCACCTAATGTTGCTTCATCAGCAGGGAAAGCCAGACAGTCCCAGCACAGGAGCAGCTCCTCTCCTGCACTGATTGGAGACTGTTGATTGATTGTATAATGCTGTGTGTGAGAGCATAACTTTATCTCCAAGCAATTGAGACCAGATTTGTGGCTGAATAAGCCTTTTAGTGGGCAGGCAAAATATGTGCCAACGCTTCCATTTGTTTTGATGAATTGCCTTGAATTGTATGTGTTGTTTTCTTAACAGGATTAACTGTAGTTTATCACCGATTCATCGTATTAGACAAATTCAATTAATATCTGCTATCTTGTTTTTCCAGATATCTGATGTAGGATCCGAGAAGCTCTTTTCCCCTACCACACCCAAAGGTAAGAAGATCCTAATGTTTTCTCTTTAACCTTAAGTCTTCCCTCTTATGCTATTTTCCTATACATAACAACTACTGGGTTTTGCAAACGAGTCGAATTATCCCCAGCCCTAATCCTGCAGCTCCCATTCAGATTTAAATGTCGACAGGCATAAACAAGGTCTGGTGACTGCATATGCACGCATTTTTGTCTGGGTGCATAGTGGCGTTTCTTGGATGACCCCGCCAAAGGCTTAGCCCTCCCACATATTGGTTCATTAGAGGGGATTTAAAGCCTCCCTGCCACATGCTCCCACAAATGGGAGTTTCCCCTTAGGCAATACAAGCTCTCTGACAGCAGGCCTAGAACATAATGGCTGCCAAAGGAAAGACAGAGAAAGAGCTTTGTCAGCCCCCCGAGACAACACCAACTTAAACTGTGTATCCACATATGCACATGTGTAGAATATAATTTCTTTGCTTTCGTAGAGTATGGCCATAGATGGTTCCATGTAATTTAGTATAATTGTTTGCATTCACGGACTGACATTCCTGGGTATATTTGGCATGTCAAAAGGCACCATGAGGGCACGGAGTGTTGGCTGCACCTGAATATTTACAACATGCAATGATGCTTGGCAGGTCAGAGCAGGGCTAAAGGTGTCAAGCTGTGGATGCAGGAAGGAGGGGAGGAGGAAAGAGGCGTGATCAGCCTACTTATGACAGATAGCAGCATGCGGACCATGTCCCCTCTGGGCAACAACCAGGATTGAGGCCCATTAAAACAAGCTGAGGGAGATGGAGGTTGATCTGCTCACTGTATACTTTGGCCAAATGAGGAGGGTTTTGTAGGCAGGCGGGGCTGGGGTGGTGGTGGTGGTGGTGGTGGGTGGTGTCATCTCTGCAGACTCAACAAATAGATCAGCATGCATCAACTGGGCCCCATTATGCTAGTGTAATCTGGGTTGTTTTAAAGATATATGTAGCTTTGGTTACCTTGTTTTCGTCAAACATTTCTAATAAAAAAAATCTGTTTAAAATGTTTAGGTATAGTTTTGAAAAATGTTGCAGTCACAATACCTTTTTTTTTTCATCTCAGTTGTAACATTATACCACAGCTCTGATGACCAAATATCAGAGGTTTTAATGTTGCTCATGTCATTCACCACCACATTAGAACATCCACTCTAAACGCTATAAATCCTCAAAACATCATACAAATGGGTTGGAAGCTTGGTTTCGCACTGAAAAGCTTGGCTGACAAGAAGGAGATAAGGCCTGCTGGCTGTGTGCTGTAGATGACCTGTGACTACCATCCGCTTCGTGGAACCAGCACAGTGGTAAAGACTTCCAGACTTTCATGGTTTAGCAAACAACTATATCACGACCAACTCCATCTATTCGCCACCCTGCTGCTCAAGTTATCAGATGTCAGGGTGCCGACTTAAAATTCCTTTGCGTGACTGTTCACAACATGGCTTCATACAAGCAGATACCCATGCTGTGAAAATCTAGAACTATAGCACACGCACAACCAACGTCTTCAACACACATGCAAAATCCACTTCTTTATAGTGGTTGAAGGAATGCTTCTGTGGATCTTACTAACGCACAAGCAGGGAAGAGGATTAGGTCCCTGGAATTACATCCAGACAATCCAATCAAAGTCTCTTGTGATTATCACACAGATCAAGCAGATCCTGTTTGGGTGATGTAGTAGAAGGGCACCAGATTAAAATTATAGGTTCAGAAGGGTAAAGCAACAAAGAAATCTGCAGTTTGATGGAATGATTTTGTGATGATGAGGAAAAAGTTATCACGCTAAAGCTGCAGACCTGCCACCCAGTTCTCACTTTCCAATGCTGTTGTTTGAAGATACAGTAGATTCTAGGACAGTGTTTGTTTTTTTTCTGTGTATGGATAATGTGTGTGTGTAATACATAGAAGCCCACAGGCTGTTTTCCTCTGGTTTAGAATGCAGCAACACAGTGTATGTGTCCCATTACCGGCCTCACTCATGGTCCTGTGGGACTGATGAAAAGCCTTTTTTCCTCTGATCACCAGGCCTGTCGAGCTGTTAGCTGGTAGACTCTCAGACAGATGCAAACACTCACACACAAACACAAACATTATGACACACATGAATATATAATGGTGTGATGATGTTTGGCTTGTATAATTACCAGATAATGAGTGTTTCTTTTACCTCTTCCTTTCTTTGAAACGTTCTGCTCCTTTTTTAACCTTATTTTGGGGAGCAGTTACGAGTACAAACAGTTGAGGGTACGTCCAAATTGTACACATGCACACAGACTGTCATGTTAATGAAACGGTTCAGGGTTCATGGAGAAGAGGAAAGACCAACATTGTAATCAGTGAGGGCAGAGTACTGTAATTATGCACACAGAACAGGGTTTTGGGCAAAACCCAGACACGCTTGCCTTCTTTCTCTCATATTTACTTTTCATCATCTCCACATCACTCGTATGTTGACAACCTGTTATTCATGCAACCAGTACCACTGATGATAGTACAAGCTAATGGTATCTGTAATGGCACTGCACATAATGTGTAATTCGCTTTGGATGTTTTCATCCAAAAGCAAGTATGAGTTCTGAATGTCTGTCTGTGTTGGTGGTTATGACGTAGGAAGGTGCAGCAGAGGGCAAGCATTATCTAACAGTTATTGGTTGTTGTTTATTTCCTGTCTTAAACCTCCTGCAAATTATTGATTTCCTGGAGGATGGTATGTTTAAGTAAAAGCACAGCAAAGATTTGTGCTCCACTCAAGGCTACTCCTATTGGATTGCAGGTCAGAGTTTACTGTTGTCACTTGCCTGAAGGCGAATGAGAAGCTAAATGTAGCTGCTGAGCGTGTAGAGGGCACATCCGCAGAGCACAGATAAACACTTTACTGGCAGGTCCTCTTATGACATTTCACAATGCTAGGTCTATGGAAGTGGTAGGGAGTTATCACCCAGCTGTCAGCAGCTAGAAATATCTGACAAAAACACTTAGGAATTTATACTGACTATGTTGAATGTTGCATCTATGGGTTTTAGACCAATAGGTATAGTTTAGGCACCATTTTTTATTTAGACTCTTTGTACTTTCCGAGGCCCTAAAGTCTTAACAAGGTAAAGCCTGCCATGGTGAGATGGTAAACTCATGTATTGTGCCTTCCATCAGAGAAACCTTAGGCATCTTGGGATAGCGGGGAGAAGATTGGTAGAAAAGCCATTTCTGAAGTAGATTTCTGTCCTTGTAATCCTGATTAATTTTGACCCGTTGTGCTCATTTTAAACAGAGCATTACAGTAAGCGTGAACACAGCAAGCTCCAGGGCGAAACTAGGAGCTTAGCGGCTTTGGGAGGCTTAGCTGCAGATGGCATTTTAAGCCGGACTTAATAAATTGTTTCCATTAAACTTACCGGCCCACACATACTGGATTAGACCAGTGCAACAAAGGAAGAGAGCGTGCAGATGGAGAGGAGGAAAGAAAGCACACACATCTGCCATCGTGCACATCTGACACTGTTAACATCTCTCTGAGGCCTCATGAAAGGTGAAGATGAGGTTACTGTTGTGCTGCGAGTCATGGAAGCTTTTGGAATTAATGTAAAATTCCCTCGCTCAAGATCTCTTGTTCGTTGGGGATGTTGAACCAATTTGTTTAATTGACATCAAAGTAAACAAACACAAAAAATGCATAAACCATTTAGCTTGGCAGTGGATTTAGGGCTTATCCTCTAACTGTTGTTTATATATAAACACATTACCAGTGCTGTAGCTTAAGGATTTAAGATCTGCCCTTACACTTACTTTTTTTTTTAAACTTTTTTTTTCCTTTGGATCCTTGTTACACATATACCTATCAGCTTTTGTGGGAAATCAATTCCTTATGGTAGAACCCACCTCTTCTCTGAGTTGTCCTCAGCCCACCTACACTGTACCTCCATCCTCCATCGGCTTGCTCCCTAAGCTCTCATTATGAGCTACACAGTCCAGGGTCCCTGTGTCGAATCGCTAATCAACCACCCTGTCTGCAGGCCAGCTCTCTCAATAGGTGCTGAGTGGCTTTTGTTCCACCGCTGCTGTTTGCTGCATGTCAATAAAAGGGCTTTGGTCTCCTTTAACTCCCTCTCCTCTTCCATTACCTACGCTGTGCAAGGAGCTGCTGCTGCAGTGGATGCTAACACAAAAATGAAACACAGTTTCTCCTGCCAGACTCTGAATGCCAGAAAAGGAATGACGCTGATTGGAAAGGGTGCAGCAAGGTCAGGGGCAGGAGGGATTGAGGGCAGCTCAGGCATAGTGAAGAAGATGAAAGAGCGTGTTTGTATTTGGCTGAGCAGCTCTCCCCTGGCCAGGTCAGCGCAATGTATCACTAACCTTGGTGGCCACCCTGACTGTTTGCAGCCTCTTGTCCATTAAATAATAAATGGAGGTTGACCCTCTTTCCAACTAATCAGCTTTTCACTGCCGTTGAATCAGGATAGAGCAAAGGTAGCTGGGGAATGTGGCTGGTTTGCTTGTTGGCAGACTCCATGACGCGAGGTCAGAAGTGACGTTGAAAAAAGAGAAGGGGATACAAGGTTTTACACAGCACCATTAGCAAGTCCTGAAATTGATTTGTTTGAGATATTCCAGACAGGATATGCTTTTCCTATCAGAAAGACAGATTTTCCCGTATTGATGTAGGTCTGAGGCTTGCCCACTCATTTATGACAGCCGCTTTTGCAAAAAGGATGCCACAAGCTGATGCTTAAAAGAAAGCATCCCCCTTCATACTAACGGTACAACCCTTGTTAACGAGCTTGAAGAGCAGTTCATGTGTGTCCTGATTTGTTTTAAGTATTGAAAAGTTACAAACTCTGAGCAGAATAAAGAGAGCAGGTTCACTGGCAAACAAAATATTTAGAAGGAATTGAGAAAACCAAAGCATAAGTTGTTTCTTCATTAATCTTAAGATTATTACTGTTCACAGCCAGAAGACAGTTTATGAGCTGAATGATTTGTTTTTGTAGAAAAGAGCTGATATGAAGCTCTCTTTATTGATAGTGATAATGCTGTTTGTGTGGCCATCCATGTCAGAAAGATGAAAATAAATAGGGGGAGCCCGGCAGAGATAAGACACATGTTTAATTATTAATTGAGCCATTACTGACAGAGATTGCCTTTTTTGATTTAAAGCAGGAAGGCCTGCTTCAGGGACAGAAAAAGCAATTACAGAATTCCCTCCTTGTACCACTTCTGCCCATCCTTCAACCTACGCTGCAAGAGAGGACCAGAAGGAGACAAAATGCTCCCACACGCACATAAACTCACACACATCTTGTTACAATGCAGTGTTCCATAAATTATTTAAATTCTTCTTCAATATTTATAGCTTTTTAAATTACAATTACCTTGTCATGTACTATTTATGTAGAGTGGCAGGCAGTCAAAGGAACCAAGCCACATTACTTACAACTCCTCTGTGGTCTGGCACTTTGAAAGCTAACTGGAAAGAATTGTTTGGTTGTTTAGTAAGATTCAGTAAGTGATGTCAAGGCTTTTAGAAGCTGCCTGTTTTCAAAGGCTGTCCAGATTTTCAATCCACGGCAATTAGCTGGCTTGTAAAGTCATTGCTGATATTTCACACTAACCCCCCATAGACTCGATACCCCCTTTAGACCACCATTATGTTCATTAGAAACATGCTTGCTCTGTGCGAAGAGTCTAGGATTCATGCAAAATGAACTTAGCCCCCTTTAGAACATTTGGTCACTGCTGATTGAGTTTCATTGTCGTAACAGAAACCCTGTTTGATCGTGAATGTGTATATCTTTTCTCTCTTGTGTGTCTTTATCATGACATGTCAGGATGCTTGACACCTGTCAGTCAGCTCTATCAGCCCATGTCATCTGTTTCAGTCAGCTCTTGGGTGTGATCAGCAATTGTGACATAAAATTGTAGTTACACTGAAGTGGCTCTGTGATTATTGACTGAATATGGATTCAGCTTTAGCTTTGGAGAGGGAGCAATTACAAAATCACTTAAGGCTATAAAGGACATTTAGGACACATTGTCAGGGACATGGCCAGTTTTTTGGCTGGCACATTTGTGCATACACTAAAGGATTCACAGCATTTCAGATCAAGTCAAAGTAAATAAGTATATATATATTGGAGATATATATATGTATATATATAAATTAGGGATGGGCAAAAAAATCGATTCATGTACATATCGCGATTTTTTTTTTAATGGGATGATTTTAAAAATCGATTTTTCTCCCCAGAATCGGTTATATTACGTCATATCCGTGTCCAGAAAAACTTCATCAATTCATTACATTAAGTTATGTTAAAACTAGCCCACATTTGTGTGGACATTTGAATTCATTTTGTAACTGTAAACTTGAAATAAATGTCAGCTGCTGGACTGACTGACACAGACTGATGTGTATCGCTGAATGAACGACATTCATTCTAGGAGTGTATGATTCAATTTGTTTGTTTTTTAAGGAGGAAGAAAATTGCAATTACTGATTATATCGAATCGCAATACTTGTAGAATCGCAATTATAAAGAATCGTGATACAAATTGAATCGGCACCTTAGAATCGGGATACAATCGAATCGTGACCAAGGCATATCGTCCCACCCCTAATATAAATACTTATTTATATTTAAGAGTTTACCACCACACCACCTCCGTCCCCTTATAGCAAGAGGGTTCCAGGTTCAACTCCCAGCTGGGGCCTTTCTGTGTGGAGTTTCCATGTTCTCCCTGTGTATGTGTGGGTTCTCTCCGGGTACTCCGGCTTCCTCCCACTGTCCAAAAACATGCATGTTAGGTTAATTGGTGTCTCTAAAAAATTGTCCCCAGGAGTGAGTGTAAGCGTGTGTGGTTGTCTCGTTTGTCTCCGTGTGGCCCTGTGATGGACTGGCGACCTGTCCAGGGTGTACCCCACCTCTCGCCCAATGACCGCAGGGATAGGCTCCCCGCGACCTGACCGGCGGATTAAGCAGGTATAGAAAATGGATGGATAGGTTTATATATTTAGCGTATGCACAAATGTGCCAGCGTTTATATGTTTAAATATATATATCACAGACAAATGAAACCAAGCAAGCTTACTGTTAATTGTGGCAACCAATGAACCTAACAAACTGGTTGTAGGGGTAAGCCAGAGTACCCAAAGAGAAGTCAGACTCATGCACAGGGAGAACATGCAAACTCCATTCACCCAAAGGCCCAACAGAGATTCCAACTCTGGTTATAATGCAGACTATCAGTTATCTAATTTCAGGCCAAAGTTTTAAAATGCCACCTGAAAGGGCCTTCTATATACCTATGATTTTTCTGTCCTACTGCCCTCACCTATCATGCTATCAGCATTGTGCATGCCTTTTTTATGTGGTTGTGATACAGGGATGACAGATTTTTAGCTTTTTTTTTGTTATTGTTGTAAATAGTGCAACTTTCAGTTTGGTAGTTGTACATGAGTGGGATACTTTTTGGCTAAGGTTAGAGGCCAAAACATTGCAATAAAAAGACAGTGGCAGTAATAACGACTATTAGAAGCGGTAGTCTTGCATTCTGAACTCAACCCATCTTTCAGTAGTCCACAGCAGACTAGTTCACTTACAGCTTTAGAATATACCTAGGTCAAATGGGTTTGCAGTTTAGTCTTTCATAGATAAGCTGCAGCTGCAGCAGTTCACTGACCAACTTGAACAGACAATCATCTCAACACAGAAGCAACACTGGGAAAAATAAACGTAAGCCCCTTGTTTTTGTGTGTGTGTGTGTGTGTGTGTGTGTGTGTGTGTGTGTCTGTGTGTGTGTTTATGCAGGAAGCAAAGAATAGAAGGGATAACTCTAGAGCGCAGTAGCTCTCATCACATCTTCTGTCTAATCTTAATCCTCTTCCTTCTCCAATGAAAACACGTCCAACTGCATTGTGGAAGGCATTTTCATTGTTTACTTATGAGAATACATGGCCAGCATCTTATCGCTGCTGTCATGTCTGAAATGTAAAGCTGACGCCTGTGATCACTTGCAGGTTTTCTAGTTTATAATCCTTTACTCCCAGCTCCAGTCATTCTGCCAGCAAGACGGTTTTTTCCCCGCCCTGCGTTTTAAAGATCCCAGCTCCTCACTATGTGCATTTTAAGCTTATTTATGTCGAGAGTTTCAGAGCCAATGTTGTTTGCAGATGAGGCTGTAACGCTCATTGACAAAGCCAGATGGTATGTGATTGTGGCCAAACACGATGCTTGGATAATGTACAATCGCCTGCAAAGGGACTGTCGTCAGCCTAGATGGATATTACAAAGATGCTTGTAATGGATTGGACATTTTGGGAAGCAGTTTACAGAAGCTTATAAAGATGGAAAAGTCGTCACCAGGAACAGAACGAATGTAAACACTTCGGACTCTGTGACAGAGAAGGACATTCAAATGTCTGAAAGATGTGCGAGAGTATTCAAAGCAGAAAGGAGACCAAAACAAAAAAACAAGATTCCAAATAAAACAGAATTCAGCCTGCCAAATTAAGTATACTCCAAGTAATTTCAGATAGGTGGTCTTCCTCTGGTGTTTGTTTCTATATTTCTGATACCACTGTAGCATAGCAGAAATATAGTCCACAGGCTTGGACTAGTACAGTATTTTTGACAGAGGGCTGGCGACTTTTGCAATAAAGGCTTTCTTCTAGTCTTGACCTCAACACTCTGTTAAAGCCGTAATCTGACACATTGCTGAGAAAGGCCTTGTGCTTGGTCATGTGTTTCAGCTAGCATGAGTGTTATTAATCGTCCAAGTGTTTAACACACAGGCGGTAATTCGCTTAGACAGAGGAAACTGCATTTTGGCCGTTTCAGAGGTGGTAAAAAAAAAAAAGGAACATGCACTGTGTGGTCTCTTCCAGTATTCAAGCGGTCATCTGTTTGGCTGTTGTTTTTGGCTACTGGTGAATTCCCTGCTCTGGGCCCTGGTGGTGGGGCCCCTAATGGCCTCTGACTGACTGTAATACTCCATTCAGCAGAGCATGGGCTCCAACCTCCCTGGCTGTTGGATTAGTGCTGCTGTGTTGAGGGGTGAGCAGCAGGACTGGGATTTCACTGCTGTTTGCTTTGGGAAGAGATTGTTCCAGTGTCACACAACCCATAGAGAAAAGTATACAGAGCCCTAACAGCAGTATCGAGCAAGGTTAGACCTTTAGATGATCTAACTGATGTTTGTATTTCAGGTTTTTTTTGCTACCAATGTACTGGAGATGTAGTTAAATAATGTAGTTAAATACTGTTTAATGTCATATATGCTGGAGTGTTGGAGGGTTTTGATTGTTAATTTATTTTGTTTTTAAAATCTTATTTATTTGGAAATTACATTATTTGGAAAAATGTAATATCTAACCACATTCAGTTATGGTAGTGGTACTGTAACAAATTTTGCTTGTGTAAAAAAAAAAAAAATCAATGTATAGCTGTAGCTATCACTAATGATGCAGTATTGACTCATCAACTGTTATGTCCGGGGCAAGTGCTGCAGTGCCTGGGGCTCCTCATCAGCTGCAGCACAGTGTATTAGTGCTGGGTAGGCGTAGCAGCACGGTAGCAGGTGTCTCTGGAGTCAAGTTAGAGTGGACATGTTTTTCAGGGAGGATGAGCCATCTGGGTCTTGATACTTGATGGTGCTTAAAACCCACTTTCAAGTGTGACACTCCCAGCACTTACCTTTTAGCTGCTCACAATTATCTCAGCGTTGGCTGCTAAAGGGAGAGAGTAGGCGTTCAGAGTTTGACATGTGGAGCCTCGGCTTCGACATGGAATCATGAAACAGTCAGTAGCACTCAGTGGTTTGATTTTGATTCCTCTAACTGTTTCAGTACTCTTTTTGTCATATGCAGTTGGAATGTCAAGCATAAAGAAACAGTTTGATTTCTCTGTGAGTGTATGTGTGTTTCTGTCTTTTGACTTTGTCCTGGCAAGACTTTTCTGGAGCTCTATTTTGTTTTGTTGTTTTGTTTTGTCTTTTTGTTCTGGTGTAATCTGTTTCATCTTGCAAGCAATTCGGCTCTTTTCAGAGTCCAATTTCCCTCACTGTGCTACCTCCCTTGCCTCACACACATTCACACATTTCCTCAAACTGACACACTGCTTTTGCGCTCTAAACAAATCAATTCTTTTTGTGCCACACTTGGAACACCAAAGTGAAGTGCGACAACTCATAGCAGCCCTGAAGTCATGCAGGCTGTTGTTGATGTTCCTTGTCCACCACGGCTCGAAGCAGCCAGACTCAAATTCTACCTCTGTGTCTGTGTTTGCTTGTGTGGTGTGGGATTAACAGAGATTGGAGCAGATGGTGGTGAGTTTAGGTTAGCAGCAGCCCCACAGGTCAGGATCCCGGCCTTGTCTCCATTAGTTTACTTGACACAAATCTTTATTCAACCCTCTGCTCATTCCCCTGCCTTTTAAGTAACCTCACCCTGCCTCTGTCTCTCCAAGTCTTGGTCACTTTATCCCTCTTTTTTAGACCTGCTCCTTTCATCTAATCAAGAATGATGAATGAGCTGCGAGTAAGGACAAAAAATGTTTGCAAATCTGATACACCTTCCAATTGTCACTCTTCCTGTTGCATTGAGGGCTATGATGGCTGGAAGAGGGAAGGGAGGGCTTTTGAGATGTTGTTTGTTTGTCTAACTCCCTAAGAGAGCTATTTCGAACCGCTCTACCGCAGTCTACTGAGTGTGTTGTCAGCCTCAACAAGTGATTTTTCAACAGCCCCCCTTTGCTTAAAAAAAGAAAGAGGAAAAAACAGACTAAAGCAAGATTTTTTTTAATGACTCTTACATATTTCAAGCTCTGACTGATGGTGAAAAAAGGCTTGTAGCTTTTAAGAACACAGCTCTTTTGGCATGTAGCCATTTGGGGAGAAAATAGCAGCTCTAGTCTAGGCTTCAACAGCTGCTGGGTCTCCATCTATAAGCCTACATACCCAGCAGCACCCGAGAAGCAGTTCAGCAGCAGGATCCTCCCATAGAAGTGACATTGATTACATTATTGGGTCTAAATTAGACGTGACTTGCCAATATGTGAAGCTTAAAGGAGAAGTTTGTTTTTTTTTAAACCTGAACCTTATTTCTGAGGTCTTATTTCAGAGTAGTTTTTTTATCGTATTGGAAAACAATGTCAAACTGCTGTTTCCAGCAAACACGAATATTTGTTGCTTCCTTTCACAGGTATTTAAGTAATTAGATGTAATGTATGGCATTTAATCAATAGAAACATTGAAATGGCTTAATATATAAGATAGTGATATAAAATAATTATTTTTTCAACAATGTGCTTAGAAAAATAACTTTTTTGTATTGACTGAGTCATCTATATGCAGCGTCTGTATATTTTGAAATGTCAGTATGGTGTAGTATATATTTTGTTAGTTAGTTTGGCATTTCTGTGGCTGTAATACATATTTAAGAGTTGCTATCTTGGCAAGATCTTGAATGATTAGAGAAGTAGACCTGGACTTTGATCAGCATAAAGACCAGAAGCCTTGGCATGTGATAAGATGCTTAAAGATGGAACCATAACAAGGCAACACATTTTTTTTTTTTTTAAAGTCCGGCCTGATTGATAATCTTGCTCTCTGGTAGATGACGATGAGCTTGTCGCTACCTTTAAATAAACACCACCTGACAAACTAGCTGTCTCAGCACTTTTGGCTGCCTGAGTGTATTATTTCTACAATTATATGTGCATGAAGGAAGTGAGGAACCCAGGCGATGGCTTATGCTAACCCACAGCATACTAACAAACATCTATATCTGGAAAACACCTGAAGAAATGGGATATGTTGGCTAAGATGTTTCTCCTATTCGTTTCATTGCACTCAACTGTAACGGCTGCAAATGTCACAACAGTCAATGAGCTATGGTGAATGGTTAGGAGCTGTCAGCTTCCAATTGTTGCGCTGCTTTGAGCTTGGCGGGTGAAAATTGAGATGGAGGAGGAGGAAAAGAAAAACATGCAGGCTCTTTCAGCCAACTGTCATGCCACTTAAGATTTGTTGAAGGATTTTCACCCAACCATTTCCATCCCATTGTGAAGCAATCAGTATGACACTGAACGATAATATTATATCCACTTAGAGGCATGTGGGCTTCATGCATGTTCATACATGAAGTGAGGCTAGAAAGAGATGCCTCTGTTTACATTGCTGAGCACTCCCTCCATCTCTGCTTCGACTTGCAGCTTCCTGGCAAAAACACCCTGTCTTTGTGTCTTATACATTCTTTCTCCCAATCTCTTTCATTCTTACCTCCTTTCTTTTCAGTCTCTGTGGATTGTGAGCCAGCTGGTGGGCTAATAGAGGATGCTTTCCTGTGGGGCACCGAAGTGATAGTGTTCAGGCGTTCTGCAAGCTTAAGTAAAGCTGACACGCTGCTCAAGAGCTACAGCTCCACAGTAGTCCATGGTGAGATGCTGAAAAGGTCTTAAAGGTATGAGAGACGCAGGGAGGCTGCCACTGTCCTCCCACTGCTGTGCTGTGGTGTAGGAAGCTGGAGTTAAGTCCTTTATTAGAAGTGGCAGGCGTTGTCTCCAGTCACCTCAATAATTGCAGCACCACATCAACCGCTATAATCAATTGAGACAGCTGCTGCTGCGGCGTTCAAGTCCATCAGGCAGGCGTGTCACGCTAATTAATGAAATGATAAGGCTAGTGCTTGCAGCATTGCACAAATAACTCCTGAAGGCTCTTTTCAACATAAAATTCATCCGTAAAGCTGAGATCACCCCTCCCTTTTTTCTACATGTTGGCTGTCTGTCCACAGAGGCCTCAGAGTAAGAAGGGTCACTGGCGCTGACGAAGGGTCAGTGACAGTGAAAGGGGTCAAATTCCTGTCTGGCAGGGTGGGCTGTGTCAGAGGACCCATTAGACTTGAGCTTTTTTGTTGAAAGTTCCGAGATGTCCACCCTTTTATTTAGTGTAGCCCAGTGGCACTGACCTTAGACGACCCAGCTGTGGTCATAAGAAGCTGAGACTGATGGCTGTCTCAGAGCTCTGCTGCCAGCCGCTCAGCAGGGGGATGGGCCCTGATAAACCCTCCTGCAGCAACAAGGAAATGTGAGTGTCTAGGCTTTCTGCTTGTCTGCAAGACATTATTGCCAGGGATTAATGAAGGTTTGACATTGTTTAAGAGGCACCATTGGATCACGCATCACATAAATGGACTTTGAGCATCTAGACCTCTGTTGTTCTCCCACTCTCCTTCCGGTTCGATACATCCTTTTTGCCTACCATCCATAGCCATGGCATATGTGCCATGAGAGGTGACTGGCATGTGCGTCTTGCACCATATGGCTCAAGTTTGTTCTGGGATCTGATATGCACAGGAAAAAGTGATTCATCCCTTAGCTTGAGCTGCCAGCTCTCAGAAATGAACATTAGGTTCTCGATTTATTCCTGGGCTTCATCTGTAAATGTGTTACAGCTTAACACCCATCCCCATTCTTGTGTCATCAACTCTTTTCTGAGCTGCAGCAAATAGACAGATAGAAATAATTGAAACGTGCCAGCTGTCCCCACTCTTTAGCTATCTTGGCCAGCTTTCCCCTTGTCTATTCTCCCATTAACATCTCTGAGTGATTTGCAAAAACGTTGTCTTGGCTCCCAACTTTACTGGCTTGGTGATGCTAGGGGCAGATTGAATAGTGTGAGGGAAAGCCATTGCAAATTTCTGCTTTGATTTTATTATTAGCACAATGATTCAACACAACCCTGCCCTTCTGTTCCTCTCATACAAAATCATTTTGTTGAAATCACCCTGACTTTTTTTTATGACTGAATACCTCACGCCAATGAAGTGTTGATTGGCAAGATTGCGGTTTCCTGCCTTCTGCCAGTATCTGTTATAGCCGTCTCTCACAGTCGCTCACTCGTGAGCTAAGTCTTGGCTCTGCGTAGATTGCTTGTCTAGAGAGGTACAAAAACCTAATCACTGTGAGCTCAACCGTCAAGAGCAGGAGAATGTTCTGTCAACCCGAGCCAACAGGAGACAGATCAAAGCAGCTGCATCCTCACACACAGTACTTTGTGAATCCTCAAACATCTTTCTGCAGATATGCTGCTTTATTTAAATATCTGTCTGCTCATATCATTTTATCAGAGTCCTCCTGACTGTTTATGCTTTGGCAAAGCCATGAACAGAGTGAACCACAGCGTTTGCCTGGCAAATGAGAGCACCCAGTGGCCTTTAGCTTCCCTTATCCCACAACATCGCCTTGTCCTGAAGAGAATTTGCATATTCTCGGATCTAGTCTGAAAGGGCTTTTTGCATACAGTTTCTGTTTCCCTTTGTTATTGTATCCACTGGTACTGATGTTAGCAGTGAGCAGGTAATTTATATAACACTCCTATTTGCATGCATAATATTAGTTTACTGAGGGTTTTAGTTTGAGGCCAAATATTCTCTCGAGCCCTTGTTTCATTCATGAAGCGATTGTGCCTATTTGCAGATAGCCAGAGGTGTGTTTTGGAAAGACGTGAATTATTTCAAAAGGTTAGTTGTGTGATTCAAAGTAATTATAAGCAACTGTACAATCCTATTATTCTGGGTTTCTGTATAGTGCCTGTACAGGGATATTTTAGTCACAAGGAGGAGCAACGCTTTTCTTGGATCATGTCAACTGACCAGTTCTTGTCCAGCTCAGGGGCAAGCCATTCCAGATTGGTCCAAGCCATTCCAAGCTGGACCATCTGGCAGAAAGACCACATAGGATCAGATCAGTGCCAGCTCTCCAGATGTTCCACAGGGACAAACTGGGTCCCATGTGAAGGATATCGAAGGCAGGAACAGCTGTGTAGCGACACTGTGTTCACCCTAGATTCCCCGCTGGACACATCAGTCATAACAAGCAAATCCCGGCGGCTTGTTGTCCGTCTGTCTCAGTCCCTGTGTCCCTTCTCTCTCCACCCCTCCCAACTTGCAAACTCATATCACTGCAAACTAAAGCACGTGTGCCCAGGGCAAGGCTCAATTCTCCTGAGTAAGCAGGGCCACAGGAACAACTATAAAAAGATCAATACAAGGATGAGATGTCATCTGGTGAGCAGACCTGCCAACACCCCCCTCGGGAATGTCCCTGTCCCCCCTGAGTGCGCTAACCCATCTAAAGGGAGAGGGGAGCCAACCCCCACTACTGGGCTGCCCTCCAACCTGCCTGACTCACTCACACCATCTGCTCAGGTTTGCAAGCAAGGCTTCAGGAGCGCACATCTTTTTTGTACACAGGCTTGTATGGCATTTGTTTCACATGACTGCCTGTGGCTTGCCCACTGTTTTCCTCAGCTGGTGATTGTAGAAAAGGTGTATTCTATGTGCTGACAAAATCAAGAACAAAACCATGCAGAATCAGTCAGTTTGCTGAAATTTTTTTTAATGGAGTTGACAGTTCTGTGGTTTTCAGGCAAGAGGACAGAACTTTATGGAAAACAAAAAATAATTGAACTACACCTTTTGGTCTTCATTAAAATGAAGATGTTAAGAATACAGTTGTACTGTATGTTTAGGATATGCCAACTTTTTTGTTTCCACCTTTTGTTGTATTCTCATGTTTGTGTGTGAGTGGCTTAACTCTCTGAGTAATTTTAATGAGGGATCTGAGCAGATACCTCCATGCCTCCATTAGAGCCCATTAGAATCATCATTAAGATAACCTGGCACTTGCTGTGGCACTGGCATAGCAGCATTAATATGAGAAGCCCCCTTCCATCTCTGTAAGACTTTCCTCAGTATCATTCGCCTTGCATTGTGTCTGAGAGAACTGGTTGCCACGGCAACATTGCCCAACTGCGACATTTCGACTGTGGATATTTGCTTCTTCGCCTCTGTTTGTGTGTCTGTGCTTTTCTTTCTGTCTTTGCTTTGAAATCTTTCTTTTTCTCTTGCAGCAATGAGAGCCTGACAGTTTAATCCAAGCCCCAGACCTCTATAAGTCAGGAGGTCTATATATGCCTGGACACCAGAATTCATTTGAAAATCGTGACACCTTAGCAAGCCCCAGTTCTCCCATAAATGCAAGCGGCAAAGGAGGGGGAGTTCAACAAATAAAAAAATAAAAGCTCTGCCGTCTTTCTATTGGCCTTTTTATGGGTGTTAGGATCCTTGAAAGATTAAGCAGACCGTTAATAGGGACTGGATATTCCATTAGCAGGCTGCATGTTGAGTTGTCATTGGCTTGACAGCAGCTCCCAGCTTTTCAAATTTTTTTGTTACTGTCGAGAATGCCCATGGAGGTTTTTAATTGAAACGCTTGTAAGCCTTTTGACTGAAGTACCGCTGCATCCTAGCTCTAGATTAAAGAGACTGTCATCACCACAGGCCATCTTCTCTTCCTCTGTCTCTGTCTGATTATTTGCATGTGTGAATACCTTTTCGTTCTGAATTTTTTTGGTGCATGTTATGTTTCTGTGCTTAGTATTAATTCTACTAGTAGCAGCTTTGATTACCTTGAGAGCTACAGTAGTAAATTTGCTACTTCAGAATCACTTTTTCCTCAAACTCCAGGTCCATTTTGCTGTTTCTCTAAACTCTGAGAAATGGAAATGGACGATCACCAAATGTCTTGTCTTTTTCATTAAGATTCATAATTGCTTTGAGATTTTTTTTATGTGTAAAACATTTTGCATTTTCTACCACTCTTATTTTCCTGCTACAACAGCACATAATTACAGTGATTAAATTTAAACAGCGAAAATATGAAAAGTTGTTCAGTGGAATGCTGATTATAAAAGCTTCTTCTCTTTTGAAAAGACTCCTGATGAATGGTAAAGCAAAGCAGTCCAGCTCAGAGTGCTTTGCTGTGGTTTCCTATATCCTCTGAAAGAATAGAAAGGAAGGATGGAAGGACACAGTGGTAGAGAGGGCAGGATAAGGGGCCACAATCTCTCTTCACATCACAATTGAAACATAATTATTTCATGCCAGATTGTGTGCTCAGCAAAGCCCTGAATGGGCGCCGACATTTAACTTTAATTAGCTGTGATTTATTCATACTGACTGGATCGCGGGAAGAAATTGGATCATCTGATTATAGTCAAGCATGAAAACGACCTGATTAAACACTTAATGGAACCCAGGGAAAGGAAACAAGAGGAACCTTGCACAGAGGACATTGGGACAGCGTTATAAAGGAGGAAATGGAGCTATCTTTTATTTCATCATTGATGATCAATGATCAAGTCCGCAGTAGCAGTAGCAAACAGTTACATTCCCCCTACAGCTATTATAGGTGCTGTGGAATTTAATTAGGAAGTAGCTTAACATCTGAAATTATCTCTGACAGATTTTCTGTCTTGTTCAAATTTTCATCCTGCATTTTTCTTTTATTTACTTCTCAGGTGTGCCAGCGAATGAGAGTCCCAAGTCCAAGACTTGTACTTCAGCTAAAGTCTCAGGACTCCAGCGCAGTCAGGAGCAGAGTAACACTGAGGTGCCCTTTGCACCTCCCGTGCCCAGCCCCACCCCGGCTTCGGCACCCACGGGCTCCCCTGCACCTGCAGCAGCGGCAGCCCCCCCAGATCCTCCTAGGTCACGCCTTCCCACCCCTCCTCCTCTCAGTTTTAAGAAGGAACAGCAACCTCCACCCCCTGTCCCTACCCCACCCCTCCTGAGGGCACCACCCCACCCCCAGCCCCACCCTTCTCACCCACACTTACACAAGGAGCCCCGCATTTTCCCGCCCCCACCGCACCACACACGGCCAATCATCAACCACCAGCTGCATCATCCGCTGCAGTACAACAGCCTCCACGACATCAGGTAAATTGTTACACACACATTTGATTTCTGTGGCTCTGATATACAGGGCAAGCCACTCGCTAAGAATTAGGATTGTAAAAAATGCGCACCCTGGAAGTGTGTTAGTGGCAAATTCATGTACATTTTAACTTCAGATGGCCATTTGAGAGGTGTGTAAGACCACATGTGATCTCTTTGCCACTGGCTAACAGCAAGGGAAAATAAAATAATAATTCAACAAGCTGTATGCACAAGTTTCCTCTTTTGTATCGGATGTTGCAGACACAATACCTTTTCTGCAATGTATTGCTACAAGTCTTGATGAGTCTGTGATAAAATAATCTGCAAGAATGCCAAATGAATGCAATCTAGTGAAAAATTCAATATTCCACAGGATGTGGACTATTTTCTTGTGGATATTGATTTTCACAAACTTGCAGTAGCCAGATGCCAGTTTTACTCACTGTAATCGATGAGTTGTGCAGAACATAAAGGACAGTCAACTGTTTCCCATTTCACCTCGCCCTCTCAAATTGTACCCTCAGCGTTTTTTAGTCCAACATAATAAATATAGGAGGTGCTCTTAGAAAATAATTCTTGAATTGATAGTCAAGCTTAGTTTCAGTACAGCTGAACTCTAAGCAACTATCAGAGAAGCACATTCTCACAGAGCACTGTCACAACCGATAAAGCGCAGTTTGTATTTTTAGTAGCTGTGTCACAATATACTGGTCTTAACAACTATCATGATTATAAATGAATGAAATGTCAATTTTGTGTTAACAGTATGATGCATTTTTTTTGTTCTTAGCTGATATATCAGAACATCATTGAATGCAGATTTATTTGTGTAAAAAATGAAAAAGTTCTTTCTTTCTCCTATCTCCTATTTTGAAAAGAAACTCAAAAGACAAATATAAATTAATCTGATGGCAATATACTAATTTTCAAATTTGTGATTGGTATTGCAATGAGAGTGTAATCGTGAACTCTTTCAATCATGATTATTGTGTGGTGAAAATCAGATATTGTCAGCCCCAATTTCTAGTATGAATTTGCATTGTAACTTATCATTATTTTAATGGAGACTGTCGACCATCTTTTTTTTTGTTTCTGTTGAATATACAGACACAGCAGCAGTCCAGTGGGTCTTCCCAAACAGCACCTTCCCCCATCCCCTCACCACCACCTCAGTGGGCTCCCATCCTCGGCTCCTGCCTTGCCTCTGTCCATAGCCAATCTCTCTACCTCGCACTATTCCTCCCTACGGAGCCCGGCCCATCGCCATTCGGCCATGTTTGCAACCCCAGCCACACTGCCTCCACCACCGACCTTACCAACCAACAGTTTAGTGGTGCCTGGACACCCTGCCGGCACCCCCTACCCAGGTAAAGCTGGGAACCTCACATGTTAGACATAAGCTTCTGAGACACAATAGCTTTAAAGGAACCATCACTTGCTTTTAGTTCTGCTCCTTTTTGAAAGAAAGCACTGTAAGCAGTGGTTACATTCATTATGATTTTTACATTTCTTTGTCAAACGTAGACTCATCAAACAAATGTTAATTAATTAGTTTTACTACATCTGTTTTGATTTTGATATAATATACAAGTTCACTCTGATCACAGGCTAGGTTAGTTTGTGTACTGTAATGATCTCTTGATATAAAAGAGTGTATTTCGGCTTCAGTTGCATTAGACTTGATTGCATGACTCTTCTGTATTCATGTTACAGTTACAATTATAAAAATATGTTTACAAGAATAGTATATACCAACAGAATAACTGGCCTTCAACCAACTGTTATTACTTAGATATGTTGAAATCATATGAAACTAGTCAAAAACTCATGTTTGATTTGCTTCCCTGGTAAGTACTCATTTATTTCATTTTCAAGTTTTTGATATCCAAGCTTATCATTTATTATCTCTATTGATGCGCGTGGTCATCTTTAAGTTGCTAAATCTACTTATGTGGACTATTTGTTTCTCCATCTTTTTTTTATATAAAAAGGCAGCCTCATTAGCATACAAGGTCCCTTTGTTACTAACCAAAGGCACACATTAGTTTTGGCTTTAACTTGTAACTTTTCTTCGATTATTCTGTCCAGAGTCCAATATTTTAAATTTGTTTTCCTCAAAACCTTTTACGCATTAGTGATCCAACTTTTGATTGAATCAGTAAAACATTAGAACATGATATTTTAAAGCTTATAACTCAGTAATAGCAGTATAAGATTGGCCCATTTCCTAAAGGTTTCTATATTCTTCTAACACATTTAAAGGCATGTTGTGGGTGAAGAATCTGGAAATGCAGTTAAGTTTGTCCAGCAACTTCAGAATTCACAAATAACCGTATCAATAATTAGAAATTGTTCAAACGCCTTGACTAGAAAATCACCAACAAGAATCTTTACTGGAAATAAATTGCTCATTTATAACGATTGTATTCTTGTGGTCGCTGTAGACGGCACCACAAATTGATGATACATTTTTAGTTCCAAAGTCGCTCTAAGAGGGCTTGGATGAGTCAGTGAAATATGTCATCTTACAACTGGACAACCATCCCAGCTGGAGACATTTTCTCAATGCTGAAGGCAGCACTTAAGCAGTTTGAACATTTTTTTCCATTTCACCATTAAAGATGTTTCTCATAGCATCTATACATGATTTGTATCAATTTAATGTCTGAAAGTCTAAGCAAGACAGAGAGTTTTCTGCTCTAAAATAAGAAAAATAATGTTTCCAGTAAAAATGGATGTCTCCAAAATACGTAATAAACATGCCATTTGTGCAATGACTTTCTAATAGAGGGCAAGAGTGTGTGTGTTTTCTGCTGGGATGACTCTTGGTTCTCTCTTGTCTTTAGATACCAGCCTGTTGATATCATTCAACCAACCAATCATGTATTGCCAGCCTCATTCGGGGATTCTGATTGGCACATTGTCACAGGCAACTCTCTTACCACCACCAATGAGTCCCCACGTAGAAAATCCTCACAGCATGAGCTGGAGAAACAGAGAATGCCAGGTGACTATTTTCTTTCTTCTACATTCGTTGTAAAGACTGACTGGGCGCCCGTGCCTTTTTTTTTTCTGTGTCCCCCGCTCCCTCCCCCACCCCTTTTTTCTTTCTTTCTTTCTTTTTTTTTTTTTTTTTTTGGTTTTCCTCGCTCTCCTTTCTTGCAGAGCATGATATCCTGAGGCAGGAGCTGAACAACCGCTTCCTGGTTCAAAGTTCAGAGCGGGGCCGGGGGCCGCCCGCCTCGCCACTGGCCCCCGTGTCACTCCTGAGGGCCGAGTTTCACCAACACCAGCACATGCACCAGCACCAACACACCCACCAGCACACCTTCACGCCCTTCCCCGCCAGTCTGCCCCCGGCCGCCATCCTCACCCCGCCCACCGCACCCCCCATGGTGCGTACCCAAGCCAGAAATGTGAGGATAAGTAAAAAGCAAAGCTCCCGTAATTTCCCACCAACCTCACCTATCACCCCTCCAATCTCCTTTTCAATCAACTCCTCCCTTTTTTTCTTCAACCCCAAATTTACCAAATATGTCCCATAGCTGTACAAACCCCTGGTTATAAAGAAAATAATTCCTTCAGTTTGAATTTTTCTCTTTGTTTTCTTCATCCTGGAGCATCACCTTTGTTCTGCCTCAGTAGGAGAGAACAGCCCACTTCCTGTCACTTCCCCTTACACAAACTACACCTTAGCATATCTATTAGTTTTCCATATACATGCTAATTGCTCCATAGGTTGGTCAAACCTATCCAAATACATGTATATACTTGCTTGTACTCTAAGGTATTCATCCATAGTGGCATTGTGTTTAATGGCACATCCACACAGTACGCATAATATTTGATGGAGGCTATTTCTGGACTCCCGTTAACAGATTTCATTAAAAGATCTTAGCCCTACTCTCAACTTTCACATAGATTTTATTTTCTAGTGTTTGCTGATGATCAAAAAGTGGAATTGCCTGAAGGCAGTTTCTCAGTTGCTTGCATATGGATGTGTTTTAAATGTGATCATTTGCCCGCACGCAGAGAGCAACAAAGGCGCCATCAGTGCGTGTGTGTGAGTGCATTCCTGCTGATTATATTTTTCTGTGCAGGTTTCTGTAGTTTGTGTGTGTGTATGTGTGTTGCCCAAGAGTAACCATCCTTTACAATGACAAATTCAAAGCTTTCCAGCAGTTCAAATGACTTCATTGCAGATAAAGGGAGAATGACATCATTTTAAGCTGTTTGATAATGTTTCTAATTGCTTCCATGCTTTGACTGCCATCAAGTCTTAGATTTTCGGGGGGGTTTGAGAGTGGTGGTTCCTACACTGCTCTCAGATTAGGACAGAGGAAAAAAGGTTATGATTATTCATCCATCATTTCAAATGCACAGCAATCTCTGGCAGTCATTTCAGATGGGTCCCCATTTGTAGCTTTGTTGCATTAGTCTAATAGATCTAATCCATCATGCCATGACCTCTGATTAAGAGCCTGCGGTCCCATTAGGGCTCCTCTCCAAGATTATCCCCATCCTGTACATTAGAAATCAAAGCTTTGGTATTTATGGCACAGTCTCAGATAAGTACAGAGACTGTTAAGATAGTTCTCTAGCCAACAAACAAGCAGTTTTCTGATCTGCTATTCATTCCTGACATGGTAGGAATTATGTGCAGTACGCAGGCTCTCTTTGAAGATGAAAGGGGCGATTTCCACCATTTCACTAATTCTGGCATTATTTTAGGATTTCAGCCCATGATGTACCCCACCCCCATCTTTGGTTGTGTTTTTTCAGTGAGATTTGAGACTGACATTAATGCCCTCTGCTGTTTTTTGTTGTAGTTGTTACCTAACTTCTACTTCTTCCCCTCCCTCCGCCCCTAAGTAACAATGTTGCTTTTCTTTAATTTGGTGCTTTCTTAGGGAAATTGGAGTAATGATGATGCTGTGGTTGTTTTTACTGTTTTGTCATGAAAAGGCAGACCTAGTATTTCCCAGCTGTGCTTACTCTCTCTCTTGCTCTCCTACCTTTTTTTTCTCCTGCTCTCCAGACACCCCATGTCATTTAAACTATGTAACAGCCCTTGGCTAATGGCTGTAATTAATGAAATTATGAAGCCTGTATATTTGTTTATTGCTCTACGCCCTCGAGCAGCTGGCTTGCCAAATGGAAGCAGTGAATGGCCGCCTCCTTGTCCCTGCCATGTCTTTGGACGAGGAATGTCCTTAATTGTTATAAGATGAAATATTAAGCTTTAATTAGCCAAAGCTGTTTACTATAAAACTGTGACAGCTACTATAAATTCTAAAGGCAAGACTTTGTATTTTCCTTCTTTTTTTCTTTTACAAGGCTGTAAAAAGGGCCAGATTCCTTTTTTCAGTGTCAGACATGAAACAGGCCGTGCCTTCAGAAATGCAGAGAAGCTGTTTAATGAGCTTGGAAGCTGGCTTGGCGTTTCCTCTCAATAGGCTGTCTGTCTTTGAAATGGGCCCATTATCGCCCTCAGACATGGCCGCCAACACCGTCACTGCCACTGCTGCCATTTTGTGTGCAGATGTAAAAGGCTCTTCTACACCAGAGGGCCCCTGACCCAAACCCTGCAGCTCCACCAGTGGCTTAGCCAGCCCTGCACACGCTCCCCCCTCAACCACCCGTGTTGCAGCACTTGCACACACAGACATTCTGAATCATGCCCATTCATTTTCCCATTTTATGTAAACCCAAAACATCTGCGCCTGCCAAGAGAGCTTTGTGAAAACACTCGCAAAAAGTACCTGCAAATGGTTTGTATATTTGTGGAATAGGAATAAGTTACTGTCACTTGTAATTAGTAGTTTTCAAAATAGAGAACCAGTATTGGCTTGCAAACAGACATACAAAGTCCCCATTCATGCGCAGGGCAACTTTTTCTGCTCTGTCTCTTTCTCCTCTCCTTCTCAGCTTACTGACTAGATTCACATGTGTTCAGGGCATGATCTGGAATTTTTTTTTTTTTTTCATAAAACCACAGTTTTTAAATGGCAAATTCCAGTCAAAAATATTCTGATAGGCATAAGCTCAGCCACAGATTTCTTCACATTAATTCACTGTGTGAAGGTGATGTCAGTTTCATGCTCAACTGTTCTGAATTAGCCCATAACCATTTCAAATGTGTCAATTTAGTTTCAGTCAAATGAAGTAAAATGGTCACACTGCTCAAATATTCTGTTCATGATCTCTTGCACAGACCTGCTCTTTGACTAAATCTCATTATAAGTCTGCATTTTGAACAATGAAATCAAACTACATGCCTCCTTGTATTCTCTCACAGTATATATACCTTAAGGGCTTGTATTTTGCAAGAAAAAAAAGAAGGTTGCAGCACTCAAAAGCAATTGGAATCATATTTCAGCAATTTTTTTCCATTGAATAGAAACAAGTGTTGTATTTTTAAAATGATCTGTTTTCTAAGCTTGGTCTCATAGCCCAATGTCTGTAAGCTCAATTGGAAAGTCATGAAGGCTGTCTTCTTCCTGGCAGGCTGCTGAAGTGGTCGTATTGTTAGTGATTTAACTGCCTATCTGACCATGCTATTTAATGAAACCCATGACTGGTGCAAGCTAGCTGCTTTACCCTGGGGCTTATTATCATGGCTCTCAACCTGCTTATGACCAGTTACAGATGTTGATCATGTGTTTTACTTTTGTAGAGTAAAAATACGGACATGTTCTTATTAAAGAAGGCTTTTATATGAAGCACTTTTGTTGCCTAATTCTTTTCTCTCTTTTCTCCTCCAGTTCGACAAATACACCCCCAAGCTGGACAATCCATTCATCAGACATTCAAATGTGAGTTTCTTTTGTCATTCTTATGTAAATATGCTATTTGCATTTGGCAAATCAAATATTTGACATATTTGAATGTTGCCGTGGCTTTGTGTGTGCACATGCTTGAGTCCTGTACGTATCTCTGTATGATTTTGTTATGTGTCTTTCTGTGTCTCCCATCCTCCTCTTTTCTCCCCAGTTCTTTCCCTCCTATCCCCCAACCATGCCAGGCATGCCCCCGCTGCTCCCACACTCAGGACCCTTCAGCTCACTGCAAGGAGCCTTCCAGCCCAAGGTCAGACCCACATCCCGACCCTCAATCCACAAGCTATAAACAGGCAGAGAATATAAGAAAGCTTGCTCACAAAGAAAACACACATCTGAAATTAAGAATGAGTACAGCACTCAAAAGGCAACAAAACTATTTTGTTTCTAATAAGATGACAAGCCTTAAGCTAGTCATAGATTCTCAGATTGAAAAATATCAATAAAGTTAACAATGAGATATGTCAGGATGTCATATGGCGAGTAATAAATTAAAGAAATATTGAGCATACTAACACTAACAGCTTTAAACCACATGCTAAAGTTTAGGTGAGAAGCACCAAGCTACAGTTTTTGGTTGAGCCAGATCATCATTAGATAATAATAAAAAGATAACCTTGAAGGGTATCCATCTCATCTAACTATGGTATTCATCTTATCTTGAATTAAAAAGATGGATACCATAGTAAGTTTACCAAAAAATACTATGTGCTAGCATTTTGCATCTCACTAACAACATTATAATGCTATGTCAGACCTAGCTGAACTTGAACCAGGGTCAGAGCTACATGCTTAGCCAAGCCGTCACTGGCAATGCTGAAGAAAAAAATTGATGCATGTCTGTTCAGGAGAGCAGATGAGAGAAGACGTAGGGGATGTGAAGGGGTAGGAGGGTGAGAGTCTGTCTGGCAGATGCTCAGAGGCTGTGACCTGGAGTAAGCCACCAATCAAAGCTGGCCTAAATCCGCTGGCCCTATTCCCAGTGGGCTCAGTCATGGAGGGGCCCTTTTGTTGAAGGTCCCTCCAGATGGTTCAAGGAATACTCTTATGCATCTAAAGCCCTTGCTAAGTATTCTTGGAGACAAGCGTGGGGGTTTTCAGTTTTATCTACATTGGCTATATAGCTGCAGTGATGAAGAATTACTGGTCCATAGCATTACTGAGGAAGGACTTAAGATTGCAAGTTTTAAGATATTCTGGTGGGTTTAAAAAAAGACACTTACACATAAGTCATTGAGTCCTATAATGGTACTTCCTTCCCTGAGGATGTTTATCAGGACATCCATCTTTTTAAAAAAATGTTTACGCATGTTTTTACTTTAATCTGTTTGTTCACCATGCATCTTTTTCTTTGTCTGTCTTTTTCTCTCTCTGTCAGGCTTCTAATCCCATTGATGTAGCAGCACGTCCTGGAGCAGTCCCTCACACACTGCTACAAAAGGATCCACGGGTAAGCATCAGGCAGATAACACCTCGGCCAGTCTGTCCTTGCTCTTTTTCTTCTGCTAAAATCATACGTATGTGTGTCAGAGAGACGATGTAAATCTTTACAGAAAAATCCTTTCTTAGGAAAAGGCGTGTTTCCTCATATATCTCTTTGAATACATGTATCCAAAGAGTCTGAAAATAGGAGGATGCATTTTTAAGTTTTAGCTATTTGTGTGCATTGATGATAACGGATATCTGTTTGTCCATACAGATAAGTGATCCATTCAGGACATCGGTTAGGGTAAGTAAATACCTGATTTGTTTTTGTAAAGCGCTTTGTCTCTTTGGCCAGGCCACAAAGTCTAGAACCTCAAATTCCTCAACAATTCATCAAATGCAGGGTTTGGCTGCATCTACGGGGTTAAAGTCAGGGATAGATATTTTTATTCCATTTCCTGGTTGAAAATCCTCACAAGTTCCCACTTTGTAGTCTGGCCAGAAAATCTCAATGCCAGAATCCATTTTTAGCTCCCCATATCAAAGTCAGCAGGCTAACCCCAGTTTCTCTCTAAATTTTTAGAAACCTGGCAAGTGGTGCGCAGTACATGTCCAGATCGCATGGCAGATCTACCACCACCAGCAGAAAATGAAGGTGCGTGAGTTGGATAATTATATCTTGCAGGAATCTTGCTGTCATGTAAAAACAGACATCTTCTATTGGTTATGGAATAATAGCCTAAATAATGCTAAGTACCCAGCTCAGCTTATCATGTCATATTTTAAATGGTTGCATTATCTCCAATCGTGCTAATGGTTTCAAAAGGGCCATGTTGCTGGGAAATGTCAGATTATAAAAACAAGATGGATGTTACAAAAAAAATTATCTCATCTTCCTCTGAGACAGTGTTGCTGTAAACAACACAATTTTAAATGATAGAGTAACACCATGCAATCATAGTAAAGGCAATATGCTTAACTCTCTTCATCATATAAGGAGTAGATCATAAATCAAATATTTAAGACCCAGTGACGAAATTAATAGTTCAATAGCTGCACTGATCAAAATGCAACATGTGACAATAGACAAAAACTGGTTTACCTTTCCCTGTCTCTCTGGTATGTCTTGCCATGAAGATCCTGAGCTTTTGCTATTGGCCTGGTGGTGTCAGTCCTTATTGGACCATGAACCCCCGTTACCAAGGATTTAGTGTTCCTAATCAGCTTACATACATTTGTTATGACACAGCTGGCCAGAATTGGAGCCATAGAGCCTTTGTCTCTTTTCTTCTCTAAAATTTCTGTCAGTGTAGTCGAAGACAAATCCCACTCATCTCTGTTACTAGACATGTTATGTGCTGTCATGTGCCGATCTAATTTTCTCTGTCTGCCTGTCCTTGTCTCAACTCCAGCAAATGCAGCTCGACCCCCACAAACTAGACATGAATGGGAAGCTGGACCTGTTCAGCCGTCCCCCTGCTCCAGGAGTCTTTCCAGGGTTCCCATACCCTCACGACCTGGCACGGCCCCTCTTTCCTTCCACAGGTCAGTAAGGTCCTTCAGTACTCAGCACAAATCAGCACCGTTCAGAAAAAGATTAGCGATTTAAGATACTCAAATGATCTTATTTTAAAGCCTTCAGATGCCAAAGACACGAATGAAATGGCATCAACATTTTCTTTTCTTGAATGTAATGTTCACTTAATTATAGTGTTTTTGCAGCAAATGTTTTGCCAGTAAAGGAAGTCAGATTTGTCTATGAATATGCATGACTCTCAGTTAGGTAATTGACTGATTTGCCCTGCGTTGGAGGGCAACAGCAAGGAGAGTGGCCTTTGACTGGTAATTATGCAGTGGTTTGTCAGAGAGACTCCTGTAATTGGCTCTTTCATTAACAATTCATGGGATATGGGTGATGGTAACACTGTTGTAAAAGAGTTAGTTACACATTCAAGACTGACCTCACTAAGCTGCTACATATTCAAGCAGAAATATGCGAGAGCTTCAATAAAAGAATAGAACGATCATTGGCCATATCATTAGCGTTACTCAGCAATCTCTCAACTTATCTAGTTTGCTTGAACAAGTTTGTGACACTGTAATCAGTAACGATTTGTTGACATTTTGTATCTTGTCTAATTTCAGGGGTCAGATTTATGATTGTGCTTCTTTAGAGAGTTCTATACTATTTGATTGGATGATATTAATGATCCTTTTTGTTCTGACAGGGTCTGGGCATCCAGCTCCCTCTCCATATGGACCCGCCCCCCATCACAGCAGCTTCCTGCCTCCAAGCCATTTGGCAGGTAAGTGTAAGTAACCCCATGTTTATCTTTTTTTACACATTTATCTCCTCTTTCTCACTGTGTATTCCTCACTCACTCTCCCTATTTTGCATTCATGTTGGAATTTCAGTACAAGCCAACAGGGTGTAATTTGAATCATAGAAATTTATAGTCTTGATCTCAGGTTCATTTCAAGGGTAATGTAGAATCCAGTTGGCCACAGCCAGCTGCAGCTCTTCTTGGGCAAACTCGTGGTTTACGGTAATAGAGTGTAGCCATTCTACAATAAGTCAGAATGAGTCATAGCACAACCTAAAATAACTCTTGCCTGGGCCTATTAAAAAAGACGTAGCTTCTAGACCTATATGTCATCCCTGGTTTGTCTGGACTAACTGTATGCGGTGCGACATTACATATGATGCTGTTTTCTATGAGCTTGCAAAGCAGATTTTTGTCTCTTTGTAGGAAAAGATTAGGTTTTAATTTAGATTTTTTTGTTTTTAATTTTTCAGTGATGTTTTACTGTTGTATCTGAGGCACTTTTTGGGTCCAGAGTGGTTAGATGATTTATGGAGTAAATGGAAGACTCCATTAATTCTGAGCTTAGGAATACATGGTAAATGGAGGAGGAAGATTGAGAAAAATGTTCCCATCTAGGGAATTTATGTGTGATGCAGAAGAGATTCCTCAATTGTTGTCTTTTCTAAAAAAGCCTAATCTCTTAATAAGTTCTGCATTTCTTGATGGAATGTTAATTTAAAATGGAACAGCCAATCAGTCATAGAATGTTGTTCATAGAAATTTGTGTGATTCCTGTAAATTAGGAGGCTGTAGTCTGTGGAGTGCATCAGTCACTAAATTTCCAGTTCTATCAGCCTAATTTGAACACCCCCTAATTCCCCTGTCCTGCACTAGTCCTTTTTCAGCTCTACTCCAAGAACTTAAACTAATTTCCCAATCAGGCAGTATTGTTCCATTTGCCCCAGCAGGGTCAGGGGCACTCAACTCCAGTTAGTGGCAGTGAATCCTGTGCCAGGAAACCTGGGTACTGCAGGATTACCAAGCAAAGAGCTAGCGTGGCAGCGCTAACAAAAGCACAGCTCGCTTGTAAGAGAAAAGCTGAGTGGAACGGGTTGGTGTTGGGGTGAGCACTGTTAACCAGCCCCCCCTTTAGCTAATCCCTGTTTGGCATTTTGCAGATCCATTCAGTCGCTCCAGTTCCTTTGGCGGCCTCGGCAACCTTTCAAGCAGTGCCTTCGGAGGATTAGGCAACCCTTCGCTTGGTAAGCGCTGGCCCCCGCTCCTCCTCCACTGCCCCCCACCCCATTCAATCTGGCTGTTATGGCCAGTAACAGAACAGAGTAGGACCACAGGGATAGCCAGGAGGGGAGGAAAAAAAACGCTTCGCTCTAGTTTCTGTGTCAAAACAGCCCTAGTCCAGCAAGGCCCTACAAGGCAGCACAACACACACCACAGCAAACCTTCTCTCAACTTCCACTTGATCCACCAGTGATGTCTCCAACAGGCTGGCTTTAATCTGGCTGTGTTGCTGCCAACAGGCGCTCTTATGTCTGCTGTTTGGTGGCAATTCATCTATTAATTATTTGACAAGCCCCTTCTGCATCACCATGGAGGGTTTTATTTTTTCCTTCTGCTTCCTTCTTTCTATGCCTTCCTCTCTTTTTCTTCATCCCTCCTATTCTTGCATGCCAAATCAGTCACCCTGTTGTGAAAATGGATGTGATCGGAATAGACACGCTGTGGAATGCTAAGGTCTCCCTTGGCTTTTCACAGTTCTCAACTCTAGAGGGCAAGTGAGTCTCCCCTGTTCATCCGGTGCAGAAAAGGAGGGGAGGGGGATCTAAAAGCAAATGAGTAGTTTTTTTTTTCTGTGCTGGGGGTAGCTATTAACCTCTAACTCTTTCACTCAGCTTCAGCAAGAGAACCTCCAGAGACAAAAACAAAAGCAGCTTTTGTTGTCGAGTCTTTCTCATCTTATGTGTTCTAAAGATGGTTTGGTGCCCAATTAACTTACAGTGGGTCCCACGCCTGTCTACTTGTTTACCTCAGGGTCCAACAATGTGTTTGGCTCCAAGGAGGGCCCAGGAGGACTGCCCACATTTGGTAGCCCCCACCACGACACCTGGAACAGACTTAGACGCACACCACCATCTTTCCCCACTCCCCCACAGTGGCCCAAAACCGCAGACGCTGAGAGAAGCAGCTCAGCCAACAGCCATGAGAGAGAGCGCGACAGGGAAAGAGAGAAAAGAGATTCATCCATTGGAAAAGAGGAGAAGGATAAAGACAGGTGAGACCAATTTAATTGTTTTTTTTCCAATGTTTCGAATATTATTTGGATTAATAGCTTCTATTACACCCCAGTGAAGCATAGCAAAACTTAAAAAAAGTGCATATACATAAATGCATATATTTTTGCCATTTTGATCATTAAGAATTTGATTCAGCTCTTAATTGCATTGTTTAAAACAAAGTTGTATAAACGTCTGATCTCTCAACCAAATGTAAAGGTTAAAAATAATGAACAAGTAAACAAACTATTCACATACAAGCTCAAATACCTGATAAAAAAATTTAAGATATAACCACAGCAATTATGCTACTCCCAGCTTGTATTATCACATGTGCTAAATCAGCATACATTTGCACAAAGTAAAGACTTATTCTATTGAAGGAAAAGGCAAAATGTGACAATTATAGTTCAATGGATACAGTCATTAGCTGTATCCATTGAAACTGATACATATTTGCTTCATGTGTCTGAGTTATAGACATAAATCAAACAATAAGCAGCTCTGAGAAAAAGCTAGTTGTCAAAAAATTAATTGGGCCACTCGGTATTCTATCAGAATGAAGGGCCTATTGTCAAATTCAGAAACAGTGTACATCAAAAGAAGATAAGAGCATGGACATTTAGTTTTTTTGTTATTTTTTTCTTAAAGTCTTGGAAACCTTTTTGTGGCAATTTAATCAATATATAAAATCAAATGAATGAACTAGAATGTTACATTATGTCATTGCAGGGATTCTGTGGAACGCAACCGCCACTCCAACCGTTCATCTCCTGCCTCAGCACCTGTCAGCTACCAGATCAGCAGCCTGATTCGCTCAAACAGCCAGAATTCGAGTGATTCGGGTCGGCATCACAGTGGGAGCGTAGACCGGGTCCGTGAGGCAGAGAAGGAGCTACTGGAGCGCCACAGAGAGTCTTCCACACTAGTTGATGTGAAGGTGAAGGAGAGCCGCTCACCAGGCAAGGAGATGCAAGAGAGGAGACCCTCGGAGGACTCAATCAAACCTGCTCAGCGTTCTCCATCTCCCTATTCCAAAGCAGTGATCAACGAGCAGGGCATAAAGATGGCAGGTGGGCCTCCATCGACGCTGAAAGACAGCGATAGGAAAGAGCCCCCACCTGCAGAGCTCCTCCACAAAGTGAAAAATGACATGAAGATTAAGGAGGAGAGGAAGGAGGAGCAGGAGGTCATGGTTGTTAGTTCGGAGCCACCCCCTCAACCACCGGCCCAAGCTATTTCGACACCTGTCAGCCAACCAGGACACCCTCACCACCACCACCCACCTCTGTCCCAGCAGCCTCCTCTTCCCTCACCCCGTGGTAGTGATATGTCAGCACATGGCCTGCATGGTGTCCCCATGGCACACTCTCTGCCACTTTCTATGAGTGCCATGCCCCAAATGGGAAGCCTCAATGTGCTGGACAGGGCCCGAATGGCTCCCTTCATGGGAGTGAGCCCACTGGCAGGAAGAGAGCGCCTGCCACACACGGCCTTCCCATGGGACCCGCTTAGAGAGGCATACCGCAGCTTGGACCTGCAGCGGCGCATGGATTTCCAGCTCAGGGCCGAGCAAGGACATCGCTTCCCTAATGTATACGAACAGGAACGAGCTTACCGTGAAAGGGAGGCGCATGACTACTCCCACCACGAGCACCTCTTGGAGGTGCGCAGGGAGCAGGAGAGGATGCGACAGCAGGCTGAGGAGCGAGAGCGCCTCCACCTGAGGGAGGAGCTGGACAGAGCGCGCCTCCATCAGCTGCACCAGTCCCCAATGGAGGGCCATCTACCCCACATGCCCCCCTTTATGCCCCACCTAGGTGGCATGCCCTACCACAGACTGAGCCCCTCCACAGGACACAATGGCCCTCTGAACAGAACACCCCCTACTGCCGCACTAAGTGCGCCCCCACCTCTTGTGCCAGCCGGCAGTGCCAGGCCAGCCTCGCCCAGGAGGACTACCCCCCTCACCACCACGCAGGACCCAAGGGACTACTCCCCATCTCGCAACCCCAAAGAAGTAGAGGCTCGGTAGCTTCTTGAAATAGGGCACAAAGTCTTAGTGGGCACAGTCACAAGTCCAACTCCTTTTTATCTGGGATCTTGTTTTGAACAAAATGCACTGCTCCTCTCCTGAGAAGAGAGAAACTCCCCAAGGGAAAGGGTATGATTGTACAAAGTAAAGGTGTGTAAGGCTGATTAAGCACATGCCATGATTTTATTTTTAGTGGACTGGAGGTTTAATGATGTCGGTAAAGAAAACACAAATATGTGTATGTTTATCTCCGACTTAAATATTTGATAATTATTAATATATTAAACCAATTCCTTTTTTCTGCTTTGTGCCGAAAAGAAAGGTCCTGAAATGAGTTTGTACATTTCCTATCCTTGTTCCATGTATAGATATCATTTCTATGAAGTTTATGTATTTTGTGCATTAGTCCCGCCTTTTACAATATTTATCCCAGCTGATTGTGAGACATATCCCTTGTGATAATGTAAAGAGTTGATTTTGAATTAAACCATCTGTAATTTAACCTCATGGTACCGGAATATCCTCAATGATGACAGTGTACATTGCTACATGACAGACTTGTTTTGTTCATTTGTTTTGCCTTTGAGATATGCAGATAAATATATATTATGAGGTCTTTGTTCAGTCTCTGTAAAGAAAACTGATGTAAATAACCTGTTGATATTCTTCTCTGCAAGATTACATTGTAAATTTATTAGTCTTTTTAACCATTTGTAGAAAAACAAAATTTAAATGAAACATGTGGAAACGCTTGCCTGTTGAATATCATGATAACAGACAAGTCTGGCCAACGGACAGGAAGTATGAAGGGAGGGTGTTGTAAGGAGACCTAGATGGATCATCTGCAATCTATGCAAAGCAGCACACAGCACCCTAATGAAGAAATCATCTGGAGGAAGCAGACAATACTGGTGAAACTGAGAGAAACTTGGACTAACACATGTTTCTATGTACCAATAAATTAATGACAGGATTATTAAAAGACTTCCAAGTCACAAACTGGACCAGCCCCAGACAGAAAAGAAGGACACTTTTAGTGGACGGCAAAAAGACTCTCTCTGTCAACCTTGTGGTGTTGTGCAGTTGTTTTTCTTAGACTCTTGTATACAAAACAAGTAGAGTTTTAGGCGTGAAAAAAAAAGGAAAATGAACATTCATGGTTTAAAATGTACGGAATAAAGTTTGGACCTAATGTCAAATATTTCCTGCCTAATAGTAAATCTGTCTGTGAGCCAAACCAACTGAGTGGTGTGTTTATATGTGGTTGATAGATTTGCCAATAATGCTTGTGCCTCAGTTTTCAGCATTGCAGTGTATTTGCTCATCTGATATCAAGCTATTGTGTTGAAATCATAAAGGCAACTGACTTAGCTAGCAGAGTAGCCCTAAGCCATCAGATCATTTGACCATAATCTGTCAAACATGGGCTGCAGAGCTCTTCAGAGGGGATCGATGAGATTGGGTCAAGGCAATACAGGGAGGGACTAATAGAACATTGATTTTGTATGAAAGCAGGTTTTGAGTGTTTGTGTTGCAGGTAACCGGTATTGACTGGCAGCCCAGCGGCATATTGACCCGTGGTCTGGACTCATTAAGAGGAGCAATGCCTGGGAGGCAGGCTATTGGATGGTGGAGGAGAGGCTCCTCTCTCTTCTCTTATGCCTCCTGTCCTCATGCACACCACTCATCAGCTTTTCTAATGAGGCCGAAAGACACAGTGGAGTGGGCCGCAGAGGGAGTCCTGAGGTGCCCCATCCTGTTATTGACAAGACCTCGGCTGTGCTTGCCGCCTGTCCAGAGACAGCCAATTCATCCTGATAATGCTCCAACTACTCATCTCGCTGCTGTGTGCTGTGAGGCTCACCAATACTGTCCCATGGTAGCAGCCCATAATGACAGCGTGGATCAAACCATGGCCAGGTCATTAGGGGATGTTATTGAAAATCAATGGCGCTTCTGTGTCTCACACACTCCAGCAGGGTTTTTAAAATGGCTCGTTGAAAAGACTGTTTGCCAGAATGTGGCTGGCGTATTGGGAAGACTTAAATCACTATCACTTTCAATTTAGACTCCTGGTAATTGAACCACATATTCCTCCTGCGGGTAGCATCTGTCAGTGGCCGGCTCCACTTTATGCACTGTGTGCTTGTCGTCCTAATAATCTAGTCAACAACAGGCACTTAACCCATGCACTTATCATAGAGACTGCATAGAGATTTTTTCCTGCAACTATTATTTACCAGGCAAGCTTTGGTATAAGAAAAACACGCACCTTAAATTTCCCCCTGACTCAATCACTCTGTCCGCTGCTGTATCCATTTTGCTGCCGAGTGTGGAACGGCCCTCCGGAGATGAAAAGCTCCATCAATTTCATTCATCGTCTAGCAAGGTCAATTTATTTCAGCACACAGTCCATCATCAGATGGGAATCAATTGACACATTGCCTGGCATATCCAACCCAAGGTGGATTATTAGAGCGTCTGCAATTGTCGGCTCCCTATCTGAGTCATTCCTCATGTGTGAAGGTTTTTTCTTTAATATATTTACTAAATATAATTTACTGTTTGATGTAGAATTGTTATTATGAGAGGATTTCATGTAAATGTGTGCATTTTTTTTCTTACATATTTCTCCACTATAATCCCAATTAATAGGATACGGTGGTATCTGAGGTAAGACATTGTCTTATTGTTCCACTAATCCTCTTCATTTATCTGTGAGAAACCTCAGTGCTGAGGGTTTGGGATTGAATTTTCATGGTCTCAAATACCTCAAAAAAGCGTTTGGCACAGAGCTCACCCCAGATACAGCAAGCAGTGGAACAGGCCTAAGGGGCTTTTCTACAGCACAATGGCAGCTAATAACATAGTGCCAAGCTAATAAGATGGGCAACAAATGAATGGTTCAGTCCAAGCTCCTTTTCTCTTTTGCTACCTCTTTCCCTACTGATAAAAACATGTATGAAAGCGTTTCCGAGCCGCTATGTAGTGGCTCCCTAGACTTTTCCCCCCAGTGAGGGCTAATGCATTAGTTCTCATTTGAAGGGTGTTTTGAAATGGAAATTGGTAATGAGACAGGGGACCCCTGCCATGATCACATTTGGATTGCTCAAGTCTTTGCAGGGACTGGTGATTTGGGAGGCCGCGGCTCTGCTCAGAGTCCAAGCCCATCTCCCTGCGGGGGATAGTAAACCTTGACGAGAGCCATTTTGAACCACTAAACTATATTTGAACAGAGCGAATTCAGTGAGAGTGCACCAAGTCAAGAGCTTTGGCAGTGGATCCCTGTCACGGCACTTTTTGTAAAAGTGTATGTTGTTTTAACCACCTAAAAAGGCTAGCATCATACATCCTTCATGGTGCCATCTTTTTTTAGCCCTCTGTGTCAGAGCGGCAGCAGCTGACAGAAACCAGGCCAGTCACTGGTTAAGGAGCTGACTTGGGAACAGCTAAATGGTGTGAATTCCAGACCCCGGTGACAAAGTGCTGTCTAATGTCTTTGCACCTCTGGACCTATGACAAATATTCCAGCTTTCGCACACCACCATCCCATAGCTGTGCAACGAGAAAAGCCAAAGCAGCGAAGGAAAGAATATGCTGTAAAACACTCACAGAGGAATCTTAGAGAGCATGTGAGACAGTAGGGAGTAGAGGAGAATCGAGGGAGATGGAAAAGGAGGAGGCCCAGCATAGCCACCAGCCAAAATAAGTTTTCCACTTCGATTCAATTTTGAACATTTTTCCAGCCTACAGTGGAACCTCACAATCTCCCACACTGGCCATATTATGTATACAAGCCATAAAAAAAATGAATAACATTTATGCAGCTGGGTGCATCTGGCAGTAATGGTCCTCTCATTCAGGGACCCGCAGGATGGCACTGTGCCGCCACACCGACCTCTCTGTTCCATGTATGGACACCAGACAAGAAAAGATTTAGAAAAGGGGTGGGTGGTGTAAATGGAGGCTCTCAAATGCTTTAAATAAATAAAAAAATAAAGGAAAAAAATAAATTCAAGGCAAATGCAAGGCATACGCAGCCTGTCCAATTTGGCACAGCCGACGCACATGATTAGCCATAGAGACGTTAATCAAAAGTGGCTCAGCATTTGAAGGGGCGGTGAGAGCCACTGCCAGCTGGTGACAACATGGCTTGTGTGCACGGGCCAAGAGTGAAGTTTATTTGAATATGGATCTTGCCGTGACCGTTTTTCTCCAGAGCTCACTTAGCAGAGCGTTCCTGGCTCATCACTGGGATCGCCTCAGAGCCATTGGCAACCGGGAAGGCGGAAGTTTTTCCAAGCCACAGAATAAGAATTACAATCTAGTGCAGCCCCTTTGGTGGTGTGGGCATATACTCTCAAGCTTTTATACACTTTGACACTGGCAAAGATGCATACCTAGTTCCTGGCATTCGTGTGTCAAGATTTCTATTCCAACATAAAAATGATGAACTTTACAATCTCTGAGTAAGCAACACATTTGAAAATTAAACGACATGTCTCTCCTCATAAAGCCATGCTACTGAAAACAGCTTAATTAGCCTACAAACACATTTTCTACAAAGACTTGAAAAACAATAACAGAGTGAGAGGATTTGCAAATCAGTTAAATACTATAATCTCAATTAAAATGACTTACTAAGTGTCACATATCAAGTATTAAAATTACATTTTCCTTGCTGTTATTGTAATGAATTTGATGCCAATAACATGTTTCCTAAAAGTTTGAACAAGGGCACATTTACCACTGTGCTATCTCACTTGTTCTTTTAACATTCTGTAAGCATTTGAGAACTGAGGAAACCACCAGTGGAGACCAGTTGATATTTTCATCTTGGGAGTCTAAGGATTTACATGGTGTAATGATTTTTAGCACCATTTTTTCTTTTCAATATCTGCTGTCACCTGTCAAATTGCTGCCTTTTTGTTCCTGTCAAGACAAAAACCTTTCCAGAAGGTTTAGTCTGCTCTGACTGGTTATCAGATTATGCAAAAATGGTGGAGTGTGAAGCAGCTGCCCTTTCTTTATTTGAAGTGTGCCCAACTAACCACAAGGCCTGCATTGTGTATTATGTGGTGATGTAGATTAGTAACAGCACTTTCCCTAATGGAGCATTTCAGGTAGGTCTCCTATGTGGGAGAGACAGCTTTCTTTTGCTTTTTTTACTTTGAACTGTAAAACAATACAACACATTGACACAAAGGGGAAAACCCAAAAAGCACATGTTTTTGTAAACTGAGAATTTGTCTCTATTTTGTGAAATTCTTTCTCTTTTTCTCACTTTTTTAAGAAAGCAGTCAACATTATACTGTCAAGTCTTTTTTGATATGTTTAACTTCTTTCAGCACAGGAAGGTCCACAATGCTGCACACTGTTGTTAAAACTGCATTTATGTCATCAGCAGGTTTTAATGCTCGCTAAAAAATTATTTTAATAACAACAAAGAAGCTATAATGAGGTGGAAAAGGGCAGAGGCATCATATTCTTCATGAGATTGGCTCCAACTAGGCTTCTCAGCGTTCCGGGACTGCATTTGCCCCCGTCTCTCTTGCTTCTTTGGAAATTTGTCTGCCAACAGACATGCTTTGAAAGGCTCTTATCTCCTATCTAGGCAGGAGTTCCATACACCAAGATAACAAGCCATATCTTATCTTGCTTTGTTCGTTAATGTCACAGCTTGTTCAAGGGGCTTGTTCTACCACTTGCAATGGGGCTTGCAGAGCGAATTGTTTTCAGATTTGTCAGCGCAGGCCTCGAGAGGTCTTGGAACATGTACAAAATGTCTGTCTTGTCCCACAGATGTTGTAATGTGAACACTTATACGTTTTGGCTGCACACTACTTGGTTGGTCAGCACCATTACTCACACTCATGTATTGTACAGTGATACTTTTTACATCAGACAAGTTGATGATGCAAGCCAAAACTAAGAAAAAGCCACTCAAGACTAGCAGTGTCGCAGGATGTTTTGGGGATGTTACTGAAAGCCTTTGTCGATTCTATAGGTTGAAATAAAACATATTTGAATTTATCAATCAGAGAAACTACTGTGGTTGGAATGCTTTATGTATGTTCTTCAGTCTGTGTGTCCGGTATCATTGTCTGTGACACAAAAGACTAAGCAAAGCTCTATTGGCTTCAGCCATCTGGCTATCTCACACAACCCTTGGCTACACAGTGGCTCACTCGCCGATTGATTGGGGTGTTGAAGGCCAGCTATTTAACACATCAGAACAACAAGTATTGCTATCATGTTGGCTCTTTCTCATGTCTTGTTTCTGTGCCGCTCAAGAATGTCTCTTATCTCTTCCCTTCTGCTTGTTGGTTTAAGCCAGACAGCATATGCCAGCATCCCCCCCTGCTATAAAGTGTTTTGATTTTGGTGCAACCCTGACAGGCAGACAGGGCCACAGCTATGATGTGGGATTTTACCCGTGTGCTGCTTAGCCAGAAGCAGGCCTGTAAAAAACAATAAATTCAGTTTCTGCATTTGAATTTTCGATCTTTCTAACATGCTCTCCTTCTGTTGCACTGAAAGACTGACAGATGAAAATAAAGCCATATGTTCCATATCATTAAATCCCACTCTCACCTGATTACAACCAGATTACTGCGCCCATTCTTCTCTCATTATTGTTACTTCTAGTGAAACAGGTCTGATAATATGCACTCACTCGCTAGATGCACAACCTGCTCATTCCCATCTCTGATTCTTTGTTGTCGTCGAATGGTTTTTAAATGAAAAGTGTGACAGCGCTGTAATTATAATTCTAGGGGTATTATGAAATCAAATATCACAATGAATGTAATTTTATTTGCTTGTAATCTCGCTCACCCAGGCTAATAGGCATTTTCAAAGGGCACGCTCGGGGGGTTTAAACAGCGGACCTTCTATAAATGGAATGACTGCTCTGCTCTCTTACGCTCCAGCTCTGTTCTTTTGTCTTTGATATGCAGGCAAAGAGCTTGACAGTCTGGGAGACGAGGGAAATTCATCAGCCTGTGATCTCCATGCTACTCTGACAAATGAGTGCCTTTGGCTGAGCTGCTGGAGGTATCGCTTCTCTGCCCTACTGGATTCCTGATGAAACCTCTCTGGAGCTGCTGGTAATGAAGTCAGGGCACATACCCAACCTGTTGCCACAAATGACCTTTTATCTGCACACATGTTGGTCTTCTGCCCATGAGATGACTCAAAACTATGCATTCATTTTTTAAATACATTTTCAGTGAGCTGATTGCTAAAGTAAACCAAAACACCTAATTCAGATTAATAAGAAAATGCAATAGCCAGATTTTAAATTTCACTTTCTAAATGTACCAAAGATCTGTTAAACCTGATGTTTTTTCGCTTTATTCATATTTGGCTTGTGGGGTAATTTAGGACAGAATCACATCCCAGTCAATCCTTGTTACATCCGGACCAAATGCTCCACTAAGCACACAATTGCTTGACATTGATTTTATAGATTTTCTGAGTCCATGTAATTCCTCATAGAGGATATTGTAAAGCTCTTTCCTTCAGTATGTCTGTGCAAAGTAAGATGTTAACAGATTACATCCTCAAATTTCAAATCCCCTCAGGTTAAATGCACTCATTTTAGCTACACACTGAGAAGGAAATAGCTGATATTGATTGTGGACATTCCCATTCCACACTGAGCAATCTCAAATCCTCAACGCTCACCCGATCCAATTCAACATGGTTCCCTTTGATTTCAGGTGGCAGCTTCAACCAGGCTGAGTTATGATTCATCGGAAGAACAAGCACTACCCCTTGTGGCACAATTGACTCAGTGCAGCTGAGATGAACGGCATCTCCAGCTGCTTCTGGGCCTCCTCTGATAAGTTAACCTTGTGATAACATGCTAATGCCCGATTAATGTTACAGTAATTAGACACAGCTTTTCACACTCAGTTAAGAGGACATCCTCCAGCAATTAGCCCCAGTCGCAGGGAGATAATTTCAGGGAGCACGGCAGAATCACGTTCCCCAGCTCGCCTTCGTTCCCTCCTGGCAACATTAAGGTTTATTTTCTCATTATTTCATTAAATTACTCGTTTGATGTTTTATACAGCTGCCACGAGTAATCTTTGATCCAATTAGGAAATGCTGATTGACGTGAGTGAGGGCATAGGTTTCAATAAGCTGCATTCAATTAGCTGTTGTGACCTTATCAGAGGACCTGTAGAGGTTTCACGTTCACAACTGCATGACATCAGGTCCAATTATTGTCTTTGATATATGTACATATATACATATGTGTATATATACATATATATATATATATATATATGTGTGTGTGTGTGTGTGTGTGTGTGTGTGTGTGTGTGTGTGTATCAAATGCAATAATTGGATGGCATGCAGTTGTGAATGTGAAACCGCCACAGATATACATACATATATACATAAAATGTAGCTTTCATATATATATATATATATATATATATATATATATATATATATATATATGAAAGTTACATTTTCTCTGTGTGTGCATGTATTACTGAGTGTGGGAGAAGCACGCATGTGCATTTTCTCCAACAGACATCTAACAATGAGGAATGAAGCCATTAGTGAGGCAAGGCCCCTCTGCTCAGCAATCTCCACACTGCCCATTAATAATGCACTGCCAGTGAGTAGATGGTGGTTTGCTCAGATTAGTCCTGCATTAAGGACTCATTTGCTATTTCTATTAGAGAGACACATTGGTCTATCTGAATGCAAGAAAGATCAGCTCAGTTGTTAGTTGACTGTGAAAGCCTGCATTGAAATTCTTTTTTCACTGTGAACAGTGAACTACAACCAGTGGGCTATTCTACACCCCAGACCTCGGAAATACATATTTGATAGCATTGTCTCTTAAAATGAATGACTATGAGATTAAACAGCCGTAACAAAAGTGATGAGTAAAGAAAACAGTACAGCATTTATAACGTAAGTTACAGACGTTTTGCTTACACTCCACAATGAGGATATAAAAACATATGTACCATTCTACATATTCTATTCTGTTCAATAAAAATGGACAGTTCCTTGCTGCAGTCATGGAGGAAGCTCTCAGATCCATGACGAAATGTAGAAATATTTTGTTATGTGTATATTAATGAAAATGTGTACTAGTGATTTACATACTCACTATATGTCAATGTTATATTGACATATAACATTATCTAATTTCTATGTCACTGCATTTTGTTATTGTTTTATTACTACATGCAATGCGGTAGTTAAGTCCAGACCCAGGAGTCTCCATAAATAGAATTGCTACACAGTTACGTATGCATTTATTGGACTTCAACTTGCCTTTTTAATGAAAAGTTCACACGTTTACCTTTTTTGCCTGTTTGGATGTTTGGATGGAAAAGTTTGGATGGAAAATGACTGTTTTTTGTAGTTACAGTTGCAGTTTCCTGTGGACTGTTAGAATTTATTACACTCTAAATAAAAGGAAAAGCCTTTGGACTACTCTTTGCATCAGCTTCACAATTTGAGAATCATAATAGGTTTTCAGCAAAGGGCTGAGCACGACAAAAATGGCACTTGACAACTTTGGCCAATAACCTGTATTTTTGTACTTTCTGTTAGGATTACAATTACAGGTAATTATTGTATTCCTATAAATTTGCTGCTTTCATAAAGCATTAAAAATTCTGCTACCATAAAACCTGTTTGCACTCTAAAGTTTTCCAACATCTAGTCTGGTAGATCTCGTCCAAGAACCTCAGGACTCCCTAGAGCCAACAGATTACTGGAACATATTGTTCAGATCTTCAGGGGATAAAGTTGGCATAAAGTTTGAAAGACCCAATCTTCTTTGCCTCTGCAGAGAATTTCATCAATGCTGCGCTTGGGAAAGGTTCCAGTCTAGGAAAAAGTTCAAACAAGAGGTCCTGAAAGAATGATTAATAAATATAACAAAAGAATGTTGTACTTAGATAAGCTACTTTGTTACTCATCAAAGCAGTGTTAAAAATACTAGAGCAAATTATTTTACTGAGAATTTAAGATTGCAGATCCTATTTTCAGAAAATTTGGGATGATATCTAAAACGCAAAAAAAATTTAAATCTGCTATCTATTTAGCCTTTGCTTAACTGACTTTTAATCATTTGTGAACTTTTGACTCTCACTGTTGCAATTTTTCAAGAGAAAAATGTGTCCATTCTTGCTGAGTACAAGACTTTGTTTTTGTCTAATTCTTCTGCGATGAACTGCTGTCCTGTACAGGATATAACCTGCCTTTCACCAAGTGGCTGCTGAATGGATTAAGCGGGTATAGAAAATGGAAGAATGGATAGATGGGTGGATGATGCACCATGCAATACTTGCAAAAGTGCTGTTCCACCACCTCATCAGTCCAGCCCTTGTACCTGATGACTTTTTGAGGAATGTGCTATTTTGTTCCAGTCAGTTTACACACAGTCGCCCCACAGGAAGAAGGCTGAAATCTCGTCTGGGGCCTTTAAGTGCGGAGTTTGCATGCTCTCCCTGTGCATGTGTGTATTTTCTCTGAGTACTGTAGCTTCCTCCCTGCTTTATCCCAGCTTCCATCTGGCTTTCTACCCTGCCTCACATCCAATGGCTGGTATAGACTCCAGCCCTCTGCACTGTTGAGTAGGATTAAGTGGGTATGACTTATTGATTATTAAAGCACAGATTAGGCACTTAAATCAAGGCATGAACCATTGTTGTGTCATACAGACGACTTAGTAAAGAAACTATTTCTAATAACAATTATATCTTTAGGTTCTTTGTTGATGGCAGCCAGTCGCACTGAAAAATAATTTGCTCCCATGTCTTTAGTTCCATTTACAAAATTGTCAAAAATGACACAGTTAGACAAGAAAAAATTATTTTGGCAACAAGGTGACTCTTTAAGAGCTATTGGCGAAAAAACATGGCTTATCTCTGCATGATGTGTGGTGTGTCCACTGAAAGGTTTGAGAAAACGTGACCAGGGCAGGACAAAAGAAAAAGTGATACGCTTGAAAACTTTGAAATGAGCATTATGTGAATGAAACCACCTTTAGAAATAAGGGGGGAAAATCCAGCAAAAACCTGACACAGGACCAGAAAGATGCATATGGCCCTTCAGTTGATCGAACTTCGACTGCTGGTCGAAGCCTCATCAGAAAAATGTCTGATTTCATTTTTCAACATGACAATGTTCCCAGCTTACCTGAAAAAAAAAACTATATCGGTCAAAGACTGACCTGCCCAGAGCCCTGGGGCTGTGTTGAAGAATGAAGGTGCTAATACTAAATATTGACTTTCAAGCTCTTGAGAATTGCACATATTCTATTTTGTCTTTTATATTGTATTTCCACTTATGTTTGCATGTATTTTAATAGGAATGTTGTACCAACTTTCTGGCAATGTATAAAGAAAAAATAATGGGTGGCTCAAGACTTTTGCACAGTGAAGTTATGCAGAAATATATGTTTGATCATATAATTCCATGATTTTCCAAGGTACTTCTATCTGTCTATCTTGGCCTCCGTCTCAACTGATTTAAAATTTGTAATTGGCATCAAATTTCTATTTCCTTGTTTTTCACAAGAACAAAAAGCTTGCTCAGTGAACACACTGAAAATGAGTTCCTTTGTTACATAAAGATGCAGAAGAATTAACAAACTGAACATTCAAGTTTTTGTTGCATTAAAAAAAAACTGTTTTTCACAACTTTTCAAAGTGCTGTTGTCTTCCGATCTTCATGACTATATTTCCAAATCTCCAGGGTGGAATTATGTTGATTTACAATGCTTTATGAAAATCATTCTGGCTTCAATATGAGAAAAGCTGAAAAAGACCTAAAAGACCAAAGCCAAGAAGAAGTGATCCTTCTGAGAAGCATTATGTTGAACATTGTGTTCCCATGACCAGGAAAATGCAGTGGATATTAAACTGTGCACTGTTACTTCTTTGTTAAGTGGTGCATGTGAAAAATCTCTTGTTTTTGTGCACAAATAAATACTATTTCACCCCCTGAGTCTGAATATGTGACGATGAGCATCAAGCAGATACAAATGATCGTGTGTAATAAATGCTGATGAACAGCCTGAGACTGCAGACTGTCTCGATAATGATACAACTCTTTCACAACATATTAATGTTAAACTTAACATAAGTCACACTCAGATAATTCAGCATTCTGTCAGTGATATAACATAGAGATCCCATTAATAATGTTAAAAACTTTAGTTGCACCGTTGTAGTGGTTAGCACCGTCACCTCACAGAAAGAGGGTTCCAGGTTAGAATCCCAGCTGGGGCCTTTCTGTGTGGAGTTTGCATGTTCTCCCCATGTATGCGTGGGTTCTCTCCGGGTACTCCGGCTTCCTCTCACCACCCAAAAACATGCATGTTAGGTTAATTAACCCTTAACTGTCTGCATGGATGTTTCTCTCGTTTGTATCTATGTGGCCCTGTGATGGACTGGCAACCTGTGTAGGTGTACCCTACCTCTCACCCAATGACAGCTGGGATATGCTCCAGTGATCCTGATTTGAGTACAAAGAATGGATGGATGATTGTTGCTGGAAAACTCTCTCGCATTAAGCATAACCTTTCTTATCTTAATAGGTAGGGCCAGTGGGGGCACTGGCCCCAGGTAAATCTGATTGGATCCTGAAGCACACCTGTGGAGTCACTGGTGGTTAAAAACTTGTGGCACTATAGGGAAGCTGTCTTGATATCCTATGTGAAATGAGAAAAATAAAGAAAAAATCCAACTCAGATGTTGATAAAACAGTGTTTATAGGTGGGAAACTTAGAAACTGGGATTTCAGACAAAACATTAATGCAAGAATTACCACTGGACTTGAAGGTAGCAGGGCGGTGTGTTCCATTTGGAAGTTCCCTGTCAGAATTTTTTTTCAGTACACAAAGGGACAAAGAAAAAATTCAGTTGTATTCAAATGCAGATATTTTATTAAAAACAAAGCAAACAATGAAAAGCTGGTCAAATATGTATACACATTTCTGAAAAAAAAAGAATTGTGTGAGGATGTGAAACATATACTTAACAAATTTTGGAGCTAATTTGAGTCTAAAATACTCAAAGTCTTTCTAAGATTCCTTTATGGTCCCGGATTTAAAACACCAAAAAAAAAATCACTGACCAGAGGGGAAGAAGATGATAAAAATTTATTTCAGAGTTACTTCCTGCCACACTGCAGGAGGAACGTCATTAACAACACAACAAGATCAAGACTAGTTAACTTTGATGGGTTTAGGAAAAATCAGGCTTCTCCAACAGATTAAAAAGAATGTAAAACTGACACAAAAATATTTACAACACAGAGCAAAAGCCAAAGTAGGGCTGGATAAGAGACAGTCAGTCACTTTTAAGAGGACACAATATTGGCTATCTCTGACTTCACTGCAATTAGACATGACATTTGGCTTGCAAGAAGTGAATTTAGAGTCAGGATGTTTAAAATCCAGCCTCTAAAGAATGTCATTATTCAAGAGTTTCAGCTTTTGAGGAGGAGTGTCTGGAATCCATCTCCTCAGTATCACCCACCAACACCTGCAGCTGATGACAGCCAGGCTCTGTTGAGAGGGATATTTTCAGGAGCTGGATAAGTTTGTAAAGGATTAGAGAAAGACCGAATTCAGAACAAGGCAGATAGTGTTTTAAAAGAGGAATAAACACCCAGGCAGTGACAGAGCAGTGGGACAGTTTGAGGCTGCAGCCTCTGAAAAGGAGCATGGATACTCAAGAAGGAGACTTCCAGCTGTGCTCGAGGGCTGGAGCCAACAATAAATCTATTAGATTAAACTCAAGACAACCAAGGTATGTGTCAGCTTGACTTCTTTTTTAACGAGAAAGTACACAATGACAACAGTACCTTTCCTTGCCAACAGGGAATCCACCGTCTCATGTGCTCCTGCTGGATACCCATGAGAGGATGGAGAAAGCTTCAGAGGCAATGAAAATAAGTTTCTTATAGTGTGTGATGGAAGTGAACAATGCATCAGAGCTTTTCGTATTTGTAAGTCTTTGTTTTTCTACAACCTGTATGTTGCAGGGACTTAACCGTACACCCTAAAGAACTTGAGGCTAAAATATTGGCAGCACCTGGAAGATATTATTACTCTGATGATGGATGAGGTAGGCATCTCCATGTGAGAACTTCTGAACTTCATGAAGCCCATTATACCGTACCTCTAGGGACATTTGATGACAAACATTGCCAACTTACTGAGCCTCAGTGACATGAGGAGAGGACACAACATGCCTCCAGTTGATGTATCTATTTCACAACATTAGCAACAGTTCTGAGCTGAAACTGATATACAGTTGAAAAATCAAAACTTATATCCTGTTTTCTTCAAACTAACTTATGCAGTTCCATTTCTTTTTAAAATATAAGGATCTATCAGGTTACCTTTCAACATTGTGCTGTTGGAATGTGAGTGAGTACATTCACTGATGTATAATTTTGAGTTTCTCTTACTTCCCTTAAGTAATTCCACATTAGGCTTCTTTCAGCTTACTCAATCACATTTTGGATGTAATTTTGTACTTCACACTCCACTACATTAATTCCAAAGTATGATAGGGTTTCAAACACGTTCATGAGAGGCTCTCTGAATTGAAATGAAGAAATATTACAGTAGTTCTAATGTAAGCTTTAAAGCAGATTACATGAAATAGCATAATAAATATGGGACTGGGTTAAAATTTTAGTTCAGAGAAAAAAGTATTGGGAATGTTACATTTACACATTTTGTCAGAAACTTAGCAACAACTCCAGAACAGGAAATCCAAGTATTTCAGGAACACATGTCAAACAGAAATATGCTTTTTGGCTCAACTGCTCGGTTTATGTGGGATCAACTCGGACAATTCCCGCTTTAGAGTCAATCTAATTTGTACTTTTTCTACTCCGAAGAATACCAAACTGTTTGTTCTGCCTCTGTGTTTTGCAGTTTGTGTCACAGCTGTATTACAAATACAGACGCATCTCCAGTCATAGCACTTTTCTGCTCTGGATCATATGACAGGCCTATGGACACATGTAGGCCTGCCTATTAATTATCCAGAGTAACTGCACAGATATTTGCATGTATTTGAGTAATCAAATTTCAAATTAATGTTATGATTAATGTTGATTCATTCAGTCATCTCAATTATTTCACACTTAATAAAAACAAACACTCTATTAGTCACTTGTCAGGTGAAGATAAAGTCACGCTTCAGTGAGATGTGGAGTCTCATCCCCTATGTAGGTGAGAGCAAAATTTCAACAGCAAACTCACTCCGGCCCTCCTCCATCAGCTGATGACGGTTCACTGTGTCAACTCGGACCGTAGCAGGAAGTGCCTCTTGTTTCCCAATGCTAACTGGAACATGAGGAGGAGAAGCGGTTTTACACTGAGCTTCTGGGACAAGACACTAAACGTTTGACGGTAGAGTAACAATTTCAGACATTACATAAGTACAACACTGTGGACATTACTTTGAGCGGAGTACGTCCATGTTCTTTCTCTTGGACGTACAAGCTAATGCTAGTTTTCTCGTTAGCTCAGTGTTATTGTCGAAAGAAGTTGTGTGTTCACGTTCGCTGGGGTGATTTCCCGTAGTATGTGCATCACGAAACATTTCAACACATTGATAGTTGACAGTTGAACGATCCATACGTTTTTCCAGCTTGAAGTAGGGCACAATCACCTACTAGCTAAACAATAGATGGAACTAACAAGCTCTGAAATACCCCGCTTTGCCAGGTCTCAGTAGGTTTCCCCACAATGGCAGCAGGTTCCCAACCAAGCCTGATGCGAAACTCAGTCCGATTTACGTATCTTTGCTTGTTTAGTAAAGTATTCTTCTATCCTGACGTTGTTGACAATCTTTTGTGAATCAAAAAGACGTGCTTATTAATTCGGCACACATAATCTTAATATTTACAGCTGCACTAGATCTTAAATCCGCTCAAACCCAAAGTCTTTTAAATACAAGTTGTTCAGTGGAAACCCTCAGTGCAGAATGGCTGTGTGTATTATTTTTAAATAGTTATTGTCATGTTTTCTACAAGTATTCCTACTTAAAGTACTAATGTTTGCAAATGTGAGCTTAATTTTCATGTAAGAAACTAAATGGCATGAAGTAGTTTGTTTGACTGATTCAGAAACTGACAACATATGCTAAAACAGCAGTTAATTTCACTTTCTCTTTGCGACCATGTTCCCAATTGACTCTATAGGAATATACCACCAAAGCACTGAGAAAAATAACTGAGAAGATGTTTCAATTAAGGTCAATCTTTCTAAACTTTTTTTTGTTCATAATTTCTTAGAAAAAAGCATAAAGACATGGATAGCTACAGAGGAGGACGACCATGGGGGAAACTAGTCAAAGTGGATTCCAGTGAAACTGTCCTGCTTTTTAGTAGGGAATGTACGGTGGGCAGAAAGAAAGGTGAGTTAGTTTGTGTCCGTCACAGAAAAAAACAATAGTTTGTATCTCCCTTATATCTCTTTTTTTTTTTTTTAAATTATCTAAAAGTGGACATGCCTATTAAGAGAAGACAATCCTGCTGTTGGCATAGACATTGCTGTCGTGTCTGGAGCCTTTACAACCGCCCCATTGAAAACACAAAGCTTTCTATAGCGCACCACACTTGTGATGAGAACAAAAGACGTCTATTGACAACATGTGTGTAGAATATTAAGTAGATTTTTTTTTTTGTACGGGTCTTGCTTTAGAAAAGGTTAGGGCTATATATCCCCCTGTGTCTGCTTTGTTGCTGAGAGCTTTTGGGGGTCTACTGTTTTGCAATGCAAAGCCAGGAGGCTCAATAGGTTAGCTATGTCTGGGAAATTAAAGATTTGAAGATGTCATGGCAACAAAGTCGCAGGAACAAGGTTGGTCTATAGGTTGAAGACGTCAAGATATCAAAACTATGTTGGATCACATGGAAAGATAGATAACGTATGTGTGTGTGTTGATGATGATATTCCCTCAAAAAGGGCACTAAACAAAACAATTGAGTATACTCTATCAAACCAAACTGTTCTGTGCTTTTATGGTTGAATTTTTTTTTTTTAATGTGTTTGTTTATTTATCTCTTTATTCATTAATTTATTTGCCAGGATGTTACCTGTCTTTCCCGGCCAATAAACTCGTCTCAGGGGAGCACTGCAAGATAGTGAAAGATGAAAGCTCAGGGCTTGTGTGGCTTGAAGACATGAGGTACCGTCACCTGAGACTCAGTGAATTGTAACTGCAGTACAAAAGATTGCATGCATTATGAGATTGTTTCTGAAGGACCAGGCTCACTGTTATCCAGGTTCTGTGGTTAGAAATGTAACTAAATAAAAAGAATGAGGGGTAAAAAAAAAAAAAGATTAATCTGCTTAGAAGTCAGTGCTTGAACTTAAACTGGATTTTATCCTTGTTCTTTCATAGCACGAATGGCACAGTAATCAACATGTCCAAAGTGGTCAAGAGGCAAACTCACATGCTGCAAAATGGTGATGTCATCTACTTTGTGTACAGGAAAAGTGAGCCAGAACAAAGTGAGTAAAACTTTTTGGAGCTGTAAGATTAATATGCTGATATGAATTTCTAAGAAGGAAAGACGGTAATTATTCTTGTCACCCCCCTGTAGACATCGCCTACGTTTACCATTCCATCAAAATGGAACAAGCTGTTTCACAGGACAGTTACGGTAAATTTCAGAGAACAACACCGTATCAAATGCAAGCACCTCTGATGCAGCCTTAGTTTTTCATTTTGTGCCTCATTAGTAATATTTCCTTCAATAATTGAATTTCAGACATTGAGAGGCCAGCCCACTGTCCCGCTCATGTTCCAGCATCAGAGATGTCTCTCTCTGTGGAGCCTGTAATGCTTGCTAAGGCTCCTTGTGATCCAACCCAGGAGGAACCTCAACCATCCACCTCTGCTTCCCATTTCTGTATTGAGAGCCCCTCCTCTTCTGTCCCTGTGGCAATCATTCATTCTTCAGCCTCAGGTAGGTTCTCTCCAGCCTCACTTCAGCAAAGGTTTGCTCCAACACCAGACATTATCTGGATAACCAGATCTCAAAAAGTGATGCGTTGGCAGCACCAATATAAGCATTTTCACTTATTCATGTGAGAACATTGATGGCTACATCATAGACCATGTTAACTAAAGCAGGGATGGTTGAGATAACTGTCAGAATGAATTATTAATTATATGATCGCAGTTATTTGAGATAACAATGATCATGTCTGTGTATTCGTCTACCACAAGCTAACTAACAAACCGGTGTTGTGGTCATGGCTCATCTTCTGCCATGTGCAGTTTTTGTTTAGAAGGCCTAAAAAGCAAATACTGTAGACTTATTTATATTTATTTATGTTCATGTATTAATTTCCAAAAATCAGTTGTTATTCTTTTGGAGGGTTATCCAATTAAGAAAATGATCAGTAGGCTTATATTTACTTGTGGTATGAAATTAAAAGACAATTAAATCATTAATTGCAGTTCTTCATCTTCATCTTCCATCTCAAATTTCAGAATTGTGACAATCCCAGATATGACCTTAAAAAAGATCAAATACAAGCCATTTGATTGAATATGACAATGATATAATAACTACAGATTCTCCAACTAAAATTTTCTTTTAACTTTGACCTGGTTTATTCTGTCAAATCTATAACTGATGGCATACAGTAAAAGACTGTTGCAGTCTTTTTTTTTTTTTTTAAATTACATTTTGTGTTCATAATAGAACATTGACTGTTCACTAAACAAATTTACACTGGGGCGAATTTATCACGGCAACAAACAGACCAGTGAACTATTTGTGCAAAATGAAATGGTCTACATTTTAAACACCATCCAACGATATTGTTTGCACCGCTGCACCAAACGCGGATGCAAAAAAAACGTCTTTTTTGAATATTAACAGTATTGATTAATCCTTATCTTTTGATAATCAGGCCAGACCAAAGATGCACTCCCCAAACCAGAAAAAGACACAGACGACCTGGAGCCAGAACGCAAGAGGAGGAAAATTCATCAAGGTTATTGTTATTCTAATTATTCTTATTACTTTGTATTTGTTTTTTTTCCCTCATTTTAGCTTTAGTCTTAAACAAACATTCACTCTTGCCCCGAAATCTTCTTTTTTGCCTCATGCCTACCCTAGAGTGTTTTTGCAAGTCAAACCAGACAACTGCCAAAACGTCTGACTTGGAATAGAGTGGTATGTGATATTCAGTCATTGTTTTTACAGATAAAGAATACCATTTGGGTGTACCACACACCTCGAGTACAGATGCGACCGGTTCAACTAAGAGAGGTGACGGGAGTGTTTTGTTGAAACCACCGGTGGAAGGAACCAAGACAGACAAGATGGAGGAAAGCCTGACATGTGTTATCTGCCAGGACCTACTGCATGACTGTATCAGGTGAGATCTCAAGAGACGTGGAATAGGCATAGATATCCAAGGTAGCCGCTTTAGGCCTTAGTTTGTGGTTTTTTTGTCATCTCTTGGCATACACGTACCATAGCCATCTAATGCAAGTTGTGTGTGGTTTTTCTTTTAACTCTTTTGATTTCGCTTTAGCTTGCAGCCTTGCATGCACGTCTTTTGTGCTGCCTGCTACTCGGGTTGGATGGAACGCTCATCTCTTTGCCCTACCTGCCGCTGCCCTGTGGAGAGGATTTGTAAAAACCACATCCTCAACAACCTTGTGGAGGCCTACCTCATCCAGCACCCAGGTTTGCACACATAAAGATCGTTTTGATAGTATGTGACCATGACACAGGTCTAACATGATTAAGAGCAAGACCTGCTTAGCAAAGCTTTATATCCTAATTCGATACTATCGATTCAAATAAAAAAAGTGTTCCTTTCTGTCCCACAGAAAAGTGTCGCAGTGAGGAGGACCTGAAGAGCATGGACAGCCGAAACAAGATTACTCAGGACATGTTGCAGCCAAAAGTTGAGCGCTCTTTCTCTGACGAGGAGGGCAGCTCAGATTACCTCTATGAGCTCTCTGACAATGACAGTGACTCCTCAGACATCAGGTAAAACATTGGAAAGACAATTTTTTTTTTCCTCAATTTGCATTTGTCTTTAGATTTAGTCCCATGCAGGTCCTTACATTTTTAACATGCATTTAAATTTTTGTTCCACTTGTTAATACCAATGTGACCTGTTGTTTTACTTTAATGCCATCTTAATGTCAACGACACGCTATCCAGGTCAATTGTTTTCTGCAATAATTCGACAGGCGAACTCAGTTCATGCACTGAATATTCTCACGTCATCCTGTAGAGGGATGATAAAATGGTGACACATTGTTCACGCTTTTCTGTCCACTCCACTTTTTACCAGCAGCTCAGCCCTTGCACTCGTAAAAGCGGGTATTTTGATCTCCTTAATTCAGGTTTATTTATATAGCGATTAGCGAACTGGACATGTTTTTGATTACAAACCCCACTCTCATTAATGAACAACGGGAGCCTGCTGTGAATATCTCTTCATATGCAATTTGTTGACTAAAACTTTGTAAGACAATGAGTTCCATTTATTTAAGGATTCTTGAAAAGTTCATCAAGTAAGGTTTTTAGATAAATTTTTAATCCTGAGTTTGTTGTTTTTAAAGAAGAGTTTCTGGGCACATTACATAGTTTTTTTGTGAATATAATAAGAAGTGAATAAGATCCTTGTAACGTGGTGCATTAGCACTGATTTTGAAAATCAAGCAAAATATGAAAAATACCTTAACTGTAAACAGTTAAAACATCAAATTGAATAAACTAGTTGCAGAGAGTAAATCTCCACAATTGTTCTTTGTGGTTCTTTCTCCAGTCAGCCTGTGGTGATGTGCAGACAGTGTCCTGGCTACAGGAGGAATATGAGTCAAGTGCTGTTTGGTACAAGCTCAAACTACTGGTTCTCTGGTCTGCCAACTCTACCACCTTTACCTCCACCAGCCAAACCAGCAAGTGAGGAGGGTGCAGCAAAGCCCATGGGAGAGCAGCCCTCAACATCCTCTGATCAGCCCTCGGGTGAAAATGCGCAACGATTAGACTGAAAGCTCAGCAATTCCAGATTTCTGTTGAGACATCTCGATAACAAATTACATAAATAAAGCATTGGGTTTATGTTAACATCAAACCCACATTCTCTCAACAGCACCTCAGGAGTATTACTGCCCCCCTCAGGGCTGCCATCTCATCTGCTCCTGCTGCCTCATGCCAATGCCAGACAGGCGTGCCGAGTTAAACAACCAGCAGGTTATTGCTCAACAATGTGAGTGGTCCAAACACCTGTTAGTTCCCCAGCAGAAGTGTAACATCTGTGCTGACTGAATGTAGATGATTAAAGGTGTATTGTCACTAATAGGCAGATTTCTAACAATAGTGAAACGATATGGTTTATTAAACTCGATTTATGCCTTACAGTTTGTATGTTAATCTTTATAAATCAAGATCTATTTAATATACATACGTGTTTTCAGTTCATGTAAAATCCTCAGATTTACTATTTATTCACAAATGTAGCTTAAAGTACATGATACACCTCGCATGTGTGACATGTTGTGTGCTGGCAGGTGCGTTGTGCCAGCAACCTTTCTGTCATATGTACTGGGGCTGCCAAGGGATTGGCTGTCAAGGCTGTCTGGCTCGATTCAGTGGTATGTTTCCATTTAAGCAAAACAGACTCCAGTGGACCTCCTTTTTTAAATTAACTTGAATGATTAAGGGCTGTAGTCTTTAATTGTGATTAACCACAAAAATATGTACATACATATGTAATACATAGAACTTTTTAACTATCATCCCACACTATCCAGTTGTCAAAAAATGGCTTTGTAGTGTTGACAGTATATCCTTGAAAAAAACATTTGGTCATATTGAGGCTTGGTGTAACAGAAACCTTTACTGTAGCACTTGAGATCAACTTTGACCACAGCTAACAGAGCTCTGACATGTAAAGTCTGCAAAATGTTTGGTTGTTAAGATCCACTGTCACTCTTTTTCAGATCTCAATCTGACCGACAAATGCCTGGATGGTGTGCTGAACAATAACAGCTATGAGTCGGAGGTCCTCGAAGTAAGATGCACTTTGTCATTTATTTATTAATATTCTGCCTATTATAATACATAGTGGTATAAAGTTTAACATGCCGATTCTGATTGGCGCAACTGCAGAATATTTCCGTAACTGAAAACACCTTGAATCCACCAAATAAATATTGCAAACATTATATTTAACTTTAGAGACAACTTTCATCTTTTATCAAAATTAAAATCTAGTACATTTGTGCATATGGATTCATCAAGATAGTGAGAGGCTTTTTTTTGTTTTCCAACTTCCACCAGAACTACCTTTCCTCCAGGGGAAAGTCATGGAAAGATCTGCTCAAAGAGGCTTTGCAAGGCTTACAGCAGGGAAGCTACGTTGTGATAGGTGAGCTCCAGATCGAATCCTCACACTTCAATAACAGTGCTAAATCTTGATCCATGTGTGAACAGTTTGATAAACATCTATCGCACACATCAGAGTGGCTTTTTGAAGAACACACCATTATCGTCACCTTAAAAGAGCACAGTCAGTCTAATTTGACCTCATCTCGGTCAGATTCTCGGATCTCAGCAAACACTATTCTGTGCTCCTGCTGTGGCCTGCGAGCCTTCAAGGAGCTGGCCTACAAATACAGACAGAGCATCCCTCCCTCTGAACTGCCAGGTCAGACTTTTTCACACAATTCTTTCTAATTCAAAGCACAGTGACAAATGTTTTAGGGTTGTCTTTTTATGGTTTTTAATCCGAACATGATCATTTGATGTTTTGTCCTCAGCTGCTGTCACATCTCGCCCCGACTGTTATTGGGGACGCAACTGTCGCACACAGGTGAAGGCCCATCATGCAATGTAAGTCTTATCAGACACAAAAACATGCAGTTATCTAGGCTTAGATACCAGCTACTTAAATGTTGGATTCATGGCAGAATGGCTGTTTCTACAAACAATGACAACAATGTTCCCTTGTTTATTTGTTTATGGCTTCGCTTTTGTCACAAATTTGTTATTAAACACTAATTTTCAAGTGACAAATTTGATAAATAGTATAAAATTTTTATGGAGTCTTAAACCTGTGGTAAATAGCGTCCTCATTAGTTTGGACAATCGTGTCAGAAGTGAGCGTAGAGGTTGAAAACCTGTGCCTGTATTTCCCTTATTTTACCACTAGGAGGAGGCCTTGTGTAAACTATGTCCCGCAGGTCTTCATGTCTACCCTCCCAGGATCTGTGCTAGGTGTTCCAGGTTGCCTCTTCTCTTTCACTTTCACTGTGCATTTGCATGCAAAATTGAATTTGTGTGTTGTTTGTTTTTTTTCTTGTTTCAGGAAATTCAACCACATATGTGAGCAGACGCGTTTCAAGAGCTGAAGGAGACTGATGTTTATTTCTTCTCCTAACTGTGTCAAATGTAGATAATTGAGCTTTGTTGCGTTGGGAAACACAATCTTATTAAGTTTTCTCGTGTTCTTTGTAACTGCCTTATGCAAACACCTAATGCACACGTTACAATCAGTATCAATTCACAATAGTGATCTCCCTTAATGCAGGGCTGTGTGGAATATTGCTATGCACATTCAGATTAAATGACAGGTTTTAAAGTTAAGATCTCACTGGGCAAATGACTTTGAATAAAGTTATGCATGTTGTTCAGGCCATTATCTGGATTGACCAGGTAAATGGTCACAATTATGTATATGGGGAAATTGTTAAAGGTGCTTCCCGATCTAACTGTCCTCCAGGCTGTGGAACAAAAATGTATGGCAGTCCGTACCCATGCTGATGAGGCCATGTATGTATGCTTACACATGTTGATGAGCATATCTTTTGCTAAGTAGTTCTCTTGTTAAAACACCTGAAGGAGCAACTGTATGTACTAGAGATATTTTTTTTTTAGTAGTTTTAGAATTCAGGGCTTTCGACACCACAATGCAGATGAACACTTCTGTTGAATATGATTAGAGTAACAGTACAGTCTTTAGTGGTATCACAGGAATAGTAGTTCCAGCATTTTGAGCAAAGACACAAGCTGCTGCCAAGATCCACAATGCTAATTTTAATAAGTACTAAAAAATTGTAAACTCCTCACCTTTGACGTTTTTTTTCTTTTTTAACTAGGGCATTACTGTGTTCCCAGGCTAGGGCAAAAAGCCACGACAAAGCCCCTCATGCACGTACTGGGGTAGATTTGTAATCCCATGTGACATTTGTATAGGATTTCACGTCTGTGGGAAGGCGATCAATGTGCGGTAATGCTGTTAGAACGCGGAGGAGGCCTCTGTTGAATGCTTTGTTCCAGATAATTACCTCCAAGGTAATTGAACACAGCGGTGAAGGGACACTTTCTCAGAGCTGCGTTGTAACGGTGATAAAATGCACAGTTGACTCGTGGACTTAAGAGAGGGGAAAAAATAAAACTGCACTCAAAGTAACCACTAATGGTTCGATATGAATAAGTGGCATAGGCCACAGAGAAGAGTTTTGAAATGCTACTTTGAGAATCATGCCAGTACAAATGCAACAGTGAGTTCTGTTGTTCAGGTGTCATTGTGATCCACTTACAGTTTATACCTCAGTCGATCAGCATGTTGGGTTTGGTTAGATTTTCTATGGCTCCTCAGGGACTCACAGCTGCTGTTTTGTCATTTTAACCATAGGTTAGCCACATTTGATGGTTGAAGGTTCTTTGTTTAAATAGGGAAAATAAGTCCATGAGTGTTGCATTCACTGACATTCTATTGAAGACTCATTCCCCAAGTGTCACAGTCTCCATCTTGCAAACATGGAAAGCCATAAGTGATTTAAAAAGATTGATAAGTCAATTTATTTTTTTCCTGATTTTAAATTTGTCAAACTGAAACTTCCACTGAATAGTTTCAAGAGGCCTTATATATTGAAATAACGAGATATAGTCCTCTCCATGACCCCCTTTTTTTGTTGTTGTTGTTGGGTCACCAATGTTAGTAATAGAAAATGCTGGTGAATGTGAAGAATGGAGGAGTAGAAACTATAAGTAGGCCTCAGCAGGCATCCAGTGCGATTTTACACATAGACAATGGTCGAATTTACAATGTTATGGTAGTACTTTAGTTGACTTGGAAGATTATAAAACAATGAGGATATTTGCACATATTTGTCTCTAACATTGACGTCTACAAATTTATGATCATACATCCTGGGAAGACTGTCTGTACCCAGAATATGCAATATTAAGACTTTTTGTCATTTAATTTGTAATCATATGAGGAGATTCATTCCAAAATTAGACATGAATGATCATAAAGAACAATGCAATTGGAATAAAAAGATGTCCTTGAGAGTTTGAGAAAATTATGTCAATTTTTGATATATGGATAAATATATTAGTGCCATTTCTTGGATTGTTTTTTTTTTTTTTTTTTTTACGTCTCTTTGTGTATTTTTGTTGGTTTGAAAAAATGTTGTGAATGAGCACTTTCCTGTTTCTGCTCGAGTTCATTTGTGGTGCAGGTGATTGTTTTCCATATTATTTTTTTCCCTTGTTACTTATTCATTCATGCTGGTCTACGTCGGCATTCCTTAGCAGCTCAGGCCCTCGGTGAAAGCCTTGTCAATCCCCCCCCCACCCACCCATGGAGTGGCTGCATTTTAATTATTTCCTACAGGAGATCGGCCAACAGTAAGCTAACAACAGTTCCCAGCTGCTCCAATCAAGAATTAGTATTAGAGGCTATGGTGGAGTGCTTTGCATTCTCCCTAGAGTGATGTGTGTGGGTTTGGGGCGGGGGTTGTTTTGTTGTGTACTGGGGTAAATATTTACTCACTTTTTCTGCAAAAGTCTGGACCAAACTGCTCGGGAGTACAGAATCAGCAGGTTTCATTCTACCTCATCACAGCTTCCTGTAATTTAGAACTTAATGGGCATTGGTCAAATTTGGATTAGTTTAAAAAGAAATGCTGTGCATACGTCTCTCCAAATGGGGGTTTAAATCTGTGCTATTGCCCATAAAGTTTATATTCAATGCACTATTTTAAAAAGTTTATCTAGATTATAATCATCATCTTCTAGTTCAATCACTATAGATTATCACAAGACACATGCAGAAATTAGTGGTGGACGGAGAATTGTTTGATCTTTGTATCTTTATATGTTGTATTAGCAATGCTGAATTTGTCTTAGAAATGCATTTAATTTGCCTGTAATGCATTAAAATACTGATTATAGCTGAAAGAAAATCTTGTTTCAAAATCAAAAGCCCCTCTTTTCTTTGGATTTTCAGTTTTACTGAAGAGCAGGTTGAGAATCAAAGATCAGTACAAGTGTCAAGGTCATGTGATTCATATTCTGGACACAAGATTTGAATGACGGTCTTTATTAAAACTTTACAGTAATTCAAAACAACTTACTTTAAAAACTGAATTAAGTGTTACTTTTCTGTACTACATTATAGTGTATATCAGTACAGTATATATTTAATATTTCCCTTTTATAATCCATTATCAGCCTTGGAAGTATACATAAACTGCTCTAACATTTTTTATATATGATATGTATATGCTCTACACAATACTTTTGGGTAATTGCTCACTGTGTATTACAAAGAAATTACCACATGAAGAAAGAGGCAGGAAACGGGCACGCACAACACAAAATCAACACTGAAAGAGACGATGAAACAAGGTGCAATGGTTGGAGTATTGCAACTCAATGAAGTATCTGTTTCTAAAGGCAGTACAGCAACAGTCAGTGCCTTGTATAGTAAGCAGCATATCACATCTTTGTCAAAGTACAATTTTATAAAAGTTGAAAATAATTTGTCAACAGGAAGCTATGGAATGTGGTAATAATTCTGTAAAAGTTGATTTCAGAAATAAAGAAGTAGTTATATTTTTAACAGTGACACTAATAATAGTTCAGAAATACAAAACTGCCCCAGCAGAGTCTGCTCCTCACCACATCATTACATCGGGTTTGTCACAGAGCACAGCCCTGCTGACAGAGTGACGGACAGCTGGCTGTCATTCACTGCGTTCGACTCTGTACATGTGCTCGAAGGGTGTGGACTAACCCCTCCGGACACCTGGCTCCCCCATGGTCTCCACTCTGGTCTGGCCCTCTTGGGGCTGAGGCAGGAGCTCCCTAAAGGAGGCTTCTTGCCCTCAAATGTCTCCCTAACCAGTCCATTCTGCACAGTTGGGGCAGTGGTCTGGTCCAGGTGTTCAGCTGAAACCAGAGGCTGTCGGTCCTCCTCCTCAGATATGGCAAACACAGGCACACTGATATGATCACTGTCACCTGAGAAATCACGCCTCTTTGCAGCCTGGCCACCATCGATCTTGCATTGGAGGGAGGAGGAGGAGCCAGAGCTGGATTCTGTCGCGGACCCAGTGGGAGTCCCGGTACCCTTCAATGAGTCTTTCACCTCGGAAAGAAGGCCAAAACAAGGCCCTGTGAACCGCGAGCGGCGCAGGTTACTGGTGGAGTTGAGACGCCGCTGCCTTTGTGCAGGCTGCGTCAGAGGGTAGGAAGCGTTGCTGATGGATGAGTCGGATATTGTACTGGTGTCTGCCTTGGCCTCTAGGTGAACGTCAGAGAAGACATTCCTGTTGTCGCCCCCTCTGCAGTCAGCTACCAAACTGGATGGAGCCTAAAATAAGACCAACAAACCATGGTAATGAGCCAGCATGCATAATGCTATGAAGTGAACAAACTCATTTAGAGATTAAAGTTAAAAAGTTAAACATTATTGCTTGTATGTGCAAAGTATTAGCTTATTAACAGTTTTGCCAGTTATGCAGTGCATTATTTGCATGGTGAAAGTTTTTAAACTCACCTTTCTGTGAAGTCAAACTACTTCTAAAGACAAATAAAATCTTCACAGTTAACAGCTGCTTTTTTACAAACTATACGTTAAAAAAAACGTAACACACCAGCACCAATCACTCCTTATTAACGTTGCAGCATAAATGGCCCTGAGAGTAAAAGTCTGAAGAGATTCAAGTACTGACGCTGTCCACCAGCTTAGTGAAGGGACTAGTCGAGTTCCAGCTGCACCACTTCTTGTGAAGCTGCGGCAGAGGAGGGAGGAAGTCCTGAAAGGTGCGTACACTCCACGCTCTTGGCCTGGCGCAGCCACTGTCATCTTTCAGGGATCTGGCTACAGTCGCCAAGGCATTGGAGTCTTCTGAGGGCCAGTCACATACAGGGCCAGTGTCACTGTGTCGTAGAAACCTCTCCCGCTGCTGAAGCACAGAAGCCACGAAACGTCAAATAAATATCTGGCTGCATGTAGTGGTGTTTAAAAATATCAAATAAAATAACTGCTTTTCTATAATCTCCACCTGCTGGGGTCATTTATGGAGGCTGAAAAAGATGCATGGCAAACAAATTTCCTTGAAAGAGCAAAGATTAAAAGACAAGACTGGCCCAAAGAAGATAAACAAATACAACAGGATGACCACACAACCAAAATAGCTCACATATTTGAGGTGGCATTATGCTAAAGCACTCAACTGCAGCAACAATGGTCAATTACCTGTACTGAGGGGGAAACTGAATCAGCCCTGAGAGCATTTACATGAGACTAGAAAAAAAAAAAAAAAAAAAAAAAAAAGAGAGATTTTTGAGTAAGTTCAACCAAACCCAAAATTTTAATATGGATGTAGATGTGTTAGTCCGACCAAAATCATATGAAACTGAGCTTCTCAAAACTTAACTTACAAAACCAGATTATGAGGTAGGGGATATGCTTAACTAGAATCAATTGGGCATCGATATAATGTACACGCTTCAGAGTTCCATCTATTTCATCTTTTTGTAAAAACAGTAAAGCATAAATGTGTAAAACCCCAGCTGGTCGAGGCGGATGGCCACTCTTTCTGAGCCTGGTTCTGCCGGAAGGTTCTTCCTGTTAAAAGGGAGTTTTTTCTTTCCACAGTCGCCTTGTGCACGCTCAGGATGGGAGATTGGTTCGAAGAGAAGTTTCAGTGTCATCTGTTGGTTTCCTAAGCTAGGCTACTTTTCTTGAATTGGCTCTGTATGTATGAATTGCACCAATTTGGAATGTAATAAATCTGATTTGAATGGGTTATGATTGTATCATAAGTAATTGGATTCTAATTGGATTGTATCTTGGAAGTGCCTTGACATGACATTTGTTGTAATATAATATATAAATAAAATTCAATTGAATTAATAACGGGGTATAATTCCCAACAAAAGCTGCTCTTTTTTTTTGGTCAGACAATGGAAGAACTCCTCAAACTGTGTCCCATCAAAACAATTTGTCAGCTCGCTGTCAACCTGCTCTAACAAAAAAAAAAAAACTTCAACATCAAACAAAAACTCTTTTCAAGTAACTTTAACACAATATCTGGGCAATGAATTTAGCGAGCCCTGGCGCTTTACCTGCATGATTTCCAAAAAAGAAACTTAAACGTGACAGAATGTCTTTAATGTTTTCCCACACAGTCCACAGTGTTGTGGCGCTGGACATACCTCAGTTATAGCTCGATTCCTGTTGCATGCACGTACTCGGACATGGATGGTGGTCCGATTATAAAGCCAAGTCTAAATGGAACCGTATCGAGACTCAACGGTGCATTTAACCATGCCAATTAAGTAATAACTGAAAGACATCACTCATCTCACTTACTTAAAGGAGAAGTTCGGTTTTTTAAACCTGGACCATATTTCTGGTATAAAATACGTTCATCTACTCAGTTTGGTTAAAGTCAGCTTCCTTCGGAAGATAATTAGATCACTCGAGATTCATATAACGGAAGAGAACAGAGCATAGACAAAACAGCCTCTAAATAAGGCATTATCTGTCTTTATTTCGCCAATACTTTAAGATGAATGAATGAATGAATAAATGAATGAATGAAGGCCTACTATTGCACTATTGCACTGATGCACGGAGAAATCAAATAATTACATGAGAAGGTAAGAAAGTATTTCTTATTACTTTATAATGTCACCGCTGTCAAACAGAGTTAACAGTCAAATAGTTTCATAGTGTACGAAAAAACAAAAAAAATTCTTGGGGTAGGGTTAATAGGATCTGGCAGACTGGCAATGTGTTGGCTGCACCTGCTTCAATTCAGCATTGCACCTGAATGCCTCCCAACAGATTTTGTTGTGTACAATATTAATGGATTAACAAGAAGGAAGTGTGCTGATAAGCTTAGCTCAGTCACACAGCCAGGCAGCCGAGCGTGTGTGCCTCTTGTACAAATCTTATCATTATTTATTAAGTATATTAAATCTGTCAAGAGAACAGCAGGGGCTTTGGAATGATTTCAGTCACATTTGCTGCTTTACTGTGTGTGAGCATCCACACGTACCATCGCAAATGTACATTACAGGTCATTTTAGCTGGAGCAACCAGGAGTGGTTAAATGTGATTGACAGGTTAGAAATGCAAAAAGGTCACTTTATCATTTCTGATCAGTCAGGTGCTGTTGATCAGGGGAGGCAAAGGGTCTTAGGAGTTGCACTCATCAAAGATGATAATCCCTCCCACAGAGTTGTTAACCGCTAGCTTTGTCTAGACAAGAATTAGCTGGGGGTTTAATTCAAATGTTGTTTTGCGCTGTGAAGTACTGAAAACACAATGACGACTTTTACATTTGAAAGAAAAATAAAAACCGAGAAGAGATCAACCAGTGCAGTCACTTACTAACTGTGGTTTTAAAGTCCGGGTTGGAGGCAGATCAGGGATGCCTGGAAAAGCTCAGTACATGCTACTTTCCAGGAAAATAGAACCAGCTGAACCAAAGTGACTTTCAGACAGCGAAGCAAGTATAAAAACATTTTGATCCATACTTCTCTGCCTTGATCTTGTCAAGATCTGTAGATCTCAAAATCTTATATATATTTATTTTTTAATCAAACTAAGGCTCTTCTTAGAGGGGGAGTCATTTACCTGACACTGACTATCAGAAGATAAAATTGGTTAGTTGCCCAGGCAGCATTTCTCGAACATTATTTACAAAGACGTCTGAATTGAGGACACACTCAGGCAGACCACACACTGTGTGCCTAAGTGTGCATGAAGCACACCAACACACACCCACACAATTTGAGCTGGGAATCTGGCCCTGTAGATAATACTCCATTAGCCTAGGCTGCAGGAAAGCCTGCCAGTCCTTCAAAAAGCTGCCAGTTGTTTTATGCCAACTTTTATCCCAATAGTACAAAAGAGAGCAGAAAAAAAAGCCTGCTTCTTCAAAGCTCCTCCCATCTTTTAATTATCCCCATTTCCCAATCATGTCCTCGGTTTTCAATATTAGACTGTACCTTTCGTATGCCAGTATAATAGTATCAGTCGTATAGTGAACACTGTCAAGTCAAAGCAAGGAAGCCTGACACCTCCAATGCCTATTTGTTCTTGTATAATTTCCACAAAGTGAGTAGAAACATGCTATTGAGGCATTGAGGGTACTATAAGACATAAAACCATCAGTACTTTTGGTAAAGTTAGATGTGATATTAAAGAGTTCATGGTCATGCCATTACTGTGCTAACAGGCACATGTTTAGCAGGAAGTGCATCGCAGCTTTCTCACCGATTTCACTCAAAACAACAAATGTTACCATGCTGACAGTACTAAAGAAAAAGCTCAGGAGATCACAAAATCCAATCTGGGCTTGTACACATCTTTAATCTGAAACTGTTTGACATGGCGGGTCTTACTGTGTGAGGGGAGAAGGGTAGCCCGCTTGGGCTAGCAGCTGATGATATAATGAAAACCTCATCTGCACCGAGGTCGAGTTCAGTCAGACCACTGCAGGAAAGGTCTACATCAGCATTCTGGGAGAAGTCATCACCAGCACTGACTATAGAAAAGAAAGAAAAATTTTAGCAAAAATTTCTTTAATTGTGCTTTTTACAAATGTGTTGGCGCTCAAAGAAGATTCACAGAGACTGAAAAAAAAATGCACTTTCAAATTCACTTCATACAACAATAGCTCTCACCACAAACTACATTCATTCAGTTTTTATTCATCCATATCAATAACTGCTGCGATGCAACTCAAATAATTCTGAATCATAGCATTTTCAGTATAAACTCTGTGACTGGGGCACACAGAGAACGACACTGTAGTCCCCTGTTGTTCAAACTACTCCCAGGCTGCTTTGTGGGTTAAATACCACAACCCACAAATCTCTCAGCCTGGGTTCAGTCCCACGGCGAGAGATTGTTCCCGGATCAAGCCTGAGTGCTTTTCTGGAAAAAAAAATATCTAAAAAATGCAATTTTGCTTTCTATTGAAAACTCTACAAGCTCACCCCTCAAAGGGCCTCTTGTCATTTTCCCTCTTTATAAAACTCTTTATTTTACAACATAGGTAAGTGATACAACCATAATCATCTTATAAAAGCTTGCTTGGATTTCCATTTCCCCTGACAGATGCGTTGGAATAAAACGAGAAGTGGGGTGACCGCCATAGACGAGAAATGACACCATTAAAATAGAAAATCCAATCCCTCGTAATTCAACTGACAAATAATATCCTCTGCAGTAACCGACACACTTCTCAAACCTCAGGTCTTCAGTTTGAAATGAATGCAGAAAACATTAGATTGCAGCTTTGCAAGTAAATTAAATAAAGGGAGATTTATATTCTCGACAACATTATTATCATTCCTGAAATTATTTGTCAAATATCTAAAGACATTTAGCAAAATCCACTGTAATGTGCTGTTGATTGGCCTTGAGCATGTTGCAATACCCATTAATGCATTCCATTTTGTACATTGTAATTTTAGAATATGAAGCCGAGTATGGGGAATTCAATAAGCAATCCAATTTATCCAACTTTCATCTATTCATCTATCCTGTGGGAATGCATTTGTGTCTGTTTAGGTGTGTGTCCTCCCAACCTGTGTGTGGTGGGGTGTCGTTGTTGTTGTCCTGCTCTATGGTCGTTTCCAGTTTGGCCTGATTCTCAGCCATCAGCTGCAGCTCACTGACCTCGGCACCAGTGTTCTGAACTCCCTCTGGCACCTACAACACAATGCCATTCAGTTTTTCTACAAAGATTCAAGATGCATCAGCAGTGCAAAAATGTTCACAATTTACAGTGTTAGAGAAGAAATGGCCCAGTGTTAATGTGGAAATGGTCCTCCAGCTTTCAGAGCCACTGTATAGCACACCTTCATAACCCAAGGTCTGGGCATCGGGTTAGAGTTACCATGAGATTTGAGATCAAGGTAAAATGGATTAATTTTTTTTAAAGAATGCAAATCGTGAACAAATCACATAAATGTGACATGTTTGTCAGGTATTTCCCTTTTCAGTCAATTTACCATGTTATCAGTGTAAATTCTGGGTACTTAAACTTGTGACGGGCTAGAGCCGCTGGGAGGAATCACCTCCTGTACTGTTCTATGTTGCAGTGGAACTGAAGAATCCTCAAACTGAACACACTGTTGTTTCGTCTCTGTCTTGTGTAGAGGGTGGGCAGTATTGTCCAATATGTTCATCAACTTGTGTACCATTCTTTTTTGCACAATCAGCTTTAGGGGCTCCAGAGAAGTCCCCAGCAGAGTTAGCCACGATCTGTTTGTTCAGTTTCTTTGAATGACTGGCTCTGATGCCGTTGCTCAACAGATGACTGCAAACCAGATTGCACTCTCCAATACAGACTTCTACAAGCTATGCAACATCTTAATGCAGACATTGAAAGACCTAAGCTTCTGCAAGAAGTAGAGTCTCGGCAGCCTTGGCTTTAAATCCAACTAATAGGGCTTTAAATGTTCATAAACAGTCATTGTTTTAAGTCTGTGATCAGGTATGCACTTGAGGTCGTTCAACTAGGTGGAGATTGGAGGGGCAGTGCTACAAAAGTTAACCATGTTGGCCTAACTGGCAAGTATTAAAAGAAATGTTCAGTGATGCAAGATAAAGCTCCATCTTTAGACAAGAAAGCAAAAAGGATTTAAAGGACAGTCAAATGCTGAGAAAAACAAAAAGGAGGGGGAAAACTGCAAAGAACAGACATAGCTTAGTATTCTCTTTTTGACATTCCATCCTTTTTCAATAAAAAATATAAACAGATGTAATATTGTTCTGAAATGGTACAATACATTTATCAATTTCAAACTATATTGAGAGCTTTTTCAATTCAGACATGCAAGCATATACAACTATTTTCACACAGCGCAACATCAAAGAGCAACGGGCCCTTTGATGTCAGAAGTTAAAAAAGCACACCTCACTCCCTTAGGAATATAATCATTGGAAACTGCTACCCCTGGCAAAAATGATGGAATCATCATACTTGGGGCATGTTCATTCAGCATTATTCATTTATGAAAATAATCAAATCACACATATTACAAAAAAAATATTTCATTTCATAGCTGAACATTCTGGATTTGAAAAACATACCCTAGAATTGAAAAAAATGGCATGTTTTTACTGATTTTTTTTCAGATAAAAGTTTAAAAAGAAAAAAAAAATCACTACGCTGTAAGGAAGAAATGACAGAATCACCTTGCAATTTGGATTTAAAAAAACAATACTTGCACATTTCTAAACATACAAATGAGTCAGCAGTTAAGAGAGTGTTTGCAGAGCTTAACAAGCTGTTACACCTGGCTGACTGACAGGAAACATGGTGAGATGACGGTTGAAACGATGGAAAGGATTATAAAACTTCTGCTAAATGAGAATTCAACTCAGAGTGTGGCAAAAGATGTTGGTTTTGCACAGTCATTAGTCTTCATCTAAAACTTGGAGCCATTACAAACAAAATGAGAAGGCTGTAACAAGGAAACAAACAGGTTGACCAAGCTTGTCAGGATATAAACCTTCAAGCAAAATGCGGGAAAATAGAGAATTCACAACAAAAGGAATGTAGTTCAAAGGAGTCAAGCTTTGTGACCAAAGTTCAAGAAACCAGCTGAAGGAAATAGATTTACACTGAGAAAAGCCAAATGTAAACCATCACTAACACCTAAACAGAAGGAAAAAAAGGTTCCAGTGGGCTAAAGAGAAGTGGTCATGGGCTGTGAACGATTGGACGACAGTGATACTCAAAGATGAATCAACAATTTTGTCCAATCTGAATTGGACCATTAGATGGTGCTGGATGTTTAGTTTGGTGCAGGTCCAGTGAAACTGCCAGTAGAAATAAAGCAAATTTCCACAATCATTAATAATATGGGATTGACATCAGGTGAAAGACCAGGAATGCAAAAGCAAAGAGCAAAGAGTATTCAAACTTTTCTTCAGGAATGACTAATCAACTCAATGATATGGCCAGCAAACAGTAAGGATCTGAATCCGATTTAAATTCATGGTGGAAATTGAAAAAATATGGTCCATGACAGGGCTCCATCCTGCAGAGCTCATCTGGTAACTGTTGTCCACCAAAGCTGGAACCTGATTGTTGAAGGATATCGCTTTTCATTCGTTGTTTTAGAAGTCCATGCCTCAAAGATTTCCAGCGGTCAGAAAAGGCGCCACAAAGTACCGACTGTTGTTTTCTTATTTATTCGGTTTAGCTATTAAATCAAATTGTATTGTGTCATATCTCTATTGTTTTTGTTTATAGGGAGTGACTCAATTATTTTTGCCAGTATTTAAAGCCTCAATTCCAATTTTATGGATTTAGAAGTCGTTTTGTTTTATATATTTGAATAACGAAGATGACAACAAAATTGCTACTTTACTCATCGTTTATCAGCATATCATATTTATTGGTAAGTTTTCTTTTAAACTGATCAAATATGTTTGTCAGTTAGGAAATCATATGTCCAAAAATAAAAAGCCAACAACTGTACTTCTCTTTTCCTCTGACTGTAGAACTGTCTGTACCTCAGAGTTGCTGGATGTGCAGGAACCGGCTCTTTTTGGACACAGCTTGGGTCTGGAAAACATGAAGTTCAAAATCAATTCAATCCCTAATTACATACAGATCTGAGAACAGGCTTTTATGAATCTCCCCAGTTTGTCCCCATGCTTAGCTGGGTTTTTTAAAGAATGAAAACCACTCTAGTGTTCACAGATTTACCAGAAATGCTAAAATGGACACTATCCCATTCAGCTGCATTGAAATGGGATCTTTCTGTCACCATAACCACCTTCATCAATATACAGTATTATAGCTCACACATAACTGTGGCTATTTCCACTAAGAAGCCATTCTGTTGTGGTGCTGGATGATGAAGCAAGCTCCACCGCAATCTTGGATTCACAAAAACACAAGATTCTTCTCTAAACGTTCTCATACACATTGCTGCTGAGCTGTTTCTGCAAGGCAATGCCTTTTTTCTAGTGGCTCACAGACTTGTTTACTGCCGCCATTCATTTCAAATACAAAGTCAGATCAGATTCTAAACACTAACATAAGCATTGCAGCTAGTAGAGAAAGGAAGAGTGACACATTCCCTTTCTTCATACCACAGTTTATCCACATGGATTCATGTGGCTATTGCTATTAGATTTGTTCAAAATTGAGTAGATTTAACCCACCTGCCTCTTTATCTTTGTTATGTGTGTATGATATTATCATAGCCACCATTATTTTATTTTATGCCATGGTCTTTTGCTTATTTGAAGTGGTGAAGCATACAGCATGTACTTCCTTATTAAAGTGACTCTTACAGCTGAATGAGTTCATTACCTGCCACCGGTCAACTCAGGGCAATCCCTGCTGTGACTCTCATCCACCGTTGGCTGTTTTCTGACCAGAGGAGGATTGGAGTTAAACTCAGTGCTGCTTAAAACTTGCAAGATTCTGCCTGACTCGCCAGGCTAGTTGCCAACAGTTTCTCTGAACTCATTTAAATTAATAGGGAACAACTGAATAAGAGGGGGAAAAAACAGGTACCGAGGCAGCTCATGAGTTTGATGTTTCATGGTAATACATTTCCTGGCTTCTGTATGACTCGTGTTGTTGTTCTTGCTAATTATACTTTCATTTTATTGAACACGTGTTTCTAATTTCCCTGTCCTGAATAGCAAGAACCTGAGGAGTTATTGTGCCTGACGGATGGGTTGGAGACACTGAGCTGCATTTGAAATGAACACAGATCAGATTAAATCATCTTTTTTCAGAAAGTGTATGACTGACATAAGCACAAATCTAAATCTAAATTTCAAATTCATCTGAACCAGAAGGGTAAGCTTGTCAGAACGGATAGTATTACAAATTTAACCGCCGAGTTTGTGCTCATTGTCCTTGGGGATGGAAGAGGGAGCAGCTTGTAATTTACACCTTTTGCCTGACCGACAATGTTGTCACTACCAAATTCACATGGAGTGCTACTTCTTCTTGCAGTCCCTATTCCCTCACTTCCCCGCCCATTACTTTCATGCAGCCTTTATGTTTTGTTCACTGGAATTGATGCGAGGTGCAGGACCTTGAATGCCCCTCTGTCTATGGTGAGAAAGTTCAACATCAATGAAACAATTCCAGTCATACCGAACAAATCAAAAAGGATCACCACATCAGGGCTTGAGGCCTTCAGCTGAGTCAATATAACAGACTTGTGACTGTTTAGGTGCGAGTTTGTGAATCTGTATGTGTGCATCTGCTGTCAGACCAGCCCATTTCAGAAATACTGAAGGCATGTGAATTTTCTCTGGGAAACATTCAGAGAGGCCTTAAATAGATTGGGTTTATCTTTAAAAATACAGTGGAAAAACAGAACCCTTGGTTTGCCAAAGATCAATTTTGTCTGCATTATTATCTTTTCTTTTTTCCTTTTGCTTAAACAAAGTAATTTTACCTGAAAATGATGCAGAGGGCGCCTATAAGTATCATGGTGAAGAAGGCAGCTCCACTCACAGCAGCCAGCAGAGAGTCTACCTTGCTGCCTGACGGAGATGTGGCCTGTCGGTCCCCCCCTGGCTCAGTCAAGTTGTAGTAATGGAAGAGCAGAGCAAACCCACGTCCCCAGTGGGTGGTAGTGATGAGCTCCATGATGACCTCCACCATCTCCTTGCGCGAGCCAAAAACCAGCTGGCTGCTGGGAGGCCGATTGGACCCACAGAACCTAGAGGAAAAGGTGATGAGGTCTGAGATGTAGAGGACATCGTGGGGGCACGTGTCAAGCACTGACTGCTGGGTTTCTGGGCTCACAGCTGGAGTGCTGGTGAAGTGCTGTGAAGCAAGAGTGGTCTCTTCCACAGCTGTGCTTGGGTCAGAACTGGGACTGAGGTCTGTTCTTAAGTGAGACGAAGAGGCAGAGTTGATGGCCTTGTCACCTGGAGGTACGGCCCCAGGTATCAGGAGGAGGGAGGGAGGGGGTGGTGAAGGCAGGCTAGAAGAGGAATCTGTAGATCTTTTGGCAGAATTTGAGACTTTGGCAATCTCCATTTTTGTGGACTGCTCCTGGACCACCACTTGCTTGACCTCACCATCTTGGGGGGACTGCTGAGTCTTTGAGACATCCCCTGCACTTTGAAGCAAATGCTCTTTAGCTGTGGAAGAGGCTTCATCTGCCGCTAAGCTGCCTGGGTTGAAAGTCAAGTCATCCTCATTCTCTTTGAAATTAGAGATGGCAGAATACTGAGCGGCAGAATCATGGCTTTCAAACACGTCAAAGTCAAATATCTCCAGAACAAGCTGGTAATCAACAGGCACAACGAACTGCCAAACGCAATGTGTCCCAGAGGAGTAGTTGTATGGGAAGCCGGGTGACAGGATGAGGCCTTGGACATCCACTACATCCACCTTGGCACCACAGTCAAAGTACACCTGTATTAGGAAATACATAATGTTATTTGAGACACTCAATCTGCTGTAAGGCAGAACAAAGAATCATATTTTAATTTCAGGCACAAACTGATATCTCCTTGCAGGGAGCTGGCAGTACAAGTACTCCCAAAGTGAGGGCTTGTGATTCCCTTTGGTGCCATCAATGCTGGCATCCTTGTTATTCTTCATTATGGTAAGTGTTGACCAACATGATCTTACACTGTTATTTCTGAAATGAGTGATACATTCGAATAATGGCCACTTAATGATGACATTTTTCACATCAAAGATACGTACAAATACGGCAAATAATACAGTCATATGCGGTCTGATTGCCGATTGACATAAACAATCTTGACACTGAATTATCCAACTATGCAGTGTTGCCAGTATATAAAGGCCTGTGTTTTGACTGTAATGCTGACCTTAGTAACCGGGGGTGTGGGGAAGGAGCGGGGTATTTCTTCAAACATGCAGACTGTAATTCTTCCCAGGTGTACAGAAATCTAAAGGGAACCTTGGCCCTAAGCAGAGGCAGATGTTTGGTTGGAACAGGGTGCTGAGGACCAGACCTGTGTAGGGGGGCTGTGTGTTTATGAGCTTTCCTGTTCGCCTCAGTTCTGGACTGTGGGAATGCTCCAGACAGACAGACCCCCCTTTACCACACAGGTAACAAACCAACACCCTCAGGCAACACTTGTGCTCTGGACTGAAATAAAAACATACAAGATTACTATGTGATTGCACAAAACACAGCAGCCTTTTTAATAAAATACTAAGTTGATTACTTTTTCCCACTAGTCATTATCATTGTGTTATCTAATTTCATGCTGTCCAATTAGTGTGCTGGTGGTCTTTCAGAAAAAAGAAACGCAATTTAATAGATTCAAATCCTCAAAGAAACATGTATCTGCACAATCAGCAATCAAAGATCCTACTCGAGCTCCACTCTGTTATGGTGACTTCTGGCTCCAGAAAGTGAGGACCAAATGCTGGAGTCAAGGCAATGAAACTCCAACCTGACCTTTACTGTTAAAATAGTAGGGTTTTTCTTTTTTTCTTCTATAAATTAACAGGAATTTACAAAATTCTAAAACTATTCTTCTTCTTCTTCTTCTTCTTCTTATTATTATTCTTTTGTTGGTAAAAAGACAATAATTATTTTTCAGTTAACTATTAATGAACCTGAATAAAATAGAATAATCACCTTTTAGACAACAAAACCTGAAAATGCCTTGGATGCATTCCTTAAAGAGGCTGGTATGTTTAGGTGAAGCCTACCAGCCAAGTGGTCAATATAGTAAAAATAAATTACAATGAAGACAAACAACTGCCTGATTTACAAAAGAAAAGGTTTTTTTTTAGCACTTACTGTGCAGTATATTACTTGATCACATAGTATTTTTTATCACAATCATACCTATTATTTTTCTCTTTTACCTCTTTTCTCACAGGTGAATGTTTGCTGTCTAGAGAGGTGAAATATCTGCCAGGGACAAAAACAGTGCTACTGTTGGCTCCCACTGCATAAACATTAGTTAAGTCCACAGATCCCAACACCACTGGCTGTCGCAGCTGGTGGAAATACTGCACTATAATGTTGAAGACATCCTGGCCAAAAATGTACATTCCTGCGCAGACAGCGATTTGGTGGATAATGAGAATACACGTAAAAGTGCAACAAGCAGCTTAGAAATCTTGTTGCAAAGCGATTTGCATGAAACACAAATCATAACTTACTAAGTGGTGAGGGAACAAACGGGGCCAAGTTTGAGCGAAAAACAGTGCAAGTCTGAGCCATGAGATGGCATCAGACATGTTTGTCAGCTCCCACTGCATTTCTAAGAAATGCAAAGTGAATGTGTGTGGTTAACCAAGTATGCAACAATTTAACCAGCTTACTACACTGCATATTTTCCTAATTACATTTACAAACAGAAGTACCGTTGTCATAGATAATAAACTGTTTGTGGCACGAGTGACATTAGATTTAATGACATTCTTACTGTTATTACTTCTGGGGAAAAAAAACTAAAACAGATATCTTATCTTATTTACCACTGCTCTGAAATGGCATTTTGGAGGTAATCGTATTATTGCTTGGCATACCACACTTGCCCTGCCTACACACTTACATGAAATGAATGCGATTCAGCCTGAATGATGTTTCAACAGGGTAATTGCCTTTCTTGTTGAGGTTAGAGAGAGTAACCTAATTTTGGGTTTTCCATGTTTCAATTAGGGAGACGACTTCATAATATTGAGTGGAAAAAGTGGAAAATAGGTAACTTTTGAGTCAGAGATTAGTAGTGATGAGAATCTGAACGCAAGTTCATTTATCTGCCCAGAATGTTGAATTCAGGCCTTTCCAGAGTTTCTTTGAAAGATCTGTTTCACCTCATTTTTTCACCCTAAAATGAGTAAATCAACATAAAAACTAAACAAAAACAAAGCTGTAAATTAATGGTGATTAAAAGAGAACTGTGTCAGGGATTATACCATCTGATCATTCTCACTAGGATGAGGCTGCCGGGAGGTCCCCTGCACCCTCGTATGTACATGCTAGACTACACATGAAAGGACTCCAAAGTGCCACTGTGTTGAATGGAAATGGGACATTCTTATAATGCCAAACATCTCAGTTCTGTTACATCACAGGCCGCTCCACTGGCAGGCCGCTAATTATTCAAGGATGCCTTTTCTCATGGCGAAACAATGGCCCGCAGTGCTGTTTTAGTGAGCCACTCCACAAATGGGGCAACCAGATCATATTTTAATGAAGTAATGCTAATAAGGTGCAAGCTGAAAGTTTACATAAGAGCTGGTGGGTCATTGTACCCCTGTTGTGTTGCTTCCCTGGACAGAAGTAGATAAAATGAGCACATAATTGTCTGAAATGACTTGTTAGACCAGCTGCTGTCGTTGCTGAGAGACCTCCAACAAATGGTTTGCAGTTTTAACTTCCAATGATACGTCTTTAAATTAACAAAAAAAAACAAAAAAACACTTTTTTCTGAAAAATCAGGGACAACTTTAAATGCTCCGATGATGCTACATTTATGTGTGTTGTATTGCTATAATTTATTGTACATAGATCGATGATTAGGAATAATAAGATTTGAACATTGACACAAATTCTATTAAAACTTTCACTAAATTGTGATAAATAAGTAGCTTTCTCTGCAGCTGGGGGATATGGCCAGAAAGAAAACTGTGAAAAATTAACTCTTGTTAAAAACCTAATTTGTTCAAATTAATTCTGAAATTTTAAACCACAAAACCTAATATCTGGATTGAAAAAAATTGCAATTTTTCACATAAAATAAGAACAAGTTGGATAAGAGTCTAACTGTCAAGCACACCTTTATTTGACAAAACAGTGACCTGAGCCCAATGTTCTGTGCAACAGAGATTTTTTCTTTGTTTTTTAAACCACCCAGGCTGGTGACACTGCTGTGAAAACTCTGCAACACGAGCTGCCTTCTGCTGAAATACTGTTAACACACACACACACACACACACACACACACACACAAAACAGTCTCGAACTAAACAGGCAGGCAGGCCCCTCAAAAGGGGGCAGGAATCCTCACCAGCCCTGTTTACTACAGCAGAAGAGTGACACCGCCTCACAGGCTTGTGCCTCAGTAGCAGCAGTCTACTCAGAGTGCATCACAATCACGCTTGATTTTTTAAGTCTAAACCAGTGTCAACTTCGGAAGACCTTATGGAGGAGTAGATTGACTAAAATGAGCTTAAAAATTAAACAAAAGAGAAATACAAAAAGTGCAGGTTTTGTTTCCGCTTACTCTTATCTACTTAATCTCAGTAGCACAAAAACAGTCAAAAAACTGATGCAGCCTCACCTTTATTGCAACATGGGAACACAAAAAAAACCACATTGTAGAAACAGAATAAAAAGGTAAGAATTTATGCAATAAAATCCTCAATGAAGATGAGAAACCTTCTGACAAAACAAGAATAAAAGCTGCAGCTATGTGAGTTTAATAAGATTAGGAGTGCCACTGATTCAATTAGACTAAAAAGCGCTTTTTCTTAGAGTTCAACAAATATACAGGAATTTCCCAGTATATACAAAGCAACAAGAACTCACATGATACTATTCATATAGTACAAAAACAGAAAAGAAAATCTAAAGCAACTGTAGCACAATCTCTTCAAAAAGCTCCATTTATATTTTTCATCATTTGCACAGTTTCTCACAAAAAAGAAAGAAAACAAAAAAGATACAACACAAGATCCTTGAGGTCATTCCCTACAGCTGTGAAAAGGTGCTGATACTCAAGTCCAGGTTTTATCTCGTGGGGTCTCTCCTGGTGGGATCAGTAGTAGCACGCTCAGCCCACAATGAGTTTACAAACAGCTGCTGTGGCGGCCTGATTAGGCCTAGGCATGTTTCGGGTCAGGCTTGTTGACCACTGCAGAACTTGCTCAGCACATTTTCACCACTGACTGCAATGCAAGTGACTCATTAAAGACCTCTTTAAGCCCAAGCCCAAACATGTTCAGTCACCACTTTATTTATGGAGCCATTATGGAATGTTCACAGTAACAGACGTGGATAAGCGGAGCACTTTAATTTACTACCAATTAACATATTTTCTCTGAAAAGATCTGCTGCAGCTGCTGGTAAAACCAAGCCAGTGTAACCCTGTGTTAAATTCTGACCTTATCCTCACAGTGGCTGACCAGTTTGGAGAAATAATTCCAAATTGGGTCTGAGATCCGATTAATGCAGTTATCCGTGATAACCACTCTCCGGACAGCTCTTTGGTGACTTCAGCTCGGCTGACACACTTAAACTCTGGAGATGTCCAACAATTCTTCCAAGAAAACTTTTATCATTTTCACCTTGTGATACTCGCTGCCTATTCGTCTATATGTGAGTGTTATTAGCGAAAAACCTGGCCCTGAAAACATCTACTGTAAAGGGAACTAAGACAAAGGTGGCCTCAGGTACTTTGGCAGATGTTGACACATCTGTCTTGGCCTGGGAACTCGTGCGTCTTTTGCTTTGGTACATTGTGTCTGTTTGTAGTATCTGTAAGGGAAATGTGTAGTGGAGGAACAACCACCAAAACTCTATCTGGCACTTTTGCCCCACTAAAAATGACCACTAAAAATCTCTGTTAAAGCTAACAAAGATTAAGTGGCTGCAATTAAAACCAACAAGAACCAACAAGAACCAACAAGAGCTCACAAACTTGCAGCCTCACTTATCTCCTTTCTTTCTTTTTCTTTTTAGCATCAACAATGAAAAAAGTGAGACCCAATGAGGTAAATCATGGAATTCCTGGTCCTGGATGAGCTGACATTTCCTGTCGTCAACAATAGAGGTGTAAGAAATGTGATAGATCTCCTGAGCCTAAAATACAAAAATAAAGAGCAGGAGACACTTCTTGAATGTTGTGTTGCCAGAATTATTAAAAGCATGAGTAAAGCACAATTTTCCAATTGTAAAGATCAAACAACTGCTAAATTCATAGTATTAGGTTTGAAAATCAAAAGAAAATGAGCAGTGCTTTCTGGTCTGAGACGCTGATTTACAGATTTTGGACTGGCTAAAACAAACATCTTGGAAATGAAGTCACAAATGCATACTGCAGAAATACATAGTTCACATTACATATAAAACAATCATATGAGAGGAAATTCTTATTATGTCTACAGAGCTTCCTTAATCTTCAATATATGTCATGATGCATTGTCTCGGGCCCCAGTGTGTGCCTCTTTTGTATGAGCATCACATAAACGGTCAAAGCAAAGGATTTTGTTTATTTGTTTGTAAGTACAGGAAAGGTTGTTAGAGCTTAATGATGAATATACATAATACAGGACTACCATTTTTGCTCTAGGTTAGAAAAGAAAAAGAAGAAAAAGTGAAGTATTTTCATCTAGATTACAAGAGAGGTATTCAAGGTTTAAGAGATGCCTTCAAAACAGACATTTTGGTATTACTGTTCCTGACACTAGCCTTTTCATCCAGTTCCCACTGCTACTCACTGACACACAATGTTTATCTGTTGACAGATAAACATGTCATACAAATAAATGAATTCACTCTTCACTTGTCCCACAACTCACTTCAGTTAGAGATGAATGTTCCCTCATTGCATTCCGAATAAAACCATCTCACACACAGAATGGAGTACCAAAACAAAGCTCAAATTCACTCTTCCTCAGCTATAGAACTGAAATGTGGACTGACAGACTTAGATGCCTCTGTTGCTCTGAGAGGCATAAAATACATTCCAAGCTTGTTTATGCTGTTCCAAAAATCAACTTAATAGAAAAAGAGAACAGAGGACAAAGCCGTATTTTACCGTGCCCCCCCGAGGCAGATAATTGCAAAGATAGTGAGCATCCTGTACACACAGGAGCTGAAGCCAAAGACAATTTTGTAGTTTAGGCTTCTGTAGTCTAGGTTCAAAAATTGGGCTGCTGAGCTGACATATTCCTTCAACAGAGGAGGATGACTTAAAGGTGGAAGCACAGACCTTATTCTGGTTTTGATATCCTAAGAGATACACATGAAGAGTCACCAGGCAGAATCACATGCAAATCACACATGAATCATGTAGCAATAACATTTTACAAATGCTGCTGGGTTAGGGTTAACTCACACCTCTATTACAAAAGAGGTTATTTAGATGAGAGTAAACGCAGAGTCATCAGAATTAAGAACAAGAACAAATGTCCCACCCTGCCCTTGCCCAAAGATGACTGCTCCAGGTGACTGACAAAGACTCTTAATCTCAGTCACATGCATTTATCTTTCTGGTACACTTAACCACATTAACATCTTAATGGCACCTCATACTATTGCATCGGAGTAACTTTTACATCACAATCTATCCACTGTAAAGTGCTCACAGACAGCTGGGAGCCTCATTAACCTGACAGTGGCCCTTTGATTCTAACACATGGGAAGCCAAAATAAGTTTAACATGAGTCTGACTGAATGGAGAATGCACTGCTGATCATGAACTCCACCCATTTCAGAGGCAAAACTTGGGATTACATACTCAATGAGTTTGACCATGAAAACAGAAGGCGAACATGCTCCCAATGTGGTTCTCATTTCAGCTGTTTGGACTCTGCATGCCATTCTCCAACCCTGTGAAGTTCAGTTACATCAAAACATGCCTGTGCCCTCAAAACAACCACTGGGAATCTGAGTCTGGAGCATATAATCAGAGAGTTTAGTCAATTTGAGCAAACATGCCAAAACTTTCATAACGTTTCTATGAATGGCAAAGTGAGCGAGAGTAAATCGGCTTGGATCAAGATGGGTAAACAAGTCTGGCGAAGGCCAATGTGACCTGGCAAAACTGTCAGATGAACACAAGGAATACGTTTATCTAATAACTTGCAATACAAAAGTCAGGATTAACTTTCCTTTCCAAAGTTCGAACCACCCGTTAAAAAAAATGTATCAGTAGGCCTATAATGTCAGTAGAATAGTCTACGAGGACGTACTGGCTAAAGTCAACGTCCTGTTCTGTTGCCAACAGAACCGACGTAAACATCGTACATTAAAGTTTATCGCTTAATATAAAACATCTTTAAATTGTAATGCTAGTTGTTGGACGTTTTTTTCATGGAAATGGATGTTTCCAAATCGTTGGTTAAAATGTTATACAACAAATAGCTCTTAAAGGTTTAATATGTTAAATTCAAACACAGTTCAGACTGCATATCTCTTCTCGCTATCGCCAGGTTGGTAGTTACTTAAATGAAACGCGCAGCCGGAGCAAGTGTTCCTTTATTTATCTGATATGTATGCCGAAATTGAATATAGTACAATTATTTTGTCGGCATAACTTGGTTCATGTCTTTTTAGGTTTAAAACGTTTGCTATGAGGTAAACAACTGCTAAATAGAAAGTTCTTCCAACGGAGTTCGTGGCTTGGTTCTATCCATACATGTGCACGATACTCAACAACGCGGAGTAATCTTTGCTTTATTTCTGCAGCAAACAAATGTCAACTTACTTTCTGTGCAACGCATCCCATCATGAAGAGTAGATATGCTGTCGTGAAAGAATGCGCCCCAAGCGACGGAGCAAAATTCATTTTCATTAAATTATTCCTTTTTAATGCGACGCACCGTGAGCAATGTCCCGCTCCTCTGCTTCCCTCTCATTCACCTGAGGTATCGGGGGCGCGCTTCCATCGTTCATGGGCGAACCCAAACACAAGACCCCTTGGCTCTCCGATTCTTGACATTACCATAACTTGATCAGGCTCTTTTCAAACTTCTGCCTCCAGTCAGTCTAAATTCCGAGAAACCGTACAATTGTATCACAAAATCTTGAACTTGTATTCTTGCAGCCTCTCCTTTTGACCAGCTTAAAACCAAGTCGAAAAGTAAATAAATGATTGAAAAAAAAAAACATAAATGATCAATGATTTATCAATAAATTGTGCTGCTTTTGCTAAATGTCTGTTCACTTAGACTTATATTTAGTATTTTGATGTAACTCATTTTGTAAATCAGCATTTCTCTTAATAGTGACCATGTCAGAGACACGTTAAAAGGTTTTTGGTAAGTGTCAAGGCAGTAGGATGAGAGAACAGTCAGCCTTTACAGCAATGTGTCTCAGACAGAATGTCTTCCAACCAAATAAAAAATATATTGTGCCTATAACAGGCAGCCTGTTCAGGACTCTCCTTTTGGGATTGAATTGAATTCCAATACAATTTAAGATGGAAGAAAACACGGAGAAAACTTAGACATCTTGCGGTGTGTCTTGGAAGTATCACATCTTATAAACTCAGTCAAATCTGAGTCAACACCTTGATATAGTACCTTTGTCAAGCATTAAATACGGCAGATCCACCGAATATTATCCAAATAATTATTCTGTCAAGCAATCACATATCGTAGGTTATCTCTCATAAATAGCTCATTTTGGTATTATTCATGACTTGCTTTTAAAATCAGGACTACTGGCGGTGGTCTTTTTAAGGTTTCGTCTGAGTTTTTCTGTCGTTCCTGACGTCACCAATAGATGGCGCAAAAGTAAACTGGATTTTAATTCGTTGCGTGCGCAAAATGTAATTTAAACCCCAGTCCCTAGTCTTTGATAAACAGAATTAGTAGCCATTACTATTATTCAAGTGCCCACAATTCAATGACATCACAGATAGATTTAGATATTTCTGAATTTGTACATGCCACACTAATTTGGAAAATCCTGGAAAATCACATTTCCATAATCTGTGTCCTGTTCAAATATTCCCAGTTCCAGCCCCACTGTAGGCCCACTAAATGCCATTAAATAGCACCAGTGTTGGTGTTGTAATGAACTTGTTGTGGTTGTTGGTAGCATGGCAGTTAAAGTCTCCAGCAGCTTGAGTCTGAGACGTTTTAATTGACCACATTGCACCTGGCAGCTTTTTGTATTCTGTGGTAACAGGACACTGGTCAATACTTTCAGGTGTACTGTAGTGTCAATCATTTTAGTTAAGCTAATTGTTATTAAATGGATTTACAGGTATGGTATCAATGACCATACTGTCCATGAGTAGCATGCCTATCTAAACATGTTCACGTCCACATTAAGTAAGATATTTTTAGATATAATATCAGTGGCAACATTTTTTTGGTATGGAAAACTGTTTCCCTAAAAAGCTAAAGGGTGCCCCACCAACAGTTCAAGTTCGCAGGCTATATTTAGTGATATCTTTAAGATAATATTTAATTTTGCTTTTCAAGGTTGAAATAAATATTGAATTGAATATAATTATGAAAATGTTGCAAAAAGAAGATCATGTATCATATTCTCGTTTCTAGTTGGGACGTGCAGAATTACTTCTATCCATTGTGAGAATTACTTTTTATTTGTATTACCTTTTTTTTATTATTTCAAAACTAATTTGTATGTGATTTTATTGAGGAAGCAATTGTAATTTAACTCAAATACTCTATGTGCAATCTAGTTGTTTTTTGTTTTTTTTTTACTTAGAGAAGTGGTATTATATAATGATGTCCCTGTTAATGCACTTTATTAATCGTATGTCGTAAAGCTCATAAACTGACACCAGCTGCTTATCATAGCACAACACATCTCAGGATGCCGGTTAGCTGCACTGCTGAAACGGATGGCGCAGCTTTTTGACAGCAAGCATAGCATTTGACTACATCCACTAGAAACTCTGTCCGTTCCATATTATGGTTCGTGTATTAAATGCACCACGGTTATATATATTTAATCACTGATCCTTAAATAATTTCGTCAAAAGGTTTTAGTATTTAAAAGACAAATTGTGTAAGTATAGACAAACGTTTCTCGGTTAACTGGCAAGTTTAGTTTTCTTTTTACCACACAATACATTATTTTGTCCCCTATGTTTCTGGTCGGATAGATAAAGAGACGGAAACTAAACAGCCACGTAGTAATAGACGAAGCTCGCGAAAAACGGGTGAGTATTTGTTGTTTCTGTAACATTTAGCGTAGCTGTCCCTCTCTAATTAACAGATAAGGGGTGTAATGCAATAACATGACAATGGGTGATTCGTTGAATTTCTTGAATTCTTTCAGAATTGTCCCATCAGTGGCGAAAACGAAACTAGCTAGCGACTTAGCAGACTTAGCTTTTCGTCGGTAACACACCTAGCTGCTACGTTAGCATCTCCATCTGTTGTTAGCCACCTACCATCAAATATTTCAGATGCCATTGACTGGGTTGTGGGGAAGCAAACTAATCGACCAACCAAGCGCCATGTAAAACATTTTATTTCTGTCCATGTATTACTGTTATGATACGAAATGCAGACTCCCCTCAGACCGGCGCTAAACAGGGTGGCAAAGCAAACCAGCTCCTGGACGACACTTAACCTAGCAACACTGCCTATGTGTCAAAGATTATCATTAGTAGCAAGATAATGAAACGCATTCGATAAAATTGTGCTATTGCACACGACTAGTATCGTTGTCACTGTGTTTACGTCTGTCGCAACCGAGCTAGAATAATCTAAAAGTAAAAAAAGCACTTTGGCATCGACCGACCTTCCAATTAAACTAATATTACCCTCTCTGCCATACAAACTCATGGATTTAGACGCCTGCTGATTAGGCGTATCTCTTGTCCTCGAGAAGATTGTGCCCATTTATTTTGAAATATCGGGCACTTATTTGTAATTTATCCTGAGCGGATGAATAGGGAGCTGTAAAACTATCAGGTTTGACCTATCATGTTTGCGAAGTGTGTCATTTCTGCTTGCTACTTGCCGTGTTATTGCAATTAAAGCTATATTTAACCCTACAGAATCCACTTAAATGTCGAGCAAGCTCGTTAGCGCTTGACTCTAGCTTATGTTTAAAGCAGGCTGTGTTATGACATAACATCGTTAGTATCTAAAACAGAACATTGGCGAGAAACTACAAAATCTCCTGTGACATGTATTGATTTTTATCTTTTTTTCTCCTCAGTGGTCTGCGTTCAGAAGTACCCCTGGGTACTGACATGCTCCCAGACACTCCTCTTCTGCAGAAAATGGTTTTATAAGACATTCAATCCAAAAGTGCACCAGCAGTACTGTGACTGTTAGTTTTCTTAATGGAAGTGGATACTGGCCAACCACAGGCAGCTCAGATGGAGTCCAGTGCTTATCGGGATGACCAAGTTATTAAATCCAAAGAGGCACAAGCCCCCATAATGGAATGTGAAACACAATTGAAACAAGGGCTGGATAACGCACAAAACACAAAGGATATTCATAATGGTGAGTGCTAATACTGTTTTGACAGGATTTATTTTTAAATGCTGTGGCGAACGTGTTAATGCGACACCCATCTCTCTCTCTCTACTGCTGAGCTAATAAATAAGGGGCCAGTTGTGAATTGCTGGAGATGTTACGGGGAAAAAAAAAAAATCAAATCAAAAGTAATACATATGTAGCCTTTACCTTAAACATTACTTACACTGATTTAGTTAAATGTTGCGATGCTTTGTTCTAATTCTGCATTTTGATCAGCAAACCTCTGTCCCTTGAGGTATATGACTGGTATCTCCTTTATCTAAAACATGTATCCCACTATGCATGACGTGTTTTATGGTTGCTGTGAAGGCTGATGCGTTTTACCGCTCCGTGTTCCATGGCTCTTTAAATAAACATGTTAGATAGCTGAACAGAATTCTAATTAGTCATCATCAGTTGAGCAGCTGTATTTGTATTCTACAGTGAGCAAGCCTCAGAGAAAACAAAAAAGAATGCAAATATATTTTGAGCTTTTGAGTCTTGGAATTTACAACAGATTACCAAGAAAATGTTTGTCAGAATCAAGGCAATAGAAACAAAACATCTGCATCTGAATAGTATAACCATGACGTCTGTATTTATTTCCTGTATTAGAATGGAAAGCAATAGCGTTTCAGTAACTATTCGGCTTGAAAATTCATTAGGGATTTTGTGAATATTGTGCAATTTTAATGACCTTTTTTTTTTTTTTTTTAAGCTGTGTCAGTACGTAGGTTTGATAAATTTTTGATTGACCGTAGCTTAGAAAAATGAGCAGACTTTGTCAGAACTCCTTACACATTTGAAGGATTCTTGCTTGATTTTGATGCAACATATATTGTACACGTGGGAGTTACATTTTCCAGCTACACACTCACCACCTCAACTAGGATATACAAAACGTATTTTTCATTCATCTGTACAGATCTGTTCCAACATCTGATGAAAATGTGCGCGGAATCACGTATTCATTTAATAATAAGTTACTGATCATAGTGTGAAACTCTTTTAGTGTGAAATTTTTTTTAGGCCCTTTTAAATTTGTTTTCTTCAATGCAAGCGTATTTGAGGCTGAAGGAACGTTTTAGTAGCGAAGTGTCACCTTTGTCACTTAAGATATTGTTGCTAGACTTAGTTGTCAAGCCAGTTTGCCAAGAGAATCACAGCCACTGGCTAGTTCTCGTGAAGATATCATAGCTGATTCTCACATTCCTGAAGGCTTTTCCTCCTCCCTTTTTTTTTTTTTTTTTTTTTTTTCAGGTCCTGCAACTTCAAATGAGATGCCAAATGGAAATGGAGTAGTAACTGGCTTCAGTGCTGCAGGGGATACTCTTATTAATGGGCCTTTGCCTCCGACAGCTCCTCCCCAGAGCACCAGCTCCCCTGTCAACTCGCAGACCCAAGATCCCTCCACAGGTGTGGCTGCTTATCCGCCCATGATGCTAGAGAAGTCTGAGGGGGCTAGTGCTGAGGTCACGGTTCACAAGGGTGATACTTTGCAGTCGCTCAGGCTCAGTATGCCTATGCAGGAGACTGAACTGTGTAAGCATAAAATGATGTGGAGTGAATGCCCCCTCATTAACCCCCTGCATCCTAACTTGATTTTGCTGTGGAATGTGGACATATTTTTGTAACTCTTGTGTCTGAACAGAAGGATTCAGAGGGAATCTCTTTTAGCTGTTTGAGCCTACCGTCTTACTCCCTTGGACGGTTGATTGCATGCCTCGTATTTGGTGTGGGTGCTTCATTTCGAACACTGTGGGCTAATGACTGTGTTTTGGAACTAATCCTTTAGCCTTTTTAAAAAAAAATATTTTCTGTGGTATTTTAAATTGAGATGCAGCAAGTACTGCTATTCACAGCTATAAACTAATATTTTTTTAGTCATAGCGATTTGGTTTGTCAACGCCACAGTAACATAACTGTAATTCAGTATATCTAACACATTTATAGAAGTCTTGATTATTCAATAGAGATTGACATCATTCCAGTTTGAATCATTTGTTTAAAACGAGAATTGCAGTAACTTTGATCATCACTGTATATAGGAAAATGATTAAAGTGTTTACCTTGAATCAAAGCAGCAGCACTAGAGTCGTTGCAGAATCTAGCTTTTTTGCAGTCTTTAAAATAGAAGTGTAAGTAAACTACTGTGGTGTGTTTGGGTGGTATGCGTTGATGGGGATCAGTTTTCAGTTTGGTCTGACATCTCTCCCTTCAGCTAACCAGAAGCCATCCCTGGAGATGGAGAATGAGGAAAAGATTCGCCTTGAAGCTCGCCGCCGACTGGAGGAGCAACTTAAACAATACAGAGTGCAGCGGCATAAGGAGAGAGTGAGTGAATGCTGTTGTTAATATATTGTTGGACATAGACTTCTCTTTAATATCTCCATAACGTTTGGATTGTTTTTTTTTTTTCTTTCTGTCTTTCAGTCTCATCGCACTACTGCCAAAAACAGACCATTCAGTACTCTCGATCCAGAGCTCATGCTGCATCCGGAGGCACTACCCAGGGCTAACACTGTTGCTATGACAAAGGAATATTCTTTCCTGAGGACCAGCGTTCCACGAGGCCCCAAACTCGGTAGCCTGGGAATTCCCCCTTCCAAGGAGAGAAAGTCCAGGTCGCCTCGCCCCAGCAAGATCCACTCCTTGGCTGACTACAAGTCTTCTGAGAGTGATGGTGGAGGTGGAGGAGGAGGTGGCGTGAAGACTAGAGATAACACCCGTGGCTCCGTACAGTCTACCATTAGCTCTGTGTCCACACTGTCTGAGGTCAGTGTGATGTCGGATATCAGCACCTGTGAGACAGAGGAGCAGCCCAGCGCTTCTCTCCAAGTCAGCGACAACGTGTCCGAAATCGATGGGAGTGAATCTGGAGCGAGGCAAGGCAATGATGGCAACGATAGTGACAGCTCTTCTTACAGCAGTGTGTCCACCAAGGGGACCTATGGTATGCTCTCTGCTGCAGTGGGAAGGCAGCAGGGGCCTTACACGGTGGAGGGGAGGGAGATTGCCCCTGAGGCCATGGGTGAGTTCCCGTCCCTACAGCAGGTGCTGCAGGCGGCCAGTGAAGAGCAGCACCTGCTGGAGATGGAGCAGGGAAGAGGAGAGACGGCCGAACCTCGCAGCCGCAGGGACAGTTTCTCTAGCAGGTCATTTTTTTTATTTATTCATTTTTTTCAGATAAAGGGGAACTATTGAGACTAAACTGACTGCATTATTTTTATTTTATTTTTCCCAAATCACAAAATGTTTTCCATAAGTAGATGTTTTCTATGTGAAACTTAATAATTAATTGTCCATTTGCTTTAATGTTCATACATGTTTCAGCGTGTCTTTGGAGAGTTCTGTGATGGGCCATGATGAAATGCTCCAGGTGCTGAAAGAGAAAATGAGACTCGAGGGTCAGCTGGAATCCTTGTCATCCGAGGCCAATCAGGTGGTCTAGGGGTTTTGATAATTAAATTTTTTTGACCTGCTGCATGTAGCACCAATCAATACGTATTATTGCCACATTTGTGGCCAAAATGCTTTAAGAACATATTTGCCTTTATTGTCAATACTGAAATAGCTAATAATTAGTTTTTAAATATAGCTTAATGGTTACCCAGACTGTGCTATTATTCTAGGAAGAATTGTGTTTAATGCTGTATCCACATGCCCTGTCTTCTAGGCTTTGAAGGAGAAGACAGAGCTTCAGGCCCAGCTTGCTACAGTAAATGCTCAGCTGCAGGCTAAAAAGGAGGAAGCTCAAGCCAGCCAAGAGAAGCAGAGTGCCCTCACTACGGAGGTTGGCACACTGCGGCAAAACTGCGGCCAGCTAGAGAGGGCCATGGTGGAGCTTCAAGGCAGTCTGGAGAGCAAGAATGCCAGTCTGACTTCTCTGAGCAATGACCTGAAGGTTTCTGAAGATCAATATAACAGGCTGATGGTGAAGGTTGAGGAGTTGCAAAACACTGTAACTTCAAGGGACAACACAGGTGAGTGACGGAGGCCCTGAAGGTATATTGTCTCCCCGACCCTTGTCCATGTTTTTTATTGTGTTGTTTTGATCTTTCTCTTTTGCAGTTCAGGATTTGCGTCAGCAGATGGGTGGCCTTCAGAGTCAGCTTCAGCAGGTGCAGCTGGAGCGCAGCACCCTTCAGAGCAGACTAAAGACCTCTCAGGCTGAGATTGACTCACTCCAGCAAGTCAGACAGTGGTACCAGCAGCAACTAGCAATGGCTCAAGAGGCAAGAGTACGACTGCAAAGCGAAATGGCCAACATGCAGGTAAGGTTGATGCTTAAGCAGTGGATTTGATACCATGGACTGGCATCAGACAAAGAGTCAGAACATCACAGCTGATTGGTTTTATCCTTTCTTTTAAAGGCTGGAAAGATGACTCAGATTGGTGTTATGGAACACCTTAAGCTGGAAAATGTGACACTTTCTCATCAACTCACCGAGACTCAACACCGCTCCATTAAAGAAAAAGAGCGTATTGCTGTACAGCTGCAGAGCATTGAGGTATAGTCTGTCAACCTCACTTTGGCATCATCAGGTTTGGATGTAGAGGCAAATGAAAGCATTTTTTGTTTTTTGGTGTATTGTGTAGGAAAAGTATTCTGTGAGCAAGTATCTTGAATTGTGTTGCATCTTGATTTTGAACTTGAGTTTTGCATCCTTTTAATGTCTGTGATGTAGGCAGACATGCTGACCCAAGAGTCTGCTTACAAGCAGATCCAGGATGCAAAGAATATGGTGGAAGATGATCTGCAGCACAAATTAGATGAGTTTGAAGAAGAGCGAGAGCGCTTAATAAAACTAGCCAACACAGCTAGCACCCTGGAAAGGCAGCTGGAGCAGGTACTTACTCCAAATTTAACAGGAACCTATTTTCCTCCAGGTGTTGTTTGGGAAATCTTTACTATAATCTGTTCAAAATGATCCTGTTACACTGTTTTTTTTTTTCTCTTTTAGGTAAAGTTGACCCTTTCCCAAAAGGATTTGCAGCTGCAGTCCCTTCAGAAAGAACATCTGGAGCTGATGCGTCAGCTGACAACCACTCAGGAGAACCTACACACCAAAGAGCAGTCCATCAATCAGCTAGAGGCTCAGTACCTTGAGCTCGAGTCCCAGCTGGCTGAGCTGCAGACAGAAGGCAGTGCCAAGGATGACAACATCCAGTATCTCCAGAATGAAAAGATTGTTCTGGAGGTGGCACTCCAGGCGGCCCGAGCTGATAAGAAGGAACTTGATGAGGGTGCTGAGCGGCTGGGAGAAGATGTTCTGGTGGCCTCTGATGTATTGGATCAGCTGAGACAAGAAGTCCAAATCAAAGCCAATCAGGTACAAGGCAACAGAGAACGCAGTATAATATGAGCTTAAAGATGGATGGCTTCTTTCTTCTTCTTTTTTTTTTTTTACCATAAATTAATGTTTAAAATGCTGAACTGCTGTTTTTTTTTTTTTTTTTTTTTTTCCATGCATTTTGGTGTATATATTTTTTTCTCTTTTGCGGGGATCCGTTTAGATTTGAAAATTGAAGAACTTTTGTTACATTACAGATTGAAACTTTACAACAAGATAATAATTCCCTGAAGAAACAAGCTCAGAAATTAAAGGAGCAGTTCCAGCAACAAAAGGTAAGACAAGTCTCTCTCCCACTATCTAGAATTGGTAGAAGCCAGGCAGAAGGGCAGACTTGATGTACATGTTGAAATGCTTGTCAGAAATCTCCCAGCTGGCAATTGATGATGTTGTGGGATGATGCATTGTAGAGCCACATAGCAGTCAGATTCTCTAATGAATGCCTAAAGTGCTGGTTGACATGCCTCAGTGGATTGAGCAGTGGTGGCTTTCTTGCACTGACAAACTGTCATAGAGTGGGTGGGGTTAATTGACAGAATGACAGAAACGTGCTCTTTATTGCATCTCTTAAGGTTTGCATTTTTGTAGACTCTACGTACGTTTATATTAATCTTTATTCATCTCTTTTCTTGCTTCTCTTCAACCAGTTCCCTCTTCTTTTTAAATGTTTTTATCCCCCCCCACATGATAAATTCATTGCACAGCAGCTTTGATTACTTAGGATTTTAAGAAGTATAAAGAATAAGTGTGCACCGCAGCTTTCTTTTGTCGGTTTTATAAAACGTGCATTTATGTTCATGGAACAAGGCTGTTTAAGAAAAGAGTTCCGAATCATACAACTATTTTTATATCAATTTTTTTTTTTTTTTTTTTTTTTATCTTTTATGAAATATATCTCACTCAATCTTGGAGATGATGCATTATAGTATTCAAATCCTGTTGCAGCCCTCTTTCCTGCAGTGTATCTCTCGTATGCTGTGCAGTCTTTTGCACACAGTCTCAGTCGAGGCAGATTTAAGTAAGACTACTCTCCTTTCTTGAAAGAAGAGAATCTTCCCACAGTGTTTCATTCTGGGCACACAATGTCATTGACATTACAGGTGATGGTGGAAGCATACCGCCGGGACGCCATCTCCAAAGACCAGTTGATTAGTGAACTCAAGTCCACCAAAAAACGTCTGTTGGTGGAGGTGAAGGACCTGAAGCAGGAGCTACTGGGTGCCCAGGGTGAGAAGCAGAAGGCAGAGCTGGAGCAGGCCCGGTTGCAGAAGGAGGTGGCAAGGGTCCAAGACCAAATGAATGACATGGAAGCGCACTTGGAAGCCATTCAGACAGAAAGGGATCAGCTAGAAACCCAGATTCAGGTATTGTAATTTGTGTTATATTTGTTACTCATTTTATTTGTTAAGCATTTAAAAATAATGGTTAAGAAAAAGGAAAGTTTTCCTGCAGTATTTTGCCGTATTGGTTATATTCGGTTTTCCTTCGAACCCAGTCTCTGCAGTTCGATCAGAACCAGCTGGCAGCAGTGACTCAAGAGAACGAGGGCCTGAGGAAACAGGTGGAGCAGATGGAGGCAGAAGCAAAAAAGTGAGTAATGTGCTGCTTTGAGATTTCAGTTGCCTAAATAAGTCCCACATTCACTGCTTGGACAGTGAACATCTTTGTTAAGTTCTATTTCTAAATGTGGATAGGAGACATGACTTATACAATGTCAGAGCTCCTCACGGAAATATGAGTTGGTTCAAGTGATTTCAAAAGTATGTGCACCTGCATCTTTAGTGTGTTTGTGTGTTAATGTATCTGCTAATAGAATATTATTTTCAACAATCTTCACACAGGCAACAGTGCTCCCACGTGTGATGAGTCAGAATAACCAAGTTTCTCTCTAGGCTTTTTTTAAAATTAACTCTTCTTTTTCTTTTTTTAAAATTTGCATCGAAATAGAGCCATCTCAGAGCAGAAGGTGCGTGTGAAGAGGCTGGGAACAGATCTGACCAGTGCTCAGAAGGAGATGAAAGCCAAACACAAGGCCTACGAGAATGCTGTGGGCATTTTGAGCAGGAGGCTTCAAGAGGCTCTGACTGACAAGGAGACCGCAGAAGCCGAGCTGGTTAAACTCAAGGCCCAGGTATCAGATGGAGGAAACAGCCAGGCCTTACAGGTAATATACAAACCTGCCAGCCCTCGACAGTTCTCTTTTAAATTCACTGCTACAACATACAGTTTGGCTCAGAATCTCAGATGTAACAAACATCAATCCTTGAAGTGTTACTCTGTCTTCAAGCTCTGGATGAGAGCAATACAGTTTACAACAAAATAAAGATGAAAGAGGAGCCCAGTAAAGTGCATGTTTATTTTCTGTCTGTGGTGCTTCTCAATCAATCATTAGGCCCCCTATGATAATAGGAAAAGCTATTTTGACAAACGGCACCCAAAGCGTAAATGGGTCGGGGCTTTTGTTCCAGAAGCCAGAAAATTATTTCAGCCCAAGGTCTGTTGCATTTGCACTTAGGTCTAAGGTTCAAAGTAGATCAGGCTAATTAAGTCCACTGAAATGTGTCACTGCCACCCTGTTAGTGCCAGTCAGTCACAGCACTGCCATGCTGATCCCAGTGTAAAATCAGGAGGTCTGCTTCAACTCTTTACTTTAAATCACTTAATGATGCAGTTTTACACAGTTTTAGGGGGGGTTCTATAGAACATGACAACCATAAAAAAAAAAAAAATCAAACTGTTTTATTGCTCTATAACATCTTTGTTATCATGACTGCTGGTGCCCGTGTAGTACGCTGTTGAGGCAACTGCCAGTTCAGATCAGTCTAGAAACACGGAAGCATTCTCCTGCTATAATAAGTCATCTCTGTCTAAATCAGAGGTTAACATTTTATTGCTCAGATTCCGCTGCTTTCTTGTTACAGTCTGACCAACCTCTCATAGTGGAGATGTTCGACCATTGAAGGTCGCTGTCTGTGTTGTGTCCTCTTAGCTGTGACTCACTCCATATAAACACGCGAAAGTGCTCATCAGCTTAAATAGTTAACTTAAAACCTGTGAATTTCACACATTTCTACAGGGTTTTAGATGATTATTATTATTTTTTTTATTTGTGTCTCAGAGCTTAAGCGATGTGAAATTTGTCTTTGTTCTGATTTGACTGCTTTGTTGTCACGGTCTGAGCTCCGTCTCTAAATCATTCTGAATCTCCTGAAACGATTATCTGAGTTTGAATGTTGCGTTTATAAACAGTAACAACCATTCCTGCCGCTCAACTTAAAGTCAATAGATTTTATAAGCTATTGTGGTTATTCAGTTTGAGATGACTGAGACGGAAAGGTGAAAATTAAAAAAAAAAAAAAAAAAAAAAAAAAAAAACTGGGAATACTCAATCAATCGGACACATTCAGCTCTGCGAGCCCAACCACAGAAGTTCAGGGAAGTCTCAAAAGGACTACCTCCTCTCTAGGGACCTTTGTTGGGCTGAAATATCTCCCCATTAATTCTTTAAAGGCCTTGCTTCCTAGTTTAATTGTAGGGGGCCAAGCAAAGGATCCCTTAAAGGACCCTGGTCCCTGGAAAACATTCCTGGGATCAAATTGCAGCTAAGTCTGTGATTTGTTTTTTGAAGGTGATCACTTTAAAGTCAAGGGATGTTAGACCTGCCTCAAGCAAAACCAAAAATTATTTAAATATAGTACGCCAGATATATGCTGTGATCTTGTTAAGGAATTTTAATTCTAGTTAAAAAGGCACTCATGGAATTGGCTTGTTTTTTTTGTTTGTTTTTTTTTATAGCAGAAACATCAAAACCTTTTATTTCTTTGTCATAAAGATATCCTCCATGTTCATTGCTAAGAATCCTAGATGACTAGCTGTTGATGATCTGAAACTTTTTGAAATGACGCATAGTTTCATTTTTCATATAGGAGAAGATTGAATCTTTACAGACTGAGCTGCAAGCTGTAACCAACAGCAAGACTATGCTAGAGAAGGAGCTGCAGGAAGTGATCACCCTCACCTCCACAGAGCTGGAGGAGTATCAGGAGAAGGTTCTGGAGCTTGAGGATGAGGTGAAATGTGTCTTTCTGTAGACTTTTGATTTGTTCAGCTTTTTTTATTTTTGTATCACAGCATTTCTTTTTGTCTATAAATCATCATTTAATCTCTATTTTCAGTTAATGCAATATAGCCATGCTTGAGCAATGTGTTTTCACTTGAAAATCACTCAGTTTGTGACGGGTATTTTTTTGTTTTTTCACAGCTTCAAGAGTCGCGCTGCTTCAAGAAGCGGATCAGGAAACTCGAGGATGCCAACAAGAAGTTGGCACTTGAGCTGGAACATGAAAAAGGGAAACTGGACGGATTAGCACAGTCCCACAATGCATTGCGGGAACATGCTAACATTTTGGAGTCTGCCTTAGCAAAGAGGGAGGCTGATCTTGTCCAGCTCAACTTACAGGTGAAGAATTTAGTCTGCATCTCATAGTGTTGCATACCCCCACACAATTATGGCTAAGAAATTGTTATTTTTATAACAGAGCATTGTTGTTTTGTTTTTTTTCTAGGTTCAAGCTGTTCTTAAGCGTAAAGAGGAGGAGGACCAGCAAATGAAGCAGATGGTGCAAACTTTGCAACTTAGTTTGGAGAAAGAGAAAACCAAAGTTAAGGACCTGAAAGAACAGGTATTTTCTCTTTTTCTTGTTGCTAAAATACCCCTTCACTTTTATTCAGTTTGTCTCTACAATCTTATGCCTCATTTAAGTGTAATAATTTTGAGATCATTTTGTTATCCCATGCCCAGTAACATCCTAGGTTGTAATTGTGCGATGTGTCCTTTAGGTGGCAGCAGCAAAGGCAGAGGCAGCCCATAATAGAAGGCACTACAGGGCAGCCATGCTGGAGCTGTCAGAGATCAAGAAAGACCTGCAGGCCAAAGAGGACTTTGTTAAAGCTTTGCAGAGTGAAGCTCAGAAACTTCAGTACGTGCACTTGTCTGATTAAATATTACAGTAAATTTGGAGAATTGTGTTTTCATCTAAAATTGTGTTGCAAGATCCATCGTGATTGTGCATCTCACCTGTAATTTGTTATTGAATGTGTAATGCTCTGCAGGGCTCAGGATGACCAGCACACTCAGGAAGTTTCCAGGTTCCAAGAGGAGCTTTCTGAGGCTCATGCCAAGCTTCAGATCCTCCAGAAACAACTTGATGAGGAGCTAGCTAAGCAGCCCCTCACCAATCAAGAGGTATGGACTCTGTGGATTTCCATGGTCTGGAAATCCTGGCCTTTACTCTTATTAGTTGGGTTATAGTATATATCGTGCAAAAGTTATAGTCATCTCTGTTATTATAGTAATCAAATATGTTTTTTTGTTTTTAATTACTCATTTTTATTACACTGAATTGAGTGATCATGCAGTGTTTCATTTATTTAAAACCTGTTTCAGCATAGCTCACACACATCACTTGTTGTAGATCAAATATCTCTGTTGAATCGATTTCTAACATTGACTGATGACTCAGGTTGAAGACCTGAAATGGGAGGTGGAGCAGAGGCAGAGGGAGATTGAGGCTCAGAAGCAGCAGGTGGAGATGATGGAACAATGCCACCACAGGGAGCTGGATAACGTACAGACAGCTCTGCAGGCAAGTATTCAGCATCATCTATAACATGCCATAAAGTGCTACTTAATTAGTTATTGAAAGGGAATTATTTCCGCTGTATCATTACTGCCACCATCCTGTTTTTGAGGTCATTTCTAACTAAAATAAAACTTGTCTGTTTCAGAACATCAAGGTGGAGCTGGAGTCTGTGCAGGAGGAGCTGAGCGACACCAGGAAGGACAAGTTCATGCTGCAGGCAAAGGTCGGTGAGCTGAGAAACAGCATGAAGACGATCCTGCTGCAGAACCAGCAACTCAAACAAGACTTCAAGCAGAATCGACTAAGGAGGGTAAAGAATCTTTGTTTGGCAGTGGGTATAATACCAGTTAAGTAGTACTTGTTCAAGATGGCTAATTAAACGTGTCCTTGTAATGCTATTTGAAGCAGCAGCGCATGGAGTTGAAGAGTGAAGGGAACCCATCCAACCCAGTGACGCCAGTTAAGATCCCAGACTGCCCAGTGCCTGCCTCTCTGTTGGATGAGTTGCTGAAACCATCAACTTCTGTCAACAAGGAACCCCTCAACAACTTGCACAACTGTCTACGGCAGCTGAAGTAAGCCTGTTGACCCATCTAAATGATTGAGTTGCACACCATCCACACAGCTGCATGAAACTTTTAGTTATATGGTGCCGAGTTCTACAAATGCTGAATTTGATGCAAATTTTAAAAAGAAATTTCTTGTCAGGGAGGAGATGGACAGCCTCCAGAAGCAGATGGAGGAACACACAGTAACAGTACATGAGTCAATGAGCTCATGGACAAATGCAGAGGAAGGACTGGCTGAACTGGGGCTTCAGAACAACGTCTCCAAATCGCCAACAGCGGTAAACATCGCGGTGATGGAAAATAACAATGACGTAGAACAGCAGCAATCATAACAATAGACATTTTCTCAGGCTAATAAAGGAAGAGTGGAGTTTTATCCACAAAGGCACTTTTAAGCCCCTTATTCCCTTTCTCATTTCTTAACAATTGCTGCCAACATTTGGCATTTTTCCCATTAGCACAAAAGTGCTTTGCAAAGTAATACTTTATATACCATAGCTTTATTTTTTCCTCTTAATTCGGTAGTTGTTTATATTTGTGTTATGCTTTTGTCACATTTATTTATTAAGAGTCAAGAAATTGCTTTTTATTTGGCAGCCTCTCCTTAAGGATCCCCATCTTCAGTTTTGCTATCTTAGATTTAAATATAGTGTAGATAGAGATTAATCTGTTGGGTTCCTCTATTGAGTTACACGTTGTCTTCAGTAAACTGTAACAAGTCCTCCTTCTCATAATATTAAATCAGTGGCATAGATGTTGCTTAATGGCTAACATCATTTTCAAAGGTGTTTTCGATGACAGAAACTACAACCTGTTCTTCCATTTACTTGTGCCTGTTTACTTGTGATGTCGATCATCTATTATTTTACCAAATGGTTAGATGTTCACATGGTTTGTAAGCAGTTCATAATGAAACTGTGTAACTCCTGTTAACTCAGATATTTTGGATTGCCTTGTGTTCAAATGCAGTGTTCATTACGTTAGCTGTAACCATATCACCTTGTATTCTAAATTGTAAAAATATTAATCTCAGTTATGTTTGTTGAGCATGGACTGCAGTAATTTGTACACAAAAAAGCCTTAAGCAATCTTTGATGTGCTATAAAGGACGAAGTTTGGATGAGCTTTTTTTTCTGTTAAGGGTATGTGCAAGATGTAATGTTATATTATATAGGTGGGCAAATCCTTACTGAACTGTTTATTGTTAAGTGAATCATATCGGTTGACACTGCACACTAGATGATCAAAAATGAACTGACAGAGAAAGCTGTAAACTGAAACAGAAACATTACTACTTAAATAACAGCAGGTGAAATTTAATGTGTTCCGTTTCTGTTGTTACATTTGGTACTAACTGTATTTTAAAAAAGAAAGAAAACCCTTAGATTGCCTGATGATGTTGTTTAAATCTGTTTATGGAGTTATGGAATAAGTTAATTGTTTTGAGAGGTTAATATATACATACACATTCTTTTGGTATGAGTGTCAATTGATTGATAGTGCAAAGAAGATGAAATGTAAGATGTCAAATGCAAGCCAGATTGGACCATTCTATTACAGATGCACCAAGATTTCTGTGTAGAGTGAATACTGAATACTACAGTAGCTTCCTGCATGCAACGGCTGCAGCTGCTGTAGTTTTTTTTTTTTTTTTCTTTTTTTTTTTTTTTCTTCTTCCCAAATAACACTGTATGCCTATGAATTTCAAAGGGACAATAAATATTCATATCAACAGAGTACTTATTTGGGACAAATAACATCAAATGTATTAATATACTGTGTTCTAAAGATTTGGATGCATCTATATACTTGCACCTGGTTGTATTTTAATTTCCTTCTTGTCATTTTTTCCCCCTTCAAATGATTAGAATGACTTCATTCCTGATTTGAACAATTGTGTTGGGAGATGTGATTGTATTCATCATAAAATTGCACTATACATCTGCTGTTATCTTGTGTTCTTTTACTATGTGTTATTTTGCAAAGTGCAGTATTTGATAGTTATTAGTATTTTTGAATGTTTGTGAACGGCTCTTCCTTCTGAAGTTGTGATTTTGTTTAGGCGGCGTATTGGACGAAAATGGGTCCTCGCTCCGCATTTTGAAACCGTCGCGGTGAGAACACACCTAGCATTTGTAGCCGGGGAAAGATGAGGAGGAGGTGGGCATAGTACAATTATAATCGTATTTCCATCTAGCAATGCACGATATTTAATTGCCTTGCATATTTATTGCTGTATATACTGTAAGAGCACAGGAACTGTCATTTTAATGTACATTTCTATTGAATGCTACAACCAACCGGTGGCCTGAGTGGTTAGCCTCTTGTCACGCTAAATGGCTAATGTCTTTTAGCATGCTGGACAAACAGTTTTCTGGACTTTAGCTACAAGATTATCTGACTTTTTCTTTTCCCTCACCTTTAACGGACAACGATTTATACAGGTACCATACGTTTCCTTCAATTTTTTTTATTTAAAACCTGTCATGTCTTGCGTGTTTAATCAAGTTGGCCTGCATAAATATGTGTTTAACTGTTTTTAGTGTATTATGTCCCGAAATATTTGTTTATGTCAAGGTTTTACAAATTATAATAAAGTACCACGGGAACCTGCTTATAACTTCGCAAGGCTTTCGGTACCTTGGATTTGTCGCGTCTGCTATGTTATGTTGATGCTACATTCAGGTCTTGCGGAAAATGGAGACATAAAGGAAGAGCTTATTATTATTATTATTATTATTATTATTATTAATTACTGGCCATTGACGTGTTCTTGGGTTCATGTTTTTTTCGAAATACTGTCAAGAATACGGAAGTGCATGGCATGCCATCTTGATGTATGTTTTATAACTGTGTAAGGGAAAGCATATACCACCGCTGTTTGAGTTAACCGGTTGTGTTCTATAATAATATAGGACCCAGTGTCAAGCATCTTGTAGTTTACACTTGCGTGGTGTTTTCAGTTGGTTCGCTTTGTGGTCGGTGCCTGTCACCTTCAAGTCTTCTGGTTGGAAGTTTTCCTACAGGTGTGGAATGCAGCGTGCGCCCTCCCTTGAAACTGCGCATGCGCGTGACATGTTGTAAACAATGAGGCTATTCCAGACCGTCTTCAGCTTTGTGTCTAACAGTTTATCTGTGCAAAACTAATCGGTCTCCCACAGTTCTGATTATGCTTAGTAAAAATTTCCTCGGTAAGTACAGGGTCACACGTGTTGACAGATGTCATCGCGTACTCTTGGATTTTTATTGGCGTCATGACAACGTATTGAATTTGTTACGGTGCAGTCCGAAAACCCGTGTCGAATGACATAGTTGGGCGTGACAGCATGCGAATAGAGAGTCTAATATAAGCAATCATTTGTCCGGGATTCTGTAGAAATATAGCCGACATGATTTCTGCTTAAATGTCGTGCTTTGTCCCGTCTACATTTTTCATATGAGCCGTTTTTTTGCTGTTAGCTTACACTCCCCGGCTTCCAATGCTGTTCTGCTGGTTAGCAAGCTAGCCAACAGAAGCTAGTCCAACTTTTAGTGTCGTTAGTTGTTTGAAGATGAAATATTACAAATTTTGATTTATTTTCCCTTTTTAAATATTACAGATGTTTATTGAAATAATAATAAGCTGTTGAGAACACGTGAGATGCTGATTAACTAACAAATATAGTCTACACGGAAATGCTTAGCACTGAAGGGGGATATGTATTTGTGAAAGTAAGTGTCCATTATATTTTATAAGTGGTGACTGCTAGTTTGTGTTTTTGTATTTTGCAGTCGCGCCAATTTTTTTTTTACTGAATGCTAAAACTCGGCCACGGTCAAGCTGTGGTGAATATTTAACAATGCAAAAACTGGTAAAGCTACTATTGTGTATGTGTGTCTAAATATATTTAAATTTTTTTTTTTTTGGGATTCATTAGTGGTCAATTTGGAACAGTCAATGTGCTGGTAATGTCTAGTTGAGCCACTAGATTATATATTGTAATTCCTGATTGTTTAATCGAACAAAACAAAGTCTGCAACGCTGAAAAGACCATCATTTTGTGTCATAAGTCCTTCCATGTTGCTTGTTTGATTTATGAACGACTGCTTGTCATAATTACAGCCATAAGGCTTTTTAACATTGACTGCTGAGTTCTTCTCAAATTGATTTATTCATTTAGTAATTTATTATTATTATTATTAGTAGTAGTTAGTAGTATTTTTTTATTATTATTATTGTTGTTGTTGTTAATATACAATCATTGTAAATGATGCTACTTGACTAATTTGAATTTCCCCCATTGGGGGATGAATAAAGTATTTTTCTATTCTAATTGCTTGAGTGACAGGTGAGTTACAGGGAGCTGAAGTATGGAGGCGGTTCTAAGCAGGCTGAAGGGGCTGAGTCCCGCAGAGCTGAGTGAGGAGTTTACTCGAGCAAACCTCAAGTGCGGCCCCATTACATCTACCACCCGAGCCACTTATGAGAGGAAGTTAGCCCGCGTCCTGGCTGGACAAGAGGGCATTGCCACTGAAACGGATAGCAGCTCTTCAACGGGCATCTCGGACAGAGCAGCCGATCATGCCAGAGCTGTGATGTGTGCCACCTCAGCCGTTGGATCTGCGACTCCGGCAGCAAGCAGTTGCTTCTCTGAGACTGCCAGTGAGGAGTTGGACTTTGGCTATGGTGTTGGTCTAAATCCTCCAGATGAAGAGGAGATATCAGTTAAGACGACCTCTAACAGCTCCACTGACTGCAGTAACTCTCAGTCCAAAACGGAAACCCCTTCAAAGCCAGCACAAGTGTCCCCAACCTTTTATTATGGAGTATGTCCACCGTGGGAGGATGCCTTGGCTAGAAATGGTAAGAGAGATTCACAAGAACACTTACAATCATGGACGCATTGAGATAGATAAATATTCTTTTTTATAGGAATTAGGAATGGTTTGCTGTCTGAATTTTGTAAAGTCACACCAGTAAAAGTTGGGATATCTGAGTGCTGTTTATTTATGCGTTTTTTGGGGGGGGTCGTGGCTTTTAACTAACTAGAGGCTAGTTGTCTACTTTGATATTATCATGTTTGTTTAGTTATGATATCTCCTGTGTTGTCTAGTGTTTTCTGAAGCATCGGTGGCTGTTTTTTGACATCAGGTGCATTAATTCACGTTCCTTTTGTGGAAGCATGAGGAGCACCTAGAGTGCTTGGCCTCAGTGGAATTATGATATAAATTAATCTTAAACTACTACAAAAATAATTTTCATTCACGTTAAGGGCTGGCTTATATTGTAACTGCATAGCCAACAGCACACTGACCACACCCATTATTAAAGTTAAGTTTTTACTCCAAATGTAGCTACTCCATTTGGGAGATAACATATACATTTTTACCACCATTTATTACTTGCACTTTTGATCTCAACTACACTAAGATTTCAGGACTGCATCTTGCACTTTTCCAAGTCTGTTACATAGAGAAAATCTGGCTGCAGACAGTCCTGCTAAAGCAAGTGTCGCCAAATGAAAGTTTTGCCACGTAAAGCGGCGTAACCAGTGGTGTTGTGCAGGGTAGAGGCAGGTATGTGTAGTATACCTACATATAAGAATACAAATGCTTGACCTGCCAGGCTGTCTCCCATTCAGTAGCACTAGTTGCTTTCATTTAGGCTTGAGGTTTAGGGTGCTAATTTTGTACTGATGTTTACTCCCTGGTGCCAAGCAGAATAAGTTATGTGACAAAGTGCAATTAAGGTGAACTAAAAATGGAAGGATAGTCCTAAACGTCACTGTTTGGAACGGGCCTTTTGCTCCTTAAAAAAAATGGGGCAAAGCATAAGGAGTAAACACACTTCTCTTGTATTGTAGATGGGGCACATGTATTCACGGATAAGAAAGAAGCACTTCAAGCTGTAAAGATGATGAAGGGAGCCCGCTTCAAGGCCTTTCCCAACCGTGAAGCTGCAGAGACGTTTGCTAAGGGGATCTGTGACTATTTCCCCTCTCCCAACAAATCTACACCATGTGTATCTCCTATCAGGTCTGGCCAGGTCATTGGGAAAGGTAAGTTTATAAGTTGCAGATTTTTTTTTTTGATTCACATTGAGCATTGAAATGTATCATTAAAGGATTTTAGAATTGAGGGTAATAGTGTGAGGTAACTTAAAACGCACTCAAACACCTGACTCAACACCAATTTGTAGGCCCAGCCATATTGTTACCATTTTGTATGCATTTCTCAATCAGTATTGGGAAATGTTTGGTTTACTGCTGTACCTTTCACTCCAATCTTTCTATCCACAGCAGAGAACATGGAGGTTGATACCATCAGCAAGGAGAGGGCCAACAGTTTTAAGAGCCCACGCAGTCAGGACTTGACAGCCAAACTAAGAAAAGCTGTGGAAAAGGGGGATGAGTCGGCCTTCTTCGAACTTGTCTGGAGCAACCCACGTTATCTTATTGGGTCAGGGGATAATCCCACTGTTGTCCAGGTGAGAACATGAATCATTGTTTTAGTATACTTAAGGGCAGATTACAGTTCTGCGTCTATCGTCTTGACGTGTTGCTTTGCTCTGGTCGCGAACCACTTTTCATGTTATGGTTCTGCAACCTCGACCTAGAATTTCTAGTGACGCATAGCAGTTTCCCGCCAAAACGCTAGTGGGAGCCCATTCGTGAACTCGCGAGTCGCGAGAACTTCGGTGGGGGGAGTGTATATATTCCGCTGACACGCTGATCCTGGTCAACCGGAAAGGCACACCGAGGACCAATCACAGCCGCTTTTGTCTGCGCACTTCCGTTGGTGGTCTGCGTGCGTCTGTCGTGTAGTCAGGATTTTTTTGAGGTGCACGAGAACGCGCGCAGAGCCTCTGCGTGGGGGAGTGGTCAAGATTTTGACGCTCGCAGAGGCTATGCGTCCGAGCGTCAGAGGCTTTGCGTCTGAAGCATAAATTACGCTTTATGCTCTGTCTGTTTACTGTAAATTTCAGAGCCACATTTCTAAACTCCAAACAACCAAAAACGCAAGATAGAAATAGTGTCATTACCCTTTTTTATGTTCTCCAGTTTAATATCTTGCAGTCATCTTTAAATGGATTATCTTCTTTTTTCATGTATCTACACACAGTTCACTACAATGGCAAAGCAAAACCAGATTTGTTCTTATTTTCTTTAATGGTTTTGTTACTACATTAAAAACGATGGAAAATATCCCATTTTCTTGGGTGTTCAGACTAGTAACTACATGGTTAAAGTTCCATTGTCAGCAATGGTTGCTTAGTTTATTTTTTGGCTTTATTCTTGTGAATTATTCTGCAAGTTTGGCACACTTTTCCTTTTGGAAGTTTCTTCCCTTGATCTTGGCAAATACGTCAAAGCCCAGCAAGGTAAGATCGGTGCAATTCTTGAAACCTCCAGAGATGCTCGAGGACAATGAATGAAGCACCTTAGGACTTTCGTAGGGTTTTCCTGGAACTTCTCTCATGTATCTTATCGGATGTAATTCTTCATACGTCTCGGGAAAGGGTTTTCAACGAGGATCTGTTTTTGAATGCACCAAACTTTCCCCATGTTATGCTGCCATAACCATGTTAATTATTAAGACCCTTTCACAAAGCCACGTCTTTTTAAGAAAATATATTTTTGTAAAACAGCTTTTCTGTGACATTTGTGACAGAAATCTGATTTCACCTCAACATGGTACAAGTGTGAGCACATTAACTGCCATTTGATCAGCTCTTCAGATGAATCGGCCAGATCACATCAAAAAGGTCTCCATTAAAAGTTTGTGCGAGCTTGTGTAAGACACAAACTACAATTGAAATTCATGTTTGGATCACAGAATTTGATGTTACATCCTGAGTGGTACTTTTCCTCCACACCACTGATTGTTAGGAACTGTGGCCAAACTGTTCAGTCATTTAGTTTCAGTAGATGAGAAGTTTTTTTTGCTTCTTGGGGTCTTCTTGGGGCTTCAGGTGTCTTTTAACACATTATTAGCTGACTTCTAGTGAGGAATAGCTTCTTTCTGACCACACTACTGTAAAAGTTGGATTGGTGGAGTGCTGCGCTCAGGGAAGTTCTGCTTAGACTGCAGATGATGATTACAGAAGTCTTTTCTTTGCTTGGTGACGCTATTGTTGATTGCAAGCCATATTGCATTTAAAAATCCAAGCAGGTACCTGCTTGTACAGCCCTCATTGATGGCGTCTGAGAAGGTTTCCTTTGTGCAGTGCAGACATCCTGATATTTCTGCCAAAGAATTGCTGAACACTGAAGGTGGAGTGTGTACAAAACTACTGCTTTTATTACTCCTGAAAGTGTTATTTTAAGTTCAAACGTTGTAGTTGTATTAAGCTGGGCATACACTGTGCGATTTTTTTATTTTATTTTTTTATTTATTTATTTATTTTTTCAATCGCGGTATTCAGCTGCTGCTCATACGGTACGAGTGAATCGCAAGGGTTAAAACGTCGCAGCTCACAATTCCTGTTCTCACACTGTACGATCCGATGGTCTGATGCGATCTGGCTGCTCACACTGCACGACACGTCGGACTCGGTCGGACTGTCCGGAAGTTGTGCTGCCATGCTGTTCTGTTGTCTTCTTTTTCTTCTGTTGACAATTTTCTCTTCCGTATCTATGTTCGCGCATGCGTAGTGTGACAGGATTAGGTAAATTGCCGCGTGCAAGTGCTTCAACTGTGCGAGAGCCTCACGAGGGGCGACCAGGATTTCAAACAAGTTTGATTTTCATCCGATCGATCGGGAGGTGGTCGGGAGGGCTTAATCGTTTGTCGTTACCCCATGTATCCTACACGATGCGAGACGCACGATTGAGCCAAAACTCGGCCCGATCTCCAAAATAGTCGCACGAGTGAAAATCATGTCGACATCGGGCCAAAAATCGCACAGTGTATGCCCAGCTTTAGGTTTTGTCGTCGGAGACCCTCCTGGAGACGCTCTCCGTTGCTTGCGTGCGTTGGCCAAAATTCCTATCTATCCGTCGAGGAGACGGAGACTCACGGAGACCGCAAGGGTTGTGATTGGTCGGCTTACAACATCATTTCCGGAATCACTTTTCCGGTTTAGCTCCTTCCTCTCACAACAACAACAACACCGCCATTTTTGAAAGAGTTTACTGTGTGCCGGTCAACATTTGGTCAAAATAATTTTCATTTCAATATCAATAAGCTCCAACTCCAACAACAGTCTTTCTCTCTCTTGGTCGCCATTGTTCACTGTGAGGAGTGGAACGGAGCCGGAAGGTAAACAATCAATCAACTACTTTCACGATAGACGTCGCGAGATTGGGTCGTCTAACGTAGCGACGCCTACTGATCGGGAGGTGAATTGCCTTGCGTAACCGACAGCCTGATGGAGAACTCCGAAAGCCTCTGTGTGACCACGGAGTCGGATTGGCCGATAGCTACGGAGTAGCATACCGAGGCCTTAAGTTGAAAACTGATACCCTGAAATTGTTAAGACCTCATATATTGTTCAAATTCTGTCATGGAAAATTATTTCACATATTGGTTGAAGCACCTATCAGCCATGGGCACCATTTTAAAATGATGGTTTTTAGCAATTGTGTTTGTAAAAAAATACAAACAATACCCAAGCCTTATTGTGTTTAGATTGATGGAGAGAAGACTCCATGTTTAAAAAGAAAAACAAAAGCATGTGAAACACACAAAATTAGGAAAACTTAAGAGTAAGAGTCTTAAAGCTCTCAGTCTGCACTGTGAGCTGCAGCATTGTTTGAGCCTGACCAGGAACCATGACATCTGTTGATCCGTTAACATTGTTTCCATTGTCAGCGCCAACCTTCCGGCTGCTACTTTCATTTGGAAGTTTTATTTAAGATTAAGAATAAAATAATCAGGGGTTTGTACAGTACTGTGCCATAGCCTTGAGCTATCATTAATTTTTTCATATAATTTCAGGGAAATGTGGTTCTTCACTAAGTTTTCTGGTATATTTAGACATAACACTGGGACATCTCTTGATTTCAGTACTTTTTTTATGCTTGAGTGATTTGTAAGTCCGTGTTAAGTTGCTTAACCAACAAAAAATAAAAAATTAATTGTGGGAAAATAATGGGGGAGAGCGCAGAAAACATGTAGAATTGTTGTTCTGACCTACTTTTAAAGATCACAATAAACTTTGGCTCCCTGGAAGCAAAGTATAAAGAAATAAGTGGTGACTCTAGACTTTTGCACATCACTGTATGTTGATAATGTAAATAAACTTAGCAAAGAATTTATATTTTGTTATACATTCTGTATATTAAGTTAGTCCTTAAGAGTTGTTATTTTAATTCTGCACATGCTGATGCTATACCACAGATAACCATTGCTTATAGCTGATGTGCCCTTTTGTAAGACTAAATGGGCATCGTACAATTTAGATTCAATGAAGGAAGGGAGGGGAAGGGAGTGCCGTAAAAGGTGTGAATGTTGTGAGTGAGAAACAACCATAAATAGGGAATGCCTGGCACGCAGACCCAGACTTCACAATGTCACAACCAAGGCAACCAAGAAGGATCAGTGCTCAGGAGGCTTTAGCAATTATACAGAGCATGTCGGACTGTGAATCTGATGGTGGAGATGTGAACCTCGCCTTTCAGAATGGAAACGTTGTCACAGATTTGTCAAGTGATGAGGATGCCACTGCGCTTGCACCAGTAAATCCTCCCCTCCAAAGACGCACCAGTAGACGGGTGGTCAACTGTGTGTTTGAGCAGGACAGTTCAGACACAGAGGCCACGTCAGATGAGGAGGAAGACACAACACATGTCAACCCCCTTTTGTAATAAAAAACTAAAAGTTGCAGATGTGGGCATAACACCTGGATCCACAGATAAGGCGAAAGATGGCACTGTGAGGTTCCACCACAAAGTTGGAGACTTTTCTGCTCATGAAACTCCACAGAGCATTCATTGGATCTGGAGCGCCAACAGCGTTTGCAACACGCAAAATCACGAGTCGCCTTCAAAGCTTCCAGTGTTTGTTGGATATCAGCATGTTGTTGACCATCAGAGACTGCACAGTCCAGGAGGGCCGTAGAACAAATCCCAGCTGGCAGATGAGAGTCTTTGAGCTGATGGCGTTCCTCGCAATCCTTTTTCCAAGGGCTGCCAAGGGCTGCCAAGGGCTACATTGGTGCCATGCGACTCATGTGGGCCAATAGATTCGGCAACCCAGATATCAAAGCCATAATGCCCCTTAAGTGCTTTCTTGAAATAAAGCGGTACCTTCACCTCGACAACAAGGACACCAGCAAGGAGCGCATACAAACGTATTCTGTATTTTGCTAAATAGCCTATGTTCCTAGCTTGTACTTTTCCACTCTGCTCATACAATGCGATGCATGTCCTTGAATGGTCCAAGACTTAAAGATGACATAACGGGACTAAATAACGGGGTCAGATAAAGCGTCTCTATTAGGTCAGATAGGTCTGGTACATTAGATACACACCTAAAACAACACTTACACATTGTTTATCACATCCAAAGAGCATGACGTGGACGGTGGTTGGTTTGCTCATGTCACTAAAAACTGGCCAATTATACTCGGTCACGTCTTAGTACAACCTCTGTGAGATAAAGGTGAACATGAATATGAAATGTTTCCAGATATCGGGGCTCGGGCTGATGACCACGAATAAATAATTTGTTTAACTTAAGATTTCTCCAGCTTGTTCTTGGGCTTCCAATGAAAGAATCGGGTTACCAGAACCATTTATGGACCAGGGAAGGACTAACTATGGATAATTTCTTTACCTCTGTCTTTGGCTGCAAAACAAATGATGTTACAGGGTCAGCTTGTAAAGAATAAAAATGCACACAGTATGTTGGGCTGATCAGAGTTCATTCAAACAGCATTTTGGCCTGTGTCATTACAGGCAGCAACCTCAGTGGGGGGGTGGACTGGCTGTTCACAATACAAGGGAGACAGTTAGCACCTTGAGAGGAATACACAATTTTTGCAGAGGGGAAGGGGCATGCAGCAGAAGTGAACATCTCTGGGCCTGCTAGTGTTTAACCCTACTCATTGAAAATAAAAAAGGTGGAGGGTGATTAATCCCTAACTTCAGCTGGTACAGTTAAGGTCAGATACAAAGCATCATCTCCAGTTGATAGGAGGTTATAAATGATTGTTTCCTTTTTCCATACAGTTGTTCCTCTGTTTTGTCTGAACAGGAGGGCTGCCGGTACAATGCCATGCACGTGGCAGCCAAGGAGAATCAAGCAGGGATTGCCCAGATGATGCTTGACATCTTGGAAAACCCAGAGTTTATGCGCCTAATGTACCCAGATGACCAGGAAGTCATGCTGCAGAAACGAATCCGCTACATTGTAGATCTTTACCTCAACACTCCAGATAAGACCGTCAGTTCTTTTCCCATACCTACTACCAGATTAGATTAGATCATTCTCAAATGTATTTAATGTTCTGTGTTCATATCATTTCTTGCCCTTTTCTATTTTCCCTCCCCTGGTTCAGGGCTTTGAAACACCGCTCCACTTCGCCTGTAAGTTTGGATGTCCAGATGTGGTCAATGCCCTGTGTTCTCATCCTGACACCGATAAGAACTGTAAGAACAAGGATGGCCAGAAGCCTTGTGATGTAAGGAGTTATATTTGAACACTTTTCTTCATGTAGAAACCACACATGCAGGGTAAAAAAACAATAGCATAGGCTGTCGTTGCCGGATGCTCTAAGATAGAGAGGGTTCATGAATGTGTACATGCAACGTATGGAGGCTGTCAAGCAGCTGCCCAGCGTAGCACAATGCAGCCGAACCCTGACGCAGTAGTTGCAGAGGAATACGCTCACTTAAGCTGTGACCTTTTTAAACCCTTTTGGCAGCGATCACTCGATGAACACTGTAAGCTAAACTTAGATCAGCAAATTGTTTGCTTAGTTGAGCTGACAACAGCTGCATTGCAGGACATGTTGTCATTTTGTTGTTCTCCTGTTCCACAGCTTATTTGTAGCAGAAAAAATAAAACCCAAGAAGTTAAAGAGAGGATTAAAGACTACTTGGAGGGTAAGGATACACACATTTCTCATGACATTGAAATTTGGTGTTACCCAGAGATGCAGTCTACTGTGTTATTAAGTATACATATACTCAATGAGGACTGGTTGAAGAGACATGTAACATCTTGGAGTTTAATATTTTTTTACCTTTTTTAATTTTTAAATCATTCTGTCATCATACATTGCTGACAGTAGTCATTAGAAGTTTGAGGTGCAAGTGTAAATGTATGGGACCATTTAATAAACTACTAAAGTTCCCATCACTGCTATCATCACAGTAAATGAATGCAGACCGTGACTCCTTAGTGCGTCTTGAAAAAGGCTCTGTTTACATTAATTCATTTCACCATTTCTTCGTGTCGGCGTCTTGCAAACTATTTACATTTACACTGAAACGGGGATCGGCTGATTCGCTAGTCACATGACTAATCAGCCATCACATCACATGATCGCCCTTGCATCTGGAGCATGAGCAACTGCTTTATATTCACAGATTTATCAGGGCTGCTCTGGACATTCGAAAGTTCTCGCGCCATTCTTCGGCGACAACAACTTGGTCCACGAAATTGTCCCACCATGCGCTGCTTCTTCCCGGTCTAACCCAAAAGCGGCGCTCCATGTACGTTGCTGCTGTGGCTGGGTTCTCATTATAAAAGCCGAGTAGCTAGAGCTCAGCACTGCGTATCCCCGTTTCTCCCCGTTTACAACTGCTAAAATCAGCATCGTATGCGAATGCTTACGTGGGCTCCGGCGTATTTGAATCCTTCCACCTGTGAAGTCGTATTCCAGTATTTCAGTGTAAATGGACAGTGCATCCGCGATAGAAACGATATAGAAACAGATTAGTATAAACGGACCCTAAGACTCATGCCATGAAACTTGCTTTCTTGCAGACCGATGTTATATTCCTTTGCTAAGGGCCACTGACAACACCTCTCAGCCCATCATTGGTGCTCCTTGGTCACCCGAGTCCTCAGAGAGTCTGTCACTGATACAGCGGCACACAAGAAGTCCCATGGATCCTTTGATGACAGTCACAGCCTTTGCTGGCCCGTTGAGCCCTTCCAAAGTAAGTTCCGTACCACCTGGCCTGCATTCATTCCTTTTTTTTTTTTTAAATCAAAACCACCATCACAAAAAAGTTGCTGACCAGAATGTGTTGTCCTGCTCTATAGGCTGATGATTTTCGCCGGTCCTGGAAGACACCACCCAGAGACAGGGCAAAGGTCTTCCACCACATTCTGAAGTCGGATCCTGACAGAGGGGCAGAGAGAGTGGGCAGGTACATCTAAGTCCTTATTCTACTTTTCACATGTAGTATTTTCTAAAGATACAATAGTACTACTGAAATTCTACTTGTGGAGGACATGCTGCACTTGGTTGATGGTACATTTACACTGATAGTCAGTGCATCTTTATGTGAAATCATGAGACAATTAAAGAAAAAAGTAAAAATCAGCCAAGACTTCAGAAATAAGATTCTGAAGTTGGATATCAGCATGTTGTCAGCATATGAGCCTTTCCAGGTACCATGTTCATGTACAGATAACAACACCTATGAATCACACTCCACCACACCACACCACACAGCAAGGTGTACCTTAGGTCTTCTAGGAATGAACATTCACATGATGTGAAATGTGCAGATCAGTGTTAGAACAACCGTAAAGATTGTTGCTGGAGGAAGCTGTTCCTGTGGTGTCTGCATTATATCTGCTGTAAACAAGTATATCCATATAACCTTTATAGCTGCTAAATAAAGAAGATGGGGATGTTTGCCAGTATTAAATGTCAGGAGTTGGTCAAATCTCAACTGGAATATATTTACTAAGTTAAGTGTAAACCAATTAATCTGCAAGTTCATCAGCCAGTTCTCCTAGCTAAGATTAATGCTATCATTTACAACTGCAGTGAACCCATTCATGAGAATGTTCTGATTTGTGTGAAACTATTTTAGAGAGGTCTTTGGTCAACGGTATGGATATTTTTAAGAATCTGGAATGTTAATGTTAAACTTTATTGCTCTATACATCTAATCCTTTAATGCTTTTAATGATTAAAAAAAATAAATAAATAAAGAGTAATAATCTAAAATGATTGTTCTTGATCTTCAGAGACCTGGCACATGAGAAGGGCCATCCTTGGGCTGAGTTCTGGGGCTTCCTCGACAGTTTTGTGGATCTGTCAACAGCCGAGGGGCTCCGCAAGCTGGAAGAGTATCTGAGCAAGAAAGGTTTCAGTCCACGAGCTCATGAGGGGGCTGGAGAGAATGAGACCAGCAACAGGTTTAAAACCCCCTCCCCAGGTACTCTTCCACATATGTGAGAAGCTGCAGGCCCAGACAAAGTCTGAAGTGCTGAAAAGGGAAATGGACTATGTACATTTCAGATCTTCTACCCTGAATAAATGTGTTATTTGAATTAATGTTCATGGAAATATGGTGCAGTCAGTGTTATGTTTTCTGACATAGCCTGTTTCATGTATGATATGCCCTGAAGAGTTAACAAGTCTGCTTTTGTTATTCTTCATCTCTGGTTCTAGGCAAGCCCAAAAAGTTCTGCAACTCGATTTCTGTTGGTGCCTTCCTGGACGAGGGCGACGATATCAGCCTTGAGGAGATGAAGAACCGGCAGAACGCAGCACTTACCAGCATCACCTCCTCAGCTGCATCCAAGGACGTCCTGAAAGGAGCTGTGGGGGGGCGTGAGTTCCACATTGCACTGCACCACCGTGGGGCGGACCTGATTGAGACTGCTGCCGAGCAGGACCTTCTGTGCTGCTGCAGTGATGGCCTCTTATCACCCGGCATGGTTTGCAAAAACGAAGTGTGCTCTTCCTCCCAGGATAGGACTCACAATGGAGATAAGGTGTCTCCACGCACTTCCCTGTCCTCTTCTTGCTTGCTGTCGCCCATTTCCAATCTCATGGTGGAGTTTGAGCGCATGTCGCTGCAGGAGTCCCTGGACAGTCCCACAAGCTGCAGGGAGAGAAGGAGTAGTGGCGGGAGTCGGCACAAGGATCTCCGTGACTCCTACAGCTCGTCCTCAGCAACAGACCTGAGCTCTGGGCTGAACCGCCTCTCTCTCAGTCATAGCAGTCAGGACAGTAAAGCTGTGGATGGAGCAGGGAGGAGAACAGAGGGAGAAGGTACAGAGGAGAGGAACACCAGCGGCAGCTCAGAGGAGTACTTTGAAGCTGAAGAGAGTCTGGAGGTACCGAGTAGGACTAGGGGGTCAGTGTCAGGGGTGCGCAACGTCTGTGCAAGGTCCAAGTCATGGGACCATGGAGGCAGAGACCTGAGCAGCTCAGGATCCTCTGGTTCCTCGTATAAGTCTTTAGATAACTCCCATGAGTTTCTGCCCAGGACCCCACCGCACATTAGAAGAGGACTTTTTATTGAGGGGTGAGTAACACTGGTTTCTCTCCAGAGAATTATGCTGGTTGAGACGTTTACATAATTTACAGTCAAATAGAAAATGCTGATAGCAAACAATGACATTTTTCAAGTTAAACTCTGTCTAGTCACTGTTGAATAACTCTAAAAGTAAGTAGCAGATCTATTGATTGAGTTAATTAGTTTGGGGTTCTGTTGTTCTGTACAGCATGATGCAGCACTCACTATCCAGTTCCACTGCCATTTGTGGAATGACTCGTTGATCCCCCCCATTATGACATGATGCTTGATAATGACATAGTTGATGAGTCTTGCGTGCTTTTACAGGGATTCACCAACTAAACTCGACAGAGAGGTCCTACTGGCAATAACGGATGTCGACGTTGACCCCCAAACGTTTCCCAGCATACACAAGTGGAAGAGCACATTGAAGTCATACTCTGCTTCGGACATGCAGAGGTCAGTGGGCTTCACTCAATTTATTCCAAAGGGTGGTTGTTCATTTCATTTAATGTTAGCTGTTGTGATCTGTAAAGGAAGATTTTTAGTTTCAGCAGCTGACGAAGTCTGATTATTTGCATTAAAGGCTTAAAACTGATATTCACGGTATGAGAAACGTTTAAAATAGTTTTTTTCTTCATAAATGTTCCCTTAAACTTGTTCAGATGGACACAGAAGCACTAAATGCTGTTAGAGAACCCAAATAAATGTAAGGCTCATTTATTTATTGAGGAGAATTGGTCCCTCATTGCATATTTGCGAATGGCGAAAGTTTGAAGCTTTGCACAGAAAGGAGCATTTCTTTGTTTGAGTACTGATTATTGATTTCAGTTTTATGTTCAGAAGAGCACCAAAACTGGGAGGTTAGTGCGTTTCCTCAGATTAACTGCTCCTTTCATGTCCTCTAAAACATGTCGTTAGCTTTAAACCAAGGCTGTGACTTGGTCAGTATTCTTGTTTGCTGACTTGCTGCATGAAGTTCTTTCTCTTGAGATTCAGTTCACCACAATGTGTTAAGACAATTTGTAAGAATTTAAAGGAGTAATTTGGAATGACTTGTTTCATCAGTGGCATAAAGCTGTCCTGTGATAAAGCTGCAAAAATCACACTGCCACTTTCCAGGGTTCCCACGGGATCTTAAAAATTCTTAAATTTGGAACTTTAAATCTAAGGCCCGCGACTCTGAAAGCCTCCCTTTGGTTCAACAACACACACATTAGGCCCACATCGTGGTCTAAACCAATCAGAGATAGTTAAGGGCGGGACCCCCCTCTGATTGGCCGTGGTCCAGATATTCCTGTACATGTGTGTATGTTTGAAAATGCGCGTGCTGCGGTCAGACAGAGAGAGTTGAGTGGCCTCGGCCCATCAGATTTAGAGTGAAAAAAGCTGCGGATGATAAGATGAAAAGAACGATTGACAACTTCTTCATGAAGAATAGGTTCATTCCCACTGTAGGAACCTTTTGCAGTTCCTATAACCTTTTCAGTAATAGGGCCGTTTTTCCCCGCATTCACACATACAGGAACTAGGGACCACGGCCCCATTTTAGCTCCTTCTCCGAGACTGGGTCTTTTCTGGGTTCCATAGGAACACATATGATATAGGTGTTTGGTGGTTGCTAGCTTGTCAGATTGCCGCTTCTTGTGGCCTCGCCGTTTTTAAAAACTACTGTTGCAGCTACGAAGTTTTCTTCTCGCCTTACTTTTCGCGTATTTTGTTTTGTTTTGTTTTCTTTTGAGTGTGGCGCTTAAGAGGTTGTTTCAAGCTGGTTTTCCAATTGTACGCTTTTCCAAGTGGTGTCATGTGCATGTAGCAGAATCATTACAGCAATGGAATGAAAGAAACAAATGTAACCATCAGCGTTGATGTGTGTTGTGTAGCTGGCCCAGCCCTGCGGTAAAACCCCGACTCAGGATGCAGCATCAGACCCCCGGCTCCCCCATCAGCGGCCTGATGTCTCCTACTGGTCGCTTCAGTCCTGTCCGCCACGCTGCCTCACCAGACTTCAGCCCCAGCCGTTACAGCCCTGCCAATGTTAGCTACATTCAGCGCATCCGCCTCAGGCACTTGAACGAGCCACATCTGTAAGCGGCACCATCTCCTTCGCCTGTCCTGCAGCCATACCCTAACCGAGCCCCGCCCGTCCGCTCTCGCCACTACAAGCGCAGACACACCAAGGTCACAGCACTAGAGCTCAGAAACCTCAAACCTGACAGAAATATGCACAAGTGTATGGATAATTTCTATTAAAAAAGAAAAAAAGGACGCCTCGATCATTTCTGTACTGTATGGGTGTGGACCATGTTTATTTAATGGTAATGTTGTTTGTGGCTAATGTATTACACCTGTATCAGATCCTGGGTCAACTTTTTTTGGATATCATAAACACAAGCCACAGTTCCCACAGTCAGTTCACTAAAACCAGAGAGGAACCATCAACAGGACTGTGTAACTGAAGATGTTGTTTAAAAAAAGGAAAAAATAATAAAAATAATCATTTTTTTTTGTATGTTGGTCGGTAGCACAAAAATGTAATGTTTTTATTAATGGTGTTTAAACCAACTGCCATTTCCTGTGTTTTTCCTCAGTTCAGGAATTGCCTTAATTTTCTGAAGTGAGGGATCAGATCTTGAATTGTATGAAAAATAATGGGGGGGTTAGATCTTCCATGTTTTTATTTACGGTAGTTCTTTATTAATGCATATATTTTCCATGTTTTCTTTGTGGTTCCTGGACATGTCTTGACTTTTACTTTTTGCCAATAATGGCGGCCTTAAACTGTGCCATTTTCTTCTGTTTCTTTTAATAAATATTTGTTAAATGTTTCCTGCAGTGTATGAATGATGACACACACCCATCAGTAACAATGTTTTGACCCGTTTGAGGCTGAACTTAACCCAGCCTGCAAAAAAGCTGTAGTGATTGTTTTCTCTTCACAACCACAGAGGGCAGAGAGACTAAAACCTAATCCAATAGCAACACAATCCAGACCCATTTAATAATTTCCTATGACCTATGAAGATAATCTGAACAGAAATTGCCTTATGCTTACAAAGAAAACACATGATTAGATCAGCTGCATTTCGCTGCGAGTTGAGTCTCAGTACTTATACCCTTTTTTTATATTCCAAGAGGTCATTTGTGACTTGTCAATTTAAAAATGGTGCTCAACGGAGCTTGTATGCACAAAGTTGTGTGCCAGGAATTTCTTTTGGCTGAAATTAGCTTATCGTGAACTCGTGTACGTGTCAGGTTCTTGAAGTTATTCATAACCTGTTGAGTTCAATGGTTATGTTTATGCATTTAGCGGACGCCTTTATCCAAAGCGACTTACAAATGAGGATATAACATGGAGGATTGTGAACGTGCTAAATCTTCCTGTATAAAGTTTGTCTGAATAAATTCAGTGCTTTTTTTTTTCTTTTCTTTGGAGGGTTCATCTATGTTTTGGGGAGCCTATTAAATAGAGTATCCAAACTGCCCCACTTCTGTTGAAAGAAATGTTCTGAATGTATCTTTATCGGAGAGCACAGCCTCCTTTCACTGAGAAGATTGTATCGTCATCCTCGTCCTCTCAGGTGACAAAAGATCAAATCTGGTCTGAATGTTTATGAATGTGGAACTTTGCAAAAATGCACCTAAAAAACTTAAACATGCTTCTTCTGCTTTTAGCGTTGTGCTTTATTAAAATAAAAAAAAATAATAATTTCATGATGAATTCTTTCTGTATGTCTAGACAGAATTTGCTTTCAGTTAATAAACCATCACCCCTACATCGATTTCCACCGTTGCTTTTCTCCAATAATTTCAGAAGAAAAGAATTCGAGGCATTGATAATTATTTATCACACATAACCCTCAGTCAAATTTATAGCTAATGGCATTAATTACATGTACAACAGCAATACAAATAGAACTTTTTTTTTTGGTTTAAAAATCAGTCACTTGTGTGTAAAAATCCTAAATTACATTCTGAAGTTGCAATGCAGCTGTAAATGCTTCTGTAGGTGTTGTATGGCACGGAAGTCACCACAACACCGCCACCAACACACAGTGTGATAACACTATGGGTACATCAGTTACAAAAGAAAAACATCCAGTAATTTTCAAGACACTTGAGGAGAAAACTGAGCTTTGACCCTGCAGCCGACCCTGTTCTAGAAACCTGCTGTGAGTTGAGCCATCAGGTCCGTGTTAGTTTGTCCGGGGGCATGAATCCTGCATCTCCCAGGGTCCTGAGGGCCACTCTGCCGCTTGGACGGATGGTGAGCCATGTGATGCTGCCATTATTCAAGCCCATGCGCAACCAGCCTTCTGGGGGAAATTGGAGCGCCCTTAAGAGGGGAAAAAAAAAAAAAAAAAGATTAACCGTTTCAGTTCTACAGCATATGCATCTCTAAAGGGGAACAGCAATCCTATTTATTTAATAAATTAGAAACATCCTGTCACAGAGTGAAGCAGAAAGACTGGTACTAAAATTCCTTACCAAACTATCCCAAAAATTTTCTGAAAAGCTTCTGATGACAATTACAGGAGAGATTTCGCAAACTAGCTTCTCCTCATTTGTTACGTGCAAAGTCCAAGACAGAATTAAAAAGTCTTGTACTCGCAAATGAAGTTCCAAATGACAAAGCTTCATTGTATAAGACCTTATAGTTACATATATTTTCTCAACAGAGCACTTCGCTCTCAGACTGCTCGCTTACTTGTGGCTCCTAGAATTTATAAGTGTAGAAGGGAGACAAGACCATAATGATATGAGCCCTTTCTTGTGGAAGCAGCTCCCAGTTTGGGTTTGTCTCTACCTTGTATTTTTAGGTTTAAAACTTTACTTTTTGATCAATCATGTAGTTGGTGTTGGCTCAGATGATCCTTTTAGTCATGCTGCTATAGGTCTAGATGGGCTGGGGGAGCTCCTCGCTATGCCATCTGCCATTTCAGTAGTCTCCGACTTTGCGTTTCTCCGTTAGGAAGTATTCCTGGCCTGGTGTTTGCGTCCGTCCTACCCTCTCACCCACAAACTGATCGAGGCAGATGGCTACCTTTCCGGAGTCTCCTTGGTGCTGAAGCTTCCTGTTAAAAGTTGCACATCTCCACTGTCACCCAGTTGAAGATTGCAAGTGAACTTTATAAACTAATTCAAACAAATACCGAAAGTTAATGTTATCCACTACAATTGTGTTTTTAACTGTTACTGGAAGTAAGGCTCAATCTGTTTTGGCCCCAGCTTTCGGTTGAAAAGCCACAAATTTCTGTATCGCGATATGTTTTCTTCAAATGTGAATTGAATGTTCACCGATGGGGAATTAAACTAACATTTAGGGAAAACTGCATTGTGTCTAATGCAGTTACATGGTTGCGTGTTTCAGGAACATTCATTTAAACGAAATAGTTCAGACTTTTTTGGGGAAAAAAAATACACTTAATGATTTCTATCATCTTATCTAACTTCCAGCAGCGGATTAAACTGGGAGCACAATGACGAGAACAACAATAACAAAGAAAAAAAACCTAAAACTCTTTTGGGAAACGACAGAAACAAGTGGTTGGCAAAGAGCAAAGCAAAGAGCAACAGGGACAAATTCTGGCTTCAGCTGAGCCACTGCTGACACAAACCTGCAGACAAAATAACGGATGACATTGGCATGACACACGATGATCTCATAGCTGTCCTCCTTCTGTTTGGGGTCAGCTCGGTGGATGTAGCGCCGGAAGGCTGCCTCAATGCGAGCTCCGTCTTCGTAGTACTGCTGGAGGATGGTAGAGAGGCTGAAAGCTGCCTTTGTCACATGAAAGGGTTCCGTTTGAACCCCTTGTTCAAAACTGAGTCAATACAAATGGCTACAGTGCACTGCAGGGAATGTATGAAGAGTTTCATTCCAAAAGGTAAGGCCAACTGTGCGGGGGATGTTATCTTAATAAAAGGCTAAAATGAACACATAGGTGACCACAACAGCTGCTGCTCCATGGCAGATTGTTTTCAGGATTGCTCTATTCAATCCTATCCTGTGCATATAGCTAAATAAATGACCAAACTACATAAAAAAAATAAAAATAATCAACTAGCTGCCAGACACCTTTAAACTCAGGCCTTTTGGAAATGAACTCTTCCTATAACCCATTCCTTTGGCAGAGCACTGATGTATTGGCTGAGTTTTGCATCTGTGAGCCTAAATAAGCACATGATATGACTCCTGCACAAACATATGGTCAGCAGAAACTGATCTAAACAAGGATATGCAAATACAGAAATAACAGGCCCACACCCACTCTAGGGGAGAGCGGATGTAGCTTCTCTCACCACAGCGTCAGGCTTCCAGTGAGTGACAGGTGGAACTGGCTCAATAGGTGCACCCTCTCTCAGCAAGTCACAGCTAACCAGGTCTACTCCTAAACCCCAATGACATTTTAGGAGAGAATGTTCATCTACATTTTGTGATTTCCATTCTGTTCATCACTAACAGTTAGAAGCTGGTGATGGTGGCAGGATGGTGGCATCTTTTGGCTACCTGGGAGGTGTTTGCTGATGATATTTGCAGTCTCTGTGGCCCTGGCCATACTGGAGTGAATCAGAATATCATATTTCAATCCCAGAGCTGATAACCTCTGACCTGTAAACTCGGCCTGCTCACGGCCTGCAAGTTGAGAGAGAAAGATCATTACAACAAGCGGTGGATCTTTCGGAAACATTTGGAAAGGGAAATGAGAAAACAGACAAGATTTCTCGCAGCAAATGCAGTCTGATTGTCAGTTCAAAATAACTACGATATGGACCTAACGGCGTGAGGATCCTCTCCTTGTCACTGTTGCCGCTCAGGTTGTACTGCGAGTGTCTGATGAGGAGGATGTTACGCGTGGCTTTTGGCTTGCTGTTGTCCTGATCAGAGCTGGGGTCTTCGGTCACACTCTCTTTCTTCTTGCCATTGGACAGTGTCGACGGGTCTCTCCTGGACAGAATAAAGACGGGTGAATTTGGGATTAAAGGTGGCTTACCTCAGAGAACGGAAAAGTGGATTAACCCAGTAATGGTTTGAGATCACGAGCAGTATGTCGGTTTGAAGAAGTTCTCTGGACCTAATTTGACAAATCCCTTCACTAAACAGGATTTTAAGCAATAGCTTTTGACAGGACTTATACGGCAGCAGAAATGTATTTCATGGAATACCATCATACTTAAAATAATCCTTATAGTCCCTCCTTAAATATGGAAAGCGTATATTATAGCTACTTTCTTTTAACAAGATGTTAAATTGAATTAATGTTGCAGTTTAATTTCTCCTCTCTTACATACAACTTAAACTGACCTACTTGGTGTAACGTTCCACACAAAAACGAAAGCAGGAAAATAAAGGGGCATGAATGGTACCATATTCACAGAAACAAAGCATCGATAGATACAATACTTGTCCCAGTTGAAGTCCCAGGGGCGTCCTGTCGGGACTGGTGTGTGGTTGGACGGTGTCCACGCCGGCTGAGCAGCTTGGAGGACGCTGAATCTCGACCACCGAGTGGCCACCTCACCGCGGTGCTCACCGAAGTATCCGCGAGAGTCTGCAGCGGCAGCCGCGAACACCAAAACAGCAGAGCCTCCAGCGAAGCCGCAAATAAGTTTCAAAGTTTTCCTGTACGACATCCTGCGAGCCGCCGAGGAAGCAAACTAATGCCAGCTAATTAGCTGAGCTTAACTGGTGTGCAGTAAATGAGAAGTGAAGCCGTTTCTCCTCAAAAGGATATCACTTTATGTTGCTTTAAGCGACGTTTTGCTTTGATTGGAGCTCCAGCGATGTTTACTAAACAGTTACTCTATGATAACTATCTAACGGGCGTCGATTTTCAGGTTCAAAATAAGAACGTGAAACAGAAACAGTACGAGAGGTAGCAAGCTAATCAGAGCAGGTTCTTACAAGCACTACGGTGTCCTAACGGAGTCAAAAATAAGCGTTCGCTATACCGTTCGAATTCCGATATTTGCCACATGAGGGCGCCATAATCCATAAATTCACCGTAACAATTTAGTGGACCCTTTAGTGCTCCTAACTAATTGCTCCCCAAGCTGGCTTTGTAAATCAGCATGCAGCTTTTCAATTAGAACAAATATGTTTGCTTATATGAGGCTTTATTCAAATTTACAGAAGGAGCCACTCATTATCTTTTTTTTGTCGTTGCTCTTTCATCTTTTCTCTATATTTGTACCAGGTGGAAGAATAATGGATGCATGATAACTACACCGAATTAAAGACTGAAAGTTGACCCTGTAAAAATGACTGTTTTGTCGGTGAGTAAATGTAGAGAGATGAGTAAAGAAACATGCCATGCCAGAATTTAGATGAAGTTTGGTGTCACTCACCATGCGAACACCGTCTAAACCAGCCCCAAAGGAGCGTAACAGATAACCAACTTAAATTCTGAGTGACGCTTTGATATGATTTTTTTTTTTTTAACATGGAGTCGATAATTAGACAGTTTCCGAGAAAAGCAGGTTGCATAAAAATGATTCCGTCCGACGAAATGTAACGTAATCAGCATTTTATCTAAATCTTAAAAAAAAAAAAAAAGTACATTAAGACTCAGGTTTTGAAGCGAGGCTCCACCTTTTCAAGCGGTTCAGAGTGACCTCAGCAGTGGGCTGGATTGTAAGGGTGGGATTTCCAGGCTTTCACAGAGCTCTATGTATTCCTGCCTCCAAACATCTTGGACCTATGCGGCTTCAGCGATAGCAAAGACGGACTGGTTGTACCGCTCATAGCTCCAGAGAGGCCCACACATTGCACTCTGGATGTGAATGTGTATTTTCTTCTACATGCGCCTCCAATCGGAATAATTAACTAAGGAATGTGGGAATTACAGAATGCCCAACAGCGCTGGAAAGAGATTTAAACCCACCAAATACATCCCGGTGTCCACTGCTGCCACACTCCTTGTGGGATCGACCACTTTATTTTTCGTTTTCACGTAAGTTCGCATCTCTCCGTGCTCTCATTCTGTGCGTGCCAGGATTTTCTTCAGCTGTATGCATGCGCACACATTACTCAGACAAAAAGTGCTTTGTAGCGGCAAGTTTTTTTTGCACGGGTGGATTGAGTCACTTAGGTGGGATAAGCGGTCTTAAGGGAGAGTATCTGCCCCAGCTGAAAGCCTGGGCGCTAGCGGATCTGAAATGGTGATGCGAAGAGCAGCCGTACATGCTGCCTTTCCTGTGCAGCCTCACGCAGGTCATTGAGCCGCAGTAGCTGCAAGGGAAACTTCCAATAAGACAGGCAAGTTGGACAAGGCTTGTATGTGCAGGGGACCGCACATTAGGCCTCAAACACCCGCTTTCCCCCTCCGAGGAGGAGATGCCGCAGGCGGTCAAGGATGCAATTGTAATGGTTGAAGCTATCCCAACAGACGATTTGTGTTTGACTCATTCACTCTCAGTTAGTCTATTTGGAAGAATTGTAAAAGTGGGATGCTGGCGGGGTTTGCCGTGACCGCTGAGCATCATTGCATCTGCTATCATGTTTTTTTTTTTTATGAAAAGGTTTTCCTTTTCATTAAGAGTTAAATGAGGATTAAAAGCGCATTTCTGTTCTCTGATGGGCAGCTCCATCCACAACAGTTGCACTCACACACAGTCTATCAAGGACCCACAAGTTGGAGGGCTTTTGCCCCCATGCCTCCCCATCTAATGAAGGAGGAAGTCAGTGCCATGAGTGTAATGCCAAGCTTACACAGTAGCGACCAGAGATGACTATTCTCAATCATTTCTCCCTTATCTCCTGTACTGATGACACTTAGGTTATCAGTGAAATCAGCCCCATCCCATGTTTCACATGTTTTCCATGTTTCAGTTCCCATTGTACGTCTGTGTGCTGAGGAGTGAAACCGCTGCGTGTGTTTCACTGCATTTTAATGACCACAGGGAATATGATAGATGATGTGATTCACTCTGTGATACATGAAGAGATTAATTTGCCTTGGCTACAGTTTTGTTTTTAAAGAGAACACAAATTTGATTTGTTTTACGATACTATAGCAGGACAACACTGGAATGGCTTCAGCTGCACCCAGCTGGCTCAGCTTTGATTCAGTGGCCCCACACTGAAGGAACCTTATGGTGTTCTGAGGCTTCGCTTGTAGGCTGTATTGTGTCTTTAAAAATCCCAGCACTCCTTGACGTAGTACCAATCGCTTTGCATAAACAAATGGCCTGATTTACAACTCCTGATACGGAGTGGGTGTGTTATGATTTAATATGAGATCAGGAGTTGAGTTCCACTGTTGGCAAACAGCAGAAGTTAGAATGTTTATCTCTCATAGACAGTCTTTAGTCCTTCTTCTGTGTCACTCTGCACCTTAAGGTTCATCCCACAGCAGATGGTTCAAGGCTGGGGATTAAGACTTTACTTTGTTACTCCTGCATTTCCCAGTTAAAAGCCCAAAGGATTTGAGTTTTGTGTTTGGACCCTCCTGGGGAGCAGCACACATAGAAGGCTGTTCCATCTCATTCTCAAACACACACAATGGGCCTCATGCAAGAACATTTTCGTATTTTTATTCTAAATTTCTCTCACTTTTTTCGTACGAAGGTCTCGTGCGGAGACGCCACGTCAGATTCAACAAACGCTCTTAACTTCGGGAAAAGTGTGTAAACGACCTGCATAAATGATGAATCCCACCTGTGCGTATCTGAGTTCACGTGCACGAGGATAGTAGATTTGAATACTCCACGCCCAAAATTATACCATATAAGGCTGTGCTTCCTCTCTCCTGTGCCAGGAAGTGTGAGTGTTGAGTCATGAGAATGGCATCAAGGCGCAAAAAGAACAACTTTAGGGGCTCTGAGACTGAAGTTCTGCTTTCAGGTCCAAAAATGAAAATCTGTCATTTTTAGCAGAGTCAGCAGTGGAATTACGGGACCTGCTAAAGCGAAGAAATGGGAAGCAATTACGAGTGCTGATAATACCATGTCACCGAAATAAAAAAATAAATGGTTTGATATGAAAATGGCTTAAAAAAAACGTCTCGCCATGGGCAGGCGCTCGATGACTGCAACTAAAGCCGTGCAATCAGTTGTTGCCTCATCATGATGGCACTTTGATGGGGTGGTCCATGAGGGGGTCTTCTGGCACCACAGCTTCTGGTCTGCCTGGGCTGGTTCAGGTGGAGACCCTCGTTCATGGCAATATTGCGCCATGAACGAGGTATCGAGACACACCCACCTGGCCTTCAGCTCAGTGCGCTCCACGACAGCACGAGCACGGGGGCTTTGATGCGTATATGTGTCTCGTGCTCCAATTATGTTTGGCAGTCCAGCCACGGCATGAAAGTCCCTCTTAATTTGTACTTGTTGGACAGCGGTGTGTGGGAATTTGATGTACCATGGGTGATAAACTGATGAGAGCTTTGATGACCAAGGGGAGCGCACGGCTCACAGAGGACTGGGACACCCCCGATCCGTCTCCAGTCTCCCTCTGAAAGGTTCCAGTGGCCAAATATCCAAGGGTGGTGAGGACCTGGACGTGTGGTGGAATTGGGTTTGATCGGCGTGTTTTTCTCTGGAGTTGTGGCTCTAGCAAGCTGCATATTTGTAGCAGAACAGTCCTTGGGAATCTTAATCGCGATGTCAGCCATTCGTCTGTCTCCAGATGGATATCTACACGGTCTCTTCCAAGAGCCTGACGCACTAAGGCATCCGAAAGTAGAAAATCAGCCGCTGCGCTTCCCGTTACAGATTCAAATGAACCTTCAATTAGAGCACAATTTAAGTCAAACAGAATAATGTCAGCATAATTATGGAGTATAATGTATATTTATTTATGTTTTCTTCAAAGTAATTAAATATACAATCCATTAGTCAAGCAAACTTGATTGGAATAACAGCGGACTATTTTACGAAACTCCTACGACAGCTCTGGATCACTCGTAAATTCTGTTCGTACCTGAAAGAAAACGTAAAATACGAAAAGATTGGTGAATGCGCAAATTCTCTTAAATCACTCGTACGGACGATTTAAGAACAAGTCTGTGCGTACGAACGGTTCTTGCATGAGGCCCAATGTGTCCTTTATAGTGAATCCATTCTAGCCTTGAGTTTGCCTGCTTTGAAAAGCTACATAATTATAGTGCAAGCCAGAGAACAAAAATCTCTAAGCTAAATAACCATGCAACTAGTACACAAGTTGGAGCATAGAGAGGCACATGGCCAACGGGGGTCAAAGGTTTGCCAGTCTGGCATATACTTACACACACACATGTGTAAGTATATGCACACATGTGTAAGTATATGCAGAGTGCCAAGGACACGCAATTCTTTTTTTATTCTTGGACCGCAGTGTGTTAAAGGTCTCAGTGTTGCCATCAGACCAATTGGTGTCATACGGTTAATGGAGGATGAGACCTGGTAGCGGCATTGGCTTACACACACACACACACACACACACACACACACACACACACTTTCCATGTAGTATTACTGTGTTTGGCTTTGGCTTACTGACGCCTGACAGTTTGTGTTTCCTGCAGAGACTGAATTAGAACACTATTAGTACAGAATTATTTATATATCCCCACAGCATGGCCTCACCTCATCACAGAAAATACTGATGACAAATGAAGCTTTTAGTTACCATTCAACCATCATAATATGATCACCGCCTTATCCGTGTCTATCAAGAGACTTTATCAGGCAGTAGCTCAGACATCTTTGTGTTTAAAGGACAATTTCGGTCGTTTACAACATCCAGCTGTATTGCCCAATCTACCCATGATTTAGCCATAGCAAAGACGCAAGAAAATGTCATCCGACCCTGACAGTGTTGCTTGCACGGAGATTTCAGACCGACAACATAGCCATGGGGGCATCAATTTATATTGTGTTTTAAACGCTATTTTTATACCTCTTCTACAGCCCCAAACAACATAACACTTACGTGGTAGTGAGTAGAGGGTCCCTAAAGCCAAACCGAAGTGTACCGAGGTCTTCATGTGGTCGGATATAGAGTCCAGAATGAATTCAATCAAGCCAGTACCTGCTCTCAATCAGAGCTCTTCCGTTAACATGAGGCTATCTCACGCGAGACATCACGTCACGTGAGTCCGTAGTTGATTGCGGAGTGTGGAGTAACTCGCTCTGGAAAGTCACAATTTCGTTGCCGTTCTTTTTACAAACATAGTCCAGTATTTCTTTTGAAAGTGAAATGAAGTTGTATGCAACAGCAAAGCCTAGCTTACTAACAGGTTGGAATTTTGAAATGTCACGTGACGTGATGTCTCGCGTGAGATAGCCTCATGTTGCGTCTTTGCTATGGCTAAATCATGGATAGATTGGGCAATACAGCTGGATGTTGTAAACGACCGAAATTGTCCTTTAAGTTTGTACCAAATCTGTGCTTTTGCAGGAAGCCTTTTTTTTTTTTTTTTTTTTTTTTAACTTAGCAATTCCTCAGAAAACCTTAATCGCTGCCTTTGACCATATGCCACATGGATAACCTATCCAGGAAAAAGAGCTGCCAGGCTGGCCCTTGGTTGCCAAGCCTAACAGTCCACATGTAAAAGTATGCACTCACTGGATCATCTGGACAGCACCAGTGTTCAGCAGTTTTTTGCTATGCTGAGGTGAATTATGAGGTAGTCAGTGGTGGCAGCTGGAGTCTGTGTATCGCCGGGCTGAGAGCAAAGCTGCGCCCGAGAACAGGCCGACAGAGAATCTAATCTTCGGCTTCCACATCTGTTTCCTCCTTTTCACTGCAGATCCAATGAACCGGGCCTCATTCAGATCTCAGTCCTTTGTGTTGCGTTTGTCTTTAAATCGAAGGCTCTTGTAGAGATTCTGGAAGGAATTTCCGACGCGTCAGACGAGAAGGTGCAGAGTTGTCAGAATCAGTTGACATTCAGCTGTCATTTTTGTTTGCCCAATACAATAAGTAAAGGAAAGCTGCACATGGTTTCCTATGTAACTGACTAATGATGTTGAGCTTTAGCCTCAGGGAAGCTACTTTCTTTGAATAAATCGTCCTCCATAGAAACTGAAAGAAGGATTACATATATACTTTGATTCTACAGCGATCTTGATATTTTCTGTTGATGGATGGTTGTGTAGAAGCATGAATCAATTAATGCACAATGTCTTTTTGCAAAAAGGGTTCTGGAAACAAGCTTGTTGTCATTAATGCCTCACTCCTTGGTAATGGTGTCCATCCTGTGGGACATTGTGTGCTCAAATCTGACTGTAGTTAAATGCGTTTTTGCTTTAACTCATCTTGTTTAAGCTTAGCATGGGAGCCAGACTCAACTAGCCTCTTTTTAAATACCCCTCAAATGACACCGTGTCTGATTTGGATTTAGTTTGTTTATGTAAGTGTCTGATTGAAGATGCGGTGTAAAACAAAGATTAAGATTGTCACAAGAGCAGAAAGAGGAAATTACTAATTGGACTAACAGCTCTTTCACTGTCAGTGCTCATTAACGAGCATTTTTAGAAACTAAAAACTAGAGAGGCTCAGATCCGCTGATGTGATGCTCATGCTTAGAAATGACTCAGGACTGGTGTTACATAAATTACCCCCCCAAAAAAACCCTCCCTCCCATGAGAGGAACAGATGCATATTCATGTTAACCATGTCATGCATGAGAAGTATTCACTGAAATGCGTCCCTCTCACGCTGTCACAGCATTAGCTTTCTGTCCCTCAGCTGAGGAAGATAAGCAGTGATCCTTTGGTCATGTCCCACTCAGGATAAAATTCTGATCATTTTGAGGAGGCCAAAAGGAGCCGATAAATGTAGAAGTTCACCAGGGCCAAAATGTCCCTTTGGTCTATTCTTAATATTCATGCAGAGAAGTCTCCTGCTTGGTAGAGATAGCCGCTTTATTTCATCAACTGCGGATAGACTCAGTGGCAGGTTGTTGCAGAGTGGATAACGTTGTCAGATTAGAAAGGAAGTAATATCCTGTGCAGGGTCTTCATTCATCAACAGTTTGGAGTGAGAGCCTGGAGGTTGATGACAGCAGTGCAGGGCTGTGTCACTTCTCACTGGTTAGTTAAGGGGACCTTATTTCACAAAGGGGAACATAAAGGTTTGGCTAAAGCTCTTTGTTTAACAAGACACTTCCATTGCCTTAAAACAACACTGAGTCTGTGCAGTGCTATTAAGGTTAATTTTCATTCATAGTGGTTTATGGTTTACCACAAGGCACATTTCCAACCTGTAATTTTTTTCCAGATTGACCTTTGCTTTCCGTAGCTCCACATCCACAAAGCTGCTGCAGCAGCTACAATCCCAATACTGTACTTTCTATTGTTGTTCTACTTTGTTGTGAAACACAAATACCAGTAAAAAAAAACCGAGCTGCTTATACAGTAGTGAGAAGGAATTGCTCCACCACCCGTCATTTCTTGATCTGATCAAAACCTAACAGTGTGACGCTTCCGTGAAACCTGAATAACCATCACAAGAAAGGTAGTGAATCCCAGCATTGCACAAACTAATCTTGCCCTTCTGGAGCTGCCATATTTCAGCCATGTCTTTCAGGTCCAGGTCTGTCCAGCTGTTGTGGCCCCTCAGAGTAAAGTTAGTTGTGGTTTCCAATGGAAGGAGGTTTATTAAACTCCAACAAACATCCTTAAGATTCCTAAGGGAACCGCAGAAAATTTAAAATATTTTCTTCAGTCTACTGTAGTTGACTTATTTTGTTGTCATTTTGTGTGAGCCCTGGATTTAGTTGCTTTTGTGTTACCAGGTTGACATGTGCAAAGGCACACTTGTAGTATACTGAATAGAAAATTAATTCAGAGTTGCTCTATCATCGTCCCCATATGAGAGCTTTCCTGCAGTCGGAGCAACGTTCCACCACCAGTATTAATGAGTAAAAGAGACCCAGAGAATAAAAGGCCAGCTCATTTAATCTCATTCCATCATTGGCTTTTCTGTTGCTGCTGGACAACTGGGTTAAGATAATGCTGACTGATCTTCGTCCATGACACTTACTGCATTTACAATGCATCCTGGAGCAAGGCGACTGATAACACTACATGCTACATACACACATTACATAAAGTTGAGCCGTCAGGCATGTCTATATTGGAGGGCAACGGTTTCCTCCAAGGGCTTAATGAGAATTCAAAAATTGAGCTCATTGTTTGCAGATCAGCATGATTGATCATGAATTAATTTAAATCATGAATGTCCTAATCTGTAGCAGCACGTGATTAGAATCTAACTTGTGCATCATGGTCTTGGTGTGATTTATTTATTTTTTTCCACACATGTTAAGCTTTAATAGAAATCAGTGCTTTCTGAAATTAGTCCGCCCTCTTTATTCCAAACTCTGAGCTGCCAGTCTTTCATAAATCAGAAAAAATCTGATGTGTGTTAAAAACAAGGAGGAAATGTCCATTTGTCTCATTTGTCCAAATGAGTTCTTTTTACTACGGATCAGCAGAGTTGAGTGAACATGTATATTATATTATATTTGTTTGCTGTGGCAGCTTGTATCTGTATTTCTGATTTAAAATCTATTCAAAGTCATTTTGGCTGTTACGGAGCAGTTAATTTATGGAGCTCTGGTGCTTGCCAAAAAAAGTAAACTGCGTCTTGTGATGCCATAGTGGCGCTAAATAGATCCATGTGGATTGGTTGCACTGAAGTGTGTGGGCGAAAAGTGCGGGAAAGTGCAGCAAAGAGCCCTCAGAGTTTGCTGCAAGCTCAGGCCGTCTGTAAGGTCTCCTCTTGGGGAACATGTGGGATTGATTTAGACCTCCAGCCTCTTCCTCCTTGGGTGTCTCCACCCTGTTTCTCGTGTTGTTTTGCTAGAGGGAGACCATGACTGGTAATAAGCAGAAACAGAGCTCTGCATCTTAACACCGGCCAGCTACAGTGCCTTCCCGAGAGATCAAGGAGTGTCTGTATAGACGAGGCTCTCTGTCATTACAGGAGTGTCGCTGGGTCCATCTATGGGACGCAGAGGAAGGCAGGCAGATACACTCTGAGATTATGAGGGCAGGTCCTCCTTATCTTCAAGTTTTTGGAGATGAAAAGGCACAGCAAACAAATCCAGCTATCACCCATAGTACACTGTGCAGCCCAGACATCAGCAGCTCACAGTCACGGTTGTCAAGCTTCTATGGTCATTATTTTTTGCTTCTAAATGTTAACATCAGCTTTAGTAACTGAACATGTGAAATATGCCACTGTTTCTGATGCACTCACTGATCATTTTCAGCAGATTGTTTAGCTTATTGCGTTGGCTCTCTGCCCCATAATTCACAGTGTGAATCACTCTCACTGTTCTCTCTCCTGTTTCCACACACACCAGGGAGCTGTTTAGTTTAAAAAAATCTCTTAAATCCATTGTACACTACCTGCCAGCACCAAACAACAGACAGCCATTATTTCAGCTGGCTGTTGAGTGGAGGAGGTGAAAGTAAAATTAGGACTAAAAACATTCAATTCTGGATTTGAATGTGCCGGATGGACATATGATTTAAACAGAATTTGCTAATACTTTAGCATATCAGTTTAAAAGATGGCATGTCATTTTGGTGTCATTGTTCTGATATATGTCTTTAATGTGTGAGACACTATAAATACCTGCAATGGCTGTTGGCTTTGAAGCCATGGATCCAAGGGCGCCAGCCCACTTTGCTTCTATTAACTTGTGCCTGTTCCCTTTGTAGTTCACTGTAGAGGTGACCTTATCCCGCCGTGTCTGTCACATGCTATTATTCTACATCTCTCTGGACAGTTTAAGAAAAGGCATTGGTTTGATTGATATGTATTACCACGGCTGAATTTGCCAGCAGTCATTTTGTCCGGTAGATAGAAATGTCCTTCTTTTTCTTTTCTTTTGTTGTCCGTAAGCCTGCACTCAAATAATCTTGGACCAAAGTACCAGGCACTATAATATAATACTTGCACTGACATCCAAGGATTTTTTTTAGATCCAAACTTATGTGAAAAGGAAAAAAAAGCAGCCTGTAATTTGTTGGTTTTATTTTAAGAGTAAACCAATTTCTTTGGCTGGTACACCTAAAATGCGAATAAAATGTGGCTTTAGGTACGTCACAGTAAAGCTTTGCTCTGAACCTTTGTCCATGAGAATATATTTAAATGAGGTTCAAGTCTCATTGGATGAATGTATTCTGTGGATGCTGTGTCTACCACTAACCGGTAAAAAGCATCTCACTGTCATAAGGTGAGAAATCTGCGCCACAATTTAGATCTTAGTGCTGGTTTTGAATGGTCAGGGCAAAGCTCAGCCCAGTCTGTAGTCACTTTGTGTTTACTTTTCAAACCAGTGAAAGAGATTAAATGTGCAGCTGTGGTATTTTGTTACTCAATTTGACAATGTAAAAAATATGTTGTGAATTAGTACTCTTGTTCCTGGAGGAGGAAGTTGTCCACCACACCACTGACAGTAACTGTGCTCTTGCTACAGTCGGGGAGCTGCCAGTTGGACTAGAACTTTGCATTTTCTCTGCTATGCTTTTTTTTTTCTGGCCCAGGCGATGTGCACATTTCCAAAGACAAGTTTTTCCATCTTATCCATTTTAAGCTGGTTTAGCTATACTTCTCTCTTTGAGTCACAACAAGAGGTTTGAATTTGAATCTGTAAGCAGAAGTGTCTTTGCAAGACGAAAAACTCCAGCAGCTCATGCAAGAGAAACAAAAACAAACCTATAAAGCACTTTTACACATTCTTGCATGATAGTAGTCAGTTTAGGCAGGGCCATCTGGAAGTTTTCATTGCGCAGTGTAGCTCTGCAGATCTTGGGTGAGGTCCTTCAAAAAGCTTTGACATCATCGTGCCTTATCTCTTCCAGGGTGAGGATGTTTTCTGTTTCTTTGCCTCATCGCAGGAGAATCTTGTGTTCTCTTAAAAACTCTCCCTTCAAGACTGACTGTCTAATCATAGCCCTCTAAAACCAAAAGCACAAGAGCAAAGGTGCAAGCACAGGATTAAACCAGGAGTTTAACTGACGCTAAGTAAGCTCATTATTAGAGTGTGCAGCTAACAACTTACAGCAGAGCACCCCACTTACTAGCTATGTCTCGCGTAGGATTTTATAGGTTCAAGGTGCATTAAAGGTCCAGGTCACCACGAGCACTCGGTTCACACTAATAGAAGTTCACACTACCTTGATCATGGCCAGTAACAAATCTGTTGGTTCTCTTCCTAAATGTCTTTTCTCCTATAGAAGACCATAAAAAAAAAAAACAGCTTTAAATCCAATGAGATTAAGGTTTGTATAAAATAACAGGCCCAGGTTACATTTTACTTTTATAATACCAGGTGTGCTTTGCTTACTCAGCTAAAAAAAAAAAAAGGTATTTTGTTCACCAACAAATATTCATTTTTACTGCTATTATTGTAAAATCCCAGCTGTTTTAGACCAGAATGACTGATGGCTTATAATGGTAATGATTCAGGAGGTTTAACTTGTAGGCCCAGGGAAGGAGCCTTCAGGGTGAGAATACACGTGTTTGTTTTGCCTCTTGCCTTTCAGGGAATTGAATGTAATTTTCCAGTTTGTGAGACGAGCTGGATCTCAGAACCTGACCTTTTTGGTAGAGCTCTTCATGTCAGCAGACCTGAAGCCAAGCGAGTCATTGAACTAAAACAGAGCCTGTTAGAGGTCGATGCTGAGACCCACTTCACTCCAAATTAGGATCTGCGTTGGAGACTTAAAGAGGAAGTTCGTTTTTTTTTTAAACCTGGACCTTATTGGCATAAAATACGTTCATCTACTCAAGATAACAGTTTGGTGAAAGTCGGCGTCATTCAGAAGATATTTAGATTACTCGAGATCCGCGTATATTCATATAACGGGAGTGAACGTGGGAATATACAATACAGCTTCTTTATAAGGCATTATCTGTCTTTATTTCACCAATACTTTAAGCGGAATGAATGAATGAACGCCTACTATTGCACTGTTAGCTCATAGCTGCCGTGTTGTTGTTATCCGGGGCTATCGGGGGGTTTATAGGAAGCTTTCTACACACGCGTCTAGTGGGATGACTTCATCGGAATGAATGAATGAACGCCTACTATTGCACTGTTAGCTCATAGCTGCCGTTGCAGCACAGCTTATTTACTCCGGTAAGGACGTCCATCGTACTCAAAGTCGTCGTCCACGTCGTCGTCCACGTCGTCAAAATCTGATAAATAACCTACCATGTTGCACAAATCTAGCAGTAGCAAACTCTGTGTGAAGTTAGCCGACCGTCACAGAGCACGGAGTAATTAAGCTGTGCTGCAGCGGTGCGCGTCGATGACGTCCTCCCAGTCGATCTCAGTAGATGCGTGCCCCGATAAGCCCCCCGATATCCCCGGATAACAACAGCACGGCAGCTATGAGCTAACAGTGAAATAGTATGCGTTCATTCATTAATTCGGCTTAAAGTATTGGTGAAATAAAAACAGATGATGTCTTATTTAGAGGCTGTATTGTCTATGCCCTGTTCACTCCCGTAGGGCTGTAGCGATACACTAATCTCACGATACGATACACGATATTCAGCCAACGATTCGATACGATTCGATACACTTACATAATTTTCTGGGGGGGAAAAAGGGACAGTGTGATTTGACATGAATCATTGCTGATTGGACTGGTGGTCCAACCTTTGAACCGGAAGGACAACACAGCCAGACAAATGTCACAAACATGAGAGCTATGCACTTTATACAACAATTTTATGAACAAATTTTTTATCACTGTTTTGTATGTGACCCCCTGGCATTGTATTGTATTACCTTAATGTTCTGTGTTTTCACTAATTGTAACGTCTGACTTTTCAATAAAGTTTGCTTTAAAAAAAAAAAAAAAAAACGATACTCGTGGCTGCAAAATAAATACTTTATCGGGAAACGAAATATCGATATATATCGCAGTATCGATAAAATTGCTCAGCCCTACACTCCCGTTATATGGATATAACTATATATATTCGGCTTAAAGTATTGGTGAAATAAAGACAGATAATGCCTTATAAAGAGGCTGTATTGTCTATTCCCACGTTCACTCCTGTTAAATGAATATACGTGGATCTTGAGTGATCTTAATATCTTCTGAAGGATGCCGACTTTCACCAACCTGTTATCGTGAGTAGATGAACGTATTTTATGCCAGAAATAAGGTCCAGGTTTAAAAAAAACAAACTCTCCTTTGATCCGGCCCACGTTTGTCGATGATCTAATTCAATGACCTGGTTGCACCTACTTTGTTCGGCTGCATGAAACCATTTGATTAAAATAATGTAAAAAGCAGACTTTGTTGTGCAGCATCCTGTCCCTGTGTGCTTTCTCAGTCGTGTGAATAACTACCAACATAAACTATTAGCCATCCAAGCAAATCCAGGTGATCCCTAAAATTGTTTTAATTGTAATTCCTGTTGACGTAAGGGCGACCCTGCTATTAAAGGATATGTCACATAAAATAATGGATAACTATCATAGTACAGAGTAGCAGAACTGACTTATTTGATTTGCGGTATCCACTTTATAAATGTAGCAATGTTAGAGGTCCAGTTGAATAATTACTTGGTTCAGTATCTCTGCCTACCTGAAACTCCACTTCAATTCCATCGACTCACAGAAGTTTAATAATGCAGCAGTTATAATGCAGCTCTTTGCATCATTCCCGTGAGGACTCTGGCTTTCAGCATCACTGAATATTGGGCAGAATAACCTGTGAATATCAATTGGCTAGTTTTATCGATCTCTGTAGGCCATACTGAGTCTGCACCCACTGCCCGCTTTGATCGGTTTTACATCTGACACTTTTTCCTCCACCATAAATTCTTTGAAAATGTCGGCATGTGCCAGTTCACATTTTGCTCCCACCTAGAATAACCGTTCTGGAAGTTTTAATCTGCCTTAGATGGCCTTCATGATTTCAATGAAGCAACGAGGTAGATTGGTTTCTTGGTGATAAGTGCTGCAAAAACTTCAGTGGTAAGATCACTCATTTGCGTCTGTGACTCCCCGTATCACGATGCAGTGATCAAATCTCTGTGTTCAATTTGTTAAGTCAAGTTTTCTGAGGGGATGCACTTGTTTTTATCTCCAATCTATGGCAGGTTAAAGGCCCCCGATGTGCGCCTGTGGGCTTAGCCTGCCTTGCACAATCTATCTTGCTTTAGATTAATGAAATCACTCAGGGTTGTGGAACTGTGACGGGCCTTGATGTTTCTATGAGCCTGTGTTAATGTGCTGGGTGCTGCAAACTGAGAAGTTCCCCCTGCAAATGTGGAGAATATCATTAGTAAGTCTCAGGTCCTCCCTCGAGACATAGTTTATTCAAGATAAAAAATAGTTTTGCCTTATTTAAGGGTACGTTATGGTTACCTTACGTATTTCTTGAATCACTTTTATATATTTAATTAGTTTCTTTGTTTTTGCTTGATTATCATGCACAGTTCCTGTATTTAAAACACATTTTCAGAATCATTTGTGCTGTGTCATAAAGGAAGACGTGTATAAGACGATGTATTTTTTTTCCAGGTCCAGTGAAAATAGCCAGCACCTCTAATCTAATCCAAACGCCACGATGTTTGACAAAAGCCCACAGTAAAGGACAACAACAAAGTTGTATGAAAGGGTTAAAAAGAGCAGCAAAGAGATAAATCCCAGTGTGTGTCTGGCCTTTTATTAGAGAAAGAAAAGGCAAATCTTAATAGACAGCTCACATAGTTTATTCAAGTATAATGAATATAACTAGTGTAAAAATTTCAGTTCAAAGTAATAAGCAAGGTGCAAAGGTTTGAGGGTTGCAGCTGAAGTGTGCAGTTACAAAATATAATCCAGTACTGATTAAAAAAGTTCCATTAAGTGTTTATTCTCTAATGCAGAGAAATGCATGGTTTATTTGATGTAAAAGTCTCTTTTTTTTTTTTTTTTTTTTTTTGGAGAGAGTAGGAGTGGTACATAAACGTGTCTGGGATGTCACGTTTCAGCCTGGATCCTGGAAACACCACAGCTCAGCTCTGGCCGGGATGGGCCTGGAATCAGTGTTGTTGTGTCTAGAGTGGCTGAAAAAAGGTCCTGCCTCTCAGCAGGGGATGGAAGGGACTGTGACAACAGCTGCCCATGAAGACTGCTCTCATGTGGCACGGGTTGAGTTGTGGTGGCAGCTGGAAGAAGACAACACGTACAAATAAGCCAAACTGAACCTAAGAGAAGAAAAGACATTTAAAGCAAAGTCATGCCTCTGTGCGTCAGTCTTGTGCTTGTACTTTAGATTCTTACAAAGTAACCTTTTTATACCATCACCAATACCAATTTTGCTCTTTGCAAAATATGTGTATTGAATGTGGTTAAACATGGCTATTTTTACACATTTATTTTATTAGCTGCGCGTTAGTGTAACTGTTTTCTGTCAGACATTTAGTATTTATTGTGACTCGCACAGTTAAATTCTTGGCAAGAGAGAAAAGCTTTTAAAATGCCATGGAACACCTCACTGTAACCGTGCATTTTATATGGAAGAAGAAAACGTAACATGTTTACTCATGCATTTGTACTCAAGCTTTCTAGACTCTTATTTTATTTTCTGCATCACAGAACATTTCTGTAGCTATGCCTGCAAGTGAGGTGACTTGAGGCCAAATGGAAGTCGAGAAGGAGGTCTGCGCTGCTAATGGACCCTTTGGGTCAGACCATGGGTCTGCTCCTTGCTTTGCACGGCCTCATACACATTTATAGTGAAAGGAAACAAATGGTGCTTTAAGTGCATAAGATATTAAAGGCCGAATCAGGCCTTGTTATGCTACATTGGGAACTTTTAAGTACTTTTTTCCTTCGCAACTATGATTATCTAGGACATTTAACCGCATAAAAACTGCTATGTATACTGTAGCCCTTTACACTTTTTGTAGTACACCTTGTCTGTGGCCTTCAGGGTTTAGTCGGTGGGTTAGCTGCATTGTTGGGTGTGAGCTACTGCTTGCCTCTGAGGCAGAGCAGTATGATGAAGCAGAGGCACTTGGCGTAGCCCAAAGCTGCGCTGACTAGGTGGAGGACTGCTGGTGGTGCTGATGCATTTTTCAAGCCCTGTCGAGGTGATTCCTGCTGCTGCACTTAATGAAGCACAAGCGGAATGAGCAAGTGTGTTGATTTTCTCTCAAATGGGTTATGCATTAAGCAGGAGCTAATTATATTCTATAGAGCACACCGTGAGAGAAGTTTATCGAGGCAGGTTTAATGTATATGATTGTTTAAAAAAAACTTACATTGCTTAAAAGATGAAGCAGCAATTTTGCCATAAATTATGAAAGACAAACATTTTTCCATGGAGTATCTGCCTACTTTTAGCTCTGTAATTGACTTTTCAAACCCAGCGGACACCAAATGCGTGGTTAAGCTGGCATGCATGTTTCAACAGTGGTAATTTGTCAAATTCCCTATAGCCAAGAAGAACAACTTCACCCCTCTGTGTCAGACATTGCCTCACTCAGCCCGTCAGTGTGTGTAACCAGTATTTAGTCACTTTTGGGTGCGAAACATCTGTCAAAGACTGTAATGGAGAATTACATGTCCTTGTCTTCTTCATGGGTCTGCAGGGCAAAAGCAAGATTAAAAAAAGTGATGAGTGAAGATGTTAAAGGCATGGTTTTGTGAACAAACTGGTGTTGAGGTCTAACCACACAACGAAGCATAGTTTCCTCTCACACTCTTACAGAGCAACAGGGCTGCTGTTGTCCTTATCTTAATGCACGATAAGTGTTTACAGCTTCCCAGTGTGTCACTGCTTTACATTCAATGTGGGTGTCAAAGCTCAGAGTCAGCGACAAGGGCTGCCATTCAAGCACTTCAGTCTGCTCGTTTGAAATCTGCTCTCCACATTTCCAGGCTAAGTGGTGACTGAGTGACGCCTATTTTTAACTCCCCCTGTAACTGGAGCACAGTGCTCTCCCATTGAAATGGGTAACAGGACTAACAGGCAGGTAGTTGTCAATCAGCAACTACAGACAGGCAGTTATAGCTTATTCTAACTTTCCATTTTCTTTTACCTTCTAGGTTTTTTTTTTTTTTTTTTTTTTTTTTTTAAATAAACGACCAAGTTGGGATGACAAAACAGGAATAAACCCGCTGCTTTTCACTACACGGAGAGAGTGTTTAGGAGTCTGCTTTGGCAGTGAGAATATCAGAAGCTTTTTGAGCTCCCTGTCAGCTTATCTTCAATTCATATCCTCAGGGCATTTTTATCACCCTTCTATGAGTACAAACTCATGAGTCTGAGGAGTCCTTGCAGGTTTATTTAACAAACAGCTCAAATGAGCTTTTATCTTCAAACGCACCATCAGGCATAGAAAGGCACATACATTAATAAATCCTGGGGTGCTTGAGCATCTTGACGGAGACATTTACTTCTTGACCATTTCAAGAGCTGTTGAACGTGACATTTAGAGGCTTCTTATGTGACACCTGATCAGCAGGTGATCATCACTTGACTTGTAATGCTTGGCTGTAGCTGTGGCTGTGACCTATCTGCTCTGGCCATCAATGAAGCAGATGGGTCCGGGGCTTAAAGTCGAAAAGCAGCTCTCTTGATGACACCTGTGCGTCATAAGCACGCCTCGTGCTCCGAATGCTGTGTGTGCACAGGCACACATGTTGATCTTGCAATGTAGGCAGAGGTCAGATCAGACTCAGACAGATGGGCTTAATTAGTGTAACTGTATGAGACTGTAAGTGCTTGTTGCTCCAACCTGTCACCAAGTCACAGAATTTAGAGGACTGTGTGCACATTTATCCTCTTGAGTTGTCCATTTTGAGCAAAGCTGTGAAAATGGCTATTTATTACATGTTTCAGCTTTGCATGTTAAAATAAAAGGATTTACCTGCAAGAATGGAGCAAGCAGTACATTTGCTTAAAACCATATTCTGGATAAGTATACATTTGTTGCTGTAATGAGTTTTTGTGGCACCCGAACATTGTATTCGTGATTGACTCAAAATAAGCCATCGCTTCCATGTTCTTGGTAATAAATGACCATGTCACCAAGCAGCAGTGTAGTTCATTGATGTGTTTTTAATAGGTTTTGAACTCAATGGGGCTCTGCAGCACAGAGGAATAAAGCATTCTGCTTATGTGACACAGGCTGTGTCAATAGAATCAGTTGCTTTTGTCAATTCAAAGGTGTTAACTGAATCAGGATATGTTGCACAAATAAAAACGCGTGTCCTTTCCTCACACTGAGCTGTAAGGCTTCTAGATATCAAGAATTAGCACTTTCCAGAGGCAGCTGTCCAGCCTATTGCACTTTGTGTAGCATACACCCACATACACCTGTCTCTGTGTGCACAGCTAATTTATTTGAGCAGTGCAATTGGCTATTATGTCAGTATTGAACAGCTTGAAAACGGCATATGTGAGCATTATTGCCACCGATATGAAAACCTGCTACCAAACAGTTTTTGCAAATTTCTTCATGTACACTCACACCCTCACACACACATTTCCCATGCCACGCTTTTGCATTTATACACACTTGTTCAACAGTGGCTGATTATCATGTATTACCTAAGTCTGTTTGGAAAAACACTGACAGCTGGTCAAACTGGACTGCTGGGTTGAATAATACATGAGGACCGTTGCTGTAACATGTTGTCCTATGCTTTCCTGAATTAATAAAATGATGTATTACCAAAGCCAGGTGATGTCTAAAAGGAGAGGTATTCTTTACAAATGTGAGGACTTTTAACCTCCAGGTAGCAGAGTCTTGTTGTTAGTCCACCGGATTGACACCTGCTTTCATGGGCCCGTGGTGGCTTATTGCGATAGTTGGTGCCATGCTTGTGTCTCCACTTCAGAGGAGCACAGGTTATCTACCACCTGCTGAATGGTTTTTCACCATTCTTCTGTCGAGGCAGCCTGCTCAGCCTGAAATGATCACAACCATTGTAAAAGTGTCAGCTGGCTAAAAATGGTGACATCCCACCTTGTTTAGCCATGTTGGCACGAAGCTGTGGGTGTTTTATTAAACTGACCCCCATAGGGCAGAGGTGAGCTTTGAAGCAAGCAGAGGAGTCGACTCAGCGCTAAAAAGAAACACAACAATCTGTTGGTTTTTTGCTGAACTCCTACTATAGGCATTACAACACTAAGATGCAGTGACATTCTCCCCCTGTGAGTTTAAACGGCATGAATAGACCGAACAAACAGGCGCAGGAGTTTACAAAGCATGCCATTCACAAACAATACAAAGAGGAGCTGAGGGAATGCTAAACTGAAAGGCTTTTGCTTCTTATGTGTTTTTTGGATGCGCAGCTGTAATTGTGTGTGTGTGTTTATTTAAACTGGGATGTTTTTTATGGGTGTGAAAAGGTGTAATGTCATGGGAAGGTGACGGTGAATTCAATGCCTAGTTTTCCCCAAATAATCCCTGCTGGATGAGATGTCTGGCTCAACATAATCATAGCACGCTGATATCCACCCACTCTGCAGGTTCAAATAATACTATGTTCTGTTTAATAGATGTGTTTGTCTGAAGCACATTTGTGGAGACATGCATACCAAATAAATGTGCACAGACCAAGTGCTGCAATGCACTGCTTTTATCCATCATTGGACGGCATATGAATTTAGTGTGGGTGGTTCCAGGAATAATGGAAACATTTCTATGGCAGCATGAATGCTGTGCAAGATAAAACCCACCCTAAAGTTAGTTTACAGCTTGCTACTGGATGCACTGTGGTCCAATTTTACCTTGTTGCCAAGCAGTCTGAGTCTGAGGAGAACATATACTATAGCTACCCAACTTGTAATTTAGTACTACCTGTCTCCCCACGTATTTATGTACACATATCTAAACAAGACAACAAGAGTACTACCCTAATTTGAAAAAAAAAAAAAATAGGACACGGTGTCAAATGCAAATAATTCGGACTTCACATTTAAGTCAAACTAGTAGAAAGACAGCTTGTCAAAGTTTGAGACCGAAATATTTTTTTACAAACTAGATGCTCGATTTCAGATTGATGACTAAGCTCTTTCAAATTGGTTGGGACATGGCAAACTAAACACTTGATAGCTATTACTACATCCACGAATTCAAGTTAAAACGGCTCGTAGAAGAGCAGCGGACAAGAAAACCATTGGACTAGAGTAATGATGTGAGAATTAGGAAAGAGGAAATTTTAACAGCATGGAAAAAAAGGAAGTCATGACAAGTAGTCGAGGAAAAGCCATGAAGTAAGAGCAGACATGAGGCATTATGCTTATTGTACTTAAGCAAAAGCTTCATATACAGGTTCTCCATTCATATAACACTTTGTCAGGAATGGTATTGCTCATTTCAGTAAAACAATGCCAAATCACATTCTGCATAAATTACTGCAACATGGCCCAATAGTAGTAAAATAGGTGCTAAACTGACCTGTCAGTCCAGGCCTGTCATACATTAAAAACAGGAAGAAAAAAAAAGTTTTAAAAAGAAGCCCCCCAGATTATTTGTGCAAGACAATCCTAAACTCATATGGTTTCGTTACCCCTTAAAGCACTGCAGCACTCTTTAAGAGTACAAAAGGTATATTATGTCATCTGCATGTTATTAATGCAAGGATTATTTATAACTAACCCATGCAATCAGTCGAAGGTCCATTGTTGTTTCTGTAGGACTCAATAATGAATCACTGGGATCTTGAACTAGCTCTCATCTAATTAAATGCAGTCCAAGCATCTTGGAGTTTAAAGGAGTCGTTGTGTATCTGGTACATATTGCTAGATGGGTCTTTGGCACTGTGGGTCAAATTAAGCAAGTTAATTTGGTGGAAATATTTTACAGCCTTCAGTAGAATTTTTATTTTTTTTGTCTTTGTCCTGAGCAGTTGCAGCAAGTCTGAGGCACTCATGATGTGTGTATTTCCAGAACAGCAGTTTGACACATCACTTTAACATTAGATTGATAGTAGGAGAGTGTGGGTGTGGGATCTTAAGCCTGCCGCATGGTTTCCTTCGTGAAAAGCAATTTGCCTTGCTTGGTTTGGCGAGGTTGGACATTGGGAGATTGATAGCCGTAGAGGCTTGTGTCCAATAAGTTTCATTTATCAGCCATGTATAATGTTTTAGGGTTCCAGTTGATGCATGGATTTCGATAAATGTTGCAGTTTTGTGGCATCTACACAAGTAGCATTGAAAGAAGAGGTCACATCCAAGCCTGAAAATCTGCTCATACTATATTTTCACATTTTCAACCCTTCCTTGTTGGCAGTTGGGGAAAAGGCCTAAAACATGACTGATCTCCTGTGATACTAAAATGTGACTTTAAGGAAAAGTATATTATGAGCTTCTTAAGTCACAAACAAGTCTTGTAACTTGTGTGGCTTATGTTTAAACTGTTAAATATTTGTGCTTTGAGAAAACACTCCTCAGACTTTGTGCTGGTGGGCTGTTTTTTTTGTGTCCGATTATTTCTCCCCCCCGTCAAAACGTTTCAGCGTTCTCCGACCTCAGTGCTATTTTGCTGTACAGAAGTGAGACATTTTACTGTTTCGTTGTGGCACTAAATCATGAGTGAGTAGGTGGGTGACCAACAGAGAATGGAAACTGAGAAGGAAGAAAAATGATTTGCTGTGAGCTTTCCTAAAAGCTGCCAGTACTCAGAGCAGCCACCTTCACCAGAGCACTGTACTGCAGCTGCTTTACAACAGTTATGAGTAATATGTTCATCTATACTTCAGCCAAGCTGTTTAGTCCTTATTAAACAGTTTTCTGACATTTGGACATTTCTTCTGTTCTCTAACATGTTTGTGTGATGCCGATGGGTCACATTGTTTCTTTGGTTAGATTCAAATGTAGCTCATTCAGAAAGGTAAACCTTTTAGATGATTATTGGAAAATTTCTGGTGAGGTGAAGAACCTGGGAGGAGGTTGTCCCAACCTTTCGAGAGAATGGGACTAATGACTAAAGCTGGGCATACACTGTGCGATTTTTTTCAATCGCGTGATTCAGCTGCTGCTCATACTGTACGAGTGAATCGCAAGGGATAAAACGTCACAGCTCACGATTCCTGTTCTCACACTGTACGACCCAATGGTCTGATGCGATCTGGCTGCTCACACTACACGACACGTCGGACTCGGTCGCCGGTCGCTGCCATGCTGTTCTGTTGTCTTTTTCTTCTTCTGTTGACATTTTTCTCTTCCGTACCTATGTGCGCGCATGCGTAGTGTGACAGGATGAGGTCAATCGGCTCGTCCAGCTGCTTCAACTGTGCGAGAGCCTCACGAGGGGCGACCAGGATTTCAAACAAGTTTGATTTTCATCCGATCGATCGGGAGGTGGTCGGGAGGGCTTAATCGTTTGTCGTTACCCCATGTATCCTACACGATGCGAGACGCACGATTGAGCCAAAACTCGGCCCGATCTCCAAAATAGTCGCACGAGTGAAAATCTTGTCGACATCGGGCCAAAAATCGCACAGTGTATGCCCAGCTTAACTTGGCTGATGCGCAGGCTCTGTTAGGCAGTGACAACACTAATATGAGAGAACTGATTTAATGAGGTTAATGTGCAGTAATGTGGACGTGGTAATATGGCATTGCTTGGTGCTTCTTGGTGCAGCAGGAAATGTCTTACTGTGATCTTAACAAAAACAATTTATCCAGGTGTTTTGAGTCAGGTGTTATAAGGGGTCTGATAAATATCTGATTAGTTCTTTGTGTGATGTACAGCATACAGATAAGATGGAAAGATTTTTAAATGAACTTAATATTAATACAGGGCATAAACCTACATGTTTTGGCAGAAATGTAACATAAAACATATAAGTATGTTTTCAATTTGTGTAGAATTGTGTGAAGACAATAAACGTAATAATATGAGATGTTGTTACCTTTAAACAAGCTCATTTTACCCAAAGATTCAGGGGTTCACCCTCGTTGCCTGGCCACCATAATGCACGTATGTTTCTTGACCCCTGACAGAGAGTAGTCAAAATCTCAGAGATTGCAAGTTGATTGTGCCAAAGTGTCAATTGATTGTGTTTAGATCTCACACACACACACACTCAAAAAGATACAGATCAGTAACCCATTTGTTTCCACAGTGATGATTAAATGTGGACTAAAGGGCAGATTATAGTTCTGCGTCTATCGTCTTGACGTGTTGCTTTGCTCTGGTCGCGAACCACTTTTCATGTTATGGTTCTGCAACCATAACATGACTCTCGCGAGTCGCGAGAACTTCGGTGGGGGGAGTGTATATATTCCGCTGACACGCTGATCCTGGTCAAAACAACAATGGCGCGTCTGCAAGATACTATGGAGATGGATATGGAGTTGCTCGACCTTGAAGAAGAAAGGATTCTGCTATTGGAGTTGGCGAAAAGACGAAGGAGGAAGCGTAGGTGGTCTGTACGCCCGTTGAACCAGACCAGGGAAGAGACTGGGGAGTTTGCTACACTTGTTAAACCCGGAAAAGCACACCGAGGACCAATCACAGCCGCTTTTGTCTGCGCACTTCCGTTGGTGGTCTGCGTGCGTCTGTCGCGTAGTCAGGATTTTTTTGAGGTGCACGAGAAGCGCGCAGAGCCTCTGCGTGGGGGAGTGGTCAAGATTTTGACGCTCGCAGAGGCTATGCGTCCGAGCGTCAGAGGCTTTGCGTCTGAAGCATAAATCAGGCTTAAGGGGCCAAACAGCATCCATACAAATTTTGGTTTGAGCTGAACGCTTAAAGTCACTGTGTGTATAACTGTCACTTAAGCATCTACAAAGAGAACTGGACAAACCCCCACTGTGTAAGTCATAGTCAGGGGTGGGACCTCCCTATTAATCCAATCAAGAAGCCTCTTTCACCTACCTGCTGCTGGCCATCATATTTTCCACCGTGGGCTGAAGCAACAGACCATCCAGGCCCAATAGAGCATCCATTCATTCACTGACCTGAGGGAAGAAGGTGGAGGCTGCACCCAGTAACGCGTGCTTTTCCCTCCTCTTCATGAATGGGTGTGGATTTAGGAAGTTCACAGACTGTTTTATTCAGGGGGTCAGTAGAGACCAGAGCTGCTTATAATCTCGATTCAAAGGAGGTTAAGAGGAATTGAAGAGAGGCAGCATTGTTTAGTTGAAAATTACAGACCTTTCTTTGTCTGTGGTTACTTTAAATGGGATCTGTTGTATATGCATTTGTGTTTACTCAACTAAACTATCCCTGCAAGTTAGTCTGGAATAAAGTCTTGAAAAAGATGTTGGCCTACTGATATCTTGAGAGTGCATGTTACATTGCTGATCCAGTCTAAACCATAACAGAATAAAAACAATTTCTTGAATCAGATTCCTGCTTTTACAGATTCTCATGCATATGTATTTTGGCCCGACAACCTTTGCCTGCTTCTAACTTTGTGGTATATCGTTGGGGGAATGAGATAAATGTCTGTTGCTGACAGTGAAACATTAATACCCCTCCCAGCAGCTTTTCTCTGAAGACGGAATGAGATTGAACCCCTCCACCTCCACACCCATCAACAACGTCAGGAAACTGCTCAACACAGCAGTACAGAGCCAGTAAACAAGAGAAATAATCCTCCAATTAATTATTTTTTGGCTCTAAAGTGGGAGTGTTTTTTCCCTGGCGTTTATATATAGTGCAGGCAGGTAGCAAAAACAGATCAAGGATATATCTGGTTCAAAGGCTTGCAAATCATGTGCCTTTTCCCCGTCCTTCACACAGAGAGTTGTGAAGTAACAGCCCCCCCCCCCCCCCCCCCCCTCCTCCCTCCAATACGCACACACACACACACACACACACACACACACACACACACACACTCACACACACACTCACCTCCTTCATCATCTCTCTCACCAAGCCATAAGAGACCCTACAGTCTCCCCACTGTCTGGCTGACTGCCTCCGTCACAAACCGAATGAGAAGTGAATCTCCATGTAGTTTTTTCTTGCCTTCTGAAAATAAATGTCTTTTTTACAGTGAGTGCTCAGCATCGAAATATCAATGTTTAACAAACAGAAATATTAGTGGAGAATGGAGAGGAGAATTCCTTTTAAATGGTGTTGTAAACAGAATTAGATGGGGTGTTTCAGAACACATGATGTAGAGACACCTTTGCTTTGTCTGTTGCAGTGGCACAGAGAGGAGAGTGAGTGAGGTGTAGAGCTCCGAGCACTTTGTAGAAATTGAAAAATTCACTAGTGCCTGATTTATTTTGTCTGACCTCGTGCTCACCAAAATCTGACGAGTTAAAAAAAACAAAGTTTTGATCCAGAAAGTGATTTATTTAGAATTGAGATTAGAAAATGCACTCTGCATCCTGCTGCATCAAACTGGGTCATGTGAAGCGAGTTCACAGGGACTTTACGTGTTCCTGATGTTCTTTTTATTGATAGAGGCACACCTTTCTTAAATGACTGAAAAATGCTTTCCTTCCTGCCTACAGTAACGCCACACGCGCACACTCTGTGTTGTCAGGTAAGCACTTCATGTGGGATGTTTAGCTCTTTAAAGCTGTGTCACGGGGCATGCTGGTGGTGTCAGGCTTTATGTAGTAATCACAATGAGTAAACTGTTCAGTCAGAGGCCTGGTGGGCAAAGAAGCATGAATCTGGCTCATCAATTACTGATAAAGTTGAGAAAGGGCAGCTCTTGAGTTTTACGTTGATATAAAATAGACAAAGTGCTCTCAATTCGTGCCGGTCAGCTGAGAATCAGATGCTTGAAACTGTCTGCAGATTAAATAACTGAAGAAGGAATTGAATTCGTGGGGATCACAGATTTAGCTGATTTAGTCTGTTATTGGCTTGCTGTGCTGACATTATAGTGGTGACTCAACATGGGTTTATCATTCGACTGTTGAATTATGCAAAAGATCTGTAGCGACTACATAGAAAGGCAGAAAGAATGGATTATTCAGTTTCATTAAAAATATAAGAAACGGCAGTCTGTATTTCACTTTTTTTTTTCTTAGACTATTTTGACTCAGACATCCTGTGTTTTCATATTTCTGTTGTGAGCAAGCAGACAGCCTTGCACAACTGATCAGAGATAAGACACATTCACTTTCTGAATCATACTAAACAGTTTGCACTAAGAGACAGTTATTTGCTCTCCATCAAAAAGCACAGTGTTAGATGGATGCTTGCTATCTCAGCTAAAGCTTCCATGATCACTTGAAAGGCCCATTATAGCTAGACAGCTAACAATTAGCATGCTAGTGCTGGTTTGTTATTATAGAGATGTTTAGATTATATCCAGTTACTATATCAATGAAGACCCCATATTGCACCAGTCATAAGACCATTTCTGATTGATTAAAGTAGTAAAATGTGGTGCTTCTTTTGTTTTGTCATGAAAGAATGCTAAAAATATAACAGAGATGTAGGCTATTGCATAGATACAAAAGAATATCTTTAGTGCATGTGTTGAATTAAAAATGTCACAGTTATTCAAAGTCAAGTTATTCTTCTCTTAATCTAACATGACTAACAGAAAGTGACTCTTTGAAAAACACCTATTGTTATTAGATGCCCAGATTTAATTTTCTAAGTTCTTTATTATCACTTGTATGAAACTGTCGGAAGGTTTTTTCCAAATGTGTCGCTGTTACGCTGTTATTCTTGACTTGTGAAGGTAACACACAACTTAAAATATAAATGAGGAAAAGATCATAATAATAAAGCCAAATAAAAATGTATTTAATTGTTGAACTCAAGATACTTTTGTAGCTTAATTATCCATTTTCAGTTTTTAAATGTAAAATTTTTAAGCATATTATATAATTAGATACCAGTAAAAACAACAATATGGGTTAAAAAAAATGGATATATTTACCTGACTGGCAATATCAGATTGAAGCTGGAAAATGGTACAACAAGTAATTCTGACAGAGATCGTTCAAGACTATTTGGAAAATTTTACGCTATAATGAATGGGGTCATTTTTATAGATAACTGCAGCAGCACAAGAAATAAGAAATCATGTTAGGAAAATGAGCAGATATTTTACTTTGAAGATTTTTGCATTCATGCGACTCTCTCTTCAGCCCAAATGCCAACAAAGCACATTATCTTTAAAACGCAAAATGCTTTCATACTGTACAACTGACAATGAGTTTTGACTGAATCCTGCTGTTCTTTGCTCATTCACAGAATGCACACAGAACCTATATGTCATTTACTAAAGATAACCTGAAAAAGTCTTTGTATGTAAGAACCTTTAAACCAGAGTAGGTTCTTTCATATTAGACTATTTTTGGAGATCAGTCAGAGAAATAGAGAGCTGGTCGACATAGAACGTCTTACACTGTGCAGGTGCACATAATGATGCTGATGCTGAAACAAAATATTTTACAGCTCTATTTGCCAACAGGGCAATTATGAGTTCAATCAGTTTTATTACAACCATAATAAAGCACTTCTTATCTCATCACCGCCTGTGCTAAGGAAACAGACCAATTTCTATTAGTTAACGCTGAAGATTCACCCATGATAAGTTAACAAATGTTGAAGTGGACATAAGGTGCTTTTTTCCACATAACTGCCAAAGTTCAGCATTTTTTGGTTTGGTTGTTTTGTGTCTTAAACTGAAAAGTGAAACTGATACGTGTTATTTATCTGAAAATGACACATTATCTTCAATAGAATATTAAGCAAAATTTGATGTTTCACAACTGACATGCTGCCCAACTAGTGAGTTAGTGGCAACTCAGGCGCAAAAACTGAACCATGTGCATCTGTCTGTGGGAGGTTTATCGAAAGGTCACACTGTGAGTTCACTGTTTTGTTCCTCACCCAGAGGTGGGAGAAGTGTCACCCCACCCCCTGGTAGCCATTGACAGACTTTCCACTTTTTCATATCCCACCTGGAAAATAAAGCCACTGAGGTCAATTTTCTTGTTTGTTATGTTCTTTCCGACTATCGGTCTCTCGGGCATCTCTCAGTGGATGTTTGCTGAGCATCTGTGTCACTGAGATTCAGTACCAGGAGAGGGAGGTTGGGCACAAAGTGCTGAATATTTCTCTGCCAGCAATACACTCATTCCCGCTAATAAGAGTCAGTTCTTTTGGATCTCGGAGTGAATCCTCAGCCCCGGGGATGTTGAAATGGCTTTTACTTTCAGTAGGCCCTAATTTTTCCCTCCCAGATGGTTCTTTTAACTGCTAGACACACAGTTTAAAAGATTATCTTATTAACCGCACATCACTGAAACATGAGTGCTTCCAGCCTCAGCATGGCTCATTTTATGGTGTTTTTGCTTGGTTATGTTCCAACTCCTGTTTGTCTAATATATAAGAGAAATAAGAACAACTTTAATAATCCTTGAAGGGAAATTCCTTTGTTACAGTTGCAAAGATTATCTGCTTTGTGAAACTTGGTGTAGTATTTTGTCTTTCTCTTTCATGATTAATTTCCTCCTCTGGCCAGCAAGAACATCAATCAGAAGATGGGAGGTGTTCTTCATGATGAGGAGGAGTTTGTAGAACATCCTCCTCTTAGCTACAGTATATGATCTCTCCATCTCCACCTCTGAACCACACATTTAAGTTTATGCAGTCTGTGGATGGCACCTGCCACCAGGATTTGTTTCCCCACACATACCAATTTGGACTTAATGGACGAGGTGAAGAGAAAAAGGGGACTCCTGTGGTGGTCTTGCACTGCTCACCTCTGTGTCTGATGCATGGCTCCAAAGCCACTTTAAAGAGGGTGAATGGTAAAGCAGTCTATGATCCAGGACTCCAAAGTACGATCAGCCTGCATGGAGTCATCACCTTTCTCAGAAGTACTGACTTAAGTCCCAAATGACGGTGCCCTCCGGTCCTGTTCAGATGTATTTAGATTAGATTGGAAGGTATACTTGTAGATTAGATTAGATTGAAAGATATACTCCACTTGGTTGCCAAGCTAAAGGGGTCCAATAAGGGCTTTGACTAGTAGACAGTGGTAGTCTTTGAAAAGCTTCATGAGTATCATGAGATGGAAGTTATTACTGTTGGCAAAAGGATTGGTGCAGTAATTACGTCTGAATTAAAAAAAAAAAAAAAAAAAAAACATTATGGAGTTTACCTGAGTTGTGTCTAGGATGTGCCATTTGTATTCTTGTTCACTGCAGTTTTTCTGCCCTCCCAAAGCCTTAATTACATCTATACCCCATGAAACACAGGGCATTACACTGTCTTACTTCAAAGTCAAATTTATTTGTAAAGCACATGTAAAAGCAACTGCCCATTGACCAAAGTGATCTACATCAAAAAGCAATGAAGGCCAAGGGTCAGATTTTTCCTGCAGCCATCCTGTTCTACAGACTCTCCTGGAGTTTATGTTGTGTTCAATGTTAACTGAGCACTGAGTGACAATGAAACAACTGTTGTTTGGTGTCACATGACTTAAAATATCCAGATATCATTAAAGATACTCTAAGGTGCACTGTCCCACTCATATTCATTCATATTCACATGTGGATGGACTGTGACGCTTTTCATCTAGTGCCAAAAACTGGTCATATTTTGCCTTTGTGTTGTTCCCACCAGTCTAAGCTACGGCGAATTTGATGACAAATGTTTGCATGCTAACATGCCAAATGAAAAAGATGAACATGAGACATTCTACCTGGTTTAATCGTTTTCTTTTTTAGCATGTTAGTATAGCTACTGTAGCATTAAGTGCAGATCAAAGCTGTTCCAAAACCAAGGGCTGTTAAATTTCTTTTTACTTTAATTATTCAGCCTTTATGTTGAGAGCTTTTATGACCCATTATTTATTTCTAGAGGTCTTCGTAGCCTGATTAAAGTAAAATAGGTATACAAAAATTAAATGTATCTTGTGGGAGTAATTAACACTTGTCATTTTCAAGCTGGAATGAAAAAAATGAAGCGTAATGAATTTAATTGCATAACAACCATTGGTACCTACAGAACAACTACAGACCTGTCCACCTTCAAAATCACATGTTTGTTAAACCATTACAGTGTCCCATTTGGCATGATGAACTGTTCATGTTCAGTTACAGAAGAAGGATTTTTAAGAAACCCAGGAGCAATGTCCTGCTCTCTGATGCCCCCGGCCTTTATTTTCTTTGTTTGTTGCTGAAGTGACGCGACCCATACATGTCACATTGTGCTCGCAACAAAAGCCAAGACCGCACTGGCTGTACTGAATTCATATTTAGAAAGGTCGTGATTGTGCTTGTGTGAATAGCTGGCTCCCTAGACCAGCCTCAGGGGCCTGTCAACCTTATTTCCCCGTTAACAACATAACAGATTATGGCTGCTACAGTAAAATGCATGTCTGCTCACTCTCTTGTTTCCTTGCCTATTTGTAGAGATGGGAGAGGTGGGATTTCTTTTCTCTGTATTTTTCAAGGTTGAATCTAGATCCCCCCCACTGGTTATTGGAAGAAATAGTTTTCATCACAGCTTTGCAAACAGTGCCCTGAGCCATTATGTCAGCTTGATAGTGAAAGCTTGGTTGTATTGAAAATTAGACAAATTGGTTTCTGGCCCCAGGGGGAAAAATTAAAATTAGCAGGGCTTAAACTTGGTTGCTTTTATGAGAGTTTTGGCTTGCTGGACTGCCGTTTTCCATGGCAATTCAATAGCACTCATAGGGTGTGATCAATCTCTCTAGTGGCTGCTGTCAAAGCCAGACTTGCAGCATATTGTCCTGTCACTCACCATTTGCCAGGTGTTGCTTTGCCTGACAGGCCTCACTATTTCTCAAGAGGAACCTCGAGGTCAAAGAAAACAGAGGAAAGTCTAAACTAGCCAGCCCCCCCCCCCAACCCTCCCTCTTGTACTTAAGGCTGAGTTATACTTCTTTTAACTGCCCTTGCGCTTGCGTCTTGCGCTTGTGTTAATGGCTCGAGGCGTTTATACTTCATTTAGCTTTGCCGGCGCTTGCGTGTGCTGCGTGGCGATTCACTGCCAGGACAGTAGGTGGAGCAGCGGGTTTTTTCAATGACAAGCCTACTACGATGAAAGGAAATTCACCGCCAGGACCTCTTCGGCAAGTCTCTCTTCGAGTGGATTCATCATAGACATAATATATTATGTCTATGGGATTCATGCTTCTTCTTCTTCTTCTTCTTCTTCGCTTTCTACCTTGGCGTTTGAAAACAGCAGTCTTTTATTAGGGGATGAAACCGGAAGATGAACACGCCGCCGGATGTGATGTAGATAGTGGCTTGTGCTCGCGTCCAGAGTGGCTACTCTATAGCTCTGCTCGCGTCTTGCGTGAAGTTTAGAAAATTGAGGTGACACACGCAAGCACGCAAGGGGGTGCTTGCAACCACGCAAGGGCTTGCGTTGCGTCTTGCGTTACCGACTATAAACCAGGCTTTACTCTGTTTCCTCCTTCACTACCATCTGAGCTGTCTCTCTGCACCCAACCTTTCTCCACTCTTTGCAACCCCAGTTTTCTGCAACCAAATCCTACAGAGGCAGAAGTGAAGATGATGCTGACAGAGATGATATAGCCTATTCTGAAATATTCTAACAATATCATTAATCTTTATCATTAATCTTGCCTCAAATACTCCTCTTTATAAGTTTAGAAGTATTCATCTAGAGTTAGGTTTCTGGCCACCTTAAGGATGTTCATAAAGTTTTCAGTTTTTACAGTTTTTGTCTCCTGTGGAAGCGGGGAAACTATGTTAAAGAGAGCAGTGGGGCCGAACCAAAATATAAATGCTTCACGACAGAAAACCAAAACAAGGATTAGGGAAATGCCTGAACAGTCCCAATAGGTGAAGGGAACTGTTGCCTCAGGTGGTGATTCTCAAAAGTTTCCTTGCTACATCTGATCACTATCACACTGCATGCAATACCTTTGATTTACTGTTACTAAAATGAGTCTTATATGCACTTTTAAGTCAAATCACTGCTGTACTGCTGAGCTGTAATCTGACTCCATGTTTCTTGTAACTGTTGTGTTAAAGTTTTACTGTTTGCTGTTTTACTAATTTGTAGTGGAAAGAAGTACTGATGCCCTGAATAAGCAGTGCCACTGTAGAATTGTGTTTGACAATGGCATGCGCAGGAGAACGTTTTCTCAGGAGGAAGGGTGGTGAAAGCTGTAGTTTCTTAAGTGGTTTTCCTTGTGCACATTTCCTTAGCTCACTCTGGGCTGAATGCTTTTGTTTCCCTGCCCCATAATCACAGAGAGGCAGAAAAGGAAAGGGAAAAAAAGAGGGAGAAAACCATGAAGAATACCATAAAGACTGAATGTGGAGAAACAGTGCTGGGAATCCAATGGGTGGATCGGAGAGGATTTGGTCCTTTAAATAGAAGCACCTGTTCAGCTGGGATTAGTTAGAAGCAGAGCTCTATTTTGGTTCAGTATGGATGTTTGCCCATCCTGCCCTGGGTCCTGACAACTGCCTGAGTGTAAAGCAGAGTTGTGGTGATCTCATTTGAGGTTGTGGTGGGTTAGAAAATCGCCTTCTGGCTTGACACCAGCATATTGTTGTATGAAATGCTCTCCTTTTCTCTGCAAATGCCATTGAAATGCTGCTCACTGGATAAAAGTGAGCTTTCAGATGCACCTACATGCACAGAAAAAACCTACATATTTTGGATGAATGTAGGTTCAATTAAGAGGCTTTTTAGGGATTTTCTGATTTCAGGGTTGTTTTGAAAGGTTGATGACACGTAAGGCAAAATCCTAAATGCAGGCTTCTATCACTTGATAAGAGGATGCATGGGTGCACTTAGCCTAACAGCTGGCCATTGCAGCCATCTTTAGAGGGATGCATGCAGATTCACAGCACGTACTGGATATACAAAGTGACCCCATGGTCACTTGGAAACATGGCTCGAATGAGATCTTCTACCAGCTTTTGAACCTTGAAGGTGAATCAAAAGATAGTTTGGCTCTGAAAGCATCTGGATATTTCAAGCAGTAAGCTGAATGTTCTAAATCACACTGACATAAAGTATAGTAATTTAAATGCTTTTGGAGCTTTCACCTACAAATCTCGCCCATGCTCGTAGGGCCAAAGAGCCCCTTGAGAGTTTTTAACGGATTATAAATCAAATTCTCATACAGTGTGGGTTTTTGCCTGTATCATAACACATTCAGCTCTAACTGTTTTAAGAGTATCAGCTCGCTCCACCCAGCCAACTCAAGGGAATTTTTTATTGTTTTTTTGGCTGGCTTCAAACAAACACATCGCAGATGACTGTACTCCACCTATAATTGGGTCAGCATGTATATTTATAGACAGAAACTGTCTTTCCAACACAAAACAGAGCTAGTTGGGATTAAATGGCCTGAATTGTGCTCAAAGTAAAACAGCAGTTATTATCAGTTTTTCTCATTAGTGTCCTGTAAAACCACCAATGATGTCGTGTTACAACATCACGTCAAATAAAACAGCTAATGTAAAGGCTGCTATGTGCCCACCAGAAAGGAACAGAAGGAGATTAGAGTGTTTTTTTTGTGTTGCTTTGCGCAGCTGTGGAAGAAGCAAATAAATTGTTATTCTTCTCATTTTCTGCAAGGCTGTGCGCTGAGTAATGGGAAAGAATGCAGAGAGAGAGCAAAGTGCATTTATCTTGATCAGGCTCCATTTCAGCACGTTGTCAACTTTCTACTTCCCATCACTGTGTTAAGCCTTTCAGCAGAGAACATAGCCAGGAATCACTTAACAACGTAGTAATAAAATTCCACACCCCTTAATATGAATGTGTTGTTATTGTAAAAGCTGTGTAGAGCAGCCCCCACCCCTCCTCACGCCATGCCCTCCGTTATTGAATCAGCAGTGACCTGACATCACCATTTATCCCCACACATGGCTCCAGAGAGACTCCTGCTGCTCTGATTCCCCAGCGCTCGCCTGCCAAAGCCACCGGGGGAAAAAAAGATCTCAACGACCCCTTAAGCGGATCAGACCGGAGATATCTCTCCACAATTTCATTAAGGGTCACAAATGGCAGGGCTGTAGGAGCCATAATAAACTCCCCTCTGCAGCTGGAGCAGATGGTACGACCCGAGTGTCCAAAGCCAGGAATCCCCTTAATGAGGAAAGCAGTCCGGCAGCAGCCAAGTACTTTAGAGGAAAACTCATGCCTTTTCATATGATATCCATAAGGTCCTATGCAGAGTGTGTTAAAACGGATAAAACAGTAAATCATGGTTTGGCCTCTCAAGAAGTCCCAGGGACACACTTTTTGTTTCCTTTTGTCAAAATAACTGTTTGTCAGTTTTACTTAGCAATAGTTGAGCTCGCACCCAAAGAAGTAAAACCCTAGCATTTTTAATCTCCTCACCACCAAGTTAGTTATTAACCACATACCTAGTAGTGTGGTGAAATACTGATGATAGTTATGTGTCACAGGCCAAAAAAGCCAGCAACTCTCTTCCTTTGTGATACATGTACAAAATGTATAATACTTGAGAGTTAGAAAACAAACACAAATATTACATCAAATGTTTGATTTAGTCTAATCGATCTATGAAATAAAGACCATCTAAATAGCAGAGCCATGTTTAGTTTGACAGATATCTCTTAAATTATTCAGCAAGTTTAGGGGTTTAAAAGCCTAATATTGAACATTTTTATACCCTTTTATTTTGCTCTTTTTGTCCATGTCAGTTTGGAAAATTCTATTAGGATTTATGCCAGATACAGGCACCCAAAGGGGTTCACAATACACCTCTGAAAGTCTTGCAGAATATTGTGTGGTAAATTCTTTTAAAAATGCCCAAAAAGTCTAAATTTAGGTTAATAACATTAACCTTAATATTGATATAACTTTACATATTCTAACATAACTTTCATACATTTAGATTTTAAGGAGACTATTAGAATATGTGCATGTTCATTTTCATTAGATAATACTGAAAATGTAGAAGTCTTCATCATTCATATACTATTTGCATTTCTTAACAGGATATTTTACGAGAGAGAATGACTGCAGTAAGAACTAATTAGTATGATTAGTGAATGTAACTGTAACACAGTATTTCATCCATTAATTGCACTTGTGTCTGTATGAGGCTCTTTCTAAACCCTACAAAGCACACCTTTGTCCAAACTTTCTGTATACTGTTTATCTCACAGAGTAAACAGCTTGGGTATGTAGATAAATCCAAAGCTTTGGGCTGCTGCCCCTCATTATGGTTACTGTAAACTTTTAATGGTTGTTTTTTTTTCTCTCTCTCTGACCCTTGCAACATTGGTCTCATGGTGACATTTTGGTACTTCAACTCCTGGATTCTACCCTTCCAAAATTACTTTACCACGCTTAACTTGGAATAATCAGTTGCGATTGGCTGTACCACCATTTACGTTGCCACAGAGCACATATTTAGCTCGAGCTCCTGTCACTGCTATCCACCCCTATTATGTTTCGGTCAGCAAGTTTATAAATTCTCCTCTTGGAAAGAATGGATGCTCAATTGAGTCTGCGTTTCTGGGGGAGCTCTTATTTTGGTCGGAGGAGGCTAGATGCTGTAACGGCCCCTGTGAGGGTTTAACGTCAACAGCCTATATTTACAACTGTCCACTGGCAGCGAGTTTGCCAACTTAGCAAGGCCCACTGGACAGTAGCGTGTGAAACAGCACTTGATGTGAAAGAACATATTGAAGCCGTCTGTTGAACGCTAACAGGGCTTTAATGTCAATAATGTCACTGTTCAGGGTGAATGTCATGTCACTCATGTTAGTCTGTGCTGTGACATTCTGTGTGTTCAGATTTTGCATATTAGACAGGTCAACCCAGTTTATTGACCCCTCTACTCATTATCTGTCCCTGTCTTTGTTCCTAAGTTCCCACAGAACACTGGTGGGATTCTGCCTTAGCGCTGCCAGCCACTGTTACTAAAAGGAATCATTGTGTTGTCTTGTTGCTGCCCGCTCAATCAATGGGAGTCTTTGTTCTTTGTGCCACATGTAAGACGTAGAGGCCCAGCCCGTACAGACGCGTCATGATTGCAGCTTGTTGAGTCTCAGCAGATCATGTCTTTTTTGCTTTTCGAGCAGTTACAAAAGGACCAGTAGATTGTCACATTTCATTCCAATCCCTGCGTCTATCCAACCAGAGAAGGAACGCAGAAACTATGATATCATAGAGCTGCCATACTTTATCTCCTCAGAGGTTTCCTAACCCATTTTCTTTTTTTTCCTCACTCTGAGCCTGTGAAGAACTAAGCCTGTTTCTTTATGTAAAATCATGCTCATTCATATGTGGTGTTGTTTTTTTTGCAAATAAAAATGAGTTATTTGTGTCCATCTAGATGTTAATGTTAATTTTTTCATGGCTTTGAGTTGATATGTAGCCACCTTCCAGGCCTACAGCTGATCTAGCTCTCCGTCCTTGCTGGATGAAAAATCCTCATTTGACAATGCACAATTAAGATTCCTGCAGATGTGAAAAGGCAGCTGATGATTTCTTTCAGTCGGAGCGAGCAGAGAGTGTGGGAGGCGTGTAGAGACACACAGAGAGAGAGAGAGAGAGAGATGAAGGAGGCGGAAGAGAGGGTTGGAGGGAGAAGCAAAAGAGGAAGAAGGGGTGGGATGGGCACTCTTCAGGGAGGTTTAGTGAAAGCACCTGCCTCAGCTCTGGGACTCATGATGGATGACGAGGAACAACTGAGCTGGGAGGAGAAAGGGAGGGGGATGGGAGTAGGTTTGAGTTTGAAATGAAGGACATCCTGCTCAGATTTTTTTTTTTTTTGTTGTTTTCATTTCATAGATCATAGTAGTATACTGGGGGTGGGAAGCCACACGGGCGAGGCACAATTCAAGACCAAATATTTTGTAAAGGTTATAAAATGGATTTTTTTCTCTTTTTTTCTCTTTATAATCTCCTGAAACCTGAGTTTTATCTTGTCCACTGAATCTGCACTGTAATTTACATTGCTTGTACAGAATACCTATCATTACAAAAATGATCATTTGATTATGTGCTCTGCAATTCCACCTTGTAAGTGAAGCGAAGCAGTGACAGTTTTAAAATTACAGATTCAAGCTGCCAGGATTTCATATGCAACAAATCTGATGAACCAATCCTATCAATTTGTGGATCAAGATTGACTGGAACAGAGTGTAAGTGATATTAGAAACAGATTATTTGCTTTGCACTAATCTAGAGTGAAACATGTAGACCATGAGACCATGACTCGGAACTGAACTGAACTGAAAGGTCAGCGGTTGGATCCAAGTTGAAGTGTCATTGTGTTAGTAACTGAATCTCACACAGTGCCCAATATGCTCACCGGAGAGCAAAATAACTGCATTTGTAGAGTGTAAATACAACTAGAAAATTTCTGAAGAAATTTAGAAGGGGCCTGCCAAAGTGTGCGTATCGCTCAAACTGCAATCTGTCCCTTTAAAGAGGCGAACTGTGCCTTTAAAGAGGCGAAGTGTCCCTTTAAAGCGCCGAACTGTCCCTTTAAAGCGGTGAACTGTCCCTTTAAAGCGGTGAACTGTCCCTTTAAAGAGGCGAACTGTCCCTTTAAAGCGGCGAACTGTCCCTTTTAAGAGGCGAACTGTCCCTTTAAAGCGGCGAACTGTCCCTTTAATACCCCACCAGTGAAACAGGGGCAGTTACCTGTTCCTTTGTCCACGAAGCTGGTGATGGTGTTGGCCAGGCTGCCATTCAGCTCCCCGCTGGACAGGGACCAGTACAGGGACAGCATGTAGTCATGGGGGGTCACCAGCGGGGCTTTGGGGGGCTGTTTTTTGCTTATTACGTCGCCATGATAACTCCAATCTTCAATAAAAGTAATAGCCCGCGAAAACTCATCGAGCCGGTCGTTTTGATATATATATTGTTGTGTGGACGGAAGAATAAATATATCTATAAATAAATCAAGAGACACGTTTTCAATGTTAAATCCCATAGACTTTTGCCAACGGAATAGTAATATGTGCCTTGCCATGCATTTGCATGGAGGCACTGCATAGCATTTGCTTCGCAATGCTATGCAGTGCTCTCCTATGCAATGCTATGGCAGGCCCCAATAAGAATCCCGATATTGCTTTGTACAGCCTAAGTAAGATTAAAAGACTTTATATAGGTATGGACCATTCACCTTCTAAACCATTCTAACCAGGATGCACAATGATATCCGCATGTTGTCGTTATCAGCTAATAAAACTTTTGAAACATAACATTGGCATCATCCAAAAATCAGCACTTGCAAGCAGATAAGGTCAAATTTGGCCTGGTTGTGGCTCATTTCAGGTTTCTCACGAGAAGAAGATTATCCAAGATTGTAGGATGAAGTCTTTAAAAGTCTAATTTAGGTCAAATTTTAAGTTGCTTTCTTTATTTAGTGACTCTGTAAATAGGAATGATCACAATAAGAGCAGTCATAATGATATGTCCACTTCACTTGATGATCATATGTAAGTATCAACATTGGTCGATACAGGAAAATATTCCCATATGTATCCGGTGTTAGAAGAATGCAATATTACACATTCCTAGTTCTAATATTATGAATAAATAAGTGACCCTGTACAATTCCTCTTTGACTAAGTATGAATTTACTTGTTTTATTTTTTCTTTCTTTGTTATTTGTTATTACTACTTGCCATGATTAAGAGTTTGTGGGCAAGTATGGCCAAGCTGCATGGGCGATTTTCCCCTGTTGAGAAGATAGAGTAAATTAATCATATGATAAAGCTTTTTGGAAGGAAAATCTGGGCTTTTAACTGAACTAAGTATCTTGTTTCATAAATACAGATCTGACATTTGTAATTAACTAAACTGCCTGGAAGTCTGTCAATAATTCAGCAAGGGATGCTTATTTTAATTGTGTACACAGCTGCTGTATTTAAAGAGCCAATTGTGTTGTGGGACACTGAGGCCCTCTATCAACTTTGAAGTAATAGAGCAGACGAAATGCATTCTGGGTGCAATTATTAGCACCTTTTATCCTATTTGGGGATTGAAGATGAGATGTGTTTGACACATCCAAGTTAACCTTTGCAAAGTGACATCTCACTGGAGTTCAGTCGCCACTGACACACTTTCAGAGAGACACTCACACCAAGCTGAGTGCAAGGTTTCAGGTATGGTAGGTAGTGGATCAAACCATTGTAAAACAGAAAAAAGAGCTTTTATCCATAATTAGCAAACATTCAATTGGATATTTTATAAAATATATATGTGTGTGTATGTATCTATATATATATATAAAAGCATATAGTAAAGAGGAATGTTCTGTGTGTTCACAAGGAAAGGGGTGTTCTGGCCACTGTGCTCTCATAAATCTGCATACGTAATGAGGTGCTATGTTTAGTTTCCTAAATAAAAGGATGTATTTTGATGCATCTATAAAAAGATTAATTTATGTCTGGAGAATGATTTTATTCAATAATTTAACCTTTGGTGAAGTGCATTTATTTATTTGTTATTCATTAATTTTCTATTGAATTATATGTTCATTGAAGACATGAAGATCTAATTATCTGATTCGTGAAATGTCAAATTGTTCTTTTTTTTTAAACTTTTGAATTGGTATTGCAGAGGGCTTGATATAATTTAAGTAACCATTTTGTTGCTCATGAAAGGCTTTTTACTAGTACTCACAGAGTGAAATACACACAGGCATTCTTTGCTATATTTGCCCTGTAATAGAAGGCATCAGATAAAGACCCACAGGGAGGCACATCTGGACATCAGTGGTTGGAGAACAGGTCTGGTCCCAGGCCTAGTCTGTCATAATGCATCCAGGCATGTGGGCAGCTGTGGAGGCAAAGCTATTATGGAACCCACGCTACCGCCGAAACCTTCCTTTACATACTGAGGACGTGCACTTTACATAAGCCACATAAACTCCAGTGTAAGTAAAACGGAAAAGAAGGAGGTCTTAGTGTTTCACAGAGCCTCTTGAACAAAGGCTGCTTGTGCTGAACAGAAACACTTTATACTGTATCAAAACTAGTTTTAAGCTTTGTGCGAAAAATGGGTAAAAAACAAGTTAAAAAGGTTTGTAAGTATTCCAAAACAGCATTGGCATATCCTCCCCCAAAAAGCAAGATATTTTTTGTCTGAACGTTGATTAGTCTCTACATTTGTCAGTTAATGAATTAAATTGGAAGAGATGGCATATTGCCAATCACTTAGGAGATGAAGAAATGTACCTATTCTTTCTAAAATAATCCCTTTATACTATATTTAGGGAAAGCCTGTTAATGAATTTTGTCCCATGGTGTCAAACTGGCTTGCAAAAAAAAAAGTTTTTTTGAAGTAAAATTGTTTTGTTAGTTCTTGAAATTCTCATATAAAAGATTATAAAAGATTCTCTGCTAACTTCCAGTACACAGCGCTGCAATATATCCAGTGCTAATTGTGTTGCACATGTACTGAATTATATAAAATTCTTAATAATTGTTCATCACATATATCATTGTACATAGAAATGTGTTGACATACTCTTGATATTTTTAGTACTTTCTGAAGGTGTCTTTATCAGTCTCTTCAGCATGACAACAAATTCTCCTGTGTGGCTGTGCATGTGGTTGGATTAAACATTGACTGATTAATTGTATAAATCAATCAAATCACAGACAGTGGGGTTTAATATTCAATACTGAACCCTGCCCTGTTCCACTGGATGCAGCCAGGGATACTGGCAAAAAAAGCTTTTGTGTGTTCACAAGCTTGTCCAGGCAGATTCCCACAAATCTTTACTAAATTCTGAGCTTTGACTGTAGTTTCAAGAGTGATAGAGGAGGAATATTGTGTTAACATTTCCCTTAATTCTATTACAAGTTGAGTCTCGTGTCATCCATCTCTGCCATCCTTTGTAACAGCTAGCCCCTGTGTGTGTGCGCATTAAACTGATTGATGAACAGTTCATTAGGCTGATGGGCTCTGCAGAGGCAGAAAAACATTTCACCAACAAAAACTGGATTTCAAATACTTGCAGTATTTTCTGTGGCTTGACACTAGCTGCATCAGCAGTTTAGCATGACCAATTTTCTGAATGTGAAAATACAGTATAATAGCTATAAGTAATAAGAGCATATGTAGTGAATTCACAAGAACAATGTACTGAAGTTTTGGAATTTACATTTTAGTCAGTCATTTTTCTTTTGGAAAGGTGTTTTGAGTGTTGTGCTGTAAATATCTGTTGAACCAGAAGGTGGATAATCAGTTGATCTGCCAAAGCTGCCTGCAGAGAGGCAACATGACTGTACATATCCCATTGTGAGCACATGTGTGTGTATTCTAAATGTATCTAGAGAATTGTATTAAACTATGCTCAATGACAGATTTGCGCTATTTGTATCTTGCACACCTCAGATGAGTTATACTCAGCTCCAAATGTTAAAATCCTCAAATATTTGTATCAGCTCTGGCCTTCAAAAACCTTTAAGAATCAAGCCTAGATAACAAAGCAGGTCTTGTACAGCACACAAGCACGCCTGTTTCTGTGACAACAGTAGCTTGTGTTAGTGCATATGTGTTTTAATGTGCATCGCCTCCTTATTAAACTGTAGAACACATGCTGTATAGACCAAGTGGGCTGGGTTATGTGTGTTTATGTGCTTGTCCAGTCTGAGTTCAGTCTCAGCTTCCTGCAGGAAGTGAAAAAAGGTCTGAACTGACCTCACTGGTGTGGATGAAGCAGCTTGTAGATGACGCTCACAGATAAATAGCAGTAACAGTCATCATTGTGTCGGAGAGGGTGGGGTTGGAGGTACTAGATTGTGCATTAATGCAATGATATTAAGGTCAGCAAGTTTTATAATTGCCTCTTAAAACTATGTAACAGCTTTATCTAGCTTACCTTCTTCCTTCAAATATGTATTGGTCTCCATTTAGTCTGTTTGTCTCTGTACTGTCTGTTGTATTTCGGGAGTAACTCCTCAGGTTTCGGCAGTGTTCCCCTTATCTCTCCTGGCTTCGTCTTAGAATTGCTGATTCGGCAAGATGATTTGGCAGTGTTGGCCTCTGTTTTTGCTGTGAACAGAAATGCATTTACCAGTCTCTTTGTTGTATGATTTGGCTGTTATGTTAAAGGTGCATTAATGGTTTACATTATTCAAATATTTAGAAGAATATGAAGAAATAACCACTAAAATGTTGCGCAAAGGATATGTATATACTATATGTTGCAATGATATCTAGCTGTTTGGCCCATTGGCAATCAACTAGCAAGGTAGTTGACAGTTTGCGATAGCTTGGAGAGTTGTCATGACTGAGTAGTATTTGCGTGTTCCTGGTTGACTATTGTTTCCAAACTAGTCTTGTGAGTAGTTTCCATATTACCAAGCTCATAGACTAACCTACTGTAGTTAGACATCAGACAGAATACTTGTATGTATCACTGTTTCTGGCGTCATTACCACGAGAGGCTTTTTAAGTTGGGTGCAAACCAGTGTACTGTAAAACACTGTGCTTTCCAGCACCAATTCTGATGGTTATTTGAAGCTGGGGTATCCAAGTTAGCTAAACTCATCCACTCCCCACCCATCAACAAAAGCTAGTATCCAGATTGGGTAACATGCATATATCAAACAGGCAAAGCTCATGCACAGATACAGACATGCAGGGAACAGTTGTGTTGGCAGAGTATACTGTTTCTGTTACTGCAGCCTAATACCCACAGCTATTTACTACACATGTCTTGTTAAGCCTTGGTGTCTTTGGCCACATGAGCCTCATTTATTACAGCTGACCCATGGCACTTTACTGGTTTTCAGTTTCCCACGGGATGCCTAAAAAAGAAGAAGAAAAAAGGCCAACACATGTGTCATCACCCCCTAGGGGAGCGCCGTACTGACACAACCCACACAGCATGCTGTGGACGTGAATGCATGTGCCTGGGTGCGTTTTCTGCTCCAGTTTGGTGGGAAATGTCTGTGCAAGTCATTTTTCTTTAGGAAAAGTAATTGATATTTATTTTATTGGATTATGAGAGCAGGCATTGTTGATTTGCTGTGTTCCTGTGAGAGATTTCTTGTTGAGTATTTATCAAGGAAGTGAATATTAAGATTAACAATGCTTATATTTTTTATTATATAACTCAAACAATTAGTAGGGACACAGAGATGTGGCAAAGTCTCCCTTTGACACACACACAATTTGCTGGGATGCATACCACGTCTTTCCTTTCCCATACAGAAAATGTTTTGAAACATCGTTCAGTGAGATCCATCTGCTCACACAAAATGCTTATTCACATTTAGGCAACTCTATGGGTAATATCAATATACAGTTCCTAATTAAAATCTTTCATTTAAAAGGAGTTGCATCTGAATCTATTTTTATCAATAAAAAGTTACATTAATTATGCTGCTTTGCATCACTTTGCATTTGAAGGAATGCCTTCTGTAGCACTCTTACTTACAAAATAACTCTGCAAAGAGCCGTCTCTGCATCTAGAAAGGCTCTCTTCATTTGGAAGTCAAATCTTGAGCATCGTCTTGGGTTGCTCCTCTTGTTTGGAGTTGCACCATCTCTTGTCTTTCAATCCAATCAGCATCCATTTCCTTGTGCATCCTGAATTTGCCTCCACTGTCAAGGTGGTGGCTGTGACGTTTGGCAAGAATGCCATCTGTTTTTTTTTTTTGTTTGTTTTTTTTCCTAAATTCAGAAAAGTGCTGTACAGCTCAAAGCTTGTTCGTGAGCTTGTTTACCAACTGTTAGCTTCAAAATGGTCAACATCAAAACCTGAGGAAGCAAAACAGCCCAAAGAGGTCTGTCACCTTCACTTCCCAGTTTTAAAAAGTTTATACGTTTCAGATTAATAGAACATTTAATCGAATGACTTACTACTATTTTAACAGGCTATCTAGAATTAACACTGAATATTTTATCATCAGCCACTGACATTGGAAGTCTGTGTTTCAAAGAGTGTCAGCTGGATGGCTGTGTCTATTTAACTTTTAAAACAGTTTTAAACAGACAGCCTTCCTGCTCTTGTCTCTCCACAAACAACAACATTTGGCATGATGAGTATGTAGATATATATAGGGGGGCCATGTCTTTAATTTCTTTCCAAATGGACTCAATTATACAGTTATAAAAATGCAAATGATGCTGAGCTCTGAGCAGAAGTGCAGATGGAGTTCAACGTACCCTGAGGCTGCACAGGTTGCTTCTTTATTCTGTTGTTGTCTTTGTCTGAGGCTCCAATTGTTAATCTGCTTTGCTTTTCAGCATTAAATAATAATTATAAGAAGTAGCTTTTTTCGCATAAGCAGCCGATGATTTCGCGCTACACAGTAAATCTCAGCCAGTGTGTGCAAGCCGGATTTGTGACATCACAGCCAGTGTGGAAGCCAAATTATGGTCCAGTAAGCCTCCAGTATACATACGCATTGAGAAGACTTAAGCGATGATTAGAAAAGGCTTTTCTTTTTTATTCGCTGGGACGAAGAATTGGGAGGTGTAAACACTACTGCGTTTAAACCAACCACCAAGGCTAAACAAGCGATGAAAGGATTAGCATCTGGCTATGATTTACTATTTTCCGACATTTTATATAATTTCCCTTTGGGACAAATAAAGTATTTTTCATTTCACTAATTTAATTAAATTTGATATTAAAGTCACTGGTAAACGACTAAACTGAATTCATATACATACTGTGGATGTTGAGCTCAGACTAAAATCACACTACGTCACAGTTTGTGGCATGAAAGAAGGAAATATTCATCTTTTATAAGTGACTTAAGGCAGGAGAAACAGAATTTCATTACAGACATCGCAAAGCTCTGCTTCTCGCCTGACCTTCCTGGAACTGTTCAGCGCCATGCCTGCAGCAAACATCACCTCTGTTTCCACTGACAACCGGCCTGCTGTTGCTGCGTGTGGAATACTAAATGCCGTATGTTTGAACGCACAGCCTCAGAAATGTGTTTGTGCTGGCAGGTCCCAGTTCAGTTAGGAACGAGTGATGCTCTGCCATTCGTAAATCCCATGAAGAGTAAAGTGTGTTGGATTAAACTGGAGAGTGAAAATGAAAATGGATGATATCCCAACCTGGGCACATGCAGGGACAATTCTGTAATGAAAACTGTGGAATGTGTGGATCCGGTGAGATAAATGCTTCATGTGGCACTGAGATAAGGTCTTAAATTCAGCTTTTGCCATAATTTCCTCAAAGATATCCTTCATAATTAAAATTGCCTTCCTGGGAGGTGAGATGATGCCAGCCTTGCAACAGATTCTGGATTACTGGTTCTCAGTAAGCATTCTTCAGGAAAACAGACCTCCCATGTGTGTCCCACTGGGTTCAGACTTGATGAACTAATCAATAGGACAGCTTTCTCACCACGAGCTGAATACATTACAGTAAGTGTTCCCAGCGGTCCAGCCAGCTTTGTCTAGTGTTACAGGTATCAGTGCCAGCAAGCACTGTCTGATATGACTTTGTTTCAGATCCAGATGAAAATTGATATCCTCTACAGTATTGTTTGTGTTGGGAAAATCTTCAACTTTGAACATCTGAATGCTTTCAAAGGCAGCAAAACAATATTTGAGTTTTCTGTAGTCGTTCTACCCCTGAAACGGTGAATATTTTTTATATTAGTCATTATGGCAGCATATTAAAGATTTAACCAGTTGTGTCAAAAGGTACAATATCCCAACAGAGCACAAACCCTATCAACCAGCTCCAAATTCCTCAGATTTATTTCTGGTCCTTGATATGTGGAACTTAAACTAACTTAGCTGCTGAGGTAAAATAGTGAAAAGTTAAATACAGAGAAAAAATAAGCAGTGAATACATTGTTATAATAGAAATTAAGACCGGATAGTCTATCAGTCACAAAATAAGTATTTTTTCTCCTTTAGGTACCAATACTTTTACTCACTGTTAGTACAAATTCATGTAACAATACTTATAGAAAATATTTCTACATCATTGCTACAGAGGAAGAAGCCCAAAGACTCAATCATGGTTAATTTGGTTTGGGTTTGGAGAGCCTACATTAAGAGCTGAAGGTTTGGACTTCAGAATTGAAGTCAAGTAATTACTCTAAGGGTTCTGATGATAGGCTCTAATGCTATTAGTGTAATGGTTGCATGACGGGAGGTGTAGGATCCCGACTCCAAACTAAAAGCCTGAATGTACGACTTTCATTTCCACCAGAGTGCTCAGTTTGATTAACCATTATAATGCACAGTTATCTGCCATGCACAATGAGGAAATTACTATACTGGATATAAAAGCAATTAATCCAAGACGAGGAAAACGATTGTGAAGTGAATCAGCACACAAACAGTGGATTGGCAGCACCAGTGACAGATTTGAGGTTGGCTAAAAGGCGGAAATGTCACTGCGCAGTCCTCCAGCATTTAAAACATGAATGACTTCGGTGCACGTAGAAGTCCATCTCCTTTGTGTTCACATGTCCACCTCTGTTTTACACAAAAGAATAGTGCTACATTTAAGTGTGAGTGCTCAAAGCTCTCTGGACTAACTGGGTTTTCTCTTTGATGGTTGTTCAGACTAGGGAGCTACAGTCCAAAAAGGTAGATAAGAGCGACTTCAAACGAAGGGCTATTTGCTGATTCCAAAGTAGGCAAATGAAGGACAGGCAGATTGGACTTGTCTAATAGCTTTGGGATGTGCAGCGAGCTTACAGCATGGGTTTACATGGTGGATGTGATTATCACACCACTACTGAGGGCTTTTAACTGCTCCCACAGTCCAGTCCGGTCATCTTAAAAGGTTTAAGTTCTTCACATAGGGGTTTTTTACTTCACAAAGCCCACTGTGCTTTTTTACTCCCTCTCCCTCATTTTCCATAGCAGTGGGATGGTTTGTCACAGTGTTCCACTCCGAGTTTATTAACAGAACTTCTAGATCTTTCAGGTCTTTCTTTCCTCTTATACACTCATGATTATTTGTGAACATGACCAGAAAAGCCACCCAAAATAATATTTAAAAGAAAAAAAAAAAGAAACAAACTGCTGCCCTTTCCTTTCTGCTTGTTGTGGTTGGAAGAGCAATGATAAGAGCTCCTTTCACACCATACATTTGATCCAGTGTTAATGTACAAATATTGATTACTCCAGCTTTAGAAATACATATAGTTTTTCAATAATATAACCCAGTCTATCAAAATGCATGAAAGGCAACAATCTTATGATGCAACAGGCAATAACAGTCCCACTTTTACCTCCCGTAGGACTCCCAAAGCACATTACTTGCTTATATTATTTCTTTCACCAATGTATTCATTCATGGTTTAACTCTACAGCTTAACAATGATGCAGGATGCCATTTTGTTATTTGAATCCTGTCTAAAAAGAAATTTGGTATGGGAAATAAGAGTTCTCTAGAATTACTTTGCTGCTTTTGCTTTAATGTTTGTGTGCTTTCATTATACTATGAGAGCAAAACTAATTTTAATCAGAGCCCAGCATCCTGAGGCACATAAGTCATGGTTAAGGTTAGAAAGACTCATTTGCACTTTAACAGGACGAATGTGTAGAGACGAAATGAAAGCTGCTGAGGGGAAGGTGTTTTTCTTTTACCTGCAGCCTGCCTCTAATCTGACTAAAGGCAATGTGTTGCTCTGACCACCTGGGGGGCACATTTGGATTATACCTTTTTTAATCTCTTGTTTTAAGCTTAAATTCAGTCAGGAGATCAAATTGTAATTTTCACTTCATGCTCTCTTCATGATTTTTGTCTTTGCACCTCTGTCCTGACTGTTTCTTTTATGCATTCAGAGCCGTCATGCTGGCTTTCTAAATGCTAATTGGTTGGAGGGTGCCTGCTTTCTTTGCTGTTCAGTTTTCCGTTTCCAGGCAGTCTGATTATCACAACAGCTCAGCTTCAGAACTTAAAGCTCTGGCGCAACTGAACTTATTACATTATTGAACTTTTGGCAGAAGTATTCAGCTTGATAAACCTGGGCCAAGCATTTTGATAAGTCAGTGGCTTTTCTGCCCCAGCTGAAGAGTCATGGTTACACAAGCAGTAAAATTGGCAAGTAGGTAGTGTTGATAAGCACTCTGTGGTTACTTGTTTCTCCCACACAATTAACAGTGTCCTTAATTACTTTTGCAGTCACATTTTTCTCCCACGCTGTCCCAGACTACTAATTTGTCTGCTGTATCTGCTAGTGTGTCTTGTCCTGCCTCCACCTCTGGCACCCTCTATACTTTCATTACCCCCTACCCAAACCAGGGTTTGAATCCCATTCCCGCTTATCTTACCTCTTTTATTTCTACCCCTACCCGAACCAGGGTTTGCATCCCCACCCCGCTGTGACTGGTGTGCAGTTGGTGAGAGGCTGAGGTAGCTTGTGGCTGTAAAAAGATGGTTGTTGTGGTGTGAGGAGCAGATCTATATAGGGAGTATAGGGAATTACTTACTGAGTCTGCTCCTTTTATTTATTTATTTATTTATTTATTTATTTTTTCGTTAGCACAAGTTTCTTGTGTTTACCTTGAATAGGGATGGCTCAGGTAATCCTGAAACATCCCATAGTTAAGCTGCTATAGGCCTAGACTGCTGGGGGGCCTCATCTGTCACACCTTTCCTCACTTTACTCTCTTTATGTATATGTGATATTATTGTGGTCATTAACTCGTGTTTCCCTGTTCCAACAGATATCCTTTGAATGGTGTTACAGTGCCGCCGCGGCCCCCTCCCCCCTCCCCCCTCCCCCCCCTTTCTGTCTTCTCAAACCCCAGCTGGTCGAGGCGGATGGCCACCCTTCCTGAGTCTGGTTCTGCCAGAGGTTTCTTCCTGTTAAAAGGGAGTCGTTTCTCTCCACAGTCGCCTCAGGCACGCTCAGGACGGGAGATTGGACCGAAAAACAAAAAGTTTTCAGTGTAATCTGTTGGTTTTCTTAGCTAGGAAATTGTTTTTGAATTGGCTCTATATGAACGAATTGGATTATTTTATGAATTATGATTATTATTAATTAATTGAATTCCAATTGGCTTGAATTGGACTTACTATCTAAGTGCCTTGAGATGACATTTGTTGTATTTGGCGCTATATAAATAAAAATGAAAATGAAAATAAAATGGATGCATTAAACAGCCCTCCATTTTTTCCCCTCTTTTTCTGTCTGGCTCAGCTGTGTCGTGTTGTGGACGAAAATACAGGATCCTTTGACATGCAAAAAAATAGATGTTTATAAGGCATTTTTATCTTGGTTTTTATTAAAGGTTTGCACCTTCTCTATTTTTTGCTAAAGCTGTGTTGATGAAAAAAAATCGAATCATAAAGACAGAAATTCTTCAGTTCCAGCCCAAATATTTGACTGAATCATGATCAGTTTGTTTCCAATTCAAGTACTAGTTTCAGTGAATTGTTCATCTTTTTAATTAAATTAGAGCAGTTTTAAAGACAGTTTTTTTTTCATAGGTTTTTATGGATATTAACTGGTGAAATGCCTAATCACAGGTCGCTGGAAGAAAGCCAGCCATGATTGCTGCCAGCGATGTATTACAGTAATATTGGAGGGATGGGTCAAATCCATGATTGCTCACAGGAAGCTGACTGGCTGTGCGAGAGAGGCCAGCTCCTCACAGCTTTGTCCCGGCTCTGAATAATTCAACTAAGCAGAAGAGGCCTGGAGAGGAGATATGGGTTGAAGATGATCTCGGAGCACAAGCACCAGGAAATTGACTTTTTGACATCAGAATTGGCTGGAGAGGCATGTTTGGAGGTTCAAGCGAGAGTATCTATTACAGTATGTGCGCATGTGGATTTGGATGTAGCAACACAAATGGACCCTCCTTCATTAATTGATCATCTTTCTCTCAGTGTCTGGCTTGCAGGGTCAATTTAGCATGTCCACGAGTGCATGAATTAGAGGGTGTACACATGCATTTTTTAGCTTAAAGCAGAGCAAGACAGTCCATACTCTTTTCTTTTCTTTTCCTTTATTGGACTTTTTGTCATTGTAAGGGAATCACACTACAACATCGGACACACACATGATGTGGCAAACCAAGACAGAAAGATTCCTAACCCTCATCTCTTCATTTGTGTTTTTAGGTGCCCCTGGTTGACTAAGGTAATCTCTCCCGCTGTGCCTCTCTACAATGGCCTGGTCTTCCTCTTCGTCTTGGCCAACTTCTGCATGGCAACCTTCATGGACCCTGGTATTTACCCCAGAGGTCTGTATACATGTCTAAGCTGCATCTCTTACATTTGCCCGACATTTTACAATATAATTGATAATATCTGTCATTGTAGATGTTCACATAAAGTTGAGCTATGTTTCCGTCCTGTTGCATCCTCATGTAGAAGGTAGATATTTAACAACATGGTATTCATCAGAGCACCACAGTGTTTTGCTACCCTATTATCTGCCTTTTACAGCCTGTTGAAATCCACTCGCTTCGACAGGTGGAAGTTTTACAAGTGTTCACAACAAGGTTGTATTGAGTATTCTTGAGCTGTTCAGCCTGTCAAATAATGCACAATGAGTTATGGAGTTGGGTTCCTTGTTCTTAACCCTACTGAGCTTAAGTAAAGGTGAATGGAACCATTACTGGGCATGTTTACAGTGTAAATGAAAAGGCCCTGCCAAATAGACTAACATTTTCTGCTCTGAAGGAGGAATAATCACAATGTTGTAGGAAATGTCAGTTAGCCTACCTGTCTGCACAGAGATAACCGTGACCTTATGTTGCAACTGCCCTGCATGGGTTTATTGATGAATCTCATAATGTTATATTTAAAAGGCAGTAAATTAAACATAAAAAAATATCCATTTGAAGAAAATGACAAATTAAATGCTCAGAAGATGAAATGAAACCAAAATTCTGAAAGTTTGAATGAAAGTTTTATGTTATTTTGCCATTTTCATTCTGTTTTCAAGTTTTCAAGATACACTACAATTTGTGGCTCTCAGGGTATTTTTTTCCCCCCTCTTTCTAAATTTTTTCATGGTTAATAAAAGAGGTTTTAGAATCATGCAGGATCGCAGGACTTTTGGGTTAGGGTTTTTTCATGTCTTCGTTAGAGTGCAGGATAACTTATGTTGTTAGTGTTGGTCAAAATAACCCTGCAATATATGTGTAGCCAAATCAGCTGAAGCGGTTATGTTCTTTTTTTCACTCTGTTTTTGTTTCACTTGTAAACCTAAGCCCTTATGGTAAAAATGCCCAAATGTTTTGATCCAAATAATGTTCCGATATATAGTTCTAATTACAGCTGTATTAGTAAACTTGTGCTTGTCAACAAAGTATTCAGTGACCATGAATGGAATACACAAAGGTTTTCTCGAGACTGAAGCTCCATCACGAGGCCAGACACAGAAATGTATAGAAATGCAACTCGCTCTCTGCTGGATGGTTAAATAGGCAACTAAAATTACTAAAATTAGCTTTATAAAGAGTCCAGTTTGTTTTAATGGTAGTTGTTTTAAGATGGCTCATGTAACGTTTTTCTGAACAAAGGACACTAGTTTTCATAGAAACAGAATGATGGTATTTAAACAACATACGTGTGGCTCATCTTAATATGAGTCATAATGTCATCAAACTGCCTCAGTTCGGTCCTTTTACAGAGCAGCATTAGCATAAAGTTTGCTAACAGTAGCTAACGCCAGCCACCGTAAAACTACTGGTCATAGATGAGCGCACAATTCCTGGATTTGTTTTCTTCCAAATAAGTTTAGTTTCTAATCTTTTAAGGGAAAGATTTTTGTCATTGTGAAGTATATGTTCTCATTTTCAGAAGACAAACAATGATGAGACAAAGTTGTGCCCACTAAAGGCAGTTCACACTGCCTAACTGTCATTGAACAACATAATAAAATTTAGAGTCCTTTAAATGTAATTTGCCTACCTTTTATATATTGTAAGTGTACAGTTTAGTCTTTCTATAAAGATGATGCACTTAGGATCAGTAACAACAAACACTTGCGCATGCAGAGGCAGAAACACGTGTCTGTGTCCGGTGATTCATAATTCCAAAGATAATTGATTATTACTACCCATAATGCTGATGTTTCAGCTGACCTTCACATGAGCAGTCAAACTCGAGGTAATGAACTCTGAAGATTCCAGGAGTTGGATGAATAAACATAAATAGCGATGCCAGGAACACGCCTATATGATAGAGTCAGACTTTACATACATGTAGATACAATAAGGTGTAGGTTCCTCTTCTCAACAAGTGGGGGAATATATGTGAAAAAACTTAGCAAAGTGGAACAAATGTCTACATTCTTTGGCAAAAGAAGTGAAAATATCATAGGTCATCATTTTTTCACATGTGAAGGCTGTGGAAATCTACGGCATTTTGTAAGAAAAGAGCCAATCTGTGGCTGCTTGCATTGTGATTTTGTAGAAAAAAAAGCTGAAAGAGGAAGAGCAAGTGTAAAAGCTGTTTGTGTCTGCTGATTTGGTAAGCGGTTTACCTTAAAAATCTATTTGAATCAACTTGAGAGCCATAATAACAGAGCAGCTTCTCACTATGGAACATTTCATTCCTGTGCTCTGCCTTTGCCTTTTTCTCTCTTCTTTTCCCCTTCCACTCTCTTTCGCGTGCATTTTGTGTGTATGTGTGTGCTCGGCTACCTGGCTCTCCCTGCAGTTATTATTATACTGTGAAATGAATTTCTCAAGTTGGAGTTTCAATTGAATGAACCCTTTGATCGGCTGAAAGACTTTTTATTTTCTGCTGTAGTTTCAAAGCGCAAAGCTTTGTATTTCAGGGGAGGTTTCATATAAACAGATTGACGTAGAATCCCTCAAAAGACTGCAAATCTAACAGTTGTGCTCTCATGTTGTAGGTTGGAGGTTGTTGCTTCAGTTATCTTCAGGTCAGATGAAGCACAGCACTAACTCTGCTATATGTGAAGTTAGTTTAGTTTTTTTTCTCCTGATAAAAAAGGCAGCCAATCTAAGAATGCATGTACTTGTGAGGAAATGGATTACTATTGTATATTAATCACATTGTTCTAAGCTAATGGAGTAAGTCACATATACAAAACTGTTCTTCTCTCTCAGTGTGTTTGCTCTCTCTGCAGACAGATAACAGCGGGGATGAGCTTCATTTAAGGTGCTCCCCTGTTGTCCCTGTCAAACGGAATTGTAAATCATAACCAACTCTGGTGGTGCCCCATGAGTGAAATAAATGTTTTTCCTCACACTCTATCACCTCACAAGCTCTGTTAATGCGTTTTGTCTGTGGGTGTGTGTGTCCCACAGCGGATGAGGATGAGGACAAGGACGATGATTTCCGAGCGCCGCTCTACAAAAACGTGGAGATCAAAGGCATTCAGGTCCGGATGAAGTGGTGTGCCACCTGTCACTTCTACAGGCCGCCTCGCTGCTCGCATTGCAGCGTCTGTGACAACTGTGTGGAGGTGTGTATGTGTGATCACACACTCACACACACCAGTGCAAGACAGACTGTTTGGGCGGTTGTGGTTCTACTTGCTGTTGAATCCTTGGTTGTACTTAGTTTTTCACACACTTCTTCTGCATTTTGGCTTTGCTTTAGTTCTATTATGACTACAGTGGAATTTGTCATGTGTAGTTGCTCATCTTAGGTTGTATTTAATTTATTTTAAAACCAAATACGGACCAGATGATTCTTTTATCACCTGCTAATACGTAATACCTTAGGACTGAGCGAAGTTGTGCTTCAATTTTTGCACGACTTTATACGTTTGACCGCAAAAGGATCCCACATGCTGCAGTAATGTTGAGTAAAACAACTTGTTATCTCTGTCAGCTGTCTAATGATTTTGTACCACTCCATTCAGGTTCTTCAGCTATATAATATTTTTTTTTTGTTTGTTTGTTTTTAACATGTACTCTATTTCAAATTCCTCAACTACATTCAAATCTGGGCTTTTACTCTGAAGGTCTATATCCCCGATTTGCTAATGTCTTTAGGATTATTAGCCAGCTCAAAGGTCCACCTTTGTTCAACTTCAACTTTTGGACAGATGGTCTCGTGAGGACTCTCTGATTTGATCAAATTTATAGTTGAATCAGTAACAGCAAGGTCCCTATTCCCCATGGCTGTGAAACAACCACAAACCAAAACACCACCAAGATTCACCCAGTTGGCACGAAGCTCTCCCAAAAAGCTGTCTGTGTCCCAAATGTTCTGGGGTTTGTCTATATGTTTATTGGCAAACTTCAGTTTTGCTCTGATGTTCATTTTGGAGGTTTTTATTATTACACTTTAAATGCAGGTCTTTCTGATTGCACACTCGCACTTTGGATACAACTGTTGCAAGAGTTCCAAATCTGATGAAATTTTGTGGGTCTTGGATGCTTCTTTTTGCATCAAGCATCTGCTCTTGGGCTGTCCTGGGAAAACTGTCAGCTATCTGAAATCCACATCACTTGTAAATGATTTTCTAATCAGTTGAATGATTTATTTCACAACATTTGGAGATGTCTTTTGAACCCTTGCTGGACATATAGAGATCAATGGCTCTCTTTTGATTTTGGTATGAAGTCACCGAACACATCAAAAGCAAAGAGAACCCCAGAACTAACATGGTGGAGGTTAACATCGGGCAGGTCCTACCTGACACTCAGCAAAGGAGGCTCTGATTTCTTCTCCCATGATTGTAACTCCCTCCCCTCCTCCTCCTCAGGACTTTGACCATCACTGTCCATGGGTGAACAACTGCATTGGACGGAGGAACTACCGATACTTCTTCCTCTTCCTGCTGTCGCTGAGTGTTCACATGGTGGGAGTTTTCTCCTTTGGCCTCATCTTCGTCCTCCACCACAGAGAAAGGCTGGGAGCACTGCACACCACTGTCACGTATCCTTTCACTGAGGAAAATCTTGCAAAAATCTGTAATTCCAGTGCTCATTTTAAATCTTAGATTGTGTCGATGTGCATGCACCATTAGTTTTTTTTTTTTTTTTTGAGTCCTAGTCTGTCTTCATTCGGTCACTGTTGTGGTCAACCTTGACTTTTGTGTCCAGCATGGTGGTGATGTGTATAGCAGGGCTTTTCTTTATTCCAGTCATAGGACTCACAGGTTTTCATATGGTGCTTGTAGCTCGTGGCCGAACAACCAACGAACAGGTGAAGGAGCTGATCAAATGCTTTGTGGTGAAATGCACACATAGTCAGTTCATTCAGTTTTTGAATTTGCATGAATGTAAACAATCAACACACACTCTAAAGAAAATCCATCAAATACTAATGAACAACACAAATACTGTATTCCTAGACTCAACATGTTTTATTATCAATCTTTTTTGTATTCAAGCGTCAGTCCCCTGTATCTATAAGTATGTGCATGCACATTTTTTGCATGCGCTGTGGCCTTTTGCTTCCGTTGCTGTCGGCTCTAAACAAATCATTATGGTCCTCAGGTGACGGGCAAGTTTCGTGGAGGAGTAAATCCTTTCACCAAGGGTTGCTGTGGCAATGTGGAGTATGTCTTATTTAGTCCCCTGGCACCCAGGTAAGATGCTTTACTCTGCTATATCTCTGTGTGTTCTCAGTTTTTCTTGCTAAGTACATTGAGAAAAAAAACTGTGTATATGAACACAAATGTGTTCCTGTAGATGTGCATGTGCAAAATGATTGTAGTGATACGGCAGACCATAGATATGTATCGAGTTCTGCCTGAAAGCAGCCAGCAACCCTGGGGGAAGGCAACTGTCTAAGAGAATTGACTCAGCCTGTAGACATACAGTTAATGGGAAACTCTGCAGAGCTAGTCACCATGCTTTTTACACACACACACACGCATCACTTAAACCCTGTGAAGTTTTACATCCTATAGGGACAGGCCACTATAACAGTCAACAGTACAATTGCACAGCAGTACAATTGCACAGGGAATGGGATGTGCGAGTGAAATATTGTTCTTCCAGCATCTGCTGATCAGATTTGTGATTTACTGAACCACTGACTCAGATAATGTTTAACTTGACTATTACTGAAAGACTTAAGAAAAGCATTTTAAAATCTGACATCGTATTGGGGATGTTCTTTGACTCAAAGCACTTAAAGTAGGAGTTGATTGCTTGAAGCATGTGCATTGAAAATATAGTCTACATTTTACTTTCCACATTTCAATCGTATTCATTAGACTGTCATAAGAGTTACAGGGAGAGGCTTTCAATTCTATTTTATATAACTGGCTGACATGCTATGTTGTGTCTGAAATGTCCTCAGTAGACAAGCCCAGTGAGACTTTGAAATACAATGTATAGAACTGTATTGTATTTAAAGGCAAACGTGAGTTGAAAATTGACTGTAAAGTTTAGTATATGTCAAATAAAGTAATGTGACATGACTATAAAGAGCCTGGTTGCTCATGTGCTGTGACATGGCCCATTTTTTGCAGGTACACGATGGACCCCAGGAAAAAATCCCATGTCAAAATTCAGCCCCCATTCATCAGACCAGACCTCTCAGACAAGCAAATCACCATCAAGGTCAGCGACAATGGCATTCACAGCACCATAATCAGCTCTAAGGTGAGCAGTTCACAATTATCACTGAACTCTCTCATGTTGTTCCGTCACAGAGTTGACCTCCAGCTATTCCTGTGTCTAATTTTCCTTTCTCTCTGGGTATGATTGCTGCACATTCCTAGCATGGCGCATCCCAGTCCCATTGTAAGGCAGACAGGGATTCGAGAAGACAGAATAAATCACCAAATTAGAGCATTTCCACTTCACAAAAGCAGAATAACATTCGATTGACATAAAAAACAAATAGCTTAGAAAAGTGACAGTGAATCTTACCATTGCTGACCTGGAAGGATACACTATGTTTCTATATATGGCTGGATTTAAAGGCAAAAGCAAATGCTTTGGATTTAAGTTTTTACCTCTCACTCTGCCAACCTGTGTGCAAAAACCATATACTGGACATCTGCAGTCAGCGCAACATAATCTTTACTTTCACACTGTGGGAGGCTGAGGTCAACAAACAGATTCAGTTGTTTGTTTCAAGTCTAATAATGCAGAGTGTTGTGCTGTATGGAATCAATGCAGATACAGTTGTCTCTAATACAGAGGCCGGATTACTCAGCTGACAGATTGTCAGTCAAATGCTTGCGTCAGGTTTTCAATTTTTTTAAAAATCAAGAAAAAAAGAAAAGGATCAGTCTTGAGATATTAGATCAAAACCCTCTCATATTAGTTTGAGATATTTGAAGGAGGGGCATTTTTCCTTTAATGGATATTTGCAGTTAAGACAAAACAGGAGCTATGAGGAAGAGTACAGAGGAATGGCTAGCAGCAAAGGCTCAGACAGCAGATTGATGCATGTATGTGAACAGCTACTTCTTCATAATGATGTGTGTTGAATATGTTTTTATCATGCATATGTGATGTAACACAAGACCCACTTCAGGCACATATTCATTGTCAGTCTAATTTAATGTGTTGAGGCAAGTAAATTCAGGTTATTTTTCCTTTTAAATTAAATCATTTTCACAGGTTTACATTTCAGGAGGAAAAACTTTTCTGTAACAGGGAAGGATTGAATTATTTTAGGATCAAATTAGAAAAGTATCTGCCTTATAGGGAAATTGCATTGATTTTACACTGTGTAAACTCTGTGTACAGGTATTGGGAATGCTTCCCCAAAAAATCAGCGATGATACAAAGTTTGATGAATTGTTAACTATTCAAGTGACGTAGGTTCTGAAGACTACATGCTCAAAAGTAGGGTGGAAAAATATGTGGATTTCACAAGACTTATGTAGCTCTCTTATCTTTGGTAAAGCTCAGGCTTAGACTAAACTGACGGGGGTTTCATATGTGCACGGGCTGACCTGTGGAGTTTTCATTAGTGATAGAAACAGATACTCTGTTGAGTAAAACTGTGACATGATTTTCTTATTGCTCCAATAGATATATAAAAGAATATGTATTAGCTCTTGTAGAGCAGCAACCAGGTTTAGCTCTACCCTGTGTGAGAGCTGGGTTGGTGCATCCTTAACAACAGATGGTCCTCTCTGCTAAATGTGCCGTTCCCCCACCTGTTCCGAGTGCTTTTAACACCCCTCTCTCCTCCATGCAGTCCAAAAACAGCCTTGATGGTCTGGACAACAAAGAAACCCAGCCACCGCTGCCACCCAAAGCTGACAGGTACAACCAGCTGAAAAGCCAGCTGACCTCCAGTGAAGGTAAGAAGCACAGCCTCTTCTTGTCAGTCATCTTCAATCCCATTACTCTTTCTTGTCCCGGTTGCACCGTGCCGCAATTCCCCAAACTCCCTCTGTACACCACCAGTGCCACGGTTTGTGAGTTGGCACTGGTTAGGCCTGATGAATATTTGTTCCCATTTTTTTAATGCCTGGCCAGAGAATTGGTGCGATCTGTGGTGATCAGGCAAGCCCTGCACACTGAATCAGCACCAGCAGATTTGTGCTACAATTTGAGAGTGAATCATTGCAACATGAATCACCTTCTTTTTTCTGTAGTAACTGTCCACTATCAGATCTTTCACACATCTGTGTAATCTGTGAAAAGGGGTACAGTTGCATTCAATAGTATGAACTGTGAATTGTATATACAGTGGTGTGAACAGCAGGTTCCCTTCTGAGGGTCTACAGTGTCATGCTGCATTATGTCAGGGAGTGAACACTCTCTGCCTATCCACAGAGCGCTACTGCTGCCTGCTGGTACCTAAAGGCACTGCAGTTGTTTGAAATGGATTGCTTTTATTTCTGTCAAATCTGAAAACTCCTCATTTAAGGAAGATCTGTTTACATTTCTCTCCAAAACATTAATGCATCAGAGTAGAAACAACTAATTGCTAAAGAGTGCCGTTTACACATTTTAATTTCGCGTTTGTCAAACTGACTCGTGCAATTTTGCTCATGCATCACTAGGTCGGAATCATGATTCTGTGGATTTCCACAAGCCTAACTCTGATAATAACATTCTGTTTCGAGGTCTTTCACACATTCCCAGAAATATCCGCCTTAGCTGACTGCTATGACATGTCATGTTATGTATCTCTAACTTGTTTTTTCTCATGTGCCGTTTCCTTTTTTCTTGTCCCCTATGTATTGCAGAAAGTTCTCTTTCTGGTAAGACCCACCCATCCACTCCAGCCATGTACAAATTCAGGCCATCCTTTGGCACCATGCCTAAAGTCCACTACCACAATGCAGGAGAGAGGGTAAGAAAATTCATTTTATATTACCATTGATATGATATTATGAACATCAATTCCAGATTATGACTTGGATGGCATTTCGTGTTTGTTCCTCAGATTGTCATGCCAGATGACCGGAAGACTTCGGCTATCTTGGAAGAAGGTGTCCGGAGTCACGACTACAGATCTGAGCCAAACCTAGACCTGCCTGAGTATGCCAATGCTCCACTCCACCGCACTTTCCAGTCTTCCCCTCTCCAGCTGGACTCTGACCCTGTAAACTCCTCCCGCTCTCTCAGCCTGAAGCAGGGTCACCGCCGGGCAGAGAAGGGCCAGCGCCAGGACCTGCCGCCCCAGACAGTAACGTCCACCCAATACAAGGGTGTCTTTTCTCCAAACACGCTCTCAAATCGTAACGGTAGTCTATCTTACGACAGCCTGCTCAACCCCAGCATCTCTCCAGCCAACGCAAGTGAGTGCATGGCCCACCGTGTTGTGCCCTCCACAGGATTCCACTCACCCTACCTGCCCACCAAAATGTGCCACATCCGAGAACCTGAAATGCATAGACAACAGGTTGCTCCGATGTACAGTCCAGTGATGCCCCCCAGGGGCGTGGGCAGACAATCCCCTCACCTAAGGGACAGGGACCCATCTCCAGTGCGCTATGATAACCTCTCCCAGACCATCATGGCCTCCATCCAAGAGCGAAAGGAGATGGAGGAGAGAGAGAAGCGACAGATACTGCACGGGCGCTCCCAGACCCATGTCTATGCCCAGGACTCTGGTGTGTTTGATGGGGGTTATGGTCTACCACCCAGTGCTTGCTATCCAGATGGATCTCGTGGCCCTGGCTCCAGAGGTCCAACACCCCCAGCTTATGGAGGCTCCAGGGACAACCTTATGGGGGTTGGCCTGGTGAGCTATGGTCAAAGAACCCCAGTGCTGCGCCATGCTGGCTCCACTCTGGGCCGCGCCTCTCGGACTTCTTCCACCTCACTGCACACAGATCACAGTAGCACCAACAGCAGCCAGAGCAGGGCCCCAAACCTTGAGGGCCTTTATCGTTCCCCAGCTCACCAGCCACACTCCCCTGCTATGCCCCGATCCCCCTCCTACTCCCACCAGAAACTGTCCTACATCAATGCTTATCAGAAGACGGACTCACCTCGGCTGGGGGGCCCAAGGTATGAATCCTAATGTCAACCCTGGGGGACTGCATGCATTGTAGAGAGCCAGTGGGAAATGGTGGTATTCCCACTGAAAACTTTGCTATTTTTGCTGGACATAGCCAGTGATTTATGGGCTCTTGTGTAGTACTCCTAACTAAGGTTACATGTAGCATTTGTAAAAGATGTATAGTATTTATCCAGATGTTCTGTTCTGTCCATTTATTCACATGATCTGTTTGGTGTAAATTTGCACATTCTATTCTCATTTGTTTGCTGTTTGCCTTTCTAGAAAAGTTTATTTTTTGCATTATTTCACAAATGACAGATGAATAAAACACTGTTTGACTCCTCATGTTCTTTTTCATTTGCATGCTTCATCTAACGGTCCCAAAAGTTGGTCTTCACTAACAAGTATGCCTTGAAGCAATCATACATGCTGCTGTTTATCTTCTTCTTTCATTTAAAACTGTATTCATCCGGACAGCTAATCTGCATGTCTCGACAGCCCTAGTTGTTCAGTGTGTGTTGAGGCTCTTTGTGTTGATCATTTCTTCTGTTCTTTTCTTTCCATTCAGAGAGGCCATGAAAGTTAATGGGCAGATGGACTGTCACCTGGGCACCCAGGGTAACACACACAGCCCCAGTCGCCACAGTAACGTCAAAAAGGTGACAGGTGTGGGAGGCACCACATATGAAATATCCGTGTGAACAAGAACAACACCTCCACCTTTAAGAATGCCCCCCCTTCAACAAAAAAAGTTCTCCACTCTGCTGTTTTTGGTTACTTTTTTTTAAGGGCAGTCAGGAGCACTACATCCCTGCTGTTTTGGATTCGCTGTTCAATCAGATGACCTGACTTCTCTTAAGTTTTGATTCTGTTGAACGAATGCCCATGCAGATTTGTACTGGAGGGGAGGGTTGTCATCTGATAACGCCACAGGCTGTGCTGTATGTGCGAAAAAATGGGTTTGTGGTTAACGTTTGTGTCCTGGTCGTAAAAAGCAGACCCTCCCACAAGATTGTCAGTGTCTCGGATCTGTGCTCATCAGGCTTTTGATGTCCCAGACTTTGTACACAAACTCCAGTAAAAGTTGAGAGCTGGCAGAAACATTACAGATGGTTTGAACACCTACATCCTCACGATGGACCTCTTGCGAGAAGACTCTTTCCTGAGTCAGTTGACTCGAAGAATTCACGGTGGCTCACATTAACTTGTACTGTTCATGTCATCTTTGGTATATGTGGCAAACGTTTACAGATGTGAGAAGTGATTTGCAAGCGCACAAATCACAGGTGAGAGGAGTAACTGGGGATGTGAAGGGGAAAGGAATCTTGTCAAGTATGGTGGTTGCATTCCAAATCCAATGAGAAAGGCTTGCTTTTAAAGAATAGGTAAACTATCTTTGTTTAAAATAATTTTCTCAGGAATTAATGCAGCCAACAGAGATGCTAGTTGACATGAATTTATACATTATGAATGTGCGAGTTGTTTAAGTTGAGTGCAGGTTTTTAGGGCTTGAAGATGGCTCATATGTTTGGAGGCTATTTCAACCTGACCCACTACACAAGCGTTGAGCTGATGTACTTGGGTTCTGAAAGACCAGAATACCTCATCCCAACAGAACAAGTCCAGCCTTGCACAACCAAAAAGATAAACAAATAAAACTAGAAAAAAAAAAGTGTTTGTGCTATGATCATATGAAAGGAGGGGTATTGCAGGAAAAAGTCGTTTTCACATACAGTAAAAAACGCAGATTTGGTCTCCCATTTCATGATTTTGTAGTCTTCTTTTTTATATATATATATATATATATATATACAGCTATATATCCAACCTTTCTAAAGCTATGTTTGATACATCTTTTTATATAGATACGTAAGTCTGGAATGGATATTATCCTTTGAGTGGAGTTGTTTTTTTGCTCATAAATTATTAGTTGAGATCATGAGGAATGGGTAGATCTAATATAGCTTGTTGTACTTTGCTGTGTAAACAAAAAAAGTGTATGATAAATGTAAATGATAGATTTGTGATGTTGTGGAAATTAAATCTTTGTCGCAATCTTTGACCAGTGAACAGTCACATGGTGCGTGTATAACTGCCAGCATGCTGTTCATAAGTCAGAGATTGGACTTTCCGTTGAGGCAGCCTTGAGATATCGGTGCCAAAAGTGGCACTTCTCAAAGACCACCAACTTCTGAGTGAAAATGCTAAATCAGTCCATTTGAAGTAGCTGTCTGGTACAGCTTAGCTATTATCCACATATATATATATATATATATATATATATATATATTCCTTTTAACAATAAATGTAACTGTAAACGGACGATGTGGAGTGGACGATGACAACATGCTAGGAATTACATGGATGTAAAATATTCTGTTTGCATAAAGGAAAAAAAAAAAACCATTGCTGCCTTTTGAGAAGAGAAGCTATGTTATCGACCCAATGAACTGCAGCTCAAACCCTATTGTACTCCAAGGAACAATGAAATGACATTTTCATTGAGCAGAAAGTGACACTTGTGAGCGTCTCGGACTGGGTAAACCTTGAACAAGAACCTTCTGAAAATGGCTGATGTACAAAGTGACATGTGATCATATTAGTTATGAAGTTGTGTAACTTCTTAAAGGATTTTCTCCAGAGGTTGCAGCATAAAAGCCGGAGGCTGTGGTCGTCCTGCTGTCTGCCAAAGTTGGATGTTACTGACACTCGCTGTAGTTCAACCACTCTGGCCAGCATGGTCTGAGATCTCACCCAGCTGCCTTACCAAGAAGAGAACAGTAACAAGATTGTCTGCTCAAGCCATGCGTTTCTGAAATGCTATGAGCTGATGTGAGGCTGGTAAACAGGGCTTAGCAAATCTGATGGGTTGGTGAATCAGTGGAACATCTTGAACTACCAGAACAGACCATTAGCTGCCGAGTTTCCTTAAAACCCCAGTCTGTCATGACTTTCAGACCTTATTTGACCACATATCAAAATGCAATCGATGTCATTCCTCCTTAAGACGACTGCCATTAGTCCAATGTTCCTTTTCTGGGATGGACATCACTGCAGGTCAGGGGCCATTCCTGACAGTCAACAAAGACTATCAGCTACAAGCTGAGTTTGTTTTCCAAAACACAGATATGTATTATAAAGAATACACTATAACTGTATGTGTTACTATTTTTGTGGAGAGAAAATATTCCCAATGAACTGAGCAAAGTAAATAAAAGTTTCAAACCGACTGAATCGGATTCATTCTTAGTCTTGATGATCACCTGCACATCAATCTCACATTTGTGTAGCTATCAGTCTTTAGCTTTTGACTCTTCTGTCAGGAAACAAGTGATTTCTTTTATGAATTCAAACATGGTATTTAACAGCTTTTATTGGTTGGAGGAAACATTTCAGATCATCTGAGTGCAAATGAGGAGCGATATTTCATCCATATACATGTATTTACAGATGCACTGGCACTTAGATGCACTGAAGAGGCAAGGTTAAGAATTTAGTGGAAAAAGGGAGTTGGTGGTGAGCACACAGATCATGGGGCACACTCTGTTACATATACTCTACATGCTTTGAAGTCTAGGAATGTTATGAATTGAAGAGTAGAAACTATCTCATCATGAGGAACTTTAACTAGAAGAGCTGCACCAAACCAATGAACCGTTTACATCGGGCTTAACGACTTTCAAATATTCAAAATAAAAAGGAAATAAGAAATTCTTAGCTAAGTGCATCTGATCTGTCAGTAAGTAACAGGTGGACATTACAATCTGCAGCAGTCATCGATACCCCTAAACTGTCTGGATTCAATTCCTCTTATATTCAGCTACTAACTGCACTGATTATAGAGGGAACCAAGAAATAACTACTAATACAAGGCATCCACTGTGACATCTTCATCTGACTTGTTATCCAACAGTGGAAGTGTGAGCAGGGTGTGAAGGACCACCGAGTTGCATCATGGGGTTTCATATTTATGTATAATGAACATCAAAAATGCCTGGTCCCTGACCCTGTGCTGCTAAAAAAAAAAAAAAAAAAAAAAAAAAAAAGCAGGCTACATTATCGTTTCCCCCTACAAACTCTGCTTCGGAATAACACACACAGAAAAAAACCCAATGTGGGAATTGTCGCTATCACAAGCCTTTTCCATAGTTTGTCAAAAGAAACTGTCGATGACGAGGACAAAAAGCATGGCATTCCATGGTGGTGGGAAGGGTATTTTTCATAGATATTTTTCATTGATATTTTCTCCCCAGTGGCATCAAGGCTTGTGATCTTGAGGCAAAAAAAGAAAACTAATGAGTGTCCAAATTCAGTTCATTTAGAGTCTATTGTAGAAAAAAAAAAAAGAAAAAGAAGGAGGAAAAACTCATACATTGAAGATCAGCAAAGCAAGTTCTTGGTTTTCAATTCTTCTCCTCGGGTTTCACCTCCTTTTTTTCATCTTTCTTCTCGGGCTCCTTTTTTCCCTCTTCTTTCTTTCCCTCTGATGCCTTGTCTTTAACAGAGAGCTCCTCCAACTTCTCAGCCACCTTGTTTGCACTATCAGTGTTGCCTGTGCCAAAACAGTGAAGCGTGCCATTAACTGAAAGGCTATAAATGTTCCAACTCGTTGCTCTTCAGAGAATAAATTCTTATTTTTAGGTTTCAACTCAACACCGTGTCTTGAAAACATCCCATTTCTCTGACAAAATTATCATAACTTCTGAAAAAAGCTAATGATGTAGCAAAATGAACGACACCAACCTTTTAAAGGCAAGTATAACGTTTACATTCTGCATGTTCATGTAGCAGACAGAAAAAGTTCCAGGCTGGAGTGTACAGCAAAGAACAGAGTGAGTCTGCAAACTCATGAAACTCTCACTTACATGTAAGCGTCATCTATAGTTTGATTTCAAAAGGCAAATCCCTCAAATCTAAGTAGGTAGTCGAGGGTCTTGAATATCATGGATACTGGCCTTTTACAGTGTAAAATTAATTTGAACTCTTTGTGAACCTGTGCAGAAGTCACCACTGTTTATTTGGTGAGCGAACAATACTACAGTACAAAAACATTTATCTATTTGGACTTCTCATACTATGTATGGAAAATATTAAAGATTTTGTACCTGTGCCCTGCTGTTTTCTGACCTCCTCCTTGCATTCGTCAAACTTCACCTTGAACTTCTGAGCATCTGTGGACAGAGCGCACCATTTGTAAGCCAAAGCAAGCAGGTTGGGTACCTTGGAGTGTAATGGATATGATGTACAAATACTTACTTTCTGCATTTAAAAAGCGTATTGCCAAGAGTTCTGGTTTGGGGCATTCGTCAGCATAATCTGCTAGTGTGTTCCACACCCACGCTCTGTCACTGCCAGCATTGGGCTTCAACTCCATCATAGGTAGAACTGGAGTTCACAAAAGGGTAAAATATGTTGGCACACAAGGACTGGATGTACAAACATGTACACGTTAGGAGGTTAGTACATCTGTTTCTGCTTTTTTAAATTCCATCTTATCCATGCTAACCTCTACAAAGTGCTCTGTTTTTGCTAGTATTTAAAGCTGCCGTCGGCAGGTTTTCAAAATTCCGAGTCTAAAGGCCCTGTCACACTGTGGCGTATGAGTTGCGTATGAAAATTAATAATATAATTTTCATACGCACGAAAAGTCCTTGAAAATAAAGAATGACTAGCGAATGACTAGCGTATGAGTAGCATATGAACTGCGCATGCCCAGCGTACGTTTCAACGCGCTTATATCAGCAGCCTTTCCACATTGCTCCATTATTGCAGTAGACGACGCGCTATCAACATCTCGAGACATTCATCTCGATCATGCCTCCCAAGAAGCAATCGTCGTTTGCCCGGGCCCTGGGCCGAGGAAAAGGCAAAAAAACACAAGAATCATTCTCACCCAAACCTGCTGAAATGCCTGATGCACCTGCGGCTGATGAGTTACATGCTTCTGAGCGATCAAGATCCCCAACTCCTCCTCCTGACCGCTCCCGTGAATCGTCGGTTGCCTCAGATATGTCAGTTGCCGCCTCCATCTCCGCCCGTCTGGCGGAGATGGAGGCGGCAGACGGGCGGAGGCTAGCTGTACGGTACACCTTCATGCCAATATATGGCAATTTATGTCCAGCGTTCTCGACCTATCAGTAACGTACCTATATCGTACCTCTAGCGTATTCAGCGTATGCCTAGCGTATGCTTAGCGTATTAACCATACGCACAAAAGTTTTGAGCATGTTCAAAAATTTATTTCTGCCTCAGCGTATGCCAACGTATGCCAGCATGCTTGAAACGTATACAACCTATGCCTAACGTTTCCCTGGCGTATGTCAGCGTATACCAGCGTATGAGTGATAATTTTCATACGCAACTCATATGCTTCTCTCATACGCAACAGTGTGACAGGGCCTTAAAGTCGGAAAATTCAAACTGATACAACTTTCAGGTCCCTCCCCCAACCTCTACCAAGCTCCAAATCGCCCCAAACCCCTCCCCCTCTGTGGACGAGGTTGTGCACGTGAGTTCACACCAGTGTGCGCGCACACAAGCTTGGGCAGACTCACGCTCAGCAGCTTGTGCACAAGCTGTGATTGACAGGTAGGATTCCTCCACCCTAACGTAATTGGTTAAAAACAGCCGGGAGCGCTCGATTTTTGCAAGCATGATTACAGGCTTCAGAGGGAGCTACAGAATTCGGGATTTTTCCTAAACAGCCTATTTAATATTCTACTTCCAGAATCCCATGACAGTTCAAGCTAATATGACTAAAAAAAAAGTTGCCGACAGCAGCTTTAACAATATAATCACTCATTTAAAAACGACAGATTCAAAAATTGTGAGTAGCTTGCAGTCATTCCTGATGTGCTTTGTATGCCTTGTTGACACAGCACACACATATCGCAGTTTGACAAATGTATTTGTTTCGTGTAATTTAGTTCAACAAAATGAAATTTTAGTTGGATCATATTTGCCGGCGTGACTTACTGTGATGATTGGCACAAATCTTCAATGTACGATCTCTCCTCATTAGGAGGCGGATCGTGCCCTTCTCTTTATGTTTCAGCAGTTTGACATCCCCAGTTCCTCTCTCCTTCCACTCCGGTGGGTCGTTCTCAGAGGCAAAACGATAGAGTTTAGCCCGCCTGTGAAAACAGCAGTTCACTTCATTCATATATATATACATACACACACACACCTATATATACACCTATGTTTCCCTTTTTTTTTTTTTTTTTTTTGGAAAGTCTAGGTATTTGTTTTCAAATCTACAGAAAATGTGCTGCCAACAGATAGTACAGCCCAAAAAAACCTAACATATTCTCATTCAATATGAATATCTGGATTTTGCCAGCAAAAATACAAATTTAGATGCAAAATCTGTGAGTAAAAACACACAAGCATCTACAACAGTTAAGCTACTTACATTTTAAAGAGCTCCTCCTCATCCTCTTCTAATGTCTTGACATCCTGTTCGGGAAGGGACACGATGGGCTCAAAGTGGGGATCATGATTTGGGTCCTCTACAGTATCTGTAGTGGTATCGTGCTCTTCCTGGTCCTAAAAGAAAAATAAGTGGATGAGTCAACACAAAGAAGAAGAAAAGTTTTCAACTCATCCACCACCCACTGAGACAACGGAGACAAAGTAATTATGGCTGTGGTATGACAGTGTGAGATATTTTTTCTAATATTCACTTGAACAAAGTGATTTCAGTAATGAAACTAACAGGCCGTGAATGCATCAACAGAGGGATTTGAGAGCTCATTGGTTAAGTACAGCTTTTGTAGAGGGAACAGACAAAGCCTTTTGTAAGTCAGCTGCTGAGCCAAGCATCTTTAACGTCATTTGAGTTTGCATGTTCTCCCACTGATGAAAGTCCTGAGGCAACAAAACAATTTGTGATTTTTGTATCAAGTGTGAGGACAACGACGGCCATGCATGTAAAAGGATGTGCTAATTTGAAAACAGTCAAAGTTACAAGCGAGCACTGCTCAGCATCACGTAAGGGATATGACAAGGAGAAAACGCGGCGCACTTTCTTTAGATGGGAAAATTCGCTACGAGGGTTGCTAGTTAGCGGTATAACGGGTTAACTGCATCTCATTCACCGTGGGATAACCTGCTATTGTTACTGCCATTATAACAATACCGATGTGTTCAAATGAATGATTTACTGATTTGAATGCGTCGTTAACTTACTTAAACCTGGGTAATTTCGTTGTTAGCTTTAACTTTACGACTGTGGGCAAACACTTGTTCAACTTTATTTTTCTGACAACTTATGGTTACCCAGCCATTTAAACAGGCCTCTCTTGCAAGCTAGTCAGTAGCTAATGTTGGGCTTTTGAACCAATGAGCGTGTTGCCAACAAAGAGTCAAGTTAACACATAACATATTAGCTTTGGTGAAATTATTTTAAGACTAACTGGCACTCTAATACAACACTGTTACTGCCAACAGTCCTATTAAAAGAAGCCATAACTCGCTCCAGCGACCCATCCTTAAAGCTAACATTAGCCAACTAATGTTAGCAACTGTTGTGCTACGTAGACAAAGGCAAGGAACCCAGCTAACCTTGTTTTATTGAACGAAGCAGTTATATCAATTATAAATAACCCGTTTAAATAACTGGCGACGAAATGAGTGAAACGTGTAAACGTTTTGTGCTCGTGCTGGCAAGCATAGTAAGGATGCTAACATGCTGACTGGCTGCACACTTCAGAGTCCTTCTCTGAGCTCGTAAACATTAGTTAATAAAATATTTCATTTCAGAAAAGACACACAACAGCTTTCAAGCCGTCCAAGAGAGCACACCTAATCTTTCGCCATGTTTAAAAGTAACGAAGGCACACAAATATGGTTCACCAACATCACAAATCACATCATTGTCGGCATCTCTTGTCTCGCAGCTTCCTTTCCAAACTTTTGGCTAAATTTGACAAACAAAACACAATGTCCGCGACAAAATTCATATTTCAAAGCAAAAAGAATATTCTAAGCGACCTAGAATACATGGCCTCACCTTTGGGTCTGCCATATTAATGTAGATGTTTGTAGATTATGGAAGTAGTTTTAGTGATTCAAATCCCAAACTGGCCGCCGTTTCCCTTCAGCTACCCTCACTTCCTGCTAGAGCTTTCGCGCGCCGAATTCTCTAAAGTATGCCCGCGCCCCCACTGTCATGGCGCGCGCACCGCCTCTCAGGAATTCAGTCTATACATCAGTCAGCAGTATGTCATTTCTGTTTGTTTGAATAAAATAGATACTCATTGCAAAAAAATGAAAAGCTTTTGCATAAATGATGAGATGTTGTGTGCTGGAATGTTAAATATTGCAACAAAATTTAATGCAAAAAAAAAAAAAAAATTGTCATTATCCCACTCTGTGGACACAATGCGCATACGCACAGTTACTTGGTTTCACCTTTAGTAAGTACACATTTAGCTGATTAAAGTATAATCAGTATAAAGTTGCCAACCAGATTTCAACTGCCTCAAGATCAGGTATTATACAGGCTGCATGGTGGCCCCAGTTTCTATAGCAGTTGTTCATAAACAAAGATATAATAAATAAATAATAAATAAATTAAACTACCATATGGTGAATCACTTGAGGAACATGTCAGCCACCAGCTTTGCCCAGGTGGAAATGCAGATTTTTACTAAATGCATAGAGTTGGGGTTAAACACAATACACTTAAAAAATGATTGAGTTATTCACTTTTTGCATTTAAAAGAAGAGAAAAAGTGTGGACCTCCGATGGTATTTCATGTATCTTTTTAATCTGTGTGAATACTCCGTCTTACAGAATTCTTTACCTACATAGCTTTATGTGAGCTTTCATGAATATATGTTGTAAGTTTGATATAATTTCGGTATTGTTTTATGTTTAAATTCTGTGTGTTTTAATTGACTAAAAATCACTTCCCCCATGTGAAGAAATAAGAAAATTTAAGAAGTTATTGTATCTATAAACTGTTAGCACTGCATACAAATACAATACAATACTAAATAAATTAAAGATTTTTCCATGCATGGTTTAGCCTTCAGTTGTTCTACTAGAATAAAACATCCAGACTAAAAGACACAAAACAACCACAAACCACACAAAGATGATTAGTGTTTTGCATCATTTTCATGATATTTTCTGGTCCTTATTTGTTTATTTGTGCCTTTTTTTGTCGATATTTTGACCTTTGTCTCTCTGGAAGTTTTGTGGCTTAATTTTGGTCGTTTTGCATCTGTGTTCATTTATTTTTGGGTCTCTTTCTAGTGTCGTTTTGTAACTTTCTCGTTAGACTATTACAATACTGGGATAAGCATCCGATAAACCCGCTCCTTAACCCGTACACTGGCTTTCTAGGAAGAAGAAAAAAAAAATAAAATTACAAAATGCTGAAGACGCTTCAGCCTCCAAATAAACGACGACTACCACTTTAAAGAAGTTCAGAGTTCACTCTGCACGTGGTCAAATCAATATGGCGGCGCCCTGCTAAGTTTAGTGAGAAATAGAATCTCTATTGGATGATTTAAGGTAAGGTAAGTTAAGGAAACACTTTCAGTGAACGTGGATGCTCTTGACATTGATCTAGAAAAGTCTGAACTGCCAGGTGTAAGTTCTTAAGATCAACTATTGCGTTTACGTATGACAGTTTCAAAATGTAACTGTTTTAGCCACATCCTTTTCTTGTCTTCACCGTTACATGCAAAACTTTACGTGTTATTGAATACTGTCTTCATTAATCACACTCAGAGCCAAAGCTTTCCAGTTAATACATCGATGTAGAACGTTGTTTAGACGGCAGAATTGTCGTCCCCCCCCCCCCCTTTTTTTTTTTTTTTTTTTTTTTTAATTTTTAATTTTGCAAGTTGACTGATTTGTATTTAACAGCCAGCAGAGTGATGGCAGATGTTAGTGGCAGTCCAGCCGCTGATGCAACAACCTCGAAGGAAGGGAAACCTGACGACCAAGACTCCAAAAATGATGTTGTTAACTCTGATGTTCAAGCTGAAGGCGACACAGCCTCTGACCCCGCCATGTACCGCTACATCAAAAATGACCTCTTCACCTCTGAAATCTACAAAGTGGAGATCAGGAATCTGCCCAAATTCATCGGCTTCAACGACCTGAAGAAGTTCCTGGCCAAGCACGGCCTCAGCCCGCACAAAATCAAGCTGTTTGGCAAGCAGACGTTTGCTTTTGTCACTTTTAAGAACGAGGAGGAGCGCGACAAAGCCATGAAGATGGTGCACGGCATGCAGTGGAAGGGCCAGGTGCTGAGCGTCAGGCTGGCCAAGCCCAAAGCGGACCCCATCCTGAGGAAGAGGAAGCAGGGCGAGGGGGAGGGTGCAGCAGGTGAGCCAGCATCCAAGCGAACAGAGGGGGAGGATGAGGAGGAGCCGCTCAGCGTCCAGATTGCCAACGTGGTGACTCCTCTGTGGAATGTGCCTTATGAGGAGCAGCTGAGGAAGAAGGAGCAGGAGGTGGTGGGAGTTCTGCAGAGACTGGCGAAGTAGGTGGTGACCCAGACTTTTGTGTTCACATCCAGTTTTATTCCCACAGTTTGACCATAATGTTTACTTTCAGAGAGATTGGCAGCACTAACAAAGCAATGCTGCCGTGGCTGTTTGCACAGAAAGGGAAATTCAACAAAATGTGCTGCCCTCTGGAAGCTATTCGGCCGTCTCCCTCACAGGTTTTTATCTTTACCCTTTTATGAGTATGTCAGTCCATCACCTAATTTATCTCTAGAGGGAGATTGGCAAATGCTTTGGAGTCTAATCCCTCTGACACTGTTGCTGGATCACTGCAGACGGAGTACAGAAACAAGTGTGAGTTCCTCATCTCAGTGGGTGCCGACGGTGAGGACAAGACCATCGGTTTCCGCTTGGGAAAATATAAAGGAGGTTCCTGCGCTGTGGTGGGGCCTGCAGAGACTTGCCACGTCTCGACCGAAGCCAAGAGGGTAGTCGGCGAATTTCAGAAGTTCATCAGGTATCACGTGGTCATGATAATCGACAGCAAAGCATTTCTTTAGGGGTGTCTTTCATTGCATCAATTTCCAAGAGTTATTTTGTTAGTGCTGGGATTTCCCTTCCAGGTGGAATTCAGGGATTTCAGGGGATGTGTCAACCCAGAAAACTACAATTGTCATTTCTTTCAGCTCATTCTCACCATCTATCTCCAAACAGAACAACACAGTACTCAGTGTACAGTCCTGAGACATATGAGGGCCACTGGAAGCAGCTGACCGTACGCACTACAAGGACCAAACAAGCCATGGCTATGGTTTTCTTCAACCCACAGGTGATGAGACATGAAGGTTAACTACATCTCATGGAATAGTATCCCACGTGGTTAGATTTTATTTTTACCTTTTGATGTCCTTTGCCTGTTGATGATGGCTCTTAGAAACTTGAAGAAGAGGAGCTCGACGCTCTAAAAAGCTCCATGAGGAAGTACTTCACAGAAGGAGAGGGGAAAGAGAGCGGCGTGACCGCTCTTTACTTTGTCAGAGAGGGTCAGAGGTGAATAAGCATTAGCATCATGCTCAGAATTTAAAGAGTGATGGTCATAAGGATAATCTGATAATGGAATCAAACTTGTGTTTTTAACCATGAAGGACATCTCCGAGCCCAGAGGATCTGCCCTGTGAGCTGGTGGCTGGAGAGAGCTGCATTCATGAGGAACTTCTCGGTCTGAAGTTCAGGATATCTCCTCACTCCTTTTTTCAGGTAAGCAAGAGGAGTAGCTGGATGTAACTAAGATTCAAACAACAGCACACAAGAAACTAATTCCATACCAACTAGTGAGCATGTCCGCTGGATCTGTTGTGGATATTGTTAATGACTCATGTGGCAGTTGTGTGTTGCATTTAAAGACACTCTGGTGCAGAAAATGATTCAGATCGTGGTAGTTGTTTTCTAGCTCTTAAGAAAGAAGTTGAGCTTCCATACACTCAACGCTCTCCACACCAATTGTGATGTCTGCCAGGTGAATACAGGCGCTGCAGAGGTGCTGTACTCCGCTGTTGGGGAATGGGCCCAGCTGGATCAGGACAGCACGGTGCTGGATGTGTGCTGTGGGACAGGAACCATCGGCATCTCGCTGGCTAAAGTAATGTTTGATGTTTTAATGTGGCCACGATCAAATTAGACATGCAGGCAGGATCCTATTCAACACAAGTTTACATATTAAAGTTTCTCGCAGTTGTTGATTGTGACTTTGTCTTTAACTCGTGTTTAGCGAGTAAAAAAGGTGATTGGGATTGAACTGTGCCAGGAAGCCATAGAGGATGCCAAAGTTAACGCAAAGCTTAACGGTAGGATGCCAGATAACATCACATAGCTGCACTTCACACATTCTACACATGTGGAGGACATAAAAGCCATTATTATACAACTTTAATACCACGTCAACATGGTACAGAGGGGGTGAACTGTAACTGCTTGGTCTTTGTTTAATTGCACAGGTTTAAGTAATGTTGAGTTTCACTGTGGAAAAGCTGAAGACGTGTTCCCCAACATCCTCAATGCGCTCGTGTCACCCAACGTAACCGCCATCGTGGATCCACCGAGAGCAGGCCTACGTGAGTACATGGCTAGAACACGAAATGCGCTTCCTTTTTTCAGACTGGTTGTGTTAAAAGCCACTTTCTCTATTAAAACAGACTCCAAGGTGATCCTTGCCATCAGGAGAGCGGAGCATCTTAAGAGGCTTGTTTATGTGGCGTGTAATGCCAAGGCAGCCATGACCAACTTCATAGAGTGAGAATCCTTCGTTTGGTACTCTTGTAGCTGTATTTGATGCTACTACAGAAAAAAGAAATAACTCTGTCATATTAGCAAACATGTCTTTTTTTTGTCCCCCCACCCCATTCATGGTGAAACATTTTGTTTGTTTGCAGTCTGTGTAGAGCTCCATCCAACAGAGTCCATGGAGCCCCATTCCGCCCGGTGCGAGCCTTGGCTGTGGATCTGTTCCCTCAGACGATGCATGTTGAAATGCTTCTGCTGCTGGAGAGAGTGGACTACGATTCCCAGCAGCAGCAGACCTGATGATGCCCAGCAACAAATAGGTCCATCTGAGACAGGGCGTGTATAACATTGTAGGTAGCACAGGCTCTTTGTCATGTATGATACTCGGTACTTCAGGAGCCTTTGAAAACCGATCCTTTTTTTGTTTTCCTTCTGCAAGGTTGTGTATAAAAAGGTCAGTTAATAAGTCCTCATAAATTCACTTGTCCCTTTTGCAGGTCTTCTTGTTTTAGTTTAATAACTTCATTTCCAAGTCTGTTGTAACAGAATAAAGAGCTTTAATCAAAATAACAGTTTCACTATTCTGTGACTGAATAAAGCAAAGCAGTCATTAGTCAAGACATTTTATTTTGCATAACAAATAGCACTGAAGTCGTAGAGCTCAGGTTGCAATACATTTCTACGCAGCAACATTTCAAACAATTCATTGGTACAACACGAAAATAATATTTTTCCTCTCACACCAGCACAAACGTGGCGAAACAAGACATGTACAGAGCGGAAAGCACATTCTTAAAGCAATCTACACTGTCACAAAAGCCTTGTTTAAACTGATGTTTCCTTAGATGATTTGTATAAAAGTACAGGCCAAATATGTGAAAGAACGCACATTAGTTTCTGTTTTTGTGCCTTTTCTCGTGTTCTAGACCCAGTTCTGGTTCTACTCGACAGCTTGCAGCAACATTATGAATTCTAGAAAATGCATAAGACTGTATGTAAGCTTTGGTATACATGGTTTCATCAGCTTTTACAAGGCTGCATTTTGTAAAGTGTTTTCTACATGTGGTCAGACAGTCAGGTCAACTGTCATGATGGTGGCAAACATACACAAAATACACAATCCATTAAGACGAGTCTTAAAAATCTGCACATGCTGTAAGCCTATTTCTCTATGTGTAACATCTTGCAGGCCGTCATTAAAAACAAGAGTTGCCTAGACAATATATGCTTTATAAAGTAAATAGGGCTTGGTCTTTCCACTTCCTGCTGAAGGGTGTTTTTTCTTTTCTTCATTTAGGTCCAATGTATTACAGATTGAGCCTTTCATGAAATGGATTAACTAAGGCAACATGTAGCCAACTTCATTTATTTCTTTGAAAGGGCACCTACGACGAAAAGCAACCGCAATTTGCTAAGCAGTTGGTGCGCATGGTGTTAGTATAGCTTAGAAAGTAAGTGGAAACTAAAAACGGTAACAAAATGTTTCTTGAACATATTACAGTACTCTGACTCTATACTGGGGTTTACAGCAGTGTCGGCATGGAGAGGACATCAGCTTCTTGAGCCATCAAGGGAAAATAAAATAACCCTAAAACAAACAAAAACAAAAAAAAAAGGCTATGACATCTAACCCCCCCCACCCCCCATACAAAAAATCCACCCAAATATCCCACAAGCAGTTATTTCTGTACCACCAGCATCGTTGCTCGACAAAAATATCCGACAGGACGTGAGTGCATAACAATAGTTCTGAATAGAGATATTTTCACAACGCATGTTTTTGTCATGCAAACCAAGACAGCAATGTGCCATTCTGAGGCAAAAAAAAAAAAAAAAAGTACATTTGTATTTATCATCCAAAATATTCAGAACAACTACCACTAAAATACCAAATGAACAAAGAATTCTGTTTCCAAATTAAACGAATGGCATAAATATAAGTAATAGTAGTCCCTTTCAAATACTTCAAGCACAAACTAATAAGTGCTGGTACTAAAAGATTGCGACTGTGGAAAACAACACTTCAAAAAGAAAAACCAACGTGTGCCATGGTTTTTGTGGTTGAGGAAGCATGCATTTTCATTCTGATGTGGTTCGTATTCTATCAAGCCCTGTTCATTTCTCTGGATCCTGGTGGATTTTTGTTTAGGTGCCATGGCAAGGATGCATCTATAGAGGTAGAACGTATTGTCTCTGGGTTCCGGAAGTGCGTTAAGTCCTACCCTTACACCTACTTGCTCAACCGATAAAGCGCAACTCAAAGAAACAAGCAGCTCTACCGTCCTTATCGCTGCGTTACTATACTGCCATTGGATCTTAGTGTTGCATTAATTTATCGATGGGGGGTGCTCTGTTGTTTCGACAGTGACTGGCTTTCAGTGCTGCGGTTCGTCAGTGATTCTGAGACTTAAACGTCAACAGTGCAGAGCGGCTCGCTCCCTGGCTGGGCTGACTCCATTATGGTCATCTTGGGTTTTTTCCTTGTTTCCTCCTGATACAGAAATCAAGAATATGAATGTGTTTAGAGAGGCAGCTCAATTTTTCTCTAGAATAGGAAAATTTGCCAGTTAGGGACTGATGGCAAAAGGAGTTCTTACCCTCTGAGTTGCCAGTTTCTTCATTTCTTCTTGCAGTTTGTTCAAGATATGAAGATTTGGCTTGTTCTTTTTGGCATACTGCTGGAGCTCAATCACACTCTTGTCTGAATTCTCCTGAAAAAGATAATTTTGTTTATCTTGTGCGTGTACAAAAGAACACACATTGGGCATGTGACACACCTACCAACATGGCATCAGACCAAGCAGCTGATGAACAAATGTTAATGCTGTAACTTTCATGGGAACTTCAGAGGCAGGAACTATGAAGACTAAACAGTTATGCGTTTGAAGTGCTAAATAAGGAAAAGAATTGGGCTTAAGCCCTCGGCACGTTTACATGAAACTTAAATTGTTAATCAGAAGAAAACCAGACTTTTAAAGTAAATCTGACCAAAATCAAAGCTCTGAAAGCCTCCCATATAACTCATAACCGCATAATGCGATTGGGAATTGATTTGCTACAGCAAATATTAGATTTAACTCGACTGAAACTAGTCTAGGCACTGTTGTGTGTGCTCTACAGTTCCCGTCCTGGGCCTTGACCTGGAAATAACAGCAGATGCTGGTGTGCAAAATGAACCGAAAACAACAATTACAGTAATTACAAGAAATGAACGTGAATCTTTTTGTAAAAAACAGCAAAGCGTACAGCACTTACGAGACTCGTAAAGCTGACCTACTCACTATTCAATGTGGTGCCGATTTGCTGCCAGCTAAATCAGTCTGTTCTTTTGGTCTGGAATAACTCAACTGGAAGAAGTCCCATACTGATAAGCTGAAAGCGGTGATATAGCCAACTATAGTTGGTCATAACTGGGGCAACAACTTGATTACCCTGCCATGCATGTATAGCGGGACGCGGACAGTTAAACGGTCAGGTCCAACTGTGGCTCAACTCAACTGTAAATGTAAACTGTGTGCTGACTGCAACATAACCCTATGGTTTGTGAGCTATGGGACAAATGGAGGGGCCAACTTGAATTAACACCACTATCACCACTTATACTAAAATGTAAAAAGTTAAAGCATTTGTATGTTAAATACAACTAATCTGAGCCTGAAAAAAAAAAAAAAAAAAAAAAAAAAGATTAAAACAAAACAGAAAAATTAAACCAGCTTTTTCCACTTCAAGACAACAGACGTAATGCAGCTGGTGTTGCTGAGGGCACTCACCTTTTTGACCATCTTATTACTCTCTCTGCCATACATGCGCAGCAGTGAGCCCCAGTTTTTAACATGGGGGTGAAGCATCTGCAAGATCTTCTGAGATGCTAGCTGTTTGCCAACCCTCTTGTTCTTACCTAGTGACAAAGATGAATGACAAATGCACAAAACCTGTCACCGACAGCTTCATGTCAGTGAACAAAGCAGTTAGCGTTACAACTAGTGGGAAGAAAGTGCAACAAAACAGAGTGACAGCATCCAGTTTACTCAGAAACCCTTCATGTAACTTGTCAGGTTGTATTGCTATGACGTTCCACACAGGGCTCTCGCACTGTGGGAACATAAGAATTGGCATTTGGGTCCACTTACACCAGCCGCGCACTGTATGCTTCCCACAAGTCATCACATATTCACTCTTCTGGTTTTTCCCTGGGATCACCTCAAATTTAATGCTGGTGTCCCCCATCCCATGGTTTCTGCAACGAAAAGCAAATATTTGCTTTCAAATAAATATCCAAAAACTAACACATGGTCACCTGTGCAGTAACAGCTGATTAAGATGACAACGTCACAAGTAGCCAACCAGCAGCTCCAACACCTTTGGCACTGTTTATGAGGATGGGCCATGCCAAATTACCATACACATGGACAGAGTGACCTCGAGAAAATAACATCTTACAAACCAAATACTGATCTACTTTACCTTTTAAGGCACTCATGAAGAATCTGATATGGCGAAAGTAGGCCTGCTTTGTTGGTCAGCTCATATACTCTTGAGTCTTCTATATTGATATGATTAAAATACTGTGGAGAAGAGTAAAGTGAATGTTACAACTGTTGGGTCACCTGCATTCATCTTCGGGAGAATCCTTTCAGCTTTCGCACAAACCTATTCCATAACTAAAATGAGAGAAGACTCCAGGTGGTGTCATAAAATCAAACGCACCTCCAGTTCATCGCCCTCGACGGGTTTCTCCTCCGAGGTCTGCTTCACAAAGTCAGGGATGAGGATTTCCAGTGTGGCTCGAGCTGCAGTTCACAACACATTATCAATGAGGTAAGAACTAGCAACGCATAACAATGGACAAGTCTAACAGAACAAGTACTTACTGCATGTACTAGGCATAAACAACATGTAGGAACTTTAACTCACTGTATGAAAATGCCACCGTTGTGGGAATCTTACTAACGAGGTAAAATAAGTTATTTTGCATCTGTCAGCCATTTATCTGGCCGATTCATTCCCTCAAATCAGATATGTGCAACCCCGTCACATCTATCCACATCTAACACGGTGTCAGAGTTAGCAGATTAATTAGTGTACATCAGGTCCAAGACAAGCTGACAAAAAATGTTTTTTAAATTATTAGAAGACTTTCAATCCCACAATGTCAGGACTCCTGAGCTAATACACAGCTCAGAGGACAGAATATTACACAGAGACAAACACCCAGAACAATGCACTGTAAAGTACAGTAAATGAGACGGATTACCAGCTTTATTCTTGGCAAGCTTCTTACTGCTCGCTGTTCCTGTGCCGTAAGTGACTCCATCTATAATGACTGAGGCTCCAAAGGGTTCACTCGAGTTCTCTGTGGGGTACAGAAATACAGTTACATGCAACTATCTTGCAAAGCTTAAACTCATAAGCTTGATTTGGTGTGGACTAACACATTTTAAGTTAGCTTTACAACAAGGCCAGGAAGAATAGTGTTCACTGCGGTGAGGACTAATGGGGATCTGTAATAATAATAATAATAATAATAATAATAAAAAAAAAGGCTGGGCCTAAATATTTATTTTGTTATAGAAACATGAAAACATATAAAGTGTCTCAGTTTTCATGCCTAACATCACTCACTCCCAGCAAAGAACAGCACACCTCAGTTTGTCTCACTAACCAGTCACTACAGAGTTCATTATTAATCAAAATTAATGACTGACCAACATATGGACTTAAAAAAATAGACAACGGGACTGCCCCAGGAGAACGAGGTCCCCCACTGCACGTGCTGTTATGGGTTGACTTGAAATGCTGCTATTACAGTCAGACAGAAAGGAAGAACTTACCACAATCAAAAAAGTTGTAAACAGGTCGAACCTTCAGGACACGCTGCATATATTCATGCAAAATGCAAACTTCAGACTTTCCATTAGGATTGATGACGAATTCTGTTAAAATAGAAATACTCAATTACACAATAGACAATACTTTTAAAAGAATAAGTTTAGGATTATGGCAGTACTACATATGCATATGTAATATTTAGATGTGTATTGTTTGAAATTCTTGGCATGGATCCTTTTTCTTGGTCACCTTTCTTGGTCGGAGCATCTTGGACTGACAGTGTGATGAGTTTTTGGTTGGCAGGCAGGATAGGTCTCTCCGACTCTGCCTGCTTCCTCTTCATGTCTCTATTGAACTGTCTTCGCTCAGCCCAGGTGCGAAACTTCTTGACAGTGACTTGTTCAAAGTCAAAGCATTTTTCCAGGTACAGACGAAATTCTTCAAGTTCTGCAAGAAAGTTTTGAGAAGTTGAGTGGAGTGATTTATAGCAGGGATAGGAAGACAGATTAAAGAACACCTGACAGTGAACTCAGGTGGGCCCCTCACCCACCTATGGACTCGTCCTTGCACACCTCCACTTTGGCCTTGACCTGTCCTAAGGCTCCTTGAGCAATGTCAAAGTGCTGCGGCCCTTTAGTCTGCGGGCCATTATCAGTGGTACGCTCTCCATCTTGGCCACCTTCAGCGACGCTGGCAGCAGGGGCACCCTCCTTTTCTTCAGCCGACATGCCTGCTCTTCCTTCATCCATGTCCTCCTCACCGAGCTTCACAGGAGACTCCTCTGCTTTAGAAGTTATTTCCCCGTTCAGCTCCTTTTCCTCCTGTTCCTTAATTTTCTTGTAGTGTAGGCAAGGGATGCTGCTGGTTGGTGGGTCGTGTTTCTGTATGAAAAGGAACACCAAGAACTGAAACAGAACATGTAGACCCTATTCCTGTATGCAGGAAACATTCCACCATTAAAAAAAATAAATAAATAAATCTCCTCCCTTTGCAAACTAAATTTGTAGAGCAAAACTTTCTGTAACATGTGGAACTTTATTTTCACCAAAAGACTTGACGATATCTGCAGAGTTTCACACAAGTAGTGAGCCCTTTACATCTGTGCAATATCATTTGGCAGGAGGCACATATCCAATGTAATCCCACAGCAACTTAGACAAAATGTTTGAGCTACTTTTTTCTCTATTCACCATTTATGTGCAACATTGTTATATAAGCATGTAAAACATATCAGAAAGCAACAGATGAGAAATACAGACTACAGCGTGTGGTTTTTGAGGCAGATGACTGCTGTTATCCACTTACACGAGTCATCAAGTTGCAAACTAAAGCGAAATGTGTGACCAACTGTTCCATTTAAAGAGCTGACACAGAAAGACACCCAGCAATGTTATCAAAACTATTCACTGGCGAGGTTCAGACATGAAACTTGTTGCGCCTCACCCTAATACTGCCAGTTCCGAGGAAGTAGGGTCTGGACCAGGTAACCACTCTGGTCTCTCTGTGCAGGTAGACTGGAATGCCTGAGTTATGGAATGTCATGATCCATCCATCAGGTAGAGGCTCAGTAGGTGGACGCCCCCGACCTGGCACAATAATGTGAAAAATGGGATCATTTCTACATTCTTAGTATAGGGAAACATTACTGGTAAGTGTTACTTCAGGATTAGTATTAGGATATATGAATTAGAGTTTAGGGGTTCCAGCTGAGAATGCGTGTTAAATCTGAAGAAGGTGAAGTTGAGATCATACGGAAATTATGATAGTGAAAGTCAGTTGTCAATTAACACTTCTAAGTCAACTTTAAACAAACAATATGCAGTTTACAAGCATTTTATAGAGTGAAGATGACTACTTTAGTTCTTCTCATTAGTTGCAAAAGTCATACGGTGCCTGATATAAATAACGATCTGCAAAGTTTAACTTAGTTGAACAAAGTGTGGAAATGAAAATTCAGATTCAAAAGGTTTTCTTTCTCAGACACTCAGGATTAGGGATGTTCCGATCCGATCACGTGCTTTCAGACTTGATCGAAATCGGACGTTACATCCTGATCAGGGATCGGATATGTAGCCTATCTATATATGTATATTTATTCCAATTTTTTTCAAATTTATTTATTTTTAAATCAGAACTATAATATTTCAAAACAAATGGGAAAAAAAATAACAGCTTAGTATTTACTGTAATGTTGTGGTACAGAGTCAGACCGTCTCAACCATAGACATAATATAGGTAGACGCATCAGACTGACGCTGCCTATTGGACGTATCAGCGCGGCCGCCATCTTGGATGGGTCTCCAATGCCTCCCCATTGCATTTATTTCGACTGAGGAAGGTGTATATCCCCAACTACAATAATCATAACTCCCCGAATTTTTATGTCTATGGTCTCAACTCCACACAGAAACAACGCATGCGGCATGACGTCACTTTGCTGCGTGCCGTAAAGCGACGAAGAACACGGCAGCAGCTTGAAGCTGGGGGCGCGAATGTCTGCGGTGTGGAGGTATTTTAAAGTGGATGACAAAAACGTTGCGATTGCAAACTGTGAGATATGCAAACTTGGGATTTCAAGAGGTGGCAAGGACATCGCTAACATCCTTGATGAGAACAGGAACAGGCTGAAACCTGACAAGGTAGAGATGTTGGTTTTCATCAAGAAAAACGTACATTTCCTTCTGTGAAGCCAGAGGAGGAGAGTAAGAATTAGGAGTGCAGTTCCAAAAAGCACATTACTGGCCTTACTTTATAACACTGTGACACTTATTTGCTTATTTGTTTACATGCCTGCCAGGTATTTCAAGTTGAGCTGCTGCTTGTTTTTATATTAGACATTGTTGCACTAAACTACAATGTGAATAATTTGTTTATTTCTTGATTACTTTTTTTGTTCAAGCTACCTCCCAGAAGTGCTCTGTTTATAAGTGTTAAATGATAAAATAAGTGAATAAAATAAAACAAATTAAAAAAAATCTGGGACATCCTGGATCTGTTTCTTCGCCGTTCTTCATTCTTTTTAATGTTCTGTAGAAGTATCGGATCAGGACTCGGTATCGGCAGATACTCAAAATCAAATGACTCGAAGGCAAAAAAAACCTGATTGAGACATCCCTACTCAGGATGTAGAGTGCTCATTCTTTAACAGGAAGGTTACTAGTTGGACTTCTATCTTCTGGAGTCTACATGTTGAAGTATGCTTGGGCAAGACACTGAACGCCACATTGCCTCCAATGTGTTCCTCACTTTTAAATCACTTTGGATAAAAGTGTCAGTTAAATAAATGTACTGCAATAACGTTATGGAAGATGTAAGGTTATAAAATGGATTGCAAGTGGCATTTTAATTTTTTTTTTATCTTACAGACCAAATCACACTGAATATGTCCATATGGCCATCATAAAACTCATTTATATTGGATGTACGGACCCTAACGTAATGTCTTGACAGAGTCAGTGTATTAAAGCCCCTAAAGTAATGTCATTCATGTCACGTTAGTCACAGCTCCATTTCAACATGCCTGTTAAAGTGATAGAACAAGCCACACTACACTTAAAGTTGGACAGCACATAAACCGAGGTATACCACTAAAGTCTTCACAGTCCTGTTTTCTAACAACACAGCATACCAGCTGAAATGATCACTTTGATACATTTAAGCTGGTTGAACAATCAGTGTTATACTTGCATAGCTTTACCTGCACCACAATAACACTGCAATTTCTTATCAATTTGAGAAAAACATGACCGAACACAAAAATCTACTCCACCACTCAAAAGTAAATCCTTTAGGACTTAGTGGACTTTTCAATAAAATAACATGTTGAATTGCTTTAAACTAAAGGGTGGTAAATGGGAACAGATGAAAAAACTGATAAGTGGTCAGACAAAGAGCAGAATCTTCAGGTGAAATGCTTATAAATATATTTTTTTGTTCATTTGGCACAGATGTTGTGGGGGAGGAAGAATTTAAAAAAAAAAAAAAAAAAAAAAAAAAAAAAATCAGAGCTGCATCTCAATTTTTAAGATAAATCCACGAGGGAAGAAAATTGGACCGTGGGGTTATTGATATAGTTCATAATGCAGTCATTCAGATTCCTTTAACAAGCCAATCAGAATCCAAAGTGACCCACTTCTATTGTGTGCATGTTTACTGAAGCGTGACCGGTACAGTTCAAACTTGTGATGTGCTAGAAGTGATGCGGGAATTTAAAGACGCCCAAACTAGTCAGACTTGCATTTGTAAATGTTACTGAAAAATACCAGTGCCCTCGTTCAGAAATGACACGGACGTTCAGTTACTGTTCGATATATGGAAAGCAGGGCATCTGCGGCAGGGGCCACACTTGTTGATCCAGGTTATATTCTTGCCCAAAGTAACTGTTCTCTCTATGACAGCACCCTGCCCTAAAAAAAGAAGACCTACATATTCAGCACTCACTCTTAAGGACAGTCTTAATTTTGGTCATCATGGGCTGAACACCTCCTTCACCATCTGACTGATGATCACTGTCCCCGCCATATTTGTCCTCTGCGGGACGCATCTTCTTTGGGACCGGCATGCCCTCCTCCAGCAGAGCGTCAACATCATTGTCAAACTCCTCCTGGAAGAGTCAATTGTTAACACCAGCACAGAGTGATGGGTGGGTGGTTTAAATGGAGTTTTGAATGCTTCCTCTGAGAGGCAATTTGAACTATTGTGATACCATAAAATTAGCAAGTAGCACAGGAAACACTGTAATTATAGGATAAATTGTCACTTCCTCTCAGAGGCATTAAAAAAAAATAATAATGAATGACAGAAGTGCTACTACTACATACTAAAGGACATTTTTATGCAACTTTGACTCTCTGAATAAATACTTTCCTTTGAAAGGAAACTGCATAATTGAGAGAAATTGAAAATGGCACTAACCTCTTCCAGCTTCACACTTCTCATTTTCAGTGACAAAAAAATATATAATAAGCAAAAACATTTACATTTCTGCTTCTTAAAGGAACAATTGAACCTGGCTTTACTATTCAGGGGCAGCTGATTCAGAAAAGTTTCAAGTAATCAAACATCAAATTGAAAATCTAATTAGAAGCAGTTTCATTGGCTACTTTTTTCTCACAACCTATTAATGTGTCTTAACTGTATTTCATCCTCCCCACTTCGATTCATGTCAACCTGGTTTGAGCATCAGAATAAGTGCAGAAACCACCCAGTTTTACCCACTACTGCTACTGTTTTTTATGTAACATTTGGAACTAGCACAGCCACAAGCTGCAATCTTGGCTTCTGTTAATCAGCTTTTCCACCTACAGCAGCACAAAAATAAAAGGAAAAAGAAAGAAAAATTCCAGGGGGAGAGCATTATTTTGTTTATAACTGCACACAGAGCTCCCATTGAAATAACAAGGAAGCACCATACTGCACCGTTTGGTTAGAGCTACAGTGGGGGGGCTGCATTAGCCTTGAAATTCTGGTTTAAAAAAACATCTGGATGTGTAGCTGATGATGTCAAGGGATGCTGCAGATGTAAGAACATGCGTACCTCATAGGAGTAAGTCACAGCCTCGTCATCCGCTTGCTCCTGCTGAACAATGACTTCAGATTTAAAGCCGCTGTGCTCTCCATCATCCTGATCCAAGAAGTTCTCGTAGAATTCATCCAACTCATCCAGGACGGCAAACTCTACCTTATTTTCCAGGTCTACCACAGTTTCCTCTGACTTCCCGCCTGTTGTGTCTCCTTCTCCAGAGCTACCTTCAGCTACCTGTTGCATACTTGTTATGTCATGCAGTTCACCATTTATACTGCCTACACCATCATCACTTACTGCCTCCTGTCCCTCACCTGTGTACAAAACCTTCCTGTCCTTGCTACTGCAGCTGCTTTCCATGAAGCTCACACTGATCTTAACATCTCTGAGCAGCTTGAGGTCTGGCAGAAACTTGGTGACCGGGGGAGCGTGGCGGGCTGTTCTGGGGCAAGGTGGGTTGGAATTGGGCTCATCTGAAAGTTGGCTACAAAAAGTTAGTGAGCTGATGTGTTGCTGTGTCTCGTCTTCCCCGTCCCCTGGGGTGTATGTGTATCCATCACCACCAGAGCTAACGTCCATTACCTCTGCGTCACTGGACGTTTGCAGGGGAGGTGGTGGAGGTGCTCTTTCCTGGTCTAGGCCAAAATCATCAGGTGGCTCCAAGGGGAGAGGGGGTAGAACATCATCTATCTCCATTTTCTCTTATCTAAAAGCTAAAACCTATATAAACTGAGAATAACGTTAAAATCTTTTGATTTCCTACTTAAAAATATCTCAACTCAGAATACATGCAGAAGCTCATCACTGTATTGACCACGTACCAGAGGTGAATATGCTAAGCTGACTACATTGCTCTTTTCATTAATGTAGACAGCTTTCAGAATCACTGTCTCAATTATTGGAAATCACAATGCATTCAGCTTATGGAATAGAGCCACTGATCATCCTCCACTGCGATCTTCTGGGAGCTAGGGAAAAAAAGGACCAGTGAGGACAGATGCCAAACCATTCAACTATTTAACTCTTACAAAAACGGTGCTAGTGACAATGCTATCATGGAGCAATAGGTATTTTAAGTTGAAATGATAATAAACGTTAATAGACCTCCAAACAAAACGCACAATCATCGCCGTGTAAAATGGAGAACGATCATCTATTCAATCCACGGATGCACAGTGGGCCTCTGATAACGCTAGCTTCAATGCTAATGTGCTAACAAGTAACAAGTCATGAATGCAGTAAAGGTCATGTAACAACAAAACAGCTCACTGTTGGATCATGGACGTACTCACTGATAAATACAACACGTGTCTCCTCGTGGGAACCTAACCAGCTTCCTAAATTATCTTGTTCTCGACGTGCTGCCATACGGTCTCAATGGCAGTCCCACCATCTTGAGGAGAAGCGCAGCGGCGAGTCATAAGATGCTCCGCCTTCTAGCGCCGGCGTTTAGATGATTGATGGATCAGCGGACCAATCACCACGCCTTGCCAGGTATACTCGGCATCTATTGGTGAGAACTCATCCAATCAATGGAGCAGCATTACGTTTTTAGCGTATTAGCAAAATACAATATTACTGTATAATTATAAATGATAGACGGGGACATGTGTAGGACAGAACCGCACTCCAGTGTTTACAAAATAGCAATTAAGAGAAAAGAATCATGTTTCTCTTTTTTAGAATATTTTTTTTTGTTGCTCATATGACAGATTTCTGATTTTGTCACGAACCTTTAACGCAAGGCTTTCAACACGTAAACGGAACTGCATCAAGTTGTCAAATGTGGTCTAAAAGTATGAACTGATTTAAACTTGCATCTTCTACAGGACGCAATATTCCAAGTGGCCAGTTGGGGTCACTGTTTACAAATTGTTGGAGGTCAACGATGAAATTACAGACTTTACAGCACTATTGGTGACTCTTTCAGTGTTTAAAGAAAAAGAAAACATCGCGGTATGTGAGTTTTAACATGCTGAAATCACGTATTTAAATGGTAACAGTAGCTAAAACACGGATGTAGTTAACATCAATGAATATATTTTCCCATTATGTAGGAACAACACCTGCAAGTCAAATGGGAGCATCCTCCTGCTCCCACAACACAAATCAATGTACTCACAGGAATAACAGCCTTGAGTTTGTAAGCCACTGAATAAGAACTGTGTTTTCATGTGCACATTTCTTCTGTAGCAAAAACACCCATTTAACCACGCAAAATATACGTAGGTCAGTTATTTGATCATCTAAATGTGTTTGTGTAAATTGTTTTTAACTTGCCAAGTAGCTGTAAAATGCATTATTCCCAGAGATTTATTGCAGAGAAGATTTTGGATTGAACACGGAAACATCTGTTGTAACCCAGTGCTGGGATGACTGTTGTATTTGAATGAAGCATGACTTCTGAAATAACATCGTTATCAAAAAAACTGACATGGTTGTGAGTAACCCATTGTTTATGTTTATTGCTAGAACGTTCAACCCGGAATATGACAACTGTGCACGAGTGAAAATCCATTCCAAATCATATTTCTACAGGAATAAATATGACCCCAAGAAGATGAGATTCATCACACTGATTTTATAGTCACCAGTCAATTTATCAACAATATCAGAGCAGTGTTGGGTTGACTTTAAGCAACCCAACACTGTTTGTGATGCGAGGGTAAAACGATTTTCTCTACAAAGTCATGTCCTTTGGCAATTTCCTTTTAAATTCGCACACACTTTTCAGAGTTGCATTTGAACCTAACTTTAGAATAAGAGAAACATATTGCTGATATTCATGAGGCAGCAAGTGACTGGCTGAAGGGAAAGAAAAGTGCAGTCAATTCTTCATGTTTACACCACTGCAAAGGGGAAGTGCAGCTGCAGGACCGGGGCTGAGCGGGATGGAAGGGAAGGGGTTGCAGAAAGGCACAGAGTGGGTTTCCTCCATCTTGTCTTCACATCTGCAGGCTGAACTGGAAAGAATTGGTGCTCCATTTGCTTGTGTCACAGTTGAGCAAATTGCGTTCTGTGAAGCTAACATTTCCTTCCGCGTCTATTAGGATTATTGTATTGGTCCTGAATGGGCAGACGGACAAAACACAATAAATAACATTAATACGGCAGAGGTAATAATAAACACAGCTAAAACCATTTAAATTAAATTTTTTTTGACCAAAGATTTGAAGAATGAGTAGGTAGCGGTAAATCTTGCTAAATGATGCTTTGATGGCACTTATAAAGACATTCCACTGATGTACTGGCTGCAGGAGTCTGTATCCATGAACCCACTGTACCATAACAACACAGATGAACCCATTCCATTTTCTTACTGTGGAGGACTGATTACACTGGGGATTACTATGTTCTAACAAGGATCTGATCTTGAAGCACAGCAATGCTGTCAGTTCGGGGACAAACAGTAGGAGATCTGAACAAAAAAACAAAAAAAAACATTCGCCATGGATGGGAGAAACTGACCTTGTACCATAATGAGGGGAGCGAACACAAACGGCTGACAAAGCCTGGATCATAGACTTGTCGTAACCATCACCCTGAGTCTCCTGAATTGGATCAGGTGTGTTCCTGTAAAACAAACACACAGCAGACCTCTTGAGGAAGCGGTTCACTTTTCTGCTCATCAACTTTCTTTCTGTTCCCTCACTTTCACCCAAATATCTGTTTCAACAATGTAGATACTAAGATGACTCTTATCAAACACAATGTTAAGGTGATGCAGCATTGTTTCTCCATTACATACAAAGTTTGGCACTTTGAAGAAAAAATATATTCATAACTTGTAGAGTCTCTGCAGGTTTACTGGCCAACAGTTAATGAGGATTGGAGGAATTTCAGGCCAAATGACAGGTAATTACATACTGAAAGTAAATGTGTTTGTATATAATCTCTACCTGTCTTCTAGCATAAAGCAAAGAGAACCCTAATCAGCAGTTTTTAGGATGACGTGTAATTACGATATGAGTGAATCTGCAGTTGGGAGATCTTCAAGAGTGTGTTCATCACTCACAGTTCCTCATTATTAAGGACGTTGAGCAGCTCTTGCACCAGTCCATCACAGGACAGCGACCGATCATTAACGACGCTACTGAAGTGCCGCTTGCCTTGCAGCATTTTCTTCCATGGAGTATCCAGGAGGGAATTACTTAAGCCATAGATTCCTGCTGAGGGCCAAACGAACAATGCAGACAAATATACACAATAGTAAGCTCTGCTGGTATCCTTTTGTCCTTGGATAAATCAAAGACAATATGAGAGCAATATCAACACAGAAATGTCAGGCTGACATGAACGGGCCAGAGGCCCAGAGGAGAGGTGAATGTGAAATGAACGGTTTCTACAGCAACCACATTAAAACCACAAACCTGGATTTAGACAGATGGGTTCAGGGCTGCCTCTGTTTCCATAGTAACACACAGTGTCTTGTTTGGCTCTAGATGGGACACAGTATAATGGAAAATTAGATATTGGATTTAGATATTAAAACTTGCATATTTCCAGTTATGGATGCTGAGTAAAGTGTAATAATATTTCTACGCTAGTAGAATAAGCATAGGTTCAGTAAAAAATGATCTCCTGAGAGGCCCTCCGGTTCTGAGGGTGAAAGAATATATCAACAGTGCACCCCAAAGTATTTCTTAATGACTATCGTTTCTTTGTAGTCCTGAAAATTAGGAATTAAATAGAACCAAAAAAACAACACAAACCATAACATTATTCTAATATACAATTGGGTAAAATTAAGACTTCAAAATACAAATCAGTGCCACAAACACCTTCGACTGTCACAATGCGAATAAGTTCTGGTGTCAGATATCCTTGCAAAGTCTTCAGTTTGAGGGAATGTATTCTTTGTGAAAGAAGTCTATCCAACATCAAGGGCAACTGTCACAGCTGTGGTACAGGAGACAGAAGAAAAAAAAACATGATGACCAAACCCTTTGAACAAGGCGGCGAATTAACTTTTTGATGTCAATTTATGACAGCCGTATCAGCGGCATCGGTCAGTCTGAAACGTGGCGTAACACTGCTTCAACATCGAAGTTGTAAAGTTAGATCTGCCAAGAAAGGGAGACTAAATGCTGCTGGGTCTGTAGTTCTCGAACTAAGTTTATTGATTAAAAGCCAGAAGACAAATCGAGTAAAGCAGATGTGCTTTAGGTCCTCTCCATATTTGTTACTGAGCACTTTATTAGGATCCGAGTTGAGCCTCCTTTGGCTTTAAAAGCAGGCTCATGACTTTGGGGTCATAGACTTACTGTCATTTAAAAACGTATCCACCATTGTCTTCTGAACTGAGCATGAATTCAACCTTTAGGTTGGCTATTGCATTTTGAAGAATCAAAGAAGGTATATTTTTGTTAAAATTAATTTTATGCAACAAGAAAAAGGCATGCGACACTTCACTGTTTTATTCATTTCAGTTTCATATGATGTAAGTAACTCAAATACTGTAGGTCAAACTAATGAAAGCAGCAATGTTTTAAGCTAAACCTTACTACATCAACACAATGTAGGATGACGATGAATGTCCTAGTGCCTCCATTTTAATGTGCAAAACAGGTCATAAATAGACTAATTAAAATCATCTCATCTAATCTGGTTGGTCAATTTTTCTCTACTTCTTAATCTCAGCAAAACAACGAGGGAACAAAATGACGATGGATTGAAATGAGTAAATCTAGCATAGTGAGTCAGAGTCTTTTTTATTTTCTTATTTTTATTTTTTTTAAGGCAGAGAAATATGTGCCCAAGCAGAGGATTTGAACAACAGACAGGCAGTCTTTCTGACAACAAAAATTCCAAGACTCAATATTGTTTCTTGTCCCTGAACCCTGTTGAACATTATAAATAAACAACAACACTGTCTGTGTGTCCATGGTTGTAATGAACACAGCAGCACGAGACAATGCAGACACTGCCTTTCCCAAGAACTGACAGTATCCACTCAATGAGAGCCAGATAGACCTATATAACCTCAGGGGAAACTATAGAATCCGTAAAGCTTTTATTTGTTGTCAGTTCTGCCGTGAGATGACATAATGCTTGAAATATCATTGTGGTTTTGGAACCTGAACTCAATGATATCCGAAAGGCCTGGTGTCCGTGTGTATACTTTGTCCCTGATATAAATCAAATTGCGATGGAAGCTTGTAGAGGATTTGCAGAGAGATGGCTCAATTTCTGTTATTTGAAACTGGCTGGAATATTGAAAGCCCTATCAGCAGTACTGTGGGTTGATTTGGGCTGAGATGAGGAAACAACGGGAGGTTGGGACCACTGGAGGGGGGGAAAAGAGAGAGAGAGAGAGAGAGAGAGAGAGAAGACTCAAAAGGCTTTTTTTTTTTTTTTTTCTCCTCAGATCTCAGGCAGAGAGGCAATCAGTATGCTGGCTGGGACATGTTCTAATGAAGAGTCCTCTATATTGAGCCTGTAGAGCAATTTACCAATTGCCAGCTGTGGTGTAGTAGCCTGGAGATGATTGCATGAGCATTCAGCTCAGAATGTAGATTGGCAATGCTGGTCAGGCTCCTGGGTAAGGACAACATATCCTATGTCATCATCACCCACATCTGTATTACACCCCCATATGCAGACATAAAAGACATGGAATCAGACATTCGGATTTCTTCTTTTTTTAGCTTATCAACTGATGACTTTATGAATGCCAATGTGGGCTAGTCAGCCAGTTAGTCGGCCACCGGGGTGCAGAGTGACGCATCTACACAGCTGTCTGATGACTTATCAAGACATTTGGTAACTTCCCAGAGGGTTTGTCCCAAAAACTTCAGAGATTTCTTCGGATTGCATTGTTTTCCACTATGATGTTGACAGCTACGGATCTAAGGAGAACAGCTTTTCAACTACTTACAGTAGTGCTTTGACATTTGGTTTGGATATTCATATTACTGCCTGGATGTACTGTAATGTGCAACTTCAGTAGTCCATTTCCATTTAATTTCACAAAAGTTTCATGACTTCAGTGCAGCAAGAGCTAATGTGCTGATAAGCAAATCTAAGATGAAGACCAAAGTAAAAAGTTCAATTTCTTCTAAGTAGCTATCAATTTCAGCACTAGCTGCAATGTGTCCTTGAGAGGGCTGCAATCTGACAAACCTACACCGCAGTACATTGACACAGAAGCTTTTGCCTTTGATATTTTCAGAAAAGCAAACATTTGATCTTTCTTGAGGGGAAAAGTTTAAATATTTGAACACAAGCACAGGAAACTTGGCTTTTTCAATAATTTCTTCATCAAAATATCAGCAGATTTAATATACTTCAAAGAAAAAGGGGAGCACACATTTGGTCTAAGATGCAGGTATTACCTAGCCTGGGCGAAAGCCGACTGTTGACTCCGTCAAACAGTCTGGAAAACCCCAAGAGGAATCCGTTTCCATGGAGGGTGGGACCTTACTCAGCAACTTAAATTCATTGGAGTTCTCTTAACCAATCAGTAATGTTTAGAAAGGACGTAGGTTATGCGCCGAGGTTCATGCTTACTCTCGCGAGGCTCTAGCCCGCGAATCACGCTTCCCACATCCGCTTTCATTATACCGGTATCATTTGATAAATCAAAATTTTCCCAAAGCCAGTTGGAAGGAGAGCTACGACATCCTTGCCACTAACAAAATTGACGAGGTATTCCTCTTGCTCTTGTTTTAATTGTGTAATGCTCTCCAGAGTTGAGACAACTTCATGGATAGCTTCTAGCGTTCTTCCGTCGCCATGTTTATTTCCGCTGCGGTTAAACTACAATTATATGGACTACAATGGACTCCGCGCGTGAGTTCTGCGTCACCACTCGCAACTGTTTGCTGATTGGCAAAACACTGAGCGAACCGAGGTAGGGGGATTTGGCCAGACTATGTGCGGAGCCAAAATCTTTGGGCGGAAGTACGTAGGATGGCGTCGCCAGGCTAGGTATTACCCCATGGTGCAGAAACAATGTCTTGCGTGTTCTGCATGACTCTCCATCAGTCTCCGACATTAGCTTGCCGAAACGACTGAATTGGAAGTAGCCCCCGCGCCTTGATACATATTTGCAGTCAACTGGTGTAAGATTCCTCTTACACAGGAAAAGTATATGTAAAATAATTTGGAGACCTTTTACAATTAGAAAAAGACTGAATATGTATGGCTTGTTTGGAAGAACTGCCAGGAGAAAGCTCTTATCTTTAAAAACAACATAAACACAGCTTAGATTTACAAAGTTTCTCCGGACTGAACCGCAAGACTTCTGGAATAAAGTCCTTTGGAAAGAGGAGGATATGTTTGGTCACAATGCACAGCAGTGTGTTTGTAGTGATATGCTGTGTTTGGGTTTTACTAAACACCTGATACCAGCTGTCAAGCACGGTGGTAGAGGGGTCATGATTTGGGCTCGTTTCACGACTATAGGACCTGCAAACCTGAGATGACCATGAACATCTATTTATACCAATGTACTCTCATGTCAAATGTGAGGCCATCCGTCTGACAAGTAAACCTTGGTTGCAGTTGGGACATAAACTAACAATGATCCCAGACACAGCAGGAAACCCACAACAGAGTGGTAGAGGAAAGAATCAAGGTGTTGCAATGATCCATTAAGAGAGCTGTACACAAACAAATATCTGCAAATCTCAGTGAGCTGAAGTATTGTTGTAAAGAAGAGTGGGCCAATTTTCCTTCACAATGATGTGCACGACTTAGAACATCACACAGAAAGGGACTGTTTATTTATCTCTGCTAAAGGTGGTTCTACAAGCTAATAACTCATGGGGTGTAGAGGGTTTTTTTTGTCCCCTATTCGAATGACTCAACAGTATATTATGTCAGGTGTTTTTGTTCATCTAGGGTTATATTTACTCAATTTTAAAACCTGGACCTGATAATCTTTTTAAAACATGTACTCATACATGAAAACTCTGAATTGAATGAGGCTGTTTTACTTTTTCGTATGAGTGTATAAAGGAAAAAGATTCCAGTGGGTTTTAGATCTTCAGTCTGATAACAAAATATGACCCTATCCTAACAGTTCCGAAGATTAAATTAACTGCGTTTAAAAATGTTGTGTTAATTTTTAGGCATCTGGATTCACTCAGCGAATAATACAGAGAAATTTACTGATATTCTATCCAGGACAAGCTAATGGTCTGTTCTATTTCAAGAGAAAGTCATTTCCCAAAACTTAATATTACAAACTTTTGGGAACAAAACTCATCGTTGAGTTTCTTTGAAATACTGAGAGTTCATCTGTCACAGATACTTTGGAATGTGTATCTGCAGCTCCGCAGCGTTTCTTTTTCAGCTCAAACAGGCATCTGCCAAGTAATACAACACTCAGTTTAAGGCCATAAGACTAAACCCTCTTCTAAAACAGCAACACACACATGCAGACTGACAGAGTGCAATAACGGAGTCATCTGATTTCTTGACTAGTCTCTGGGCAATGACTTTAAAGCAAGAGTAACTTAAAATGGGATCGAAACTCAAAGTTGTGTAAAAGTTATATGGAGCCTAGAGTGCAACTGCAGAGACCATCCAACATCAGAATTTGAATATATATGGCTTTTGCTCCTGGACAGTAGAACATTCTGGGAACTACAGGCTGCAACTGACCAAATCACTAATTTATACCAACCAACGTGGTTACAGATGATCAATCAAGGTTGTATTAGCCAAAAAAAGCATTTCAAATCAAACTAAAGACAAACGACAACCACACAGAAATATTCAGTATACCCAGTTCCTGAGCCTGATTACATAGGAGAGAAAGGTTTTACTCTGAGTGCCATAAAAATGGTACACACATCCTGTCCCCCACTGCCAACATATCATAAATAACCTCTCCAGTTACAGACAAATGACAAACCTCTAATTGTAATGGAGAGCTACCCTCTATTCACCAGATGTAGTTATTGATTTGGAAAGAAACTAGATGCCTCATTTCCTCAGCGCTGCTGGACATACTACAGTGGAAAACAAGTTTGATGGTAATGACGGTGTCTTTTAAAAAGATGAAGGCTTGCTTTTCGCCGCTGTCTGTCATCTCTATCTGCAGTGACAGCAGCGGCCATCAGATAGATGTCTGAGGGACAACATATATGCTGCGTTTTCACAACAAAAGGCTCCATTGACTGATTTTAGCCCCGGATAACAGTCAAAGCAGCAAACACAAAAGGGATTCTTTACAACAAAACCATGTAGTCTTTCACTTTGTGGTTTCTCGTGTGTGTCAGGTGGTACCCGGACAATTACAGCTAGAGCAACGACATTTCCCCATCCCAAAAGCCTCATCCTATCAAAAACTTCAATAAATGTATAAAATATCACAGCAGTTAATACATGTAGTTAAAAAAAGTAGCTGCAACTGCAGTAATTAAACTACTTCATTCCTGCAGATGTAATGAAACACTATGCTTACAATGGGGACCCTTGTAGGAACTGTATTTTAGTTTCAGCCTCTGAATCCATCCACTCACTCTATAAACTTATTTGATCCTATTCAGGGTGGGGAAAGCACGCATGGACAGCTCACCAATCCATCACCGGGCTAACACAGAGATTGAAAGCCACGCAAACATTTACATTCAAATTGCATTGAACTGAGTAATTCTTAATGAGAATTTGCTGTTGACTGGTACAGTTCAATTTCCCTTTGGGATTAATAGAGTGTCTTTAAACAAGGCTATTACAGTGGACAGGAATGACCTCTTCTGGTGCCTATTGCAGCAGAAAGCTCCAACACAAGACACTTGCTGTGTAATTGCTTTGTTGAGTAGAGGGTGTGCAGTGTTGTCCATTACACTTAGCAGCATGTGCAATATTCTCCTGTCTAAAATAAGCTCCAGAACAATCCCCCTGCACAGTGCTAGCTTTCTTTATCAGTTTTTCTGAGTCACTAGCTCTGAAGCTATTGCCCCAACAGATGGCAGCAAATGAAAATGCACTTCTTAATATATTATCATCATTTATTACATCTCATCATTATCCTGAAATGCATGTTTGGAGCATCCTGAGAAAACCCACATGGCACAGGGAGAACATGGAAACTGTACAAAGACAGGGCCTTGGTAAGGTTTGGCCAGGAATGTTTTTATTTTTATTTTTTTAATTATTGAGTGTTTGCATCATCTGAGCTCCAAAATTCAAAAGTAAAAACGTTCCAGTAGGTTACGCAGTAAAAAGGTCAGATTTACTAGTGCTTCCAGACAAACACAAACCCCATTTTTTGGGTTAAGAAATTAGTGTTGGACTAACTACCGAGCCGTTTTTGTGCCTGGTCTTTTTGCATATGTAATCACAGTCTGGTAGTTTCCATTCTACATCACAAATTTTGGGGAGAGGAGCAATTACTAGCAAACAAACAAACAAAAAAAGGTTTATGCATAAATGTCCCATTAAGTTAAAAGGTTTTCGTCTAGTAACATTAAAAATGAAAACGCCAATTTTATCTTAGGCTGAATGAGACTGCTTTTACTTTTCCATCTATCAAACTAATACTAATCAAAAGTACTATTCAGCCATGTAAAAACAATGCTGTCACTTTATTATAATGTCCTCTTCAGCTCAGTTAAAGCCTTAAATATATAGAGTTACATTATGTGCACAGCCTTAAAGGCAATTTTCAAGAGCCTACTGGGTTCTCATTTTAATTCAGTCAACTGGAAATTAAGAGGCGGAACTTTTTTTAACCAGTCAGCTTAAAAAGCTGCAGCTAATAAAATCTGCCACAGACAAATGACAACAGTTTGCTACAACTTCAGCTGGCAAAACCAACAGTTTATCAGCAGCTTATCCAATGAAGAAGTAGACGGCTTACACACATAGAGCAATGAGTATGCTCACCTCTGAATCCCCCCTGATGAGCATCATATTTTTCCTGCTTTTTTTTTCCTGCCTCAAAGGATGGCCAAGACACAGCACATCATTCTCTGGCCTATAGTCATTGCCCTTTTGGGATGGGTTCAGTTAGGTTTAGGCATGAGACATGATGAGTAAGGATGAGTCAGCCACATCCAGAATAAAGCAGGTCATGCCATTCTTAAGCCACCTAAGGTCGGTTTCCCCTAAATAACAACAAAAAAAAACTGACCTTTAATACTTTAGTTATATTATATATTCTAATATGATATTTTATGGATGAACTAAATAGGAAAGTTGAAATGTAAAATATGTTGCCAGAGTGGTAAATGATAATGACATTGCCGGCTGTTAGAGGAGACAGAAAAACAAATGATCTCCCATAGAAAGGTGAGGAAATCATTTTAATGTATGGAGTAAGAAATAAAATTCGAAAATGCTTAAATATGTAGAAGTTGCTGCCTCATCTTTTAGTCTGTGGACCAATACTCATGAGAAATTAGCACCTATCCTGTTGCTTACTGCAGAGCAATCATTACTCCTTAAAGTCAAGCGGCAGATGTTGTGCAAATACTACTGGCCAATTTTTGGGTAAAATAAAAATGGGTTACAAGTCCCAGTTTAAAAATACAATGTAATTTATCCCTGCTGAACTGGCCACCTAAAAACTAACATATCCATATCTGCAGGCATCACTGCGCAATCGCTATAATCCATCATAATGGAGTGTGATGATTAGCTTTCATTTCTAAAATTGATAGCTTTTCCCCAACACTCTGCTCCTCCTTGCAAGGCATACATTTTGCTTGGGGTGTGCATTTCAATCCAATTTCCAACCTCTTCCCGTCAGACAACATGACCCGTGACTATGCCAGTAATCTACAGGGAGTTCCACCCTTACAACTATTTCAGTGTGCACTGATCTCACGATGATTTTTCTCACTTAAAGGCATGGTTGGTAATCCTGTTCAGAAACACATTTACACACATACTGGGTGAAATGGTCCGTCTGTCCTGAGAGAAATCTATACAAGATGTATTTAGAAAAAGGGACAAAAATAATCAGACCTCTGTGGCAGCTGCAGGACTGAGAAAAAGCTGACCAATCCGAGATCAGCGTCCCGCTGATCTCGGATTGGAGCGCCTACAAAAACCAATCAGATGCCTCTGCTTTCTGCCTACGCCCCCCTCTGTCGGCTCCCTGCTCCGTGTGCGCATGCGGTTCTACCGGCTTTGGATGAAGCACTGACGGAATGGGGAGGGGGGGGTGGAGCTTAGAGGAGGGGACACTTTCGAATCTTGCTAGCTCTCTTGCTAGCTCTCTAGGATTACCTACCATAGCTTTAAGTGTTTTTTTTTTTATTTCAGTCTTGTCAAGCTGGGGATGAAGACAAGAAGGAAGGAAAAAAAAAAAAAGAAAACCATTTATAATTTCCAATGGAGTGTAGATATTCTGTGTCTAAAACCCCAACGTATGAACAGGCATTCCTTTAGAATTTAAACCAAAGTGTTCACAGCCCATTATCTGATTTCTCTCCGATCCCCACTTTATCTCGACAATCGCACAACGACAAACATATAGTGGGAAAATGTGAGCTTCACTGTCTTGCCCACAGACGCTCTGGGGATTGAACTGCCAACACTCCAATTGGAAGACGGCCGCTCCGTTTGGTAGAGCAGCTTAAAAGATCTCAGTATAAACATGCATGTCTCTTTGACTCAGGTGTGTCAGTGGACTTGACACTTAAACAGATTCCCCACACCTTCCACTCACCTGAAATCTGCTGTGATGAGATTGAAGCCGTTGTACAGGTGGCCTTCTGCAGACACCTTCTTAAGGTAGGAATAACTGTCTATATCCTTATCTACAAGGTAGTTTGGTACTAGAAACCCTGCAAATCAGCAAAAGAAAAAAAAGAAAGGTTCTTGAAATGCACTGAAATGAATCAAATTAAACAGTTATAAGTAAAACTACTAAAGTATGTGCACTTTAATAGCACATAAGATTTTACAAGTTAGATTTTATCAACTTATTCAATAAATCTGAGATGGAATCAACATCCAGGACACCCGATAGTAGGTTTGCAATGTAACAAGAGAAATGTTTATCAGTGATTGCACTTCATTGTGCTGACTTTTTTACGGCTCGCTTACCTCGTCCTTGTGCATCAGGGTTCGGGCGTCCTTCCATGAAGTTGGTAATCGCAGCCAGCTTACCCCTCTTGCTGATCCCAAGCCATGATCCACCTTCCTTGCCATACTCCAGGTCCAGGCCTGATAAAAAAAATAAATAAATAAAAAATTGATTTAATTCAAAGAACTATGTCCTTTGTCATTAATTAAACTGTTAATTGGTAGTATTGAGGTTTTAATATTATACATATTTATGCATTGTGCTTATGCAGAGTTGATACACTCCTTTCTGAAGAGAACAAGCACTGATCCCACGGTGTGAAAGGTCAAAACAGGAAAGACACTAAGTTGAGTATAGCGAGAAACTGCTACATGCTTACAGAGGGAGTCAAAACCGGTGGGATGAAGCCTACAGTGGAAAAGTATTAGACACAGGGAGATAGGGAGGAGTTTTCCCACACGGGGAGAAGACATCTGAATGGAGCAGAGATGGGTTGCAAGGCTGATATCGGACCAAAAGAGTTACCCTTTTTCTGATCAGACTGCCTGGCAGCAAGTGGTCCACAGCCCTGAGTAACTTGATCCATTTAATAAATTCTGAGCTAGACTTGGAGTTTGCATATCTTCTCTCAGAAAAACGAACACGACCGTAGGCTTTACAAAAGCAAGCAGATAAATCAACATCTAGGGAAAATAGTTGATTAATTCGTATAAAAGTGATATTCATTAGCCCCTTTCACACTGCGACCCGCTACCTTAGCGGGTCCAAATTGCACCTTCGACCCGCGTTGAGCAATGTGAACGCTTGGCGTGTTAGGTGACCCGTGTCGCCTGAAGCAGAGTTCAGGGGGCGTTGCCTAGTGGCAGAGCGTCACACGAAACACAGAAAATGCTGGGCGTGTACAATGACGTAGGCACAAGCCATGCGTCGGAGGTAGGGTTCAATACACCTTGAGGACTCGTTTCTGCAATTGTATATGCAGTTCATGGAGATGTTATTTTACGGGGTGTGGATGGTTACAACGTGGGATGCCGCCGAAGAACATATGCGGAGAATACAAGAGCACTATAGTCCCCGAAATGTGGCGGTAAATAACGTCCTCTGCTCGGAGGCTGAGGAGCTCGCGGACCTCCTTGTCTCCCCAGTTGTTGGCCATATTAAAAAATGTCTCGAACTTGATGTAGGCTAAAACAGAGTAAAACTTGTCCTCACCTGTCGCTGTTGTTCTGAATCAGCTGTCCATTCTGTCTTTTAAACTCCTCACGTCACGCCACGCCCACGTCCGACCCGCGTCGATTGCGTTCACACCAAGCTCGGCAAAAAGACTAGGGTCCGACACGGGTCGAAAGGCGAGTCGAATTGACGCGGCAGCCCGGGTCGGCAGTGTGAACGCAACAGCGGACACGCTAAATTCGCGGATTAAATGCGGGTTATTCGTCAGTGTGAAAGGGGCTAAAGGCTGAGTTATACTTCTTTTAACTGCCCTTGCGCTTGCGCATATGTTAATGGCTCGAGACGTTTATACTTCATTTTGCTTTGTCGGCGTTTGCGTGTGCTGCGTGGCGATTCACCGCCAGGACAGTAGGTGGAGTAGCGGGTTTTTCAATGACAAGCCTACTATGATGAAAGGAAATTCACCGCCAGGAGCTGTTTGGCAAGTCTCTCTTCCATAGATTCATGCTTCTTCTTCTTCTTGTAAATAGCCGGTATTTTGTCAGATTTTCAACACCTTGGGGGTCTAAACGACTACTTTCTCGCCTGAAAATGTTTCAAATGTTGCTAAAGTTATATATTTACAGAGTTTAGCCTATAGCTTAAGGGAAATAAGCTTTTCAGGCCGGCTGATTTCGGCTCGGGCAGGAGTGAAGTGCACTGTGTGTAAACGCTCTGCATACTGTCAGATCGATCAAGTAGTAGGCGGTTTCGACCACAGCCAGTGGCTTGCGCTTGCGTCTTGCGTGAAGTTTAGAAAATTGAGGTGACACACGCAAGCACGCAAGGGGGGGCTTGCAACCGCGCAAGGGCTTGCGTTGCGGCTTGCGTCTTGCCTTGCGTTACCGACTATAAACCAGGCTTAATCTGTTGACATGTGGGGGTTATAAAACATTTTTTTAAGAGAAGTTTTAATCTTGTTAATTATTAGCAGACCCTTATAAACACACGTATTCCCTTTTCCATTTACAGCTTTTTCACACAACAGCAGGCACTACCTTTATATATAGCCTTGGCAGCAGTTAAATGATATTCAGTCCATCATTAAGTTGGTCACTTTCCTTTCTGAATTTTTCTTCTTTACATGACCCAAAAAAAAAAGAAGAAGAAAAAGGGGTGCATGTCTGCTGCACTTCCTGCTGATCAATAAAGACAGTAAGCAAGAGAGCCAAATGGTCTTAATCCTCTGGGGGTGGACAGAAATCCATCCTTATCCCACAGGGGGATATTGTTTACTTTTCTTCTGTGTCTCCTTTAGGGACCTGCTGCTGCCCTCCACCCCATACTTGCCCCCTCCGCCCTAGCCCTGCAGACAAGGCAGGGCCATTTATTCCCGCCACATCGCATAAAAACAGCCATCTATAAGGGACCCACTAGCGGAGTCCTGACCCCTCCATTACAGAGGCGAGAGGAGACTGATGAACAACAAGGCCCTATCTGCGTTTTCCTCCTGCACTACAAAAAAAATTAATAAATAAATTAAAAAAAAAAAAAAAGAATGATTGATTTCCTTCGCTTGGCTATTACATGAATTGGGCGCCTGTCAATTAAATGTAGTTTTTCTGTGGGTGACGGATTAGAGGAAAAGTGGATTCTGAGGGGAAAGAGACAGATTTTTCCTTCAAACACTGATAAAAAGCTCACATCTGCAGTGTTCTCACATAATCATCAAGATACAGCAAATTTGCTCCTCAAAAAAGGCAAATCTATCCAGTTGGAAAACACAGGCGTTTGTAACCTTAGTGGGAATTATCTGCTTAAAAACCAACGCAACAGCTTATTCATTCATTTTGTTGCTATTCAAGGCATCAGGAGTTACTGGGGTGTTACAGTGGGAGTGAGGAGCTCGACTGGGGTTTTCTGACGACCCAACTTACCACTGAGGATCTCGCTGTTGCTCCCCCAGAAGTCAGCAGCTTTGGATGGCCTGTTGTACAGCTCATCTCTATTTGCAGCCAAAATTAGCCTGAAGAGTTGGATAAAGAGGATGAAGAAGGCCTTTTGTTACATGTAATCATGCAGTGAGTTTCAGTTACTCCTACCTGACATGAATCTAAAACGCTCTTAGCTCCACAGCTCCCTGTTGTCTGGTAAACTCTTGTAATTGGTAAATGCAGTGCAATAAATCACCCAATGACAAATATTCATCCAAGAAAAACAAAAAAACAAACAAAAAAAAAACTAGCACTTTGCAATCCGTGTCCTTTATGGTGAGGGTGGAAGGTGCTTTTTTTTATTGGGGTGGGGGGTGTCACGATTTGTGATTTAAACATTTCAAGCAACTTTTCAAGTTGATTAAGTGTCCTCAGATGAGTCGAGGAACCTTCAACATAAGCTTTTTTTAATCTCAAACTGACAGGAAGCAAAGGATTAAAAAAAATAAATAAATAAATAAAATATTCAGGCTCCGTTAATGAAGACCAAATATGTAAGAAGCAAAAGGAATGTGACAGACATAAGAACAAGCCAGGAAAGAAGTTAAAGACCAGCTGTCTTTTCAGAAATATTTTAGACTAATGTTTCTGTTGTGCAAGCACAACACAGCAGCTTGGAGCATTTTGAATTTCACATTTTCTTTACTTCTCCTATCTACTTCTGTTCTTCATAACATACAATACAGTTTCAGATATTTAAAAAAATCTCAACAAAAAGGTGATAATATCAGATAATCCATCTTGAATACTTCCATTTATTCAAAAAGTCTAAGTTTTGGGTGGGAACGTGTCACTCTGGCAGCAGCGGTGATTCCGTCAATATTTACACAGAGCTTCTTAGTGTGGGAAGGTACACAATATCCAGGGGGGTTAATGTAGTTTGAAATAACAGATTTATTTGTAAATCATCTCATCTACATCTCATTTCGCAAAGCTGCGAGCCACATGTAAATAACCTCTGCTGATGTTTTATGCCATTCTAAATTTGTATTTACTGTGGTGGCAAGGCTACAACAAACATTTACCACTACAAACAAGAGTGCAGAGCCTAAACAAGAGTGTGACCTGACTTACAATAAATCCCCTGAAATATGACGGATACAGCGTGTCTGTCAGTTAAGCGCTGCACTGTACTGTGACCTGTATTACTATTCAGAGTAAGTCACTGAGTAATGATGCCATTATGTTCACAGCCATTAACAAAGAGAGACTACATTTTGACATGTAGTTAATGGCACACCAGCCATTAGATTCAACATGCCTTTATTAGCAGGTCACTACTGTCAGTAACCCAACGTCACTAAGTGGCTGTACATCCTCTATTCACCAACATTTACAGAGCAACACACATGAATTTAATCCAGCTCATTTGTCCTATTCTGCAGGTTTGAAAAAATAAATAAGTAAATATTATTCCCCTGCTTGGAGGGAAGATTAACCTCTATTCTACCATGTGATTTCTGTAAACATGCATTTGCATTTAAGCATCAAATTATAAAGTTGTTTTTATGCTTTTTTTTGCCAATATAACATACTTAACCTTTTCATAATTTAACAAACATTCTCTTGTGACACTGCAAAACACACAAGCCAGAAGGACAAATGCAATTTACTGACCTCTACATTAGGTCTATGTTCCCTCTGTGCTTGGCTATGCCCCCCCCCCCCCTTATTAATCTTTCAGGATGGGAGCCTTTAATGAGCAAACAACTAAGCCAAACTGTCCGGATAGGGGTTGACCTTGGTGTATCAAAGGCTAATGATGGCCTTCTCCCATGGCACTCTGTGAGCCCCCACTGTTCTTGAAAACATAGCTAACACTAATGATGCTACTCAGGACAGAGCATCTGCTGTCAGATCCTGAGGGGCAGATCCCATGCAAACATCTCAGATCACAGTGACAGTCAGCCAGCTGCATCATGTAGGAGGTGTGGTGAGAAGCAGAGAAGTACAAAAGCTAATCAACATTCAGCTAGGATGTTTCCCACCCATTCAACGAACACAGCTTGTGAAACAGGCCTTAGAATTTTGGTGAGCATTTGACGAGCCATCTCTGAGGCAGGAAATGTAGAGGTCCAAAACTCGTTCTTAGTCGTTTCACTGATGTCAATGCTCATTTATAAAAAGGAATTTTGAGTTTTGGACCTCTACATTTCCTGCCTCAGAGATAAAAAAAAAACAAAAAACAATATAATTTGTTGCAGTGCATTTTTTTTTTTTTTGTTAACAGAAATCACATGGTAGAATAGAGGTTAATCTTCCCTCCAATCAAGGGAATAATAATATTGTCTACAGTTAAATTATATTCATACAGCACCAAATAACAGCAAATTACATATCAAGGCACTTCAAAGATAAAGCCTAAAACAAGCCAATAATAATTAAATTCATTGTAACAGTCATAATCCAATCAAATCAAATTCATTCAAATCCAAACTAGTGCAATTCATACAATGCCAATTCAATAAAAGTTGCCTCAAAACTAGAAACTTCTAGAAGAGAAGGCAGAGAAAAAAAACAACAACAACTTTCTTCTTCTTCTTCTTCTTCTTCTTCAGGGCATTGAAAAGATTCTCAGTGGAGTTAAGCTCTGCAGTCTTCTTTAATTGAAGATCATGTCTCATGCTCCCCGTACTACTCTTCTGCAATGTGAGCTTGGTTAATCCTGGCATTATCATCTTGGAATATTCTCATTCCATGAGGGAAAACCTGGAGTATTTAGTATACTCGGCTGACCTTATTTTTGGGCAAACAATGTAGCTGAATGTAAACCTGACAAACTGAAGGAACCCCACGTCATTTGCTTGGTTCTGTTCAGGTGTTGACATTTTATCTTTGGCCATCCAGTATATGCAGAGGTAAAAAAAAAAAAAAAAAAAAAAAAAAAAAAATCAGATTACAATAATGCTTGGTATATGACTGTGGTTTTCAGCTGAAAACAATTAGGGGGGAAGACAGTGCAAACTAGAAATCAGCTTTTACAGAATAGACATGTCAGCATGTGAGTTATCAGCGAGTCATTAGTGCTGAACATGAAGCCATTTAACTCCTGCAGATAATTTCCTGTCATTTTGCATGGTGAAGGTTTAATATTTGCACTTCAATAACACTTTTCATGGTGTTCCACGGTGTTTCACGGAGTCCACCTGATTCAGTCTTAAAATGCTGAAAATTATTTTTGATTTGCAACACACAAGAACTATTTGCGCAAATACCATCTATTTATAGACTCAACATAACTGCATGAGGACACAGTACGTTTCGCCTTTCCCCCAGGTCGCAGTCCAAGTCAGTACTCATAACACACCTCTGCTGTCCTCTCCTCAGGCAGGGTCGAACTCCATGACGGAAGGACAGAGATGGACTACGCCTGGGCGAAGAGCTCACTCTTGACCTCTGGGGGATTGTAATAAGCTGGGTGTACACATCACACCATAACCCGCACTGACTGCTTGTGGTTCACCAGCCTGTGCTGCCAACTGGAAGAACTTAATATTTACTGCTGGGCAGGGCATACGAAGGCTGCAGAAAGAGCCCAGTGCCCTTACAAAAATGTTAGATTTGAGCAAATGAGGCCTTACTTTCCATTTTGCACTCCAGACAGTTGTAGGAGTACGGCAACATTTATGCCAAAACAGCAGCTCAACATGAGTTTATAAACATGGTTTAAACAATTAAGTGATGCTCACAATGATTAACATTACTACACAGTTTTTCCACTTACTGACATTCATTTAAAGTAACAACTGGATAAGACCTAGATGCCATTCAGCAAGATAGTAATTCAAAGTGTAGAGCTCTTCTGTGCCCTCTGACTTCAGTGCTGGGAAATACGGAAAGATCAATGTTTTTTGTTAGAATATCATATTATCTTATCTCATTTTTACCTATTTCTTGTGTGAGGCAGCTCCCTTGTTTTTGACTTGACTGTATCCAACTGTGGGTATAAGATTGATTAAGATACATTTTCCGCATCTCGCAAGCTTTCTGGCACATAATCTATGTTATGGTACCCGTTTTTTTTTGTTCAATTTTTTACCGTCTAAATTCTAGTGTCCGAGTTATTTTACAAAAAATTTTCACCAGCCTGTCTTCCGATGAGCTAGGTTCTTTGACCAAGAATGTAAGCACTCTACTAGAAATCCTGAAGGCCTTTCTGATGTTAAGTACAAAAAAAATGCCTTCCAATCATGCTTGAATTTCCAGCTCATAAATCTCCAAAAGTTGATTGTAACCGTCTGCAGATGAGTTAAATCAGGCACCTTTTGTCATTGTCAGATTGTAACCTGCAGTAATAAATAAGAACACATTACTTAAAATGACCACAACTGACTTGTTCACTCTTTATGTTCTGTGACATTTACTGATACTGTTGAATGCGTTTCTGCTGGCCATTTCAAAATAAAAATTATAACAAGGAAAAGGTTAGTATGTTACAATACGCTTATGGAGGTATGATATATGGCTGTGCTTTATCATTACTGCCTTGCATACTTTTTGTTTTGAAAGTCTAAACTGGGCATTTCCCTTACCTGTAGGCATTTTTGGATGCAGGCCGGGGGTCAAACTTGAAAAAGATTATACACATGGATGTATATTGGTAAAGGATGACTGACGTTCACTCAGTCCACATCCACCTTCAAAAAGCAGTCATATCTGAGAAAAAGAAGCAGATGAACAGCACCAGTGTTTAGAGCTGTAAATGTGTGATGTGCAAGCATTGCGGAAGCACTGTGACTGCACAAAGACTTTTTTTTTTTTTTTTTTTTTTAAATGGATCAAAACATCTTTAACTACATTGATTATTTTCGTACTTACAGGGAACATTTGGCTGCAGGACAAACAAATGAACAATCCAGAGTGCATGCTGTATGTGCCCCCTGGGAACAAGACCTGCGTTCAGAATGGCACGCTTTACACATCATGGCATAAACATTTATAACCTTCAACATACTGTTAAAACATGGAGTACAAAGGTAGCAATCGTGTGACTGTAAACTCAGCCAAGACTTACAACGTCATTTCACGATGTGATCAACAGGGCACCTATTGGGCACCTGTTACTAGCAAGCTGATAGGCTGCAACAACTTCTGAGATAATTAGCATTGTTGAATAACACGGAAAGCTAGCACTATTTGCCATTTTTGCTTCATAATGAAACAGTCCAATAGCGTATTCTCTGCTGAATACAAACGTGGCTGCTAACAAACTAACCTTGGCGACCAGACACATATTAGGCAATTGTATAACATGGTTTGTTGTAATGCTGCTTTCGGCATAACATAACCTAAGCTATAACTGGCTAACATTAGCATGCTTACAAGTGACAGAGCAACAAAACCAGAGAACTTTAGCTACCTACCTACATTTAGCTGACAGCGACACAACGGCGGCAAATAATATTTGTTCAGGCGAATTGTGTGTCACCCATCTTGTACACAATTCACTGCTACGCACTGTCAGGTTGTACTCACTGTCCCTTTACAATCGTAGTTGACAACTAAAGGGAAGTACTCACAAAGAGTGACCTCGATTTGTGTTTCAGTCGTGTCAAGCGCCTCACCAACCAACGATCTTTCTTTGTGAATTACACCTAACCCCGTCCATCCTGGCACTGTAAACAGCCAAAACGAGTGCACAGCCGTGCACGGCTTAGAGGTTCGATGCGATTGGTCGCTACAAGAAGCAACCAAGTTCATTGTAAACAGGAACAATGCAACTTCCGGTTGAATATACTCTTCTTCAAAATAAAGACAAACTTTTGGCTGAACCACAAAAAAAGATTCACTCGTGTAGTGTTATCGTGACAACTTTTTAGTTGAAAATATTTACCACAGCTCATCTTTTTATTTATGTTAACTTCATAATACTATATTACTATTAAATTCTAACAATAAATTGGCCAAATCAAGAGAACGACAAGACAGAAGAAATTAATATGAAACGTGGCAATATAAAAGTACAACAAAATAAGTGATACTAGCGACTTATTCCTTTTTTTTTTTCCTATCCTGTGTTTTGGGGAATTTAAAGGGTGGCTTTTATAAAGGAATAAGCATCCAAGCATTGACTAATACGAACCATCTAATGCAGTAACAACAGTCTTAAAATAAATGGGGTAATCAAGCAGAAATTTCCTCCAATACTGTGATAGTGGCGACGGGGCGGAGACACGCACCGACCGACAGCATCCAGCGCTGTTGTGGATGACAGGCATTAAGGCTGCCCTGTTTTTCATTCAACACAACGTTGCAGTCAGTGTTTGTTTTTGTTTTTTTGTCTGAAACGACACTCGCTCTCTCAAGATAACTTTTAACCCAGATAAGTTACTTCAGTTTTCGCATGTGCCACTCGACTGGAGGGACACGCCGACCGCAACAACAATTTGAGATTATTTGTAAGGTAGTAAGGAGTAGTATAGGCTCTCACTGCAGCAGCCAAATTGCATGCAAAATAACGGTATTTAGCTGAGGTTCGGACTACTGCTCATCACAGCGACTTCTCCTGCGAAGACAACGACGAGCAGGAGAAATTGAGGTAACAGCGATGCAGCTTATTGCTTCTCCCGTGATTATAATGCCAAGTTTTAGCCTGTGCCATTGCAACTCAGTAGGAGGCGGGTGTGACAGAAATGTTATCAGAATCATATAAGAACGTCTTTTAATTAACACTGGATAAGCTAAGAAGGAACTGCAGGCTCACTAACAGAAGAATGAGCAGATGAATATTGATTAGGACCTGCTGTGTTAAAGCTGTATGTCGTTCTTTTGTTAAAAGCAGACATGTCTCCTCTTTTAAGGTTTCTGAATGCAGTGCTGCACCAAATAGGTTTATGAAATATCATTTATTTGTGTTTGTTCGCGTGTTCTCGTGCAGCCTTTCCGCTAATAGATGTAGTCAATTGCAGCGAGCGCAAACCTCAACGAGCCTGTCAATCATCTTCCTAGCCTAGTAGTCCATTGTTTTCCCCCTCCTGTTTAGTGAGTTACCATGGAGAGCCTTCCGGTTTCGCTAGTGTAATTACCTTATTTGGAGAAGGGGCGGCTGTCGAGCGGCTGGACTGATGGAGCTGATGGAGCTGTTGGGTTAACAGCGCTGCTGTGTTTCATGTCCCGTGTGGATAAACGCCACAATGAGTGAATGCTTCAGCAGTCTCCCGAGCCCAAGGCCCGCAACGAAGTTCTTCTCAGACTTTGATTGGTCCTGGCCCGCTGGCCTAGAATGGCCCCGGGTTGTGGTAGGATGCAATTAAAACAATTAACCGTGAACATGTGCTATCAATTTGCCTCTGCTTGTACCTGATTTTGAATGCACAGACACCATTTACAAGCTTTGAGATACTGAACCCACACTGTGTTGTGAGAGGCTTCTGTTAACTGTCAGGTTTGATTCAGGACTGTCCATTTGTTGCCATGTAGGCAATTTATTGTAGGGAAAACAGCAAAGCTACTGTTCTATTCATTATTAGTGAAGTCATTTGTTCTTTTATGTTTATATTACAGTATTGAAGATAAAAAGCATATTGTACTCTAGTCAATGTATAGCAGGTCATCAGTTGTCATCTGGTCCTGTAGGTATGATAGACGTTTTAGAATGATGTGATGTGTGGAGCGAATAACTAAAGAGGGCCAGAAAACTGATTTCATGTGCCGAAAAAGACCAATTCACATAGTATTAGATCTGAGACCAGGAGCTCTGGATTTTGTCAGCCAACTCAGTCGTGGTCTTCAACAATATACAAGCATTAAGTAAAATGAGAATCAATTGATAAGTTCTCGCTCAAGCATTTCAAGATTCCTAGTGGGTTTTTTGAGCTGACCCCAATTATGCAAGAGAATTTAGGTCACACCAAATGAGAATCACAGGGTAGCTGCGTGACCAAATTTACATACATATATATATATATATATGTATGTATGTATGTATGTATGTATGTATGTATATTAGTTACTGAAGTCATGTTACACATTTTACCTAACCTGGGAATTCCCATGCTGCTTTGCGTGCGATTTCATTCTCACTGCAAAGGCAGCCTGGAGACCACCATCTCATCGAGATGTGGACGCGTCAGCCAGGCTATATTTTACCATGTTTTGTCACAACATTAAAACTTATCTGCAGCCACTGCAGCATCGTATTGAGAAATATATTTTAAAAAATTTCATCCGTTACATATGATAGACCCACGTAAGGCACATATTTGCAATTAGTTGTCCTCAGATGCTTCCATGTTAGCACATTAACACTTTGGCAGATTACAGTTTTGGCTCATTTGCAGTCAGGAAATAGATCGTACTGAACATGAAATATTTGTAGAGCAGATTCTGGACAGAATGAGAACCTGTGACTGTGCAGGAAAAGGAGAAATTTACAGTAACTGGGAGTAAACAAGAGGACTCCACCTTAGTGGAAATGTTAGAAAAATTATACTTACCTCTTGCTTTACACACATTTTGGTGTGCTGACAAATTATAAGGCATTTATTTTCTACTTTACGCTTTATTTGTAATTTTTTTTTTACCTGAGGGAAAACAAGTTTAAATGCATTGTCATTTTCATTGGTTGCATTGTGGGAAAGCTCATAACACTACATGTTAATGCACAACAGCAAGCACTGGCTGATCTTTGCATTCTTTTTTAAGGAAACATATGATCTGTGTGTTTGTTTGGCCGTTTCACCCAGCAAAAATAATTTTGGCTTTGTTGTTTTTTTCACTGTATAAAAGATTTTTTTTATCACCACATGAGGATCTAAAAGTTCAGCTTTGATCTCAAGGGTAGCTCATGCTCTGATTCAATAATTTATCAGGAATTATAGTGCTTGAAGAAAATGTGACTTGTAAGTCACTTTGAGTAAAAGTGTCTGCTATATTAATGTCAGCCCTTTGGCCTTTTAAGCAGAATTGTTGAAGATAGTTGCTGTAAGCTCCTGTCTTTTTCTCATGTCTGTAAGAACTGAGTTGCCATCCATCCATCCATCCATCCATCCATCCATCTAGCTGTTCGTCATTTGTGCTGCTAATTCACAGTTCTTTAGTTTTTTACCGAGTTGCTACCTTCTTCCACCTCTCAAATGTGTCCATGACTCTCTCAAAGGGGCACATGAAAGGAAAAGAACATGGAGCGGTTTGTTTTATGTGATGTTGATATCAATATTTCCGTGTATCTTCATTGCACTTCCAAAAAGAGAGTTGTAAAACAACAGGAAACGATGTCACCATGCATTAACTGCTATTGTAAATCTGTGAATATTTTAAAAGTGCTGTAATATACATTGGTATTTAAAGGCGATAACTTTTAAGGATTTATTAAATCCAGACAAAATAGATTTTTTTTTTCTGTTATTGTGGCTATTTATTCATTATCTTTATTATGTTGAGAGGCCAATAGAGAGTTCTTGTTTTTCATAATACCCAGACAAAGATGAATGACAAATCAAACAATTATTACTGGCTGTAAATAATAGAATTATCCACTAATATATCAAATGGAAATCATATTGTCTGTTTTTTTTCATACTATAAACGTTGGCTGCTTTCTCAGGTGCTACCTCATCATACCAGTGATCCTCCCATGTTTGATACTTGTCTCAGTTATTAGTGTGTTTGCACCTTGACTTAAAGCATACACTTGCGATCAGATCATGGGTGCCTGTTAATATCAGTTGTAAATTAGGTCTAAGAGGCATTCACTGCAATATCAGACAAAGGTAAATGCTATTTACAGGTTTGTATGAAATCAAACCTGTATACCAAATGTATATATATCAAATGTATACAATATTATTATTTTCTGTCTAAATTTGAGAAAAAAGTTTAATTGTACTTTTTTCACACTTTTTTATAAAATCACTTACTTTACTAGAACCCCACTGGTGTTTCTTTTTACAGTACACATTTTGAGTAATAGTTGCAGGACAAAAACAGGTGTTATTGATACTACTAACAACACATTTCTTCCATTTTACAAATAAGTTCCACAACATTTGAAGTTTGTCTTCAAGTAATAGACATGTCAATGCTTTAAAAAGCTCAGGTTTGATTGATACCATTTGTTCACTGTTTGAGTTCGGTCCAGACCTTGGATTTGCACTGTATATATTTGCACACTGTACAGATTTCCTGGGCTCTTTAATGGAACAGAACTAACCTTTACTTTAGATGCTTCCTCTGATGGCTTCTTATATGCACATATTCACTTTCTTGCTATGATGAGTTAAAATGTCAATACTAAAAATTGAATTTTAATGTTTTAAAAAGTTGCCAGACTAAATCCACCATTTAAACATGTATTTACAGTTATCGGAAGCTAGTTTGAGGTTCCAGTTGTCAGAGCTGTGAGTGTATACTGAAGTTGTAGTCCCTCTGACATGAAATTACCTTTCGTTTCACTGCATAGTGATCCCCTGTTGTGCTACAGTGGAAGTGCAGTAACCAAAAGATGTAATTTGATTTAAATTAATTGCAGCACTAAGGCCTAAAACCAGCCTCAGCTAAACTTTTAAATTTTATTGTATTATTCTGTCATTTTTAAAGTGTCGTTACATAAACATATGGGCATGACCATGCCATTGAGGTACACTAAATTTGAACTCAGAAGTCTGAATTTCTGAGATCCCAGTTGATAAAGCACCCCCCGAAGTTAGATTTCCAACTTTTGGAGGAACTTCACCAACCCCAACCTTAAAGTTTAACATTACTGCCCCGTGTATAAGAAGTTGGGATATCTGCAGTAGTACAGTGTTTATTATTACTTCTGTTAGTTTGTGTCTCAATAAATCAGTCTCATACATTATACTGTTACACCTTTATCAGTGAACATATCCCTGTGGTTTTTATGAATACTCAAATGACAGGGTTAATGTGTTGGAATCAATTTGTGTTACTAATAACAGCTGGCTTTTTGCTGACATGCAACTGGAACTTGGTAATCTTGATTTGAAGTCATTCGGGGCTCCGAGGACCACTTTTGAATGAAACTGAACACAGCATTGTAACATGTTAAGTGGGTTGCAGCCTTCATAACATTCATGCTGTCTCCCAAAATTTCAGCTGGACTGATATCCAGAGGTTCTACGGGTAGAATTATTGTGTGTTTTTAACATCTGGAGAAGTTGGCTTTAAAATCAAGACAGTCATGTTTTTTTTGTTTTTTTTGCAATTACAATACATCACGGTTTGCACCGTCACCTCACAGCAAGAAGGTTCCAGGTTCAACTCCCGGCTGGGGCCTTTCTGTGTGGAGTTTGCATGTTCTCCCCGTGTATGCGTGGGTTCTCTCCGGGTACTCTGGCTACCTCCCACTGTCCAAAAACATGCATGTCAGGTTAATTGGTGTCTCTAAAATTGTCCTTAGGAGTGAGTGTGAGCGTGTGTGGTTGTTTGTCTGGTTTGTCTCTGTGTGGCCCTGTGATAGACTGACGGTCTGTCCAGGGTGTACCCCGCCTCTCGCCCGATGACCGCCGGGATAGGCTCCAGCCCCCCCACGACCCGACTGACAGATTCAGCGGTATAGAAAATGGATGGATGGATGGATGGATACATCACTTGACAATTTTGTAATCAGCTTACTATACACAGATGCAAATAATAAGAGTTAAAATGTTAATCACTTTAGATTCTACTCAGTGTTGAATTTCATTACTAGATGTAAATGGAAATTACAGAGCAGCAGCAATGCTGAATAGATATTACAATGTTTGTCAATTCGGTTAGTGGAGAAATTATATGCTTGACACTGTAGCATGCTTAATATAAAAAGAATTAGCCATACTAGAAATTTATGATGTATGTTTTGACTGATTCACATAGAGAGGTAATTATAAGCAAAATAATTCAGGTACAAATGTCTTGTTTCAAGGGAATTCACAGGCTTTGGTGTACATATGGACACTGAAATTACTGTGATTTGGAATTGTTCTGCTGTGATGAAGTCTTTTGGTGTCTGTGAGCTGATTAAAGTGGTGTATGATCCTGAATGGTCAAGGGAAAGCTAGGCCAGAACGAGAGTGAATCGTCCTTTGTTGGACAAGCACCTGCAGTGCTCTGCCTCCTGCTCCTGAAGCAATTAACATTCACCTCCAACCTCCCTAGCCTTCCCACTCTCCAGTCCCTCAACCACCCATCCTGAGTATACTCCGTTGACTGAGCACCTGCACTGCATTACCCATCCTGCAAAGCTTATAACTCATGTCTTTGTCTGGTAAGAGTCAACACATTGTGACCACAAAACTACGTTACATCCATTATATCTCTTAGATTAAACTGATAGATTTTATTAAAGGCTCACTCATATGAAAATCAAACATTTAAACATATTTGTGTAGCGTTTTGCTATGCTACAGGAGCAAAATAAGCTGTCTAAACTAAACTTCTGGAATTACACTGTACTGTTTGAGAAAAACAACCTCAAAAGAACCAGAAATTCAGGGTTTATTTTGTAACCAAGCTAAGGAACCAGTACTATAATACATAAGAATGTCAATTTACAGGGTAGGGCTTAACAATACTGGAGATCAGGAATAGGGTTTAACTAATGTTTTGGTGCAATATTTTGTCGCCGAAAGGCAGTTTTTAGACTGACAGACATCATTAATTCTGCTCAAAACAAATCAATTACTACAAATTCTTATTAGCCACTAATTGTTAAGTAAAGGGCTCCATGGACATGAAGCCATGAATCAATCAAAACAGGCGATATTTTTCTTCTGAATGAGTTCAGCAGAGAGATTTGTTGGTGTTCAAATCTTCAAAATGTAATTGTATCAAAATATTTTAGCAGGATTTGAGCCATAATGTACAATGTCGTGGTACATTGCCTGCACGTAGGAAGTTCTTTTTTTTTTAAACCTGGACCTTATTTCTGGCATAAAATACGTTCATCTACTCACCGATAACAGTTTGGTGAAAGTTGGCGTCATTCGGAAGATATTTAGATCACTCGAGATCCGCGCATATCCATATAACGGGAGAGAACAGGGCATTGACAATACGCCTCTAAATAAGGCATTATCTGTCTTTATTTCACCAATACTTTAAGACCAATGAATGAATGAATTGATTAATGAACGTGTACTATTGCACTGTTAGTTCATAGCTGCCGTGTTGTTGTTATTGGAGGCTATCGGGAGGGGGCTTTCTACACATGTGTCTACTGGGATGACTTCATCGCCGCGCGCCACTGCAGGGTCTGTCAGCAGTCAGAGGCTTAATCAGAACTGCTGTAACACAGACCGCTACAGGAGATCCTTCCTTCATTTGTAATAAAAACATGGATTACAAGAGGAAAAAATATAGTCTAAAATGACACTGCCTTCAGTCCTGACTGCTGTATTCTCTCTTGGTGTGCCTGGGGCCGAGGACAGCTTCCGAGCCAATAATTGCACAAAGGCTCGAGCTACTACCTTGTCTCGGGGTGACAGACCCTGTCAAACAGTTACTTTATTCTCAAGAAATTCAACTTTCTGGATAGATATTAACCATAACCTCTCGGCATGCAGAAGCGCCAGCATAGCTCACTCGCTGGCTTGTATTGATAGTTGCACAATTAAAGCGATTAAGATTAATAACAAAACAACTTCTCATAACAAGGGGATTAAGCCAAACATGTCAAATTAGATGTTTCACTTACCGCTCCGCTGTCACTGCTGGAAGCCATGTTGAACTTATTGAAATTCACATGCATATAGTGCAGTTTGAATGTCTTAATGTTATTGGCTTATGAGTAAATCGTCTCCCACGTTGGGTGCGTTCTTATGATTGGCTGAAACAAGGAAGATATCTGATTGGTTGCAGATCAAAAAAGACATTTGTGGGTTGACGCAAGTCAGGGGAGTCTCAAAAATCACATACAACTGCAGCAAAGTCCACAGACCAGAAGCTGTTTTTGAATCAAGTTATATTTGTGTGTGCATCAGAAATACGTGTGTGAATCTTCTCCTGTGCATTTGTGAATCTTGTCCTGTGCATTTGTGAATCGTCCTGTGCATTTGTGAATCTTGTCCTGTGCATTTGTGAATCTTGTCCTGTGCATTTGTGAATCGTCCTGTGCATTTGTGAATCGTCCTGTGCATTTGTGAATCGTCCTGTGCATTTGTGAATCTTCTCCTGTGCATTTGTGAATCTTGTCCTGTGCATTTGTGAATCGTCCTGTGCATTTGTGAATCTTCTCCTGTGCATTTGTGAATCTTCTCCTGTGCATTTGTGAATCGTCCTGTGCATTTGTGAATCTTCTCCTGTGCATTTGTGAATCTTCTCCTGTGCATTTGTGAATCGTCCTGTGCATTTGTGAATCTTCTCCTGTGCATTTGTGAATCTTCTCCTGTGCATTTGTGAATCGTCCTGTGCATTTGTGAATCTTCTCCTGTGCATTTGTGAATCGTCCTGTGCATTTGTGAATCTTCTCCTGTGCATTTGTGAATCTTCTCCTGTGCATTTGTGAATCGTCCTGTGCATTTGTGAATCTTCTCCTGTGCATTTGTGAATCTTGTCCTGTGCATTTGTGAATCGTCCTGTGCATTTGTGAATCGTCCTGTGCATTTGTGAATCTTGTCCTGCGCTTTTGTGAATCGTCCTGTGCATTTGTGAATCTTGTCCTGTGCATTTGTGAATCTTGTCCTGTGCATTTGTGAATCGTCCTGTGCATTTGTGAATCTTCTCCTGTGCATTTGTGAATCTTGTCCTGTGCATTTGTGAATCTTGTCCTGTGCATTTGTGAATCTTCTCCTGTGCATTTGTGAATCGTCCTGTGCATTTGTGAATCTTGTCCTGTGCATTTGTGAATCTTGTCCTGTGCATTTGTGAATCTTGTCCTGTGCATTTGTGAATCTTGTCCTGTGCATTTGTGAATCGTCCTGTGCATTTGTGAATCGTCCTGCGCATTTGTGAATATTCTGTAATCTGTAGATTTCGAGTAATCTAAATATTGTCCGAAGGAAGCCGGCTTTCACCAAACTGTTATTGGTGAGAAAATGAAAGTATTTTATGCCAGAAATAAGGTCCAGGTTAAAAAAAAAACTAACTTTCCCATCCATCCATCCATTTTCTATACCCACTGAATCCGTCGGTCGGGTCGCGGGGGGGCTTGGAGCCTATCCCAGCAGTCAATGTGCGAGAGGCGGGGTACACCCTGGACAGGCCACCAGTACTAACTTTCCCTTTAAGCAATTTTCTTATGAGTTGAAGATGAGAGTATAAAGAAGTGAGGGTCATTACCTCCTGGCCTGTACAGCCATTACCAGAGATATTTATACTCATATCACCAAACCTTATTATTTCCCGTATTATGTGAGCATTAACAATCCTCCAAGTATCCCTACAATATCCCTTTAATTAGGTCAATACAAACCACCAGTTCATATTTTAAAATTGGACACACAAGGACTACACACAAAATCTTTTTTTTTACTACAACACATCTCTGTTAATACCAGTGACAATATTTTCAGACTACACTCAGTTGTTATAGTTATGAGTCATATTCGCAGTGGGATTAATGTTTTGCTCAGTGTGCTGTGTCGTGTCCTTAAATTGCAGGGTCGGTGTAGGCACCTCTCCTCCACCAGACACATGATGATGTTAGTGTCAAAATTGGTTTTAAATCAGATTTTCTCAGCATCATGTCCCCCACCCAGTTGTCGGGAGCCTTGTCGGCGTTTTTATTAGAATATCAGTCGGCCTGAGCTTTGCAACATGCTAACTCTCTGATAATCCACTCCCCTTTGTTACACCCTCCCTGTGTCAGGCTCTGCATTAACAGAGAGCACTGATTGAATTCCTCTCCTGAATATTCCCAAAACCTGCCCTCCTTTCCCACCCACACCCACTCTTTCTCAGTGGATTGAAATGGGTTTACATCTTCATGTTGCCTCAGCAAACCACAGACACATACACACACACAAAGATACTTAGGCCCATCCTGATTATTTTCACTGAATGAATGGTAATTGTTTGTTTATTTGTTTGCTTCCAACTGAGATACAGACTAAACAGAACCACGTCTGTCTGTCTGCTCATCTCTCTGCATGTCCAACTCTGAACCACACCTCCCTGCTCCACTCCTGGACTATGGGTCTCTGTGCCACAGGAGGATTAGCCCCACCCTCTACATTCTGGTGTGCCTTGATTATGTCCAGGGATAAGAGCTGCTTAATTGTAATCACTGGAGCTGCCCTGAGCAGTGTAAACACAGGAGCATGGATCACCCCAGGCAATACACTGAAGCAGAATATAGTGTTGAGCATGTAAAAGCAACAGTCCTGCTCATGCGCTTCAGCATAACCAAATTTTTACTATCCCCTCAAATAAAGGCACTCATGTGTTTCTGCACGTCGTAACTGCAAACTATAATGTGCTTTTATAATGTATTTTTATGTTCAGCAAGATCTTACTTAGAAAACTTGTCAAAATAAACTGTAAGTTTGTGTAAGCAGCTATTTTAAACCTCAATTATAAATATTATAATTATTTTTTTCCATAAAAGAACACCTGCACACAGCTTTTTACAATACTGGCTATCTTCACATTATGTACAACTACAATATAGACTGTATATAAGAAGTAGACATAGCCATAGTGAAGTCAGCCTACTATTCAGAAGCCTCACATTTGGTATTTGGCCCCTCTGAAGCCTATTAATTACTTTAATAAGGAATTGTTTGACTACTAGCATACTGATCAAAAACATCTTAACCTAGCTTGATTTGAATTCCGGAGAGACGTTGATGCCATATGATTGGGAGCCTTTTCCTGCCCACGTTTTTATGAGAGACAGTTTTGTCAGTAGAGGGCCCAGTTCCTTGAGAACGAGCATATCAGAAAAAGGGCAGAGTGTCAGTTGTTCAGTTTCTTTCTTTTTGTTTTCTTTATACCAGTCTTGTTTGATAAAATTCAGCAAACTCTGAAAACCTCCATCTGCTAATAGTGATGCTTCATATCAGATTCTCTGGTGCATTGCTTTTGACAGGTGATGCAATATCGCAGTTCAAACTACAAGTTTCGAGTTGACTTTTTTGCAACAGAAAAAACTTCAGTTTATTAAATTAGTTGAAACCTTCCCTGCTGATAATTTGTGGCTTTGTTCCTATTTGATGTTTTCTCTAGAGCTTGAAAGTGGAAATGAAGTTGGCTCATCATCAAATGGTTTCCTTTAACAGGAATAAAGCAACACAACAGTACCCACAATTTGTTTGCTCTAGCAAGTAATTGCTTCACAGAAAGATTCTGAGGGAACCTGATGAGAGGGTAGAATGTTTTAATGCTATTTCTTAGCAGCATCTGCAGTGAGAGTCTCTTTTGTTGGCCTTCCAAGGTCTTTGCCTTCTCACACCATCTGGAAAGCAGTGCACAGAAATATTATGTCTTTGCTATTGGTGGTGAGTTCATATTGGGAAGATTCTGCAGTGTTTATCCTTAATTTGTTTGACTTGATTTTCAAATCAGGTGACATACTGTCAGTCTTTATAGGCACCACCATTCATTTTCATATCTCCTCCATCAGCCGTAAACTGAGTCAGTTTTGGCAATTTGTTGATTTTCATTAGGTATGTGTAAACAGCAAAGGTTGGTAGTGAGCTGCAGTGTGGGAAAACCCTGTCCTTTTGAACTTGCTACAATGTGAAGGCCCTGCCCTCAGGAGAGTACAGCCTGATGTCTGTTTCACTGTAAAAGACATCTTTATTCAACTATTCAATAAAGATTTGTTACTGAAGTATTGCTAAAGGCAGTGTAGTTGAACATCTGGCATTTTGGTCACGTCAGCCCTCAGACATAATTTAAACTGAGTTTATTAGCATCCATCTCCAATGCACTTTGTCCCACTTTTGGCTCCACAATGTTTGGATTTTAATCTTTGGAGGTTTCTGTAATATTATACATATCTAGTAACAGTAATGAATTTAAGTTATCATAAGTATTCTTCATTTTCCTGAGGGAGATGAGAAACTTATATAAGAAGCTGCATTGAGGAAAGATTTGAAAAGAGGAAAGAACACGTCTGATCCTGTCCACACCATCGGAGCTACTTTGGGTCATTGATTAGCATTTCATTTGTACCAGTGTTAAAGCAACATGTTTTATTTTAAGGAGGTCAACATCTTGAAGTGAACCTGCTAGTTTTTTGTTCTTGTTATTTGCTTTCTTTTTCTACTCTATTAATCTAATGCTAATATCGTCTATTAATATGTTATGCAAAAAGTCTTCCACAAGTTCATGTAGAAGAATCTGACACCAGGCAAGCTGTTGGAGACACACAGAATATAAACATGCTTATATCCCAAGTTATATTCAGAAACATCTGAATGACTTCATTTAAAAGATCCAGCCATTAATCTAACATGTTTCACATTTGAGGTATATTCAAATATCTCAGATCCGTTTTGGTAGATTTGTTTATGTTTTAAAGCTGCAGTCTGCAACTATTTTTCAAGCATAATGCCTGGAACTGTCCGGGGATTCTGAAAGTAGTACATTAAATACCCCAATACAAAAAAAAATGAGTTCTCTAGGTCCCCTATATGTCCCGCTAGGTCCCTCCAAAGCCAGCAGGTTTGTTTACAAAATTGCAGACCGGACCGGTAAAAGGTAACCAATCAGGTTTACGAGCTGGGCTCTGCTGCCTGTCAATCACCGATTGTGCACGCGCGATACAAGGTAGGCTCGTCCCCACGCTTATTTATCTGGACTAATGAACTTCATTACGGGCTAGTCTACTTACTGTGTCTTCCATGATCGCAAATGACAGGTGAGTTGATGAATGAGGAGTCGTGTAGGCGCATCTGGCGTGCACTTAGACGTGCACGAGTTCTCATGTGTTTTGAAGGGGCGGGACAGGAAGTTGAATAACTTTTTATTTTTCGGTTAAAAAATAAGCATTTCTTGCATTTTGCGACTACGGAGGTCACCGTTTTCAACTTCAAGCGTTCTGATAGATCATGTAAACTCTTAAAATGCCAAAAAGTAGGACTTTACGTATGACAACAACAAATCTTGCAGACTGCAGCTTTAATTGTAATGATTGTATTTTATATTATTGAATTGTGTTTGTAGTTTGAAGTGTGGATATTTGGACCAAAGGAAGAATAGCCTTCACTGTGGTGAGGACTAATCAGGATCTGTAATAATAAAAAAAAAAGTATATTGTCAAACACATCCGATTTGAGAAACCAAAATAAACTTTGAAGAAATGATTGATTTGTGTTGTTAGGAAACTCTGTATGAGACCCCCGTCAGCTGACAAAGATGTGCACACTGAGGGTTTAGTGCTATAGAGCTCTTATAGACCAGCTTCTGTCCAAAAATGTGTTCTTGCCTTGATACACCTATAGCCTGTATGTCTCTTTTAAAGTGCAACAACACTTCTTCCGTCCCACCAAAACTCCAAGTCAAGATCTGCTATCTTGCATTACAACACTGGTTTTGAGGACCAGAAACATGCAGGACTCGAGGTAACCCTAATGACCCACAGAAGGCTTCCAAAGTATGCTTGCTTCATAGCTGTTGTGTTCATAGTGTTCAGAGGAATGAACACAACCATCTGGTGTTTTTTCAGAATGCTGCATCCAGTGTGATTGATGTTGGTTTAAAACATTAAATAAAATCTTTTCAAACACCTCACTGGCAATAAGAAATCTTTCCAGAAACCCTGCTGTGTTCAGTGGGTGGTCCTCCAGTGTATCTTGTCAACACACACTTGCTGTCCTAGTCAAACTTTGTATGGGGTCAGAACAATCTGGATTCTATCTGTCTGTAGCTTCATATTTCACTGGAATATGTGACAGTGGTATCAGACTAATGATGCCTAATACAGAGTGTACTTTCGCTTTAGTTTGCACATTTGATTACCTTTACATTTTTAGAGATTTCTACGATATGTGGAAAAAATAACACTTGCATCTATTTCTATGTTGTGGTCAACGTGACACCTAATTTATGCAGGGGTCATGTGAGACAGCCTCATGAAGAGGCTGTCAAATGAAGACAGGAAGATATTTTTCTCCCCTACTTAAGAGCTGGCAGCAAATATAAAGGGACACTGTCACAACATGAATGTAGCGAAGGAGATGCCAGCGTATTCATCAATGCCAGGCTTTATGTTGTGGGGGGTTTTTGATGTGCAGGGCTTGCGCTGCAGCAGTTCTCTGTGGACTGTGAAAGCCAGGAGCTCTGCCCAGCTGGGACTGAGTGACAGTGGTTGCAAGCTGCCTTTCCTGCCTCCTGCTGCAGAATGTTCTTCAGGCACTTGGAGAGAAATGACCAGAGCATGGAAATTGAAACAGTAAGTCGTCTCAAATTTTTTTTTACTTGATGACACTCGTTTTGAGTGATAAGCTTAAATGGGAACAAACTGTAAGTGCTTTTTGTTTTTTTTTCCTCTTGCCATCTCCCCCTCTGTTTGAAATATAGATGTCTCACATGTGGAGCTTTGTCTACCCATGGAGAAGCACTGCATACAGGAGTCTGCTATCCAGTGTTATAGCTGTGATGAAATCAATTCTGTCTGCTGCAGAGCTTTGCAGCATAGAGGGCAGTGCTCCAGTGGGTATGAGACTCTTGTCAGCCATGGAACCAGATGTACTGCATTAATGTACATACTACACACACGAAGTAAAATCATTCTGCCAAGGAGACAAGTCACATGAGACTGTTGGACAATTCAAGCTTAGTCAGTACTGGAGTCCGCATAATATGCCTGAATTCAATAGTTGATGATTGTCAAGCAGAAAAAGCTCAACTAAGCCCTTTCCTGCCCCACTTTCACAAGTGTGGTGAATAAATTCAGCCGCGTCCTTCTGTTGTTGCTATGGTATCTGAGCTAACTTGCCTTCATCTTATTTGCTGGAAACACAATACTCGACTTTGTTCTTGTAGTCACCCTGGTTGAGAACTACACTTCCGGCTTCTACTGTGTGAGCTCCATTTGTGCCAAGGTGCTCGGCTTTTACCACCTTCACTGAAGTCATAGCACAGCATCACCACCACAGAGCATCATGGAAGTCTGAAATGATGTGGATCAATCTGTGCAACCCAAACCTGCGTCTCCATGCCAGTGTGGAAATCCGAGCAACAGTGATAGTGCTGCTTGCGCAGACAGCCTCTTCTTCAATTTAATTGATCTTTTTTAATAATGCTGCAGGCCTGCGGGTGGTTGCTGTTGGAGGAGTTATGGGTGTTCACTCTGCAGCTTCAAACCAGTCGTACAGCATTTGGTTTGGGGGTCCATATAAGGAAGAAAGGAGTGAGGGAGAGTGGTAAAGGAATAAAGGGAAATATTCATGTAATCAGCAATCAGTAATAATTGTTGGCATGTTGGTGTGTCTGTATTTGTTTTGAAGAGATATAGAAGGGGAAGAGCTGGCAAGTGTGTAAAGAAAATATTCTCTAAAAAGATGATGTGAGAGATAGTCAATAGTCTCAGCCTCTGTAATAATCAAACCTGACCTTGGCAAAGTAACTGCTCTGATCTCCTAAACCCAATTCAGTGCAATGCTTGTAAGCTCTAAAGAGGTCATATTGTACAATTTGGATTTTTCTCACTATGTCAGCCTTTTGTGTATGTAGAAGGTCTTCAGAATTACAAAGCACAAAGTCAACACCAAAGGGAGTTATTCTCTAACAGTACAAGGCTCCTGAACTGCCTGAAATGCCCCATTTGAAGTCCATCCTTTTTTTCCCTTTTCTAATCCACACTACCATGTCACACATTTGCATGATACAAGTGGATAGTTTGTCAAACCTCGAACAGAATAGCTGTTTTCACTCCACCATTATTTTCAGATTTGTTTTTTAATCTTTCCCTTTCTTTCCTTATGCTTCTTTAAAACCTGTCTGATAGTCTGAGTCTTCATCATATATCCCAGAACTTACTTACACTTACTTGTGATTATAGTGTTATCATAAATGATGGCCAAAACTATTAAATGAAACTCACATAGACACTCCATCAGTTAGTTACCTTTGGCCACCTGGGGGCAGCTGCAGAAGCAGAAAATGTGACAATAGCCACTTTCGGACAGACCGTTCTAAGAAAGTAGTTATCAGAACTACCCTCCTCGAATTTCGTTCTGATAACTATCCTTCCTCAGCGGAACTGTTTCAGTCTGCATTCGCACATGAGTCGGGACCTGATAGGGACTGATGCGCCGCGCGCAGCCGTCTGCTTCAGTGACGTGTTAGCCGTTAGCTGTTAGCCGTTTAGCGCTACATTCAAACACAAAATAAAACGGTAAAAGTAAGGAGAGTAGAAAAAACACCACCAAGAAGCTAATATGGAGAGCGGGGAGGCCACTGTGTTTATGGTCTGCATGATGGTGATATTAATCATGGACAATCACATCAGGCGTCAAATATCGAGGCTGGAAGAGCTCACAGAGAGAGTCAGGAGATACTTTTTTATTTCATGAAGGAAGAAAGGAGAGCAGAGCTCTGCAGACAAATGAGACCAGTGTAAGTTTAACTTATTAAACACGCGCCTGTTCTGTCTGTGTTGTATGAGTAAACATTTCAGCCGTGATAGCATGACATGGGGCGTAGCTACCGACCACCACACACCTCCGTTAGATTCGTTCTATAAGAACTATGAAAAGACCCGATCTCGGAGAAGGAGCTAAATAGTTATAGGAACTAAGGGAGAAAGCCCCGAGTTCCTGTATGTCCGAACACGGGAGAAAACGGCCCCGCGGATTAAAAGGTTATGAGAACTGCCAAAGGTTCCTACAGTCCGAAAGCGGCTATTGACTGATTGTGGTCACCTGCATCTTGTGATGGGAAAACTGAGTCATTCAGATTGGAATGTTGATAATTCAAATAAGATCCTGGATTTATTTTTTTTTTCAAGTTTGTTTAAAATTCCTCAGGAACTGGTTAAACTATTAAAAAGACCAAGAAATCCCAAAAATAAGCTCTCTAAAGTTTTCATGAAGAAATGTCATTTAAACATTGAAATATACAGGGTTAAATAATTAACTGCAGACTTTTCTGAAAGGTATTGATGTAAATGACTCTGTGTTTAAAAATTTTGACTTTAGAGGTGTGGTTGTCTTGGCAAAACAAGCTGAAAGATAGAACAGTCAATGAAGCAGAGTTGGGTTATAATTCTTCTTTGATCTATCTCTGCGAGAATGTGGTTGACATGTGATCCATTGTTTGTATCGATTCGATTCAGTGAAACGATGTCGTGTGGAGAAAAAAAAATTCAAGCATAGAAATAAGATGGATTAGAGAGCACTAAAGGAGTCATCCCTCTATATGCTGATAGCAGTATGTCATCCTGTCGCATTCACCCTCCCAATCCCACTGCCCTCCCCCTCCCCCTCTCCCCACCCTCGTTTTTTTTTTTTTTTCATCAGTCACTTTAAACAGATGTTAACATCATGTAGTGAGTAAATGGGCAGAGGCAAGACTCTGGGGAAAGGGGAAGAGAGGATGTTGGGGGTGGGGTGCAGGGGCTGCCATGCTTTCAACTGATCCCTCAGTGTTAGAGCCACCCCTCAGGGACCCAGTTAGCCCAGAGCATGTGTGGTGGTGAACGATGCAAGGGGCTCTGTTAAAAGAAAGTTGACTTTATTTACGTGCAATATCTTTGTTAGTGAAATTCTAGTAGTCTCCCTCATCCATTTCATGATGTTTATCAAATTATGAGCCATGCATTTTTATCTCTACATCTATTTTTTAACAATCAATGAAAAGTAATACATCTGCGCTGACCTGCCACTTAGTTCAGGCAGACATTCTAGAGATGAGATGTGAGTGCAAAATTGGCCAAGATGACAAAGATGACAGTTTTCATATTTGTTGGCTTTAATCGGATCTCTATCATTCTGTCATTCTGTGCTTGTTTGTTATAAGGCAATTTCGTGTAAGGGACCCACAAAACTAGTGAGATGAGAAGCTAAAGGAGCTGACAGACACATTTAACATATCACTGTAGCACTTCAGGTTAAAGTCAAATCTTTATTAAGGCTACAATTACCCATAGTTTTACATTTTATAGAGCTAAAATTATGTGTAGTGACAGAAAGAGAAATTATCACACAAATCTGAAGCCTATCTCATTTTTGCCAGGTGTTTTATTGTCTTTTCATTTCAGATGGTTGTTTTTGGTTTCAGCATATAAACTCTTTTGATCTACAGCCAGACAGGTTTGATCCTTGTCTACAGATACCCAATAGGCTTTGCATTCTGAGATTTATAGGACAATGAATTAACAATAGAAAATTTATGATTCAATGTTATCATGACAAATGTTCCACACTTTTTCTTCCCACTCAGTCACTCTAGTTTAGGAAAAACGGTCAAAGCTACTTACTTGAAAAAAAATAAAAATAGTGGGGAAATCTTTGGAATTCCCCTAAGAGATGATGAGTAATTTCAGAGAAGAAGTGATTGTCTCAGAAGTGAGTGAAAACGACTCACACGGTCTGTCCATCAAACTAACTTCTAGACATTCTATGTTGTCTCAAGTGAAATACATGATTTTCATTACTTCTTAGGACCTCCATGACGGTTTCAAATCAAAGTGTGCTTTAAGTAAGTCGCCCAACAAAGCGTGAAAATAAATTATTTTAGTGCCCAAACTGTCACATGCACCTCATTGTTCTTCCAAATGGAAATTTATCTTTGTTGGGATGTCATGCTCCAATACCCCTGTTTGACTTTGGGGACTGCATTCATTTAAGCTCCTCAGCTTCAGTGTAATGCAGCAAGACCTTCCCCACTTCTAGTACAAACATTCTCTTCCCCTAGTATTATTATTATTATACCCCCTTAGCTATTTAATATGCAGAAATACTATAAGAATAATTACACTCTCTGATAAGTGATACGACCCCAATTACCTCATATTTTAGTTGCAGTAGAGGGGCTGTCAAGAGTTTGAGCACTGGAAATGTCATGATGTTTGCAGAATCATAGCTCGATTTCCATAATCAGGAATTCACACTTTGATTATACACTGACACACACAAGGTGTAAAAAGTTCAAATGACACTTTTCCTATTTCCTATTTTATCTTTATTGTGTTGTTGGGAAAAAAGCTAGATTACAAAATGTTGTAGATTAAGTTAATTGCCACAGATTACAGTGTAGTTCTAAATGCATAGAAATCATTCTGACTGTGTGAAATGTTTCAGGCAAGAATCATTCCTGCTTGTAATTGCCTCAAATAATCTCCAGTCCCAATGTAATAGTGTATGTTAATTTGTTGTTTTCTGTCTATGCTGCATTGCCAACACATGTGCTCCAATGATTAGAAAGCTTGCTAGAGAAATTATTTGACTGGCTGCAGGGAGTGCAGTTTGACACCAGTTCGAAATGGCATGCCATGTTCTTGCCTTGTGTAAGTGCTCCTGCTGGGTTTGCAATCTGCATTCAGCCGTTCTGAACAAGATATGAATATTCTGAGCAGTTCTTTAGCATACAGAGCCAAGCAAATGTAAACATTCTCATTAATTGTGGCATGTCTTAAAAGAGGGGGCCCATTGACAAGGCTACACAGTGTGACGAGGTGGCCCCGTACTGCATATGAATGATTGACACGGCCTCAACAGTACGTTAACCAGGCCTTCACCATGTTCTGTATTTGTGATGAAAACTCACCACTGTCTTTCTCCTCCTCACATCCTCCTCCTTTTTGTTCCATCCTAATCTGCTCTTATAGGTCTCAGCCCCTGGCATCTTAAACCCCTCCATCTCCAAAAGCTGCTGAGGACAGGGATGTGGGGGGAGATTAAATGAATCTTTGCAGCCCCTGAATGAATCCCACATGCCTCACTGCCTCAAGCCCCTACAAGTGTCTTTGATCCAGGTGTATTTTCCAACCCAGTTGAATCTCACTGGATGCAAAGGGGCTCAGACACATGCCATCCTACATACAGAGCTCTTCACGCTCCATGCTAGCTGTTGAGCTCATGGTTGTTGTTTAGTTCAGGGTAGATTAAATGTTCACCTGCTTTGGAACTTTTGATGCTGAAGAAAATCAATGCACCTTGCTTGGTAAATGGCCTGTTTCAACATATAGGGCCTTCTGTTCAGCTGCCCCTACCCTATGGAACAATCTGCCACTTCACATCCGTTCTGCCCCCTCTCTACTACAATTCAAAAAGAATCTAAAAACACATCTCTTCTCCATGTCCTACTCTTCTTAAACCCACCCCTCCGGCCCTACCCTTCCCCCCTTCTTTTCTTTTGTTAAAGCGACCTTGGGTACCTTGAAAGGCGCTATATAAGTCCAAGTTATTATTATTATTATTATATACTGTATTAACCATGGTTGCAGCACTGCAATTTGTATATTGTGCATTCTTTGAATACAAGTACAGGAAATTGTATCTGTGAAATCCCACAAAGGTGTGAGATGCTTTGCACAGACAAATGTGGATGACCTGTGCTTCACCTTGCAGTACAGATGACACCTACAGACCTGCTAACAGGAGAGTTACAGATGCACCCTCCTTACTCTTTCTGTTTGCTTTTCATTCAGGCTTTTTAAAACCAATTCAGACATTTCTGCACAATTATGCATTCGTGCTGCAAACTTAGCATGGCATATGTGCATTAAGAAGTCTCAAGTAGTAATAATTCTATTTTGAGGAAAATGTGCCAATTTCATTCCACTATGAGACACACTTTTTGCACAGCAAAGCCTCACTAGCACTCAATGGAAACCAAAGCAGCGCACACAAAATGGCTGCTGTAACCCTGGTAACGTAAGAGGGAATTTGTGCTTGGGTTGTAGATTATTTACAGTGAACAGCCACTAAGTTGCTACAGTATTTCCCTCACTTACTTTCATATTTGGGCATTGCACAAGCCTCCTGTGGTGTTTAATTTATGTTTCACTACAACTGAAGTGAGTATTGATATCAGGGAAAGATTATGTGATAATTCAGCTTCTGTACAGTTCAAAATGCTGCAGTCTCCACAATTTGTGATATATCTTTTCTTTTCTTTTAATGCTTCCTTCTGTTTCATCTCAGGCTTGCTGATTCAGTTACCATCTTTTATAAATTGCACTGGATGAGGCAAACAAGAAGAGCATTGGAAACCATTATTGTAGGACATTGAATGCGACTCATAAAGAGAAGCCATTTATTATAATTTGCTGTTGTGACATAGACAATATGGAAGTCACTAACAGTCCTGTTTGAATGTTTCATATATTAGATTACTTGTGTGCTTTATGTTTTCTTCCACTTGACTGTAGGGGCTATAATCAGTCATCATCATAAGCACTAGCCACATTCTGGCAAGAAGCTTCAGAGTAACAATGCATTATCTCAGCACCCGTGTTGATATTTCCTGTAATTGCTAAGCTAAGCTAATAGCTGCTATTGCCTTAACTTGACATTAAGGTACACTTTTCAACCTGGGACCAAGTTTTGCGTACATTTAAGTACAATATTGATCTCACACCCAGATTTTTTTTTTATAATTGGACACCTATTAATAACCTCTAACTTTCCAGTGAAATGTAGCTAAAGGCTACTCTAAGAGTTGGTTAATGTCACTACATAACAGCAAATGTTAATTACCACATTAATGACACCATGTTGCTTTTGCATTCAGCTGCTAGAATGTTACATTTGCTTACATATACTATATATATTTAATCCTATACATTATATTCTTGCTGCACAGCTTGCTGCTCAGTATTCTGATCTAATGCATCAGAATACTAACATGCAGTTCTAATCTGGGCTTAATTTGATTTGCAAGCCAATGCTCTACGGTGACCGTGCTACTGAGCCACCATATACAATTGATGTTCCCCACTTGTTTTAACAGATCTCATAAGACCCATAAGTCTTACAGTGAATTTATAGGCTGTTTGATTCATTAATGCAATTTATTTCTGACTTAGTAAGATACTTTGTTTTTGGTAATTGCATAGCTGTGCTGAATGCTTATGCATCTCATTATTTACACCTTATGATAGTGTGTGATTTGTCAGTATAGATCTCACTTCAAAGGAGGTTGTAGTGTACTGATTTTCAGAACAGTTTTCTCTAACACAGAACTAGTTTGTTATTTCGTAACTAACTTTCATTCACTTCACTCTCTTCCATAAATGGACTTTATGTTGGCAAGAAACCATCTGTTTTGTTCCTAAGAAGTACAAAATCAAGCTAACCAGTCAGTGAGCAAGCTAAGCTGTTTTGTTAATAACAGGAGGTTGCCGTTCACGTAAATCTGATTTTCTTCCTTTTCGTGAGATTTACAAGAATGCTGTGTCTATGCTCGAGTAGCCATGTGCTTGCATTTACATTAGGATTTTATATGTGCCATTGTGTAAGTGAGAGCTGCTGCCTAAGCGTTAGAGATAAATCGGTTTAGAGAGAGAGAGCTAATTATAGCAAACTCTCTCATCGTACAGATCACTGTTTTTCCCTATCTCTCCCCCCTCTTAAGGACCCACATGTGCATGCACACTTTACATAACTAATTGAGACACCGTAGCCGGCTCTTATGTTCAAGTGCGCAACAACTTCACTTCACTGTTTTTTCTCATACTTGTCAGATATTTCAGTTTATGTATTGTGTGTTAAATGTGCTTCTTTAGTGTTTTCTTTTGGCATCCTTGCCTTCATGATCCCTGGAGGCCCTGTGACCATATGTGCTTCTACTCCAGCCTCTACAATTGGAGCATCTTGCACTGGCTAACAAATATACAAGCTTTTCAAGCTTGCATATAAATAAACCTTCTCAATAAACTACAGTAAAATTGGGCTGCCCTGATGTTTAGCACTAGCCTGGAAAACCAGCAACAAACTGCTGGACGGCAAAATGTTTTGCCTGCGGTTGGGTCTGGCCTCGAACCACTTTTCATTTTGAAAATACTGCCCTGAATCTGGCAGATGGCAACTAAACCAATCACAACGCAGAGATGTGTTTTGAATCAACGCGGGCGGGGCAGAGGGTTCTGGTGCGGGGTTTTGAGGGAGTGACGACAGAGCAGTGCGACGTTGGGCAGTGGAAGCGAACATAGACAAGCGAAAGCACAACAAGAAAGATGGCGGCGGCAATGGAACAGCGCTCGTTTGATTCAGCCTTGGCATCAGTTTTGGAAGAGTCCCCTCCCACCAAAGCTTTCTGTCGCGCTTACTACGTCACAGTCAGTTGCGCTGATTGGTCAGAGCGTTGGCCTATAGGCACAGACACGGTTTGAAAGACAACGGGTTGTGCTCATCAACAATGTTCCGTTGTATCCATTGATCGGAGCCCGACTAAATTAGACATCCAATCCATTTAGGCTGGTTTATCAGGCTAGTTTAGCACTACTTTCACCTTTCTTTGTTTCTTTCTTCAAGGAAGAATTGAGGCACTTATAAGTAATTCATGAACCTCTGTAAAGGTCTGCGTAAATCACTCTAAACAGAATATGAATGCCTGTTTATGTCTGAGTAGAAACTTGATATAAAAGAAGCAAACTGGAAATAAAATTCTGTTTCCTTTTTCTCAGTATTGGGCCATTTTTATCTGAGAGACCTCTGTAATCCTAAAGCTGTTGACCAATCTCCAGGATGGCTGAAGGCCAACTTCTCCTCTCCGGCTTCAAGTGACAAGTCGTTTACCAGCGCTGACTCTGACCACAGTCCAGTTTGTCCAGCAGCCATTGATGTAGCCTGTCTAGAAATATTGAGGTCAGGCTACGATACTCTGCAGTGTTTTTTTAGGGCACAGCACGCATGACAACCGTAGAGGTGAAATCTGGTTCAGACAGCAGCTGGGGGAGGTGAGGAAAGTTCATGATGTCAGCTAATTCCCCCCTTTCATAACTGGAGCAGATGCTCAAACCTCTCACCCTGATTTTTCTTTCACGTGCCCGTCAAGTGGTCATGCAATTAGTGTGGGTAAGTGGTTAATCGGTATGACTCCTTACTCTGCCAGCTATTATTTTGATATAACAAAAAAAGTGTTAAGCGGGAAACGTAGCGACAAGAAAAAGCATCCTCTCTACATCACACCACTGTCACCAGTTTGATCAGAAAATAAAATGGCTTGGCATTTGTAAAAATGCTCATCCCACCCAGAGGAGAAAATAGAAATTAGGCTGTGGCATCCTCCCACCTTCTTTTTTCACAAAAGCCTTAAGAGACAGCTCACAGGTAATATTCACTCTGTGAAAGGTTACTAATCATTTTGTGTCATGACAGAATATTTTTCCTTTTTCAAGCATAGCTCTTCTATGAAACGAGAGACTCTAATCTCTTCATCCCCCTCCTTTAAAGCTTTGAGCATAATAATCTGACATAGTCAGAGCGATCAGATTTTTTTCTTTTTGCCACAGTATGTGGATTTTTGGATTTGTGATATAACTACAGTGAGGGTACAACGTCACCAGGACACTGACAAAGCAGATCTGTCTACTGCAGTGATTATCTGACAGTATCAGGAGAGTGTGCCAGCTGTACTGACATACAGTGCAGGACTGGATAAGATTAATGCGTTGATCATTTACTTGGGAATCAAGATATCTTTTAATCATAGAGGACTGCCAGAGTTATGAATATTCATTGAGTTGTACAGTGCTTAACTATATCTAACTTTTTGCGCCACCATACTAAAGCTTTTTGCCTAACAAAAGAACATCGGTACGACTCAGACAATTTCAAATGAGACATTACATTACCTTACCTTTTAAGTAGTGCTTTCTTAATTAAAAATATAAGAGATCATTTTTACTTTTCATTTTTTTCATTTAATGTAATGTTTTCATTTAATTTCTTTTTTAAATTTAATTCATAGTTCTAAGAATGGTAATTTCATGCCACCGATTTTCCCTTTATGTCTTCCATGTTAACCATGTCTTTTTTAGACCCTTCACTCCTCCCCTTTTCTTTCTCTCAAACTTGACTGTTGCCACAGCCATACTATCAGCCCTTTGCTTCCAACAGGAAGCTGATCACATTTAAAATAGCTCAGTATCTCACTAAGATGAAATCTCACTCCACAAGGATTTTCTTCTTAATACAGTGCAAGGATTTTCTCGCCTTTAAAGTGGAGACAAGTTCAATTCCAAGCCCCCTCCCGCCCTTTTACTTTCCTTCCATGCCGCCACCCTCACATCCTCATTGAGTCTGGAGTTTTTTCTGTTGGTCTTTCAGTAAGGATTGTTATGCTGTAATAGTTGTTTCTTCCAGGTTTAGCTGGTGTTTAGTTTTAGGTTATTACTTTGTCACTTAAGTTTGGTAATTGTTGTCATGTAAGGATTTACTTCAAGCTGTATCAGACATGTTCCACAGACAGAGGGAACAATTTAAGGCTATGAAACAAGCTTTGGGTATTTTATATTCTGCTTTATTTTCACTAATCTTGAACATTGAGAGATTTCCTGGTGTGTGGAGGTCAGATGATTAAAAAAGCTGCTCGGCAGAGAGCGCAGGCTAAACTGACAGGTGTTGGAGTGTTAGGAAATCCTTGGCAAAGTTAATTTGGATTAACTGCCTTGGCACAGAATATGGGGCATTTTCAATGTAAGCTTTAGGCTTTATCTGCAATTCAGCCTTCCCATGGTTATCTGAGAAAATGTCAGGCGTGGTGACAGGGTCCTGCCTTTGCTGCTCTTTGATCCTCTTCCCTGAACTGACACAAGTCAAGCCTTGATGTTTCTCATGTGACAGTTACAGGGTCATTGATGGGGAATGGTCATAGCTGTGTGCTTTGTAACTGACAAACACGCATGACTGACACCACTTCTTACACTCCGATGTTGCAAACATAACTGAAGGCTTTTGATTTGTGTTTTTGCCTGCATGTAACCAGCTGATGCCTCAAAAGTGCTTTGTCCCTGAACTTTGATATGTCCATCACTAATGAATGAGTGAGAAAAATAATTTAGTGGCTCATCTCATTTGTATGCTCTCACCTGCATCCTCTCTGGGAATAGATTGGATCTGTCTGATTTTTTTTTTTTAATTTTGTGGATCACTTTAAGCTCTGTAGACGTGGGTGTATGGTGTGAGGAAAGTTCAGAATAGACAGGCTTTCGTTGTGTTAGCTGGCTTGACAAATTCTACTATTTGAAGAAAAGATAGTGATGCTGCAATGGTGATGATAAACTATTTGTTTGCTCAGGGTCTGTGCACTCTTACATAAAAAGGAGCCTTTTATTTGTCATTTAGCACATTTACTGCTCAAAATACACTGGTTCCCTGACACTCAATCCAAAATAAGTGCAGGTTGTTTTAATGAAGAAATGTAATGAAAATTACTATGGCAAAAAGCAACTTTGCTGCTCCAATTAAGATAAGACAAATGCTAGCAAAGAATTGTTAGTGCTGCCATTCATTTCGTGACAGCTGCACATAAAACTGGTACATTTTTTACTTTGCCTACAAAAAGCGCAGTTAGTTCTGACACTGTTCCATAACAAGATGAGAATTCTTGACCAAAGCAAAGAGAAATGCATCTTATTGAATATTCTCTGATCCGCAGAGGGGTTTGGACTGGGTAAATTGAAAAAAAAAAAAAAAAACCTGTAAAGCTTCTTTGAAGGCTTTACAGACAGCTCAGCAGTGGGTTTCCATATTGAATATATTTAAAAAAAAAAAAAAATCATGGAAGCTGTTATTTTAGCAGAGTTCTAGTTAAAACGGTTGTGTTGGTAAATTTGATACTGAAAAGATTCCATTGAATCAACAGTTTCTCGAAATGCCAGCATTTGGTCAAAGTCCAGATGTGGTACGCTGTCCAACTTTTAAGATGACTTTAAAATTATTGATTTTTTTGCAATGTTTCTTCAGCACCAGTCAATAGCTTTCCATTTTGTTGTGATGTTAAACATCAACATAGGTTCAATATCTCTGTCTGATCACATTAAGAACTCATCAGCAAACGCATTTGTGAAAGGATGGTGGATTTTGTTTTTGTGCAAATAATTAAATCTGAAACTCTGAACGTAAACAGCTCCAGAGCAGGTTATAGTATGTCTTTGACATGACTTATCTTATCATGGTGATCTAGTCAAGTCAAAAGAAAAAAGTCACTTTCTTAACACTGAAAACTATGACTTTAGGCTTAATATTTCTCACAAACCCATTAAACTGACCTCTCTGCTGCTGATACGTGCAAATATAGTATCTTGCAATATAAAATACAACCTACCTAGTCAGTTCATTTATGTTTTTGGTTCCTTGGGTACAAAGGAACATCTGAAAACACAACAATAGGCTACTTAAAACTAAGAGTTTCCTATATTTACTCATGCAGCATTTGCAGAGCAAAATTAGCTTTCATTTGGTTTAACGATTTTGGCTAGCTCATCAAAATAAATTCAATATTCTATGATATTTTTTGCTTTGCTTTGTTCTCCTTCAATCTCTGAAGCAGGGCTGGACGATAAAACAATCTCAAATTTAGATTACAATTACGCCATTGGTGAACACCAAAAATATGACTTATTTGTCTAGTCACCTGAAAAGGTATCACCTCAGCGACTATGCAGAAAGCATGAAAATACGAGCTGATTCAAGTCGGTGCGCCAGCTCTCGCAGTGCAAGCATCAAACAGGAAAAAGCATCTCTGATGTGATCAGCTCTGATCACATGCTGCTGTACACACTGATAAACAGCAGCCCTGCAATACTGCCTCACACTCGCAGGTCATCTGGCAGTTCAACAGGTTCAAATACATATGTACGCATGTAAGGCTAAATAGCCTTAACAAGGAATATACCTTTACGCTTTGTCACCAGTTTTCCCAACACTATGTTTGCTCTGGTGTTATGTAAGGTCAACATGTTCCAACAGACTGTAAAATATTCATCCAACATTAATGCTGGAGAACCACTTGTCATATCTGCCATCTGGAAGATTTTAGTCAGGGGCAGAGCTCATCGTTTGGAAATATATGACAGAACATGTGTAGTTATCTAAGTCAGGTGTGTAATAGTTGGTCGTTGGACTTTGTGCAATTTTACAAATAGACAGTAGCAGAGGGAAGATTGAATATTCAGAGATGATTCAATTAAATTAATTTCAGTTTATTTATATAGCACCAAATTACAACAAATGTCATATCAAGTCACTTCAATAATACAGTCCAATTCAAGCCAATTGAAATTCAACTAATTACAATCATAATCCAATCAAATCCAATTAATTAAATTCAAAATCCAATTCATACATACAGAGCCCATTCACAGATTGCACCAAACCTTGTCTTCAGTCCAATCTCTGAAGGCTCTGCCTCCCATTCTACTTTTAGAAACTCTGGGAACCTCAAGTAAACCTGCAGTTTGGGAACAAAGTGCTCTGTTAGGAAAATATCTTACAGTGAGATCTTTAAGATATGATGGGCTCGGTCATTAAGAGCTTTACATGTAAGGAGAAGAATCTTAAATTCTATTCTGAATTTAACAGGGAGCCAATGAAGAGAAGCTAAAACTGGAGAAATATGAGCTCTTCTGTTTGTTCTCATCAGAACTCTGGCTGCAGCATTTTGGATCAGCTGGAGGCTTGAAATCAGTGGTGATGGTATCTATAGATGTGATGGCCACAGCTCTGTGCACTAATATTTAGTTTTCACTTTGAAACTGTTGCATTTCCAGATCTCCTGTTCTGCTTGTTGAAAATGTGTGTGAATCATCCATGTTTTTGAATGTTCATCATCTTTGTTGCAAAACATTCATATTTGTCCTCATGTCATGTCTACAACTTTCTGCTTTATCACAATCTGATTTACTGGCCGGCCAAGCAAAAATGCTTTCTCAGTAGAACTTGATGTTAACTGCAAGTCGACTGATTGTTGGGGTGTGCAACCATGAGCTGGTAGTTCTACTCTTTTAAATATAAGATGTATGTACTATTCCTGGTAATGTTGATCAAAGTGAACAATTTTTTGCTCAGAGAGTTAATTGTTCAGACAGAGAAATGGATATTTAATATTGCAGATGAAGCCTCAGTGCCTTCAGCAGCTGGGGGTTGATTAAAATGTCAGTTAGTTTTCATACTTATGTGAGTCACTATGAAATATGAAAATGTAAAAATGTGAGGATTTTTTGGCAGAAAAGAGGTGAAACACTTGCAGGATAACTGTTTTCCCCCCGTAAAACCAGCTATTTTAGATGTTGTTTGAACTACTGCTTTGCTGATTAAATATTTTCATTGCTGAACTTGAAGCAAAACACCACATAGTTCTGGAAGAAAAATACAGTAATTTAGACATGCGTTTTTCTACGGGTAATGCAGGGTTTATTAGTTTGCTCTGCCGAGGAATGTAGCTTTTGGATTTAGGATGATGGCTGTAAGACTAGATATATTTACAGTTAGACAATATCTTGTGATTTAAAAGCAGCAGTTCTGATTTATGTTCACAGTATTTGAATAATATGCTATTCCCTTTCCGAATTTCACCCTGAATAATTGTAGCTTCAGCAAACATGTCTTTAAGCACCAGTGATGCATTCACCATCTGAGCTGAAAAGGATAAGATGGAGCTCAAATTTGTGGGAATTCCGGGGCTTATTGTGATGGTCCTGTGTATGTTCTAAAATTGAGTTCATTGGCCTGTTTTATACTTTGACATTTGAGAGCCCCCTAACCTAATCAGTATATTTCCATGGTTCCTGTCTGGATGTTATAGTGATGTCAGTACAATTCAGAGAATTGTTGAGCAGAAAAATAAAAACTACCAGATGGAGTCACTGTAGATAATAAAACTTTTTCTAAACAAAAAGATTATTTCAGCACTGACTATTAACAGAATAATAAAGGACTGAGAGTGATGAAATGATTTAGTTTTTCTCCTGTCAGTCCTCCCACTGTCTTAGTGGATCAGGTTCCCATCCTAATGATTGTCGCTTATGCTAATGAGTTTTGTATTGACACTGAGCGTAGCAATGACAGCAGGAGCCTTTATGGATAACAGAATCCAGCAGCAAAAAATCTAATGGAAAAAGAATATATTACTATATTATATACTAAAATGAATTATTTTGACAAAACTTGTAAAATAGACCAAAGAGCCATACAGTTTGATTGGGTGTTCTTTTTGATGCTCAATATGGGCCCATTTTGACATGTAGGATCCTGTTGCTGTTGCTATGCTATATACTGCTCTTGTATACAAAACGTCAGCCCGAGAGTAAGTCTTTTTGGACTTATTGGATATAGTAAATGTGAGAGTAATATTCAGTGCAGTTATTATTAACAAGGCAGCTACTCAAAGCTGCATTTCATGAAGATGTTCAAGATGTTATGGTGTGTTTGGGGCCACATGGAGTTTCAGATGCTTCAATGCATTTCTTGGTGTCTTCATATTAATATACTCATTTTACACTGGATATTGCGTGTGTATGTTTGCATACATTTTTGTGTGCACATGCAGAAAATAAATGCTGAAAATTGCATGACTGAGCAAACTTGTGAATGAGCTACTTCGTGAGCAAGCGACTTAGCTGAGTTCATGTTTGTGTGTAGGCGACCAAACAGAGGAGTCAGTGTCTGAATGAGTGACTGATCATTATTACTGATGGAGCGTCTTTTCTCTCAGTGTTGGTCCAAGTGTTGCTGCAATGTGTTTAATGTCTGGCAGCCAAAGGTCTGCAATCCAGTTTAATGGAGCAGTTGTCGCAATAACTGGTGTAACAGTGTGAGATTCTGCTCTGCACACAGTTCGCTGCCTCCCCCTCCACACACTACAGTGATCTCTCTTCACGCTTGTTTCTCCTGAGAACCACTCAGCTTTTCTCCAGACTCTGCTTGTTGTTTGCTATGGTTGACAAGGCATCAGAGGCAGAAGCCTGGTTAGGTTTATACAGCGCTCCTCATAATGGTACAGGAAATATGCCTCATCCCTGCAATGATGAAACGCTGTATTTTCTGATTTCAAAATGCTTAATTTTTATTATTTTGTATGACTTTCAAAATGAATTCACAGAATGCCTTGCTTTATTTTGTGTTGTACAACACTTTGTTTCAGCCAAGGCTGTGTTAAAAGGCTATATAAATAAAGTTGATGATGATGATGATGATGATGATGAACAAAACACTGTTTCTTAAGACCAAAAATCATGTTGTAAACCAAGAAAAAATGCACTATGTACATTTTGTATTATTCAGTATTTCAGACATGCCTTATCTCATTAATTGTGGAGTCACAGGTCAGTTTTTTCTATTCATGACTTTGGAAGCTGTTTGTTTACTTTCCTGGTAACGTTACAACATTTGAAATACTGCATATCTTACTATCTGCTCCAAATATTGTGACTGTAGTTTTATCATTTTCAAATCTCAAAAGTGTCATTTTTTCCGCCTGTTGTGGACTGTTCTTCTTCATGTGAAACCGTCATATCATTTGTATGCTTTCAAACCATAAGCTGCATGTAACTACCCAGGATATTAAATGAAAGGAAATAAGAAAAGAATGAAAACATTACAAAGAGGAACTGATACAATAATAAATGTGGATAGAATTAAATATGGAACTATAAAGGGAAATAAATTTAAGATTAAGTAAATGTGGAGATATTTCACGATTGATATATAATTATATTTTATAATTATAATTATAATTTATTTACATGATCTTATTTTTCTTTATTCTACAGCTGAAAAGATAGATGAATATTAGAATCAAACCAGAATACCAACATGATTGAAAAATAAAAGTTTTATAGACGAATGAATGAATTAATCCCATTTCCACAGTTTTATTTTCTTGTATTTACTTTGTCTTTATATTACCACATTTGTTATCGTTTAATATGATTTTATTATTTATTATTGTTTCCTGAATTAATCTTCATAATTCCTTATTCATTTCTTTATTCTTTTCCACATTCACTCTTGTTGTGGCACTCCTGTCATTCCATACAACAAGCAGTGTAATGAGTTTTGATATCCTCTACATCGTCCATCCATTAATGCTTCTCTAAATCATTAACATATAAGGCAAATAAAAAGGGTAGTACATTTTTACCTGGCTTGAATTCCATAAAACTTCTGATTCAGATAAAAATGGACTTTCAAAACCATAAACATAATACCATTTTTATACAACTTTATATGGATATTCACTATTTGACCTCTTCCACTACCTTATCAAATTACATCAGAACACGTCGATCAAAATGTTATCAAATCCATCCATCCATCCATCCATCTATCCCTCCATCATTCCATCCATCGATCCATCCATCCATCCATTTTCTTAATCCCGCTTAATCCGTCGGTCGGGTCGCGGGATTTTATCAAATCTTCTCATTAAAATCAATAAAACAAGAGAAAGTGTTTATAATATAATATTGTTTTGTAAAGGGAAACCCTTTCTGTTAAACATTGGTTTAACAAAGCAGCAAGCAGACTATGAATGTACTGTATCTCTTAATGCACAATTTGTACAATGAGGAATGAACACGCAAAAGTTGAAGTTTTTGTTAGTCTATTTTTCTGAAATACCAGTTGAAATCATATTTTGCATTCTTTTTTTTAATTGAGACTTGAAATCCACTTTTGATTGGTCTTCCATAGAAAAATAGCATATATTTTCTTTTAAAACATCAACTTGTGTGCTTTTGACATGAAAAAGAATTTCAGTGATGGAGGTCTTATATATTCATGTCAGCCTCACAGGGCTTTGCAGGATCACACATCACAGCATGTTGGGTGTGATCAGGGGGAATACCTCTGATTTGCTGGGAGTATTCATACACTGCCTCCCTCCAGAGCAACATGCTTCCTAGATCTCCAGGGGTCTCTGCGGTGCAGTAGACTAACCAATATGAACTATGGCTCCTCTGGCTCTTTGAAGCTCAATCCATCTACACAGAACCCGCATTTATTTGGCCCGTTCAATTAAATCTTTTACCAGACCAGTCTTGTGTGTTTCCACCTTGTTTTTCATGGTTTGTGTCCTCAGCATGGGGCACAATAGACAAAGCAAATACTGCCTTTCCTTTGTGCTATATTGAACTTGGCATGCAAAAGTACAGAATTTGAAACAAGAGATACTCAAACAGTGTGTGGTGTGGCGAGTTGGGGCCTGAGAATATATTCCAGTAGCATAAAAAAATACATGTGTTCATCTCAGATGTTTAGCATTCCAAATGATAAATGTCTATTGTGCTGCATTGAGAAATCTATTCTTTTATTCTGCAGCCACAACTATGTCTGATGGATGCAACGTTGGCAAGACAAGCCGACTAATTAGTGTCCAGCAAAAGCACCTCTGTGGTTCTTCCAGCTATAATGCGGCCTAAGAAATCAAAGCTGCTTCTCTGCAAATGGGTTTTGTTTGGTTTTCACACCCATAGAGGGCAGCTGTGCTCTCTGCAATCTCTCCACTCTAAGAGAGGAAGAGACACATGGGGAAAGAGACTTATAACAGCTTCCCAGAGGAAGAGGTGTGTTTTTCAGTGTGAATGCCCCAGCATACTCTGAGAGTCTGTTTTCTCTGTGTTGTTTATGGCCTCAGCCTGCTGTGGTGCATGTGAAGAATCATGTAGGTTCCTAGTGAAGTCAGGCATTGGCCCCAGACAGCGGACAGCGTCTTAATGCTCAGCTCTCTTCTAGTTACTATCTGTTCTTTCTGTTGGAATCTTTCAACCTGTCTGAGGTCACAGCGCAGAAGTGTAACCATTGATTACCACTGCCTTAAATGAATGTGGGTTAATGCATCATAACAGAATGAGAGGTTCGTCACTGATACTCAGATATTCAGCATGAAAAATGGGAACTACTTGCAGAACATGACCACGGCTGAGCTGTTATTCTCGTGCAGTACAGTTGGCTGCGGAGAAAGGCTCTTGTAGATGTAATGTGTTTTTGTCAAACAGCAGAGGCCGAGAAAGGAAGAGACGAAACAGCATGAGCGCTGGCATGAGATCAGCTCTCTATAGTCAGCCTCCTGGCAGACACTGGACTGTAATAAACCAAACAACATCACATTAACACTCAAAGTCCACCATTAATGGGGCCAGGCCTTGGCCAGCCGACTATGTTAATTTGCACATGGACGCACACACACAGTACTATACGTGCCCACTCTGTCCCCACTGACTGTTTAATACAGTGGCTCATAATTATAACTGTTATCTGTTGCTTCTGAAAAATTACCAAGCTTGTCAGCACCCATTGATTTACATCGTTCCATAACTCAAGAGGCACAAGTTGCTTTTTATCCCCTTCTGGCTTGAAAAAATAAACACTTTTTCCAGTGGATAAGTCTGCTTTACTGTACTGCTGATTCCACATGACAGACCTCTGCTCTGCTCCTCCATTGTTTTAAATGCCAAATAATAGCCAAAGCTGCAAATTCAGCGAAACTGTCATCATACATGCAAATGAGCAACTGATTTTCTTAACCATACACATGTTACTACAGAGACCTATGTTTTTTTGTATGATATATGATAAGAAATATGTCTGTTTATGTCAACTATTGCAGCAACAAGTTACATTCTGCCATTGCTAAACACCCAGTTGTAGCTCCACCTTGGTCATTTTAATCAGACAGTGACCATGAATCATGTGGCATCAACCAGGAAAAAGCATTTCTTGACAAGGTCTTTTGTGTTTTTTATTGGAGCTCTGATTTTGAGAGTTAAATCTAGAACAGCAGTGGTGACCTTTCTCAACTTCAGTGTTACACTAATCGCACTAAATTGCCTGTTTAATGGTAGATTTAGCACATCGGAAGTCGCACAGTATTACATATCATGAGAGGCAGTCAAACATGCTCTGCTAGCCATGACCCACAAGACTCAAGCATTCAGACAGCTATTCTCCCTTTTATTTACATCTCAGTTTGACCTCGTCTTCATGCAGTAGCTACAGAACTCGACTGCTGGCTCTTTTTAAAGATGGACACAGTTCTATTTGACCCTCACTTTATTTCAAATTCAATTCTCCCAATTTCAATTTGAACACTGTGATGAGCGGTCACAGTCCAAAAACATCACAAGTGTCTAATCGCCAAGATGTTTGGCAGCCAGATTGATAGCGGACCTAATCAGTCACAACAGCTCTCTTTGCTTCTCTGTTTTCTCCTCTGGACCATTTCCGCTGACACTTTGTGTACAGGATTGAGATAACTATTTGTAATTCGTGTCTTTTTTGTGAATCAGACTTGCATAGAAAAGGCCTGAATCAGATTGGATGATGCATTACAGCTAAGAGGAGATGACAATGTCCTCTTTGTTCACACAAGAGTAATTACTGCAATGTTGTCAGAAAAAAAAATTTGTCAATGTTTAACACGACATGAAAAGGAAAAGTTGTGTATTTACTCTGTTAATTCATGGAAATTCATGTCACACATACAGTAGTTACTATGTATTTAATTGCATAAAATATTCCCATTGAATATTTGCTTTACATATTTGGGTGGATGGTTATTTACCAGTTTTTCGGGATTTTCATGGATAGATACCTACAACTCTTGTTTCCAGAGAGAAGAGTGTTGATGCTGATTACAGCATTGCAGTCACAAAAGTCACTCATAAAGGAAAATCGTGGGATGTTGAAGTCCACTGCTGCTCTCTAAATCCATGTCAGCGCTGGGTTGATTCCTCTGAACATCTTTATTTCATAACCTTCTCGTCCTTGTCCCCTTTCTCTGCCTTACACTATTCATGCCTCCCTTTCTTTATCCTCTCTTCCCACCTTTCCTCATTTTAGAGTCCCTCTTGCGGCAGACTGCAGACACTGTTTAAATTAGATTGAGTTTGTGCAGCTGATACAACCCCAACAAAAGGGAAAGATGTGATATTTATTTCTCTGCTTGCAAACAGACTGCACCATCTTAGCAGTGGGGTTTGGCCGATAGTGTGCCACACTGAATACAATAAACCAAGTGCCTGTGTTTGTGTGTATATGTGGTCCTAGTCCTTTATACAAAATTGTGGGTCTCATTATGTGTGCAATATCTTATCATTTCTGGAAAAGGTTTGACATTGCTGTGAGACATCACCTAGCACACATCGTTCTACAGTTTGGTCTGCTTTGTCACAAAGGAAATCATCCCTGATAGAATAAACTTCACAGCTCACTTTGAGCACCTAGGACCATGTTTTGTCTTCCTGCCATCTTTCTACTCCCTTTCCCCACTTCCCTTTGTGTTTCCGGCAGCACTGCTCTCACCCTGCCCTTTGCCACAAAGACCATAGGAAACTATAGGCATATTATTACTTTTTATCGTTTTATGAGCAGAGCAGCTTTTAACAGTTTACCCACCTGCTGCAGCACAAAGCTGATCTGATTTATCAGCACAGTATGTGTTTTGTTTACCTCAATATGATAGTGTGGGTTATGTATGCAGCTTTAACTTGGAGGCCTCCACTCTGAATGCCAATCTTTGCAGTGCTGCTGCTTCTGCATGAGTATTTACCGCTCCTGGATGGGCTCCAGACTCAGATACATGGCTGCAGGCTTGAATAGAAGTCAGAAAGGTCTGCACTTGCATTTTTCTATTGGGAGAACTCAATATGGTGTTGCTTTGTTGGATGTGAAAGGAGGGGTGAGGTGAAGTGGGCCAGAGGATATAAATGGAACAGCATGAACTGAATGAGCAAAATATTTAGGACATGATATTCAGTTGCATCTCCTTTAGTGCAAGTTTAAAATCAAACTTATCTCCTTCCCTTTTGGGAAAGGTATACAAGTGGGCATGGTAAGAAACAGTTGCTTTTAATGATGTGATTAATTCAGTTTTCTTTGTTGTAATTGTTTTTCTGTATGTTTTTACCATATTTTTTACATCTCAATGACAGATACCTCTGCAAAGTTCTAATCAGCAGGGGTGGCATGGCAACTGAATACTGAATCTTAAATGTGGGAAGACAAATGAACTGAGAAGTGTTGAGTGGTTTTGAAAGTGTGTGTTTTGTCAGGGAAAATACAGAGGATTTGAGTTTGCATTTTTGAGTGCCACAGATGGGGGGTTGTGGCAGGGAAGGGATTCCACGGTGCATTAAGTCCATCTGAATGGATTTTTACTGTGCTTTACTGTTATAACACCACTGAATCACCATTTCCATTTCCCTAATTCTTTCCATCTTTTGTTGCATGCAGCAGACTTGGCACCTGTTGTTTGACACGTTACTTGTGCCACAGAAAGCTGTGTGTGTGTAAGTGGGAGATTTGAGACTGGAAACCATAATAGGGGACTATTGCTTTTAATGCAATATCGAGTCGAAATGTCTTTGTCTTTGGCAGTGTCCATTTTACAAACTAATAGAGGTGAGAATGGGGCATTATACCCGGGCATGGCCACATTATGCACTTTGGAGCTGCTGGATTAAACAGGAATTTTCACATTGACAGTATATTATGAGAGACCCTAGAATCAGGGAACAGAAAAACTAAATTAGTGTTTTGAGGATTTTCTGCAACAGGAGCAATAAAAACCTTTTATTAGATTGTGATCCAAGATAGAAAAAGAATTTATGTCTGAAGATGGTGAAGGAGACAATAGCTCATAAAGACAAATTATGGCATACCCATATTGAATCTGATCTATAATTTGAAGATTGGATCTGCAGTCTAATAGTTTCTCACACCCAAGGAAATCACCACAAAAGATTTTTCACTTCAAAACCATTCAATTCAACCTTGGAGGCAATTTTTACTAGCCTGAGTTATTTTTGAGAAAAATCAGCTCTATCTAAGTTAGGAAAGAGGTGTTTTAATACCAGTGAGCCATCCTGAGAGAGTTATTAGACAAAGGAACAAAAGTTCAGAAAGACTCCCCCCCAGCCCCCCACAGGGGCTTTAATCCCTCTTGTTTCTTAAATCTGATATCCAGTAAGACCTCCTCCATCACTGACCCCCCCATCCCTTCATCCTATTAGCAGTAAACTAATTGGACTCCTGATAAACCAAACAAGGTCACGGAGTCATTGAGAAAATAAATCAGTTAAAGTGTTCCAATCTTGGAAGTGAATGGGCTTTAGATAAATTAAAGGTGGACTGCCTCAATTAAGAAAAATACAAATAGAAAAGATTAGCAGGTAAGTTGCTTAGGACACGCTGTTGCTACAGACATGTTGCTGCAGACAAATTTACAATTTATCAAGTCTGTAAGCATCTACTTTACATGTAGTAGTCAGACACTTGCTTATACACATGCATGATGCATGCACATTCTTGGGCCAAAACCATGGATAAGAGTTAAAAGACTAATAAACTTCTGAAACATTTTCATGATTGGTGAATTGTGTTGATGAACTATTGACATGATTCCATTCAACAACACTATTTCATAGTTCAAAGTTTTACGATAGACTCGTGGAAAACATGATGTGTGAATATTTCTATCTGCAGTAGGCATGGGTTTTAATTGGTTCCAGCTCGGCTTGCCATCAGTGAGAACACAACAACTGGACGTGCACGCTAATCCCCACTGCAGATGCTGCTGTTAAGGCTACAAGAAATGGCTACAGCTCACATTTTCCTGTCATCAAGACAGTTGGAAGCTGTGTAGAACTGATGACTTGTGCCAAAAGTAGTAACTAGCCTTGGTCATGAGTATCAGAAACATAGCACATAGTGACAAATCTATCTCTGGGAGATAGAGACTGGAAAGTTTTAGCCCTCAGAGCACTGATGATAAACTAGCTGCCATACATAATGGGAAAGGCTTTTAATTGGATTGTTTTAACAGGTGTGCACATTTGAAAAGAGTGACAGAAACCTTAGTTTGGGACAGTGACTGGCACTGATTGTGTGTTAGATTGGGCTTTACCGATTATATCAACAAGTTCAGTATCACAAATGGTTAGGCGTGATCAATGACACTATTTTTGGCTTCCAAGTGAGTCTAGTTTATTATACATTCTGTATCTCATTGAGAAGTCCAGTGTTTCTACAAAGTAAAATCTGTGGGCATACAAATCCTTAGGTGCACTTTGGCAAAAAGTGCACAAAGTGAGCACTTAGTGCAATTGGTACTCACAGGAACCAAATCCACCTTTTACTGTCCTGGAAGCACAATCATCAGCTCTTGGCAGATGACTGATGATGATCAAAGTTGGAAAATGAGGCATTTACTATAAAAGAATGTTCCTTTTGCTTTCCATACAAATGTTTCTGGTGCTGCAACAGGTTTGCTATGCTGCCACTTAAAGATGTATTAGACTTATGACCTGATGGTCTGTTCAACACTGCATCTTGCAAAGCCAAACCACATGCATATCCCTGAGAAAACATGACTGTCTTTGGTATAATTTAATGCAACTGCCATTACTCTAGTTTATTATTGTCTTGTTCATACATACAGGATATGTGGTTAAGAAGTATTACTCTTGATTTTGCAATTTAGGATTTTTTTCACATTATTTTGATTTATCAAATTAATATGACATATCATACAGACTTCTAGTATCTAAAGACTGGAATCTTGAGAAAACTATGAAAGTGTCAGTATCAGTTTTAGCACTTTTAAGTATTACTATGGCAAAAATAAATTGATTTGCGAGGATTTTGTTACTGCTGGACATAAAAGCTGCTCACGAGCAGAAAACGGTTGATAATCTAACAGCTGCTTCATAGTTCATGTAGATATGAGATTGAAATCAGTTTCCTATTTGGAAAGCAAACTTTTTGCAATCTGTCAAACTGCTGCTTTCGGCCGTTTCTGTCTGATTAAAAAAAGATTTAAAGAAAAATGTGTATGTTATCAAAGTATTGTTTGTGCTAAGAATGACTTTATTATAGAAAATGAGCTGCGCTTATAAGTTTGGCATGTATGTGGACATTTATCCTCCCAACACTTCACATGTGGGAACATGAGCCGTCTGGACAGGATCACTTCTTTAAACTACCTCCCTGCTTTTCTGTGTCATCGATAAAGACGCCAGAACTCTCTCCAAATGACTTCCACATAACCTCATCTGTCAACATCAATTAACCCTCAGCAGTATATCTGAGGCCAAGCGTTGCTAATGCCAAAAGCTGCAGACAGTGAGGAGTATCAGTGGAAGTGTTTAAAAGAAGCTGAAGAAGTTGACATCCTACATTTTTTAATTCTGTTGAAAATATGAGTACCTATAATGTTAATAAATGAAGGCGTTACCAATCTTGAACCAATATGTTTGTGATCTGTTTAAGATCACAAACATATTTTAACAAATGAACAAATAATAAATAACATATAAATGAATAAATTAACATATTTCATTTGCATATTCTCACTTTTTAATGACCTTTGACCATATCAAATAAAACAGGTTCCATCACTACAGTGCAGCTACCCATTCAAACTAGTGTCTTGCTCTGTACACCTACTTTAATCCACTTTAATGTAAACAGTTTTTTTCCATGTTTTTTTTTAGCCATGGAACCCCTGCCAATTGATATGATTCTACCATTAAATGGTGGTGTTTTATAACCACAGCCACATGTAACAGATGGACATAGCCACTGAGCTTCAGACATGCATCCATGATGAAAGTGCACAAAAAGAACATTTCACTGACAGTTGTTGTTTCACTAAACTGCCATTCGAAAAGCTTCAACTACTCTCATGAAATGCTAGTTAAATACAGCTACACTCACTTCTTCTGGCATGTCTGCTGTTGGTCCTTCTGAAAACAATTCCATAGTTTAATGAAAATTAGGCCTTTCCCTCTTGTCCAAATATGGCCACTTCTGGCTCCAAAGAGATAAAGATGGTGCTCAAAACGGCAGTGACAGCAGGACCACGAATAGACCCATCTCTCAAAATGTGCTCCCACTATGTCAGACTAACTGTACAGCCTGAGTCCATATGGTTCAGTCTGCCTTTCCCCCACCCCCCTCTCATCTTATCCTCACACCAGTCCCTTTTCCCAGCTGGTTATCAGACTGTGAGGAGAAAGGAAAAGTCTTTTTTATTTTTGATATCATGATCTAACTCAAAGAAATTAAAATTTTAAGTTCAGCTTGTTGTAGGTGTGTTTTAACTGTGTATTGTTCAGAAGCTGTGGCATAGGCAGGTGTTGGTCCAGTGCACCTGACAAAGAATGCTGAAAGAAATCAAAATCTCATCTGGACTTTTCCTGCAAAGTTTTGTTCCTTTTTGTCTTAACCTGCTTTATCCCCTCCTTTATTTCAAACTCCTCAAATCCTCTGCCCGTGAGAACAAGGTCTATATTTTCTCTGGGACCAGAAAAGGCTGCTGCGATGTTTCCGCCTGGATGCTTTCAAGCTGCCTATCAGACTGTGACTGAGGCTCAGGCTTTGGAGTGGAGGTTGTATGTGTATATGTGGGACAGAGGGTGTGGCTGCTGGAGATGAAGGAGCACGCTGGGAAGGCTGACTCTTCCGACCCCTTGGACATCCATATGGACTGCAGGGGGCTATCATTTAGGAGTGCAGGAGCAAATTGCTTTTTAATCGATCATATTCCCAGTAAATCCACTCCCAGCAGCTACAGTGCTTGCCTTCTCTTCATTCTATTCATGGAAGCTGCCTGACTCAAACTACTGTAGATGCGCAGTGTGAAAAACGGATAGAAATGGGCCAGTGGGGGTGAGATTTGTTGATTATTTCAAGTCAGTAAATACAGCATCATGTTTTCTACTCTTTTTTTTAAGTCAAAGCCTCTTTGAGGTAGTATTTTTGTTCCTTGAAATCAAAGTACTGCAAGGACTTCGTCATACTCATGTGGTTTCAAGTGGCATGAGGGCTGATAGCCAGCTGTTTGCTCTTTGTTTTTGTGGAAGGCCGTAAAACTTGGGCGTAAGACGTTGTTCCACTGACAACAAAAAGAAAATCCTTAGCAGCATTAAACACCACAGGACCTCAGTCAAACGGGTCTTATGCTTCTGTAGAAGCCTAACAATACTGTAATGTGATCTCTTCACCTGCTCCAGCTTTTGATATCTATTTTTTTTTTTTGCTTGTGCAACTAGAAGGGTAACATGATAAAACTGAATCAACCCAGTGCTGCCAATGATTGCTGGATCAGCTTTCCAAGATTTCTTTATTTCTAAACATCATGCCCCTCGGTGCATTTGAATAATAAACTTAATGTGCTTCATCTGTAATTATATATTTTCATAAAGCAATGAATCATAAAAGATTTTGCAGTTGTAAATGTTGTCACATCCTCAATTTGCTGATAGTACACTATATTGCCAAATGTATTCATTTACCCATCCAAATAATTAAATTCAGGTGTTCCAATCATTTCCATGGCCACAGGTGTATAAATTCAAGCACCGAGGCATGCAGACTGCTTTTAGAAACATTTGTGAAAGAATGGGTCGCTCTCAGGAGCTCAGTGAATTCCAGCGTGGTACCGTGACAGGATGCCACCTGTGCAACAGGTCCAGTTGTGAAATTTCCTCACTACTAAATATTTCACAGTCAGCTGTCAGGGGTATTATGGCCAAGTGGAAGCGATTAGGAATGAACAGAAACTCAGCTATGAAGTGGTTGGCCACGTAAAATGACAGAGCGGGATCAGCGGATGCTGAGGCGCAGAGGTCGCCAACTTTCTGCCGAGTCGATCGCTACAGACCTCCGAACTTCATGTGGCCTTCAGATTAGCTCAAGAACAGTGCGTAGAGAGCTTCATGGAATGGGTTTCCATGGCCAAGCAGCTGCATCCAAGCCATACATCACCAAGTACAATGCAAAGCATCGGATGCAGCGGTGTAAAGGACGCCGCCACTGGACTCTAGAGCAGTGGAGACGCGTTCTCTGGAGTGACGAATCACACTTCTCCATCTGGCAATCTGATGGACGAGACTGGGTTTAGCACTTGTTTTTCAGGAGCTGGGCTCGGCCCCTTAGTTCCAGTGAAAGGAACTCTGAATGCTTCAGCATACCAAGAGATTTGGGACAATTTCATGCTCCCAACTTTGTGGGAACAGTTTAGGGATGGCCTCTTCCTGTTCCAACATGACTGAGCACAAAGCAAGGTCCATAAAGACATGGATGAGCCAGTTTGGTGTGGAGGAACTTGACTGGCCTGCACAGAGTCCTGGCCTCAACCTGATAGAACACCTTTGGGATGAATTAGAGCGGAGACTGTGAGGCGGGACTTCTCGTCCAACATCAGTGTCTGACCTCACAAAATTCCCATAAACACACTCCTAAACCTTGTGGAAAGCTTGCCCCGAATAGTTGAAGCTGTTATAGCAGCAAAGGGTGGGCCGACGTCATATTAAACCCTATGGATTAAGAATGGGATGTTACTTAAGTTCATATGCGTGTAAAGGCAGATGAGCCAATACTTTTGGCAATATAGGGCAAGATAAGGGTGTGATTTAATTTTCTTGCAGCACACTACAAAAAACACGAATATGTTGGAGTTACAATGACAGGATTGAAATGTGATACAATAAATGTGATTATTGAATATGACAAGACTCAAAATTGCACTGTTCTATCAGATTATTAAAAGAATATCTGAAAGATCATCTTAAAATGACAGTTAGAACTCACCTTAATGTAAAAGGAAATTTAAAGTACAGTAGCAACAAAGACAATTTAAAATGATCATGTGTGATAAATATGTGGCAGCTTTGAAAAACCCATTCGACACACAATAGGAGAGGGATTAATTAAAGAGCTCAGCTTGGAGAGAAGGGGGAAAGGATGGAGCGGTATGTCATGCTCTCCTCTGTGGGGCATGTAGTGTTTCTGTCAGTATCTTGTCACCGTCTCGCCCCCTGAACAAACAGCACATGATTCTCACTACTCCATTCTGCTGTCTGGCTCTTATGGTGCACCACCCATACTGTTGCTATATTCTGGTTGTTCTCTGTTGTTTGCTGCCAGCTGTGTGTGTGTGTGTGTGTGTGTGTGTGTGTGTGCTTGAGTGTATCCCAACACAAAGCTGCTTTTGCAGCCTTCCTGTTCAGAGCAGTTGGCAGACTCATAGTCAATGAATGTTGATTGTAAATTATAAATCCGATACCAGCCATTCAATACTGTCAACCTCTGACTTGCTGGAGCTTTTCCTTTAACCACAGCAAGTCAATATGTTGATGTTATTTTCAATGTAACATGTCTAGCCAGAGAAACTGACTGGAATGGCTCTACTCAGCAGGCTCAGGATATCAGGCAGTATAAAGATTTATCTAAGGGATATTGCAACAGTAGGAAGCAAATACAAAAAATGATGATCTAAATTCTGCCGACACCTGAGAAGGAAGCCCTCCACCTATTTCTCAGTGTATAGTGCAAAACCTCATGAATCATTTAATTAACATTTTGACATAATCAGCTTCAGCAGACGACTACCGTTGTTTTCCCCTATTGATCCTGACTCATGCAAATATAGATAACAGTCTTAATAGAAGTTAATTATGTAGACATTTCATTTGCTGTTTTGCAAAGGTAGCTTCTTTGTTGTTGTATTTATAAGTCATGTAATATTCTCTACAAGAAATGTAGACTGCAAATTGAACAATAGAAACGTGAACCTGACTTTACTCCATCCATGGAAAAATCATTTGGCGAATCTGCCACAAGTGAAATGTCTTTCACTCTGTTTTGCAGGTGCAGCAGCTCAAGGGTTTTGACTCCAGTCTGATAAATGTCAACCCCCTCAGATATTTGTATGGGTCTTTCTCATCAACTAAAGGTAAGATCTTCCTCCTTCAAAGCAAGTCAAGTTGCAATTTTTTGATACAGATGAAGTTGCAAGAGTGAGAACTTAAACACAGGGAAAACTTTGTGTGTCTTTTACATTTCTGGTTGCTACAGATTGCTCAGGTAAAGTGACAGTATGTTGTATGACCTGTGGGTTAGGGTTAGCAAACATTAAAGACATCAACAGGATCTTTACACCCTTTTGTATTTATAATCGCCTGATCCAGATTTTGAGCATATGGACTATTTTCTCAGCTGATTTATTTAGAAATTTAGGAAATAATATCTGGACTTTAAGAAACTTTTCACACTTTAAAAAGTTACAATATGTTTTGGGTTTTTTTCACATGAAAATTAATTATAATGAATTAATGAATTAAAAACCAAGCATTTCATGTCTTCTTCTTTGTAAAACTTAGGCAAAATTTGGTTTTGGAACTAATAAATAGGAATGAAAGCTTCCGCATAAACGTAAGGTAAGATAGAGAGTTCAATTCTACTCTTTTGTATATTTGCAGATTACAAGTAAAACACACTTTAGTGATTTGATTAACTGAGAGTGATCAGAATCAGATTTTATTTTTTAATATCTGAATTTGTTTGCCCAGAATTCAACAAAAGTTGTTTGGTTTGGGAAAAAAAAGTGAAAAATCTGACCTCCCCAGGTTTTTCTGTTTCTCAATTTTATGCTTCATACTTTGCTTCAGAAAGCCGCCACAGCAGTGGATTTATGGAACAGGTGCAGCATATTTTCTAAAAAGACGCCACACCGCATCTGCAGATATGCTGATGGTGTACAAAAAGCTGAGAGACAGCTCATCAAGTACGAGTCAGGATGATACATTACAGAAATGACATGATTTAATGATGGGCTCATAAACCTTGCGGCTGAGGTAAAGATGACTTTGAAGCCATGCTATTAGGTTTCTTTCATTACATGAATAAATTGCTGATTTCTAGATTTGATTAGAGTAACAGATGCACCTTTTTTCTTCCATTAAGGAAAAACTGAAGAAGTCAGTTTGCTGTGTGTCATTAACATTCATGAGACAGTCTCCACTGTTACATCCTGTTCAAGTTTATTGCATGGATCTTGAGTAACTGTTGTGTGTTCCCACTGTCTTTTCATCCACTTCCTTGTGTTGCCATTCTTTTCACTGTCTTCCAAAGTAATCCTTTTCTTGTGTCAAGGAAGTTGGTTAATTTGTTGTTACCACCTGATAAACAGTTCAGGCATTGATGTTGGTTGCCTGGGAGCCATAAACAGAAGTTGAACCTATTTATTGTAGTAAAATAACAAGATGAGCACCAAGTTTAGGAAAATAGTCAGCCTTTTCATGCGTTTTGATTGAACCTTTTTCTAATATTAGAATACTCTTTAGACACTGATTAACTTAAACACAGACTCTTAAGGGAATATTATTCTTGTTATTCCTGTTTACTTCTGAGGTTAATTCTGGCAATTAAAACAAACCATTTGCATAGTTTAGCTGAAGAAAAGGCTTATCTGTATTTTAGGCCATGCTTTGTTTCTGTTTTGGTGCTGTACATTTGGTTTAATGGGACTGAGCTACTGTGCTGGCTGTTTTTGAGGGAGCAATGCACCACCCAAGCAGCATCTAGGCACCTCAACCAGAAGTTATGTCCTGGCCTTAGATGAGATATAAGCTTTAAGACTCAACATGAGGGAAAGATTTAAAGGCGTTCACACAGAATGGTGAGAACAGCTTTGCTGACATGCGGTTATTGAAAGCACTGCCATGGGAGATTAAGCCACCTCCGCCATCTCCCAGGGGCTATGAATCTGTACTGGTTGGTCTTTACTATTCCTGTGAGAGGCATGGCTGTTGGGACAGAGCCATTAAGTTACTCTTTACTGTCATCTGCTGCTCCACTGCCGGTCTACAGCAAAGATATCCAATGTTATTCATTTGCTTTTATGATTTCAGATTTAAATATTTACATCTTAAAACCCCTGAATTTTTTCCTTTTTGATTCATGAAAGTGGAAATAGGGTGCCATCTGTGCACTGACTGTTTATGGCAGACTGGCTTCAAAACAGGTCAAATCAGGGGCACATGTATACTCAGTTGCTCCTTAAGCACCTCACAGTTCAGCCAGGGCTCATTCCACTGATGAAAATTTAGAACTTTTTGAGTTACAGATGTGTAGATCAAACATGAAAGCAAAATTTATGCCTTTTGTTTGGTACCGGTGGAGTTTTTCTGACATGGAAACATTTTTGTCTGCAAAATACTGCTATTATTGTGAAGCATACAATTATTTCTTTACTTTACTTCTTTTGTTTTACAAGCTCAGACAAATCAATCATTTTTTTATTGTTCCCATATTCATCTTCAACAACAGATTGCAATTTTTTGCTAAAGATTTGTTGGTTGCTGTAGTGGTTTAATCTACGAAAATATTGAGGTTTTCTTTTTGACTTTTTTTTTTTTGTTCTTTCTGTTTCCAGCAGCATTTGAGTGATGTTTGTGTGTCTGAACTGAATGGAATTTTATCCGGTGGGAATTTCCTTTGTAAATATCTTCGGTTTGACCTTTCTCTGTAACACTTCAGCAGCAGCTCCTCAGTCATAAATAATGCTCCCATAAGCCTTTGCCATACCTTCACAAACTTTTAGGTTTAGGTACAACCGGATCAAGTTGTAAAGCTTGGAGAATAAACTTGTGGCAGAGGGGGTTAAGTTCACTGACATAAGAACAGTGGAGTCATCCATCCACGAGCCTTGCTTCTCATTTCAAGGTCAGTTCATCCATAAATCCTCGGCCCACCAAAATGTCATTGGTTTAATTAATTCTCTGGAGCCTCCCAAAGAAAGGCCAGTTTAATAGTTAGGGAATGCATATTAATCTACTGGCAAGGGGCCAATTATGGCTAACTGTCACTGTTCGTGAATACGAAGTGAGGACTAATTTGACCTCTCTAGGCTTGAGCTCTGTGATTAAATTCCAGTGTTATCAGGGTTTCATGTGATTGAACTTCAGACATGTTGGCACCTCGCTCAGGGTAGTGCAGAAACATATTTGGTAACATACAGGTTACATAACATCAATTGAGGCTTTTGTGTTGTTTGGGAACATGACATGAAGTCTCATCTTCCTATGTTTTATCGTTTATGCTGAGCAAACAGTACTACGGAAAAAAATCGCCTTAAAATGGTCACATAAAAGGTCCTATAATAAACTCAAACTGGAGCGTCCAAGATTAGATGAAAGTGGAAAAATGATGGTGTTACATGGGTCTCCAGCATCATGGTCTTTTGGAAAGCGCTCTTTTACACACCTTATTTTCTCATGGCACTCTGCATTTGTTTTCTTTATCGCCTTACGTAGGCTGCATCTCAGAGATGCAGAAATTGCGATATTTCACTCATTTATTGGCAAAAACATAAACTACTATTAGTAGCTTTTTATCTTATTTCAGTGATTTTCTACTGCTGTGTAATTTTGTTAGTTATTGAGAAATTACTACAAAATGGCTGGCTAGTTTAGTACGGTATATATTCTGCTTGGTTACCTTTGTTTGTTGCCTGACCGGTATACTGTAGGTATCTGTGTTCGTGTTTCATCAAGGTTCTTGTTTCTTCTTCTTTGTCCCGCTTGTTCATTTTGTATTTCAGTTTTTTGCAATGTCTACGTTGTTTGTTTGTTTTTCCTTCACCTGTAGCATCTCATACGTCCCACACCATAATCCATCCATCCATCCATCCATCATCTTCCGCTGGTCCGGGGATCGGGTCGCGGGGGCAGCAGCTTGAGCAAAGAGACCCAGACGTCCCTGTCCCCGGCCACTTCCTCCAGCTCTTCTGGGGGGACCCGGAGGCGTTCCCAGGCCAGCCAAGAAACATAGTCTCTCCAACGTGTCCTGGGTCTTCCCCGGGGCCTCCTCCCAGTGGGACGGGCCCGGAACACCTCACCAGGGAGGCGTCCAGGAGGCATCCTAACCAGATGCCCGAGCCACCTCATCTGACTCCTCTCGATGCGGAGGAGCAGCGGTTCTACTCCGAGCCCCTCCCGGATGACCGAGCTTCTCACCCTATCTCTAAGGGAGAGCCCAGACACCCTGCGGAGGAAACTCATTTCGGCCGCTTGTATTCGCGATCTCGTTCTTTCGGTCACTACCCACAGCTCGTGACCATAGGTGAGGGTAGGAACATAGATTAACCGGTAAATCGAGAGCTTCGCCTTCTGGCTCAGCTCCTTCTTCACCACGACGGGCCGGTGCAGAGCCCGCATCACTGCAGACGCCGCACCGATCCGTCTGTCAATCTCCTGCTCCATTCGTCCATCACTCGTGAACAAGACCCCGAGATACTTGAACTCCTCCACTTGGGGAAGGATCTCATTCCCGATCCGGAGAGAGCATTCCACCCTTTTCCGGCCGAAGACCATGGTCTCGGATTTGGAGGTGCTGATTCCCATCCCAGCCGCTTCACACTCGGCTGCGAACCGCTCCAGTGAGAGCTGAAGGTCACGGCCTGACGACGCCAACAGAACCACATCGTCCGCAAAAAGCAGAGACCCGATTCTGAGGTCGCCAAACCAGACCCCCTCAACGCCCTGGCTGCGCCTAGAAATTCTGTCCATAAAAATTATGAACAGAATCGGTGACAAAGGGCAGCCCTGACGGAGTCCAACCCTCACAGGAAACATGTCCGACTTACTGCCGGCAATGCGGACCAAACTCTGACACCGGTCATACAGAGACCGAACAGCCCATATCAAGGAGTCTGGCACTCCATACTCCCAGAGCACCCCCCACAAGAGTCCCCGAAGGACACGGTCGAACGCCTTTTCCAAGTCCACAAAACACATGTAGACCGGTTGGGCGAACTCCCATGCACCCTCCAGGATCCTGCGGAGGGTATAGAGCTGGTCCACTGTTCCACGGCCAGGACGAAAACCACACTGAACCTCCTGAATCCGAGATTTGACTATCCGTCAGATCCTCCTCTCCAGTACCCCCGAAAAGACCTTACCAGGGAGGCTGAGGAGTGTGATCCCCCTATAGTTGGAACACACCCTCCGGTCCCCCTTTTTAAAGAGGGGGACCACCACCCCGATCTGCCAGTCCAGAGGCACTGCCCCCAATGTCCACGCGATGCTGCAGAGGCGTGTCAACCAAGACAGCCCCACAACATCCAGAGCCTTGAGGAACTCAGGACGGACCTCATCCACCCCCGGGGCCTTGCCACCGAGGAGTTTTTTGACCACCTCGGCAACCTCAGCCCCAGAAATGGGAGGTCCCACGTCCAAGCTCCCCAACTCTGCTTCCTCACCGGAAGGCGTGTCGGTAGGATTGAGGAGGCCCTCGAAGTATTCCCCCCACCGACTCACGACGTCCCTAGTTGAAGTCAGCAGAGCCCAGTTGAAGTCAGCAGAGCCCCGCCCTCACCATACACGGTGTTGACGGTGCACCGCTTCCCCCCCCTGAGCCGCCGGATGGTGGACCAGAATCTCCTCGAGGCCGTCCGGAAGTCGTTCTCCATGGCCTCCCCGAACTCCTCCCAAGCCCGAGTTTTTGCCTCAGCAACCGCCGAGGCTGCGTTCCGCTTGGCCTGTCGGTACCCATCAGCTGCTTCCAGAGTCCCACTGGCCAAAAAGGCCCGATAGGACTCCTTCTTCAGCTTGACGGCTTCCCTCACCACTGGGGTCCACCAGCGGGTTCGGGGATTGCCGCCACGACAGGCACCGACCACCTTACGGCCACAGCTCCGGTCGGCCGCCTCAACAATGGAGGCACACAACATGGCCCATTCGGGCTCAATGTCCCCCACCTCCCCCGGGACATGGTTGAAGCTCTGCCGGAGGTGGGAGTTGAAACTCCTCCTTACAGGAGATTCCGCCAGCCGTTCCCAACAGACCGTCACAATACGTTTGGGCCTGCCAGGTCTGGCCGGCTTCCTCCCCCACCAGCGGAGCCAACTCACCACCAGGTGGTGATCAGTTGACAGCTCCGCCCCTCTCTTCACCCGAGTGTCCAGGACATACGGCCGCAAGTCCGACGATACAACCACAAAGTCGATCATCGAGCTGCGGCCTAGGGTGTCCTGGTGCCAAGTGCACATATGGACACCCTTATGCCTGAACATGGTGTTCGTTATGGACAGTCCGTGACGAGCACAGAAGTCCAACAACAAAACACCACTCTGATTCAGTTAATTTCAAATGCCCTTCATCTCTTTCTTCCCTTGTGTGTAAGCTCTGGCATTTGGGTCCTCTTTGAGCACTTTTTTATTCACATTTCTCTCGCACAGACACCTCTGAGGAACCAGTGTTCCGTTTCATTTGTGCAACCACTCTCCTGCAGTTCAGCTCAACACCAGCCTGTTTACCAAACAATCAGGCTAGAACAGTATTTATTAGAACTTTTTGTACTGTTTTATAATTAACATTTTATCTTTGTGCCCTCATGTCTTCTTTCACACAACATTTCTCACATGATTAATAAGAACAGTTCGTCCATTGAATTTACACTCTCAAATTTAAGCCATGTTGCCTCTGAGATGGCTTCAGGCCTTCCAATCCCTCAGCTTCAAGATATGCTCAAATTTAGTTTATTTTTCATTTTTGATTCATTTAATGCCTGATTGAGCCTGAAGCCTCTGTATATCATTTTATGCACTGAAGGGATGTGAAAGGTTCAAGGAAAATGACTTTAATAAGTTAATGTATATCAAGTGGGAGGCGCTTTTTTTCCTGACTGAATCGGGCAACATGAATTGGATAGGACAGAGTGCGAAATGGGTTTTCAGCCATGCAGTCAGCTCCAGTCCACAGTTGAATGTGCAATCTTTTTAGGAAATTACAGGTTATAATGACAAAGCCTTCAAGTTCCTCACGTCTGCATTTACTACAATAATGTGTCCGTCCGTACTCGTAACTTGCCATTTCCAGAACTGGTGTTTCTAGCCACCTTAAGATTATATGTTTGACTTCAGATCAAAATGAGTATGGTTCTACAGGAGGTGTGGTTGGCGTAAAGCTGATATTTGCAGAGTCCAGAGATGAATATGGCTGGGTTCAGTCATAATACTGAACCAAGCTTCATGTGTAACTGCTGCACAGTCAACAAGTCACTGCAAATACGATATATTCCTCTTCTGTCAGTGTACCACATTAGTAAGACTATTGAAATGCTTTGGAACCAAAAGCCCATTTCAGTGGAATGGTTTGTAAAGCACCGAGGCATGTGTTTACAGCTTCTCTCAGTAATGATTACATCCCTCATGGCAATGCAGCGTCAACAAGCACTTAGCTCCAGTAGGCCTTGATTTCTGGGTAACAATTTTGGATGATTTATTAAATGGACGCAAAGTACAGTGGCAACCCAGGAGAGACAATATCCTGTGTTTGTGTCTTTGTTTTGCAATGTTGTAGTGACACGTCCGAGCATTAACCAAGGGCTTATTCTAAGTGTTATTAGTGTTGTTTAGTGAGATTTTCCTTTTTGCTCTGGTGTCAGAAAAGGTCAGTATTTACATTTTTTCTGTTTTTTAATTTCTTCTTTTATTCTATTTGTAGCACAGTTCAAATCTTTACTATATGACTTTGCGACACTTTCTTAGCTATTGTTGATAGGTGCAGCAGAGAACCACAGTAAGGCGACCAAACATATTTATAGCACCACAGGACAAGTCAAAGCCAGACTTAACCCTCAGGCAGGCACAGCAACTAAAACATATTCCAAAATAACACGATGGAAAAAAAAAAGTATGCGATGTGGAATAAAGAACAAATTCATTTTGTTGCAACTGCACAATTTATATACAAATATAAATTATTATTTTTTTATATTAAATATATTTGAAATGTAAAAATAGAATCCCATGTCCTACCGCACATTGCCAAGTACTTCTTATGTGCCTACACATTAATTGCTGTTTAATTTATAAGAATATTTACGAGCACAGGCGGTTACCGAGCCCACTATTTCTACTGTGTGCGTTTAGTGGTGGGTGGTGCAATGTTGCCCTTGCTAGGGTTGCTGTTGAGACTGTATATGGATGTGCGATAGGGATGCAGCAGAGGGTAGCATCAGCAGAGACCTGGTGAGCGTGACTAATCCAGGGATCTCCTGTGTGGTGTGTACGGCTGCCCGTCCTTCACGCCTCACGCCTCTCTGAATTAGAGCGCTCACCCATGTCCTCACATCCTGATGGAGTTTTGGGAAGATTTGGTAGTAGCCCTGTGTGGGGCTCAGTGCATTATCACCAAATTAAGTGAGGCTTTGCCTTTCATTGGAAGTTCCTGTAGGGTGCCTGAAAACTTTTAGATTCTTTTAGTTTCCGGTTTCTCCAGTGTGTGTTTTCCAAGTTCTCTGACCAGACTGGAGAAAAAGTACCAGAGGATTCCATTTTAACAAGGATGTTTCCATGTTCCATCAATTATATTAATTATTCTAGTCTTTGACCTCCCCTTGACTGCACAGCCTTCACTTTATGTGAATTCTCTGTCATAGCTATGGCCCTTTAGAGACCTTTATTTAGTTTTAATACCACACTTTTCATCTCATCCTGTTACCACAAAAATGACAAGAGCGACATATGAGGACACTGACCAAAGCGGTGCCTTCTTCGGTTCCAAAGGAGCTAAATTGGTAATGCCTCGGTGTTAATGAGATTACTTTGTTCTTTTTCAGCTCAGTGAGGGAACTCACATTGCTATCACCTGATTGCCTCTCAACTGTCTTGTGCTCCTCCATGTCTTACGCTAACATGAGTTTGTTAATATATTTTCTGGCTGCATGTTAAATAGTAATGCTGCAGAGCCTTCCTGTCGTGGGCCATGAAAATCCATTCATCCATCCATCCATCCATCCATCCATCCATCCATCCATCCATCCATCCATCCAACCCTCATTAGTTAACAAGAACTTGGGACTGTAGCCTTCTTAATTTTTCTTTATAAAAACAATTGTTTCTGGCCTTTCGTAACCAAGGTGAAGAAGTGGTCAACATTCCAGCATCTAAAAACTCAAGAACAGGCAAACACCATCCATCAATCCTGACTGTGTTTGAGCACTGAGCATCACTGACATAAATCATGCATACACATCGAGTTGTGATGGAGCCAGGTATCTCCAGAGATGTGAGCCCAGTCCCTGATTTTCCAATGCTGCTACCAAGCTGTATCCATCAACTCCATCACCTGCAACCAAATGCCACTGGCAGAACTTGGCTGAAAAGAATAGGAAGCGCAGAGCCTTGCTGACATAGTGTGATACTTCTCTTTCTGGGTCAATTTTCTCTACCTGTGGTGGTGTTTGTCCTGAAACGAGTGGTTAAAAAAAGGCTACTCAAAAAATGTAGCGAAATTTGAGAGAGCTACCTACCACTGGATTTACTGTGGCAGCCATAACAATGCGTTGAATGGTGAATTCAATATGTCTTTACATTTTAGCTCCGTTTTTTTAAGATTTGCTTACTGTGTTCACGTCTTGCTACTGGACAGTGATGTGGAAAATTGTCAGAACCAAGCTCTGCAGAGAAATGTAAGTGTGAAGGAATTAATTGCTTTCTTTTCCCACTATTCTAGATCACAGAGTAACCCTGAGAAGCCAGTCCATACTCTTCCTATGCTAGCTTCATACACCCCTCTAAATCATTGCTTTGTTTTATTGTATCTTTAAACTGAAGTATGTTACCAACACTACTGTCTTTTGTGAGCTGGACGTTGTGTACTTTCATCCCTCATGACAGCCCTGTTTTTTATATGATTGTTGTAATTGTCCTGTTATTGTCGATTGATATCTTTGTATGTAGTTACTGTATACGTACAGTATGATTGTCTGTGCTTATGTATACTGTACCCTATGTTTTTTAATTTTCTTGAAGAACATTTAAGAATGTGTGTGCTCTTTATATGATAGGAAGTGAGGGAGTTACTGGAAGCCTTCTGTTCTCAGGCTGCATAACCACTATACTGGAATTTTAATTGGTATGACTGGTCTGCCTCTCAGATAAGACACAAGGTCAGATTTAAAAAGAAAGAAAACAAAAAGATTGGGATGTCCCACAGTCTTCACTAAGGCGGAGGAAGATTGTGTATATCGTCTCCTGCGTCTCTCCCACACAACTCAACATCCTGTGGCCTTACGATGAATAGAAAAATAAAACAAAAAAAGCCCAGAAATATTACAGTGTGAGGTGATTCACTGGGAGACTCAAAGCGTGTGTATTATTAAAACTGGAGCGGCAAGGTTTTGAAGTTATGCTAATGAGGAGCCTTTTGGAGCTACAAATCTAACAGTCATTTGAATAATTTCTCTGCCCGTCCTTCCTCTTCTCTCTGCTCTTTTCTCTCTTTTTTTATCGTCCTCTCTATTCTATTAAAGCCACTCATTCAAGGACGCTGCCTTTGCATGAAGCTCTGCACATGCTGTTTAAGGGAGGTGATGGTAGATTAAACAGCAGCTACCAAATGTTCAACGCAGACCTCTGACAGGAGACATCTCCACCCACATACAGCCTTTAATAAAGGGCTCATTTTAAGTTTACCTCCTCTTGCCACAAATTTAAATGTATGTGAATTTAGAACACAGAGAAAACCTCTTTGGATGTAATAGTGCATAAGTCGCTCCACACAAGCCTCCATCTGCACAGATAAAGGAGCACTGCCATGTTTAACTTTAACTTTGAGTTGAATGTGCCTAATGTCAACATTTGTTCTGGCTCATCATTAATTTGAAGTGGTATCTCCAATAAATCTTAAACATAGAGTTGAAATATTGGATAACTTGTAACAGATGTAATTCTGCACCCATATATAATAACATAATGTTCAAGGATTTATGGCATCTCTGCCTGATTTTTATACTTAACAGATCATAAAAACTGATAAAACATTAGACCATAAGCTATAGTGTACAGAAACACAAGGAAAATAGTATTGATCAATTGTGCAATAAAGAGATCCATCTATTTTAATCACATCCATTGCATATGAATTAAGTAGCTGGCGACTAAAAGGGCATCACCAGTAAGATTTTGTAATCTACTCACAAACTAATGATTTGCCAGACTTCGTTAGTTAAATCTCAAGTGGAGGAGTTTTCAATTAACTGTAAACAGGAAAAAGTTCAGTTCTTCATATTGCCGAGAGCAAGTTACAACAGCTTTGAGATTAGCCTGGGAATTCCCATGCTGCTTTGCGCGCGATTTCATTCTCACTGCAAAGGCAGCCTGGAAACCACCGCCCTTATTTTTGCCAGAGTTTGGGAACCAATCACAGAACGGGGGGGGGGGGCAGCAAGACGATGACGACGTTTATGCGCGGCACCGAAGCTTGTAGAGTGTTAATCCAACATGGCAGCGGACACAACGTTACCGTTCGATGCAGCCTTAGAAAGTGTTTTAAGTAGCTTAGAATGCAAGTTTCCTTTTACAAAAGAGCAACGCGTCTTCTTCTTCCTCGTTGAATTTCTGTCGCTCTACATACGTCATCTGGTATAAGTGATACAATTGGCTATGAATTGCGCGCAAAGCAGCATGGGAAGAACCAGACGCCATTTGATAGACATTCGTAGCGCCCAATAAACGGCTCTAGGCATTCGTAAACCACGCCTCAAATACGAGGAAATGCACACCTAGTTCCCAGACCACCATCTCATCGAGATGTGGACGCGTCAGCCAGGCTACCTTGAGATGGGAGTGAGGTTAATTACATTTTCCAGGTTTTTCAACTGAGATACAGTTTGATCTTTGAAATGCTGTAAAATAGAGAAAACAGGACTTAAACATATTTAGTATTTGATGTGTTTATCCAGGCTGAAGCCACAGTCAGCAAGTACTAAAAGTACAACAGTTGGGCCTTAAGGAATGAGACTGCAATATGTGAAGAAAATTTAGGGAAATGTTATAGATATCTGGACCAATAATAAGTGTCTTGTTAGTATTTGTTTTTCTTGGCTAAAATTCTGGGACAGCTTTTGTGAAATACATTTTTAAAGGATTAAATCCTCTAAAAACAGTATGCAGAGTCACAGCTTAGATTAATGTGTTATTTGCATAATGGTATGTATGAACTGAATTGGATACAAAAAGAAAAGTGTGTGGAATAAAGCTGAAAAATATTGAAAAGTTATAATTCGTGCACTGTATATATATATATACATACAGTATATATACGTAATATACATGTGCAGCTCTCTCTGCTCTCAGAGGCAGAGTGCAATGACTTTAAATAACAGTAGCAACCATGTTTGGACTACAGTGTTCACAGTGTCAGTGAGCACTCTCATATTATTTTTGGTGAGCTCCACAAGTAACACACTCTGACTCCTTTTAGTGATTGTATTATAACTTTGAAGCAGCAGTGTAAACCAAACCACCTAAAAGTGCTCAAGCTGGCTCACTGACCCACTGTTCAATCTTCAGTTTTTCTAAACTGCGCCTTTTAATTTTCAAACCACTCCACCTTCTATGAAGGTGTTTTATTTTTGCAAGTGGAGACATGAACATTTGTTGGAAACTGACCTATTTCAACTTTTCTTAAGTTTTTGCTAAACCACAGGAATTTTCAGCTGTCTCGCTTTTCCAGGAAACCCTGCACTGACCGAAAAAAACTAACAAAAAGAAAGAAAAACCTTATAAAATGACGCCTTAGTTAAGTTTGTCTCAGCATGTCTGGGTTTATGGAATTGCAATTTGAAACATGTCATTTTGAGAGCAAATGTTACAGCTTTTAGTCCGGCAGTTCCACTAAAGCTTGAATTCCCCATCAGATTTCTACAGCAAATCCTCAAGGCAAAGAAAAAAGAGAGTAAAAGCATAAAATTCAGAACAGTTTCTCATTAATTTGTAAAGGAGCTTTTCTCGTCCATAATTTAACTTGCCCTACCTCGACAGTACAAGTCACAGTTTTCCACCAAGCAGCTGCCAGTGATGCAGTTAGTGGGTCAAATGGCCCAGATGAGAGCATCTTGTTAACAGATGCCTAAATTCAGCCACTATCATCTTCTGTCTGTTCCATCACTTGACGCTTAACACCGTGAAGTTTTCCAGTCAGGGGCTGATTCTGTTTGATTGCTGACGGGTGACAATTTCTCCCTTCACTGACTCCCAGAATGTGCCCACAGCAAGACCTCCGGCTCAGGAGAGACCACACATGGTGATAGAAGGGGAGCTAAAGGTTGGCTGAATCTCAGCCTCATTTATCTCTGTCATCCACATCAGGCTGTTTGTAGTTTATGTCCTCTGGGTCACAGTTGAATTAGAAAATGTACAAAAAAACTTTCTTCAACATTCCTGAAGAAAGTTGACATGCTGAAAATGTATTAAAAACATTGGTTATACAGTGCACAGAAAGACTTACAGACTAAATCAAAGTATCTGATAGTTAGTGCCAAAAGCTAACAATGTGACTCCTGCACCAGACAGAGTGACAATAAAGCACTACAATCCATAAAAACATCCGACTGTCACAATCTTTCTTTAATAATCAATTGCTAGGTCGGTATAATGTAGCACTTCTTATAATTATTTTTGTACCTTTAAAACACTTACATTAAAGGGACACTATGTAATAAATTAAGTCATTTATTAGCTCAAATCAACATATTCATTCATAAGTTAGTTCTCATTGGTGTAAAATGATCTCTGTCAAAAATCTCACTTATCCTCCTGAGTGAAGAATAACTTGTCTGTATCTACATAGAGCAGGTAAGCTCTATGGAGGCTGCCATGTCCTTCCGCTCTATGAAAAATGACGAAGTGCCGAGAGGGACATAAAGCACTTCGAATCGCGATTTCCCCACCAGGCCTACAAGCAGAAATGACGTCATTGTGACGTCATTTCCGCCAAATGGCTTATTACAGCCGCTAATGCTAAATAGATTTTATTCCTTGGCACATATGTCTTTGTGTTCATTAGCTTTCTTTTTGTAAGTGCATCATCTTCTTCTTTTTATTATTATTCCTATGCTCCCCCTGGATATCTTCTTTTTGGCGTTATGCTCACATTTGTAAACTGTTATTTTGTTGATTTACTAATAAAGTTTAAAAAAAAAAAAAATGCTAAATAGATTTTATCTCATAAATGATCCCACTAATAATGCATTGATTGTTACCAAACTTCTGCCGTAGTACACATAGGCTCTTAGCTCACAAAACGAGGCATTAGAAAGTTTGTAAGTTTACCGGGAGTTTATTTACCGCTGCTAATGCTCCTATTGCTAACACAGGCTAATGCTAACGCTGCGTCAACGTCACTTCCGGTAACTCCCGGAATATGACTAATTGCATTGCTTGCACACCAAAGGAGATGTTATGTTATCTGACATGTTATCTGTCATCTGTATTCATAGTGTTGTTGTATGTGTGTTATGTAATCCTTTGTACTGTGTGTCTTGATTTCTTTTTGTTTGTATGGACCTTGAGTCTGAAGCTATAGCTTCTTGAATCTTGACACATTCCGCTTGCCGTAGTTCAAGAAGTTGCAGCGCACATTTGAAAACGTGAGGCGCTAGAGAGCAAATTCATTCAACTTTGCAAAATAAAATTGCACCACTAGATGGGGGAAGAAATTACATAGTGTCCCTTTAATGCTTGGAGATGTGGAGGAGAAATTCATTTATTTTATTTGGCTAAGAAAATCCTGACAGATAAACTAATAGGATAACCTTTAGGACATCAGCAGGTCTTTTTATTGTCACACCTACTGTTGCTGAGCTTCGAAAGACATTAATTTACAGCTGTTTTCACAGGTGTGCAGTACTCCCCAGAGTAGCTCTGTGGTGCAGAACTTACAGCAGCACAAAGTGTATCTGTTCTTTTCTGTGTGACGTGAACACACTCTCCTCATGTGTGTGTTTTCTGCAGGTATTCCCTCAGTCCAATGACATGCATGTTAGTGGGGATGAATGGTGTATTGTTTCCGGATTAATATGATGTGTGCACGCTAACAGCCACAATGAGGCACGGTATGCATTTTGTGTGCGTTTGGTGTAATGAAACAAATCTTATAGCACTGAGGATGAAAAAGTCATCTTTAAGTTTTTTGTTTTATTTGAGTTTATTTCTATCCAGTATCTATCCCTTACAATATTACCCCGGCCTTTCTGGAATAGTTACTCTTCAGTTTTTTTTTCCTACAGATACGTATTAGCTTGATTAGCTTCTCCTGATAGTGCGACTGTATCTCCATGTGCCAGCTCTGTGATAGACCAATTGAGCTGCGACCTGTCCAGTGTCTGCCACACTTCTTGCAAAATGTCATCATGGTCTCCAGCCCCCTGCAGCCCTCTATGGATTACATTGGTGTAGCTAATTGTATCTAATGTCAACACAGCCTTCAGCCACATTCTAGACTGACTAGAATAACAACTCAAATGTGAGGAACTTGAACAGTAATACAATTTGAAATAAAGTTTGGCATGACTACACCCATACTGAGTGGAAAAAGAAAACACAAGCTCGAAACCCTTCTCCTGGCTCAGTACACTTAAGGCAATCTTATCTGATTTTGTACAGCTATTTATGGAGCCACAAAGTGCTTCTTTTTGATTGATTAGTACTCCCTTAGATCTGTAAACAGAATTTAATGTGTAAAAGTGGTTGTAGCCTCTTTTGTAACCTCTTTGTCTTCAACTGTAGTAAACCAGCAAGAAAGCATGAGTAACTGTTTTGAGTGAAACAAAGTGAACTGAAACTGTGAAGTTCAGCGTATTCTCTTTCTCTGCATGAGGGGAGCAGAGTTAGGCCAGGGTTCACCCATCCACCTTCATTGTCCTCCCTTTATTCTGTGCTAAACGACTCTGACTGCATCCCCGCTCAAAAAGATCCCTCTTCTGTTCACCCGTCCCCATGGACCTGGCATGGCCACTGAATGAGCAGGGTGTCAAAAGAAGAGCAAGACAAAGTTCGGAAGTATTAGTGTTACTTTCCCTCATCTCCAGGGATACAGGGGGAGAATCAATAGTTTTTCATTAACCTGTCTTCTCCTTGTAAACGGCCTTTGTACAGTCTCAGGTGGCACTAAACGTTATCGCTGTGACGGTGTTGGAGATGATATCTCGCTTTCACACTCACACACATGCACAAACATTTTAACTGAAGAACTTACTTTTATTGACAAGTCGTTTGGGAAAATAAAAGGTGGAAAACAAATCCAGTAAAGAATAATCTTATTTTTAGAGGGCAATCTGGTACAAAACTCATGCAGCTTGTGGACTAACTCATAAAAATGACTTATACCCCGTCTAGTGGTGACCAAGTCTTCCTCAGGTCTCAAGCAGCCATGGAGACATTATTAAGATGTATCAGTACCAGCCCACCCCTACAAACTCCAAGTTATCAATGCTTACAGTCACATCAAGCATCTCGTGTCACAGATGGTGTGGCTGGTTGGGAGGAGAGGGAAATGTTGGAGCCTTTACAGTTGATCTATCCTCCAGGAGCCAATCCTATTTGAGCTGCTGAAGGTTCAATCAATCAATGATTGCATACATTAGACGAATTACACAAATTAGACAGTCTCAAATCATAGCAGTTATAACAAAGAGCACATTTTATTTTTTGCTCTTATTATGACCGATAGATATGTTTCAACCATGATCTTGTCCGTAACCTAAAGGAAGTATTTTCCTGCCTAAGCATAACTAACCAGCATGTGTATATCATCACTTTTGCATTTAGGTGTGAATAAGGTGAATGGAAACAGTTCCATTTTTAAACAAAATATCACTTAGGCACAAAAACTTTATTAAACTTCAACTTCATTGTAATCAAACATCTCCACTCAGGTCTATCCGAAGGATATTGCTCCAGAGGTCTTGTGGTTTGTTCAGGTACAGATTTATAAATCTAGGCTGTGCTGCCATGTTGTTTTTGCAACCCTTCCAAACAAGCCATACTTGTTCAGTCTTTTTCTAATTGTACTGTCATTAACTTCAACATTTAACATGCTAACTGAGGCCTGTTGGATCTGAGATGTGGCAACTGACTTGAATGTTTTTTTTCTAGTGACTAATGTTTCACCCTGTAGAATGATGGACTTGTATATACTGTTGTTAATCTGAGTTTGTATCCACCTAATTTTAAGACACAGTAAGGACCAGATGGTTTTCTTATTTTGTCCTGATACATACAAACTGAATTGAAGGGGAGTGTACTTTCTTTTTACTATGGCTTTAAGTTGCTCTATTTAAGGCAATGAAAGCAATTAGAGTTTTATTTTCACATGATTCCAAACCAACGAAAACATAGTTCTGAATATTGAATTCTCTTTCTGCCATTAAGTCGACCTTAATGGTACACACTTAAACTTTAAAACTTTTATAGGCTGAAACATGAAGACAGGTATTATCCTTATAGGAGAACATAGGTGACTGATGGTGTTTCAATTTCACTTCTTAAAGGATTCAGCCTTCCTTCCTTTTTTCAGTCGATCCCCTTTCCCAGCATTACAGTGTGTATACGTTAATTTATGATATATCAAAGTAAAATAAAACCAGAGATGCCCTGTTTGCATTATTTGAAATCATTAGCTTGTTACATAATAAAAAATCAACGTCACAGAAAATGGTGTTGTTTTTATTAGAGTAACTAACCCTTTGTATCCCCATTCTGTTTGGGATGACATCAGCTAACCTTTTAACCCAACACGGCCCTCTATTGTGATAAAAATCTGCCGAGTCTTATCTCAGATTAGCAATAAGAGCAAAAAGAAACTGTATGTCAAAACTAGAACAGGAGCAGTACAGGACAGTGTGATATCACGCTGTAAAAGCCTAAAGCTTCACTCATTCCATCAGTGGTTTCGCACATAATTAACCAGTCTTTTTCTAACGTGATAGTCAACCTGTTATTTTGTTGCTAATTTTGATATTTGTAGAAATGCCAGTTTGAGACAGATCTAGTTTTTCTTTGAAGCTATAATCACCAATTTTGAACATGCACTGAGAAGAATATGTGACAGCTGCTGCCTCGACTCCAATGGCTGATCTGATGTATGTCGTCAGGAAATGGAAGATTGTAACGAGTAAAACTTTTAGGACTTTTATGCTTGATTTTAGTGCAGCTTTTGACGCTGCCAGTCTCAACAAAATATCCCCACATTTTCTTTCTGAGGCATTTCCTGTAGGAGTAACAAAGACCAGTGTCTCAAAGTATGCTAATTGGAATATATTTCGTAAAAATTAAATAATTGTATGCAAATTTAGAAAATTAAGTTAATTGCAGATTAGATGAACAAAAATAAACACATTTTTAAGGTGTCGAAGATAATTTGCGCTTTGATAGGAAAAATGTGTTTTAAATCCTAATAAAAAAAACAAAAATGACTTTGCTATGAAAGATGATGAAAGATGTATTTGTTATGAGATTTATCTAACAGAACTAACGATTAAAAAGTCAGTTCAAGCTTTGTCCATCTTTAACCCGTGTTATTGCTGAATAGCTTGGTCCATCACTTCATTAGGTAATAAGAAAATGGCCAATTTGGTCCAGAATAGAGCTGCACATGGAGCAGTTACTTGTGGGTTTGCTCATCTTGTTAAAATTCATGAAAGTCTTTTTGAGTTTGAACAGATGGTTGTATTATTTAAAGCTTCTCATAAGAAACGTTTTAATGGTGAAGCCTCAATTTATTTTGTGAAAAAAAAAACATAAAAAAAACTTTGCAGTCTAAAGACTCATATTGACTCAGCATGCTGCTGGAGGTTGTTTTACATTTCTAAAATTTGAAATCTCACATCCTCTCAATATACAGTCATATTCAGGGCAATGCTGTCTAAAAACATGATACATTACAATGTTATATATTCAGTTTAAAAAGAAAAACATGTCAACACAACATATTCCCACAGATACTTTATTATCTTGTAAATACCTTCTGGTGTGTGAACGTTCTTTTGTGTGAAACTGACATTTATTAGTTAGAGAATATTGGATTGAGTTAAAGGATGTCTTGTGTTTTTTGTGTTTGTGTAATTCAGTCTGGGTTGATATGCATAAATAAGTTCATATATTTGAAAAATGTGGAAAACACATTTCAATTTGTAGTGGAAGTCAAAGAAACTAAATGAAAGTGGTCACACGTGCACAGGTTTAGGGAGTTTAGCTTCATTGAAGACAAATTTTTTAGAGCTTTCAAGGGGAGAGCTTTGCTTCACTTCCAATATTTTTTGTTCAGCATCTCTTTGTTAACCAGTCTAAGGTTTTCCAGTACCACACAACTAATATGCGTGAACTGGTCAGAACTCTCCCTTGCACAACACTCCATTTACTTCATTTTACAATCCACCGATTACCAAACGGTCGTAGAATCAAGTCCATTAAACCATTAAAGAAATAAAACACATTGTTGTAGATTGGAGTCATTTTCAGTCCCATTTGCCAGCTTGATAGCTACATATAGAATTTGTACAGTACATACTTACTATCTATTACTTAGCTATGAGATGATGTTGAGTTGTCATGCATGAGTAGTACTCAGTGCCTCAGAATACCCATCTTTGCTTGACTTCTTCACTTAGCAAACAGCTGGACTGAAAATCTTCTGCTGCCTGGTTATTACATGCAAAGGTTTTTAAAAAGATGTGCAAGTCTCTTAAAAATGTCAGCCTATGCCCATTAGAATGAAAAAAGTACCTCAAACCATTAAACCTATATTATAGAGTCTCTACTTCTGTTGCTCTTTCATATGGTGTACAACATTATTACAAGCTCTTCTTCTGTGACTGATATCTCTCATCTCTGTCTCTTAACACAATGTGGCCAGTGTTTGGGTGTGACCCTGCTCTTTGTTCCTGCCAGCCTCTGATTTATAACAGATTAATCTCTCTTTTCACATGTGAGCTTGCACACTGTGTCCCAAGTGTTGCAAGCACTAGGTGATACTGTGGAACTTCATTGCTAATGTTGTTTATTTCACTCAAGGCTCTATAAGGATTTCAGAAATGAAGCTAGTGGCACATGTTTGAGACAGGCATCTGTCATAACTGAGAGGGAGATTATTTCTTTCTTTTTAATCTATATGCACACCTCCTGTAGTTGTTGCAGCTGGCATCGTCAACAAGTGCAATGTGCCTGAGGGTGAGACAGAATGGGTTTTATCTTAGCATGCATAACCATCACTGCTTTTCCTGTCATCTGCCTTGTGACCGTGTCTCTCCTGAAACCTCACACAATATACATGAATCCTGGCCATAATTCCTTGTTTTATCCATGCAAAAAAGGGTAGATCAGGTATATCAAACACTACATCTCACTTTGATGAGAGCCCAAACATGGCTGTTGTGCAGCAGCTGAATCATTTCTCACAGATAACAACTGGTGAAGTAATGAGTACAAATTATCCAAGATGGAAAACTAATTCAGAGGAGGTGATTATCACTGTCAATGAAGGCTGAAATTGAGCAAATAATTATAAAATAATGAAATATTTACACTCATGCAAGTATGTGCAATCCAGGAAGTTCATGCTCATTGTGCACTTGTCAATTATAAAAGGATGCAACACTGAGTCATCCAGCCTTCAAAATCTAATTGAAAAGTTAAATATTTTGCCAGTAACTACATTTCTTAGAAGAAAAAAATTGTTTGGTGACCTGCCAAGGAGCTGATAAGAGTATAAAGATTTACTGGCCACATCCAAAATTTGTCAGCATTTGGCTGGTGGTAATTTGCTGATTTGAAGGGAAGATGAAGGAGGGACGACTGCTATGGATAGCCTGGATCTAAATGGCCAAAGACAGAAAGGGGATGGATGGAAGCACTATCTGCAGCCTATGTTCCATAGGCAACTATAGTTTTGGCTTTCTTTGCACTCTACTGTAGAATTTCACTCTGCTGAATAGTTACACATACTGTAAAGTTACATACTTTATCTGATGTATTTCTATTCTACTGGAGGAAGAAATGTTGTATTATGATTTTCAGTGCTATTTTGAAAGATTAATGGAAAAAATATTGCTGCGTATGTTGACCAAAACTAATTTAATTTAAGTTATCACATGCTTTTCATAATTCTCACCTGTGAAAACTCAGGGCAGTTTAAGCCTGGTTTCCCATTTAATCTAATCCTCTGCAGTCCATTTCTCATCCAGAGTAACAGTCAATTGATAGGGATTTTCCGCTGCTAGGTACATGATGCCAAGATTTTGCCTTATGCCTCAGGCTGTGACTCCTGATCAAAAACTGCCCCATTTGCTCACCAAAACACTCAAAAGTATTTCACAGCTACAGACTTCAGCGATTAACCTTCAGTGACGGTTGGAGCTCAGATTTATGCATGCATATTTGACATTTCAACTAGTAGATTGTGAACAGACTGCAATAGCAAAGGACATTTTTCTAAATGGACAGAAAGATGAGAGAAATCAATTTTACCAAATATATTTAAAAGTGTTTTGAATGACACATTATGGGGGAATTAGCATGAAATACAGATTGAAATTAATAGAACAGAAGTGGTACAGCTTGAAGTTTAATCTATCTTTAAATCAATCGAGCTATCTATTTGTGCCTTGTTTGTTGTGGTTAGTGTACTTGCTCAGATGATGTAAGGTGAGTATATATTTGTATGTATAATATACGGTACATGTAGAGTATCAACTGACAATGTCACAAAGTAAAATAGGACTGGTTATAACAGTAAAACCAGAGAATTAGAACTCTAAACTGCAGCTCCCTTTGCCCACCTCACACTACCGATTAGCACCTAGCTTGTCAAAAGTATATCATCTATAGATACATACATATATATATATATTAAATCTTGAACCCTAATGTCTCAAGTATGGCCACAGTTGCTACAGATCCTTCTTTTAGGGGCCTAAAACACCAAGCTGTCAATCAGTCGTCAGGAACGTCTGGAGTGTCAGTGAACGTCTGTCTCTCCTGTGGTGACAAAAAGCTAAGGGCCAACTTAACATGTAATACACAATCTTTCGTATTTCTCATCTTCATTTCTCTAAAACAAGCAACCCTTTCACAAGGCCACAGTCAGTCATCAGTTTCTTCACTCTTCAAGGCCCCGTTGTTATGACTGATAATCATGACTCAAGGGAGACCTGCTCTGACATTAACACAAAAACACAAGCATACAGTTATATACTTTTCTTTTCTTCATTTTTATTAATTTACGTGACATTTACTCAGTCTTTCAGTTTCCCTGATTGTTTAATTTACGTACTACCACCCCCTCTTCACTGATGAGCTATGTCCTCTTGTACATAGCACAGATTGTAGCTCATAGGCCAGCAGTTAGAGGTTGACCTTGCCATGTGTTTGTCTGCTATTTTGTTTCTTCAGAAGCAAGCAAGCAATGCATGGACACTCAACACAAATTGGCTCTTGTTGGTGTTGGTTCAACTTCACATAAGTTTGGTTTATAAGAGGCGTTAGGCACAGTCTTGCTCTGAGTCATGTGTTGAACTGGTTCAGTTTTAGGAAAACACTGTGCTGTAGATGGCTAACTAAGATACATAACTTCCAGCAATAAGTGTTAAAATCACATTGTAATTACTTGGTCATATATAGACTCAATAAACCATTGGTTTTACTGTTGGTTCAGTTTTCTGTGTTTTCTTTTAAAATTGATTGATGAAGATTAACCTTTATAAATTGTTTTTAATTTACATTGGTAATATTTCAGCAATGTTAACGGTATACTTTTGTAATTGTTCTCTCCATTGATGTGTACTGATGCTGCTTTCAACAGCAAACTATAAATCAGAATTTTGTACTTTCAAATGTCTTATTAGCGATAGTAAACCTTCTATAAAGGGCAGATCGAGCATTATTAGCTTATTTCTTTCTTTCTTTTTTAACAAGAATTTCTTATTAAAAGCAAAACAAGAAGCAAGAATGAAAGAGTTCGACTTCAACTTCAAAGCTACAGCAAATGCAGCATGATTTGAATTTAAAGTTATGTTGCTGAATATATATATATATATATATATATATATATATATATATATAGTCTGAGCTGATTTTGTAATGTAACATCTTCTTGCAAATTTGAATGGCTCACTGAAAGACCAAGGTGGTTGTGTAATGTTGTAGTTTTTTAGTTTTTACATTTCAGACACTAAAATATATGCTTCCAAGCACAGAACATTTCTTTCCCATAATAATCCCCTTTAGTCTTAAACTAAGCTAATTGTCTCTGAGGTCGGGGCTGCTTTTGTGCTAATGCTAACCATAGCTAAGCAACTGCTAATCAAATCTAAGCTAATGGTGTCTTAGCTGCTGCATAATGGTAAGCTATTAATGTTTCAGGAAGGTATATTTTTCCAAATTCACACCATTTCCTTGATAAACATGCAACAAATAAAACATACAACGTTATTTTATTTGGAGTAATTTTAGGAAATAGTAGGACTGATGTCAGGTACAACCCCATTATAGAAAGATCTCTATAAATTCTGTCCCTGTTCTGCTCCCTGTACTGCTGTGCCCTGGAGGATTCCCCAAAATAAGATGCTCAAGTGTGGAAAACAAGCGATGGTGTCTGCATAACTAAGACTTATGAATGCCATATTCAACCTTGCATGACTGATGCTTGGAAGCTGAAGGAGAACTGCAACCTCCGTCACTTCACACACCCTCTATGATCTTAACGCTAATTAGGAGTTCTTTGTTTATATCAGCTCACATTTGGGATTTGCACATCTGAGATGTCTGTTTCACATTTAACTGTCAGCACTTTGATCAAAGTGATTAGAATGAGGCCTCCTGTCTAAGCAAACATGCTTGCACATCTTCCCAGCTAAGATATGAGCCTAATTGTGTTTTGTTTTTGTGAAACCCAACAGCTGCCGATTTTCAAATCAGCTGAAAAGCCTCACTGTAACGAACAATTCTAGCTGTTGGCTGCAGCTCTGATAAGGACGCTTTACACGGATAATTTTTGCCATGCTTTTTGCTTGTCTTTCTTTTTCTTTGACTTTAATTGCCATTCCCAAAAAAATTGCTTTGATTTTTGCAACCTTGCAAACCATCTATGTGTTACTGACTCCATGTCAAGAATAACAATGCCGATTTACTAATGCAAAACAATACAATTGCATATTCCAGGGTTTTATTGTATGCTAGATTTTGAAAGCATGAAGCATATCTATCTTGACTCTAATTTGATTCTGCAAATATGATACAGAGATCAAAGCTGATATTCATTTTAAAATCTGTCTTTGATCTTTATCTCTGTTATCAGAAGCATGATTCAGCTCCTGTGATGGGATTTGTCTTCAGCATGAAAGCTGGATGTCATGTTATCTTCTCTGTTAAACTTATTTCACCACCATTTGCATCACAAAGGAGCTCTCTTTACTAACCAATACAGTATAGTGTGTGTGTAATCACATTTTTTGTAAAACATAGTTACAAAGGTGGAGCAGAAATCCAAAATGTGGCAAATAGCCTCATCATGATTCTGTCAATATTCCTGCAAAGTGTAAATCTTAGATTCCCAGCTTTGTTTTCTTCTGTTTTAGTATCTGCCTTTGTGTGATTAGACCTCATTAAAGTATTTTGCAGGTGTTGCTTGGATTCATGCCAGCATCGCTCATTGTCATCAAGTCTCATCATCCATAAACATGTGGCAGGTTATCCTTGTTTATGAATGAGGATGGACATGCACCAGCTCAATCAATGCCACTTATGTCTTGGCTCATTAACTTCTTCTTCACCTCCTCCTCTTCCTGCTCCTACCAGATTACAAGTCTTTGACATCCTGCAGGTGCAAGAGAACATCAGCTTTACTTGCACACAGAGTAATCTTGCTTTGGCTATACTTTGGTGATGGACTTATTTGGATTATGCTGTTTCCATAGATATTGTATGCAAACGGATTATTGAAGTATTCCCGTCCACTTTTCCTTCTTTGTGTATGTAGCGTTTGCTTGTAATACATAGAATAAGTAATAATCTTTGACCTTTATGATGGAATGGATCATCATCTGTAAACATTCTGGATATTTTAGCACAAGTCCCAAGCATTTTATTAAAAAATAGATATAGCTTCAGAAGTCTGCCTACTTGATATCAATTCAACATTTTTAGCTGAATGTGTCCAAACACAGTATCCACATAGTTATACATGAACTTGAACTCTGTTAAATTAGGATTTTTATTGCATGTGTCAGGTGGAAACCTGAGTATGTTATTAGCTGTAATGCAGAAATCAGACACATTTTACAGAATCAGAATAAGTTTTATTATTAACTCATTGGCTGCCAGCCCTTTTCAGTTCAGAGCCACCCATACTGCCAAGTGTTTTTCAGTATTTTGACTGATTTTCCAAGACCCACAGAAAAGTGTGTCTTATGACTATGTACACACCGAAATTACCAAAAGAAAGAGTAGACTCTCTTCTTTGATCAGGAAAAAAAAGTTTGTTTCTACCATTTTCAGTCCTTTAGTAATAGACAGTAGAACATAGGTTGGTTTCACCAAAAACAGCTGTTTGACCCAAAAAACGGAGAAAACACGCTTTTTCTTTTTTTGTGCAAAGTGGCACTGCTGCCACCTTGCGGGTAATTTTGACAGTTTATTCTCTGTTTAGTGTTTACAAGCCTAAGATTTAGTGACAAACTCCGCTAGATTGTCCCCCAGCCCGCTCCGTTAAAAAACGCAATTGACGTCTATAGACGTCTTTGGCAGTGAACGTTTTTTTTTAAATTGACGTCTATAGACGTCAATGGCACCGAAAGAGTTAATGACGGGAAATCACAAAATCCTAAAAATTCGAATGCATACTAAATACTAATTGACATTGTGTTTCTTATTTACTGAGTCTCCAATTGGTTCTATTGCAAAACAGTGCCCACATGTAGCAAATAAAGACTGCATAGTGTTTTTATGATTGTCTTTAGGAAGTTATGTATAGGTTGCCTTGCCCATCCATTATCTGACGCTTGTCCGGGGATCGGGTCGCGGGGGCAGCAGCTTAAGCAGAGAAACCCAGACGTCCCTGTCCCCGGCCACTTCCTCCAGCTCTTCTGGGGGGACCCCGAGGCGTTCCCAGGCCAGCCGAGAGACATAGTCTCTCCAACGTGTCCTGGGTCTTCCCCGGGGCCTCCTCCCAGTGGGACGGGCCCGGACCACCTCACCAGGGAGGCGTCCAGGAGGCATCCTAACCAGATGCCCGAGCCACCTCATCTGACTCCTCTCGATGCGGAGGAGCAGCGGTTCTACTCCGAGCCCCTCCCGGATGACCGAGCTTCTCACCCTATCTCTAAGGGAGAGCCCAGACACCCTGCGGAGGAAACTCATTTCGGCCGCTTGTATTCGCGATCTCGTTCTTTCATTCACTACCCACAGCTCGTGACCATAGGTGAGGGTAGGAACATAGATTGTACGGTAAATCGAGAGCTTCGCCTTCTGGCTCAGCTCCTTCTTCACCACGACGGGCCGGTGCAGAGCCCGCATCACTGCAGACGCCGCACCGATCCGCCTGTCAACTTCCTGCTCCATTCGTCCCTCACTCGTGAACAAGACCCCGAGATACTTGAACTCCTCTACTTGGGGAAGGATCTCATTCCCGACCCGGAGAGAGCATTCCACCCTTTTCCGGCTGAGGACCATGGTCTCAGATTTGGAGGTGCTGATTCTCATCCCAGTCGCTTCACACTTGGCTGCGAACCGCTCCAGTGAGAGCTGAAGGTCACGGTCCGACGACGCCAACAGAACCGCATCGTCCGCAAAAAGCAGAGACCCGATTCTGAGGTCGCCAAAATGGACCCCCTCAACGTCCTGGCTGCGCCTAGAAATTCTGTCCATAAAAATTATGAACAGAATCGGTGACAAAGGGCAGCCCTGACGGAGTCCAACCCTCACAGGAAACATGTCTGACTTGCTGCCGGCAATGCGGACCAAACTCTGACACCGGTCATACAGAGACCGAACAGCCCATATCAAGGAGTCCGGCACCCCATACTCCTGGAGCACCCCCCACAAGAGTCCCCGAGGAACACGGTCGAACGCCTTCTCCAAGTCCACAAAACACATGTAGACCGGTTGGGCGAACTCCCATGCTCCCTCCAGGATCCTGCGGAGGGTATAGAGCTGGTCCACTGTTCCACGGCCAGGACGAAAACCACACTGCACCTCCTGAATCCGAGATTCGACTTGCATTTAAGGAAAAGACTGTAGTCTTGGTTGGATGTGTTTGATTTATAAACATAATTTTTTGCCTTTAATAAACAGGTCAGTGGAGATACACAAGAAACAGGGGAGTTAGACTGTAGGAAGACATGCAGAAAAGATCGGCACGGTCGGGTTTCGAACCGGCGAGTGCTGCAAAATGGGCTTCGTCAACATGGGAAATGCCCCTTACCACTCAACCACCAAGCACCCCAACCAAGATGCTTTTTGTGTGTTAAACTAACTCATGTTACAGTCCTGTGAAAGAATGAGTAAAATTCAAGGAAACATAAGCTTTTGTGATTTACTATTTACTATCAAGAGATGTCATACCCCTTTGTTGAAATAGCTAGGCCTCATATTCTCCTTAAGGTCTCCCTGATATGATGCATAATTCATAGTTTAATCATTGACAATAAGCTGCGTAGTCCCTGAGGCAGTGAAGCAAGCCCGCACTCTAAAATTTCCACCACCATGATTCTGCTATTACTCTGGCTAGATAATCTTACATCCGATTCATTAGTTAAGAGAACAATATTTCCAAAGGCCTCGTTCTTGAATTCATGTTGACTGGCAAACTGCAATGTTGCTCTAATTATCTGTATGGACGTCAGAGGCTTTTTCCTGGCACAGCTGAAATACAGGTCTAATTTGTCGTCAGAGACGTCAGAAAGCTCTTTTAATGACATGATGACATCACTCATTTCACCTGCTGGTGCTGGATGTACGAGATAACTGGGACAAACTACTCGTTACGTCTTTTGGAGGTGCACATTAAATGGAGGGTATTGTCATTGCAAGGTAAATAATTAGAAATTGGCCTCTGGAGTGAGGGAGAGATATATAAACAGCTTTGAATTTGGTTGTAAAACATATAGCTTGGGTTTGTATAGATGGTGAAAGAAGCACATTATTACAGAAATAATGATCAGGTAAAGTTTGAACTGTTAATCTCAACAAGTTAAAATCTTAGTGGCATGCTTGCTCAACCACTAAAATTAGGTTCCCTTGCACAGAATAATTTCTTTGATCACTGTGCAAAATTGGACAGTATTCATCTAAATGCTCATATTTTAACAATGGGTTATGTGCCGCACCACAATTAAGGGGTGTTTTAACTGTGTTTGACGTCATGATGTTGGCTCAGTTTATCTGGAGCCTGGTTACTTTTGTAACAACGTGACCTTGATGACTTCTGTTTGAATATGTGTTAATTTGTTCAGCTCATAATTTGCATCTCACATTTATTCTCACAGCGTGACTCGATTAATTTGTTTACGATGGTGTGTGTGCTTGTGTGTTTATATTTTTTTGCTGGGGTCTAAGCACAGCCCCCTTAAAATGAGCAGTGGTACATTTTGTCCAAGGAGGGGGCATTGCTCTGACCCCAGAGGCTAGCCGAAACACTGCAGGGTCAATGGAGATATACTGCCTCAACTGCACAATCTGACAGACCTAATGCAGCTATTTGTAATGGGATTCTCTCTCTCTTCAGCTCTGGGACATGTTATCAGTGGCCAAGCACGCTAGCTGCAGCAGGGCTCAGGCCAGCTCATCAGTATATTCTGTTCCCCCGGTGTCATCTTGGCGCTGAACAAATGATCACATTAGGCTGAGTGGACTGTGGCTGGGTCATTAAGGCTGTTCGTTTTGATACAAAATCAATTTTACATTTCACTTTGGAAGTTGTCCGAGCATAAATAACACCAAATGGTGCACTCAGGTAAGGAAAATAAAAACATGTCAGCATCATAATCATCAATTTATTTTTGGGTGTACGTGATAGTATTTAGGAAAGTTTGAAGTGCAAGGTGTGGGGTAGTTTTATAGCATGAAACTAAAGCCTTATTCCAAAAATGAGGACCATCATCAGGAGCAGATTACATGCAGATGTGCCACTGATTGCTCAGTTGCATTAGTTAGGTACCATGGTAAGTATTACCATGGAGGATATAGTGGAACAGATATAAACTAACCCAACAGGCACTTGTCTTTAGCTTGTTGAAACAGGATTAACAATTTTTAGGATTAACAATCATATAAATGTTAGAACTACTAAAGCGCTAATTTGCTTACATAATTATTATTGATGTGTTAGTAAACATATAACCGCTCCTCATGGTCACTATAAGACCAATAATCTGCATTAGTGAATCCATCAGTTTTAGGAGTTACTCTGCTCTTATTTGTTTCACATGTAGGTACTTTACTCTAAAAGCAAAAAAAAAAAAAACAATCAATTGACTTGGAACAGTAGTTGGGGTTGATAATGGCTGGATATTGACACTGTATCAGTAATTCTGAGGGAAATGTGAGACAAGCAGAAATTTTCAGTGACTGTCACCAAGCTGGGTTCATTAGCACAGCATGGCTCAAACAACAGCTGCTGAAGTGGTGAATGCTTTATGAGCCTTGTTTCTGCTCCACACTCACTCATTTTTACCTCTCTTTCAGTTTTCCACTCACACCTGTGGGAAATAGCTGCCTGTTTGTCTGTCATTCATTTTCTCTGTCTACTACTTCCTGCTGGGCAGGTAGTGTGCAGTGGGTAGAATGTGAATTAGATATTTTTCCCTGATTAGATCTGCCTACTTTGACTAGCCAAACAAAAATAGTAGTTTGGTGTAAGACTCTTAAAGGTTTTGCAGAGTTGTACAAGTAATGTACACAAATGAATTGAATCTATTGTTATTATGCTGTGGGGCTGCATGGTGGTGTGTTGGTTAGCACCGTCGCCTCAGCCTGTTTGTGTGGGTTCTCTCCGGGCATTCCATGCATGTTAGGCTAATTGGTGTCTCTGAATTGAGAGAGAGTGAGCGTGTATGGCTGTTTGTCTTGTTGTCTCTGTGTGGCCCTGTGATGGACTGGTGACCTCTCCAGGGTGCTTCTCTCCCAGTGACAGCTGGGATAGGCTCCAGTTCCCCCCACCCACAACCATAAATTGGATTAAAGGTGGGGTAGGGGATCTTTTTCTGGAACATTTTTTTACATATTGCTTGAAATACTCTTCACACCCCCATTGCAACCAATTAATTAAAAGTTTTGACACAAATATGAAAAGTTTTAGTGGCCTCTAGAACGTACAATCTAGGAAAAACAGTATCCAATCATTGTGAACGGACCGTTCACAATGATTGGATTCTGATGCCGTCTATCAAACTGCAATCTGCTCCTCCCTCCCCCTCCTTCCCCCTGTGCGCGTACCCTGCTCCGTGAACGAATTACGTGTCCAGAAGCTTGGCAGGAAGCTAAACTAGAGCCAGCTTGGCTAGCACCTAGCATTATTAAACGTATAGTTAGCATATACTAAATACTAAATACGGCAACGATCGATGCTTGCTGTCAGAACAGCGCTCGTGCACCTTCGTGCTCGTGCACGTTCATGTACTCGAGAGGCATGCCTTCGGGGGGAAAGTGAAGAAAAGGGTTGGGACTTTTTACCTGTGTATTTTCAAAATGCAGCTTCGCTGGACTCAAAATCCAGGATCTCCTACCCTACCTTTAAGCGGGTATAGAAAATGGATGGATTGTTATTATGTTGTGAACATGTTGTACTGATTGGAGGATTTTAGCCCTATAAAGATAAAACAGATTCCTGCTTAGAACCTATTGAGCTTTGGGCTTTTCTTTAGTGTTTTCCTTCAGTCAAAATTGATTTAAGAGATGTAAGAGAACAGCTCCATTGCTCTACAAGACAGTTAGTTTCTCAAGAACATGTTCAGAAAAAGAATAGCTTTGATTGATCTGTCTGTAGGTATGATTTAAATCTACAAAACCACACTCCGTCACTCTTTAAAAAACTGTTTGTCATATTCGTACAGGTTATGCAGTTTTTTTTCCCCCTGTGAGGCCCTTGTCCACTTTCATGAGGAACTCTGAGATATTAACTACAGCTCCCAAACCAGCCGTCTGCCGTCCCATAGCAGGCAAAAAAACACTGTTTAATCACCCAGATAGTACTGAGAGATTCTTCCGGGCTTTGCACAGATTAAGAGGACATTACAAAGAAATGAGGGGGAGAAAATGGTCTACTGGATCTTAAACACTCTCCAGAGAGTTTTTTTTTTTTGCAATTTTCCTCCTGCTTGTATTTATCCATGGGCAGGCTTAGCAGAATTCTTTGTTCCTCAGCACTCTAATTCATATTCATACCTCTACATACACTGACACCTGGGAGCTACTCTACAGAAGGTGCACTTGTACTTTTAAGGTTGCTCAAAGGAGCTGTTGAGACAGGAGTGCTGTGGCAACAAACAACACTCTGAGGGTCCTCGCTTCACTACCCTTAACTTTTAGGATTGTGCCATAGATAGAGTGAAGTCAGATCTTTTGGAGTTAATTTAAATGACAAATTCCCAGACAACACAGCGTCTGTTTTTGTGCTCAAATTTTGCCATATCAGTTTGTTTTTGATCACAACTGTAAAATGTAGGATGAAATGTGCCACTTCCGAAGGATTTGACAGAGTGTTATGGGTTTTTCTCATCCATGTCTGCGGATGTTGGCAGTTGGAATTAAAGCTGTCTTCTTCTCTCTCTTACTCTTATTGAATTGTCTTTGCTTCTGGATTCCCTCCTCTCTTTAATAATCAGTGTTTTTCAGCACTGATGCATGTTTTGTCACATGATGCCAGTCACACAGCAGCAGCAAGGCAGGTTTATGCTCTTCCTGATAAAGCTGCAAACATCAGCCAGAGAGCACAACAATGGATGGATGCAAATCCTTACATAAGACGTTTTCTTTGGATTTGTGACTCTGACTCTGGTAAACACTATCAACAATACCCTTTTTGTTGATAAAATGGCCCGTCGTAGCTCTTCACTAGAAGGTTTTATTTTCCAGAATAGTTAATGATTCATTTTGGTAAACAAGGATTTAATTGTCTCTCTGTTGAGGCCCGCGTAGAAAGCCCTGACATCTGATGTTAAATTATAGCTATAAAACTCTGGGCAACACTGAATTGCATTTTAGTGCCAAGCTGGCGTAGACTGTTGGAACCGTTCAATTAAAATCTGCTCTGAATAGAGGTAAGGCAAAATTGTCACATTGATTTCACAAGAAAAGCACATGATTAATATAATACTGGTTTTAATTGTATTGTGTCAACTCAAACAGGAGTTAAACTGCACTATATTACATTTGGATTCACCAAGGTCTAGCCCAAATACACCCAAAGGAAAAATTGGAGCACATGCAGGCTTTTGCCAGAGATTTCTTCATCAGTAGTGAAGCTGGGTGGTGCTGAGGTGTAGTGAGTGATGGATTGAGGCTGCCTGTCTTGTCGGTTGACACCTAAGAGATAGTGTTACTCCGTCATTAGATTTCATCTGTAAACCCATCCTTCCTGCATCCTTCCACCACTGCAGTCTACACATCATGAATGAATATTAGTGTTGTATAAATTTATTTGTCTCTTTCATAGTTTTCTCTTTTACTCGAATCAGCGACTCTCTAAACTGAGTGCAGCTCTCTCCCTTGCTGACTGATAGAAATATTGAGGTAAAAGACTGCGTATTGAAACTGACAACAGCATACAGGAGTGAATCAAGGTATTTTGGGCCTTCATATAGTATCTTGCTGGTGGATATTCTTTTGTTTTAATTCTCATGAAAAGCACAGGTATTATTGAAAACCTTAATTATGTCTGTATTCCATCTAGGTCAGCATTACCCAGTTTTTGCTCTGGAGAAGCTTCCTTATGGATTAGAGCCATTTAGTACATTTCTGCACAATTTCAAATCTTTTGGGAAAGCTCAAATGTTAACAATTTTATTCAAAAGTAATCCCCTTAAAGTGCTCTCTCAGTTTTATGTTGATAACTGTTTGATTCAAACAAAAATTCAGTGAAAAAGCAAAGACTGAAGGCAGGTGCAGAAAAGGAATGAACATTCTAGTTGCAGAACTTTCTTGTTTTCCTACAATTTATACTGATGAGATTGTTACCTTTGGACAGAGCAACAATCTTTCGTCTTTATGATAAGCTTAGTTAGCTTAGTTAGCAAAATTCTTAATGACGCCTTCTGTCATCTCATGACTACTTAGATTTTTCTCGTGAGACTCCACACGGGTCATGTTGAGATCTGCTTGACTGAACAATTACGGAAGTAGCTAAGATTAGCTCAAATTCAGCCAGTTTGAGCAAAATGCAACATACACACTGCTGAATGAGATGAGCTGTGTAATTATTTAATACAAATATGAATAAGATATCACATTTGTGTCAGCCTCATGAGGTGGGTCTTTATTGGCTTCAGAAAAATGTAGTAATTGTGGTTAAGGCTAAAGATTATTTAAAAAAGGGTGAGATTTTTTTTTCAGTTGCATGTTTAGAGTAGATGAGTAAATCAAGAACAAAGACAAACCCACAGAAATAGGGGTTTTATTTCAGAAAAATACCTGATTAGATACATAAATAGTGCTTCAGGTAAAGACTGACTCAGATGTAGGCAGGAAGACTCTTCATAATAGATAGGTGTGGGCTGAGTTTGGATGTGTCTTGTGCCTCAAAAAGAATCCTCAAAGCACTCCTGCATCCTTCCACAGTCCAAAACATGCACGTTAGGTTAATTAACGATACCAAATTGATTGTCGGTGTAAAGACTTTATTTCCAATGGCCACATTTGAAGTATTTTTATTCACCTGGGTGCAGTATAGTTGTTTCTAAAGTAAAGTCAAGTAATATAGAAGTATGCCAATATTTAAGGTATCGTTATGTTCCCTACATATAGTTATGTACCCTACATGGTCAGAAATGGAGCAACAAGGCATTTGGGGCCATTCCCGCACTTTGATTCCTCAGTGTATGGATAGGGCCAATTTCACCTCAGTTGATCTGCATTTTTTTAGCCAGTTCAGAAAAATACACGTGTGTTTTTCAAACGACAGTGGCCTGTTTTTACTACACGGCGCAGTGCTTGCCACAGGTTGCAGACAGTCGTTTAAAGGGCTGAATCATGGCTTGGTTGATGTTGGAAGTTTCAATGGTTTTACTGCATCAGATGTGAATGATCCCCCGCCCCCTCTGGGAACAGAAGTTAATCATGGAGGCCGACTCTTCGCTGAGAGATGTTGCTTTCATTTCCGATGCACCTGTGGTGACCTTCATATCCGACCCACATACACACACAAGCATGTTGTGTGCAGTTTCAAGCCTCACTTCGCATGAACGGCTGTGCGGTGGTGGTGATTTTCACCACTTAACTGCAATTAGACTTAGGATTGTCAACAATTAATCAGCTGCACTCCCCTGGAGTTTATATCCACTGACTACTGCTAACAGTATGTCCTTCTTAATTACGCAGTAATCAGCATAAACAAAGTGTTTATTTTTGTGTAATGAACTGTGGCTCCTTGAAAAAAATACACTTCATAAGGCAGTGTGAGAGGTGTTACAGTCACTTTTAAGTCATGGTTGTTAGCAAGAATTTTGTATCTAAGTAAAACAAATCAGTGTGAATTGTGTTTGCCTCTCCAGTGTTTTGTGTCAGATATTTAGACGTTTAGTTATTTAGTTGAAGGCCATTTTAAATATCAGTGTTGGCATTCCCATGACAGTAGATCATTATTTACTCTAATTTTGGATGTCTTTGGTTAGAAGTGTGTAACTGGTGACGTTTCTGCAGCTATAGTGGAGGCAGCTCATGATGCCCAAGACCAACACACGCTAGCCTGTTTCACCTCTCTCCTCTCATTTTCTAAACAATGGCTACTGCTGTCTTTGCGGATAACGACAAAGGATGTTTTGCAGGGCTACAGATGCACAAAAATCACCATCATACAGAGTAAGCTCCATAAAATATGAGGCTTGAATTTCTTTAAAAACATATGTTCGCGAGGTCGGAAGAATGGGTGAAGTGGGGAAATTATCACTACATTCTTTACAAATACCATTTTTTGTGTAGGAAAAGGTACACGCATTGTTTTTGTGTGAGCACACTGTTTATGCCAGCAACCCGTAGAGTTACACATTTTGCTATTTACTTTCATTGCTTTCAATCATAATGTATCAATTTCATTCTCTTGTAGATAAAACTACAAGTGCCTGATAACCTAATCTTGCATTATGTTCCTCAGCTGACAGAGTTAAAACCTCTATGTCACAGGAGAGTAGACTCAAGCAGCAAAGTGAGACAGCTCAGGTGGCAACAGATTTCTCATTGCAACAGAGGTCTCATTAACCCCTCTACGCCAAGCAGGTCATCAACTTGTGACAAGAGGCAGAGAGGCAGAAAGTTATTACTTTTCCCACTTTCTTTTGACACAGCCAGCATACTGGGGATGGGCTGGGATATCGTATCCAACATTAGACAGAATTTCAAAGCCAATTGAAACAAGACCTGAGCTCTGTGATATGTCACTATGAGAAAAAATACAGTGCTGTCTTCTGTGTGGTTCATTCCTTGAAAAATTCCTTGGTATTGGTATTTTTGGCATCAACTAAGATCAGCTATAGTGGAGAACTATAGTGGATTTTATTAGTTCTTGTAGCCTGCCTGTAATGAACCTGTAACAAATTTAACTTTGAAAGTGACTAGTTTAAGTAAGCCTAATAGTGTGCACAGTCAAAAATCCAAACAAGCTAATCAATTTCTTCTCCTTCCCACTCTATAACCTCCAAACTTTTCCGAGCTCACTTTGCTTTGGCAGGAAGTCTTTCTTTCTGTGCCATAGCATTTTCTTTCAATTGCTTCTTCATCATTAATATCTCAAGAGGCATCGTGTTCTGATAAGATGGAACAATTTCTTCCTGTTATAGATAGAAATAGGGATGTTAACTCTCTATGTCAGTTCCCAATGATGAGTCCTAAACCTCTCATGTTTCACATTATGAAAGCGTGCCTGTTTTCTTGGACTGACTACAATGATCTGTAATATCCTTTTAGAATTTTCAATTAGCAGTGCCTCACTTTGCAAATACTGTCTGCACTCACAGGTGGAGTATGTGCCTGCAGCACAATGTGTCTTAGTAATGCTTTTAGCCAGACAATTACCTCAAAACACAGAGCTGTCAGGGGGTTCTCTCTCAGTACACAGTGTTCCAAATCCACCGCAGTAAGTTTCAGGGTTTTTTATTTTTTGTCTTTTCATTTTTTTGGGTGAGTATGAAAATAGAGAGAATGGCTGCCATGAACTATGAGTCATAAATACTGAGGCATAGCAACAGTCCATCCTCTGGTCTTAGCTGAGAAGTATCTACTTAACAAAGTTTGTAGATGTGCTGCAGAACAGGGCTTCTGTTGGCCTCGGTGGACTAGTTCACAGATGTTATGCAGAAAGATGTAGTGATTTGCTATATTTTGAACATGATTCTGAATCCCCTCTGTATTCTGACTTTTGTTGCCCATGTTCTTGTCTGATCCAAAGATTCTGAAACAAAAATACAGGAAGCTACAGTTTAGAATAGTCTGGAACGATAACTCACAGCAACCAGGGTTTGGGAATGTTAATGTTTTGGGAATTAGAAGGATATACAAAACTAGCGTGACATGTTTGTAGTGCTTCATAAATACCAGTGTCAGGCAAGCACAGTCTCTTTCCAAGGTGTATACTAGCTGCTGTCACAATGATTCCATGGAGTCATGCCAGCCAGTTGATTTGTACAAATAAATTGTTACAACATGTTATTTGTACTTTTCTGTTTGTGTATAGACAATTGCAGATTTTTGTGGGCCGGCTTTGGTTCCTTTGAATAGCTCCTACATAATGCACAAAGATGCGATTGAAATGGATCTTTTAATGTAACTCTGCTTTTTCAGAATGTAGCAAATTTCCATTACGACTGAAATCATTTGATAGTAATCACATACAATCCCCTACCTCAACCAGTTCCTTAACTTTTCAAACTTGAGCCAAACTGATATAGATGGGATATCAGATGGTCATGAGAATCTTTATTGTGGATTTCAGCCCAGTTTCATAGTAAAACACAATGTAGGCATACAACAAAAATCCCTTTATGAATACAGAAGGACACGAATTATACATTTTTCACACAATCCCATGATGGAAGGTGTAAAAGCTACGTTGCACCTCTGTGGAAAATATTGCATTTTTTTCTACGTGATGATATTCACATTCGATGTCTTGCTGCTATGTCTCCCAAGTTGAGGACATTCGTGCTCAGTGTCTTGCAGCATTCATCATCAAATCCACTTTCCCCATCTTGGTACATGTTTGACATTGATGATTTGGCCTGAAATACTTGTAAGGAAGGGAGAGCAGAAGATGCTAATCCTCAGACTTTCATCCAACACATCGCAAGTACAAGACTCATTCCTGCTTCCCTCTTTCTCATGAATGGTTAGAGTTACAAATAAGATACATCATTTTGTTTAGATGTTTCAAAATACATGCTTAGGGTTAGAAAATATACATAATTAGGTAATATACTGTAATATATTATTGTAATATATATAATGCTGATATATGGAACCATTAAATGATTGTTATTACTGTCATGTCAGATGGACGCTGCTCTACAGAAAACAACAGCCAGGGGATGATTTTACAACTCAAAATTTGCAGCCACGGACTATTACTCTACTACAGTTTTGGTGATGTATAGATGTACCAAATACATCTTTTTATGGTGAGACTGGGCTTCATCCTCCTGCCTCCAAATTCTTTTTTTTTTAGCCTTTTTTTATATCTTGGATCCAGAAAACAACAGATTTGTGACAGTATCACAAACTACTGTTAGACTATGTTGAATGTCTTGTAACGTATTTGTAACGGCAGTGACAGATAGTGGCTTTTTGATGGTCAGGACACTGTGTGACTTATTTAGGAAGGAATGTCAGACAGCCTTAGTTTCCCTAACTTCTTGGACGATTTTCGAGAATAGCCCACATGCCTCTATGTATATTGACAGAGAATATTAACAATCAGCAAAGCTGCTCACTGCATCCATGAGTAAACTGTTTACAGAGCTGAAGTTCCTCTATAGTGCAAAAAGGCACTGACAGTTGAGGAAAGGCCTTGATCAGTGAAGCGTCAGCCTTGCACTCTGTCAGTCCATCAGCTTCCCAGCAAAGCCTTGCTCTACATTCATTATTAATCACAGACTTACACTGGGGTTCGCCTCTAACAATGTGGATTGAAGGGAGACAAGCCATATTCCAAATACTCTCATATTCCAAATCTAACCCGATTTATTTACACTGGTCTTGTCTCAGACAATTGCATATTTTATTAGTCTCTATAATTCACAGTAGATGAGGTATCAGGCACTGATATAAGGTACAAATATTGTAGGAGAGTTCTGTGCTTATCACTTTCAGATAACAGTGGCGGTATCAGCAGCAGTGGTGACAACTGTCCACATGTTTCACAGAGTCAAGACCGGTGTAAATAAATCGGATTAGATGAGAGTATTTGGAATATGAAATTCTATCCAGTGGAGGCATGTTAGTTGTTTTTCTTTTGCCTTTTTTTTTCTAATCCCTTCATTTACCCTCAAAAGTGCTTTAATGACCACACGCCTGTGACAGTATGTTGTTATCCACATTTACTCAGAATTGCCAGTGCAAGTCTTTGTAGCATTTAGACCTCCAATACTTAAGCAATGTGTCAGTGCTGTATCAAAATGGGCCATTTACCAATCCCTCTTTAGTCGCAGAAGCCCTCAGCTGCCACCCGAATAATCACAGTTTCCTGCTATTAACCTCCGGTCAGCTCCACAGGATCAGGTGGGAAGTTAAGCAGTATTAGCTGAGGGCGCCAGACGCATCATTTATTCATTTATCATCACTGACCATCAATCTTCTCATTTCCAAACCAGCTTGCTGCGTTGCTGACCTGCCACTTAAAAAAGCATTGCTTCCCTTTAACTTGAAATTAAATTCGTATTAATCAGTTGTACTGTGAGCTGTAGCTTTGTATTGATATAATCTCCATTCAGGAACGATGTAGGGCTTCCTCACCAATCCAGAGAGAGAAGCAGATAATAAATGCAGCTGGGCTTAGCTTCACCTTTGATGTTTGTACCACAAATCCAAGGTGCTCACAGCCTATCTGTCCTTGAAGAGAACACACCCAGGAATCCCTAGAGAAATGGAGATATCCTAATCCCAGATACAGCTAAAACAGAGTTGACTTATCATAATTCTTTTTTTCCCGAACTCACTGAGGGTCTTCTAATAATAGATAATGAAACATTTTGTGGCTCCCATATTCGCAGATATAATTTTGCTAAGAGTTAGAGTGGCTTCTGCATATTCTTAACATGATCAGAGCAGTTGTTCATCATTTGGAATTCAAACACGAATGCGGTCTTAATGTAGTTATGGAAAAGCCAAAAATGATTTGAAAAAAATTGCGTTTTTAAAAGAACCTAAAAAACGTATTATGTTCTTTCACAATTCGCCTACTTCACAGACAAATAGCTCTTTTAGAAAAGAATTTTTCAGAAAGTACCTTAAAAGAACCTCGGTTCCCTCTATGCACCCCAGCTGATATGTGAGATGAACTGCTGATGAACTCAAATTGGGTATTTATTTTCATTTCAAATCAATATCAAGAGCCAGGAGTTTCTTCAAGTATGAGGAAATGTTTAAGCTGCTATTACAACATACTAAAACTAAAGTGCGAATAAATGTTGTCCTACAAGGAAGTGTGAATAGGAGCATTGGATGTCATCATAAGTGACATCTTCAAGGGGGCAGTCAATCCAACAGTTCAGCTGCCAGGCTTTTGCTTCCTCGGCCATCAAAGAGAGCAGAGTTGGTGTGCAGAATGACTCATCCCATGGCATGAGGCATCAAAACCAATTTACACTGCAGTATCTGACAGTGGCATTTATCTTTCTTTGTGCTTGTGATGTATATATTTTTCAGGTTCTACAGAGTGAATATTAAGGTCAGGCAGATAAACTGGTTTCTTTAAAGTATTGAGTAAGTGTTCCCTCATTAGTGAGCCCAATATTGACTGGTCTACCTTCTGTCTCCTGTATTTAGGAATGTACTGATCTATAGTCGAGTTCTTAATGCAGGATTCCTTGCCTGAAGCTGTTCCTCTTAATGTCACAACAGTAATAGGGTTTTTTTAAATCACTTTTTACAATGTAATTTCACACAACAACAGTTGGTACATTAGATTTTCTTTGAGGATATTAGTGCTTTGAGTAAAATTCAATGAATGCTTTGATTTTGGACACCAGCACAGTTTTTGTTTACTGCTATCATTGCATGAAAATGTGTGGCAAGCACCTTTCTCAGTGGAGGAATTCTAAAGGAGGGGTTGCTCTACAGCAAAGACATGTCTGCTGTATAAGGGATCAGTTCCACACAGGTATATTTTGTGGCTAGACCTTATTGAAGTTTCAGTGTAAAACATTTTAGGAGATCTGTTGGTAGAAATCCGTCTATCAATTTTCTATACCAGCTTAATCCAATTCAGGGATGTGGGAGGCATTGGGTGAGAGGCGGTGTACACCCTGGACAGGTCACCTGTTGGCAGAAATACATTGTGACATTCAGAAGTATGTTAATATTGTGGGTATGCAGTTGGTTGCGGTATGAAACTTCATCACTGGATATCACTAAATCCTGCATACTGCACCTTTTAAATCTTTAGAATCTATTCCAATATTAACCATTAAGTAGTGGAGGGTGTCCAAGGTGAAATGATCCCTCTTCTAGAGCCCCCTCTTATTTTCATTTACAGTTTTATTTGTAGGATTCATTAGTATAGGATTACATAAAGTTTTAAGAACATTTTTTTTTCAAAGAATTATACATTTCTATTCTGAACACTCCATTTTCTACCCTTTTGGAGCCCTCGTCCTGCCAAACCAGTCACGAACAGGCTTCATCCAAACGTATTGGATAGTGGTGTCATTAAATAAGGAAGAAAGCAAAGACAACAACTGGAAACACTTGAGGTTTCTCAGTAGTGGTGTCCTCTGTGGGTGAGGATAACTCCCTTTGTAGTGGACTTTGGGCTTAATTTAAATCTACTGACCCTTTATGTGCATAAAAAGCTATATATTGCAGTGAAGGAATGGGGGAAAAAAAATCATGAAAACACACTATGGCTCCTTTAATTCCTTGCTGCCACACTTTTGCTGAGCTCTAATACAAACATTTCCATGACTCCAAATGAGATGACTTCAATCATGGCAGAAGCAAGTTTAATTCATGAGGTTTCAAATGCGGGATCACATAGGCTATGTGCCCACGACAACGCTCTGAAGCATAAACGCAGATGTCCGTTTTTTTCCTCCACAATTTATCTGCGTTCTCACGAGCGCTTGGGGGTGGATATCTGTCTATCCATGGGAACAGGGAAAACGTATAAAACTCATAGTTTGCCGATGTAGAATGCACGCCCCGGACGTAGGTGGCAGTAGCAACAATACCTTTGGTATTGTTATATGAGTTATATTGTTATATATTAATAAATATGAGAAATGCCTGTTTTGTGGCTACTTCCTCCGCGTCAGTTGGAAGAAAATGGCGAAGCGCGGCAGCAACAACAGTACGCCTTCAAACTTTGTTTGGACAGATGATGAGGTCCAGTTGCTCCTGAACACGACACTGAACTACAAAGCCAGGAAGGCAGTGGATAATGTGGATTGGGAGAGTGTCCAAAATAAATATAGTGAGATATGGGAGTCGTTCATGGAGAACTACCCACTTAACGTGTGCAAAAAACGCACTTCTGCGTTTTGAACTGTTCCTACGGCGACGAGAGGTTGGATCGTTTTCAAGATCTCCACTCTGGAGGGCGTTTGCGTTTTCTCCGTTTTGAACTCCTTAAAACGCTGTCGCCATGTGCAAGATAGGCACATCTGTCGAAATGTTCTGCGTTTATCTGTCGTTACCGTTGTCGTGGGCACGTAGCCATAGATTAAAGAAATGTTGCTGCAAGCGCTAATGCCATCCATTTGTTACATTTTTGTAATATCAGTTCCGAGTCATAAAGGATAACCAACAGCACTGAAATACTGAATTTTTTTTATTTTTTGTATAACTATTGAAATGTTTTAACAGACAGTCATAATTGCTGCTGACTGGCTGAAGTGCATTGATGGACATCCAGTTATTAATGTCTTCAAGGCAGTTTATGAGAGTTGCAAGAATGATAATAATGCCTCTTGTTGTGGGTACGTTTAGAAGGGTGTCATCTGCAAATAATTAAAAATCATTATCACAGTTGCAAACATTGGCCAGAAGGGGAAAACGTCCAAGCAAATGAAGGGGTCTAAGAGATCCTGCCAGTGTTTGTAAGATTAGAGGAGTGAACCCAAAGGAACTGTGCTTTAGATCGTATATATACATCTGTATATTACACAAGAGCCTCGTATTAACCATACAGTGTCAGTGTGTTGGCTGAATATTTATTTCCAATTTTTTAATTTTTTTTAATCCACAGATCTTCCCTTGCGGACAATACAAACGACTGGACTCCAACAGATCTACTCCTGTCCTCAGCCTACTTGTGGTTTGACAGCACTCTCATCAAAGGTACCACCATTTTCCTCTCTACACCTCCTGCCTGCTTTTATCACTTTGTTCAGTTCATCACTGCAATAATTATATTTTCTTACTGCCTTTCTCTTTGCTTGCAAATCCAAGTGTTCACTGCTATCTCTCTCCGCGAGAGCTTCAACATATTGCCCCCCCCCCCCCCCAAGACATCCAGAGGTTTTTTTTTCTTCCAGGAAGTGTGCTCTAATTTCAATAATTCACACCGATGAATCAGCTGAGGTAAAGCTATTTTGTGCTCTTCATGGATTTCAGTGTGCTTTAGAGCAGAACGGGAGAAGACGTTTGTTCTGGTCCAGTATTTCTAAAGATGGACTCAGCTGTGTAATTGAATGTTTGAAGTCTGTCACCTGTAGTTAGATACAACCTGAGACACTTAATTGCAATTTAGATGTCTCATGTGCTGGCAAGGAATTTGCTTGAAAACTTTCCTTAAGAAGTAGGACACAGGGTACGTGAGAGATAATTGAAATACTTATGTTTTTGACAATAATTTTGTGCTTTTAAAGGTGCTCAAAAGAACTTTGCAATTGCTTTCATGATTTTGCTTCGCCTAACAACTGAAAATCAGCTCTTTTTTCATAATTACCTGTACTTCCTTCTGAAGCCTGACCTCCTTATAGAAAGGTCTGCTGAAACCTGTTTTAATATCTTGCTGTGGTACCTGTTCAGGAATTTGTGTAAAACATCATTTGTGTAAAACTTCTATTTGAAATGTATTAACATTTCAAATAGAAGAAAAACTAAAACATCTGTTGTAGACCTTTGTGTAACAAATTTCTTGTATGGAAAAATACAAGAATTCTTGTTTTGATTGGCTTCCGTGTTGATTTTACGGACCTAACAAGGACATCCATTTGCATGTGTAAGTACAGTATTTTGTGTTGCCCATGCATGTGTTTGCTAGTGTTTTCCATCCTGAATACCCACACATAGTAAGGCGGTTCAAACACAAATGATGAAACAAATATGGATGGTAAACAACAGCTGAAGTTCTTTTCCTCTAGCTGTGAAAATGATCAGCTATGGACTCAACGCACCTCATTAAGCTGTGCTTCTCCTGGCATCACTCCCTACACTGCCCCTCTGGCATTAACACTCGCTTTAGTGTGTTACTGAAAGCAACAACAAGAATCCCAAATTGGAGGAGAATCAGTGTTTGTGACAATGTATTTATTTTTTCCCTTATTATATTTCAAACAATTATTATATTTGCCTTTGCTATTTAGAAAAATATATCTTTGGGGAAAATGGCAATCATCTTCCAGTAACTGTTCATAACGTGCGAATGATCAGATTTTTAAATCTATATTATGGAATGTTAAAACACTTTTTTTTTAAAGTTATGTAATTTATGAAACTAGCATCCGCTGCAATCGTTGATTGTGAAATTGTGGGCCGATACCATTTCAGATGTTGAAAATAAGAATTTGGCTAATTGTCGATACTGGTTGTTTTTGCCATTTTCTTTCTCCTTTAATTTCAGTGTAACAGTAAAGTAGGCATCGTGAAAAATTACAGAACAGTTAGTATTTCAGCTCGTCATCACATTAACTTTGAATGGGCACCAGTTCTTTCATACAAGGGTATTAACCAACTTTAATTGACCTTTCCCATTAGGAAAGCCCTTTTTGTTAAAAAAAAAAAGCAGTTTCAAAAGTGCCTTTAGTCTAAAGAAAATGCTTATGTGAAAACAAATAACTCGTTATGGAATTAGCCTGCCACTTTTGGATATTTGCCGAATCTGCAGCTGAAGGCTAATCCTGTCAGTTTCAGTGCAGAGTCAATGCAGTATCAGCTAAACATTGGCCACAACCATCGGTTTATGTCATACTTTTCGCCGATAGGCCATTCAACAAGCTGAATATCGGCTGATACCGATGTTGGGATGATATATCTGTGCATCCCTGGTTTAGATTCATTCAATCATTCAACTGTCATTGTCAATAAGAGTGTTGACTTATTGGACAGCTTGGTGAAGGTGAAAAATCTCTTAAATATTTGAGTTACACATCCACACACCCACACACACACACACAAGCGGAGGAGGAGCAGGTGTTTTTAAGCACCCAATTTTTCCACTGTGAGCTACAACCTCACTTGGGCATCAGATGGGTTTAGGAAAGAAATTAATTTGAGCTGCCTCTGGAAAGGTGGAAATTGGTGAGCAGGACCTTACCAACCACTTAGTCCCTAATCAGGTAAATGTTTCTATATTCCTAACATGGTGTCAGGCACAGTCAATTACCCTCATCTTTTATCTCCCAATCTCTTCTCCTGTCCCCTTCATAACTTCCTTTCTATCCACCCTCCCCATCTAAACAAACTCCTCACGATATGCTTATTCCACTCTGGGCACCCCCTTTATAGCTACTGATCTCAGTTCTCTGGTTCGATACTTGATTAGACATACAAGAAATTGACAAAGCGAAAGATTTACATTTGGGGAATGTGCTAATTCACGTAAATTCCTGAGAGCTGATGAGAATAGCTTGGCTATCTAGATATGAAGTTATGGCCAGACACAGCCGCCAGTTATCTTAGCTTAGCCTAAACACAGGGATAGGCAGCTGGGCTCTGTCTCAAAGTAACACTGGGAAGATGTCAAGATGTTATACAGTATTTGTTTTTAATTTATGTTATTGTTTGGCATGCAACCACCTGTACAAACACAAGTGGTGTTTTTTCCCCTTTGGTTTTTGCATGGATTTAAAACTGTTAGCAATAGCATAGTGACTTTAGAGTGATATCAATCCACCTCTTGGCAAAGAAAAATAAGTGAAATATTTGCTTACAGATCTGGACATGAAGATGTACGATGCTCCTTTTACTGGGCCCTTAACTGACTGTTATTAAACTAAAAAAAAATATTCAAAGTATGAGGAGTTTAACACTCAGAGGAATGTCAAGCTCTTTTTACAGATGTACTTGGCATCTTTCCACATGGTGGTTTCAAATGGCAGACAGAGCTACGTGCTGAAATATAACATCAGCCACTATAAATCCTATTGAATGTCAGCCAGCAGTACTGCCATACCAAGTGATCTGATTTGCTTTTTGCCAAAGAAACAGGAGAAGCACACTTATTGTTGACTATTCCAGCCTGCTCTGGTCAAAGTGCTTGCTTGCTGCTTACAGCATGCCATTTTTTAAACACAACATTTGGTACTGGGAAATTAAGTTGGCTTATTTGGCTACCTTTGGCTACCTGAGGAAGAACAGGCCGAGGGACACAGCACAGCGTCTTGTCTTTGGGAGATTTGTTTTAGGCAAGTCCAACAGACCTAATGAATGAGGTGCCTGAGATTTATTACCAGATTTTTCAGCAAGCCTTTGAGGTGAGTGATTGCTGTGACTCGTGTACCAATCCACACTCAAAACTGGGGTTGTGTTTTTATTTTTTACGACTGGGCTATTTTTGGAGCTCGTGGTTTGTGCTGAAGTGTTTTGCTGCATTGGAAAATTCTTGCAACAGCACAAATGAAGCATCAACTCCACACATAGATTATGAGTCTGTTTTTCTTTTTAAATTAAAGATGTTTACGCCTTAAGAGCGCTCAAATGTAACCCGTGTGTCTTTGTGAAATTAATTAAAGATTTTTCCACTTTTTTTTTATCTCTTTCATTAATTATCATCTCCTTCGTGCTTAAAGTTCTTGTAGTGGTGTTCAAAGATGACAACGCTGCCCTTGGAGTTATACTTTTATCTGCTTCCGCCACATATAGTTGGGAGTAACTGGGGTATGTGTAAATGAGGATGGGGTTAAACGTGCAGACAGTGGCTATTTTTTTATCCCCTCTGACCAAGGCCATTAGCAAACATCTGCTGAACAAAAGCGGTAAAAAAAGAAAAAAAAGGAGAATTCTTCAGATACTCCTCCCTTTGCATTCTAGAGCTATTTTAAGCAAGGCCAGAAGGTGGTGTTTAATGATAAGCTGTGGGGTGTAGCTGACATGCTTGCCATATTATTCCCCTTATGACTCAGGAAGTAACGGCTATGTTGCCCCACCAACCCTCTAGGGGTGTGAATCATTAGAGCCTGTCTTCAAGTGTGTCCAATCAACATGGGTTTTGAAACTCTATTGGTGTCACTTATCTCAAGTAGCGGATAACTTTCAAAATAGACAAGGGTGCTATTTTTGCTGTAGTCAGTGCTGAGCACTGCTTCCATTTTGAAACAAGGTTGCCAGCTGCTGACTGTAAATACGTAGCGGCCAGAAATGAGATTGTGAGTACAAGAAAGTTAAAGAAATATTGAGAAAGTAAAACAAAATGAACCTTTTACTTTCATTCACACTGATGTAGAGTTTAACTTTTGAAACACAGGCTTCTTGGAACATACCGCTTCGAGTGGAAGAGTCAGACAAGATAAATAAATGATCAGCGTGCAACAAACATCAAAGAGGCATTGTGAGCTTCAAAGGGAATGAAGGCTTCACACTCACCAGATCCTATAGTAAAGAATTATTTATTTTTTTTGTGTGCACACACTTAGACACACATACGGTTTACTCTATTTCCATAATTCGATATGTTTAAAATTCTAATGGCTGCACCCGCATTGATCATCCCTGCAGTGCCAAACCACCCATCTGCAATATTTGTTTCAGGGACATGATCGGTGAGAAAATGTCCAGTGTGCTTTGATATAAAGTGCCTCCTGGCTAAACTGTCATTTCTTGGCTTTTGTGAAGTCCCTCCACATTAAACGTCCTTGCGCTGTATCTTTGAAAGTGTTGCTTCTAAACGGATTGTTTACAGATTCAATTATTTGTAAGTAAGATATGTCTTGATTGTTCTACAATTTATGTTCTCAATAGTTAATTCCACCAATTCCATCGGTAGGGACTTTATGTATAGAGGCTAAATGTCAGCTGGAGGGTGGAATATAAGTGATATTTCTGCTATAAACTGTGTTATTCCATCATAGATTTCTGCATGATTATTAGCTTTTCATAAAAAAGTAGCCGTGACACTGTAGCAAGCATGTACAGATATTCTAAACGAAAATAATGTGTTGGTCATGACAAAATATTGTCACAGAAAATAGAACACACTCCAGAATGTTGCAGTTATCTAATATAGGCTTTTGATCTGTTACTATGTTTGCACATGATCTAATAATGAAGGACCCTTAAAGAAGCTTTCATCAAATCTGTTGTTGATGTTCCAGTCTTAAGATGAACATGCAGGTTGTTGCTTATAATATCAAATTTTTAACTTTTCTCTCGCATTTTCTCTTTTGTCTTCCCTTTGTTTTTTTTCTTTCCCCTTCTTTCCCAGCTCTCCATTCTTCTTCTTCTTTCATCCCTTTGCTTCTGTTGGGAGTGGGGGATGACTGTTTTCTAACACTTTTCTGAGCCTGCTTATCTACTTGGTCTGTATTGTTGCAGATTTGTATTTCCACCCCCATTCATCATTGTGCCCTTGATATCATGCCATCATCAGTTATGGATATCAGGCTTTATGAAAAGCAGTGCGTGGTGTGTCTGATACCAGGCCCGGGTGTCCGTATGGGTGGCTGTGGGAATCTTGCATGTGTTGGATTTGTGCCTGCAACAGTGCTGCTGTGTCAGAATGCATTATGGCTCTGTGCATGACTTTATCCAATGATGGCGTTGCTCCTCCATGCTGGCTATGATTGTTCATTTGGTGGGGTAACAGCATTTGTTTTCACCTTGTGGATGTCCAAAAACAGGAATCTTTGTTTTAGTGAGTCTGCACTGTGCTGTTTCATTCCCTTTGTTGTTTTTAGAATATGTGGATTATGTTTTCACTTTGCTATGCTGATGTTTGAGCAAAAACTTTACTGAAAGTCCATCTGCAGTGCCAGGATTGGATTAATTATGTGAAAGGCTCAAACTCCTGAAAACAAAAACATAATTGGCACCCAGCTGAGAATCCTCATTCAAGTGTTTGCCATGCTTGACTTGAGAATCAGACTTCCCTCTATAATCACCTTTTGTGGGAAGAGTTCAATTATGTTCCCCCAGGGATTTGGCACTACAAACTGCAGCCAGTCAAACAGACTCTCTGAACTATCCCCTTTGCTAACCTGTCAGCAATTGCAGTTTCTCTGTTTTTATATATCATGTTGGTCTTTTATTCATAACACTTACTTTAAACATCTGCTGCGTGCCATCTTGGCCAGTAAATCATTTCTTGTGTTTGACTTAAACATGAGGCATTCGTCAGCCTGTTTAGGCCACTCATCAGGCCTGTTGGGTCAGGGTGTCTTTATTGACCTGGTGCCCCTCCCTCCCCCTTCTCTTCCTCCCCTTCCTGTATTGGAAGATCTGTACAACTTCATCCCACACTGGACATGGAGGACTATGATGTTCGCTCAGCTGCCAGCATCCTGGCTTCAGTGAAAGAGCAGGAGGCGCGTTTTGAGCAGCTGACCCGAGCCATTGAGGAGGAGCGTCGCAACGTTAACCTGCAGCTTGAGCGTGCCAATGTGCCTCCCAACCCCCCCACCAGCCAACCGCTAGCATGGCAGCAAGTGGTGATGCAGGTAAATGATGTCAGCAAGCTGGCCGACCCCCCACTTGAGTTTTTCAACCACCATCTTGTGCTACCATGTGTCACCCTCCCTGCTTATCTTTCGACAGTGACATTCGCTTCTCCTGCTCCCTCCTTGCATTCGAGCAAGCCCATTTCATTGCCATGTTTGCTTACGGTCATTACTTTTCATTGGTGGGATTCTATAATCTCTGTTTAATTTTCCTATGAATGATTTGGGACACTTGTTCCAATTGTCTGAACCCGCTGTCCTAGATCTTGTGCAATAATCTGCTCTGTGGTGACTCATGTTTAAAAGCCAGCTGATGAGATTCAACCTCTCATTCAGTCTTCCTTTGCCTTCTCCTTTTACGCCTTCTCGTTTCATCTCCGTTCGCCCACTGCTCTCAGAAATTGTCTGGTGGTGCTGCTTATTGCATGTGGCCTTTAGGCCAGCTCATGCAAGTGTCTGGTGGACATTAAAACCTTGGCCAGGGCTTCCATCTGAACTGCCTTAATTTGTAGAAGCAGGACATGTAATATGTAGAAATGAAACAGCAATGATTTCCTAGATAGATAAGCACTCTTCAACAAGCAAGTTGATGAATATACTTAAAACTGTCTGCTAATAAATCCCATAATTTTTCAATTTTGGTTATTATCAGTCTTTGAAAGTTGGACTTTGCAGGTGTTTTTATCCTGCTATGCTCACATGGCACTTTCCCCTGTTTTTTTTACTTTTAATTATGTTCACCTCTTTGAAGAAACCCTTTTAACTTTACTCATGTTTTGCAAACAGCACAACTTAGGTTGTGCTTAGGTACACTACATTTAATCACGGTAAATGAGGCAGTCTCATGTATTATTGATAAAGCAAGGCTTGCAGAGATCCAACATTTGCTTGTGCTTGTATTTGTCTGCACCCAGTTAATTTTTAAAGGACTTGCTGCCACTTTGGTATTATGAAAGGAAAATCAAGAGGATACTTGGAATGTAAAGCTGAAAGTGTAAAGTTTATAGCCCCTCATCCACCATGAAGGCAGTTTACTGCTTTTGGATGTCCGTATTTAAGAAAGAAAGGACAGAAGATAAAGTTAATGGTATGATTGGGCAATGTCGACTAATCTGGCATATAGTGCTGTCTGCATTGAAGCATGCAGTGGATAATTTCATTAACCCCTCTCGTAGCTAATAAGTACATAATTACAAATGTTTGCTGTCTTTCAACCGCAATACTAAACCTGCAGTAACACACTTTGTGCTGTCTAAAGAGACACTTAAACATGTATTTACACATATAGCTAACCTTTTATTAGCTTATCTACTGTTTGCTACAGTAAGGAAACAGTCTTTTTTTCCTCCTACTTGTCTGTCATATTGGTGTTTTCAGTCATGCTCTGAGTCTTTACACTTTACATATTTTCAAACAACGTCTGATCAGCAGCAGCTCTGTGGACGGCCCATTCTCACCAGAAAAAAAGTGTAATAGGTGCATATGTCCATATCTCCACAGTGTAGCAATGCCACTATCAATGGTTAGAAATTAGATGGTAATGTATTCCTAGGCTTGTGTTATGCGTAGGGCAGCCTCCATATGACAAGAGGGGAACTGTAATTGATGAATAAAATATGTAACCTCCTAGTCATGTTGAATGTTGTAACCCTAACCCTACATTTTTTAACCTCTAACCTTAATCCCATAAGGTAACAAAAATCAAAGAATTGTTAAAACTGTTCGGCAAATTAACAGTAAAATATACACTGCCAAGTAGTGAGACATCAACCATCTATGTCATGATGGATGTAATGAGACACTAAATGTCCATGTCATCACATAGAGTAGCAAGATAGTGAATGTCATCATCGTCATCTTGTGAGATGTGCGCTGTGCCTCATTTCAAAAGGAAAATGAGTCAGGGAAATATGGTCATTGTACAAAACAGTGGACCACCGACTGTACATTAAACTTTAACAAATTTAGCAAAGCTGCTAACATAAAATCTCCCTTTCCCTCCACATCGCACATCATGCAATTGTGACCATGGGGACGAGACATTGGGGATCGGGAGTAAAACAATTAGGATCATCCTTGGGATGCACGTCAGCCATCTATGAACAATGATGGCATCATCTGTTAGCCAAACCAATGTGCTTGTCATGACATATTCTCTAACGAAAAGATCCTATTTAGAAATCCTTCAACCCTTTGTAAACTAGGGTGTCAGTTTTCAGTAATTAGGTATCATTCATGTAATATTGCCTCATTTTACATCCCTTTGAAATGTCATGTCATTACCAGGAATTGAATATCTAAATACCAAAGCAGTTTGGATGTATGGTGGGAGGGTGGAAGGGGGTGTTGAGAACCTTTATGTCTGTGCATGCCACAAGACCCACCACACTCATAATGAGGTTTTATGAAGTATAAAGAATGCATAAGGTTGTTCTCTTTATCTCTGTCTTATCCTCTCTCAGCTTCCCCACACACTCACCCACAATCCTCAGACTGCATGATGGATTAAGATAGAGCATGGATCAGTAACCGAAGGCTTAGATTCCCAACCACAGGGCCAGACTCAATTAGGTTTGCCATTATTTAAAGTTTAGGTCATGGAAGAAAAAGTGGACCGAGTCGTTAATGAAATTAGATGAAAGTAGACAACTAATGAGTGCGATAAGATACTGATCTGGATAGCGCTCTGCTACAGGGCACTCACCTCTGAACAGACCAGGTCTTAACATCACTGGGCAGCTAACACTTTTATCTGCTTTTATCATTATTATCAGCTCATTAACGCAGGCGGCTGAGCTGAGCGTTTAGAAAATATATGTGAGCTAATTTATCTTCAGCTCATGCAGATAGCTAGATTTAAACATATCAGCCCCACACTTTATGTTTAGTTATGTTTTAGTGCATGGAGGTGCTCAGCTTTGTTTAGTTTGTTTGTTTGTTTTTTCTTAAAAGTACAGCTCTATACAGGAGCCCCATGATTCATGAACCACACTGGGATGTTTTGATAGTGACACTATGTGTGAAAATATAGCAGTTATTTTTTTTTAAGACAAAACCATTTGTAACTTTTGTTGATGTTACGTTTGGTGCCAAATATTTCGCCAATCATCCATGTAAAGTAACTGGTAGTAAATGTATGTAACATTTAATACCAGTCAAAAAGTTTGGAAAAGCCTACTCATTAGAAATTGTACACCTATATACTGGCCCTTTTTCTTACAACTTTCTAATCCTTATTCACTTCACCATAACAGTTGACACCAATGAAGAGAATTGAATTGTTAATGCTGTGCCATCTTGGGAGAAAAATCATAACAATGCTGTCTAACTACATTAGCTTATCCGATGAAATTATCAATAGAATTAGTGACACGGACCAAGGAGCTTTAGAATCTCCATCTATCAACAAGCCCTCATATGTGCTCACTCACATGGTAAGATCATACCCTTTCTTCATTTTATATCATGTTTGCCAGGGGTAATTGATTTTAGCTGGTGGGAGTATTATCAGTGAGGCTCTGAAAGGTCAAGTGGTGAATGGTGACAGTTCTATGTGTGGAGACAGACAGACAGCACTCAGTAAACTATGTCTGTCTGGAGCTAAGGGAGAAGTGACCTCATTCCATATACACCAGACAGCTAATCTATTAGCCCTCGGCTTCTGCTCAGAAAATGCATAGATTCCATCTCGAGGTACATACAGTTCATTGAAAGGGAAACTTGGGATGATTTCTTGCATGGTGGATGTCATAAATGCAGGTGTTTGATATTGAGATGTTATATCCAGTGGGTCGCTAGTATTACTTAGGCATATTATGCCTTTGTGCAAATGTTGTGGGAAGTTTTCAAAGGCTATGAGCTTTAGAAAAAGAGAACAGTGCAGCCTTTGATCTGTGCTGCTGTCTGTGCTGAAGATACAGGCCCTGGCCCTGCGATGGCACCACAGCACTCAACTGACAATCGCTCCAGCCTCCCTCCACCCACCTTCATCCGCACAACCCACAGCCTCCTAGCCCCCTAGCCCTGTCTAGGCACAATGGATACAAAGGGCTGAGGGTGCTATAGCGACAGAAGATCTATCCTTCCAGTGGCTGGGCCCGGGAGCCCCTGTACCCTTGTAAATCACCTGCCTAACAATGAGCCTTAGTTTACCCCCTCTGTCTACTCCTGTCTTCTTCCGTCACTGTGGCATCAACAACCTTCTTGCCTTCTATAATCTCCCTAATTACCTTGTTATGAAAGTGTTCCTTTTGTTGATTTTTGTATACCTCATTGTTCCTGTATCCCTCAAACAACACTTTCCCCTCATTATGGAGCAGCCAGCAAAAAAGTCACACCAAAATTTGCTTGCTGCTTGTTTTCCTTGGTTCTATGTGTTACATCCAATTATGTCTCACCATTGTTCAAGATTACTTGGTCTACTTTTTATTCTCCTGCACTTCTACTGAACAGTCTTTAACAGCTAAAGTGTCTGCGCGTATAATGTCTTCAAAAAACCAGTGAAGACAACTATAAATGAGACAAAACTGAGCAGCATCACCATTGTGCAGGTGGATATGTTGATGGTAGTGTTTCGTTAAAGCAGTGGTTCTCAAAGTCTCTTTTTTTTCCTTCAAAAAATAAAAATGAAGCAAATACTCCAAAGCTTTTTTCTGATATGCACCACTGGTCAGAATATGACACTGGAGTGAATATATATGTCCCAATCAGTTGGAACGCACAGCTGCCTGGTACACATGTCTCGAGAATTCACAAGTTCTGAGTGTGAATTTGTATGACTTTTCTATACGAACAACTGGGGGTAAAGAAGAAGTGTTGAAACTGATAAATGACAACATTTGAGAAGCTCTGTAAGGACCGATGACAAAATCGTAGGATGAACTGAAGTAATTCCTGAAGACATACTGTATGACTTAAGAAGAAGAATCTGGGCTACCTAAGTGCTGCTTCTTCCCAATGTAGGTTGCATGTGCTATTAATGTTCTAAATATTGAGTAAATATTCAATATTCCACCTTTTCCCTATTAATAGTTGAATTTGGGGCAAATTCCTCAAAGTCCTTTTTTGTGTCTAATCTCTGAATACAGGGCTGACATAGAAGAACAGGGATTTTTACTCAGGGTTGAGGTTGTACATATTACTCTTGTTCCAATAAAAAGACGGAGAAATATTTTTGAAGGTGAGGGCAGAGGAAAAGCTTTTTGTGCTGTTGGCTATTTATATTCCTCTGGGGTGGCCCAAACCCTCATCCTTCAGATCAGCCTGGGTGTCGGTGGACTTAATGCCTGTCCTGGTGCACCTCCCTGCCATTTGATCATGATTCATTAAACCATTATACTCACTAAAAGCACAAAGAGGGGTATCCAAAAACTTCTTGCATTTCCTTTAGCACACATCCTCTCTGTGTACCCATGTAGATGAACAGACAGGCTAAATATCTAAAGGGCCTTGCCTAAGTTTAAAGTTTAACATGGAAGTCTACTTATGTGCTTGAAGATAACTATGGTACTCTAAACACGCAGTTGGGTTTTGCTGTTAAAGTTAGAAACAAAACTATAGCCCATGTGTTTGAAATAAAGCTCACCTTCTTCACAAGACCCCTGAGGAATGTGACCTTCCCTTTTTCAGTGTCCAGCAACATAAGTAAACAAGGCTGGACGCTGACCCCCTTCAAAAAAAAAACTAAATTGAAAACAGTCTCACAACATTATAGTCAGGTTGGAAGTGTTCTTCAAAGCCTTGAATTAATTATCTTCACGAGTTTAACATACCTGCATGACATTTTTACTGCATGACTTACATGCACGTAAATGGGGATCAAATGAGGAACAGAAGCATTGCTGAACCTTGTTTCGGAGGTTTGCATCCATACATTCACACTTACACTTCTTAAAATTAGAAATATTTCAATAGGGGGGACTGAGAGCAGAACAAGTTTTCTCAATTTTCCCTCACTGTGCTCTCTAAAAAAAGTTACTACAGTATAAAAACTGCAAGTACATTTAAGTCCTTGGCAAATTCAAATAATCATTTCAACTAGTGTAAGGAATATTATAAATATTATTTAGAAACCATGAATGCACATTTTTTCGGATGATTCAGTTGATTTCACATCTCTTCGAGAGCGGCTCGAATTGCTAATTAAAGAAAACTGCTAAAGTGGACATATCTACCACTGAAAAACAAATCAAAATACAAGACCCACAGACTAAATGCACCAGTTGATTAATCATCTGGGTTTTTTCCTGGAGTTAACTCAAAAATATCAGCTCTATTTAACAATAACAATCTCTGGTTCCTGTAAATCAGCAGTCTATGGTTTGTGCTCCTTCACATAAGAGCCATGAAGTCAGAACCACCTGTTGACTTTGCAGTTTCGGTGCCTGACTTGATGAGTTCTGACACTGCCATAGGCTGAGGCGCACTGCATATCTGACCAGACTGTAAACAGCACTTGATGACACAGAGTTTGGAAAACTGTAGCAGGGCTGCATACATAAACTTGATCTCAGCTTGTCTTAAGCTACAGCCGGGCTGTGGGGTTGTCTTTAAATGTGGTAAACGGTAGCTCACAAACACAGTAAAAAGAGAATGTGGGAACTAAACCTCCAAAGGAAAACCAAGTTTGCAAGATCATAAAGTGTAACAGTAATTATTACTGTGAGGTGTTGGTTTAGAAAAACATCAGTGAATCCAATAGATTTCCATTCAAAAAGCATCAACTTCTCCAGGGGAGAGGACTTCTGTTATCGAGACTTCTGGCTCCAAAATGACCAGCTTTGATAGTTGAAGGCTTAACTCGGGTTGAACATGATTAAGATGAGTGTCAGACACAAATGAAACGGACATTTATTGAACATGACACAGCTAAATTATTTCCTGAAGAAACCAGATCAGATGGGATGGTTGAGAAATCTGCCAAAAAGCTATTGCTTGTTAGCCAACATGAAAACATATCATATTGTGTTTGAAAAATGATCTGATTTTACCTCATGCCCTCGTATGTCAGAATCAAAATGAAAAAAAGTAAGAAGCTGTTGTTATTTTTGGATAAACCATGGAATAGATATCAGTCAACAACATAGTCTTCATTACAAATACAAAAGATTTCTAAATCTAAAATCAAGGCCAAGTGTAAAACGTAATGGTTTGACATATGTTCATGTTAGACAGCATCACTGTCTCTCCCACTCATTCAAGAAAATATCTTATCCTGCTATAGTTGCACTGCCATAGCTTTACAATTTCAGAATTGCAAGTTAGAAAAAGAAGTCTTCAGACCTGAAGTGCTGTCATTTTACAATAGTTATTTCCCCTAAATGAAGGGAAAGTTGCCTTTAGTGAGACAAAAGCCCCCAATAGATGGAACTCTAATCCTCTGCATTGCTGACTTGCCATTTTTCAAGGGGAAAATAAAGCATGATTGTAAAAGTCATTAGATAAGGGCTTTTTTTAGTTTTTTTTGCTGGCTGTGTCATTGTTTGAATAAACCCCAGATGATTTTGTCCTGTAAACTCTGTATTACTCTTAACACACTGTACAGTGGCTATACTAAAGAATGTGGAGTAGAAAAGCCAGTGCTGTCTTTAAAGCCACTTTTCCTTCTCTGTGTTTAACTCATTCATTAACTCATTAAAGGCTGACGTTGAAGTACTCTCTCTAAAGAAATGTTTAACAATGGAAAAGAATTAGAAATCAAACGTCTTAAAAGATTCCTTTGAAAAGGAAGATTATAACAACATCTTTTCTATGACACACCACATGTATTTTCAAACTGCTAGTCTCTTTTTCCTCATACATTCTCCTTTCATAGTTTCTCTCTGTTCTCTCTGCATCTGCCATCATTAACGGAAGCAAAAGTTGTGATGTTAACAGATGTAGCTTCACTGGAGGTGTGTGGCTGTCAAAGTGGGCCTTGTTGCTGAACACTGGCCTTTCCACCATCTGTTTTGCGGCATACATCTCGACAGACGAACACTGATTTCAGGAGCTTTGATTACAACGTCTGGATTATTCATATGCCTTGAACATTTATTACACCGGGCCTAAATGTAGACAAGCTGCACTCAATAGAATGAAATATTTGTCTGACAGGAGCACTTATTCTCTATCATTAACCTCTGATACAATATGCTGTACTTTTTCTGCCGTGTGGATTCATGCTTGCATGGCTCTAGAGATGGAAATATCCGTTGGACAGTCTGGCCCCCATATTTGAGACTGACCAACCCCAAAGGGTTTTGTGAAAAAAACATCTTACAAAAAGTTCAATAACAAGAGGAAGCATCATTTACTGCAATATATGGTGCCTCAAAGAAGGCAAGGCAACAGCAATGAAGTTACTCCAAATAATTATGATCTGGTTTCACACCCCTTGTAATGGTTAAAGAAAAGAAAATAAAGGCTACTTTTTCTTGGGAATTTATATGACTTTCATCACAGATATCTTTTCAGCTTTGTCCACTTTAAAAATACAATACATAAATTCATCTTATCTTACCCCTTTCGTCTGGAGACAGAATCCTCAAATTTATGTGCAGCAAAGGCCTCTTTGAGGAGGGAAGTATAGCTGAATTTATTTTGGTTCACCTAAGGCCAAACTAACTAATGTGGTAAAAAATATAAATACTTAATGGATTCACATATGTGGTGAATATTACATTTCAACCAAAAATCGACTGCCTTTGATTTCTAAGAGACATTGGTCATCCCAAGAGCATTAAACCTACAAAACTATGTTTCCTCTCATTTATGGTTCCCAGGTGATGAAAACTGCTGAGTTAAATATTGATTTATTGCCCCTCAATTATTGTACCTTGTGTTTTACTGCCTTATACCCTGCTATTTAGGTGGCTGTATTTTAAGATTTGAATAAATAATTGAAAAAAGTACTGCATGTAAACATATTTATGCTTTATATAAGCCTTTGCTTTGAGGGCAGCACCTGTTTCAGCTTTCTAGAGAGTTGAGACTGAGACAGACATTGAATGACAATGGATATCAGTAACCAGTATACTGTTAAAGTAAGGCTTGAGTGGTTTAAGGGAAATCATTTAAATGTCTTGTGATGGCTTAGAAAGTGCAGAATAAATCATGTTAAAATTTCTACGTCAAGATTGCTGCATATCAGCAGAACCCATCCAACTTAAAGCAGCTGGTGCAGTTTTGCCTGAAGGAAAGAGCAAATAGTTGGTGACTTGTGACTTTGAGAGTGCATGCCGCACTTTCATGTATGCTCATGTTTCTTTGTTGTTGTTGTTGTAATTTTTGTGCTTTATTTTTGGATTGTTTACAATTGCTAACTTTTTTACACAATCAAGTTGGTAGGCATATTGTATTGATCAAATGATACAATTATCCTAATTACTCTCAAAGAAGTTGAAGAGGAGGTTGAGTAGATAGCCTAGTGTTGCTAAAGGTTTAGCATCACAGCACCCCATTCACTGCAAAAGATATTCTTTCTTGATGGCATGGAAATCTGGCAAATTCTTGTGAAATCCATGAAAAAAAAATACATTTAAAGACAAACAGAACACATGTAAATCACACATGCAGATTTATTGAGAAAGTAAAGAGTAATGCTGCTTCTCACATCTGTTCCCAGGAGTTTTCCAAAGCACTTAATGGATTTTTAAACAGGCTTATGGAAGTCTTTCAGCGCTTAAATGGCTCAAATGGAATGTGGTATTTCAAATCACATAAAAAAAGGACTTTTTAAAACCATTTTTCTGTAGTAACGTTAGTTGAATTCTTAATGTTATTGTTGAAAGTAAATAGACCAAAAAGTACTGGTGCATGGTGAGCCAGGGCTTTCATTAAGGATAAATGGTGCAGTAACATTCAGGGACATGAAATAGCACTGCCAGGTTGGTGGAATGTGAAACCTCAGCCATTTTCCCTCTGTTTGGCATTCTTTCTTCCTCTGTTTTCTTCTTTTAGTCCAGTCATCAATTTTTTTTCCTCAATCTCCTGTCTTTTCAGGCTTCTTTCAAAGTTGTCCACAGTTAAGCCTCAATCGACATTATTAGATTAACATTCCAACTCAGGCTTGGTCACAGTCATAGATATTTGAATGTGAATTCTTTCACGTACATCCAACCCCTCCCTTATATCAAGTGCAGTGAGAGGAGCAGCACAAAGAGCTTGAGAAAAGGAGCTTTTTGTGTGCGTGTAGGGTGTAAAATTTTCCAGAGAAGCCTATGGGATGCCTTCGCTTCAATAGGGGCAACTTTTGTTTTGCGTGTGAGCCCCCCCCCCCTCTTTTTTCTCCTCTCTGTCTGTCTGTGCCAGAGAGGGGGAGGGTTCGACGGGTTGACAGACATATGCAGCTGGAGTGCAAAGAGGGAGCTGGTCCCACCCCAATGATGCCAGAGATAGAGTGAGAACCAATGACCCAATGAGAGAAAAAGAGAGCTGCTACATTTCCAGCCCTTGCTGCCTGCTTGGGAACCCTCCTTTCTATTAGCACACCTCCTCTGCTCTCCAGTTCTCTCAGCCCTGGAGGTTTTGTTTTCTCGCTACCTAACTTTTTTTGTTGAGTGAGTGAGTGAGTGTGCATATGTGCACACGTACACACAGTGCAGATCAAATCAAATCAAATCAAATCAAATCAAATCAAATCAAATCAAACTTTACTTATATAGCACTTTTCATACCAAAAAGCAGCACAAAGTTCTTTAAAAGAAAGAACCACAATCCATCTCTTGGACTCCTATGCTGGCATTAAAAAGTGAGGATTCTGCTTTTGCCCTCTATCTCTTGTCTTTCCTTGCATAAATACGGCATCTTTGCAAAGAAGAGAGCACCTTTTTGTCCAACTCTGTCAAACTAGCCTCAGATAGCCAGATTTACACCGGATGTAAGGTGAGTTTTCTTTCAAAGTAAAAGCAATACCGGCTCCACTCTTAAAAAGCCCGTTCTACCTCAGATAAACTCAGTTGAAAATATCCCAGGTTATGTGTGCTGCTTGAAAAGTCAGCTATGCAGTCAGTGCTTTATCATGGATTTAAACACGTCTTACATTATGTTTTCTGAAGGACACACCAACAGACAGCAAGAAAGTTTTAAGTCCTAAGATTGCAATATAGCCTACACATACCTCTGTTTTATTCAAGATTGTAGATTAACATTTGATGCATTACGTTTTTTAGATATAAAACTGCCCTGACAATGACAAAAGGGTTTGCGCCATTATTTGGCACATTTCTAAAGGTCAGCATAGAACAATAAGACAATATTTGTAAGACAATATTTTGTAATATATTACCTATTTCATTTAAAAATATAACCTTCCCAAGAATAGTAGCTGTTAATATTGTTTGCTATTTCAATATTTGCATTTTATATTTCCTAGCCGAGCCTATCACATCCGTAAAGCGGGCGGGAACGAACGCGCGCAACAGTTTATTGTGACAGACTCACTGCCTCACTTCCTGTATCTCGGGCGCTAAGCTCGTGCAACTCGACGCAGCTGAGTAGAGGATGGCTGTCTGCGTCTGAGCTGCTGCCTCTGCGCTCACAGAGGGAAAACTCAGCGTAAATAAACAAGGAAAACGTGAGGAGGAGAGGAGGGTAAGGAGAACTTTTCCCGAGAGGAGGATATAGCTGTCACACGTTTCCTCCGGAGGTTCTTGTTTTATTCATTTTTATTTTCGGGAACGAAGGAGGATTTTGGACCATGCCCGCTGAAGTGAAACAGGTTAGTGCCGCTGTGCCTGCTGGTCTTCTCTCCCTCCACTCATCGTATCTTAACCGACTGTTCTCGTCTTTCTCCTGCTCCTAATTGATCCCTCGTTGTTTAGATTGATTTGCATTTCTCTCATTTTTATCTACAGGAATTACTCTTTTTTTTTATCATTTATGTAGCACATTTCAGCCAGTTAAATGTCTGAGATCAGATGGATTTATTACTGTCCTGCAGGAGGATAGCGTGTGTATATCTTTGTGCGCACATATAGAATATGCACTTTGCATTTGTATATGTGGTATGAATGAAGATGCTCAGGTTTCTGTATGAAAACACAGGAACTGGTATGTACTTACAGGACTTGGAAAGCCTTTCGCTGTGTCAGTAGTTGTGCCCATATGTCACATGTTTGGCGGCAGTGTGTGTCTTTGCCTTGGAGGAAAGCAGTTCCCTGACACATTCACGGGCTCAGATGTGTCAGTGGCATCCACAGGATGATGCTCTGATCAAGGAACAAGCAGTGAATTATTGAAACTCTGTCCCTGATCATCGCCTGCAAGGCTCTGAATGAGCCCGGGTCAGGATTTATAGCTCAGGGGCGGTTGTGCCAATTGTGTGAGAGACATGTCATTACACTCTTTTGTCTTTCACTTGCACAGATACCACAGGAATGTGCTTTTGTTAGCTCCAGTGAGTGGGTTACCCTGTCTGTGTGGGTGTGTGTGTATACCAGGGCATGATGTGCATACATTATTGCAAGTGTTTCCTGTGTTTGAAGCGCATCCACAGGCAGCCCACACCATCTCAGCACCCGTTCTCTGGCAAGCTTGGCAGCACTCAGATGCACAAAAAAATAGAAAAACAGATACTAGAAAAAAATAAAGAGAGTCACAAAATATAATATTAGGGAATTATGTTAACTTGTCATGAGGGCTATTCCCCTCCCTTGGGACAAGAGGGGTGGAGTTACCAAGCTCCTGTCTGGGAGCCAGAAACATTCTGTCATCTTTCCGCATTGCTCCGATAATGATATGTTAACAGTTGCCCCTGTGGATGAGTGCCACCTGATAACTGGAAGAGCCCAGGCCAAATAGAGAAGCTGATTTTTCTCACTAACAAGCACTTTGTTCTTTCCATCCAGAGGGTTCTGATAAGTTGGGACACTGGACTCCAAGTGTGCTGACAATCAAATACGGAGCAAAAGTGACCTGTTGCAATCCAGGCTCGGATTATGTTCATGAGACAAAATGTGTGACAAAAGGTTGAATTATGTCCTCTTCAAATATATCCCAGAGTGGGTCCGGAAAGTTGCCCCCTCGTATCTGTGACCCCTGTAAGACCGAGATGACTGGCATACTTTGTGCCAAGCCGGCACTCAGATGTACATTCCTCAGTTAGAGTCACTGTTGGCTCATGTCACACTCAAGCCATAAATGGATCAATGTCAGTGTCCATGATGTTGTTTTGACTGTCGTTCTTTTTATGCTGTCAAGCCTTTAAGAGCTTTATGGAACAGGAGCTGAGTTGTCATTTAAATTCTTTCCAGTGCCCCTTTTAGCAGTGATGCTCTGCACTATACTCCATATGTCCCTCAAGATTTCCAGTGGCTTTAACTCAATTGTTATAATCAGAGGAATATTGATAGCAAGGGGAAATGAGAGAGATACTGCTCTTTCTTGACCCCATCTTAATGCTGCAGCAGAGCTTACAATGAATTAGTTTGAGCCCACTGAAGATTACTGGATAGCCCACAATTAGTGGGGGAGCCTGCACCAGTCTATGTCTGAGTTAAAAATAAAGTGGCCTTCGTTTTAGAGCTGCACCAGCAGGGTAGGGCCAGAATCCTCTGAATAAAGCTGCAGACGCTGTAGCATCTTTGACTCGTGCAAAATAATAGAACAGATTTGTCGTGAAGGAGAAAAGAAAACATTATGAATAATCCAGAAGTCATCATCTTGCCAAGGCCTTGCAAAACCTGACTTTACTTTTTCTCCGCAAGCGAGAAGGACCCAGCTGAATAACAAAATAATTCATCTGTGATTCAGCCAAAGACTAAAAGAGGTCTTGTCTTCAGACTGTGGGTTACTGCCAGATTCCTGACAGCAAGCAGAGGTTTCAGATGCAGCTACTGAGCCCCCCCCTCTCCAATGCTGTTTGATTTCTTACTAAAATTTAAAAGCTGTCAGACTTCTTTCTGCGGGGGTGTTTTTGTACGACAGTTCGAAAGCCCCTGCCTGTCTTTTTCCATTCCTTTCCTTAGGCTGCAGAGAATGATGCGCAAATCAATATTTGAAGACATTTAGAGCATGAAGAGTGCCATCGTTTGAGGAAGGGAGGTCATACAACAATAATGCCAATGACCGGAAACATATAAGCATTCAATAGCTGCGGAGAGTCCATCAATACATAGGGGAGAAGGGGGGAGGGGGGTGTCTTAAATGCTGCTGTGTTTTGAAGGCGTGTATGTCTTGAAAGAGGTCCGATCATATGGCGATGCACGCCTGGTGACTACTTATACCAGATGGCCTCCCCATCACACAGCCTGTCCTTACAGGCCATACTTCCCATGTTTCCCATACCATGGCTTGACATGTTCCAGGATCTTCCACCCCGCCCACTGTCCATACCGTACTTCTTTCACTGGGTGCCTGATTTGGTTTTCGGTAACTTGAACTTAACTGAAGAGCAGAAAGCTGACACCATATGTACATCCACATGATAAGTACCTCCCTGCCAAAGCACCCTATTTCTCCTATATGCTCCTATGATACAATATTCAATGGTGTGAAATTACATCTTTGTTATTTCTGTTTCTACTAAATACTTTATCTTCTTGTAACTTGTCATTATCAATACCAAGTCCTTCATTATCTCAGCTGGCTTGAATTGTTTTTAATTGTATGCTCTGCCATTATCTGATGTTAATTGGCTGAGCTTTGGCTGCAGGATAAAAATAAGAGAATTTGCTGATAATAATTAGATTTATTCAGTTAGAATTGGACTACCTTTGTTTTTTCTCTCTGCAAAATAGGTAGCAGATTAATTGATCAAGTTTAAATATTTTTGATTAAAAAAAAAAAGAAAATAGTTGATGTTAGAAGTCAGTTGAATAAGACCCATCCAAGTTGATTACACATTTACAAGAAGGTTTTTTTTTGAAAGATGATTTTGATTACTTAAGAAACGTCTCCTTATGCATCTCTTATCCAGACTCACCCTCTGGGTTGAAACAACACAGTCATGTGAAAATAATATCAAATATCCATATATGATGTACTATAAGCTGTTGTCTGGATCTGATGAATATTCCCTCAGGTTTATGGTGTTTACCCTGTGGTTGTGATCTGTGGAGCACCAGGGTTCTGTGCCTCTCAGCCCTTGGCACCACAGAGCTCCCCCATCCCCTCTGCCTTGGCTGCCCCTCTGTCTGTCCTAACCCATTTGGCTGGCTGAGGGTGTGACCAATGTAGGCCTGCACCCGATCTCTCACTGTCGGACCACTGGCCAGAACCATAATGCTCTCTCAGCTTTCATCATCACTCTGATGGAATTAGAAAAAGGTGAGTGTCAGTAAATTGGAAGGCTGAAGTAGAGGCTGCTGGAGAATGATGTCTGCATCCTTCTACCTTTGGAAATTGCATTTGGGTGACGGAGCGGTGCATTAATGAGATGGCAGCTTATTATCTTGCCATAGCTCTTGTTTTTGTTTTACCTATTCAGTTCCTCATGGCACCTGTTATAAAAGCAGATTGGATACACCATGAAGTCTGGATACGCGTGTATTTCATGAACGTGATTATTTTCCATTCACTTGTTAATGACTGTTTAGCTGATTTATGTTTTTTTTGCTTTTACAGATGCCAAACATGGTAAATCCCTTAAAGGTGTAGATATGTTATCAGCCCACATTCGCCTCAACACACAAATACACGCAAATATCCACTACAGCCGACAGAGGAACATCACGTGGATCCTCATCCTTATTTACTTTGTTTTTGTCTGTGGGCTGGTTCCTTCTAACTGTCCAATAAGCACCTTCCTATTTTTGCTGCTGGAATCCAGCAACAACAGCCGTGTTTTTGATCGAGCAGATAAGAAAGCCCCAGAGAAAGCAGACAATGCTCTGTCACGTTGTGAGGCTGACCAGAAAGCTGAGGAGGAGGAACTCATCGCTCTCTCAATAAAGCACATCTGCATTAAGGCTGTAATTATTGCAGTCACAGTATTTACATGATAATCTCCTGTTCGGAAGGTGGTGTGAAAGATAAAAACACCACTCTTCTGTTAGAACTGTACAGGGTCACAGAAGAAGGAAAAGGCTCCTCTTCTTATTGACTCAGTCCGCTTTCATGTCAACCTATACTGGCTGAAAGGCAGTGTGGGCGTGTTTGTACATGTGCACTTGTCTGTGCAAATTTTCAGGGACTTGTCTGTGTGTGTTTGCATTTGTCACAACTGTAATTGGTTTTGCCGCGGGCACCGTGGTTTAAGTAGCACATGTGGCAGCTCTTTGGGCAGCTTAATAATCCTGGTGATCTTTAAAGCTGGTGATCGATGTCACTGTGAGCTGCAGATTCCCATTTCAGAGCACCTGACAACCAGACTGCAACTGTTTCAGTGTTTTATTGATAGTACAGACTGAATTTTTTTCCCAGGAGAAGTAAATGATTGTTTGAATGTATACACGTAAGCAGTGCAAGACACACACTGTTAATGGATCCGTTTTGACCTGAATAAAAAATACTGTAAGTGCATAATTGGCTGCACATTGTAGGATGCGTCTTCATTTTCATCTTCCTCGAATCCATGCTTAGATCACCCCTGCGAGCCAGATTTTTGAGTCTGCGATCGGTCAGATTCTGGGGCCCTTTTAAAACGAAGTGGGGTTTGCTTGACAGTTATGTGTAGTTCGCAAAGGCTCCACCCCCCTTCGTACTGCAGCTGGGGATCTCTTCGAGGGGCCTTGAGGGGGAAGGTGAAAGTTCTCACAAAGCTTCCCTGAACCAGAAATGCAATAACAAACGCTCTCCTACCTCTTTCTTTCTCTTATCATCCCCCCCCCCCCAGTACCATCCACATTGTGCCACCAGTACAAGCAGCGGGGTCTGATGTCTCAAGCTCCTGTTCCATGTTTAGTCTGGCACTTTCTTTTGAGGGATTAGCCCACTTCCTGCCACTGGTCCGGCCGGTGGAAGCAGTCGGTACGGTGGGGAGAGCATTGATCCTCCATCATCGCACCATCTGTCTCATGCTGCCTTTTGGGATTAATGATTCCCTCAGACAGCTCTTTAGCTGGCTCTGTCCATGCTGACTGACCATTCAGATCAGACTGTCATGTGGCAGGACGAGGAACTTGCATGCACCATCCTCCGTGTGTTTTAATGCTTTAAGGAGACTTTGTGTTGTTTAGGTTTTTGAATGTCAACAAAAAGCTTCTTTTGTTCAGTCTGATATTGGAATGGAAAATTAAAGTTCAGCTGCTCAATTACATCAGCCTATTTATTTTTAAACATCATTTTCAGTAACTTTAACTTTGGTCAAACATTTTATTGGTTCAGTGGTACAATGTTTAAAAAATGTGGTCAACTGTCAAGTATACATTGAAACAAGAAGTCTGTATTTTCACCACAGTCAGATATGTTGATTTTTGATCAGTAATTGCAGTCAAATTGGCAACATGTTATCCTAAATCAGTGTTGACAGTGAAACTGTTCAAAACCTCTTTCATATTTTTGCAGCAGGCCCATATTGGCTCAGTGTGCATGAGAAACTCGTGTACATGTAACTGTAGTAGATGCATGTCATGCCCACTCAGAGCTCCGTCACAAAGCCTTTTGGGCAGTTGAAGTGAAGACTGGCCGTTACTGACCCACTGGCGGTTGAAGTGCGCTGATGAGGTCCAGTACTTCATTAGAATGCTGCGCTGAATTCCACAACAACACACAGTACTTGCTGTATCTGCCCATGGCCTGGGTCCAGAGAGAAAAATAAAAAGAGAATGATAGAGTAGGATGGAGGGAAAGTCCAAACCACTGTAAGCTGACCCGCGCTAGTGCCTCAACAGCCCCTGCTACAGCAACCTCCTCCGTATCAACCACAGCTCTGGCCACATTACTGGCAACACACAAACATTATGGTGACCAATGGCAAGAGTTCAGCCAAACCGAAAAACACCGCCTTCTAAAGTCTGAAGGATAGAAAAAAGGTGCCGGTACTTTGTGTGCATCTGATTTTCTGTGATGTAGCTTTTTACAATAGAGGCATCTAGATATTGCTCTGGCTGTCATATGCCATTACATATGATGGCACAGCATTGTTACACATCTCATAATCTCTTGCAATGTGCTCGGCCTGTTCCCAGAGGAGCCACTGGTTAACAATGGAGTGTTGCGCCTCTTCGCACATTCCACAAGGCTCTATTGAGCTGTCTAATGAACCTCTGCTGCATGCGTGGCCTGTGCTGGCTGCACCACGAAAATACCATCTCGCCCCATCGCACCCCCTTATATTCAATTTGTTTGGAATGAGTAATATGCTGTGAAGTGGAGCATGGTGCAGTGTTGATCTGTGCCAGCCAGGTCTGCGGATATGGAGGGACAAGTGCCAGCCATCCGTGGAAGGTGCTGTACTTAACACTCTGCGCGGGGTTGGATGGCATACAACCTCGGCCCCGTGGCGTAGGCTTTAAGAGCTGCCAGTATCCTGTTGCTCCAGCCAAGCAAGCTTTTAGTTTAGTAATAGGACATGTTGTCTGTGTGCTATTTTCTTGAAGAGAGGGCAGCTGAAAGGTGGAGCGAGGAAGTTGTGGCAGATTTCAGTTGCAGGCCAGCAGGAGCCACAGTGGGCATGCAAATGCAGCACACTTTCTTTCCGTTGTAGCTCTACCCTGCACGATTTGTAGGAAATCACACCCAGGGGGTATTTAGAGTAAACACAGAAAAAGCAAAGTGATATAGACCAATTCTCTCAGTTGCAGTCCCAGTTTTTTGTTACAGCCATTATTTAGCACTTTGCCACATAAGAGTTCATTATGAATTATATATTGGTGTAATACAGCAGCTTGAATTACATTTTTGCTTTATTTGCCAAGATAATAACAGAAGAGTGTCTGTCAATGCCAGATGGGGGGAATATATTAGCATTTGAGCCACTAGAGCGCCTTTTTTTTTCATCACTTTATGATGCATCAAATGCTGTTCTCCTAACTGAACTTTAATGGACCTCCCCATAACACTCACGTGGGTATTTATTTCACTGTGGCTTTTTCTAAGTTGCTGTTGGTTACCAAGCTGCTTTCCTGGGTGCTTAGAGATTCAAGGAGGAGCTCAATTTTAACATCCTCGTTGGTCAGTAGCTGTACTCAGGCATGTGGGTTTCTTTTTCTTTTGTAACTCCTCAGATTCAGGTCTTGTGGAAAAGAGTGCCACAAACCCTGCAAAGTTCTCAAAGTTAAGCAAACAAGGCCTGTTGATACAGACCTCCTTGAGTTCCCAAATTCTTTCCATCATATTCTGGTACAGTTAAGAAAGGCTTAATCCAATCAAAGCCATTCTTCGTCTGTTTTTGTGCTCTGTCTCTCTTGAATCAGAGTCTGTGTAAATAAGGGGGTGAAGGAGTGGTCAGCTGCAGCGTCTGTTGTTCATGCTGCAGCAAACTAGCTAAATACTGGGGGGGCTGTGTTTTTGGGGTCATGAGCAGCTACATTCCAGACTTGAATTGTCAGTTGGGAGCACTCCAGCGCCAAGCCATACCGCACCACCACTGTTTTTTGTGTGCCACTTCCCCTCGGCCCTTCTGCATAAATTGCCTGAAATACTGGTGCTAATTATGGCTGCCGGTGTCAGTAACTTGCCAGCAGAACACACATCAATGCCCTCCTTGTGCAGCGCATAAGCGTCACTTACCGTTGAGCCATGAGTCACAGGAGACCCGACTGAGTGCAACCTTTCCCCGATTCCTTCATGTTCTCACGCTGCTCGTGTTGTGACATGGCCTTGTTAAAATCCTGCACCGTAAATGGTGCTGAAAGTGACGTGTGCTGAGTGCTTCTACTACCTACTATAATTACAGTACCTGCAGAAACCTCAGATCCTCAATGCTTTTACGGATGAAAAAATTTTTTGGAATAGAAGATTACCTTAGTTGTGTGGTTTTCAGTTCTCTCGTGATTTTTCTGGGGTATGGATCCATGGATGTGCCGGTGAATTACACGTGTAAGTGTATTTGTTTGAGTGCAGGTTGTGTACACTTTTCGCATGGCTCATTTTAGTAGTCCCGTGTCAACACATAAACAGAATTATTAAATGGATAAGCAGTTTGCTGATCCAGTACATTGAGCCTGACAAATCAATGGACATCCTCTAACTGATGCAAAATCTAGTAATATTACCATTAGGCTGAATTGATTGCCATGTTGCTTTGCATGATACGGTATGATGATCAATATGATAAACTTTCAGTTGAGAAATTTCTCACACTTCTTAGTATATTGAGATATAGTCCAATATTATCTACCCAGACAACATGACTGATAATAAATAATTAATAACAATTGTATTTTTGCAGTTATGCCATTTTACATATGATCAAATGCAATATAAGCTGCTATATAAGCGGTGACAAAAACAATGAAATTATTCCAACCAATGTCTCTGAAATATGATCATCGCAACAGGCCTGTGAGTTGGACACTAAATCTGTGGGACTGCCTTCAAAGGGAAGGGTATTTTGTCCCCTTCCATGTTGTGGTGTGGAAATCACACTGTGAATATGCACAGAGACCAGTGTGAAATTACAGGCCTCTGTCCACTACAATCTGAAGCTTGCAGGCAGCAGGGCTGGCGTGATGTCTCCTGCACTCTGTGCCTGCAGCGCCTACGCCACGAGCTGCTGCCGTTGTGCTCTACTCTTGTCTCTGTTGCAAATAAGCCTCCTGTCTTTTCTCTCCAACAAACCTAATTATCTCTCCCTCTCAGCCAAAATGCTTTTGCTTATTTTCCTCCACAGCTGTGCATTTTAAGAAGTCTTCACTACTTTGAATAGCGTTTCTTCCACAGTTTTTGTAGTCGAATTTGTGGCTATCTGGTGCCAGTTCACAGCACCTGATACCTCAGAAGTTTGCTTCAAAGTCAAGCATATTAAGAATGTCTCGCCCTGTTTGTGTGGTTGCAGGGTCTGGAGCAGGTGCTACAGAGTGAATCTCTCTCTCTGGGATGGAGCTGATGTCAGCAAGATACACTTTAACACTTGGTTTCTTTGTTTTATTCACTGTACAGCGTCTGCGTGTGTCTTCTTTCCGTCCATCATGAACGCCATCGTTATAGCCATGTAGCAGCGCTGCTGGAGTGTGCAATGAGGTTGTGAAGTGGGTCACACTGTCTCTGGTGCTGAAACTCCTTTTTGCTGTCAGAGGAGGATATTTGAGCCAAACAGCAGACTGTACTCTGACTGTGTCTTTAAACATTTCTGAGTATTGAAAACTGTTGTGAGATACACTATATTGCAAAAAGTATTCATTCACCCATCCAAATAATTTAATTCAGGTGTTCCAATCACTTCCACAGGTGTATAAATTCAAGCACTAAAGCATGCAGACTGCTTTTAGAAACATTTGTGAAAGAGTGGGTCGCTCTCAGGAGCTCAGTGACTTCCAGCGTGGTACCGTGATAGGATGCCACCTGTGCAACAGGTCCAGTCGTGAAATTTCCTCACTACTAAATATTCCACAGTCAGCTGTCAGTGGTGTTGTAACAAAGTGGAAGCGACTGAGAACGACAGAAACTCAGCCACGAAGTGGTAGGCCACATAGAATAACAGAGCGGGATCAGCGGATGCTGAGGTGCATAGTGCGCAGAGGTCGCCAACTTTCTGCAGAGTATATCTCTACAGACCTCCAAACTTCATGTGGCCTTCAGATTAGCTCAAGAACAGTGCGTAGAGAGCTTCATGGAATGGGTTTCCATGGCCAAGCAGCTGCATCCAAGCCATACATCACCAAGTACAATGCAAAGCATCGGATGCAGCGGTGTAAAGGACGCTGCCACTGGACTCTAGAGCAGTGGAGACGCGTTCTCTGGAGTGACGAATCACGCTTCTCCATCTGGCAATCTGATGGACGAGTCTGGGTTTGGCTGTTGCCAGGGGAACAGTACTTGTCTGACTGCATTGTGCCAAGTGTAAAGTTTGGTGGAGGGGGGATTATAGTGTGGGCTTGTTTTTCAGGAGCTGGGCTCGGCCCCTTAGTTTCAGTGAAAGGAACTCTGAATGCTTCAGCATACCAAGAGATTTTGGACAATTTCATGCCCCCAACTTTGTGGGAACAGTTTGGGGATGGCCTCTTCCTGTTCCAACATGACTGAGCACAAAGTAAGGTCCATAAAGACATGGATGAGCCAGTTTGGTGTGGAGGAACTTGACTGGCCTGCACAGAGCCCTGGCCTCAACCTGATAGAACACCTTTGGGATGAATTGGAGCGGAGACTGTGAGGCGGGACTTCTCGTCCAACATCAGTGTCTGACCTCACAAATGCACTTCTGGAACAATGGTCACAAATTCCCATAAACACACTCCTAAACCTTGTGAAAGCTTGCCCAGAAGAGTTGAAGCTGTTATAGCTGCAAAGGTTGATGTCATATTAAACCCAATGGATTAAGAATGGGATGTAACTTAAATTTTATATGCGTGTAAAGGCAGATGAGCCAATACTTTTGGCAATATAGTGTACCTTCATCCTGGTGACTTCAATCATCATGAGCCAGTTGTAAACATGCAGCAGAACCAGTGCACTCAATATAGTGTTTTGTTTACACGGTTATTTTTCTCTTTCGAAGTTACATCTTTTGCCCGGGGGTTTCAGCTTGGCTGCTCTGACTGATGAGTGTTTGGCTGCTCATGGATCTTTCCGTCCTCCCTGGCAGGCAGAGCTGCCTTAATTGTTGCATACCCCTGGAACGTGCCTCGCTAATAGGGCTGTTGTTCCAAATCAGTAAGCACTATGTTTTCTCTCTTCAATATCCCAGCTTGAAGAAGCAGGGCAGCCTTGATGATGCAACAAACTGCTTCGGTTTTAGCCTGCAGGAGGCAGGGCGGCATTAAAAAAAAATGTTTCGTGCCTCTTTCAGATTGTCTGATGTCAAACTGGGATCCAGCAGTGATGATGATTTGATGGTGATATCTGTTGGTCTGGGGCTTGAATAGCAACAGATTTGACAAAATATGACAGTTACAGAGATTAATTTCTTCGACTCTGACAGCCTACAGTATTTCATGCCAGAGGAGCAGAGAATCTGCTTTGATGCTGCTCCTGAGAAGGCTTTATAGGAAGGTTTGTTTGGTTTACTCCATTACTGATGCTGTTACACTCCAGTAAAGTAGCTCAGTGAACACTCAGTCTTAGCTGTTAATCCGCTTCGACATCGCTGAGCACTCACACAGGTAAAAGGTCCTGTATAGATTGCGGTCATGCTGAGGCTTTTCCCATAAAACTCCAGAGATTTGCATAAAATGAGCTTATTGCTCACTCTGGACCTACTGGACTGGATTCATTGTGGATTGAACTGGGAATGCCACCATTCACTGAAAGTGTCTGAGGGATGACTCATCGTGTGTTGTCCCATGAGTCTGTAGAGGTGATTTGTTAACTGGAACAGCAGCGGTCTAAAACCTCAAATGAGTCATGATCCACGTGATAAGCCCCTGTCCCTCTCCATCCCCTTTTACCTTCTTCTCTAATCATAGCCCAGTCTTTGAGCAGCAGATGAGAGGAGGTTAAACAATTTATATTATTTTGTTCCACACTGCTGACTTCCTTTGTTGCTTAATCTTTGTTTTGGTTTTGAAGCAAGTGCTGAAACCCCAGGCATGGAAAACAAACCTCTAACAGTAAGGGATGTGAGCACCTTGTCACCATATGGGGGCTTGGGATTCCTGGAAATGACTGTCTAATCTCTACAACTTGTTAGGAATCCAAAGGCCTTGGTTTTTGGGAGACTATAGCGCTCCACTCACCACACGACTTCTCCTTTGCCGTGCAGTGTGGATACGGCATTTGCAGCGCCCCTGTAGCACTGTGACCTCTGAAACATTGGGAATTCACATAGGAAATCCACTGTGTTTATGTAGTCAGCTTCATCTTTAGGTTTTTAGACAGAACCTGGTTTCATCCACTTTAAGTATTTGATTTTATCGCCCTCAAATATCCAACTGCACATCGAGGAGGTTCTTCCTCTGTGCAGGGCAAGCATCAGCAGATTTGGAAGGAGTTAGACCTGGTCGGTTTTCTGATTTGTTGCTTTGGCTGAGAAGGTGTCACGTCTGCTTAAGTAAAGTAGTTATGTGCCAGATATCACTGGCTTGTTCCTGTGCTGTATCAAAGCAGTTCGGTAGCTTTGTTATTGTTCAGGGAGGTCCGGAACAGGCTTGCCAAATGGCTTCTGGTGATTCAAGGTTGCCTCTTTTCCAAACTGAGTAATGCCCTCATTTCCTTGCTAGTGACAGAAGAATTAATGTGGGATGGATTGATTTACACACTTTTCTAAAGTGATTGTAGTATTTATTTGTTTATTGTATCTATAGAATGTTTTCCTTGTATATTTTACCTTTCATAATATTTGCATTTACATTACAACATTACAGAAAGAGAACTTCTTTAGCCTTTTAGTACAGTGCAGTGGCTGTTGCAGTGTCACTGATGATTATTTTTTCACTATGGTTGCAAAAATCATGAACTTAATAGATAATGGTGTCAGTGAGTGGTACAAGTGAGAATCAATGGTTTGCATGACACATCACTCTTGCTCAGAGCTGTTATTAGTGTGGTGATTAAATGTAGAAGTTTCTCACAGTTGTGTTTTGGAGCTTGTTGGGTGTGGGTATGTTGGCTACTTATTACATGACATGTTAGGTGGAGCATAAACATTTACAGCCCCCCCCCCCCCCAGTTTATAGAATCACTTGTGGTCTGTTGCATGCAGTTTTCTCTCGCATCCATGACTGATAATCTGGAACAGACTGTTCCCTGTTTGATACATTCCACAGGTTTAACTGAGGTCTTCAGATATCATCCATCTTTTCTGTCTTTGTTAAAATAAAGAAATAAAAAGTTGTTTTCATCATTTTGAGATATTGCCTAGTTTCTTCTTGAGGCCAGTGGACTAATGGGCTTTGGTCTGTGGAATTCACTTTAGTGTTTCCCCCCCTCATTGGGCCATTTGCTGAGGCCCAAGGAGGGCAGACAACAATAGGCTTCATCTGAAATATTCACCATGTCTATGGCATTCCAGCCAGCAGTTGATCTCTGTGGCACTTTAGTGGTTAGATAAAAATCTGCTACGGTTGCAGAGAAAAATACTACCCTGATGCTGCAAGGGGTCCAAAATAAGATTGAGCGTTCATTCTGTTATTGGGTGGTGCCAACTAGTTATTTTGTCTGCCGCCTCACATGCAGCACGTACACTGCTGTCTTGTCCCTCTTTGTTGCAGTCTAAGTTTCAGCCTAATGAAAAGAGGGTGCATCCGAAACAACTGTAACTTATCTTATTTATTTGCTGAAATTGCTGGACAGACTGACTGAGTCCACAGCTCTGCCATTCTCAATGAGAGGGTGATGCTCTAGAGTGCTCAGGTGGTCGCAGCCTCAATATTGTTCAGATGCTCAAAGTAGATGCAGTGAAATCCACAGAAGTCTCAGATGGACGAGAGTCCCCTGTAGAGTCAGAGTTGTCTCTCTCCATGTTTAAAACCCAGCTGTCAAACACAAATATGTTCTGATTGAGAAAATGCCCGCATGGCTGCTCTGAAGCAGACCAGAGGGCATAGGTGTTGAGTCAGTGTACCGCATATACACATGAAAAAAACAATACCTTCTTGTGCTTCTTTGCTTCCTTGTGTGGGTATGAGCTGTATAGACAAGAACAAACTTATAAAGACAGAAACCGTACAACAGGTCAGGATATTTTTTTTATAGGAGAGATCTGATTGAATTAAGTTTTGGGGGCAGATACTCAAAGTATTGTGTTGTGTACTTGGTAAATAAGTGATGGTCAGAATGATAGGGCATCTGCGGTCTGTAACATCTCTCCTATACTGTCTCCCATGCCCATCACGTATCAACATATAATCGCCAACTCAAATACACGTCAGCAGGCAGAGCCGTTTTGTACACGGTTTGCAATGTGTCCGACCACCTATGTGTGTGAAAGCTGACATTCCTCCTGAGACAGGAAGGAAGAGGACAAAGCTAAGACCACAAAAGAACTGGATATTAGCAAGTATTGTAGTTAATGCTGTTGGTGTCGGTCCAATCCCCCCCAGTCAGTTCCAATACAGTGCTTTTGTAGCCTCTGCAATCCTGTGTGAAAAGCTGACAAGGACCTTTTGCAAAAACTTGCATTTCTGCCCCTTTTCTTGCAGCATAAAGCTAACAAAAAGCCCAGCAGTTATATTGCATTTGCCCAGTGAAAGGTTTGCTTTCGATTGTTTGCCCGCTTTTCTTTTGCAAAAGCTGGCTTTCTACAACAGAGAAGGCTGTCACTGTCCAGTAATTTTTTTTTCTATACACACAAATAAAACTGTTGTGGCAGTGACGTGTGTGTGTGTGTGTGTGTGCTTGTGTGCCTCTATTGCGATATGCTTGAGACCACAGCTATTTGTGTTTAAGAGACACAGCATTGCCTTGCTGTTTAGCTACTGCTGACACAATAGCTTGAGTCAAAGAGCATAAATGTGTAAACAGATTTATTTCGACTTTCATCAAACATGAGATATAGGGTAGTCAGCCTAGTCAGACAACTACTGAATGGTTTCACGTTCTGATGTCTTTGCTTTATAATGATTATACTGAGCGGCTGCTCAGTATACAGGACTCACAGTCTGTAAAACCTGCAGTTGACGCTGCCTCACACACCTTCAAGGAGATCCTAAACTTCAATTTCATGCATCCTTCTTTATTAGGTCATTTCACTCATTTTACAGCCTGACTTGCTCTACCTGTAAAGGAGATGCATGCCTGAGTCTATGAAATATGCATATCTGGATTCAACATTGTAGTGAGTTATTCTTGAGCTTTTCTTGAAGTAAATGCTGGAGAACTCATTCGTTGCACAGCAGCAAAAGCTCTACACAACTGTAGGTTTGGCCGCAGTCACCTCACACCCTCTGCTCTATTTTAAGCCTTCAGACAGAGGCCCGCTCCCCCTAGACTGGACCCCACTCTCTCTGTGTGGGCCAAAGCATGGGCCTCTCCTCGCCCAAGACATTTACACACACATGCACAGAGCAGCTCCTGCCAGCTGGTGCAAAGGTAATGGCAGAGGTAACCTCCCAGATGGTGCAGCCTCCAAACCATTGCTTAGGATTCATAAAAGTTTGCTTTCTTACAGGAGAACTGACATGTTTGTCAGAGCACACACACACACACACACACACACACACTACCATTCACTTATTCACTACTCTGAACAGTTTGCTTTCTATTTTCAGCTTCTGATTTTGACCTGATGTAGACTAAACACAGACTGAATGTCTGTGGACATTTTGCTTTGTTTAAACACTTAAATCTTGTCTTGTGTAATTCTGTAATGAAGCGTTGCTCAAACTTCAAATGGAACTACTCTGCAGCATTACAGTAGCAGTACCAGCCTCTTCTCTTCATGACGCTCGGGTGAGGAACTGTGGAATCCAACCACAGTGGGCAGACAGCAGGAAGGTGACGAGCGCCAGTTTTTCTTTCCTGTCTGTGCACAGTTAGCCCAGCTCCCACACTGCTCCTAATGCTGTGCCAGCAATATGCCACTTTCCATTATAATAAGATAAACATGTACCCATAGGTTTAGAACACCGTCTATCCCAACTCTGCAAATATTACTACGAGCTGCCATGGCTTATTGACCAAGAATGGTTTCTGTTAAAATTCCTAGAAATTAGGAATCTTTTATAAACTCTTCTAAATGTTAGGCAAACTGTGTTGTTTGAAGCACTGTTGCACCAAATAGACTTGCAAATACACCAAAAATTAGTAACATCCTGTGTCCAGATTATGCCAAGTTTACCAAACATCCTTGGTCACAGATGCTGGAAAGTACCTTTTTTTGGGCAATTAAGAGAGGGAGATGAGGCTAAACTGATTTGGAGTGGCTGCACAGCATTGGAATTATGGGTAATCAGATGGCTGGCACACAGCGCACAGCGGACATCCTCTGTCTAATGGAGACAAAAATACACAAACCTTTCAGTGTTCCTGGTAATCAGAGGGGTAGACAGGGAGGCCCAGTGGCTCCGTCAGCAGCTTTCTCAGGTTATGAACTACCCTCAAGCACCACTCACTGAAGTGTCCAATGATGACTGTTGTTATATGCATAATTGCTTTGAGATTATCCACATCCCCATTAGATAGGTTATAGGTTACAACAGTAGTCGTGCAGATTTATAACAAAGGGGAACCCTAAGGGTCCTTGAAGGGGGTTCTATTGGTCCCCAGGATAATAATAATCTCACGTTGAATTGGCTTCAGTAGAGTTTGTGTAAGATGACTGGTAAGACCATGTGCAACGCTTCTTTCAGTCAACATCCCCGATCATTCGTAGTGAAGAGACTTCAACTTGTTTTTTTTTTTAAGAAGAACTTATCGAAATGTTTTTACACAAAAGTGTATGTTACGTCTGTTTCAATTGAATTTTCAGGGGGAAAACATTCAGAGCGCACCTTTTATACCTTACGTTATCCTTTGAATAATTCCAGGTTGTTTCATTCTTACCAAAACATTTTTCAATATCTGGTAAAATAAACATTCAGACTTTCTATACCACTTCAAGTTAAAACCAAGGATTACTGCATCAAATCAGTTTTTTTGTCAGTTGTTGTGACTGCACTTATGGTTGTCACCTTACACCTGCATCACTACTTGAGCATAGTTAGTGATAGACACCAAAACACCCAAAGTTAGTCATCTTGCTTCCCTTGTCCTTTTCAGTCTTTTCCTATATAGCTGCCAGTTGTTTGCCATTCCTCACAATTAAATGTAATCCATAAATTGTGTTTTTCGTGTGTCACAATCTAATATGATGTTTTCTGTTATTGTTAATACATATTTTACAGATTCATATTTTTATTTCCATCTAATGGAGGATAACAGCAAGTTACTCCTGATGGAGAATTAATGAATTATCCATCCGTCCAACCATCCATTTTCTACACCCACTTTATCTAATTCAGCAAAGTGCAACCTGGACAGGTTGCCAGTCCATCACAGGGCCAACATGGAGACAAACAAGACAAACAACCAAGCATTCATACTCACTCTTTGGGTCTATAAGAACCACAAGTTTAACCTAACATGCATGCTTTCAGATGGTGGGAGGAGGCTGGAGAGAACCCAAAAGCCCCACTGTAAACTATGATACATATTTATTAGTAGTTTAAGTGAAAAATTTGCTGTTAGCTTTCACTTCCTTTAGGGTTTGTTTGAAAATCGGTACGATGGTCTGATGTACAGTATGCTGCTTTTTTCTCCTCTCACATTAACGCAGCTAACTTTGTGGCAAATGTAGGAAGTTCTACAAGGTTTAAAGGACCCCTTGGTGTTTATCCACTGTGTGAGGATAGGGATAGGTGTGTGGGTGTGCAGGTTCAGCATTACGAGCAGCTATGGCTAATGTCCCAAAGGGCTGGGCTGAAATTTCCTTCCTGTACGGAGTCAGTCATTCCTTCAACAACGTTTGGATGATATCAGTCATCCAAACTACCCTGAACTATCTCTTAATTGGACAGTTTGAAGTATGTGGGCTCCCATCACTCGTCTCCCAGCTAATGGCTATTTCAGATGAAGATCCTGTTTACGGGATATCTAAATCTTCAGAAGTCAGCATTTCCTGTTGCACAGAAAAAAACAGAATGGCAGCAGATATTACAGAAGGAGTGGGTTTTTCATCATGGGGTGAGATGGATAGAGATGTTTGTGTGTGTTTGGTTGATTAAAGGCTGGGTGGGGTGTTAGGAGCCAAATGCTTTGCCTGCAGCTGGCTGGCTGAGTAGGGGGGGGACAATGAAAAAACCCAGTGCCAGCGAAATAGGGTTTACCCAGACACAGAGAGGATATAATCCCTATTTCATCTGCATCCCTCTCTTTCTACCAACCACCTGCAGAGCTACACGACACAGCATGAATAGTGTATGACACATGACAATGAAATTTAAGAAGTGGAAACACTTTAGCTGAGGAAAGAGGCATTCTTTTATATCCGACACCTTTGGTTGCTCCTCAGAACTCAGGACTGACTCTGTTAGAAAGAGAGATTTGAAGGTAGCCCACCCACCAAACTAAAAGGAACAAAACTAAAAAATGCAAAAATATCCACTCACTCGCCCATCCTTTATTTTCTAGCTGTGCAGCTTTTCAGTTTAGATCCTGCCAAAAGGCTTTACTCTGCATTCGTAATACTTTAGAAATAATGTTTTTTCATCACCGAAAGTGGAGTATTTCAGATATCTGATTTCATCCAACCAATAATTGTGAAGAAAGTTAGACCTATAGTGAATGTGTCCCAACTTCAAAGATGGTATTTATTAATGCAACATGGTTGCAAAATAAATTGGCTGAAAATGTACCCTCTGCTAATTTAGCATGCAAAAAAGGCACACTACCAACATTTTATTTCAGATATCTGGCTGGGTTAAAATATTTATCATCAGCTTGTAGCTTTGAAAGTCAGCTTAAAAGACTTTTTTGCTCACTCATTCTGTTTCACACACACACGCACACGCACACACACACACACACACACACACACGCACGCACGCACGCACACACACACACACACACACACACACACACACACACACACACGACTCACAGCATAAACACAGAACATGCTCTTTTGTCTCTTGCTTTTTTTTCTTTTTACCTTTACTCAATAATCAGAGGAAATCAGGTAGACGTGTCTTCATTAGCTTGTTAATGACTTTTTTGTTCTGTGTGTTAGTGTGGAGCACCGTTAATCTCTGATTAAAAGTCAGATTAATTGCAACACAGTGTCAGCTGTAGAAAACCGATGGAGATCTTGTTATGATCTAATTTAGCCCTCTTTGCTTTTACTCCAGAGGCAGTGGAACAGATGAGCCTCAGATATGGTGGCCTTGTCTCCTACTGAATTTATTGCTGGTACAAGCCTTGCCATAAAAAATGCTCTTTGTGTAGATTCACACACTGTGTTTTTAATTTCCAACCTAGAGAGACGAGAAGGAGTCTGTGACTCGGACTGTGTTTTGGAGTGAAGAGGAGGGCATTGTGTCTATGCACTCTGGTTGACCCACAGATATCAGATGTGGTTGTGTTTCACAGTAAGCTCTGGCTCTGAACCTCTCAGACTCTGTGTGTGTATAAATTGTCCAGCTTTCTGTCATTGACGTCCTTGAGGAAAGTTAACTTTTAACACACAACAATTGTTATACATAAGAAGGTTCAGTGTTGAAACCATGTTGAAAAAAGTGATTTATGAAAAGGCAACAGTTTTGATGAGGAATTGTTTAAGTCAGTCAAAGAGAATAAAATACCAAACAACAATTAGTGGGTTCTGTTGGCAGATAGTTATAAACAGTGTTTTCAGAAGTATAGAACTGCATGAAAGTAAAAAATGTTTGTCTTTCTGTTGGTTGCAATTTGCAGTTTGTGCCTCTAGATGTCACTACATCCCACACAGAGAACCTTTAGTCTCTCTTTATTCTGATAAGGTGGTGGTGGTGGGGGGGCATGGTTCGGGCCCCATGTCGGCCAACCTGCTCTTGTGTAAGACCCTTATCCTTCACTGCTCCAGGAGCACCATGTTACGACTAACTGTGCGATCTGACCCCAACTTAGTAGCACAGCAAGTTTATTTGAAGAGGACAGAATTTCACTGTGCTGTAATGTTAGAAAGAGTTATGAAGTGCAAAGTACACTCGCAGGACATGAATTGACAACAGGTGAAAAGTCCTGAATTAAATCAGGTTTGAAAATATTTTTACAGATTTATTTGAAATTGTGTCCATCCGGATGGGAGCAGTCAGAGGCCATTGCGCTATTTAGCAGCTCACACACATGCACACACACCCACATACACATGCATACATATCTTTCACAGTGTAAAGCCTTATAAAGCAGATCTGAGCAGAATAGATGAAATATCACTCTTCATTTCATTTGACAGAGTAAAAAATAATAAATAAAGTCCCCAGGCTGTAGCTCAGGCGTCCTGATAGATTTACCCAGCTTCACAATGGCTCCTTTATAAGACACACATACATCCAACCTTCCGTTATCGTTTGACCTGTTGAAGGTTAGGAGTAAATCATAAGGGATTTCTCCATCGACCAGTTTTTTGCAGCCTGCCGTCCGCCCTTGTCTCTGACGTTGAGCTCTTACCTACAAAATAACCCTAATTCTTCTTTAGATGGTTGGCACTTGGCCGTAAAAATATCCCTAGAGGGAGTTTAATCTCATTTGACCGAGTGCATATTTGAAAAGCAGTCGCTCTTATTTTGACGGATTAAGGTTCTGTGAGGTATCACCTTTTTTTGAATTTGATTTTATTCCGTTTCATTTTTTCAGAGCTGGGATGGTGGCAGTGCTTTGGGCTTATTGGACTTCTTCTACAGAATATGGGTTTTTCCAGTCAAGATGAGCGGTAGTTTAATTGACTCCAGAATATCCCAATTAGTGAGTGCTTTAGAGTAAATGCAGTGTTAACTTTCAGCTACATTCCTTTTACTTCCCTTGAGGCACTGTACTGTAGATGTTTACACAGATTGGAAGGGAATTTGTAAAAGCACTTATTTTTCCGAAAAGAATTGTAGAGTTCACGATAAGTGGCACTGTCTCAATGACCTGCTGGCTTCTGTGTGTAGATAAACCCATTCACATATCCCTCCACCACACTCATAAAGCAGTGAGAAAATTCTGCTAAGCCTGTTAGAAGTCCCACATTTGAACTGCTCCAGGCGTCACTGTTTTTAACACAAGAAGACAGTAATGGAGGAAAAGGAGGGGGTAAATATCTGCTAAATGGGAGACCCTTTGGCTGCACACGCAGACATTTTTGGAGAGAGGGTGTGGAGGAGACAATAAGTGTTGCATTGGTAGCCTGACAGGATGTGAAGCATATGTCCCTTTTCCAACTCCCTACATCTCCAGGAGACCTCACTTGAACTAAGCTTCTGGCAAAGCTTCTCTTAGAGCCTGCTCCTCACACTGCATTCTCCCCCTCAATAACTGCTCTGACAGAATCGTGCTGACAGTGATCCAGAGGCTGAGGGGAGGGGGTCTTATTTGAAGCACCCCCTCTGGGACCCCAGAGTTGCACCATCACTGCAAAACCTACCCCGCCCACCACCCGCCGACAACAAGCTACCTCTAATCTTCATCTGCGGCACTGAATTCTTCTTTTACCCTCTCATGGCCGCACCCGCTGTCCAAACAATCAAACCTTGACTATGAACGTTGACCCTTCTCCAACGCTCACTGATTTAGTGTGCTCGGCAGGCTCTAGTGATTTCTCCTCCTTTGTTTCTATTCATTATCTACCTCCTTCTCTTTGCCTCCTCTGTTATTTACGGAATAACTTTACAACTTATTTATCCTCCCACTGCTGGAGTTGCTGGCTGCTGACAGAAATTCCATGGTTTGTGTGCCTTTCTGGATGTTTGACTCTTAATCTGACTCCCGGCCATGAGTTACCAGGAAAACATATGTGGTATGCGACTCCATGTGTGCAAGTGTTCTTGTATGTACGGTGTGTAATTGATGGCATATGTAAGAAATTATCCAAGGTTTCAAAACATCTCCTGGCCAATTTGCATGGGAATATCAGCCTTTCGAGAGATTAAGGTGGTGTTGAATGTTCCCGGGGGTTGAGCTGGGGTTTCCATCTGTCACTAGATAGTCTGCTTCGAGTGGGAAAATATGGTCGCGATGCCCTGTCGGGAAGCAATCACGCCTGAGTCTGTCAAGGCCTGGCTAAGTTTTGTCTTGTCTCTAGGCACTGGTGCAAAGAAACAAAAGGGCGCAGGGACTGAGGGTGGCGCAGGGGGAGTGGACGGGGGGCTTCTGGGAAGAGGTAGAAAAAACAGGCGTGGGGTGGGGAATAATAGAGGCGTCTGAAACCAAGAGGCCAAGCGTGAAAGAGTTGAGGGAGGAAGAGAAGCCTAAATTTGGCCCAGGATCAGTCACCAGAGGACACATTAAGATCCCGTCATTCCCATGTGCATCATAAGGACTTTGCCCTCTCTCATTAGTTATTTTTGTGTGCTTTAGCCTTTTAAAGAGTCAGTTGAACTTTCAATTATTTCAGAGTTGGGACCTCTGCCTGGCTGTAACTGAGATGTGACCTGCCTGACTGGTCTTGAATATGACTGAATGCCCCCCCCTTCTTCTTCTTTTACCCTGGGAGAGCATACTGTTTTGTCTTTCTAGTTCCCCCTCCTCTACTTGACTTTCCTTCTTCCCCTTCTTTATCCCACAAACAAGCCTTGTTTTGGATGTTTGGATCACACGACCACAGTTCACATTTAGCTTTTTCACCCCAGTGTACTCTGCTCTCACACGCTTCCTCCCTCTCTCTCTTTCTCTTTTGAACTTTATCATGTGATTCTTTGCTGTGGAGAACTGCTGGGAGGGCAGGTGGTAGAAACAGAAGGGCCTGATAGAAAATTGGACGACTCAAGGTTGGCTGGGCGATCTTTGCTAGAGGATTAATTGTGTAAGAGCCATGTAATGATTGCTGGCATGGCTCCGGAGTGAAATCCTGTTAGTTGCTGCGCAGGGGTGAGGCTAAGACTGAGTTGTGTTGTGTCTGCGTGCATGTGAGTGCTTTTGGAAGGAAGGTGACTCTGGTCACACCAGTATGCATGACCAGGTGGTGATCTGACAGTGTGTGCTGTCTCAGACCGAAAGCACCAGAGCCCTCCTCCCACTGTGTTCAGACTGAAACATACAGATCTAATTTTTGCTCTAGTGTAGGAGTGAGTGGGAAATGTGTCCCTCATGTATATCTGAAGTGATTTGCAATTGGAAACAGGTGGGCCTGTTCATAGGAATCATTTACTGTAGATGATTGACATTCTAGCTCTTAATAGCTCCCCTTTATTAGATTTGAAACTTTAAGCTCAAGTTTTATGTATTTAACTTTTGTAATCAACCTTTGATCAAATAAATCCAGAGGCAAATCATTATTTTGACTGCTTTTAAGCTATGTTCAGACCTCATCCCCCCCTCTCAAGGAAACACTAAGCTCATTCCAGTCGTGGATAGAGGCTGACGATGATAACTTCTGGAGGGGAGCATAGACTTTTACCTTCCAGGTGGATGTTGCGGTGGAGGTCATTTCATGTTGATGCTGGAAACTATTACAGTATCCAGCTGTTATGGCAGTCCCATCAAGTGACAGTCCGTTTTACTCCCAACTTGTTACATACCTACTCTTTCAGAAGAGGATGCCCTTATGTGTCTTGTATGTGCAGGGTTTACCGAACTCGTAATGTAACAGTTGCAGGACACGTTGCCATGGTAATGTGGAAAATGTCTGTAAAACTCTGGACGATGAAATCGATTTTATTGTGTATTTTACTGTCAAACCATGATGTTTTCCATCTTTAACCAAAATACTTTTCATATCTGACGAAGTAGTAGGTTACAATCGTAGAACAATGGAAGTCAAAATAAAGGCCAAATGTAAAGATAAAGACAGAAAAGAAGCAAAATAAGGCATTGTCAAAGTTGGAGTTGAACACAAGTCGCATTCTTGGAGTCAGGTGTCTATCCTCCTCCTCCCTACACATCTTTATTAATTGTGGATAACTCAACATTATACAGTAGAATGACATCTTCCGGTTGTTGTTTACTCGTGGCACAGACGGTGCATCGTTTTTTACCGCTGCAGGGAAACTGGCAGCACGCATCTGCTGAGCTGTTCCCTGTGCATTGAAACTGATGATAAAGTGGTACCTTGAGTGTTGAAAACTGATGTGATTAGCTATTGACCAAGCTGCAGTTAAATTGTGTGATGAGTTGGGAATGAAAATGTCTTGGACATGGTCTTCATGGCAGTGAAAAAGCTATCAGAGCACTGACAGTGTAAGTGTGGTGTTTGACGTGTCCGTGGGATATTGAGAAAACCCAATGGTTATATATATAGAAAATCAGTTATCTTTTTGGAACTTGGGCTGGAAAAAGGCACCCAGCCCTTTATCAGATAATAGTGTGGTCAGACTGGCCACTTGGTCATTAAAATTCAAACCTATGTTGTTATTATATATTAATAAAACAGATGCAGGTTTGCTAAAGGTGTTATTACCATGCCAGAAGATGTTTTAAAAAGAACACAATAAAAGGTTGAAGTTTAATAAATATACTATTTGACTTGACTCACCTACTTCAAAAATGATTCATTCTCTTCACTCCAACAGAAGTTTGCTTGGGATTTGTCCTCTGGGAAGCAAATTCCTTATCTGCTTACTCTTGCCCATTTTGGTCTATCTTCCCTCTCTTAGTCACCACAGAGGTGGCTTATTGAACACAGATGATGAATGGGTTTGGATTGATGGCAGATAGCAGGCCACTCCTAATTGACACCGCTGTATCTCTTAATCTCCTGCCTTTATATTCCCAGACGTCCTTCTTCTTTCCTTTTTTTTCTGGATAGCAATCCATTACATTTAAGATTGGTTGCTTTTAAAGGGGCGTATGTCTCTGTGCGATCTATTGTAATGAAATATACTCCACTGGAGATTGCTGAAAGGCTCTTGTCAAGGGTGTTGTTTTTTGGAGGCAACGATTGTTTCAGCTGATGTTGACCTATGGAGGAGCTCAAGTTCCAAAAGGAATTTCCTCCTAATAAACACAACAATTTACCATACAACATTTCTTTTTAGATTAAAAGTTTCTTTTTCAGTATAAGCACAATGTAATAGTCTTCTTGGTTTAGGCATTGCTCAGCAAGATGGAATTTCATTATCCACCTCAAGCTTCCTCTGCTGCTAGTCACATGGGACTTCTTTGGATTGTGTGAAGAGCAATTGTACAAATCCTTAGGCCTTTTTCTGAATAAAATCCCTGTCTCTTTGAGGCTTCAGCCTCTCTGATACTGCTGACTGAACAGAAGTGGTTTAACTGCCAGGCCTCTTGCACACTCCTTTCCCCTCATTAAAAGTTAGGTCCAGCTTTTGGAAAGGCAACATCACAAACATTCTTGTTGCTTTATTATTTACTTAATTCCTCAAATGTATTTTGTTTCTTTTGGTGGATCCAGTTCTTACCAGTTTGGCTTTCTTAGGTTCATACATGTTTATTTCCTTATATTTTAGAGATGTTCCTTATATGGTTTTGTGTTCTTTATATCTAAGTTTGACTCTTGCTGTTGTGATCGTTCAGTAGGATTTGCAGGGGAACGGATCCATTCAGATGCTACTCTCAAGAGACCAGTGGATGGTTTTGCAAATGGCGATTAGAAGCTATCCGATTCAGCCTTGAAGTTCTACTACTTAATACAAAAAATTTCCACTCGATTTTCATTTGCTCAAACTTCTTCCCCCTCCCTTCTTACGTTCTCCCGTTTGCTCTATATGCCACTCAGAGATCAGCCATCAGCTCTCTGCGCTCCACCTCTTTTGCCCTTGACTGCATTCTTTAGTCTGTTCGACTCACTTTCCCCTGTGACCATGAGAACGCTGTGCTAGCCCACAGCCAGATGGCTTTTAATCATTTATTTAGGGGATGTAATGTCATATTCAGGTCCCGTCTCTCACTTCATACATGCAGAGAAACAGAGAATAGAGCTGGAGAGGTGAATGAGAAACCACATAAAGATCAAAAAGCCAGTTTGCTACTGAGCCTCGAAGGGTACCCCCTCTTTCTTTCCAGTGCTATTCCACGCACTAGGATGAGTTTTAAAGTTTTAAACAAATGGAAGATGGCGCTGCTTCTATTGCGTTTTCCAAATTTGATGATCCTCCTCTGGGTTTGCCCAATGAGTGTTTCAAAGAACTGGATGTCAGAGAAATGCAATCGGTTTTTATGGAAATAACGGTGAGTTGAGGATGTAGAATTGGAGGATTTAGCCTTCTTTTTGGGTGAGTAGCCTCACCAATGGATGATAAGCTATCATCCATTGTTGTTCTCAACAGAAGGCACTAAGTCATTCATTTTTTTTCCGAATGCCATTAAAAGCTTTTTACCAATTAGAGATGCGCTGCTTAGCTAGAGATCTGTTGTGAAAAATTAATTTTTCTCAGATCACCAATGATTGTGTGTAAATAAAAGTGTCGGTTTCACTCCATCTCCCACCCCAGCTTTGTGGAATTTGTCTGACAAAAATAGTCATCTAGTGTTTTTTTCCCCTTCTTTTTTCCCCGCTCTTATTGCACTCAAGGGGAATTTGCGAATAGTTTACTATAATGGGGAAAACACAGGTGGAGATTTCTTGTTTGTCTTTCATATCTCTTATGTCTGATGATTAAGAGCAGTAGGGGTAAAAGAAAAAAAAAGAAGCACTTTGAAGAAAAATTGGCTGGTGTTTTTTCAGATTTTTTTTAACATTTGCCTTCACTTGTGATGAAAAGAACAGAGACTGCATACATTAAAAATTGCACGTGAGACATCCTGAAAAAAATCAGTTACAGCTTTATGGACCAAAAGTATACAACCTTCTGCTTCCACACTTATCCTGTCAGAAGTAAAACTCAAATTTCCACGACTGTATACTTCCTTCTCTCTCAGCCTTTCTGCCCTCCCCAATACCTCTGATTTCCTCTCCTTTTCTGGGGTCCATGCTGTTCAAGTTATCAGTCATTACCTCAACTGCTTTCCTTTACCTCTCAATCATGAAAACTATAATTTTGCCACTCTCTCTAGCACCAGTGGGTCCATGCCAGGGCGTTGCACCTCTGATGACTGCCTTCATATTGTTTTTCATCAGCAGGAACAGCTGCAGGAGGCACATTTTTCTCATGCTTTCTCATAGGGTCAGGTGGGGAGAGCACGACTCAATATACACTTTCATCCATCGCCCATGGAGACATGTTTCCATAGCTTCCCAATGAAATATGAATCAGAAATAGTCTTTCAAGCTTTTGCTTGCCTTGAAGTAAGCTTTGCCTGAGTCTGAGGTATCAGTGGGTAAGGAGTTGTAAGCCACTCTCTCCTGTACTCTGCATTGCAGTGTTTGCGTTAGAAATACTAAATATTTTTATGGATTTGTTTTAGTGTGTGAATTTCATTGTTAAGCCTGTGGTTGATTAATTGGAGGTCAAGATTAATCTTTATTCTTATTGTATGTTCTTGTATATTGTTATCAAGAGTATAGGTGCATTATATGCAAGGCAGTTTGAAGTACTCTGGGAAATCCCAGTCTTATTACATGGTGTTGGAGATGGTGGACGGACTTGTATTGTATCCTCCTTAGAATCCAGAAAGATGGCTTTGTTTGACTATAACCATATTTTCCTCAAAACACATCCCGTAAGGCACTTCCCAGAGCCCAAGAACTGTTTATTTGGAAGCACAGTGAGTCTCACACAGCCTTTTTAAAGCGATACTCCGGAGTAGATTCAACCTGGGGTCATTTGAACCGTGACATCCAGCCAAGTAGCCCACCCGCAGTTTTTTCGATATTGGCTGAACATCAGCTGAGTTACTGAGTTATCCCGAATAGCTTCGTTCAAGGGTTAATGGATCCTGGCAGTATCTCCAAAATTACCACACTAAAATCACATGCCATGACACCAAACTTCTACAGTAGTACAAATATGGTCTGTACTCACAAAACGATGCATTTGGAAGTTTGAAAATAGTCCAGGAGTTTATTATTATCAACACAAGCCTGATAGCTTTTCTGCTGCTAAAGCTGCGTCGACGTCACTTCCTTGATCTGGGAGCTTCAAAGTAAGATGAGGGTTGATCTACTACTGTAGACAACAAAGCAAGGCTGCTCAATTTCTCCATTGATAAAATAATTTCACAACTCTACAACATAAAAATTCATAAAAAAACATGTAGAATATAGAATATACTTTGTTGTCTACAGTAGTAGATCAACCCTCATCTTACTTTGAAGCTCCCAGCTCCCAGAAGTGACGTCGACGCAGCTTTAGCAGCAGAAAAGCTATCAGGCTTGTGTTGATAATAATAAACTCCTGGACTATTTTCAAACTTCCAAATGCATCGTTTTGTGAGTACAGACCATATTTGTACTACTGTAGAAGTTTGGTGTCATGGCATGTGATTTTAGTGTGGTAATTTTGGAGATACTGCCAGGATCCATTAACCCTTGTACTAAGCTATTCGGGATAACTCGGTAACTCAGCTGATGTTCAGCCAATATCGAAAAAACTGCGGGTGGGCTACTTGGCTGGATGTCACGGTTCAAATGACCCCAGGTTGAATCTACTCCGGAGTATCGCTTTAAGTAACGCTTACCTTAAAGAAAACAGCGTTTTCCTTGGGCACACATTGTTGGAATCAGTTATCTTGACTGGTATCGGTTCTTATTTGGACCTGGACAGATTGCACACAAATCTACATTACTTGTGTATATTTTCTAGTATTTTGCAGAGTGGCTGATTGAACATATTTTGCAGTTTCAATCATTTCCATTATGCAGTATGCAGTGATGCATAATGGAAATCTATTTTCTAATTATGGCAATTTCTTATCCCTTTTTCCATACGTTTAGAATCAGTTTTACTTTCCCTATTTCATTCTGTATATCATATTTTACCTGTTTTTATATCCTAAACACTTTTTAATGTATTTTTTCAGCTCAGTAGGATTTCTTACTGTTGTTTCTGTCGTAAATGTATTCATGTAGTGTGTTTCCCACTTTCCATCTACTTGATGCTTGAGTGTGGCATTGCCAATTGCGGATAGCATTATATTTAATGCCCTTCATTTGCCCTGTTTTTTTCTGCTGCATTCTAATGTAATTAATTGCTGCAGTAGCAATTAAAGATTTATGTTGTAGTATGTCTTGCAGAAGATTACCTGGATGTTGTTTTTCTCCTTGCTGCTTGATGACGATTATGAAAATCAGTGTGTTAAGCCCTGATTACTTTGATACTTATTCTCACCCATCCTTTCTGTACAGGAGCAGAGCCCCAGTAACGCCACATCTCTAGCAATAATGCAGGAGCCGCAGGAGGTGGTGGAGGAGACGGTCACCATAGAGGAGGACCCCGGCACCCCCACCTCCCATGTCTCAGTGGTCACGTCTGATGATGGAACCACGCGGCGCACTGAAACCAAGGTAAGCACAGGACACTGGTGGAGTGAGGCTTAGATCCTGTAAAATATGTTGGAGAAGTTATGAATACATAGAACTCTCAAACATGCTGCATTTTTAGGATTTTACTGTTAGACAGTGTTAGTTGTTGCAGATTTTAAACATTGAAGTGAAAATAAAATGTATACTGTGTGACCCCCAAAAAAGACCTTATCGTTCTATTGTATAATGCTTCAACTATCAACACCTTAGTAAGACACCTTAGAGTTTTTGCATTGTTGTGCCACATGGATCCCAATGAACTCACAGCAGCAAAACCCCACAAAGTCACTTTGATCCATTTCAATATTACTTCAAGTCCTGGTTATGGATTACTCCTACCAGAAAGCATACTATACTTCCACTCCCAGATTTCCATTAAATCTCATAATCCCACAGCCCAAAGTGGTTTCAATTCCCTCTCAGAGCTTTGTTTTTATGAAGATTTTTCATTATTAGCCAGCTCCCTGGGTGTTCACACACTTTTGTGCTTCTTAAAAGCTCCTTTGTTGATTCGTCCTCTACTGTGTTCTGTTGTTTTTTTGGAAGGACATGTCAACTAATGTGAAGGTGAGTAAACCTTTATATCGTAATGGCTTTTTTTCACCATGCCACTATTTGGTGTACAATCTACAGCAGCAGCTAAATACAGCTACCACACTGCGCTTAGTTTTAAGTCACTGCCTGCTACTGCCACCCTCTAGGTTGATCCAGGACTACTATCTCTTGCATGTTTTTTCTCTCTTTTTATTGAAATTATTTAAACTGTAGATGTTAACACCAAATGGAAGTAGAGGAAGTATGATGTATGTCTGATTCATAATCATGATGTAGCAAATGCGAAACCCTGACACACCAAGGCAGAGGAATTACAACTTAAGTGATTTATTTGAAAAAAGAAAAACTACTTTGAAGTGCCATCAGTAATCTGCTACCAGATGCCGTCAGCAAACTCCATACTGATTCGTTGATTGTGCAGATCAATGAAATATAGCCTATTTCAAAAACCAAAATGTTGCCTCCAAAAGAAGATGACTTCGGTTCATTTAAAGGATATGATTTACAAAAAAACACTATGCTTGGCCACAAAAAGTCACATGTTTATATCTTTTTGGACCATCTTTAGCAATGATAATGTCACATAATCCCCGTAGCAGTGTTTTCGTAGGCTTATGCCATGTCACAATATTTGATTCTGCCCAGAGTTGCTTTGATTTTTGACCTTGATGTGGTATTGATGATGGAAGAGTCGGGCCCCTGCGTGAAGCCTTCTCAAGCACATTCCAAAGATTCTCAATATGGTTCATGTCTTGGATCTTTGGTGGTCAATCCATGTGTGAAACTTATGTCTCGTGCTCACTGGGCCTCTCTTTCACAATTTGAGCGAGAAAATCCTAGCATTGTCCCCTTGGAATATGCCTGTGTCATTAGAGATGAACAAAACCCGGACATTCAGTATGTTAAGGGAATTTGCTATTCTTTTGGCCACGTAACGTTGCTGAACCTAGACTGGACTAAGTGAAGCAAGCCCAGATCAGAAGAGCAAATACTGTGGAGGAGGACATGCTCTGTCTGTAGATATGAGTTAAAAAATAAATTTTACATTTCATTCTCATTTTACATGATTACATGATACTACACTCGTGAAACTATATTGCATTGCTACTCGCCAGTAAATCCCTTTAAAGGAGATTAAAAATGCTTCCACAATTTGAAACATACCTGCAAAGTCTGAAAGCTCGTATTGCAGCATTCTGGATGCAGATGTGAACGTTGTTACACTCAGCTGAGAATGTAGGCTTCCCGAGGAGTGGAGAGCACTGTGTGCAGCTCCTACTCCAGGGACTGAGGCTGTAATTAAAAAGCCCGGTCTAATCCCTCATCAGGGAGGACCCATTGCCCTCCGGACTGTTTACTTCAAGGGGATTGGCCACACACACTCACTCACATATATATATATATTTGTATCAGGGCACAGCAACTTGTTAGGAATAATGCACACAAATGCACCAAGCAAAACCTCCCACTCATCAAGGACTTTGCTGAGGACGAAGTGGAGGAAAGGACGGCACTTTAAAGGATCTGCCACCCTGCTGATAGTGGGGATTGGATGCTTTCTAGAAGTCACTTTGAGGGGAAAAGCTCATTGTTGTTTTTTCATTCCGCCTCTTTAATGTGTTGTTTTTATTATCTCTCCTTTTCAATCTCCCTCTCCATTCCTTAGCAGCTCGCAGTTTTATTTATGTGCTCATCTGTTCTTTTAAACCAAAGTCTTGCCATACTGTCTGATGCTAATGCACTCATCTCCCTTTATGGTTATCCCCCATCAAACTGTTGGAAGATAAAACACTAAGACTTCTCCCATCTTCCTGATTTGTGAGAAAAAATGTGGTAAACGTGTTTCTTGTGATTTAGTGTCAGCAATATCTACTTACAACACTCAGGAGTGAATAGAAAAGTGGTATCTTGACAGAGCTACTGTGTAAGACGGGTTATGTGTTAAAAGAAGTCAGAGTGCATTCGTTGTGTGTTTGTGCAGAGGGTCCAGGGTAAGTGTCATCTGACAAATTCAATCAATTTAGGAAGTTTCCCATAAAACACTGTAAAACAACTATGAATGGCCTTTGATGGCAGATTGACCGCTGGTTCTCTTTACATTTTCAATCAATTCAACTCAGACTGAATTGGCCTGGAATGTGTGTATGAGTCACAGCACATGTACGCGCTCAATTAGATCCACTTTCATCCTCCTGTCCCAGCATGCCGTACTTTCCCTTGGCCATCATCCAGCCCTCTATTCCTGCTGGCAGAAAGTCTGAATGGAACACCAGTAATTTCAGAGCTGGACCAATAAAAGCAGCAATCCTCCTCTTTCCTCTGTGTGTCAGGGTTGACCACGCTAACAGATCAAATCATTTTGACAACCTGCTCGCACTTGGAAGTCAACCTTAAACAGGTAGACTAGAAGTGAGTTAAAATTTATAGTGCAAAATTGTAAAATGGTGGCTTCACTGGGAAAAACTGGTCAGACTCAAAAATGAAGTGTGAGGGCTTTACAGAACAAAGCACAGAACAGAGGCGTTTTGTGTTTATTGTACATCACTTCTTTCTTTTCAGAGTCTACAAGTTTGATCTTAAAAATAATTACTCAAACACAGCAAAGAAATTCATCTTTCAGGGTGAACATAGTTTATTATGTGTATTATAAAGCAGAAACAACAGTGTGGAGGTTCATTCATTTCTAATAAGACATAAAACAGCCCCTCTCTACCCATCCGACCAATTCTAGGTCACCAAGGTTGTGAAAAACGTGACAGACTGCACTTACCACCCAGTGATTCCTTCTGACAATTTTTAGTGGAGTAGAGGGCTGCCACCCGGACCCCTACTTCGGTCTCACCCCCACCCAAGAGATAGACCGAGTAGGACACAAAGATCTGTGTGGTTTTTGGTGTGTTCTCCACTCCCCCTGCCTTCCTTCCTCCTCCTCTGGCATCAGGTTTTAAAACATTAACATTTAGCCTTTAGGGCATTCCACCACAGTAAAGAAAATAACAATCTGTATTGTCATCATCTTTGCAGATGCTCTTTAAATGTGCTAAAAATAAGACACAGGCATCTCAGACTGCTTAACAACATCAATTACTGTCTCCTCCTGTCCCAGCGATCCAGCCTCTATGTCCATTTAGGCTCTCAATAAAGTGAATGCCGCAGAGGTTGTGAAACTTCTTGCAGTGCTGTAAATTGGACAGTTTGATCAACAGCTCAGGACTTTGTTAAACAGCCTGTGGTTTTCATTACTGCTTTCTGCATATGTGAAAACACATAGAATTGCTACATTTGCATATAATCACACCACCAATTCAGCAACTCTTTAATCTCCGTTTACTCCACCCCTGCATATTTCAGAGGCTCCTCTGAAAACCAGGTCCCTTGTCTCCCCTCTCCCCTCCTTGCATGACAGTTTAACGCTTGGTGAACTTGAGCACACATCTAATGGCGCGTTTCCACTAGCTCGCCTCGGCTTGGCTCGGCGCGCTAATGCGTGTTTCCACTAGCACGCAGTACCTGCAACCGGGTAGACTTTTGGTATCACCTCACCCCTGGTTCCAAGCGAGCCAAAGCTTTACTAAAACGTGACGTCACCCCACTGATTGGCCGATGAGTATCGTCACTTTTCAATACAGTTTTGTCTGGCGGCCAGGAGTCTTCTCTGGCTCTCTTCTCTTGCCTTCTGTGCGACAAAAAGCCACAGGGTGAGCAGCAACACGAGCGCCTCGATGTCCTCCATGCTATCCTCCTCGTATGTTGTTGTTGTTGTTCTGGTCGCGCAGTCGTTTTACGACGACCCCGCCCACGTCGAGAAGGCACAAAGTGATACTCGATTGTAATGTGGCGCTTTTCCACCAGCTATTGCGTGTTTCCACTAGCACGCTGTACCTGCAACCGGCACTATTTTCCGTACCACCTAAGCCCTGGTTCCAAGCGGGCCGAAGCATTACTAAAACGTGACGTCAGCTGACTGCCTTCCACTGATTGGGCGATGAGTGTCGTCACTGGAAGCGTCATAACGCGGATAATAAAAGCTAGCGTTAGCAACCGTTAGCTTACCTCCAAACATCGTCTTTTTGAAGCTCGTAACAAAACTCTCCGGTACTTTTCAATACTGTTTTGTCTGGCGGCCAGGAGTCTTCTCTGTCTCTCTTCTCTTGCCTTTTGTGCGACAAAAAGCCACAGAGTGAGCAGCAACACGCGCAGCCGTGTTACGACGACCCCGCCCACGTCGAGGAGGCACGAAGTGTAATGGAAACACAACCAAACCGAGCCGTGTAGAGCCGTGTAGAGGTAGTGGAAAAGTGCCAATGGTAACACAACCAAACCGAGCCGTGCCGAGCCGAGCTAGTGAAAATGTGCCATAAGAGTGTTTGAAACCGGTGTGAAGCCTCCCTTTGCAGCCCTTGCAAATTGCCAAAAAGGCTGTGTTAGTACTAGTCAGCTGGACATGTAAAGGCTGGGAGCTGTTCATCAAACCTCACTGCTTCTGACCGCTGTAATAAAAGAGAATTAAATATGATGATTACCAATTTTCCCAGAGTTAACATGGCATGAGCACCACCAACAAAAGCCTACTTTTGGGGCTGCTATGGTCCATCACCTTAAATCAAGAAGTTGGAAGTGAGCTCATTATCCCAAGGTCCCACATATCCTCAGGTTGATGAGACTCAAGCAAATGAGCTCTTTATATTTAACTATGCAAGCCAAAGCGGAGTGTCAAAAAAACAAACTACACGGCAATTACTTGGAACATGGAAATTAACTTTGATGTTCCTGAAATTGGTTTTGTTATGTAGCTCAGTTGGGGTGTAATCAAGAAATGAGGCCAGTCTCAGCAAAGATAATGAGGATACTATGTTTAACAACTGATATGTGGTCTGCACTTTTGCTCCTGTGTGGTGTAGGTTATTTCTTCCTCCTGGTTTCTTGATATTGTTACATTCATTAACTCTGCTGATTAAAACTGAAATCATAGCATTGATGAGAAATTAAAGAATGCTCCTTAAAAGTATGAAAAACTGGTGATGAAAATCAAACCCCTCAGAGGCAGAAATGTCCTACAGGATGTTGATCTGAACTTTTCAAGTTGGAGTGAACCTCTCTGCAACACCTGGTCGGGCCCAACGTGAATTTCATCAGACATTCATCCCTGCAACTGATGATTAATTTTCATCAACCTCATTAGTTTTAAAGAAGAATTTATAGTCGCTGACAAAATAGCCAATTATCGGGCACAGCAGAATTCATTGGGCAGCAAATTGGTTTCTATATGGGCTGAGAGCCCAGAGAGAGAGAGTTGGATTGCTGTCGGTAATTCTCTTGTCAGACAGCTTCAGAGACACCGGAGAAAGTAGAGATATTTAGCTAAAGTAAGAAGTGAGCATGAGAAATAGATGCATACTGGTCTGACTGGACGTGTACTATCTGTTTCAACATAATTTTATAACCACCTATTGACTGTACAATGATTTTTTTCAGTTTGTATGTTTGAGTTTAGCCGGTATATGTTATGTTAGTAGGATCTGTATTTTGATTGTTCAGAAATTCAGTTAAGTGTGAAAGATCTCCACATGCTTCCCATTACACGAAATGGGATTTTAAACCGTTACAGTGCAGCAAAGTACTCCAAGGGGTTGACAATCTGGGTGAGTCTAGCTACTAAGTTTTAATGTGGATAACAAAAACTACATTTTTAATTTGTTCTGTTCTGTGTGTGTACAGCGTGAATGAGACATGGCCATGGGTCTGTTGGAGCAGCTTTGTTGTCATGTCACACTGTCTGATAGGTGTATATGGTCCACTCCATAGGTGACCAAGATGGTGAAGACAGTGACCACCCGGACAGTGCGTCAGGTACCACTCGGCCCTGATGGCTTGCCTCTGCCTGAGGGTTCATCCCCCCTGGGCAGCTACACCGATTCCATTGATAGGCGATACTTAAAGAATGGAAGTGACCGCTTCATCACGCCTCAAGCAACCTCCACCCTAACGCGCTCTTACAACAACTCCTACAACGATTCATACGTCGAGACACCTGAGAGTCAGTACATTCGCCACTATGGTCTGCATGATGGCTACGCCGATTTGACTGACAACTACGGCAGTCTGTCGCGTGGCGTCAACTTCCGGCCACCACGTTACCCCTACATGCCAAACAGTTACCGGCCTGAGAACAGCTACACACTGCCTATCCGCAAGGATGACTATGGCCATGTGGCGCAGCCCCAGGTGCCCATGGGGAGCAGCACTGTGGATCTGAACCGCTCGCAACCAGAACGCTTCCAGCCTGAGCCATATGGCTTGGAGGATGATCGCCGCAGCTTGGGCCCTGAAGAGGAAGAGCCATATGAGCTGGAACCCGACTACTCCACTGCCAGCCGCCGCACCCTGCCGGGAGCCAACCGAGGTCGCACTCATCGGGAGCCTCTCCGCGATCTGCCCCGAGTCAGGTGAGGATGAAACTCACAAGTTTTGCATTCACACGCTTTACTACATTGAAGATGTTTCACAGTTTAATCAGCTTAAATGTTCTTTTACACATAAATTCCTTGTGCTAATACTTAAAAAGTTGAAATATTAACTTTTGTCTGAATGGCTTGTGTAGAAAGACACGGCTCTGAAAATGTGTCCAAGTTCCCACAGTAAACATGTTTTTTCTGCTCACATCTTAAATATGAATTTTATTCATATAGAAAAGCAGAGACTTTCCTTTGACAAAAGGGGAGATCGGGAATGCTAAATGCTAAAAGAATGAATCAAGAAAACTTGTTCTTGCATTATAAACGATTACAGTACATTAAGCAGTTGTCTCTTTTCCTTGTGCAACTTGCTTGAGAAAGGAAGCATAAAATAATAAAAACAACAAGGGTTTGATTGCCATTTTCTTGCAAATGGATAGTGAACATGTTTTAATGTCAGAGTTAAAGAGGCGGGAATGATTGGAAATGTGACAAGGGAATGAAAGGATGGAGGGAGAGTGGGAGAAGACGTTGGTTTGGTTATCTCTCAGAGCCTTTTTCAAGTAAACTTTGATGAGAGGAGTAAAACTCCTCACTCCAGTGAGCAGAAAAAAGCTGCTTAGCAACAATCGGATGCCAAAATGAACTCTTGTCTCCTAATAGCCTTCTATCAGTTTGTTGCTGCCCAAAGTGGAGCCAGTGTAAAAATAAAGCACAAGGTTTGAGGCTAAGTTGGTGGAAAGTGTGCTTTAAAGACTATTTTTCAATCACTGATCTGTCGAAGATGGATATTGTCGTCCCCTTTTCCACCAATCCACTTTAACTAAGGGTAAAATGTTTGGGCTTAAGTCAGATCCGAAGGAAAAGAGCCAAGACGTTTTGGACGCAGCAAAGCGAAAGACAGGCAAAAGTGTGTATTGTTGTGTTTTTGTTACGATCAAAAATGGAACGAAGTTCAAGGTCTCGGCTTCTTAATTGGACATATGTATACACACTCATTTAAAGGTTCCTGGACTGTTACGCACGAGACTCAAAAGAGTCTCAAAAGCCTAATCAGACTCTCTATTTTTACACGGTTTTGACTTTGCCCTTACACGGACACACACTTAGTATCTCCCTGTGTCTCTCACACACACTCTCAATAAAAATCCCATCTTCAGAAAATGAGTCTCTCCCCCATCCGCCTGGTAAGAGGAGCTTGCTGTGACAGGCAATTTGTAGCCTGCCTTACATGTGTCACAACACAGCCATAACAGCCACAGACATACTTACTCACACACACTGACAGCTGGTCACATGCATGCCCAAACACAGGCATGCATTTTTGAAGCAATCTTGCTAATTGCAGCAAGAAATGATTTCCACATCTTTCTTTCGAATTCCCTTAGATTCTCCTCCACTCACATCAGCTAACATCAAACCAGCAAAACACTAGCATGCTGTAGTAGTAAGCATTTTATTTTTTTCTCCTGGGAATAGTGAATCAGCTTTCCCGGAGTGCCCAGGCTCTCTTAAGCACTAACACTGTGATTAGCATTCTCCCAAGAAAGGATCAGCAACTCCAAAGTGCTGTAATGAATCGTAGAATTAAAGCGCTCTAATTACAGCTTATCATTTCATGCAAGCCTTCAATTATGCACAGACAAAAATGAAGATATTTAGTGCTAAAATGGCCTCTTGCTTTGGCGCCGTGCACTCATTTTGTCACCACATTGGAGTCTATTGTGTGTTGGCATGTGGATGTGAATGATGTTTTGTTGTTGAGTTTCCTCAAATGTGCATCCCTCACAGACTTTCAAGTTAACTGTTGTGTTAGATGGGAACTCATGAAGACCTAAAGTAACCTCTAAAATGGGCAAAAGTACACTCATGTGTCACATGTTTTTCAAATGCAGCATGGATATGTGGATGTGCATCTGTTTGCAATGTTTCCCTTCTCATTTACTCAGCTTTTCTGTTTGCCAACTGTTTGTAACAGTCTAATATAACTTGGGATTATTTTCTGTTGTATCAGGTTCCTAATTCTTCAGCAGAGTGAAGGCATGCTGTCACCAGTTGTGTTACCAGCTAGAACTATGTTTTCTCTTTCTGTGTAGCAGTGTTGAATTACAAAAGCTTGATGGAACTTCATCCATTTAAACTGAAACTGGATGGATTTATTTGGGTTTTTCATGTTCAGTATTTAAGTTTCATGTTCAGTTTAACTTGGGTTATTATTACACTTGGTATTTTGGTAAAAGTTTCCAGGAATGTAGCCCCTGATGGAGGGAAGGCATTGTTTTTTCCCCTCAGGGCAGGCAGGGATAAGCTGTCTGGATGTGAGTGCATCGGACCCTCCTCAGCCCTCCTAACACATCCTTTATATGTTTGTGACACTGTGTGTGTTCATGAGCACCTTTCTGTGAGCATAGGTGTCCTCATGCCAGCATGATAAATAGCCACATTTGAACTCTGCCAGACTACAGGTGCATATTTAAGCCAATCTCTAATGGCTCATCTCTCCTTGGGCGATCCACTCTGCTTCACCTGCCCACTTCCTTCCAGGGGTCACCACTCTCTCTCTCTCTCTCTCTCTCTCTCTCTCTCTCTATCACACACACACACACACACTTGCATGCATGCTCACATTCACTCATCACTTAATTGAGAAAAGCGGGGGTGCCTTAATCTAATCCACTAATGTCTGGAGGGAATGGCCCATGTAAGTGATGTGACACAGGCCAGCTCGGCCGTCCTCTGCCTCCTCCTCAAACCTGCCAACATGCTTTAAGTGACAGCTAATATTTGACTTGATATTTGATGTCCCCTCTGTTTCGTTTGAGGTGTCTCTGAAGCCTTTAGTAAATGATAGAGGAAACACTGTCACTTAACTGTCATGAAAACAAGTGAAAAATGACATTCAAACACCTACACCAAACTTTTCTATTCTTTACTCATTGCTTTTCCAAGACACGTTTCTGCTTAACGTTACTGTAATTCAAAATGGCTGATGTACTCAATAGAAAGTGCTAGTGAAAAGCTCATGAATGTTTATATACGGTACAAGATGCAAACATGTTTGCAGTCTGTAATCCTCTTCAGCTGGTCTCTTTTGATTGGCATTCAAAAGAGCAGGGTCATAGCTGCTCAGGTGATGAAAGTAACAGTGACAGAATATGAAGAAAAGAAAGAATAGCAAGGATGTGAAAGAGTTCAGATTAATAGATGAGTGTGGACATTTTCATACATGCAAACATTTCATGTCCAAACACAAAACAAGTGCACCCATGCATCCTTAGCCAAACACACAGATACAAACAAATGGTCCAGACATTAAGCGACTCGATTAAAATGAGGAGGGTGATCTGCTGTGATCACGCTCAGAGTATCGTGTCTGGCGGCAGAGAGCCCTTTCACATCCCATGAATACACCCTACCCTGTACACACAATGCTGGCAATTTAAATGCAAATGCTGACATTCCCACCACTCAGCCTGGCGACGGCAGCTTTACCAAAAGCCCGACCACATCAGCCCAGATCTAAATGAGCCGCGATTTGTGCAACTGTACATATTATCCGTGTGTTGAAGTGTCTGAACTGTATAAAGAACACAGTGTGACACATAATGAGAGAGAAAACTGGAGAGCGATAGAGATGCCATGCATGACAGAGCCAGTTTATGTATGCAGGTCTCCACGATCTTGATGATCCCAAGATTGTGAACTGCCTTTTTCTATTGGTGGGTTACTCCAGCTTCCTCTTGCTCTTTTTCAGCTGCAAAGGAAATCTGGGTGATGGCCTCCGAGTAACCACAATCATGTGCATGCCTACTTGCTAATTTCCCACTTTTTCCATATATTCTTTAATGCAGCTCCATATTTTCACCAAACCTCAGACCAGCACTTGCTCTCAAAATTGTGTGTCATAATCAGGCTTTTGATTTGCCCCTCATTCCACACTATGGGTCCAGGATGACTGTGGAGTTTGTGGTTCTCCAACATGTACCATAAAGATGGGAAGGAAAAAAGAAAATCTGAAAAAAAAAATCATACAGCAATGACACAGTACAGAAGATCCATTTGGTTTTAGTTAGCTTTGATCAGTCAAAACCTTTTTGCACTTGGTATATTCCCATGTGACTGCAAAGCTTCATTCAGCACAGTGATTCTTAATAAACTTGCAGCATTTATGGACAAAGGCCATGTACTGTCTACTGTACAGCAGTGATGTCTCTCTCCATCTCCATAAATCCTCTTTACATCCATCAGAATAGAGGATTTCATATCATGACACATTGTTCAGGATGGAGTTTACCTCTCAGTTGTATTGATTTCCCTGACAGCAAAATGAACAAAGTAAAGTAAATGCCATAAAAGGCAACAGTGCTACTGCAAGGCTTTTATAAAAGAGAAATACACTAGAGTGGAGGCGATATGGCATGCAGACCCCCTCCTGCTTCCCCACGATGCCTTAGAAGAACTGTAAAAACACATGATTAACATAAAACTCATTAAAAATTGAGCTCAGTTTGAAATTTCCTGCCAACAAGCGACTTTGGACACCATTTTGCTGCACTGCCAGCCACCATGCATAAAAGATGTTAAGAGGAGACCAGCTGCATTATGTAATGAGGGTAAACAATCTCAAACTGTGGGGTGGGTGGGGAGATTATGATGGCTGTGCATAAACACACAACTCTAATTTAATTCCACTCCCCGTGTCAGAACTCTGCCTACCAAACATTTTCTCATCCTTTTGTTATGAAACAAGTTTCAAAAACTGTTTTTGCAACTTGTCTGCTCTTGTTAGATATGTTTCCCCCGCTCTCCATACTTAGAGTGGGCCCTACGAGTGAAAAATGCCCCCTATAATTAAAGTGCCTTAAGTAGAAATAAGTAGCATGCACTCCACCAACAAATGATCTGTCACTGGAATAAAGCTCCTATATTTTCACCCATGCTCCAATAAAGAATTTTTAAGGCTGTCTATAGAGTAAAGAAGGGTAGAGAACAGCCTTCAAAAGAGCAAATTATTAAAGGATACCCCCCGCCCCCGTGTATTACTGTGCCACTTAATTCCGTCACCAAAAATTAGGAGCGCTCAATACTGTTTAAATCGCCAGCACCAATAGTAATATTGCTAATGAGGCTAATGCTAGGAAAAATGTCCCAGAGTGATGGTCATTAACATTTCAGCAACTGCATGCTAGTGTTAGGAGCTGTGAGGAAAGGCTGCTCTGGAAGCACCATAGGGGCTCATTGTCCTCCCTAGGGGGGCATAGCATAGCTCTTTTCTCTATTTCCTGAGGATAGAGGCTTCAAAAAATGTTTCTGAATTGGTTAAGAGAAAAACTTCACAAGTCTTTCCCTCAAAGACCGTACATTGGTGTCACCTCATCTCTGTTTCTTTGTGCAATCTCCCCATCACTCTCTTCAAGTTCCTGTTTGCAGAAGTCTGACATGTTTGTCACTCCTACAGAATCAGAATGCTGCATATCATCCTTCTCTTACTGCAAATAATTGCTATTACAATCCCTCTGACTAACCTGATAATAACAGATCCAAACTACAGATCACCTTGTCCTCTGGTATACCTTTTCCCTCTCATTAGTCAGTGGGCTTACCTCAGTCGGCTTCTTGCAAAGACTTTTCCTCGGCTGTCTAATTCTTTTGAGACAAATATGTCTTAGTCACCCTCCATTTACCTCTTCCATCTTTCCTATCCTGACTGTCGTCTCCACTCTTATCTTTCAGAGGGTACCCAGATGACCCCATTGAGACAGAGCTGATCGATGAGCGTCACCCTTACATTCACGGCATATATTCAGCCCCACTGGCTCAGCCTGAGAGGGGGAGCATGGCCAGCTTGGACCGAATGGGTGGCAGGCGCTCACCTTCAATCGATAGCATTCGCAAAGACCCACGTTGGCGGGATCCCGATCTCCCTGAGGTCATCGCCATGCTAGGCCACCCTATCGACCCAGTCAAGTCCAATGCCGCTGCCTACCTGCAGCACCTGTGCTATGAAAATGACAAGATCAAGAAGGACGTACGTCAGCTGAAGGGGATTCCTGTTCTGGTGGGGCTTTTGGATCACCCCAAATCCGAAGTCCACCGCAAAGCTTGCGGTGCCCTGCGCAACATCTCCTACGGCAAAGACAATGACAACAAGGTGGCCATCAAGAACTGTGATGGTATTCCAGCGCTGATCCGCCTGCTAAGGAAGACCAACGATATGGAGATTCGGGAACTAATCACAGGTGAGATGAACGTTTCTATAGGAAATGAGTAGTTTGACATGTTAAAAAAATGCAACTTTTCCCTTAACCAAAATAATTCAAGGTTAATATTATTGTATTCTTTGGATGATGATATGGTCAAGCTTTGAGGTAGTTGTTAAACAATAAGCTTAATCCAGTGAAAATGGGGGGGAAAAAATCATCTATGGCGGATTAAATTAGATAGAATTGTGTTGTAGACTTTCAGTCAGTCAATCTTTCAGTGGGACCATTTCTTAACTTCTCACAGAATGATTTCAGTCAAAGTTGTGTCATATATTTATTCAAATGTGCAATTAGTGCAGCAGATACAACATACCATAAAACACTTGCTCCACTAAGACATAACTCACTATTACCCAACCATAGATAAAGAATTCTCATACAAATACTGCTTGCGTAGCACTATTATCGTCAAGTCTGTTGGTTGTCATGTCCACTGTAGGATTCCAACTCCTGTCTGCCTAATAACGTTCAGCTCTCTCCCACAAACAGTACAAGGGTCCCACTTTGAAGCCTTAAGTTGATAAAATAGCACCTTAGTATGCCGGTCTTTTCCAATCACCGTTTGCATACTTTCCATCACATATGTATTCTGTCCAGTTCCCATAATCTCATGCTCTGCATATCAATGGGGCTGTGAGTCAAATTACATCAAGACACAGACTTTTAGGTCTTTACCACCTATTACTATTTAACATCATTGACATCTTTCGATCGAATTGTACCCTAACATTATGTGATACGTTTGTGTCCCAGCCATACTTGATTAATTAGAATTGTGTGTATGCCAATGTGCTGGTACGGGGAGATAACCATGCATTCAAAGCTGTAATGAGTCATTCTTTTAATTATAGACAAGATACATTTCACTTAATTATCATACTACAAGCTTGTCTTACTACGCATTGAGAGTGGCATACGTTAAAGAGCAATTTTGTACTCACAGAGGCTTTTTCTCTCATTGAAAGGCTACATAAGTCACCGCTGAGTTGTAATGTAGAACAAATTTTGTGATATTTGATGACTTTAACCCCATAATGCAGCACTGCAAGCAGAAAACAATGGACAGAAAGTGAAAGCGGAAAGAGTATGAATATTGATTTTTCTACAGCAAGCTATTATCCACACAGGAAAATGGAATATGTTTTAATTCCTTTAAGAGGAGCTATTGATTCAGATGCAGAGATAGAGTGTCCTCTCCATACTATGATAAAAGTCAGCCAGGGAGTACAGAGTGTGAATGTGTCTATGCTCAGTTTATCTCCACTGATTTGACCTGACACACGCTTGCACACTTAGGGAGCTGAGAGGGGGCTTTTGTTTTTAGTGCACTCATGTGAAAAATGAGAGCCACTTTAAAGTGAGACACCTGACCCTTGTGAAGTTACTGCCAAGTTAAAATACAATATCCCCACTGAACTGAAAAAGTTCATCACGTGAGGTTTTAGGGGCCGACGACAGTTTCTGGCTATCTGAATATCACGATAGCATGTTGGCAGTTATTTACAGTGATGGAAGTCTTTAAAAACCCCACTCTTGTTGAACTGTTGTGTGCATGAACGTGTCCCCTACGCTATGGCATGGACGTTGCAGTGAGTGATGAGGGTGCTGCAGTAGAAATGAATGCCTTTACATCACTGTGTTGCTCCCTCTTGTAGCTAAAAATAACTCCACCCCACCACAAGACAGAGAGGACAGAATGGAAGGAGGCTTCTCCCCTCACAAACTTATTATTCAACCCTCCCACACTTTTTTCTCCTTCATTCATTATCTACACTCTCAGTGATTTTCTGCCTCTTACTAGTTTACTCCCTATTGCCTGTGCTCCGGCCTCAGTGGAACCGGCTTCTTCACAATGCAAGCTCAGCTCACGTCCTCATCCACGGGACTGGAATTGCCCATGTTTTTCTACAATTAAATATAATTGGAGGGTTTTAAATACGGGCCCTTTTCTTAGTCTGTGTGTTTCAAAAGTTTACTGTGGAAATTTGTGCTGTCCCTGCAAAACCACAGAGAGCTCCGTTTTCTACAAGAGGAAACGGGTGACATGGAAGGAACCTAGCTGTTTCATTTTCCAACACACGAGACAGACAGACAAGTCATATATGTATATTTAGATCTTTGCACTGTTCAGAGTAATTCTTTTTTTCTCTTTAACTAGGCTCTGGGCTTTTTGGGCCCTTTTGCAATCCCTACTCTGGAAATGTAGATTATTAAGCAGATATGTGTACTGTTTTCCTACCAGTAATGTCATTTGGATGAAAAATACAAATGGAGCAAGTTGGCAGGGATTTTGTTTGGAAGATAAATAATGTCTAGACACATGTGTCAAGCATTTGTACTTTGGTCTGTAATATATACGCCGTTGTCTCGTGGAAACTTTTACTCTCTTGTAGTTCTGCAATCCATTTCTACATGAACTAGTTTTCAAGCCAGATGTAAGAAAATCAACATTCATCTAAGACTTCCTTAAAAAAAAAAATCTAAGGTAATAAACAAACTCTATTAAACTAAACAGTCATAAATCTTATTGCTTTACTTAAATCAGTCATTCTCTGTTTAAAAGCAATACAAATGGACTTTTTACCAACTCTCTGTACACATTGTTAATGGACCTCACATTTACAGCATAATAGTCTGGTCAAGCTTTCAATCTCATAAATTCACAGACTCCAGTTTATTTTTTTATTATAAACAGCTTTGTATATCTACATGTCCTTTTTTTCTTGTTGTTACCAAAATGTTACCAGTATAGTTTAGTGCCTCTTCTTTCTTTAATGTGGGAAAAAAATGGAGATGCTTCAGTTAAATTTCATCTTGATTTTTTTTTTGTATATAGATAATATGCAATATGATGTAATAATATATATAATAAACCACTGTCCATGAATGATTTTTTTTGTAAGACTCGGAGAAGGTTCTGCAGGTTTTTGACTTATTTAAAGTAATTTTAGGTCACTTTTAAATTATTGCTCCTTCTTTCATGATGTATACACAAGAGTGACAGAGAGAGTCACAGTATATCTATTTATAAATTTTGCTGTCTGTGTGAGATTATATAGTACATCAAGTAGTAGGTTAACTGGTATCATGCCAATCTCCTGCTGGCATTTTCTACAGACAAATCAAAGTCAACTAGGTTTTTCAATTCTATTATATTCTCACTGGCACTTTGTTCTGATATATACATGCATCATTTTCAGCATGCATTCCTGAGTCCGCTGTTTTACTGGATGCACATGTATGAGAATGCACATCTAGGTGGGACTCATGAGGCAGCGTAACAAAGTAATTTTAGGCAACCCACCATGATCCATTAAACAAACCACTCCAACATATATTCCAATGTTCACTATTGGAATATATGTCTTGTATTTAGGTGTGTGTTACCTCGTCCTTCCAGTCTTATTTCATTAACTTACTTTCTGCTTGACGGTCCCTTCCTGCAGAGTACACACATCTACACATGCATATAAATCTTCAGTTTCTCCTATTTTGTATACATTTGTTGTAGAGTGAATTTGCTTGTTTATGCCTTCCTCCTCTCTTCCTGTTTTCCGTGCTTCCTGGAACCCTGCATGCCCTTTCCCTGTTTCTAAACTGTGCCTTTCTCCTTCTTTATTGCTGAGAGTGTGATGGATGACAGAAGGGGTGAGGAGGAGAGGGAGAGGAGGAGAATGGTAATGGGCAGAACTAAGTTAATAGCCCTGCTTGAAGAGCAACATGTCTGCCAGTGGTGCCTGGAAAATTTAATTAGCCTGAGCCGTAGCTCCAGTCCTGTTCCTGTCCCAGTCCTGGTTCTTCTAGAGATGAACTGTTGCTGCGCATTTATCAGATCAATGTTTAATGTAATAAGCTTCCTCTACACTTTTTCCTATTGGTAGAAAAGTGATTACCAGATGTATTTTGAATATATTTTCAGAGCTTAATGAGTTATATACATATATTGCAGTATGTAACTGTTTATAACTGTTTTGCCAATTTGTCCCATTATGCACAGCTTAGTGAAAAGTTTCTTTTACTTGCAACCCAGCCAGAATGTTTACTCCCTGAAGACTTTCTCAACAGATAAACAACATAAATAAATCAGAAAGAAATATAATTTTTTTGATCTTTAAAGCAGTTTGACTTAGTTAAGAAAGGTCAGAGTGAAGTCTTGGAATTCAATATAGTGGCCCTGTGGGGAATCCTAACTTTATTAGATAGCAGAATGATGAGATGAGACTTCATAAGACTTATAATTTCATAATTTAGCAGTTCCACCAGTGATTTATTTTTCTGCTGGAAATAAACACGTAACATGAGGGTGTGTGAAGATCTGATCTCCAAAAGGTGGGGGTGAAAGTGAAAAACTTGAGGAAGAGAAAACTGTAAAAATGTTTCTTCTTGTTAAAGATCAGCATTCAGGCTGAATGTGTAAATTCATCAGTGTGGATGTAGCCTAAAACTCTGCAGTTTTCAGCCAACAGCAGCACTTTGGGGTTTGGATCACCTGCAGAATGTTGCTGAGACAGATGTTAGCTGGCTGTTTTTCAAACCCACAATGGCCCTGCACCATGAATCTATGTTGGTAATTAACTGAAGCACATTTATCTGTTGTTCGACGGCTGTGCAGTACACTTCCAGACAATTTCAAACTTTAAGGTAGTGCGTTTTGACAGCTCATGTTCGCATCCAAACTAAGTGCTGTGATCTGATTTTGATTAAATCAGAAAACCCCAGACACACGGGTGTATGTTAATATCAGGTGTGAAGTGATGCTTTGGCATCACAGTTGATTGGCTTCTGCCTTTGGCCGGCAAGACAGCTGGACATCCGTAACACATACACACACCTGGCAAACTGACTGTGGACAGCAAATAGACTAAACCTGATCCAGAGTCACTGGTCTGAAACAGTGGCAGGACATGGGATGGAGATCGTCAGTTCCACAGCACTCTGTCATCTTAAATAACACCCTGTCAGTGGGCTGTATGCCCGTCGTACTTGATGGATCACAGCCACAGTAGACATGCCTTTTCCTCCCCTCTGGCATATGCGATCACTGTAGAGGTGACTGATTTTGCCAGCTTGAGCAGAATTTCAGCTGCAACACTGGAGGTGACAGTGAGCAACCCAGGTGGAACATTTTTTTGCAAGGCAGAAGTTTGCTTAATGCATCTTATGGGAGAAAAAATCTCTGGTTTCTTTTGCTACTTTGCAGTTTTAAGTTGTTTTTCCAATGAAACTTTCTGTTTCTGGAAGTTGTGTTTGTGCTTCTTTCGCTGTTTGCAGCTCGAGTGAAAACATTCCGTTTTATGTTTTTATGCACATATATTTCCAGTCACATTGGATGTGTGAATATATTTCATAAAAATACACCCTGCATTAATTATGGCACCATGCACCATTAATCTTAAGGTGGGGCGTATCACATGAATGAATGGGAAATATGTCTTTTGTGGATTAATAACATTCTGTTAGTTTCCTTATCATCTGCTAGAAAGTGGCACATTACAGAGTTTACACCTGTGAATAAACACTAAATATTCTCCATGCAGTAAATGACTGAGATGAAACAGCAAGAGGTCATCGTCCTTAAACTCAGTGTTCATTAGATATTGACTGCACACTGGATGTTTCTTGAGTGTGTCACATGTTGACGCAAATGACACAACAGGGGGATGTAATCAAGCTGTCAGCCTGGCAGGCAGGCAGGCATGAATGTTATGCTATCTGTCATCATACCAGGGTACATTTGTTTTTAATTGGATCCATGCCTGAAGGCTGATATTTGCTCTAAACGCTCGCAAGTGACGGTTTACAATAATTACAAATTGACCCTGTGAAAGCTCATAGTGCAGCAAATATGCATCAGGAATGGAGAACAGGATTTAAAAGATTAACATATCATTACAACGGTGCAGTGGTTGGCCACTTTTGTCTTTTGTCTCTGTGACAGACCGGAGACCTGTCCAGAGTTAACTCTGGCTCCAACCCCCATCAAACCACGGATTCCTTGAGCTTTTGGATGCACACATCACATCTTGTTAGCTTTTGCGTGGATTTCAATCTCACGAGTCATTCTGAAGAACACAAGACTTGTCATCTCTCTTGCTTCTGCATATGTTTAAGTGCAACTTCTTATCTCTTGCTGCATGTATACACTCTTAAGTTTAATTTTATATTCCAAAACTACTAGAATTATTATTCAGCTCAGTGCAGGGTTGTCTACCAAAGCACTTCAAAACATGGGAATTGGACTACTTATTTGTGCAGAAAGGTCATGTACAGGTGTTTGTGTACATGTGTGTGCATGTACACATTTGCATATAGTAAATGTCTGGAGTAAAACTGACAGGTTAAACTCTTATTGCGTCGCAACTGCTGTACAATAATCCAGTAATACACTATGCTCACTTGAGCAAATGTCATCAAAAAAAAAAAAAACTTTCTCTAATTAAACATGTCACTGCCACAGGTCCTCAGTTGTTTTGCTTCAATAATATCATCATTAAACTGCTTTATTCTTTTCTATTTTGACGAAAAGCAGTTGAAGATGGGAAGAAATATGAAGATAATAGATGAAGACAGGACATCATAAGGGTGGACACGAGTAAATAAAGGCAAAAAACAAGTTTAACATACCACGAAAGTGCTTGTAAAAATCAATGTTACATTTCTAAAGGTATGAAATTCACAATAAACACACAAGAGTGTGAAGACTTAAGCTTTGGTTGTGTAGGGCTTTGGGAATAGTTTTCACTGAAAGTCGTCTGTCATGCAATATTAAGATAGATGGCTCATTTTATCCCCAAATGGAAATGGTAGAATTCACTCTCTTTTATTTAATTTGCTGTTAGTAAGTGTTCTGCTTCCAACAAGCACTGTGTATCAAGGGAATAGTTTTAGGTAGGGTGTGGTGTTATTGATGATCTTAGGAGACCTGCACAGAAGAACAGAAATAAATGGCACAGAGTACAGAGCTGCACCACATTGTACTTGTGTAATTACTTCCCAGTCTACCTAGTTTTAGATGAGGTAATAAATGAAGATGGAATAAAGTAACAGAAATTAAATTTAAGCTTAAAATATCACAAAAACACAATAGGTCATTTATTCATTCACCCATTCATTCACTGACTTGGCAAAGGAATCCGCTTTCTTAAGGCACAGCCACATTAGAGGGCGTGTAGTTATTTTTAGCCTTGTTTTTTTCCCCCTGTGTGCGGTGAGCATGATTTCATAGAGGAAATATTGACCGCCTGGAAAATGTACAGGAACTGTTTTAAAGAACAGGGGCAGGAAGTGTGGCAGTTTCAGGGCTTCACTAATGGTCTGCTATTATGGGGCAAAAGGGAATCCACACTCTGTGAGTTTCTCTGAATATGTGTTCACGACTATATCAGGGCATTCATACGTACGAGATGCATGTGTATTTAAGCAGGTTCACATATGCACCAGCCTGTGAGTGTGTGTTTAATCTTAATGCATGAGCTCCCAGCTGATATTGCTTCAAAAGCGTATACATATAATGTATTAAGTGAAGGAGACAAGTACGTGCTGTTTTTCCCAAAAGGGATGGAAAGTTAGTGGGATTTAGCTTGCTGTTTTTGCCGATTCACCAGCACAGTCTGCAGTTAGAGGCAGGGGCCGTGGATTTTCTATCATCTATCATGAGCACATAAAGATAATATTCATATATATTTATCCGCACTGCAGTTAAATATATAATTAACTTTGTTGTCCACTGTGGTTTTACAAAAATAGACACTCTTGAGAGCCTCAGAACTTGCCTGAGAATTTATTCAGTATAAGAGTAATGAAGTAAACCAGTAACAGTTTTCTGGAAATGCATGCAAATCAGAGCTGACATAGATATCTATGTCTGTGTATATATATATATATATATCTATATAAAAATATATACTTATATATGATGATAGAAATAACTACTTTTAAGTTACTGCAGATAAAAATGTCAACTGAATACCTGATTGTGAAAGTGGAAAAGGAACAGAGTGATGGCAGACAAAGACAGAGAGACCCATGGGATGGATTTCTGAAAACAAAAACTCAGAAACGTGGTCCAACATTTTTGCTCTCCTCAGACTGGAGGTTGCTTCGCTCCACAGCTTCCATGCGTCTCAGTTTGAATGCAGTGGATGTTGATGCTTTAGCAGAGCATTTTATTTTTGTGGCTGCCTGCCTGCTTCAAACATTCCCCTCTCTCTTCTTTGTCAGGTTGCCTCGCTTGTGAAAAGAAAAAAAAAAACTCACATTGTACGTACTCAGTTCACTTGAGTTCACTTTTTTTTTTTTTTTTGTACAGGCGCTCCTAGTCCTGAACCTGAGTTGTTTGGACGGTGATAGATACAAGGATTCCATCTCTGTACCACTTTTATTGAAGGACATTCAGTCTACACTGATCATATACATGTATTCACACAGTATCTACATAACATTAATGCATTGTGGCTTATTCTAGTGCCATGTTCAATAGTTGCAACTGATAAGGATCAGGATAATAAACATCCATCAGTTTTTGTCTTTTTTTTACGTTTATATCATTACACGATGGCCGTCTGTTTTTGTCCTGTTGTATCTTTAAAATGTGATTTTTGATTTCAGTCATGACTACATGCTTCTGTTCCCTGCTGTTAAGAGCATTAAACATCTGCAGCTCATCCAGAACGCTGCTGCTAGAGTTTTAACCCGGACTAAGAGATCTGAACACATCACACCAGTTTTGAAATCTTTACTCTGGCTTCCAGTCAGTCACAGAATAGATTTTAAAAGCCTGCTGATGGTTTACAAATCCCAGAACGGTTTAGGCCCAAAATACATCTGTGATATGTTCAGAGAATATAAACCCAGCAGAGCTCTTAGATCCAAGGACTCAGGCCAGCTGGTCCAGTCCAGAGTCCAGACTAAACATGGAGAAGCAGCATTTAGCTGTTATGCTGCAAACAAGTGGAACAAACTGCCAGTAGAGATTAAACTTTCACCAAATGGAGACATTTTTAAATCCAGGTTAAAGACATTTCTTTTCTCATGTGTCTATGCATGAAATCTGCATGCTATCGTTTAACTTATCTGGACTGTTGCTTGTTTTTAAATTAATTTAAATTATTTTATTTGTTTCTCTTTATATTCTTTTATGTATTTTTAATGCTTCTTACACTCCCTGCTGCAATGCTTTTATTTTATGTAAAGCACTTTTAATTGTTTGTACATGAAATGTGCAATACAAATAAATTTGATTTGATTTGATTTTGATTTGCTAGACAGTTTTCATTAAAAAGGCATCACTTTTACATTCTGTCTACAGTTTTTTCTTTCTCCTCATTTCTTGCTGTGCCACATCTTTCTTGTCATTCTTTACATCTCTTCCCGTTCTTTACTATATTTTGATACACTTCCAAATTCTTGAATTATATCCTCCCTGTTTTTCTTTATAACCCCCTTTTTAAATCAACAACTTCCTCCTCCCGTATGTCTATCCTCTCAATATGAGTCTTCATGTTCCTCTGTCTTGTGCTCCCCTGCAGGAACCCTGTGGAATCTGTCGTCTTATGAGCCCCTGAAGATGGTGATCATCAACCATGGCTTGCAGACCATGACCAATGAGGTCATTATCCCTCACTCAGGTTGGGAACACGAACCCAACGAAGATTCAAAGCCGCGTGATGCCGAGTGGACTACCGTCTTCAAAAACACCTCTGGCTGCCTCAGGTAGGGCTTGTACACAAATCAAATGACTGTTTCACACTCCTGTGTGTTGCAGATTGTACAGATGACTCTATTAGAGTTTGCTTATTCATTTAACTGAACGTTTTTTAATAGAGTCATGGATTTTTGAACAACATAGTATTAGTTGTAGCGCCACACTGACTGTCCCCCTGATTGTAAGAAGAAAATGAGTTTAGATCCAGATTGAGCAAGAGGCCCATAAACTGCTTCCAATTATTGGAAATGATGATTACACAGAAAAATGTGAAATCCTTAAATATGTTTTAATAGCCCAGGCAGATGAGAAAGTCTGGACAAAACCGTCTTAAAGGGATGGAAGGAAACAGACAGTAGGCTCAACTGAGGAGCCAGATGGCAGGTTTTATTCAGGTTGAAGTTTATTTGGGTTTTCAGTGTGTGCACACATATATGTGATCCTGGACTTATTAGAGGCTTAGCTTAACATACACAGGGTCAGGACCAACAAGAGGGAAAGACTCTTGTGTTTGTTTTGACAAAGACACCAGTAGCAGAGGGGGGCAGGTGTGATGTATATGAGACTGCGTGCCGAGCGTGGGCCCGGGTCACTTGTAAGCTCTTTAGGTACGTTGCTGATTTATGATACAGCAGATGCTATGTTCCTTCTGTCCCATCCTGTGTCTGTATGCATGTTAAGTATGTTGGTCTGTCTGCAGTGGGATTATGTCTGTGAAAACAAACAACTATTTCTGGCTTGCAGCAAACTTCTTCCCTCACACTTGAGCACACTTTATGGGTTATCACTTAAAAAGAGTTTGATGTCCTCCTTTGATTTTTGGGACATCTCTGTCTGTTGTTCTTGTGTTATTCTGTTACATTGTTCACACCACACGCTGATGACATGTATTTTTAATGTCTTTTTAACTTTTTAATGACATTGCCACCACTGAAAGTTAATCACACAGATTTCAGTAACTGAAGTTCTTACTCTTAATTTTACTCTTCTCCACCTCCATGTTGGCATGCTTCTCTATGACATCTGTGTCCCTCACACAGCACATTCCGGTGATTCTTTCTTGTCTACAATGCACTCAGGATCCATGATGTGATGTGGTAGCTCTCAACCGTTACATTTTCAGTATTGTGAAAACTTTATTGAGCCAGTTGTAAATAAAAACATTGATTCAATGCCACGTTATTATACTTGTATTTGTAATTCTTAGTCAAAAGGCAACAAGGGAAGTATTGTAAGTCTTCCCAGCTTTCCCAGCAATATAGAGTAAAGACATTGAGCTAAAGACTTGCAACGTGGTGTCCCTTTTCCCCCATAATGCTTTCGATACATCTTGCTCACATGTGCTAAGCCTGTTCTCAGTCATTCAGTAAAAGAAATGATAAATCAGTCATTAGGATGATTAATGAAAAAAAATCCTGCATCATTTTAATTTCCCTTCGGGATGAATAAGGTATTTTTCATCCATTGATTTCATTTAATCGATACACAGCACAGCAAAAATTGGGCCACACTTCAAAACTGAACAACTTGGATTTGAACTTTGCAGTTCCACGAGTCTCTGCTTGAACCAGTGCCCTAAACTGTCCTCAGTCCAAGCAACAGCGCCATCAGTCTACGACACTATGTTTACTCTTGAGCAGCTGATAGCAGAGTGTGGTGCTCCTTACAAAAAACACTCTCCTCCTCGATTGGCAATAAAAGGCAGCTGCCACACGGACAACATGTGCTTGCTCCGCTCTTGTCTTCCCACCTCTCTAATGTTCTTCATTTTGAAGTCTTATTTACTCCACTGTAGGATATCGAAACTGGAGCCATTTTAGCCTGTTGACATCATAACTCAGAATGCATTGTAATGTAAATAACAATGGCATCCTAAGACTTTTTTCTGATCTTATAAAAACAAGCACATCCTTTTGAATATCACATTTACGCTGCATATAGCCAGTGCCTTCTCTGACATAACAAGCCACACACGTTATATTTGTAGGTGGGGCCTTTTCGGCTTTGGCTTTTAGGCTACCTTTACACGGAAACGATCTGAAACCGAAACGCAAAAGTGGCGTTTCGTTTTCACTTTTAAATCTGCATTTAGACGAGCGTTTTAGG